>NC_143068.1:0-1250000 GCF_052426305.1 Pelodiscus sinensis | reverse complement strand
CTGGACCCAGGAGCTAACCCCAGCTGTGGCTCTGCATTTTAAATGTAGTAAGAGCCTCTGCAGTTCATAGTCTCACTTCACACCAGCTCCAGGACACTGTGGCTGCAAGGGGACGGGAGGGGAAGCCAGTCATATGCTTATTAAAACTGTAGTTCTGTCAAGAGGTGGGAAACTAAAGAAACAAGTGTACTTGCAGTGTAAGGCCCCGAAAAGGAAAGAAGGAGTGATATACTAACAAGCCTGACGTTTGGGCTAAAGACCTTTTTTAAAATTACTGTTCTTTCAAGCAATTGCAGCTGACAGAGCAAATCTAGCTGCTTCTGCCCCAGTTCCTTTTTATTGGTTTTGCCTCCCCTCTGGGAGAACAGTGTAGATGAGCCCTTGGGAGTGAAAATCAGGCTCTTAGTGTTCTCAGTTTGGAGAGGTGACAGGATAACAGGCATGTTAAAATAATGGCATAGGGAAGTCATTGCTCCTGTTGACTGTGTAGCATAATAAGAGCAAGGAGTCAGCCAGTTACATTAAAGGCAACGGATTTTAAACAGATAAAAAACAAATGCTTTTTTAACTGCATAATTAACCAGTGGCACTTGCTGCTGTAAAGTTTTACTGAACCAAAGAACTTACCCAATTCTTTTCTATTTTACTATGAATGACAAAAACATTTAGTTGAATTCTATCTGCCATTATATAGGATAGCTTTACAGTGGACCAATATCCTCCTGGGTTAGGTCCAAAGCCAAATCACAAACTGCCAAAGGTTAAGAATATCTTGTAAGCATGTTGGTGCATAATTAATTTTAGAGACGATAAAACTTTTCTCTAGAATCTGCTACTGACTGAAGTAACTGTTGGTTATTGAACTGCACTGTTCTGAAAGAACTCAAATGGGAAATAGTAGTTCTGCAAACTAGTTTGTAACCTTTAAATCAGCTTCTGTACTAGTGACCGAAAGATGGCTAACATGACGCCTATAGTTAAATAGGGCTGTAGAGGTGATCCTGGCTATTACAGACCGGTACGTCTAATGTTGGTACCGGGAAAGTTAGTTGAAACTATAGTAAAGAATAAAAAATTGAACATAATTTGTTGAGGGAAAGTCAATATGGTTTCTGTAATGGGAAATCATGACTTATTAATCTAGAGTTCTTTGAGGAGGTGAACAAACATGTGGCTAAGGGGGGCGGCAACATCCATGGTCTGGGTACCTGCAGGATCCCGGTGCAGCAGCAGCGAAGCCAGGTGGGGAGCCCGGCGGGGTCTGCTGATGGACCTGTGGAGAGCTTGGAGTCCATCATCTGAGGGACTGGAGTTGACCTCCTTGGTCTGGGAAAATCCCTTGTTTGAAACCGGCTGGGTCCCACGGCTGCTGGACCAGAGAGGTCCAACCTGTACTGTTGTAGATGGACTGTTGCTATGGTCCTTTATGGTGATTCTTGTGTGATGTAGCATTAGATTATTTTTGCTGTTCTTTGGTTTAAGTCTCTCAGGGTATGTCTACACTACAGAGTTAGTTCGAACTAACGGACGTTAGCTCGAACTAACTTTAATAGGCGCTACACTAGCGCTCCGCTAGTTCGAATTTAATTTGAACTAGCGGAGCGCTTAGTTCGAACTAGGTAAACCTCATTTTACAAGGATTAAGCCTAGTTCGAGCTAGCTAGTTCGAATTAAGGGCTGTGTAGACCCTTAATTCGAACTAGTGGGAGGCTAAGGCTTCCCAGGTTTCCCTGGTGGCCACTCTGGCCAACACCAGGTAAACTCTATGCCCCCCTCCTGGCCCCGGACCCCTTAAAGGGGCACGGGCTGGCTACGGTGCCCGTGCCAGGTGCAAGCCTGCCAGCACCCAGCCAGCAGACCCTGCACCTGGCACGGATCGAGCCAGCCACCCGATGCCCCCCCAGCCCTCTCCCTCTTCCCGGGACCAGGCTGGCGGCTCCCGGGAGCTTGCCCGGGACCGCAAGAGGCGGGCACCCGCCTGGGCTAGTGCAGACATCGTGGACCTCGTCCACGACCTCCGCACTAGGCACAGGAAAGTGGCCGTCTAGGGCAGGAGAGCTGCCAGCCTGGCCACCCAGGAGCAGGTGTGCATGAGAATCAAGTTGGTCCACTGAGACCCCTGACCCTGAGCCCTGAGCTTACAATGGCCGTCCTGGGTCAGACCAAAGGTCCATCTAGCCCAGTAGCCTGTCTACCGACAGCGGCCAACCCTAGGGACCCTGGAGGGGATGGACCGGAGACAGTGACCAAGCCATTTGTCTCGTTCCATCCTTCTCCAGCCTTCCACAAACTTTGGGCAGGGACACCACTCCTACCCCCTGGCTAATACCACTCCATGGACCCAACCTCCATGACTTGATCTCACTTCCCTTTCAACTCTGTTCTAGTTGTAGCCTTCACAGCCTCCTGCAGCAAGGAGTTCCACAGGTTGACTCTTTGCTTTGTGAAGAACAACTTTCTGTTACTAGTTTGAAGCCTGCTACCCATTCCTTTCCTTTGGTGTCCTCTAGTCCTTCTTTATGGGAACTAATGAAGAACTTTTCTGTATGCACCCTCTCCACCCAACTCCTGCTTTTAGAGACCTCTATCCTGTCCCCCCTCTGTCTCCTCTTTTCTAAGCGGAAAAGTCCCAGTCTCTTTAGCCTCTCTTCATATGGGACCTGTTCCCAACCCCTGATCATGTTAGTTGCCCTCCCCTCTCCCAGCCTTTCTCTTCCCCTCTCCCACCTCCTTTTTCCAGTCTCCCCCAGTTTTGTTCAATAAAGACAGATTCCATTTTTGAACACAATTGTCCTTTATTTTGTACATCAAGAAAAGGGGCTAGGGAAGGGTAAGTGGAAGGAGGTGAGGGAGGAATGGGGCACGAGCCCCCGATGGGGAGGACTGGGCTGGCTCTGTGGGCTTCTGGGGGTGGAAGCTCTCCTGCAGCCCCCCAATTGCACCCTCTTCCCAGATGGCAGCCTGCGGCAAGTGCAGCCGGTCTGATGGCCGAGTGGTGTGATGTGCCCAGTGTGGGCACTCCAAGCCAGGACTGGTTTTCAAGCGCGGCACCCCTGAGAACTGTCTGTCCGGGGTGGGGGTCGGGTCCCTTTAAGCACAGCCTTCGGCTAGCCTGAGACAGCATCTCCACGCTCTAAGTCCTCCTCTGATGCCCTGCCGGCACTGCTTCCGGCCATCCTTAAGCCCTGTTCAGGGTCCACTTAATGTGGACATGCTAGTTCGAATTAGCAAAACGCTAATTCAAACTAGTTTTTAGTTCTAGACGCGTTAGCTCGAATTAGCTTAGTTCGAATTAACTAATTAACTAAGTTAGTTCGAATTAGCGCTGTAGTGTAGACGTACCCTCAGTGAGGAGAGAGATCCTGGTCTTGTGAATGAGTCTTTGACCTCAGTCCATTTTTGTTATTTTTGTATAAACAGCAAAGTTCTAAACCTCTTGGTGGCCATGTCTCCTTTTATCAGCCCAGAGCAGCCTGGGTCTGTTTCTGCAGGAGGATATGGAAATCTGTCAGAGCTATCTATGTGATTGAGCACATTTGTGTTAGAGCATCTATCTAAGCCTGTTCCCAGGGTCCATCCGTGCATAGAACCTCTGTATGCAGAGGGACGGAAGCATTGTGTTAAATGCAAATATCAATTTTCTTTGCACAGAAGCAAAACCACTCTGGGTAGTCCTTAATAGACACACCCTCTGCTCCAGCATGTGGTTCCCAAACCAGCTAGATTTACAAACCGGTTTAATCTTGCATTAATGTCTGCAGGTGCTAGCGGCTGTATTAACGCAGTTGTGTGCTCACAAGTATATACCATGACGCTCTATAAAAATGTCTTTATTCTGCATACTGAAATCTGGCAAGCAACTGTCAATATTACCTATATTATAGAACCCACGTGTACCAAGCACTTCCCAGAAAACACAGCGGGTCCCTACCTCAAAGAGCTTCTTATATACATAGCGTTGCCCACTTTCAATTTGCTGAAAACAACTTTCTTGCTCTGCCTCTCTCCTTCTGAGGCCCTGCCCTGCTCACTCCATTCCCCCTTTCTCCGACCTTTGCTCTCGCTCACTCGCTTATTTTCCCTGGGCTGGGATAAGTGTGTAGGAGAGGGTGAGGGCTCGGGGTGGGGGGGCAGGCTCTGGACTGATGCCAGAGATGAGTTTAGAGTGTGGGCGGCAGCTCCAAGTGGGGGTACAGGACGAGATGAGGGATCCCACTTAGATGTGAGTACTGGCATGGGTTGGAGGTATAGGAGGGGGGCCATGCTGGTGCCAAGGGGCACAGAGTGCAGGAGGATGCTCAGGGCTGGGTCAGAGGGTTGGGGTGCTGGAGAGTGTTTAGCGTGCAGGCTCCAGGCAGCGCTGACCTCAGGCAGCTCCTGGAAGCAGCAATATCTCCCTTTGGTTCCTAGGTGAAGGCACAGCCAGGTGGCTCCATGCGCTGCCCCCTCAGCTCACATTGGCCACAGTTCCTTGCCCATGGGAGCTGCGGAGAGGGAGCTCAGGATGAGGGCAACACAGTGTTTGTGGCCACCCCTGCCTAGGAGTGATGCTGGCAGCTTCCCAGGACCTGGGCAGGGCCCTCTTTTGTGGGCAACCAACTGGACTTTAATAGCCTGGTCAGCAGGCTGACTGGAGCCACCAGCATCTCCTTTTGACTGGGTGTTCCAGTTGAAAATCAGACACCTGGCAGCCCCACATATACAGCTTCTCCCCCTAAAAGATCGAGACTGATGGAAGAAATTGGTGCTTTGATGAGAACACGTAAATCTGTGTTCTCTCTGGGTAACTGAACTAGTGGCTAGTCTAGCTTCAATTATTTTTTGTTATATAGAAATTTGTCAGGTTAGCGTAGAGAATAACTGTTTAAATGTAATATGGTTACAGTTGTTTTTGCTTAAGCAATTCCATGGGAAATAAAATTGGGTATTAGGTTATGTTGTCTGCCTCTGTAATTACTATCTTGGAAATAGCAAAGGCATAATTAAATATGCAGATCCCAAGGGCTGCCTCCCTCATAACTGCCTAATGTAATATCAGCCTTCATAAAGAACAAAGATGGCTGTTTTTATATTTGGATAAACATTCTGCTTTATTTTGGGTGTGTGAAATAATGAGATGCTAGAGGAAAAATTCATAGGAGTCTGTTATTTAAATATTTATATGACGTTATGGTAGTGGATTTGTGGGGGAAATTTTGGCTTCACTGAATTTAATACCGTTATGTATTATAATAGCACCTCACATCTTAAAATATGCAGATAGCAAGGACTGTTCTATAGGCTCTAGAAAAAGATGGCAGAACTTCTCATCAGTCTTCCAAATTAAATATTGTAGCTGAGTTCATATAGAATAGCTGTAAACTTGGACAAAAACATCTTGAATAGATACCTTGGAGGCATTATTGTGGTGATTCTAAAGCACTGAATGTAATAGATGAAAAGCTTGCTGCAACAACAATTGTTGTAATAAAGACTAATTTCCCATTTTAAACTGAAATTTTCCCCATGTAAACAGTATTCTTTTTTTCTCCCATTCCCTGCAGATTTTTGTGTGTGGTATTTGCCAGAGGATATTTTTTCAAAATATTTCTGACTAGCTTTCCAAGACACTGGTAGACGTGAGAATGAGAGAAATTAGGGTTTTTGGTGCTGGCGTGGTTTAATTTATATATGACAGCTTATTCTTTTGATTTGAAGTTTTGTGGTGTGCTCATGTGAAACAGGGCATTCAGATGAGAGAGAGAGAGAGTTGTATTCCTAACATGAATGTTTTTCACTGAAGTCGGAGCTCTCTGCCATGTATGAACTAGGGCTATTCTGCCTGAAGGACTTTTGGTACTTTGTGTGGGAATAGCTTAGAATAGATTCAGCACACTTGAAGTAAAAGAGAGTCTGTAAAGAGGAAACACTGGCTTTGTACCATGCCTTGCTTTGGGTCATGTGTAAAGGAAATCTGAAAGATTTCATCTCAGCTTTCTCCCCTTTCTGCTCCGCCACAAACACAAGTACGCTCATTTGTTACCGCCCCAAAATTTTGTTAACTCAGTTGAGGCTGCATGGCAGTGCCTCATACCAGTACACTGAGTATACTGAAAACCTTTCAGAAGCAGTTTTTAACTGAATGGGTGGTGTGTGGCTTCCTATAACTTTGGTTGGCCTTCAACACTGGTCAAAAAATCATCCAAATAAATACCACTTCCTTTTATCCGATGTAATAAACCTTAAAAAAGACTTGACGTTTGAAGAAAAAACTTGGAAATTAAAAAACAAAACTCCTCTCCCGCCAGCCTCCCCTTTCATAGATCATCAAAATCTTTTAAATTTTCATCCTTTGGTGGTAACCTCTAACACAGCTGTCATCTCCGGTCTAGTCTAGTTGCCATATTGGGTTCCAGTCCTGAAGGTGAATTGGTGTAGTGGAGTGTTGCTGGTGCATTTGTAGGGTTGAGCCTTGGGGTACAAGTAGCTGTGGGACCAGCATTTTTTTCTTGACATTTTAATACAATAATCTAAAGCAGCTTTCTAAAAAAATGAAAAATTGAGATCAAGGAAATTCATAAGTGAAGATCTGTTAACAACCTTAACTGGCCCCATATCCTTGGCTTTCATATCTGATACATTGGTTAGCATTTACAGTTCTAACTACTAGCATCATATCCATATACCAGACATTTTGTTTTATTGGGAAAAGAGAGCTAATCTACTATGCCCTCGTTTGATAACCCTGGCGAAATATATTGACTTTGTCACCACTGTTTCACCAACATACTTGTGGCTACAAATGCATAAACTCATGGTGTGGTTTCTCTATTATTTCAGAGAGTTACAAGTCATACAATTGCCAGTGATGCAGTTTCTGAACCATCTTAAAAATGAAAGACAAGGAATTATGAGATTTTTGGTGCCTGAGTCCAAAACTTAGATCTGCAAAACCCGTTCAGCTGCTGCTTAATCCAGTTGGCAACTAAATTCCCTTTGTGGCTCTAGAAATATGTATTAGAGATTGAATGGGCTAATTTTGACGTTCTTGCTTACAGTGGAGTGTTGGCTTGGGAATATGTGGCAGATCAGAGTTTGAAATGTCATGGATTCTCACTCTGGCATGACGTGTAGGAGAACTTGAGTTGTTTATGATCAGTGGTAGTTCATAGAACCATAAGGGGGCTGCGGATTAGAAGTCTGTATTAAAAATGGACAAGAGGAACACTTTTTTGGTTAGGTAGAGGATGGTCACTGGTGGGGAGTGAATCATAGAATTAGAAGTTTGAAGCAGAAAAGACCAGTTAACATTTTAGTATTTTAGAAAATCTAGTTTTACCACACACAAGAGAAAGGCCTTTTTCTATTAGTTCCCTTAGAAAACTCTCCTAACGTTAAGGTCTATAGACGTGTTACAAACTTTTTTTCTCATCTGCAGACTTCTTTCTAATTGCTTCTGATTATACCCAGTTTTTACTCATTTAACAAATAGTCTCCTTTCTTGGTATTAATATCCTGTAACTCTGTGCAGTTACTGTGACATGAGTTAGAAGTGATAGGCAGCAAATGAGGCTAATTGTTTGGCTAAGTCAGGTTTTCCTATTCACAGTATACAAGCTTCTGAATCAGGGATGTAAAAAGTCAGTTAAAAAGGTAAATGTGTAACCGCTAAGATTTTTAAAAATCAGCTTTATACTGCAGAGCCCACAGTGAAGCTTCCCCAAGAGCAGGGCTGCCAGCTGTGATCCTGGATCCAGGATCCAGGCAGAGTTTAACCCATAAGCATCAGCTTATCTGGTAACCAGTTAATGGGTTAAACTGTAACATCCCTGTTCTGAGTGGATCTGCAGCATGTACTATTGCATTTGACTGCAGAACTCTGTTGTGTCTGGGAATTAAACTTGAGTTTGTTATGGCTGCCACTGAGTCTGGTCTATTAAAGCAGCCCATGAACATCCTAGGAGAGCACGTTTTTCAGTTACAAAAGTTAGTGGCTCACTTGTATCTTCATGATTGTTATGTATGTTAAAGGTCAAAAGTAAAAAGTTAGTTTCAGATTAGAGTTAAAAAGGATATTTTAATTCCATCTGAGTTTTGGTTCGGTACCCAAATAAATAAGTATCTGATTGGAAGTTGTAATGTTCTAACCTGAGAGATCTGATGGGGATATTCTTGTGTAGGACAGAATGTTCTTTTCACTTGTATTCATAGTTTGACTTCTGTGACTTGATTTTATTTGTGAAAACAAAGCCATGAAAAGGCAGAGCAGATATGCAAAAAAGAAAAATCCTGAATGTGAAATACGTACTATCGTGGGGGAAAAATGAATTAAAAGAGCTCACAGGACAAAAGGAATGTGAAATGACCCAAATTAGCCTGTCAGTCTCACAATCTTTTCTGTTTAATAAGATTCCAGTTGTAAATGGTAACAGTTCTAAGTTGGAGTAGAGCATAGTTGTGGAAATGTAGTTGCTATTAATTAACCTCTGTAATCTATAGGAAGGTGAAATCCTCTGATTTAAAGACATTCCACTGTCTTGTTGGCTCTTTTAGTACATTTTTTTAATGCCAGGTGCAATAAGATGCAATTATATAAAGTTTTTTTTCATTTCAAAAATTTATTTTGTATTTAGACATTGACTGGGTAAGTATTATCCTGAAATGTCCAAGTGTTGAAAAGTGTGGCACGTGTATATAGGTGTCTTTTGCACCATTTTCATATAGCATAACATAAGAACTAGGGGTCACCAAATGAAATTAATAGGTAGCAAGTTTAAAATAACCAAAATAATTTTTTCCTCATGCAGCGCACAGTTGGCCTGTGGAACTCCTTGCCAGAGGATGTTGCGTAGACTGGGACTTTAACGGGGTTCAAAAAAGGTCTAGATAGATTCATGGAGGTTAGATCCATCAATACTTATTAGCCAGAATGGGGAGGAATGGTGTCCCTAGGCTCTGTTTGTCAGAGGCTGGAAATAGATGATGGGGAGGAATAACTTGCTGATTCCCTGTTCTGTTCCCTCTGGGGCATCTGGCATTGGCCACTGGGCAGACTGGACACTGGGCGAGATGGACCTTTGGTCTGACCCAGTCTGGCCGTTTTTATGTTCCTCATCCTGCAGCAGGCAAAATGGAAAGAAGTGTGGAAAACTTGAGTAGTGAGATGTAAAATCAAAGTCATGATCACAACTGGTTATCAGAATATTCCTGCTCTTGGAAAAAATGTTCAGGGGATAACATGGGAAAGTGGGGCTAATGCTGGGGCATGGATTGTCCCGGATCAGGGCACCACAGACTGGAGAGCCAACAGTTGGAGAGAATTTAAGTGAGGTCATGCACAGAACTTTTCACGTGAAGGAATAGGAGCCTGACATACTCAACCAGAGTTTAAAAAAAAGAAATTCTAAACCAAAAACATTTGAAATGATTTGAGATTAGCAACTGCAATTGAAGTGAAATACACGGAGTGGACAGCCTTTGGGTGGGAAGAAGAGGAGAGAAGAAAATAGAAAACAATGCACTGGAGATACAGGTTGAACCTCTCTAAACTCTCTGGTCTGGCAACATCCGTGGTCGAGTAGGAAGAGAGCCCCAAAAGCTGGAAGTCTGGTGGGAGTGGGGCCAGTGGCCCTGCTGGGATCAGGAATCTGTTCCGCAGCCAGTAGGGGAGCTTGGGCGTAGGGTTGGCGGTTGGGGAAGAGTCCAGTGGTCAGCAGCAAAGGGGCTGGCTTTGACCTCCCCAGTCCAGCAAACTCCCTGGTTTGGGACTGGTTAGGCCCCGAGGGTGCCAGACCAGGAAGGTCCAACCTGTAGAAAGCAACGGTTACTGAATTCTGGTTAGGACACCAATGCCAAGTTCATCGCCACACACCATAAAAGACACATTCTCAATGTTCAGCCTCTATAGTCTAAGTTCTGCCCTTGTAAAAAAGTACTGCCTGTACTGCACTTCACCTGTAGTACTGGACTTGTGTTTATACAACAGTTCTGAATATCCTGCCACTCTTCGTCCAGTTTCTGTCTGCTGACATCACCTATCCAGAAGCTGGTAGTTCCTTTTGAGCAACAGAACTTCATCATTCCCATATTATATTGTATTTAGTCTGGTTATTGCCCAATACTTGTTTAAGGGATTGCACATAATTGTATGACATGGCACAAAGCAGGAACCACCAGCACAACAAATGCTGGATGCTTTTATTTTCTGGAAGTCCAGTCACTTTTGTGAAAGTTTGGCACTCCCTTTCATGGCAAATCTATTCCTCTTGTCAATGGAATTGAGATTGGACCTAGACTAGGGACCTAAGTTGAGGGGGAGCAGGTCACAGAAATATTTGTTTTAGCAGTATGTGCACGAATTGTGCAAGGGTGGAATCAAAGTGGATGATGTGACTTGGTTTGGCTTTCAGACTGTTTAGATTGTTTCAGTGGTTGTGATCAATGGTATTTTTGACTTGTGCTTGGCAGCTTCAGTTGTAACTTTACCTAGTTTTCTGTTCTGTAATGTGGTACACAGTAACGATAAAATAGTCTCAGGCTCTCTCGGTTATGGTTATAAGACCAAGGGACTGTGGTGTGTGCAGTCCCCCAGGAGCCTTGTCTTGATGGTTTTGAAAGGTGTGTGTTTTCAACTGAGCACAATTGGATAGCTCTCCTTTTACCCATGAAGACGGGATGCACAGCACGTATGTGGCCTACTAAAGTACAGTCAGCTTCAAGGAGATCAGCCCTGTCACCTGTGTTGCAGCCACTTGAGTTAGTTGAAGCTGTTATTCTAGAGTTGGTGGGAAGGGGGCCTGTCTCTCTTCAGGAAACCTATAATTTTAGGGTGAGGAAGGGACTCTCCCCCACAACTCAGTTCCAGCTCTACGTCTAGGAAAGGCCAAGGCTGAAATAACACATTTGACTAAACATTCTACTCACACATCTGTAGTTCCAAGATTTAGTCCTTCCCGAGGCATAGATGTCACTGGGGGTATGTCTACACTAGCCCCCTAGTTCGAACTAGGGTGGTTAATGTAGTCATTCGAAGTTGCAAATGAAGCCCGGGATTTAAATATCCTGGGCTTCATTTGCATCTTGCCGGGCGCTGCCATTTTTAAATCCCCGTTAGTGCGGACTCCATGCCCGCGGCTACACGTAGCACGCAGTAGGTAGTTCAAATTAGGCTAACAGGGATTTAAAAATGGCGGCGCCCGGGCTTCATTTGCAACTTCGAATGACTTCATTAACCACCCTAGTTCGAACTAGGGGGGTAGTGTAGACATACCCAGGGTTCTCCATGCCTGGCTTCCTAGCTTAATTCATGTCTCCTGTTTCCATGGGCTCTCCTGGCCTCTTGCCAGTTCACATCCTGTTTCCCTAGCGTTCCTGGGGACTCTCTAGGACCTGCTGCCATAGAAAAATGTTATTTTTTTGAAATAGGCATGTGTATGTTTTGAGACATGGTGTTTGCTATAAAACATAGTGCTCTGTAGTATCATCCAGGCTGAGCATTTAGACTGCCAGTGTTGTAGTTGCTGATTTATAATCTGTATGTTGACATGAAGTGGGCATCAGAAGTTTGGCTACCATTACGTTTGTTTAGGCAGGGACTCACAAACTATTGCTCCTACTTTCTGGTTCTTCTAGTTTAATTGTTCCTGTTGTGAGTGAAATTTTGTACTCTTTTGAATGGCTGTTTTGGACGCAGGTCATATACGTCCTATTTTGTTTTGTTTCATCTAGCTGCTCTTCAGGCTCTAAAACGCAAGAAGAGGTATGAGAAGCAGCTTGCACAGATAGATGGCACGTTATCAACAATTGAGTTCCAGAGGGAAGCCCTTGAAAATGCCAACACCAATACGGAAGTGCTGAAGAATATGGGCTTGGCTGCTAAAGCTATGAAAGCTGCTCACGACAACATGTAAGAAATTTCATATTGTATCCATGAATGAGTGTCCACTCAATCAAAATCAAACCAGAAATTATAGAAAGAGAATAAAGAACCGGGTCCCATGCAATCTGTTAAAATGATCTGCATCATCTCAGCATGAAGCAACTGCAGTTTTGCACGGGTTACAGAGCAGCGAAGCTTTTTTAAAAAAAGTTTAAAATAGAATACAGGCAGTCCCCGACTTACGCGGATCCGACTTATGTCGGATCCGCACTTACGAACAGGGCTTTCTCGCCCCGAAGGTCGAGGTAGCGGATTGCTACCTGCGATCTCTGGGGCGAGAGAGCCCCGTTCGTAAGCTGCTCCGGTGCCCCTTTAAAAGGGATGCATAGTCTTTTCCTTTTTTTCTTATGCTCAATATAAATTACAGACAAAAATGACATTGAGATGGAGTTATGGCTGAGATTCCATATCAGTAACTAAGCGTAAACTTAAATCACAGATGTTGTAATTAATACAGAGCAAGTATTTGTAAACCCAGGCAACTCTGAACCTAAGGTTAAATTGAAAAATCTAGACTTGTTCAGAGATAGGAATACTTAGTTAGGGACATAAATTATTTTAACTCAGCCATGTGGTGAGTCCATGTGACTAGGGAATTTTAGTGTTTGTGGTTCAAGATTAAATTAGGGGGGTTTTAAGGCCTGAAATTGTTGAGGTTTTTTTGCCTTGTGATGTCACATGTACCTCAGATTTCTCTTCTCTACCCCTACAATTTCCTGCATGCATACCACCCCCCTTTTCAGTAACTTTGGTGCAATGGGTAACTCACTTTTAAAATATTTCACTGTTTTTCACAACAGAAGCACTTTCAGTTAGAAGCTGGTGCGTAAAATATTCTCCAGAGAATCTCATGAAGAATTGTACTCTTCCAAAATGGCTGGCATCCCCAATGTTTTGAAATGACAATGAGACGAGTGTCCTCAGTTACCATGTCCTCTTTCCAAATGCCACTGTATTTCATTGCCCCCAGGTGGAGTGAGGGTCAACAGCCTTAGGAAAGGTCAGTCAGGACAGCTATCAGGAGGTGGAGAAGAACACTGAGGAGTAGGTGAATAGATGCAATGGCTGTTGTTGCTATGGGGCAGTCTTGCTTCAGTCCTGTTGAGAACAGTGGCGAAAAGTGGCTATTTTGGAAGATGGCAGGTCTCTGTGGAATTCTCTGAAGTGTATTGAGTTTCTACCCTGGACAAACTTGAAAATGAAGACTAAAGGGGGTTTGAGAGGAGAGGTGTGGAGAATGACAATCCTAAAAACCAAACAAGAAAACCCTTTCAAGATAACCTGTGCACAAGAGTTCAGTGAGTTAAATATATGGAAAGTTGGAAAAGTCTGCATTATTCTGTTAAGGACGTTGGGGACAAAACCGACAGAACAGGTGCCAGGTTTCTTACAGGATCCATTTTTGATTAGTGGATTTGCTTCTACGTTTTTAAAGTCATTCTGCGCTCTGAGTAAGCAGTAGAACTTTGGAGAGCACAGCTTGCATTTTTCATACATAAGAGCTTGAATCGCTGCTTCCAGTGCAAAACTCAGCTCCCCCATAACTTACCTTTAGTGCACTGTGGAGTTGACGCTAATGATGATGATTTTGTGTCCCATGAAGGCATTTTTTCCATTCCAACCTTGACTAAAGCAAATAGATCTGAGCTAGTGAGAATTAAGTTAAAAACAAACTGGTAACTGGATCTTGAGGCCTTAACAGGATAACTGAGGGTCTGTCTACACTACAAAGTTAATTCGAACTAACGGACGTTAGTTTGAATTAACTTTGATAGGCGCTACACAAGCGCTCCGCTAGTTCGAACTTAATTCGAACTAGCGGAGCATTTAGTTCGAACTAGGTAAACCTCATTCTACAAGGACTAAGCCTAGTTCGAACTTACTAGTTCGAATTAAGGGGTGTGTAGCCCCTTAATTCGAACTAGTGGGAGGCTAGCCCTCCCCAGCTTTCCCTGGTGGCCATTCTGGCCAACACCAAGGAAACTCTATTGCCCCCCTCCCGGCCCCGGACCCCTTAAAGGGGCACGGGCTGGCTACGGTGCCAGCACCCAGCCAGCAGACCCTGCACCTGGCACGGCTCGAGCCAGCCACCCGATGCCCCCCCAGCCGTCCCCCTCTTCCCAGGACCAGGCTGGCGGCTCCCGGGAGCTTGCCCGGGACCGCAAGAGGCGGGCACCCACCTGGTCTAGTGCGGACATCGTGGACCTCATCCACGACCTCCGCACTAGGCACAGGAAAGTGGCCGTCTAGGGCAGGAGAGCTGCCAGCCTGGCCACCCAGGAGCAGGTGTGCAAGAGAATCAAGGTGGTCCACTGAGACCCCTGACCCTGAGCCCTGAGCTTACAATGGCCGTACTGGGTCAGACCAAAGGTCCATCTAGCCCAGTAGCCTGTCTGCCGACAGCGGCCTACCCTAGGGACCCTGGAGGGGATGGACTGAAGACAGTGACCAAGCCATTTGTCTCGTTCCATCCCTCTCCAGCCTTCCACAAACTTTGGGCAGGGACACCACTCCTACCCCCTGGCTAATACCACTCCATGGACCCAACCTCCATGACTTGATCTCACTTCTCTTTAAACTCTGTTCCAGTTCTAGCCTTCACAGCCTCCTGCAGCAAGGAGTTCCACAGGTTGACTCTTTGCTTTGTGAAGAACAACTTTCTGTTACTAGTTTGAAGCCTGCTACCCATTCCTTTCCTTTGGTGTCCTCTAGTCCTTCTTTATGGGAACTAATGAAGAACTTTTCTTGATGCACCCTCTCCACCCCACTCATGCTTTTATAGACCTCTATCCTATCCCCCCTCTGTCTCCTCTTTTCTAAGCTGAGAAGTCCCAGTCTCTTTAGCCTCTCTTCATATGGGACCTGTTCCAAACCTCTGATCATTGTAGTTGCCCTCCCCTCTCCCACCCTCTCTCACCTTCTTTTCCCAGTCTCCCCAAGTTTTGTTCAATAAAGAGAGATTCTATTTTTGAGCACATGTTTTCTTTATTTTGTACATCAGGAAGGGGGACTAGGGAAGGGTAAGTGGAAGGAGGTGAGGGAGGAATGGGGTACGAGCCCCCAATGGGGAGGACTGGGCTGGCTCTGCGGGCTTCTGGGGGTGGAAGCTCTCCTGCAGCCCCCCAATTGCACCCTCTCCCCAGATGGCAGCCTGCGGCAAGTGCAGCCGGTCTGATGGCCGAGTGCTGTGATGTGCCCAGTGTGGGCACTCAGGGCACTCCAAGCCAGGACTGCTTTGCAAGCGCGACACCCCTGAGAACTGTCTGTCTGGGGTGGGGGTCGGGTCCCTTTAAGCACAGCCCTTGGCTAGCCTGAGGCAGCAGCTCCACGCTCTAAGTCCTCCTCTGATGCCCTGCCGGCACTGCTTCCGGCCATTCTTAACCCCGGTTCAGGGTCCACTCTGTGTGGACATGCTAGTTCGAATTAGCAAAACGCTAATTCGAACTAGTTTTTTAGTCTGGATGCGTTAGTTCAAATTAGTGCTGTAGTGTAGACATACCCTGAGTCTTTCACCCTGCCCATCACCCTGGCTGATCTAGATCTGTAGTAGTATCCCAAAGCAGTTGCCAGCCACTGACTGCTTGGCCACCTGTGAGAGATGATTCTGGGGATCAGTCCATCTTGCCATGTTTATCTGTCCTGAGGGTAAATGGAAGGCTGTTGCCTTCCAGGGCTCTCTGTCCCTCTTCCAGCACTAAATTTCTGCCAAAGCGAAAAGTTTGAGATGCAAACAGAATCCTTAGGGAGGTAATCTGCTGGGAGCGAGCACTGCCTCCTGCTGAGGCTGCACAGCAGAAATGGCTTGTGCTTTAGAGGAATCATCATTGTTGTCCTGCAGGGGATAAAAATGGCAAGATGTTGAGTGGCGGCAATTCGTTGGCCGGGAGTAGGGAATGGAGATTGCTCGAGATGGAGCAGTTGAGAGAAGGAGCTCAGTGGTGGCTGGATATGTGAGATCACATGCCCCTGAAATGCCATCCTGGAGTGGCATTTGCATTGCCACTGAATCGGCAAATGCAGTCCGTAGCAGTAAGCCAGGTTAATGGCCTCACCTGTTGTACACGTCTCTTTGCAGGGATATCGACAAAGTAGACGAATTGATGCAGGATATTGCAGAACAGCAGGAGCTGGCAGATGAAATTTCAACAGCTATTTCAAAACCTGTAGGATTTGGGGAAGACTTTGATGAGGTAAGGATGCAGCAGAACAGACAGCTCAAGATTTGCTCTGTTTTAAATTAAAACCCGTCTCTTAGTGATCGGTGTGCTGCGTGCATTCAGACACAGTGCAAGTCCTAGGATGCAAAACTGATCCTAGCAATTCATCTCTTTCCCCTCAGAAAAAGGTGTGTGCGTGGCAGCTACAAAACCAATGGGATGTCGGACCTCCAAGGTTTTGGGGACTTTCGGATCAGCTAATTCTGTTCACGTTGGAAAGTGTGTCCATACATTTAGATCAGTTTAAGATTCAGGGTCTGCCCTCACAGTTTGAGGGGGTCATGTGGTGGTGTCATTTAGGCTGTCTCCTGTAATAATGCACCTAGATGTGACACACTTTCTGTGTTTTGTGCTACTTGGTGGCAAGTGTGATCTGCATTCTTTTTCTCTTTACGATACTAGGATGAACTGATGGCAGAATTGGAGGTACTAGAACAGGAAGAATTAGACAAAAACCTGCTGGAGATCAGTGGTCCTGAGACAGTACCACTACCAAATGTGCCCACAATATCAATACCATCAAAACCAGGTACTTGTCTGCCTTTGCCAAAGTTACCTTGGCTCATTAGCATGTGCATTCATCAAATCAGCAGCTCTTAATGAGAAGCTGAATTTTGAATTTTCAAGCTACTAGCAACTTGCAGAGTTAATATGGAAATGCTTCATGAATCGGGCGATGTGTTCTCAAGGGATCCTCTTGCCTTTATTAGATCTATTAACATTAGTAGCAGTAACAGAAGCAGTTAGCATGTATTTCTGCAATTCAGTTTATACTATATTGTCTTAAAGACAGGGTTCAGCACAGAAGGGAGATGGAGGAGGAGGAGATGCAGGCTTGCTCTAATGATAGTTGATGTAATGGGAAGCAACCCTGACAAAACCAAGCACATCAATAAAATCAAGGGACACTCGAGTGAGAAATGGTCCTTGGAATTTAGTCCTGCAAGTGGGTCTCAGTGCTGTCACCTCTGTGCTGGGATGCTGTGGTCCTGCACAGTAAAACTGTCTGTTTGGTAGCCTCCCGTTTTGGGGGAATACTGCTGGCTCTTGTCTACCAAAGGTGCCTGGGGTCTCTTGTGGTCTTGCAAGGGTGACGCTCAAATGAGACAACATCAAACTGAGTCTTGGGCAAAACCTTAGTGCAAAAGCTGGTCGGGAGGCAAATCCTAAGGACAGATCCTGGTGGCACAGGTGCATTATTGGTGCGCAGAAAATTTCCACACAAGCCTAATTGTGTTATGGTGGAGTTTTTTGTATGTTCTGCCTTTGGGTCTAGCCCTGGGGGTTCTCGTCCTCTCTGCCTGCTGTTCAGCAACCATGGTTGCACCCCTGGAGCTGAAGATGCTACTGCAGAGTGGTGTATACGAGGTAGAAAGAGGAGCCAAGCTCTGGCAGAGGCTTATTGTGATCCCACACCCAAAAACCAGCTAGTGGAGATGGGTTTTCATAAGGGCCTTTTTGTCTCTCTGCGTATCCCTGCTGAGCCCTGACTCAGACCACATTGCTAACTGTCTTCCGCAGACTGCACTTCCCAGTGCCCCATCAGACCTACAGGACACTTCTGTGACAGCCGTTGCTCGCTCTGAGCCCGTGGGAAGGCCTAAGAGCAGCTCTCATTATTAGTGGGTGGGCCTTCCCCTCTCAGCCCGGCTGAACTCGTTGGCCATTCGGTGTCAGGGTAGAACACCTCGTAGGAGACAGTGAAGGGAGGGAGAGGGAAAAGCCAGTGTTCTCTGTGCTGCCCTGCGAAGGTAGAATTGTCGTTTCTCTGCTTCCATCTCCCACTTCTCCCCAGGCCGGCGTGGGCTGGAATGGGGAGAAGTGTTAAATGTACGCGGGTTTGGTTCAAAGCTACTAAATAAGTGTTCCAAACAACCGCTCCTCATCCTGGATCTAGAGCACACACCCTAGCTAATGACATGCAGCGGACATGAAACCTCTTTGCTTGTGCTGATGTCCAGGATGTGGTGATCTCCCTGGACCTGCTCTGCAGGCCCTGCCTTGCCATAGTACCGCAACGCCTTGGACACAGTGCACAGGTTCTAGTGTATTTATTTTGAAGGTACGGCGGTTCCCGTCCAGTCACCACATCGGTGTCTGTTTCCTCATGGCTGGGGAGGTCCTGGAAATAGTAGGAAGATAAAATCCTTTTTAATCGGTTAATTGCTTAAATGAGGGCAGGTGGAGGGGGGGGGAGGCTGCTCCAGAACAGCTGGGCTGAAGCGCCCCCTCACTTCCCGCCCAATGCGGCTGGGGTGGAGTTCTACCCCCCCACCCTGGGCATGCATCTTGTAACTGAAAACCACGGGTGGCATATTTGTTTTTCTATGGGACCCAGTGCCTTGTGCAGTCCAGAGCTCCCTGTCCAGGGTCAGCAGGACATTGTGGGGCGTATCAAAGTATCTGCTGCTAATTCTTAACACTCTCTTTGTGCTACAGCCAAGAAGAAGGAAGAAGAAGATGATGATGACATGAAAGAGTTGGAAGCTTGGGCTGGAAACATGTAGCCACAGGCTGGAAAAACAAAATGGACTTTGGCCACCTGTTATAGGTGCATGTGTAGTGTGTTGGGGAGAAAACATTAAGCAAAATGTCTTTATCTCTTTCATTTTAACCAAAGCAGTGGGCGCTGCATTGCTGCACTCTGCATAGCATGGTCTGCGCAAGGTAACGGGGTCAGGGAGAGCTGCCTGCAGTTGATAATGTTGAATTTCTGTAAAATAAAATATATTTGCAAAATCCAACATTCAGCTTCCAGACTATGCTAATGCCACTGCTGTATTTTCATCTTCTAGGGTTTGGGGCGTATTTAATCGGAATGGTCTGAAATGCAGCCTGTCACTTTCAGTCAGTTGAACGTGCGTCTAGAAGTCTTGTAAGGCATTTAAAAAGGAAAAGTCCTAAGCCATCTTTGGCTCTTCATGTTTAGGTGTAAGAATGCGTTAGGTTTTTAGTTCTTTGCAATCTGTATTTATTTTCATTGACTTTGTGATCACCGTTCTATCACTGCACTGACCTACTCATGGTTCCCATTTTTAATTAGTGAAATGGATTTGAAATTGATAAACACTACCTTGAAAATATGGGAGAGTTGCACTTAAAATCCAGCTGTACATTTTTTTCTACATAGCAGTGCAGTGTTCATTGCTATTTGTGATAACTGATAACCCATTCAGATACATGCACACATCTATTTTAATTAAGAAGCTATGGTTTGCACTGTATTAAATATCAATTAATTTTCATTCTTGGCTAGTGTCATCAATTGTCTATTTGTATTAGATTTAAAGACATTTAACTTATGGTCAGTTTGGTTTCTGCTCCTGCCTGATAAACTGATGCCAGAGAGTCTATCTTTTGTTTACTTCTCTGAGTCCATAATTGTAGCTCTGTCCAGTAGGGTGACACAGATGCAGGCAGGTCATTTACCATACAAACGCCTCTCTTAGCTGAACAGAATGGTTGGGCGTGTTCCTGTAGCTCAGTTACTCCGTGTTAGTGAAGTGATCTACTGGACCACCAGCCAGGGAGCTCTCGGAGTTGCTGTATTTGAGGTTGAAGCAACTGGTTTGAAGGCTGAGCAGGTAGATTTGGCTGTGTAGTTCTCTGCCTACCCCGTGTAAATTATCTTAAGAATGTTACCTCGGTTACTGACACGTGAGTCCAGAAAACCTATGTGGAAAGAAGAGAGGTGACAGAACCATTAACTGCTCCCAAGATGGTGGGAGGTGGAGCTGAGTCAGTATCAGGTTCCTGTCTGTACCATCACCCTGTTTCTTCAGTCAACAAGGGAACACGATTCGCCATGAGGGATGACTGCAAGAATTGGAACTGACCACCGTAACTCCTGTCTCTTTTCTGTTGGCCAGTCATTGGGAATAACTGAAGCCGTGCACTTTGCTTGGTCTTGAGATGCCGCCTCTAAAGAATAGCAGGTGGTTGAAGCCTTATTTTGGTCAATGCTATGTAGCTAGTATATGTGAGGTTTTATAATTACTGGTCTGGAGTCTCACTTCTGGTTTGTGTTCCTGACTCTCCTTCCCCTGCCTAAATCAGTGAACAGCCGGAATGTATAAACAAGGCTCTTAAAGAATAAAACAAGGAAATAGACCTCACTCACTTCTGCTTTTATTAAAGTCCAGGCTCATTCAATGGGTAAGTCTAGCTCTCTCAAATCAGCCAAATGATTTTGAAAGATGGTGAACTGTACCAACCCTAAGCTCTGTGGCTGTCAACAGGATGCTTGCAATTGCATTTTTGCTTGGTGGAGCTAATTCCCCAAGGCTAGTTACAAAACACGCCGTTTTGTAATCTGAAATAGGTATCGTGTCGACTTAGCAGAATTAACAGTTTTAGCAGAGTTGTGCCAGTGTTGCTTTGCCTAGTAGTAGCCAACCAGGATCTTTGCTGGAATTGCAGACACATACAGTAAAGCAACTAAGCTTTAGCTACTGCCGTTGTTTATACTGGGAAAATAAAGGCATATTTAAGAGGCAAACTGCGGGATTTAGGCAGCATTCTCCTATCGACATTTACCGTAGGGAAAAATGGGATCCAGATGGTGAATATCTTTAATGCGTTCCCACATGTTGCTTTTCATCTGAAGATGTTTCAGCCCTTTTCAAAGGTGCTAAGTATTATCCTCGTTGTATGGATGGACACAGGACTTGCTAAATGACCTTATGCCCAAGCCTCAAGTTAATAAAGAGAAACTAGAGTGACCTCTTTGTCGCTAAGTGTTGTCCGGTGTGCTGGAGAGACCCTGCTGTTCCTCAGTCACATGAAGTTGTTTGGCTCGGGAGCAGGAGAATAATGCCAAGAATAGCTCTAACCACTGACCTGGCCTATGGAAATCTCCCTGGCTGAAATGGCTTCACTTGCACTGTTGCCACCTTCCCTGAGCTGGCACACCGAGACCTCCGGCTTGGGTGTAGTCTGCACAGGGCCCACCTCTGCACGTGCCAGTTGCAAAATAGGAAAAGTGGCCAGATACCACATGCCCAAATTCTTGCATAAGACCCTCCTACGTCAGCCGCCATTGCACTTCTGCAGTGAAATCTCATGAGCAATTGATCCTTCCTAAGGAAAGACAATTTCAGAGTTTAAATACATTCCCAGTGCCCCCCTTTAAATGCCACTTCAGAGCTACTCTAGCCTTATGGCTGCCGTAGGGGTGTGCTTCTGCCTTTGCCAAAGTAGCTTCTCCATCGGTGGCTGAAGGCTGTGTGAGTAGGTAGTTGCTACCCAGTTCTGGGTAATAACCTCTGGCCTAGCAGAAATTTGCTGGTTCCTACCTGTAGCCTGTCTAACTTCCAAAGCACAGACTGAGTAAAGAGCTTGGAGGAGAGATTGTTACAGAGTGGAATTTGCCAAGCAGCACAGGAGAGACTGAGAAGAGTCCAAAGGTGCTTCTTGCTTTGTACTTTACAAAAGCGGCAGGTGAGAGCGATATCCTGGCATGTCCCCAGGGAGCAGGAGTTGCCTCTTCAATTCTCCACACTGCTCAGGGTCTGTTTTGAGTGCAAAGTGGTGACATTGTAGGGTGAGGCAAAGGGATTAATTGCTCACCGCCCCAAACCTGGATGGGCAAAGGAAATTCTTGCGTCTGATGGCGTGACTCTCAACATTCATATCCCTTTGTGAGGTAGCGTGTCCTCTCCAGAAGGACCAGCCAGGGTTGCTACTCCTGGAAACCAGCAACCTAGCTGTGTCACACACGTTTGGTTGCAATAAACACCTTCTAAGAGGAATCGAATTTGAGAGTTATCCTGTGCCAGAGTGTGAACAGTGAAAGCATTAGGGCTCCAGGAAGCCTTGCATTTTCCAAAAGCCCTGCAGCAGGACCAGTAAGAGAGGAGGAGCCTGGCAAATCAGGCGTCCCCGCGTGGAGAAGGGTGCGATGGAGACTGAGCAAGTAATGTTTGATTTTAGACTGAGGCAGGTTTAGTCCTAGCTCTAGGACGCAGAAGTTGGTCTGAAATGATGTTGGGGCTGCCTGGATATGGGAAAACACCCCCCCTTACGTTCCAGGAGAAAAGGTTTATTTCCTGCTGCAAGCAGCACAAGGGAGCTGGGGCTTTCAAGAGCCCCCATGGGTGCAGCCAACACCCGAGGGCTGCTGGTCTGAATCGAAGGATGCAGCCCAAAGGGATTTACCCGGAGTTAGGAAACCTGGCAAGGACCGATCAGCTTGTAGTGGTAGCACCACTGAGGAATCGGTCACTTACCTTCACCCTCTAGTTCTACAGGAGGGGGAGCTTCCTGGGCTGGTAGCACCAAGTCGAAGATGGACTTTGTCCAGAACGGCTTTAGGAATATTTGCAGCCCATGCATTGCCTCAGCTGGTGCCTGAGATTACTTGACATGCCTAGAACTAACTTCCCCTGTGGCAGCTGAATGCGTAAGTTCTGCCAACTGCGTTCACAGGCATCTGGCTTCCAAAACCCACCCCCTCTGTTCTGCCCCATTGGCCACAGCCCCCTCCTCAGAGCAACATGAGCTGGAGGAGGTTGCTGGGGGGCCTGGTGCAGGGCAGCAACAGAGGTCGGCCCCTCGCCATGGCGGCGGAAGTTGGAGCAACCCCGCAGCCTGTTCCACTCGGCCTCTCGCCTTCCCCAGCCCGCTTCACTCAGCTCCGCCAGGGAGGCCTTTCTGAGAGGCGGCAGGATGGATCCTTTCTTCCAGCCCTGTCCCCCCGGGGGCTTCGGTAGCTCGATGGGGGCGGGAGGTTTTCACGTCCCAGAGAGTCGTCACTAAGTCAGCCCGGCTTGCTAGTGTAAATGCTTCAGGACAAGAACGGTCTCAGTAGAGAAGCTAGACAAGAGCCCCTGTCTGGACAAGGCCTGTGCACACTGTGCGAATTATGGAGGTTTCCCCTCTTGTCTGTTAAAGTGCAGGAGAATTTTGCCCTGCGGTCTCTCTGCTGGGTCGGCAAAATGCAGTGTATTCCCCCACCCGAACAGCCTCTCTGGCAGGCTGGACTGGAGGTGCAGGGAACCATTGAGTCTGTGCTGGGAGCGTCTCAAACTGCTTGTGG
Organism: Pelodiscus sinensis; assembly: GCF_052426305.1. Taxonomy (NCBI): domain Eukaryota; kingdom Metazoa; phylum Chordata; order Testudines; family Trionychidae; genus Pelodiscus; species Pelodiscus sinensis. The sequence goes on along the minus strand of NC_143068.1, from coordinate 1,226,830 downwards.
GACTGGGCGGGACTGCGGGTCAGTGGGACTTGTTTTAAAAACGCGCTGTGGTGCTGCTCAGACTAAGCCCCTTAGGAAATTCAGCCTCCCCCTTTCGGCAGAATGGTCTTGAAAAGAGAGAAACTGATTCTTCAACTCTTCGTCCCAGTGGAAACTCACCGGCAGCTCACGAGACTCCATTTGAAGATAATGGAACCACTAAGCATATTCTATCTAAACTACTTTTTGAAGAAGGGATTTGAAATTCAAAAGCTTGACGTGTTTACATTCCGACATGTTTTCTGAGCGCTGTAATTTAACAGAGACCGTCACGTCTGGAAGTCTCTGCATTGATTTAACTATGTGGAATTGCTAGCACGGGCTGTGTATTTCTCCTGTGGTCCCATCCAAGCATAAAGCAATGTAAATAGGCAACATTTCATTTGAAAAATTCCAGCTGGTTCTATTCCAGTTAATGGAGATAATCAAATCATTATTTCTGAAAAGCAAAGTCTTTGTAATGGTCAAATTTGATGTCCCCACAGCAAAATAATTGTTTTGCTTTTAATTGCAAAGACTTTTATTTTATGCTACAAATGTAGCACTTTTTATCCAAATTTTTAGTAAAAGATGATTGGTGGTTTTTCTGATTGTACAAAGGGGGCGAAGGAGAGAGAGAGAGATGAAGAGGTTGTGCAACTCTGGCTGTAGGTGTGGAACGTAGTCCTGAAACACTGTTTATAAACCTTGGGAACCAAACTCATTGAGTTAAAAATGGTCTTAAAAATGACATTTCCCACACTATTTAAAAAAAAATTTAAAAACTTTTTTCTGCTCCTTTTTATATTTTGCCAAAGGAGAGGGCAGGCAAAAGGAAGCAATGTTTAGGGGGAGAAACCTACCACAGAAATACTCTTCATATTGTGCTTTTTGTAAAACCACTTTCCCCACAAAAATTCTTGACCTGTTTTTCACTCGTTCTGCCGGGAAAAGGCTTGCTCGCCGCCCCTTATTTTACACCCATACTCAACTTACCTGACACAATTCCAAAAAAGCAACATAATGAAAAGCCAGGTCCCCACAGGGTTATCAGATGAGTTAAAAAAAAATTACCGTACACACTTGATCTCAGATGGGGGCGGGGAACCGGCCAGGAGGAGGGGGGTGGGGACAGTGGGAAGCAGGGCTGGTGGAGGGGAGGAGGTGGCTGGGGTAGATGGGGTGGGAGGGGAGTCAGGGGCAGTGGGGCTGGCCGGGAGAGATCGGGCAGGGAAACCGGTTGGCAGGAAGCACGGCTGGTGGGGGGTTGGGTGCAGCGGGGCTGGCCGGGGGAGATCGGAAGGAAGAGGAGAGAACTGGCCACTGGAAGCAGGGCTGCAGGGGCAGCGGGGCTGGCTGGGAGGAGAGGTGGCGGAGAACCGACTGGTCAGGAGGGGGTTGGGAGGAGCGGGGGGGAGCAGGACTGATCCGGGCACATGCAGATCTCAGGGCGCTGCCTGTCCTGTGCACGGTCCTGGCAAAGCACAAGTGAGTCCGGGTGCGGCTCAGGAGCACGGACAGGGCTTCCCCTCCTCCCCAAGGCGTCACACGCAACCAGAGGCTCCCAGTGCTGATCGCGCCTCGCCTTCCAGCCACTCCCCCGCCTCTGCCAGGCTTCCCTCGGGCGCCCAGCCGGAAAACCAGAAAATACTGGACGTTGCACATGTCTGGTATTTTCTGATTTTTTTTACTGGACAGAGCCCCAAAAATTGGACTGTCTGGTTGAATATCAGACATCTGGCAACCCTAGGTCCCCAACAATGCTGGTACTTCTTCCTTCCGAACCTCCCCCATAGGCCCACCGCACCACAGGCCACCCCCCACCTTAACTCTGAATTCTACCTCTGGCAGCTTGGGGTCGGGGGGGGGGGGGCTTTTGCAATGCACGTTGAGGACAGTTGGAGACATTGAGTGTTGGTTGGAATGGGCCGCAGGTGAACCTGCCTTCAAATAGCACCTTCCAGTAAGGCTGTGTCTAGACTACATGCCTCTGTCGGCAGAGGCATGTAGATTAGACACATAGGCAAAGGCAAATGAAGCCGCGATTTAAATGATCGCAGCTTCATTTACATTTACATGGCTGCCGCGCTGAGCCGACAAACAGCTGATCAGCTGTTTGTCCGCTCAGCGCGCTAGTCTGGACGCTCCCCTGCCGACATCAAAGCCCTTTGTCGGCAGCCCCGGTAAACCTCATCCCACGAGGAATAACGGGGCTGCCGACAAAGGGCTTTGATGTCAGCAGGGGAGCGTCCAGACTAGCGCGCTGAGCGGACAAACAGCTGATCAGCTGTTTGTCGGCTCAGCGCAGCAGCCATGTAAATGTAAATGAAGCCGCGATCGTTTAAATCGCGGCTTCATTTGCCTTTGCCAAAACAACAAATCTACATGGCTCCGTCGACAGAGCCATGTAGTTTAGACGTACCCCAAGAGTCCTGACATTTGCTTCACAGGCTTTTGTGTCAGCAAATGGGATCACTGAACCTTATTTTAACAAGAGTTTCTAGTTCTCGTGGTTGAAAAGGCTGGCAACGTCACCCAAGTGTAACAGGAGGGCTGAAGTAGCGAGCGCCTGAGTTTGCAGAGAGCCTGGATGAATAGCTGTGAGCGGTAGGTAGTGACTCTCCATGCCATGGCCTCGCCAAGAGCCGTGGTGCCCTGCCGGAGCAGGGGATGACTGGGAGCAGTGCCCCTTGCAGACACACTGTGGCTGATGTAGAAGTACTGGGTGGCCCCTCTGCAGCTGGTTTTTTGGCCCTGAAACTTCCATTACTCCTAGAGAAAAGGAGAAGCCATTTCTTGTGCTGGTGGGAGATGGAAGATGCCCCAGCTCACTCAAAGACAATGGTGGTGCCCCCTGTCCCCCCAGCAGATGGATCCTGTCGGAGGCACATTCCAAGTAGGCCCGGGCCCAAGGAGAACATGGCGTGTGTAGGGCCCAGGAGGCGAGTGTGTGTGTGTGTGTGGGGGGGGGGGGCTGCTCCACCAGCTCGGTATCTTTCCGGCTGGGAGCTGATCCCCCCCGGGGTCCGTTATACCAGCCTGAGAGTTCCAGTGTCACTCTCTGGTTGTTGCTATAGAATCAAAAGGGGTTTCTCCAGCTCCCCACCGCTCTGCCCTGCGTCAGCCATTTCCAGGCTGTCGGATGACGGGCCGGAATCGCTGACTTGGGGATGCAGGGGGCTGGGTTTTCACAAGTGCCCAATGACGAGCTGCATCTCTGTGCAAATCTCATCCAATTTTGCCTGCTGCGCACTTGGCAATCAGGCACTTTTGAAAATCAGCCCCAGCTGTCCTGCAAACAGCAGGGGCCTGGCCGAGGTAATGGGCCACAGTGAGTTAGGAGCCGGTGTCCCATTTGCAAAAGCTCTTTGGAACATAACTCCCATGGGCTTTTAATGCTACCCGGTGGCTAAGGGCCCAGCTTCCCAAAGGGATGCAGGCTTTTCGGCACTCTGGTGCAGTCCCTCTGGAAGAGTGCAGAGTGGGGGCTGGCAGGGCCTTCAGAAGATGCTACCCCTCACCCTCTTCTTGCTGCCCCAAGCGCTCCCTAGCACTGGCTTTCACACCCCTCCCCTGCGAACGCAGGGAGCCAGCAGGTGCAATTTGTAATCGGTGTTTCAGGGGGTTGGATAGGCTCATGCCACAGACGTGTCATATTGTGTCTGAACACTGGGAGGCAAAGCTGCACCGTTCCAGACAAACCTTTGGACAGAGAAATACAAAACAGTCAGCCAGCCCGTCCCTTGATTGAATCTGCTGGCTTTTAAGGTTTATTATTGCTAAAGTGGCTAAGCAGAGGCAATTTAAGCAGCTGAATGTGCATGCATAATAAGCATTTTCCTTGATGTCCATTAATCTTCTTTAAACAGAGCTAGGTTTTTTTTTCTGTTTGATGCACTAAAGCTGTGGTGCATTTTCACCTGTTTTGCAGGAAGCAAGGGACATTGCTGTTGGCGTTTCGAATTGCTCAGGGGTGCCGGGCTGACAATAGACACACGGCCCAGCCCGCTAGCGACAGAGACTGAAACGGAACAGATCCAGCACAGCAGTGTTCTTTTAATAGCCCCAACTTTGCTTTTCGTTGATGCTTTCTGGGGGGAGGAGGTGAAGAGGTGGATGGAAGTGCGGCTGGATTTTCATTTCCTGCAGGCAAATGCTCTCCAAGCCGGCTGAGATACTTCCCCAAGGGCTGCATTTCCCACAATGCATTTGGGCCCACAGGCAACCTACCCCATTGTTTCCGGTCCAGCTCCACCTTCCCTCTGCCTCCCAGCTCATGAGCCCGGTGGCCGGGATCCCTGTGAATCAAAGCACCGATGGAGCGATAGAATTTACCAGCTGTGCAGAGGATGGTGCTCCAGTCTTGAGTGAGGTGCTGAGCAAGGAAGAGGCCATGTCCAGCTGGTTACAGGGCAGGCCCCTCTTCCCACACATGCACCCCCAGGGCACCTTAACCCCCCCTCTCATCACTGTGAGATTTTTCTACTTGCTTCTGGCTCCTTGATGCTGCCTCCCTTCGGGTGACAGTCCTGAAATCCGGTGCCTTACCCAGCTAATCAGCCACGGGTCACACAAAGCAAGCAAACGTTTCCCTAGACAAATTGGAGAGATGTAGCCGCGAGCTCGCTCATGGGGGGTTAAGAACATGCGCTGGCTGGTGAAGCGGCAGGATGCTCCCCTTGCCCTATCACCTCGTACAGACACCTCCTGATTCTTATCAGACCAGCTAGGAAAGGCAGGAGCAACAGACTCCACTGGGGTGTCTTTTGCCCCCATCATTCCTGCCGAGCCCCGCCCATCGCTGCTGGGAGCCTGCACCAGGAACCCCTGATGAGAACAGAATTTCACTCATTCCCCGCGGTAGGGGCAGCTCCCACCAAACCCATCACGTGAGGAGTCTTTGTGGCTCAGCAGCCACTCACCTCAGCAGGTCTCCGCTTGGCCAGACTCCTGAGTGTCACCAAGCTCTTGGCGTGGTTGCTCTGAACTGCCCAGGCAGCCAGCAGCACGGAGGAGACGTTCCACTGGCACTGACGGGGCGCTGGACTGGAGCCTAAACGGGATGTTCTTCATCCCTGACAGAGGACAGAACCAGGAGCAATGGTCTCAAGTCACAGGGGCAGAGGTCTGGGTTGGATAGCAGGAAAAACTATTTCCCTAGGCAGGTGGGGAAGCGCTGGGCTGGGTTCCCTAGGGAGGGTGGGGGGATTCTCCATCCCTAGAGGTGTTTAAGTCTCGGCTTGACAACGCCCTGGCTGGGCTGATTGCGTGGGGGCTGGTCCTGCTGTGGGCAGAGGGCTGGACTCGGTGCCTCCCGAGGTCTCTACCAGCCCTGGGGTTCTATGGTTCTGTGATCCTGCCTGTTCCTAGCTAGGAATGGGACAGACAGACAGACAGGCAGACAGACATCTGTGGGCTTTCCAGACTTGCTCTTGTGCATTCCAGGGCTCTTCCATGTCCCCGGCCGAGTCTCTGCTCATCTGAAAGCGTTTTTGTCTAAGCCCAGAGACTCCCCAGCCATTCTCCCCTGCCGCCGGGCCCCACCCCGTCACCGCTGGGCGGAATCGCGGGCCAAGGGAGGAATTCTGCTGAGAAGTGAGCCAGAGTTTTCTGTCTGGTCCTTCGTGGGTAAATTGGCACGTTATTCACGTCACAAACAGGCTCCGGCTTGGGCAGCTCAGCACGGAGACCAGGCAGGGAAAGGGTCAGTCTCACTCCTCGCGGGCTCAGCTCAGCGCAAGCTGGCAGGCGCTCTGGGCGAGGCTGCAGGGCTCTCACTCTGGTGCCCTTCGGCAGGGCGCTCTTTGCGAATGCTCCAGGAGGGCCTGGCCGTGTGTGCCCTCGGTGCTGCAGCTCCTGGCATGGCCGGGCGGTTGTAAAGTATTTCCCACGGCTCCTCTCCGCCGCATCCAATTTTCATCGATCGGAGGCTGGTGCTTTAAACAGAGCTCGTTCCAGGAGAGACATTCGCCAGCCGCCACTGTTAATTCCCCCACCCCCGCTCTGCTCACTGCAGCATTACAGGCCTGGGGGGGCAGGAATACATGAAACCCCCTGGCCAGGCCTGTGTCTGGTTGGAGGAGACACACGCGACCTTCTGGCCTGTCTCAGCAGAAGGGGGTGGTTTTGCCACAGTGGCTACAGGGTCCCTGGCAGCACGGACGGGCGTCCACGCCCAGCCGCTTTTCATCCAGGGGCTGCTTTCAGCAAGGCTTTAGGAGAGCTGGGGGTGGTCCCGGCTCAGCTGCTGCCTGGTCGGGCCGGCTGCGATGCAGCAGAAGGGAGCCGGGAGCCAGTGGAGGCAGCAGATCACAACAGCAGGTCCCACCGACAGCGACTGGCATGCTGCCAACAGCGTTCTCCTTGGGTTCCAGAGCTACCTGGCGGTCTGAAAGGCAGCCTCCTGGCTTGCTAGCTGGGGCACTGGGGTTTGGAAGGAGGCCCAACGTGTGGGATGGGGGTGGGCCCACGGCCAGGTTACTTGCGTCGTCTTCTGCAGCCACGGGACTAGGTGCACCATGGAGCTGATGCAGATTGGCAATTCCTGTGACTGCCTGGCCTGTTCAAGACAAGCAGAGGAACAGGTAGGAGATGTCTGCTCCCCTAGAAAAGCATCAGCGTGACTGAGGATGGCAGGACAGAGCCGGGGTAATCGAGTGGCTGGTGCTATCCGGGTTGTCTGTTTGTTGTTAACAGTTCTAAATCCTGCTGGAAAGGGATAACAAGTGGAGTTCCTCAAGGGTCTGTTTTGGGACCCGTACTGTTCAATATCTTCATCAATGATGTAGATATTGGGATAGAGAGTACGCTCATTAAGTTTGCAGATGATACCAAACTGGGTGGGGTTGCGACTTCTTTGGAGGATAGGGACATAATTCAAAATGACCTTAGCAAGTTAGAGAAATGGTCAGAGGTAAACAGGATGAGGTTTAATAAAGAGAAATGCAAAGTGCTCCACTTAGGAAGGAACAGTCAGTTCCATACATACAAGATGGGAAGCGACTGTCTAGGAAGGAGCATGGCAGAAAGGGATCTAGGGGTCATAGTGGACCACAAGTTGAATATGAGTCAACAGTGTGATGCTGTTGCAAAAAAAGCAAATATGATTCTAGGTTGTATCAACAGGTGTGTTGTAAGCAAAACTCGTGAAGTCATTCTGCCGCTCTACTCTGCACTAGTTAGGCCTCTGCTGGAGTACTGTGTCCAGTTCTGGGCGCCACATTTCAAGAAAGATGTGGAGAAATTGGAAAGGGTACAGAGAAGAGCAACAAGAATGATTAAAGGTCTAGAGAACATGACCTATGAAGCCAGGCTTCATGAACTGGGCTTGTTTAGTTTGGAAAAAAGAAGATTAAGGGGGGACATGATAGCGGTTTTCAAATATCTAAAAGGGTGTCACAAGGAGGAAGGCGAAAATTTGTTCCTCTTGGTTTCTGAGGACAGGACAAGGAGTAATGGGCTTAAAGTGCAGCAGGGGAGGTTTAGATTGGACATTAGGAAAAAATTCCTAACTGTCAGGGTGGTCAAATATTGGAATAAATTGCCAAGGGAGGTGGTGGAATCTCCCTCTCTGGAGATATTTAAGAACAGGTTAGATAGACATCTGTCAGGGATGGTGTAGACGGAGCTTGGTCCTGCCTTGAGGGCGGGGGGCTGGACTCGATGACCTCTCGAGGTCCCTTCCAGTCCTATGATTCTATGATTCTGTGTATTGTGGGACTGCCAAGGAGCCCCCACGCTGCTAGGTGCTGCACAAACAAACCAAGATCCCCGGCTCCCCTCCTGGCTCAGCTTCTGGCAATTTGACCCCACACTGAGCTGCTGTTCCACCACGTGCAGGAAGCTGATGGCCGTTACTGCCCACAACAGCTACGCCACGAGGAGACCGGGCGCGAGAGGCCGCTGGGCCCGGCGCAGTCATGTTCAAAAAGCATTCCCAGCTCCCGAGAGGGAAGGAGCCATTTTAACAGGCGCCAATATCGAAATGCCAAATGCGAACCAGGGGGATATTTATTGGTAAGTGCGTCCTCTGCTGGGTACTGCTTTGCCTGTCAGACCGTGATCAGGCAACAGAAGCTGTTTGACTTCCAATAGCCAAACATTTATTTAGGCTGGGATTCAGCACAACCGCAGCAGGTCTTATTAGAGGTAACTGATTTCGGACTGTTACGAGTCAATGGCTCTGGTATTCTCAGTGACTTTACAGCTCCCGTGGGCCATGACTAGATCTGCACAGGTCATAAAATTGCTGTTGCGGTGAATTCTCCAAGGAGGACAAAAATTACCCTCCTCTTACGGTCATTTGATTCCCTGATTAGCCCCAGGAGAAGTCTGGGCTGGCTGTCTTCCTGCCGGAGATATTCTTCAGCGGGTAGCAGAGGAAAACAGGAGAAAGCCCACAAGTAGCCCAGGCAGAGAGCGCTCGGATGCTGTGCTGCTCCACAGGGACCACGCCAGGCAGCGGGAAGGGAAGATGCATCAGAGGGAGGCAGGTAAGACAGAAAGACGAGAGACTGAGAGCAGCCGGCAGCCATGTGGCGTCAGCCTATGATCGCAGGATACACGACGAGGTAAGGAGGCCGAGGCCTGCTCGCTACTTGGGTGGGTGACCTTCAGAGAAAACCCGGAGGAAGCAGCAGGGGGTGCTCAGATGCTGGCGCTCTTCCCTCTGCATCAGCGCTGACTGAACGGCCCGGAGGCCAGGGCAGCATGCACAGGCGAGAAGGGGGCACGCTGGCCAAAGCCTCGCTGCTGTGCCACCTCCCCGTCCCACCCAACCCACCTCCCATGTCTTCCCTTAACAGAGCCCAGCAGCGCCCAGGGCATTTCCCCCTGGGTCTGGAGAGCATTTGCCTCCGTGGGGTCTCCCTCCCCAGGTGCTACCCTAATCACAGCTACCAGGTGGGCGCCCTTCACAGCTCAGCCGCGGAGCCGAGCGGAGCGTTGCCCCCAGAGCCGGGATCTCCCGCTGAAGGACACTGCATGTCTGCCCCCAAACGGTGCGCACTGAGCACCCAGGGCTCATTCGCTCCCATGGCTGTCAACTGACCCAGGCTGAACCGCAGCCCCTTGGGCCAGGCCTTTTGAGTTCTGTCCCAAGTGATCTCGACTGGGGCGCTGTCCGGCAGCGTGGAAACGGGCAGGGCTGAGCGCGGGCCCGACACGTCGCTTTTGGAGAGAATTGCTTGGAAGTTTGACCAGTAACCTCCATGAACTGAAGCGTCTCTCGGAAGAGACTGAAGAACGGCTTCTCCTGCAGCCGGGCGCCCGCCCCCCCGGGCACTGGCCCAGCCCCTTAGTTAAGCCCTCCTGGCATCCCGACTTGTCTCCTATGTCCCTGCAGCGGGGGGGGGGCGCTGCCGGAGCTCAGGCCTTCAGTGGCCTGACTCCCCTCCACCCCGCACCCACACGCTGTGGGGCTGAACTTAATCCCTGCCGCAGGACAGGGTGGGTGGGGAGCTGCCAGCACGTAGGGCTTTGGCTCCAAAGCGGGGGGGGGGGCACCAGTGCTCAGGGCTCCAGTGGCCGAAGCCCTGTGTGCCGGTGGCTCCCCCCCCCACTGTGCGGCCGAAGCCCTGTGTGCCGGTGGCTCCCCCCCCCACTGTGCGGCCGAAGCCCTGTGTGCCGGTGGCTCCCCCCCCCACTGTGCGGCCGAAGCCCTGTGTGCCGGTGGCTCCCCCCCCCACTGTGCGGCCGAAGCCCTGTGTGCCGGTGGCTCCCCCCCCACTGTGTGGCCGAAGCCCTGTGTGCCGGTGGCTCCCCACCCACTGTGCGGCCGAAGCCCTGTGTGCCGGTGGCTCCCCCCCACTGTGCGGCCGAAGCCCTGTGTGCCGGTGGCTCCCCCCCCCTACTGTGCGGCCGAAGCCCTGTGTGCCGGTGGCTCCCCCCCCCACTGTGCGGCCGAAGCCCTGTGTGCCGGTGGCTCCCCCCCCCACTGTGCGGCCGAAGCCCTGTGTGCCGGTGGCTCCCCCCCACTGTGCGGCCGAAGCCCTGTGTGCCGGTGGCTCCCCCCCCCACTGTGCGGCCGAAGCCCTGTGTGCCGGTGGCTCCCCCCCACTGTGCGGCCGAAGCCCTGTGTGCCGGTGGCTCCCCCCCCCACTGTGCGGCCGAAGCCCTGTGTGCCGGTGGCTCCCCCCCACTATACGGCCGAAGCCCTGTGTGCCGGTGGCTCCCCCCCACTGTGCGGCCGAAGCCCTGTGTGCCGGTGGCTCCCCCCCCCACTGTGCGGCCGAAGCCCTGTGTGCCGGTGGCTCCCCCCCACTATACGGCCGAAGCCCTGTGAGCCGGTGGCTCCCCCCCACTGTGCGGCCGAAACCCTGTGTGCCGGTGGCTCCCCCCCCCACTGTGCGGCCGAAGCCCTGTGTGCCAGTGGCTCCCCCCCCCACTGTGCGGCCGAAGCCCTGTGTGCCGGTGGCTCCCCCCCACTATACGGCCGAAGCCCTGTGTGCCGGTGGCTCCCCCCCACTATACGGCCGAAGCCCTGTGTGCCGGTGGCTCCCCCCCACTGTGCGGCCGAAGCCCTGTGTGCCGGTGGCTCCCCCCCCCACTGTGCGGCCGAAGCCCTGTGTGCCGGTGGCTCCCCCCCACTATACGGCCGAAGCCCTGTGAGCCGGTGGCTCCCCCCCACTGTGCGGCCGAAACCCTGTGTGCCGGTGGCTCCCCCCCCCACTGTGCGGCCGAAGCCCTGTGTGCCAGTGGCTCCCCCCCCCACTGTGCGGCCGAAGCCCTGTGTGCCGGTGGCTCCCCCCCACTATACGGCCGAAGCCCTGTGTGCCGGTGGCTCCCCCCCCACTGTGCGGCCGAAGCCCTGTGTGCCGGTGGCTCCCCCCCACTGTGCGGCCGAAACCCTGTGTGCCGGTGGCTCCCCCCCCCACTGTGCGGCCGAAGCCCTGTGAGCCGGTGGCTCCCCCCCACTGTGCGGCTGAAGCCCTGTGTGCCGGTGGCTCCCCCCGCCACTGTGCGGCCGAAGCCCTGTGTGCCGGTGGCTCCCCCCCCCACTGTGCGGCCGAAGCCCTGTGTGCCAGTGGCTCCCCCCCCCCACTATACGGCCGAAGCCCTGTGTGCCGGTGGCTCCCCCCCCCACTGTGCGGCCGAAGCCCTGTGTGCCGGTGGCTCCCCCCCCCACTGTGTGGCCGAAACCCTGTGAGCCGGTGGCTCCCCCCCCCCACTGTGCGGCCGAAGCCCTGTGTGCCGGTGGCTCCCCCCCCCACTATGCGGCCGAAGCCCTGTGTGCCGGTGGCTCCCCCCCCACTGTGCGGCCGAAGCCCTGTGTGCCGGTGGCTCCCCCCCCCCACTGTGCGGCCGAAGCCCTGTGTGCCGGTGGCTCCCCCCCCACTATGCGGCCGAAGCCCTGTGTGCCGGTGGCTCCCCCCCCACTGTGCGGCCGAAGCCCTGTGTGCCGGTGGCTCCCCCCCACTATGCGGCCGAAGCCCTGTGTGCCGGTGGCTCCCCCCCCCCACTGTGCGGCCGAAGCCCTGTGTGCCGGTGGCTCCCCCCCCCACTATGCGGCCGAAGCCCTGTGTGCCGGTGGCTCCCCCCCACTATACGGCTGAAGCCCTGTGTGCCGGTGGCTCCCCCCCCCCACTATACGGCCGAAGCCCTGTGTGCCGGTGGCTCCCCCCCCCCACTGTGCGGCCGAAGCCCTGTGTGCCGGTGGCTCCCCCCCCCACTGTGCGGCCGAAGCCCTGTGTGCCGGTGGCTCCCCCCCACTGTGCGGCCGAAACCCTGTGAGCCGGTGGCTCCCCCCCACTGTGCGGCCGAAGCCCTGTGTGCCGGTGGCTCCCCCCCCACTGTGCGGCCGAAGCCCTGTGTGCCGGTGGCTCCCCCCCCACTGTGCGGCCGAAGCCCTGTGTGCCGGTGGCTCCCCCCGCACTGTGCGGCCGAAGCCCTGTGTGCCGGTGGCTCCCCCCCCACTGTGCGGCCGAAGCCCTGTGTGCCGGTGGCTCCCCCCCCACTGTGCGGCCGAAGTCCTGTGTGCCGTTGGCTCCCCCCCCCACTGTACGGCCGAAGCCCTGTGTGCCGGTGGCTCCCCCCCACTATACGGCCGAAGCCCTGTGTGCCGGTGGCTCCCCCCCCACTGTGCGGCCGAAGCCCTGTGTGCCGGTGGCTCCCCCCCCCCACTGTGCGGCCGAAGCCCTGTGAGCCGGTGGCTCCCCCCCACTGTGCGGCTGAAGCCCTGTGTGCCGGTGGCTCCCCCCGCCACTGTGCGGCCGAAGCCCTGTGTGCCGGTGGCTCCCCCCCCCACTGTGCGGCCGAAGCCCTGTGTGCCAGTGGCTCCCCCCCCCACTATACGGCCGAAGCCCTGTGTGCCGGTGGCTCCCCCCCCACTGTGCGGCCGAAGCCCTGTGTGCCGGTGGCTCCCCCCCTCACTATACGGCCGAAGCCCTGTGTGCCGGTGGCTCCCCCCCACTATACGGCCGAAGTCCTGTGTGCTGGTGGCTCCCCCCCCCACTGTGCGGCCGAAGCCCTGTGTGCCGGTGGCTCCCCCCCCACTGTGCGGCTGAAGCCCTGTGTGCCGGTGGCTCCCCCCCCCCACTGTACGGCCGAAGCCCTGTGTGCCGGTGGCTCCCCCCCCACTGTGCGGCCGAAGCCCTGTGTGCCGGTGGCTCCCCCCCTCACTATACGGCTGAAGCCCTGTGTGCCGGTGGCTCCCCCCCACTATACGGCCGAAGTCCTGTGTGCTGGTGGCTCCCCCCCCCACTGTGCGGCCGAAGCCCTGTGTGCCGGTGGCTCCCCCCCACTGTGCGGCTGAAGCCCTGTGTGCCGGTGGCTCCCCCCCACTATACGGCCGAAGCCCTGTGTGCCGGTGGCTCCCCCCCACTATACGGCTGAAGCCCTGTGTGCCGGTGGCTCCCCCCCACTGTGCGGCCGAGGCCGTGTGTGCCGGTGGCTCCCCCCCCCCACTATACGGCCGAAGCCCTGTGTGCCGGTGGCTCCCCCCCCCCACTGTGCGGCCGAAGCCCTGTGTGCCGGTGGCTCCCCCCCCCACTGTGCGGCCGAAGCCCTGTGTGCCGGTGGCTCCCCCCCACTGTGCGGCCGAAACCCTGTGAGCCGGTGGCTCCCCCCCACTGTGCGGCCGAAGCCCTGTGTGCCGGTGGCTCCCCCCCCACTGTGCGGCCGAAGCCCTGTGTGCCGGTGGCTCCCCCCCCACTGTGCGGCCGAAGCCCTGTGTGCCGGTGGCTCCCCCCCCACTGTGCGGCCGAAGCTCTGTGTGCCGGTGGCTCCCCCCCCACTGTGCGGCCGAAGCCCTGTGTGCCGGTGGCTCCCCCCCCACTGTGCGGCCGAAACCCTGTGTGCCGGTGGCTCCCCCCGCACTGTGCGGCCGAAGCCCTGTGTGCCGGTGGCTCCCCCCCCACTGTGCGGCCGAAGCCCTGTGTGCCGGTGGCTCCCCCCCCCCACTGTGCGGCCGAAGCCCTGTGTGCCGGTGGCTCCCCCCGCACTGTGCGGCCGAAGCCCTGTGTGCCGGTGGCTCCCCCCCCACTGTGCGGCCGAAGCCCTGTGTGCCGCTGGCTCCCCCCCCACTGTGCGGCCGAAGTCCTGTGTGCCGGTGGCTCCCCCCCCCACTGTACGGCCGAAGCCCTGTGTGCCGGTGGCTCCCCCCCACTATACGGCCGAAGCCCTGTGTGCCGGTGGCTCCCCCCCCACTGTGCGGCCGAAGCCCTGTGTGCCGGTGGCTCCCCCCCCCACTGTGCGGCCGAAGCCCTGTGAGCCGGTGGCTCCCCCCCACTGTGCGGCTGAAGCCCTGTGTGCCGGTGGCTCCCCCCGCCACTGTGCGGCCGAAGCCCTGTGTGCCGGTGGCTCCCCCCCCCACTGTGCGGCCGAAGCCCTGTGTGCCAGTGGCTCCCCCCCCCCACTATACGGCCGAAGCCCTGTGTGCCGGTGGCTCCCCCCCCACTGTGCGGCCGAAGCCCTGTGTGCCGGTGGCTCCCCCCCTCACTATACGGCCGAAGCCCTGTGTGCCGGTGGCTCCCCCCCACTATACGGCCGAAGTCCTGTGTGCTGGTGGCTCCCCCCCCCACTGTGCGGCCGAAGCCCTGTGTGCCGGTGGCTCCCCCCCCCACTGTGCGGCTGAAGCCCTGTGTGCCGGTGGCTCCCCCCCCCCACTGTACGGCCGAAGCCCTGTGTGCCGGTGGCTCCCCCCCCACTGTGCGGCCGAAGCCCTGTGTGCCGGTGGCTCCCCCCCTCACTATACGGCTGAAGCCCTGTGTGCCGGTGGCTCCCCCCCACTATACGGCCGAAGTCCTGTGTGCTGGTGGCTCCCCCCCCCACTGTGCGGCCGAAGCCCTGTGTGCCGGTGGCTCCCCCCCCCACTGTGCGGCCGAAGCCCTGTGTGCCGGTGGCTCCCCCCCACTATACGGCCGAAGCCCTGTGTGCCGGTGGCTCCCCCCCACTATACGGCTGAAGCCCTGTGAGCCGGTGGCTCCCCCCCGCACTGTGCGGCCGAAGCCCTGTGTGCCGGTGGCTCCCCCCCCACTATACGGCCGAAGCCCTGTGTGCCGGTGGCTCCCCCCCACTATACGGCTGAAGCCCTGTGTGCCGGTGGCTCCCCCCCACTATACGGCCGAAGTCCTGTGTGCTGGTGGCTCCCCCCCCCACTGTGCGGCCGAAGCCCTGTGTGCCGGTGGCTCCCCCCCACTGTGCGGCCGAAGCCCTGTGTGCCGGTGGCTCCCCCCCCACTGTGCGGCCGAAGCCCTGTGAGCCGGTGGCTCCCCCCCACTGTGCGGCCGAAGCCCTGTGTGCCGGTGGCTCCCCCCCCCCACTGTGCAGCCGAAGCCCTGTGTGCCGGTGGCTTCCCCCCCCCCACTGTACGGCCGAAGCCCTGTGTGCTGGTGGCTTCCCCCCCCCACTGTGCAGCCGAAGCCCTGTGTGCCGGTGGCTTCCCCCCCCCCCACTGTGCGGCCGAAGCCCTGTGTGCCGGTGGCTTCCCCCCCCCCCCACTGTGCGGCCGAAGCCCTGTGTGCCGGTGGCTCCCCCCCCACTGTGCGGCCGAAGCCCTGTGTGCCGGTGGCTTCCCCCCCCCCCACTGTACGGCCGAAGCCCTGTGTGCCGGTGGCTTCCCCCCCCCCACTGTGCGGCCGAAGCCCTGTGTTCCGGTGGCTCCCCCCCCACTGTGCGGCCGAAGCCCTGTGTGCCGGTGGCTCCCCCCCTACTATACGGCCGAAGCCCTGTGTGCCGGTGGCTCCCCCCCCACTGTGCGGCCGAAGCCCTGTGTGCCGGTGGCTCCCCTCGCCCTGAGTGTCCCGTATTCGGCACAGGGCAATATGGTCTGCAGAGAAACTCCCCCAGAATTGCCCTTTCCAAGGGGCCGCCAGCCCCGGTGCCTCCCGCAGCAGTACGGCCACAGGCTGCCCTGCTGAGCGCTAGTCCCCGTGCGCCCCGTGGGGGCCTCTGGCTGGAGGAGAGCAGTGGGCGAGGGCAGCCATTTTGAGAGGGCAACGAAACTGTGTCCGTGGAAGGAGATTTTCATGCCCCGTCTCTGCGGGAGTGGCCGTTCGCCCTAGAGATTCCTGCGGCCCCACCGCCCCTGGCACGGGACACGATGTGTCAGGCGGCTGCTGCCATTAGAGTCACTCTTCCAATCTCACAAAACCGAACACCCGTGGCCTGCTCCTTCCCCGGAGTCCTGCCCCCGACTCGCTCCATCCCCCTCCCTCCCTCGCTTTCACTGGGCTGGAGCAGGGCATTGGGGTGTGGGGTGGGGGCTCTGGGATGGGGCACAGGATTGGGGGGTGGAGGGGGCTCTGGTGTGGGGCAAGGGATTGGGGCTTGGGGGGCTCTAGGATGGGGCAGGAAGTTGGCGTTCGGGGGGGCTCTGGCTCAGGGTGCAGGCTCTGGGGTGGGGCAGGGGATGGGGGGTTTGGGATACAGGAGGGGGCTCCAGGCTGGGGGTGGGACCAAGAGATTGAAGTGCAGGATGGGGGCTGCGGGCTGAGGCAGGAGATTGGGGTGCAGGAGGGGCTGAGGGCTCTGGGCTGGGGCCAGTGATGAGGGGTTTGGAGGGGAAGGGCTGGGGCTTACCTCAGGGTGGCTCCCAGCCAGCGGCACAGTGAGGCTGAGGCAGGCTCCCAACCTGTCCTGGCTCCATGTTGCACCCCGGAAGTGTCCAGCAGGTCCCACACTTGGGGGGGGCAGGAGTCTCCACACACCTGTCGCCCACTGGCACTGCCCCCCAGCTCCTACTGGCTGGTGCTTGGGGCAGGGGCAGCAAGCGGAGCCCCATGGACCTTGCCTAGGAGCAGGACCTTGTGGCCGCTTTGGGGTGAAGTGCGGTGCCAGGACGGGGGGGGGGCTGCCTTAGCCCTGTGGCACCACAGACTGGTCGGGGGTGCGATTGGAGTCACCAGGGCCCCCTTTTGGCCAAGTGTTCCAGCCATCACCGGACTCCTCCTGAGCTGTGAGGCATCGGGGGGGGCGGGGGGCAGGAGGAGAGGAAAGCGGGACGCTGAAAGGAGGGGAAACTACGCCATCCACTCCATCTGCATGGCATGTCCTTGGCAATGGGAGGCAGCTGTAAATCCAGTTAACGGAGCAGGGTGCTCTGGCTGCTGCGGGCTGCTCCAGTGTGGTGCGGAGCAGCCTGCACATAACGATGAATCAGGCTATAAACATTTTAATAAGTGAAAGTATACATGAGTGTCGATCTTAAAGCCCTAGGTCTGCCACACGGCAGCTTTCCCGTCGCATCGCCTGTTTCCTCTTCTGGTACCAAATGTTCAGTACTAAAAACCCCCCAAAACCCATGAAGGAAATTCCCAGCCAGATAACTCCACCTTAATACAGCTAAGCTGTAGAGAACATGGGGGGTTGGTGTACTCATCCCAAATCAAGCATTATAATCTAGGGAATGCAAAGCTAATGTTAAAAGAACTCCACACACTCGTAAGTATGGCTATGTCTGCCGCAATGAGGTTTAACAGGTATTTCGAACTAGGGCTTTCTTTCGAACTCCCATTTCACTGCCACATTTAGACGCAAGCAGTTATTCCGGGCTTGTCAATTTCAAAAAATGGCGTCCAGCCGGGAACACGCAAATCAAACATGGGATATTTAGATCCTGGGCTTGATTTGCAATTTCGAATGCCTACATTTGCAGCCTTATTTCAAATTAGGCTGCAAGTGTAAACATACCCTATGGAAATGCAATAAGATACCCAAACATTACGAGCAACCTCAATTAATTTTTACTCTCCAGTAAATTTGCAGGCACAAGACCTGCCGTGTAGACATCTAAGTACTCGTTCTACAAGCGCAGGCAGTAATTAGGGTATTTGTTCCTGAAATTCATTGCAGGTGCAGTTAAAAGCAGGTATCAAATCTCTCCCGTGAATGAAGAGGTCAGGCTGACACCTCTTTGAGTCTGTTTCAGGCTTTGATGCATGACAGGCTCTGAACTGATAGGGGGAAAGAGAGGGGAACAGGGAACATGGAACCACACCCTTTCTGTGTGTAGAAAGCCATGCAGGATGAAGAATGGTAGCTACCACTCCTCCAGGATTCACATGTGCTCATGTTTTGGACCCTGCTCTTTAATACACAAAAATCCTGTAAATAAAGCCATGTTACAATCAATGTTCCCTCTAATCTTTTCCATCCACATGCAAATTTTTTCATCCAAATGAGGAATAATTTTTCTGTGCATTGAGGAGTGTGCGAATGTGCACCACCAGTAAAAACAAAAAGCCTAGCTGGGACACTCTGCTAATCAGCTGGATGGCATTTGAATCTCTCCTGAGCGGCGGGCCTCACAGGTGCCCAGCTGACAGGGAACTGATGAGCAGGGGATTCTGAGCAAACACCTTTGCCCATAGATTATTCCGACCAGAATGGAACGTGTCGCCCTTTGCTCTTGCAGTTGTGGGCTTGGGTGTCGAGACACATTGGATGCGTATAGACTGGCAAGATTTTGCACAAAAGCAGCCACTTTTGCGCAAAAACTTGCCAGCTGTCTACAGTGGCCGCTTGAATTTGCGCAAGAACACTGACGTTCTAATGTAAGAATTCAGTGCTTCTTGAGCAAATACTTTGATGCTCCTGCACAGGGAGAAGCCCTCTTGCGCAAGAGGGCCAGTGTAGACAGGCACCTTCATTTTTGGCGCAAGAAAGCCCGATGGCTAAAATGGCACTTTTTGCGCAAAAGCATCCGTGCCAATCTAGACGCTCTTTTGTGGAAATACTTTCAATGGAAAAACGTTTCCGTTAAAAGTATTTCCGCAAAATCATGCCAGTCTAGACGCAGCCTGTGTGTTTGGAGGCCTTAGGGAGCGCCTTGCCTTTCCCCCAGTTTATGGGTAGAACAGACTCTCGAGTTCAGCAGGCTGGGCAGAATTTTGTCTCTGTGAACTGAGCTAGATGATACAGGAGACAAAGAACCTGTCACCCAGACCCAGCCTTAGTCTGTGGTTAATGTGTAGGAGTGAGGCTGGGAGGTTTTGGCTTTGCTAACAGATAGCCCAGCAGAGTCTGTCCAGCCTGATCTGATGTCTCCAGGCGCTGTGTCCTTGCTGGCCAGGCTGTCCCTGTACTTGGCACTTGTCCTGCTGAGCCAGCCTGCCTGGCATCTTAGCAGGAATCTGTCAGGGGCTCTTTCAGATGAGCTGATGAGCAGCTCAACTAGGAACCTATTAACATCCGGAGTCCTGGATACAAATCATCAAAGGATCATTAGTGAGCTTTGGAAAAATTCCATTAATTAAAAAGAGTTTATCTTGGTCCTCCTGCAATCAGGCTGCAAAACAGTGGCATTCGCGGCAAGGGACAGGGCAATCAGAGCGCTGAGAATGGGGCTGTGAGTGTAGCACTCCCAAGTGTTAATCTTGGCTCTGCTGCTGTATTCTACATGGCCTTGGGCAAGTCACTTAACCTGATCCATGCTGCAGTTTCCCAACTGTAAAATGGAGAAAATAAAACTGTCTCTACCTAAACAGGTGTTGAGAGGTATTTCAAAGTAAAAAATATCATTTTAGGTTAAACAAAACATTGTATTTTTATTTTGATAATTTTATTTTTCATTTTAGAATAAAAGAACCCAATTTAACAATAATTTCAAAATGAGAAGGCATTCCAAATAATCAAAACACATGGTTTTAAACTGTTGAAACGAAACATTTCAGATTTTATTCTGTTTATTTTAGTTCTCCCCTTTAGTTTTGCCAAGTGAAACAATTTGGCAAAATTGATACAAATTGGAAACATGTTTGGAGTTGCTGAATCTTCATTTTTTTGATAAAAACGTTTTTTTCTGTCAATTTTTCACGGGTTCTGTCATAAGAGGCACAGAGCCGGAACAGTTTATTTCTCACACTCACCAGCAGGGGGCAGTGCCACAATGGGAATCCAGAGGGCGCAGGAAGATGAAGCTCAATATAAAGTATGCAAGGAGCCGCAGCCTCAATGCACAAACCCGAGGGGAGAGGGACAAATGTAACTAAGGTCTTAGTTCATAATTAACGTTACTGTACAAGGTGTTGGTTTCATGCTAACGAGCAGTCACCGCGGCCTGGCACTGTGAACACTTCCCTGTCCTGACAGGAGCCAGGACGGGTTGCACTGGATCCAGCCTGCGTATGAAAACAGTTTGCAAGCTGCTTCTGTCTGCCAGCCTGACCGTGCAGTGCTGGGCTGCGACACAAGTGCCGGGTGGGCAGACGTGCACAGCAGCCACCGGCTTTCCGATACAGGCCCTTCTATTTCCCAGGGTTGTGCCTGTGCCTGCGCCCGCTGGAGCTGCAGCCGGGGAATGCACAGCACACACTCGTGGGGTCCCCCGATGCAGACCGAGCAAAGCTGGGAGCATTGCCAAGGGCGCTGAACAACTCCCATGACTGGCCTCAGCTAAGGGGATTCCGCCATGTCCCCGGGCGGCTGTTTGTCGGCTGACTGAGCTCAAGCCTGTGAAGGGCCCCGGGGCAGGCCGCTGGCACTGGAAAGGCGTGACCCTGGCACTGCTGGGAATGGATCAGGAGCTGAGAATGGGCCGGGTCATTATTGTAATTGTGTCGTCTTCAAACTGGAGGCTTATGGGGACCGGTTCCTGCGGGGAGGGGCATGTCGGGGGAGAAGGACGTGGTGCAGAGAGGAGCAGGGAGGGGGCACGAGGAGGTGCTTCATTTAGAAATTACAATTTTGGGGGACACCTCCTGAGTGGTACCACACGTCGCCTGTGGTTTATGGTTAAATGTTTGCTGGAAAGGCAGCCCGTTTCTGTCAGCCCTGATGGGCGAACGAGAGAGGGGGCGAGAAGGGGCAGAGAGGAAGACTGGTAGCACAAAACAATAGGAGTCTTCTCTTTTCCCCATCTGTTCTACATTCGTGTTGCTCCACTGGCTTCTCCAGAGCTACTCCTGAGGGCAGCCGTGGGCCCACGCGGTGAGCAAGGACTGCTGGGCTGCAGACAGGGCGAGCCCACGCCAAGCCAACCAAGTAATTCTGCCTACAATGCAGCACGCACTCCTCCCTGGGTGGAGAGCAAGGCCCCATGGTGCTCCACAGTCGTTGTCTCACCCAAGCCCGATCTCCAGCGAGAAGCTTTACTCACATGCACAGGGGTTTGTATTGACCACAGAGGGGCAGCGTGGGCGTTACCTGACATAGGGCAGTGAAACGTGCGGGCAGTTTCTCGTGCTGCTGCATAGAGGTTTGGATTTTATTTATGTTTTATTTTTTTCATTAACATTCTGGGCGGCTGAGAAAAGTGAGGCAGGATCAAACTGTTACGTTGCCTGGCCCAACTCAACTGACGGGCATAGGGTACTAATTACACAGTGGTAGTTACCAGGAAGTACTTCAATGCCTGAAAGGCACCCTTGTCCTTCCTGCTCTCTGACACCCGCCCGCCCGCTCATGCACCCCCGCCACACCCAGCGTGGTAGGGGAGCTGCTATGTGAATTAAGCACCCTGTTTATTTCCAGTACCTTGCCTGCATAAAGGCTCCGTCGTTCCACCCATCTGTCCGTGCCTAGCGTTCCTGCCTAGGCATCGGCGGGGGCTGCTTGCCTGCAATGCCCAGACAGAAGGTGAAACCGCAGCTGGCTTTAAGGCAGAGATCCTGGCGCGCCGGCTCACCCGCTCTGGAAACGTGGCCCGGGAGAAAGAGCGTGCCTGAAGGGTGGCTCAGAGCAGGGGTTTGCCACCAGAAAGAGCGTCGTGGCTGCGAGCTCTAGTGAGCGCAGGCCTGGTGCCGATCCCTGTGCACCAGTCAGAGAGCAGGGTGTGCGGCTGCACTTCACAACCCCCTCAGGGAGCGAGGGCTCCTGCCGAAGAGACCCCTAGAAAATCCTGCTTCCACACAACAGGAGGCGCACCAGACCAGAGGCCCAGGGCCACTGTGGGGTTTGTCCTGAAACTCCATGGCCAGAGGAGAGGCCTGCCCCATTCACACGCACTGTCAGTCGTTGGCCAGAGGCCGTGTCTCCGTGGTCTGTGGACTTGTGGGCTCTGTGTCGTCCCCAGCTGAGAGGACGGGTCTTTCATTCCACGGGGCTGCGCCCACCTTCCCAGCCTTCCACCAGCCTGTGGTGCAGGGCAGCCCAGGCAGAGGTACCATCCCTCCACCTGTGCCCTAGTCCGAATGGGCCCGTGAGCAATTTTCTACAAAGAGGCTGCAGAAACAGAGACGCCGGGCCAGCATCTCGGCCCAGGCAGAGACACGAATAGACTGAGCCCTGTGGGGAGCCTGCTCCCGCTTGGAGGTGGGGGGCAAGGCCACAAAGGGGCTTCGGAGGCAAACTGCTGCTTTCGATGCCCAAGTCTGGTAGTCGGGCTGCTGAGACCCTCCATGCAGCTCACCTGCCACCTGGCCTGCAGGTGCCCCAGGTCCTCCTGTGGGCGTGTGGAAAGCTGCCTAGGGCTCCTGCCGATGCCCTGGGGGGACTCACTGACTGGGCTGTCACCGCATGGCCCTGCCCCCTCACCTGGGCGGAGCACAGGACCCTCAAGCTTCCTTCAAGGGAGACCCGGGGAGAGAAGGATGCTTTCCTGGCAGGGATGGTGTCCCAGTGGTGCTGCAGGTGAGGTTGCCTAGGAAACAGGCCCTCCCCCACCCCCTCACCTGTGGAGGTCAGTATGGTGGGTATGCTGTGAGTGCGCCTGTGGTCCAGCCTTGCAGAGAAGAGCCGCAGGTGAGGGGGCAGGGCTCTCGGGGGTCTCCTGACACCAACGGCCCAGCGGTGAGGGCAGGCCCCTAGGGAAAGGAAATCCGCTTTCAAATCCCCACTCTGCCTGGCGGGCCGGGGCTTGGCCCCGGGAGTCCCACCTCGCGGTAAGAGGCTGCACTATGGGGCTTTTGTCTAGAAGGGGTGGGGGTGTCTATCCCTGGCTTCTGGGACTCCTGGGGGGGGGGGGAGCCTGGACTCCTGATTGGGTGCTGTGAGTTTCAGTGGGCGGCAGGGCGCCCGTGAGCCAGGCATTGCAATGCTGACAGCTACGGTGCACAAGGCCCTTTGCAGGCCTAGCCTAGAGCCCGGCCCCCAGCCTCATGCCAGCTTAATCCAGAGACTCGGGGGGCTGTTGTCTCCTGTGTTGGAGGGTTGAACCACTAACCGCTGTTCCCCAGCCAGGGACACCCCTGGCTCTTGGTGCTGACTGGATCCTGTGGGAGGCGCCTGCCCACCACAGTCTAGTGTGTGGGTGGGGAACCTAATGCCCAGGGGCCACATCCGGCCCCCGACTTGCCTGGATCCGGCCCCTGAGGCTTGGATCTCCCACTAGCACTGGGGAGCCTATGCTGGTGCTCCAGCCCCCCCCCCCCCCCCCCCCCCCCACGCAGCAGAGCCTAGGGGGCAGGCTTGGAGATTTTGGCTCCTCAGTCAGGGCCACTTCAACAAGGGTTGTTTTGGTTTTTTTGCTTCTCGCTTGTGTGCCGCCCCCAACTGAGTTTTCTGTGGGTCAGCGGCCCCCGACCCAAAAACGGTTCCCAGCCCTGCTCTGGTGTATCCCCAGCGCAGGACGCTCCTTGCCTGCCACGGCTGAGCACCGAGCGGGCTGGGGCGGGGAGAGGGGGCTGCGACGAATGCTCACTGGGGGCTTGTTTTCAAAAGGGCCAAGCCCTGAACGGTGCTCAAGGCCCTGTGGGATGGAGATCCCGGGACTGGGACGCAGCCCCTCCCAGGGTCTGTCTCCAGGTTTTCCCATTTCTCCCCCCGCCCCCGGGCACATTAGCGTTCTCCCGGGCAGGGCGGAGAGACGCGAACGTTCGCATTGCTCTCTGCAGCCCAGCAGCCCAGGGAGGAACATTCGCTTTGGCTTCGTGAGACTGGGAGCATCTAATTGGGTTTGTGCACCCGTATCATCACCGGAGACAATAGCATCCTCCTAGCAGGCAGTGAGAAATGCGAGTTATCTGCTCCACAAGCCAAGGCCTTCTTTGCCATAGCGGCTTCCAGGGAAGGAAGGCAGCGACCCCATTAATGCTAGTGAGCTGCAGGAACCAGTCACTGGGTACGTTGTTTGTGAGTGCACGAGGGTCCAATGCACTTCCCCCCTTGCTTGCTTGTAAATTAAGGAAAAGCCTCACCTCAAATCCCAACTGCATTACGTTGGTCTACACTAGGCTTTATTTCAAAATAACCCCCTTAGGTCAAATCAATAAGCGGAGCGTCCACACTACCATGCCCGTTCTTTCGAAATAACTGGCCGCTTATTTCAAAATCTGCACGCCTGCTTTCCTCGGGGAATAATGCTAATTGAAATTGTTATTTCGGAATAGCAGTGGTGTGGACCCTCCGGTGCCGCTATTTCGAAATAACGACTCCCCAGAGTCATTCAAACTAATCACTCTTTGGTGCTTCCTGGGGTTCAAGTCAAGGTAGCGCGTCCACATGGTCGCAGCCTGCCCCGGGCTAATTTCAAGGCCTCCCTGGAGTGAGGACACGCTAGTTTGATTTTGTTATTTCAGGAGTTGTTACATCGATTTTGGTTATTTCTAAGTAGTGTCCTAGTGTAGACAAGGCCCTCCGTGTCCTCATCAAGCACATTTTTCTCTGGATCGTAAGCTCAGTAAGAGGCTTGTTATTTCAAGGAGCAAAGCTTGACGAGTTAAACCGAATAAACATAATACGGTCAGGAGCAGACAGAATGAATGGAGGTGAGGCTGGCTTTCTGACATATTCATCTGAGCAGAACAAAAATCCAACAACTTCCCATGCTGGTTACAACTCACTGGCCTTCACATGATTCTAAGCTGACAAGAGCGACAATGTGAGACCAGAAAGAGTTTTTAAAAAATAGTTTGGGCCCAAACTCTGCTCCCATTCTGGGGCCACATAATTGATTCTGGGAGTGTTTGCTGATGTAAGTGAAAGCAAACTTTGACCCTCTGTCTTCACTATTCTTACACGAGCCAGTAAACAGTGACGCACACAGCAGTCCAAGTCAAAGCACATGGTCACGCTAGTGTTCACACTACCTCAGAGCACTCCCCTTCCTGTGGTATCTTGCTCCGTGCTCAGCACGGATGTAACAGTACTGTGTAACGACTCCATTTGGGACAGTGCCATCAATTTGCCCAACAGAGTCAGATTCAGACGGGTGGGTCCAGCTTGTCTGGCATTTGTCTTTGTTTCGGATTCCGTCGTGTTCAGTCAAGGTAGATGACACAAAACTGCCTTGGGTCTTAGCACAGAAAAGGGCAAATGTTCTTCAGCATCATGCTAGCGAATCATCATTGACGTCGTGGTAGGATCATACCATCTAACTTAATAACTCATTGTCATGGGCAAACACAAGTTTGTCATGTGGGACAGCCCATAGGTAGTAAAATAATGAGGCTACATCTGCACTGCAGGCTTCTTGCACAAGAACTGTTTTGCGCAAGAGTTCTTGTGCAAAAAGTCTTCCACAAGACCGCGTCCACACTGCCACGTGCTTTTGTGCAAGAGCGTCCATGGCAGTGTGGATGCTCTCTTGCGCAAGAAAGCTCTGATGGCCATTTTGGCCATAGGGGTTCCTTGCACAAGACAGTCATGTTGCCTGTCTACATTGCTTTCTTGTGGAAGAGCTCTTGTGCAAGAGGGCTTATTCCTCGTGGGAAGAGGAATAACTCTACTGGAAGAAGCCCTGTTTTCTGATGCTGTACTGTACATTTACTTGCGCAAGAAAGTGCGTGCAATGTAGACACCCGGCAAGATTTTGTGCAAGAACCGCTGTTCTTGTGCAAAATGCCTGTAGTGTAAATGTAGCCTGAGAGTTTGTGAGCTTAATGAGCATAACAAGTGGGGTTCAGCAGGGGTCTGTTTTGGGACTGGTTCTGTTCAATATCTTCATCAATGATTTAGATGATGGCATAGAAAGTATGATTATTAAGTTTGCAGATGCTCCCAAGCTGGGAGGGGTTGCAAGTGCTTTGGAGGATAGGGTCAACATTCAAAATGATCTGGATAAGTTGGATAAATGGTCTGAGGTAAAGAGGATGAAGTTTAATAAGGACAAGTGCAAAGTGCTCCACTTAGGAAGGAACTATCAGTTTCACTCATAGGGTATGTCTACACTACAAAGTTAATTCGAACTAACTTTCATAGGCGCTACACTAGCGCTCCGTTAGTTTGAACTTAATTCGAACTAACGGAGCGCTTAGTTCGAACTAGGAAAACCTCATTTTACGAGGATTAAGCCTAGTTCGAACTAGCTAGTTCAAATTAAGGGCTGTGTAGACCCTTAATTCGAACTAGTGGGAGGCTAGCCCTTCCCAGCTTGCCCTGGTGCCCGCGTGGTCTAGTGCGGAGATCGTGGACCTCATCGAGGTTTGGGGGGAAGCCTCCAATGTCCACGATCTCCGCACTAGCCACAGGAACGCAGCAGTCTACGGCCGCATGGCTGCCAGCCTGGCCGCCAGGGGCCACCAGCGCAGCCGGGAGCAGGTGTACTGCAAAATCAAGGACCTGCGGCAGTCCTACTCCCGGGCCTGCCTGCCAGGGGCCAACCCGGAGGCCTGCCCCCACTTTCACACCCTGGATCGCATCCTGGGGGCTCATACCATCCCTGCCCCCGGGACGTGATAGACCCCGGGGCAGAGGGACCACTGCAAGAGACCGAGGAGGAGGAGGAGGAGGAGGAGGAGGAGGAGGAGGGCTCCAAGAGCCAGGAGCCTGCCGGCAGCCTGCCCAGGACCCAGGACCCCCGAGGAACCCCACAGAGCCGCTCGCCTGTATTGTCCGAGGCCGGGGAGGCGTCCACATGTGAGTACCATCGTGCTCCCCTTATGTGTACGGGGGGCTGGGGCGAGAGGGAGCCCAGGGACCGTGCGCCTGGGCCTTGCCCACCACGGAGCAGCAGCTGGGGATCCTGCAGGGGCCCTGGCCTTGCAGAGGGGAGCTGGGTTTCACACACCTGGGCCCTGGGGTAATTGATCGCTGTTCTTGTTGCACCACAGCCGCAGCACCTGGGCCTGCAGGGCGCACCACCCCGCCTGCAGCAGCCACCCGCGCCCGGGCCAGCAGGAGAGCCAGGAACCAGGAGGACTACCAGAGGCGGCACCTCCGGTTCCTGGAGCAACAGATCCGTCTCCAGGAGCACTGGGTCCAGGAGGACCTGAGGCTGCGCTGGAGGAGTCTGGAGGCCCTGGAGGAGCAGGGCCGTGCCCTGCGAGGCCATCTCCAGAGCCTGCTGGACCGCTTCCCAATTCCTCCTGCTCCTGCTTCCCCTGCTCCCCCTGCTCCCCCTCCTCCCTCTCCTGCTCCCGCTCCTGCTTCCTCCACACCCCCCGTCCCTCCTGCCCCACCCTCCACAACCATTCCCCACCAACGCCCCCGGACCCGCAGTGTTGCGAGATGGGAGAGGCAGCTGGACCCCCACCCCTGAGCTTTCCTTTCCCTTCCTCCCTTCCCTCCCCTTCCAGCTCCCTCGTCCCAGGTTTCCCTCTCCCCTCTCCCACCCTCATTCCTCCCTTCCCCCACCCCAGTTATGTTAAATAAAAAGACATTTTTGTTTCAAAAACAGGTGTCTTTATTTTACAGTAGGTAGGGAGGGGAAAGCAGAAGGGGGTAGGGTGGAAGAAGGCCCCAGTGGGGCATGCAGGGAGAGGTCAGTCCTCCTCCTCCACCAGGAAGCTCTCCCGCAGGGCTTCCCGGATCCGGACGGCCCCCAGCTGGGCTTCCTGGATGGCGGCGGTGCGGGGCTGACCATAGTGTCCAGCCATGCGGTCAGCCTCAGCCATCCAGGCTGGCAGGAAAGCCTCCCCCTTTCGCTCACATAAATTGTGGAGCACACAGCACGCCGCCACCACGGGAGGGATGTTGTGCTCGGCCAGGTCCAGACGGGTCAGGGGGCATCGAAAGCGGGCTTTCAGTCGCCCGAAGGCCCCCTCCACCACGATGCGGGCCCTGGTCAGCCTGGCATTGAAGGCCTGGCGGGAGGGATTGAGGTGCCCCGTGTAGGGCTTCATCAGCCACGGCTGCAGTGGGTAGGCGGCATCCCCCACCAGGCACACGGGCATGTCCACGTCCCCGACCCTGATGTGGCGGTCGGGGAAGAAGGTCCCGGCCTGCAGCCGCTGGCACATGGAGGAGCTGCGGTACACCCGGGCGTCGTGTGCTTTGCCGGACCAGCCCACATTAATGTCCGTGAACTGTCCCCGGTGGTCACACACGGCCTGCAGGATCACGGAGAAGTACCCCTTGCGGTTCACGTACCGGGACGCCTGGTGTTCCGGGGCACGGATGGGGATGTGCGTCCCGTCGATGGCCCCCCCGCAGTTGGGGAAGCCGAGGGCGCCAAACCCCCGGGTGACGGCGTCCGGGTCGGCGAGGCGGACCACCCTGCGGAGCAGCACCCGGTTGATGGCCTTGACCACCTGCAGAGGGACACAGCAAACCGTGAATCACTGGGGCGCCCGGGTGGCTGGGAGCGTTCGTGCCCTGGCAGTGCCCCGTGCCCCACTCCCGGAAGCAACCCCCCTGGCGGCGTGTAGTACGGCCGGGACAGCCCGACCCCTCCGGTGCGGGGCGCTTTCGCCTCCTCCCACCCCCCCTTTGTCCCTGGGGCGGCCCATCCCCTCCTCGCAGTCCCCCTCCCCCCTGGCTCGGTGGCTGACGAGCGCCGTACCTGCATGAGCACCGCTCCGACGGTGGATCTCCCCACGCCGAACTGGTTCCTGACGGATCGGTAGCTGTCCGGCGTGGAGAGCTTCCAGAGGGCGATGGCCACCCGCTTCTGGAGGGGGATGGCAGGTCTCATGCGAGTGTCCCTTCTGCGCAGGGCAGGGGCGAGCCACTCGCAGAGCTCCAGGAAGGTGTCCCTCCTCATCCTGAAGTTCTGGGTCCACTGTCGGTCTTCCCAGCGCTCCAGGACGATGCGGTCCCACCAGTCGCTGCTGGTGTCCAGACGCCAGATGCGGCAGGGCACGCCGGTGCCGGGGCGCTGCCGCGGCTCCTCCACGGCCCCCAGGGCGGCCAGGTGGAGAGGCAGGGGGCTGATGTGCACCAGGTGGTGCCAGGCAGCCTCGAGCCATTGGTGGCAGGCTTGCAGCAGCAAGTCCAGAAAGTGCACCAGAAGGTGCAGGGCGAGCTCTGGCTCCATGTTGCCACCTGCGGCGGCGTCCCCGAAGGGAAGCACCGACACAGACGGGCACAGAGACCAACGCTTTGCTGTCCCTCGGCGAGGTTGGCAAGCAAGCAGGAAAAGCTGAGAACCGGCTGTCCGGGGGGGTCCCTTTAAGCACGAGCCTCAGATAGTCTCAGACAGCAGCCACACAAAGCAACTACTGACCTGATGCCCTGCCAGAACCGGTTTCAGCCGCCCTTAAATGCCCCCCTGCGTCCAATCAGTGTGGACGCGCTAGTTCGAATTAGCAAAACGCTAGTTCGAACTAGTTTTTAGTTCTAGATGCGTTAGTTCAAATTAGCTTAGTTCGAATTAACTAATTCGAACTAAGTTAGTTCAAATTAGCGCTGTAGTGTAGACGTACCCATACAGAATGGGAAGTGACTGTCTAGGGAGGAGTACGGCAGAAAGGGTTCTAGGGGTCATAGTGGACCACAAGCTAAATACAAGCCAACAGTGTAATGCTGTTGCAAAAAGAGCAAACATGATTCTGGGTTCCATTAACAGGTGTGTTGTGAGCAAGACACGAAGACTCATTCTTCTGCTCTACTCTGAGCTGATTAGGCCTCAGTTGGAGTAGTGTGTCCGGTTCTGGGCACCGCATTTCAAGAAAGATGTGGAGAAATTGGAGAAGGCCAAGAGAAGAGCAACAAGAATGATTAACGGTCTAGAAAACATGAGCTATGAGGGAAGACTGAAGGAACTGGACTTGTTTAGTTTGGAAAGGAGAGGACTCAGAGGGGACATGAAGTGGTTTTCAAGTATCTAAAAGGGTGTCACAAGGGCTACGTCTACATTGGCGCCTATTACGAAATAGGCATGCTAATGTAGAACTTTGGAAGAGGCAAATGCGCGGGGGACTTAAATATCCCCCGCGGCATTTGCATTTTCATGGCCGCCGCTTTTTTCCGGCTTGGAGATAAGCCGGAGAAAAGCGTCCAGACTGGCGCGATCCTCTGGAATAAAGCCCTATTCCGGAGGATCTCTTATTCCTACTTGCAAGTAAGAATAAGAGATCCTCCGGAATAGGGCTTTAATCCGGAGGATCGTGCCAGTTTGGACGCTTTTCTCCGGCTTATCTCCAAGCCGGAAAAAAGCGGCGGCCATGAAAATGCAAATGCCGTGGGGGATATTTAAATCCCCCGCGCATTTGCCTCTTCCAAATTTCTACATTAGTATGCCTATTTCGTAATAGGCGGCCAGTGTAGACACAGCCAAGGAGGAGGGAGAAAAATTGTTCTCCTTGGCCTCTGAGGATAGGACAAGAAGCAATGGACTTAAACTGCAGCAAGGGAGGTTTAGGTTGGACATTAGGAAAAACTTCCTGTCAGGGTGGTTAAACACTGGAATAAATTGCCTAGGGAGGTTGTGGAATCTCCACATCTGGAGATATTTAAGACTAGGTTTGGTAGACATTTTATCAGGGATGGTCTAGACAGTGCTTGGGCCTGCCACGAGGGCACAGGACTCGACTCGATGACCTCTCGAGGTCCCTTCCAGTTCTAGTATTCTATGATTCTATTCCGTGATTAGGGCTTGGGGATATTAATAGGCAGCAAGCAGTTTTAAAACAAACCAAAAGAAGTTTCTCGTCATGCAGAGCACAGTCAACCTGTGGAACTTCTTGACAAAGGATGTTGTGAAGACCAAGACTTTAATAGGGTTCACAAAAGAACTAGATAAATTCATGGAGGTTAGGTCCATCAAAGGCTCTTAGCCAGGATGGGTAGGAATGGTGGCCCTGGCCTCTGCTTGTCAGAGGCTGGAAATGGATGAGAGGGGAGGGATCACTGGATGATTCCCTGTTTCTTTTCACTCCCTCTGGGGCACCTGGAATTGGCCACTGTCAGGAGACAGATGACTGGGCTGGATGGGCCGTTGGTCTGACCCACTACAGCTGTTCTGAATAGGCATGAGAATATGTAGCCTAATATGTGCACGTTCCTATTTCAGTTTGGAAGTGACTTTCTTGTAGCCGTCTGCAAGGTATGTTCCCTGCGACGTCTCCCTTCTCTGACCCCTTAGCATAGAACCCCCCACTCAGATGCCTGAGCCCCCAGTCATCCTCTGACCCTGACTCAGTCCCAGGAATAAAGGAGGGACAAGTTGCTTTCTCTCATTGCGTAGTGTCTGGCCCCGGCCATCAGAATCTGGCCCCTCATTTATAAAGCACAGCATGTTAGCACCACCGTTGCAAACTCCCATGCAGCACAATGGCCAGAGGCTTTGCCTAACTCATACAAAGTTTCTTCCGAGTTTAGGAATGGCCGCCATTGAGCTGCCGTAGGAGTGGATGAGTTATGCTCCTGTTTGGGAGGAAGAGCAACCTACAATCACCGATGATCAAACCCATGTGGGACTTCCTGCCCCATTGTTTCAAATTCTGCCGGAGTCTCTGTCCTCGCACAGACAAGCCCCCTTTTGCTTTATTCTTTCATATAGGACCAGATTGTGCTTTTCGTAAGAAAAAAATTAGCCGGTTGGGCGGCCACCAGCCACTTTGTGTCTCCTCTTGCTGTTAGTCCAGAACATTCAGCTTCCCTGTCAGTTTTGAAATTAACTCTTTGTTTGTGCATTTCAGATGGCACACACGAGCCTTGCTTCACGACTGTGTTCATTAACAGGGCCAGCCGAGGGCTTCTCCAGAGCTTTTCCTTCCAGCGGCATGTCGCTTTCGCCTTTGTTCTCACGTGCTACCACATCCCTTGTGCAGAAGACCCTTGCCCTGTGCTTTGATTTGCTCGGTATTTATTGCAAATAGCAGTTTGTTCACCTTTACACTCTCTCTCTGTGCCTCCTTGTGCATTCTCAGTTAGACGTGATTTAGTTCCTTTGCTGCTGATAATTGGGGAGCTCGGTTTTCATTAGCCTAGCAGCCAGCCACACCACCTGCTTTGGAAAAACGAGATCCATTTTGCACAAGAACCTTTCTTTGCAGACCTATCTAATTTGAAGAGTTAAAAGACTAATTACAGACTACACTGGGCAGGATAGCTCATCCACAGAGAATGAGCTGTAATTAGTCTGTCAATTAACTCTTCAACGTCATAGGATTTTAGAAATGTGCATCTGTCTGTCTCTCTGTTTGTCCTAAACAGCAAGAGCTAGGACCACCAAATTTGATAGGCAGCTTCCTCTTCTAACTTAAAACAAGGTCAGGGATTGGTTGCTCCATAAAACCTCCCTAAATTTTCCCTGTCGTTTGCATAAACATTTCCAAAGGCCTTAGAGCGAGGCTGACCTCTGCATAGGGAAACAACTGTCCTTGCTAGATGGTAAAATCTCCAAGCAGTTGAAATCTGACTCGATTTAATCCCCACCCTGTTTGGCGATGACAATTTCCTGATACAGTGGATATGGTACCGCCCCTCAGGATAATAATTATGTTTCACTTCTCCGTGGCCAACTGGGTGTCCAGTTGGCTGGTTGAGATCAGTCGCCAGGGACAGCGACATCCCCCCTGCACAGCTGGGCGAGCAATTCATGACCATGTTGATCCCCGTAAATCGTGGACCTGTGGCGCTTAGTGCAGGAGTTTCTATCGCACGAGCTAAATGCCAGCGGGCTGGTACCGCAGAGCAGGCTCGTTATTCTCTTGGTAGGTGGTCTGGGTGGGACACACCACGGACAGCAGGTACATACATCTTACTGCCCTCTGCTGGGGAGGAGAGGCCACCTGATCTGCTGAGAGGTCTTGTCCGTTGCATGCTGGAGAGAAGTAGCTGATTTGGCCCATCAGCGTGAGGCCTGTTTCTGCAGCCCAGAGTCTGGAGCCAGGCCCTGATGCGTGCATGTATAAGGTTGCTAAGTGAATGTATTGAGCCGTCTGGTTAGACTGCCACGTCCTGACTCCTGACAGTAATCACACCTCTCCTCCAAAGCAGAACTCTGCGCACCAGCCCCAGTGCACCCTGGGAACACACCAAGTCACATCCAAGCCGGCTGGACGGGCACCCGGAACGACGGCTGCCCCTGCCACGTGCGTTTCTTGCATCCCTTGAAATCGTTATGTGCTGGTTTGTGCTTCACAGAGTCTCCTAAGCACATGGCTCAATTAGTAACGAAGAGCAACACTGCAACCCTGTCTGCAGAGCACTCATTTAACGAGTGACTCATGAGCAGAATCTGCCAGGACATGCTGCTGTATTACGCAGGGACCCACCATGGCAGCCCAAGTGACTCTACCCCGAAGAAGATATCTTTGGAAAAGCTGGAACTGGCATGGCCCCTCCACCTAAGGATCAAAGCCAACAGAGAAACCACATCTGGGGCGCTTAGGTCTGTCGATGGAATTACAGGAAACGTTTGTGAGCTCTAGTCTCATTGCACACCTAGCCCGAACCTCTGAGGAGAAGATGAAAACCACCCTGCAAGCAGAAGTCTCTGAGGCGGCTGTTCCTGTCACTTCGCCTCATGAGGATCAGGAGTAAGCCACTGATCCTGCCCAGGAGGCTGGAGTTCAGTGCAGAAGCAGGGAGCCGTTCTGCAACCGGTGTAGGTTTTTAGTGCTGCAGGGAGATTTGCTCAGCTGAGAGCAGCGAGGATTGCGCTGAGAGGGGAGCACAGTTTTTCCACACTGGCTTTCCTCGCGCCCAAGAGGCAGGGATCCATTCCTCCCTCGATGGCTTGACTATTCCGCAGGGAACCTGGCGCTTCAGCTAGGCTGGAGCCTCGCTCCGTCATGGGTTGCAGAGCCATTAAGGGCATCCGGATTCCAGTTTGCTTCGGGAGAAGTTCTTCTCTGACATGGCAGGTCCATCCTGTGAAGCGGCCGGGGCCGGTGTCAGGATCACACACTGGGCCCAAGCACCGACCCTGGCCAGGAGCGCTCATCCCACGTCACAGGATGGACCAGCCATAGAAGCAGCTGTGTGGATCGGCCAGTGAGGGCCAAGTTCTGAGCTCAGCCACAGTTGTGTCCTTGCAGAGTAGCTTCACTGAAGTCAGCAGATTTACTCAGGAAAGTTGGGTTTAAAAACTCAAGTCCCCCCCGCAAATGACTCTGTTCAGGTGTGTGTGTGTGAGAGAAGGGTAGGGAGTGTGTGTGTGTCTGTGAGAGCGAGAGCTTTCTGCGTGCGATGTTGCAGAGAGTCTCCAGAGAAGTCACCTACTACAGGACAAACCCTACAAGAAAGCCACCGAACGCTACTGGCCATGACCAGCTACAACCTCTTCTGCACATCAGCAAGGATCCACGATCTCTTGTAGATGACAAACCCTCGCTCCCAGACCTGGGAGGCCGTCCAGAAGGGAATATGCCAGAACCCCTCGGTACCCAAACATACCCAGATAACAGGGACTCGCTGACCCAGCCTACGGGTGAGGTCAGGACACAGCATGATCCATAGCGATGCTTTGATCGGGCCAACATGTACAAGGTAAAGAGAGGCAGGAGGTGGCACCTAGAGGTGTCAGGAGTGACACACAACTTGTTTGTCTTGGTGTCTAATGTATCTCGCAGGGGCTGTCTTTGTCCAGCCCAGGGGGCAGGGGGAAGTCCCGCTACCGACTGAGCTGTGTCTAGTGGTCTGGTAGCATTCGGGAGCATTAGTTCCGTGCTTCATTGGTCAGGCACCTTCGAACCTTAATGGATCTTGTGGTCACTGGGCAGTTTGCTTGAGGTCTGGTTCACCAGCTACGTGTGCAGAGCTGGGGAGACACATAGAGGGAACCCCTCCCCTTGCCAACATCTGAGCAAAGCACGTGACAATGGGCTCTCCTGTGCCTGCCCTGGCTCCCACATCGGTTTGCGGTGCTGAATGCCGCAGTCACTAGCGGGAAGAAGCTAGAGCTGAACATCCTGCCTCAGGCCATTAGCTCACTTGGCGGAGGATGGCCGAGTCTCCACACCCTTCTCATCCCACAGCCTGGAGACATGGCAGCCAGTGGACAGGGCTGCTCGTGCTGGTGGGGGACCAGGGCCTGGCACCTTTGGGGTTCTTCCTGGTTCATGGCCAATGGCCCTAAAAACTCCTGCTTCACAGTTTCAGATGGCCAGGAAGAGATGATCGATCTCCCTCCCTCCGAGGTGGCATGGAGCACGCTTCCTGTTTTTCCGGGGGCGTGGCTGGCTGGTTCCTGCTCACATGCCCAGGTCTAACTGATCACCACAGGTGGGGTCGGGAAGGCTTTTCCATCCAGGTCAGACTGGCGGTGACCTTGGCGGTTTTGCGCCTTCCTCTGCAGCGTGAGGGGTGGTTCCCTCCCCAGTGAGTCGATCTCACTGAATCATTTCCTGGGGCACTAGTGCATCTCGACCCCTCCGTTCTCTGCTTGTGGCACAGAGCAACCTCGTCTCTTGAGGGCGGGTGGGTCTCATTTCAGTTGTTGGGTTTAGCGGGTGGGTGGCTGGGGGGCGCTGGGGGCCTGTGGTAAATCATCCAGTCTGCCCTCCTGGGTAAGAATCCCTTCTGGCCTTAAACGCTATGGCTCTCTTGGGGCCAGATGCTCCTTGACACGAAGGCTGTTTTCACGGCGGGAAGGTGAGAAAGCTAATCAGCATCAGAGTCTTGTAGAGACAAGGCAGAGGCGGGTTTTACCTTCATGTATCTTGCTGAAGTCACTGTTTAACCCCCCACTTAGGCTAGACTCCCCTGGAGACTTTGTGGTAAAAACGACATTCCCTTTTCTCCGCGAGGGCTTGGCATTGAGATGGCTGACTGGCGTTACCAGAGCATCTGGCAGCTGGTGGGTTGGGTCCCTATGGATGTCCCCAAACCCACTCACACCAGGGAGCAATAGGAGAGGGAGAGGAATGGAAAGGTGGCGAGAGGGATGAGTAGAGAGGAAGAGGGAGCTGGAGGTGGGGGATTGTGTGGGGAAGGCAGAGCGAGCGAGCAAAGAGACAAGTATCTGCGGGTGAGTCATACAATAAAGTTTTGCGCACCACTCGGCTGGGCTGGCTGCAGGCATGCTGAGCTAGGCTTCCCAAAGAAGTGGCAATAAAAGTTTTACAGCACCCGGCATTGTCCCATTTTTTATTTATGCCGTTTCTTCTGTTCACTCGTCCTTTCCCCAGCCCCCATATTAGTTCTCCATCTCACTGCATTTGTTGCTAAGGAAATAACCGAGTTGCTAGAAGAGACAGAAAGTAGCAGCATCTGTCAGTGCCACACACAGCAAAACTGGGTCACGAGCTTGGGGGGATTCAGATTCGGAGTTGGTCTGGGACTGAACTTTGTGACGTGACCCTGTCTCTGGTGGGGGGTCAGAACCAGACCACCGAGGGAGCTCAGGCGGGACCAGCGTTTTCTGGCTGGGGCCCATGCTAACAACCGGAGCTTTGCAGACAAAGGGGTGGTTCGGGATTCCATGGAGCACCTGACAAAATTCAATATGTCTGACTGTAGCCCTTGGTAGAGCTTCCAATAGTTACGACTGACAACCCCATGGTGTCACATGCTCAACATTGCCTGAGCAGTCCCAGTCGCAGCACCCAGGAGGGGAGCCTGCGTCCGGCTGTCTCCTGGCCCCAGGGAAATGGAGCCCAACAAGGAGTTGCTGGGGCTGCCCTTGGCTGTGTAGCCTGAGGAGCCCGAGGGAGGTACCAAAGCCCAGGGAAGCTGGAAGGAGCCGAAGGGCAGCTGACAAATGACCGACTGATGGGCTGTCTCGGTGTGTTACGACTGATTCCCGGCCAACTGGGTGGCAGGCCACCTGCTGCTGTCAGCGGCGTAGCGAGGGCGTTATGTGCTCGGGGGAAAAAGCAAAATTTGCACCCCCCCAATAATTGCACCCCCCGTGGGGCTTTACACATTCCAAAGTGTGCTGGGAGGGGAACATGCCAACAGGGTTTGGCTTGGACCCTCCGTGCTGCCCCCGTCCAGCCAAAGTGCAG
This sequence comes from Pelodiscus sinensis, assembly GCF_052426305.1. NCBI lineage: Eukaryota > Metazoa > Chordata > Testudines > Trionychidae > Pelodiscus > Pelodiscus sinensis. Next base: position 1,190,444 of record NC_143068.1, on the reverse strand, counting down.
AATTTGCCACGTGAGAAGTGGGAGCTCGCAGCCTGCAAGGTGAGCGGGGCCGGTTTGGGGTGACAATGAATCGCACCCACGTGGGCGGCCGTGGCCGGAGAATTGCTTGAGCTCTGTGCAGGGGCAGCGCACTGGGCGCATCCGGTGTGTCCGTACCAAGCCTGGCAGCACGATGGGGGATCATGGGAAGTTCGGGACCTGGGTGGCATTGCGTTGCGAGCAGCTGCTGCAGCGTAGCCGGCGTGGGAGCTGTTCTCTGTAGAGCGCTGAGCAATGTCCCCGGCTTTGCACGTGTTCTTCAGCAGAGCGATGGGACCTGAACCGGGGGCTCAGGGCAGGGGGTTCTGGTGTCAGGAGGCGGGTTTGGGAGAGGGGGTTGGTTTTTGGCAGGGGGAGTTAAGGAGTCAGGCAGGGGGCGGGTTCAGGGACGGGGGTGGGAGGGGAAGGGCTCAAGGCAGGGCACTGGAAGGCAGGGGTAGCTTACTGGGGCTGGCCAGTGGTGAGTGTGATCCTCACAGGAGCAAGGGACTCCAGGAGCTGGCCCTGGTTTCCACCTGCTCCCCTCCAGTGAGTGGAGAGGCCTGGCTCTCGGGGTTGGCCAACCCCTGCAACTGCCCCTGCAGCTCTTGGGGATTTCGTAGCTCTGGGCTCTGCCCGGCCTGCAGCTGCACCCGGCCAGATCGGGAAAGGGCAGAAGTTGGTGTCAGCCCTGAGCTCCAGCTGCCACCCCTCTGTCCCCCGAATTCAGGGTCGCCACGGTGGGGTTGCTCCGATCTCCCCCAGAGGCTGTCAACGTACAAAGAAGCCGGGTCCCACTGTCTCGCCCAGGCTGCGCTGCAGGGGCTATTCACAGGCAGCTAAACTGGTGCCCCCCTAGGATGGCGCCTGGGGGCAATAGTCCCCCTCTCCGTCCCTCCCCTCATTACGCCATTGGCCACTGTTAGGGCACTGGGCTGGGCTGCGGTGGAGAAGGGCGATTCCATAGTCCCCAGACACCCCCACCGTGGGTGGCTGACTCCCCACCCTTTGTCAGAAGGCCTGTGCTCCCAGAAACCCCCTTGCTAGACTGCCTGACAGGTTCTCAATCCCTGTTTCAGCCCCAAACTATGTGGGCACTTCGTCCTCTTTCCGGCTTCCAGCAGACTGTGTTTGTTTGCTGGCTGCCTGGCCCAAGCCCCAGCTGGGTCCGTGTTCTCTGCTCAGCCCCATCCCAGGGCCTACACAGCAGGGGTGGGGAACCTGTGCTGGGTCAGGGACCACTGACCCACAGAAAAATCCCTAGGACTGGATTAACTGGGGATTTGGGCTGGGTGATTATGTGGGGCCAAAAATGTGGGGTTCAGTGTGCAGGAGGGGGTTGCCGGGCGCTGAGGTGGTGGGTCTGGGCAGGAGGTAGGGTGCAGAAGCAGGATGGGGGTGCAGGGTCTGGGAGGGAGGGAGGATGTGGGAAGGGACAGGAGATTGGAGCCTTTACCTGGCGTGGTTCCCGGGGGGGCACAGGTGGCTCTATGCCACCCTGCACTTGCAGGCACCGCCCCCTGCCACGCCCATTGGCTGTGATTCCTGACCAATGGGCGGGACGGGGTGGAGCCTGCAGATGAGCACTTCCCTGAGCTGGTTCCCCCAGGTGGGGGGGGCAGGAGAGGAGGAACGGCAGTGCACGGGGCTGCTTCCTCCCCTCCGTCAGATGGAGCTGGCCACACAGGGGCGTTAGTGCCAGTTTCCTGCTGCTTCCCCTCACAGCTATAGCTACTGCACGGCCCTGCTGTGGGGCTGCGAACTAGCATGCCCAAAGCCCTGGGGCCAGGCCCCAAGCTGTGACAGAGTAGCCCCCGCCAGACGGGGCTAGGAATGTAGACTGCTGATGCCTCCAGGTGAGCCAAGGCCAGCAATGAAACCCCTAAGACAAGGCACCAGCAGGACCGCCCTCCATCCTGTAGAGCACGAGGTACCACAGAGCCACGGGCACTTCTAGTCTCCCAGTCCCTGTCTCCTAGATTGTACACACTCAGGGCAGAGACTTTCTCCCCACGTGTTGGGATAACATCTTGCCATTTAACACCACTACCAACAGTGCGGGCAACATGAGATGGCTGAGGGGTTGTTACCGTGCGACATGCTTTGCTTTCCACAGTCCACCACTGGCCACATTCTCACTGTTCCTATTACAGGACTCAGCAGGCACGAGGTCCAGGGCGAACGTTAAAGCTGTGTGATCAGAGGCCTGTTTTTTCACAGGAAAGGCCGACACCTTTCCTGCACATCTCCGAGGTGTTTAGGAAAGGATTATTTATGTTGGTGTCATCATCTGTCATTTTTTTCTTCTTCGCGCTAAGTTTGAGACGATAGTTAGATTTGACTTGTGCACCGATTTTGCTAATTATTTGCAAAAATGTTTTGGACAATTCTCATAATTTTGCATAACCGTGCTAGCGGGTGGCCATCTGCCGGGTGGTACTGCTTAGTGTGATGCTGAGCTAATCAGTGCGGAGGCCCCGAGGAGGTTGGCAAGGAGTACTGACTGGATGCTAATTATTGCCATGGGAAGTTATTTTGGTTGATTATCTGTGCTGATTGTCAAGAAGAGGGTTGTCTAAGGGTATGTCTACACTTGCCTCCTAGTTTGGACTAGGGAGGCAAATGAAGCATACCGAAGTTGCTAATGAAGCACGGGATTTAAATATCCCGCGCTTGATTAGCATATTCGCGGCCGGTCGCCATTTTAAAATGCCGGTTGCCCGATTTAACTTGCCGTGTGTAGACACGGTAGTCCGATCCAAACCCTTCCCTCGAATTAACTGTTACTCCTCGTGCAATGAGGAGTGCAATCTAACTGTTGCATGAGGCGTAACAGTTAATTCGTGGGACCGGTTTTGAATCGGACTAACCGAAAGTTTTCTTGGGGACATGTGCAGTGCTCTGTGTGCATCTTGCCCTGCTCGTGCCACGCCCTGGGCATCCCTTGGGGCACTGGTGCTGGCCCTCATCCACGAGGAGAGGCGACCGTGCAGTCCCAGCTGCGCTCCAGCCACGGGAATTCTGACTCTTGTGGACAATCCTGCGCTGTGTGTGGAAAGGGGCCGTGTCCAGAGCACACCACAGAGCAGGGTCAAAGTGAAGGAGATGTGGAATGCCCACCACAAACCGCTGCTCTGGTGCCGCACCACGACCCGCCGCTGCTCCAAAGAGCTGGATGTGGTACTCGGCGTGACGTCACCTCCGCTGCACAGAGCCCCTAGACACTTCGGCGGCTCAGGGGTCAGTGGCGAGTGGACTGAGCGAGGGGGAAAAGGCTGATGCGGATGTGGTGGGGGACAGGGACCTCGAGGCTAAGGATGACTAGATGTTCAGAGATGTCTGAAGCCAGGAGCTCTTCTCTATCCAGAGGAGGCTAGCTACTCACAGGTTGAAGAGGGCCGTCCTGCTTCTGTGAGGGAAGGCTGCTGCCGTCCATGCGATGCTCATACAAGCACATGCCGAGGCAGAGCGGTGGAACAGGGTGTTGATGGATTCCCTCATGGGAATCTGCCTCAGAGAGCTCCACAAACATCTCTTGGAGACTCTGGGCAAACCGCGATGCTGCTTTGTCTGCTGTCCCGTTCCCGGTAACATCCTCGTGCCATGTGGCCATTAGGGGGAGGGCGTCGTCGTAGCCCACTGACCAGCTGCATACGGGCTTGGGTGGAGGCCGCAGAGTTGGAGAAAACCCTCCCTTGATTCCCTGGCCCCCCAGCAGCGAGATATCTCCCCTAAGGAACACTGCCTGTGGAAATGGGGAACAGCAATGGTTGAAGTGCCTACGCAAGGCAGCTAGTCTGCCTGCTGCTCCTTCTGCTTTGGAGTCATAAGCTCAACAGCCAAAAATGAGTCCCCGCAAGCCTCAGACCCATGGAACCGCTTGGCTTGTGTTTTCTACCAACAAGACTGAGGTGTTGTCTGCAAAGAGACCGGAGACTCTGCCCCAGGGACCAGAGGGAGGCAGCGTAACAATCAGATCACGGCAGAGAGCAGCCTCAGGTGGAGAGCTCTAAAATAGGGGTCCCCGTATACCAGCATGAGACCCGAAGGAGCATGGCAGAGGCCAAACCTGTTAGGCAAGTCATATTCACAGCCTCCCTCCCCGTGCCAGAGTAATAAGGGCCCTTTTCACCCAGAGATAAGACCCTAAAGCCTGTGAGAGCAGGTAGCATTTGCAGCACGGAGCTTTGCAAGGAGGAGCAGGTGTGTGAATCCCCGCGTAATGGGAGAAATCCCTATCTATGGAAATATGCAAGTAATAAACACAGCCTCCGGGCACGCACCGAGCAGCTGTGACAGACACGTCTGAAATGTCACCAGCAAACAGGGCGTCTGGCATTTCCACGTACTGACATTTAAGCATGTTGCGAAAGCAACAGTTGTGTGCTGTGTGGGAGCAGCGGGGAGGAATGGTGGCTCTGCTCCACTGCATGCTGGTGGCACAGCCCGTAGCACACCCAGGCTAAGGTTCTGGGTCTGAGGATTGTGGGTGGCTCATGTGGGACGCAGCAGGGAGGCCAGTCCTCGGAGCACACTGAGAATCGGGTGTCTTGGGTCATTTTTGCAAATGCAAAGCCAGGATCAAGGCAGCCATCTGGGCCGGCTCTGGCGAGAAGGGATGTGGGTCCGAAGCCAGCCGGTAAGATGGAAAGGAGAGCAGCTCAACATCAGATTGGGGCTGCCGACACTCTCTCAGGGAGAGCGAGCGGATGCGAGAGGGGTGTTTTCACACTGTGCGTGCATGTGTAGGCGCATGCAGACAAATCAGGGAGAAAGACACCGTGCAGTAACCCCAGTGCATGAACTGTTCCTGTATTCCAGTGTACACGCCGGGGGGTCCAGGCAGCCCTGGGGATGGTATTGTGGCCACACAACCTTTTACTCCAGTCCCAGACTCGGCAGCCTGCTTTGCTTCTCGCTGGCCCTGGCTCTAGCTCCTCTGGCTTCCAGGGAGTGAATCCGGCCCACCTCAGTGCAAGTGAGAGAAGAGGGCCTCTCGGTGGGGAGTGACCAAATGTAGTGAGCAGGCAATGACCCTGTCATGGGCCTTATATGAAAGGAGCTCGGTGGGGCCTGTTCAATTCGCTGCAAGTGGGTGTCCCTCCCCCCAAAGAAACATCTCCATAGCAGTCTCCTCAGAGAGGCCAATGAGCCATGGAGACTAAGCAACGCTCTCACCTCCAGAGGTGGCTCTCCCAGGTCGAGCTGGAAACGCATCGGGCGGCTCTGTTGTGTATCACAGCTTTTGTCACAGCTCCCGCTGTGGTGAGAGAGATGTGGGAGTGGTTGGGTTATTTGAACCAGCAATTTTGAACTTCTGTAGAACATCTGGAACAGAAACGTTGTGTAATCGTTTTCTCCTATAGCGTCACTTGTCCTTGGTGTGTCCTCTTAATAGGTCACTTCCCCCACTCACTGCACCAACGCACCTCTTGGATACGCTAGTACGAACCCACTGAGGTCATGAGGGTTGCTCAGGGAGTAGAAGAGCAGAACTGGATCCAGTGTGAATACTGGTCCTGAGCCATGTTAGGACATAGATACAAAGGCCTGCCTGTAAAGGCCTCTGTAAGAGTGAAGGCAAACCCTGTAAGGAAAGTGCATTCCAAACCTGTAGTTGAAGCTTAGGTTGATTGATAGCTTTCTGTCTGGCAAGGACCTGCTCCCCATCTCTCTAGTGTTTATCTCTGTGGTCTCTGGCTGGTTCTTGGGTTGTCAATTTTGCTGGGTGTAAACCAATTAAGGTGGTGGGACAGAAGTGGTTAGATTATCATGTTACAGTGTTGCAAACTAACACGGCTACCCCTCTGGCACTTTGAAATACGTTACAATATATTAGGATTGGTTAGTTCAATTTCAGTAGAATGATTGGTTAAGGTATAGCTGAAAATATTGTTATATCTACTAGGGATATATATAGCTCTATACTGCAGAGCTTAACTCGAAATAAGATACGCAAATTGAGTTATGTCAATAGCGTATCTTATTTCGAAACAGGTGTGTCTACACAGCACTTCTTTCGAAATAGAGCACCCTTCCTCCGACGTCCCTTATTCCTCGTACAATGAGGGTTAGAATCATAGAATCATAGAATCATAGAATAATAGGACTGGAAGGGACCTCGAGAGGTCATCGAGTCCAGCCCCCTGCCCTCAAGGCAGGATCAAGCTCCGTCTACACCATCCCTGACCGATGTCTATCTAACCTGTTCTTAAATATCTCCAGAGAGGGAGATTCCACCACCTCCCTTGGCAATTTATTGCAATATTTGACCACCCTGACAGTTAGGAATTTTTTCCTAATGTCCAATCTAAACCTCCCCTGCTGCACTTTAAGCCCATTACTCCTTGTCCTGTCCTCAGAAACCAAGAGGAACAAATTTTCTCCTTCCTCCTTGTGACACCCTTTTAGATATTTGAAAACCGCTATCATGTCCCCCCTTAATCTTCTTTTTTCCAAACTAAACAAGCCGGCTGTGTCTACACTGGGCCACTTATTCCGGAAAATCAGCCGCTTTTCCGGAATAAGCTGTGAGCTGTCTACATTGGCCCTTGAATTTCCGGAAAAGCAACGACGCTCTACTGTACAAAATCAGCCGCTATTCCGGAAAAGCTACGCTGCTCCCGCTCGGGCATAAGTCCTTATTCCGGAAAACTGTTCCGGAAAAGGGCCAGTGTAGACAGCCCAGTAGTCTTTTCCGGAAAAAAGCCCCAATCGCGAAAATGACGATCGGGGCTCTTTTCCGGAAAAGCGCGTCTACATTGGCCACAGATGCTTTTCCGGAAAAAGGGCTTTTCCGGAAAAGCATCTGTGACCAATGTAGATGCTCTTTTCCGGAAATACTTATAACAAAAACTATTCTGTTTTAAGCATTTCCGGAAATTCATGCCAGTGTAGACGTAGCCGCCCAGTTCATGAAGCCGGGCTTCATAGGTCATGTTCTCTAAACCTTTAATCATTCTTGTCGCTCTTCTCTGTACCCTTTCCAATTTCTCCACATCTTTCTTGAAATGTGGCGCCCAGAACTGGACACAGTACTCCAGCTGAGGCCTAACTAGTGCAGAGTAGAGCGGCAGAATGACTTCACGAGTTTTGCTTACAACACACCTGCTGATACAGGTGTGGTTACAGGAGTTGGAGTAGGAAGTCCTCCAGCTTGACACTATTTCGAACTAGCTGCCCGCTGTGTAGACGCGGACTAAGATTACGACATCTCCCCCTTTAAGTTTCTCTTTCCTAGCTTTTAGAAAATTGACACACTCATACTGTCTTTAAAGTTCAGTGTGAAGCAGTCTGTTAAGTGTCTCTGAATCACACTGGTTTTTCTACCCAATCCAAACATATAATAACCTGTCATCTGGCTGTCCATTGATTGAAATGACTGGAATTTGGAATCTTTGTGTTGTTCTGCCTCTGACGCCTGGAGAGTGCTCTGTTGATTGTTCTCTCTGAAGACCAACTTGTAGACGTTTATGGTATCTGTTAAACTCTCCACTGTTGGTCTCATTCACATCTGGGCCATGAATAAAAAGCTGCAGTTATCCATCCTTGGTCTCAACCCATTTTGATACAAATATGGTCCCCAGATTGCCAACCAAGCACTTCTCTTGCTGAGCGACTTCTGTTGTCAAAGTGTTCATAAGCTCTTTTTGCCTTTGTGTCTGGTTTGGCTCCTCTCTTCATATCTGGCTATCTGGGCAGAGATTATTTTCCAAAGCTGGAACAGTAGTTCTGAGTTGCCGACCCACCAGGATTTGTGCTGAACCATATCCAATAATTATCATAGAATCATTGAATCCTAGAGCTGGAAGAGACCTGAGGAGTCATCGAGTCCTGCTCCCTGCCCAAGGCAGGACCAACCCAACTCAATCATCCCAGCCAGGGCTTTGTCAAGCCGAGACTTAAACACCTCTAGGGATGGAGATTCCACCCCCTCCCTAGGGAACCCAGCCCAGCGCTTCACCACCCGCCTAGGGAAATAGTTTTTCCTAATAACCAACCTAGACCTCTCCCACCACGACTTGAGATCATTGCTCCTTGTTCTTCCATCTTCCACTACTGAGAGCAGCCTCTCGCCAGCCTCTTTGGAACCTCCCTTCAGGAAGTTGCAGGCTGCTTCCAATCCCCCCTCACTCTGCTCTTCTGCAGACTAACTAAGCCCAGATTCCTCAGCCTCTCCTTGTAGGTCACGTGCTCCAGCCCCCTTTGATCATGTGCATTTTGAATGCACGGCTATTGTCTTTGTAAGTTGTTTCTGTGGTGGGCAGTCCATGCATTTCAGGACCCTTCCAGTGCTAGTCCAAGCTGTGTCGGGTGATTTCAGTTCTAGGAGGGGGTGAGGATGCTTACGACCCCCTTCTGAGATGACTGTTGTGTCAGCTCCCGAGTCCATTTTAAAGTTCATTTTATAGTCTTGCCATTAATATTCAGTTTCACGCTCCATGCTGGCTTTGTGCCATCACGTGTGATAGACCCCAGCAGCGATGGTGCTTGATTATCTGTACTATTGGTCATCTGCCTCCATGCCTTGGTAAGGCGAACACCTGTGAAATCCCCATTTATTGTGCACGTGTGATGGGTTCCCCGGGGGACACCTGAGCTCTCTGATGCATCAGCCTGGGCTCTCAGCACTGTGTTGCTATGTCAAGCAGTGGCTGCTCCCAGCCCTACACTCCCTCCAGCGTTCACACAGGCAGGGGGCACACCCAACTGGCTGCATCAACCAACAATAACGACTCTATAGCTGAACTGACCCCAACTAAGACCAGCCTAAGACCCCAGAGAGGTACCAGCCTGCCCTGGCTGAAATCCCGACCAGCATGACTTGATTAGCCAGTTTGCCCCTCCCTCCATGTGGAGAGGACCACGCAGCAGACGTTTGCTGACCAGGCTGAGACTCCCCCCAAGGGGTGAGCTAAAGCTCACGTTTCTCAAGGACAGAAAGAGGGTTTATAAGTGCTAGCGGACAGGTCACAGCCAATGAGCTAGCCCAGCGGCTCCCGACCAGCGGTGTGCAGACAGGTGCTGGCCCACGGATCCCTGGTGGCCGGAGCTGCAGCTGGCTGTTTGGGCTGACTTTGCCCGCTGGCAGCGCTGGGACTGAGGCAGCAGCAGGAGGAAGCGGGGCAGGAGGCGCCTCTGTCCCTCTCCACTCCGTTAATGGAGGCCCGGACGGGCTCCATGCTCCCCCCACGCCCATGCGGCCGATATTGCTGGGGCTGAGGTGGGGCTGAGGAGGTGGAGCAGGAGGGGCCTCCCTCCCTCTTTTCCCCCTCCCCCCAGAGTTCTGCGTGCTCCCCCATCTACCCGTGGGGGCACAAGACGCGCTTGGGGAGGGAGGGGCACGAAGAAGGAGGGAGCCCGCTGTCCCGCCCGCACAGCAGTAACAGCCATGCTCTGGGGAGTGCAGATGTGGGGTGGGGTCAAAGGGCAAAGGGGTGGTGGGTGAGGGCATGGTGGGGTGATAGGGTAAGAGGGTGTTGGCATGGGCTGTAGGGGTCAGAGGTAAAGGTTCAAAGGGCAAAGGGTTGGGGGTCAAAGGGTGTTAGGCACTGGGTACAAGGAGCTGAGTTGGGGCTAGATGGACCGGTAACATTTTATTTGCATATTCACTAGGCAATGTTCATGTGCATATTTGCATTCGCAAATAATGAATATGCAAATCCAATGTTACTGCTCTAGTAGAAGTTTGTGAATGGGTTTGCTGGCCCATGGTTGGGAACCATTGAGCTAGTAAATAAACCAAACCATGAACTAGGACTCAGATCCTAGACAGATCGGATGTGATTAGCATTTGCTCCCCCTGCCGGGTGACAGAAGCAGCGTGCAGATTGTCAAGGCACACGCTACATTCACTGTGCAGCTCGGGCTCCCTTCCCCCGTTCCGAGTCCTTTTCTTTTGGAGCGTCTCTCAGGTGTTGAGTTGTGGGGGAGTGCGGAACAGCTGATGATGTCACTTCTCGCCTTTGGTTGAAACTTGGTTTCCAGACCAGTTTGTGGAAATACACAGATACGCAAAATGGAGACCAGTGTCATGTGCTCTGGTCACAGGCCCTGGCATATGTTGCTGAGTCATAGCAGCCGTGACTCCTAGCTTGTGTGGAACATTCGTAGGAAGGCTCATTAGGTGGGGGATAAAGTTCTCCGCAGGTCTCCTCTTTCCCCTGATGGCCCATTACCTTGAAAAGGCCCCTTCCCAGCCTGCTGTCCAGATGGGCAACATCTTGCCACGTGGATGTAACTACAGGTGTAACTACATTTGAAATACAGATACATGATCAATAATCCTAAATTTAGATACCAAAATGATCCATGCATACAAATAGGTCTCAGAGGGGTAGCCATGTTAGTCTGTATTTGCAAAAACAACAAGGAGTCCTGTGGCATCATAGCTCTGGTGTACACTTCAAATTAATCCCCCTGAGGTCAAATTAATAAGCAGAGCATCCATACTACCAAGCCTGTTATTTTGAAATAACGAGCTGCTTATTTTGAAATCTGTACTTCCGCTTTCCTTGAGGAATAACACTAATTTCCAAATAGTTATTTCAAAATAGCGGTGGCATGGATGCTCCAGTGCTGCTATTTCAAAATAACTACTCCCCAGAGTAATTCAGAGTAATTACTCCCCAATGCTTCCTGGGGCTCTACATTGAGGTAGCGTGGCCAAATTAATGGAGCCTGCCTCAGACTAATTCCGGGGCTTCCCTGTAGTGTGGACATACCATTTCAATTTCGTTATTTTGGGAGTTATTAAATCCATTTTAGTTATTTCAAAAGAGTTTCCTAGTGTAGACGAGCCCATGGAGACTAACAGATTTGCTAGGGCATAAGCTTACAGGGGCAGAACCCACTTCACCAGATGAATTGGAGTGGAAGTTACAGAAACAGGGGTATCTCTGAGGAAGAAGGTGCTTGTGTTAATGAAGCTAATCAAGTCAGGATGGAAGTGGGTCATTCATAGCATTTGGTCTGGAAATATTTGGAGAAGAGAAGTTGCCTTTGCCAGTGACACCTCACATGGAGCTCTACTTGAGACCCCACTCCACCTCCTGAGGGTCCCTTATCCTTCTTTTCTAATGCAGAAACCAGCTTCCTTCCTGAGGCAGCCTCTGTTGACTGTCCCACCACGCTCAGAGTGGGCAGGACTCAAACCTGCACACCCCAGGCCAATACCCTATCCCCTCGTCCACTCCAGAACCCACCACAGGTCTTGTAAAAAATGCATCATAGTTATGCCATAACCATCCCATGAGACTATTGCTATGATGTCTTTGGGGGCAGCGTCACAGCATGTATTAGGCCTTGTGTCCGAAATCCCCCTTTTGGCGCTGGCTCAGTACCTGCAAACAGAGGAGGGGGAGCTCCCAGTCTTTAGACAGTTCCACGGTTTCTGTCATCTGGGCTTGTATCATGGCGCTGCTGGTAGGTGCCTGACTCCTCCTCCCAATGTGCTAAAGAATAAAGCTACTTGGCAGTGCCTCCAGGGAGCCCAGGGGCTAGCCACACTATGGCCACGGCTACCACATTTGAAGTCACACGCAATTCTAACGCACACACGCAAACGAATTAGAAACAGTAACGATCAACGTGATGGGAGGGTCTGATTAACGGGAAATATACATCCAGTGAAAATAGTTAATGATTAGAGATATAAACCATGCTTTTTAATTACTAAAGGCAGTGCAGGAAATGACAAGGGGCCATATGACTACACACTCCTCGGGGTTCCTAGCCAAATGTGTCTCCTTGCTTCAGTTCCGCCTGTTCTCCACGTAGAGATGCCATGCACGCTTACGGCAGGCTGTTAGGAAAACTGTGTGTAACCCCCAAGGAGATTGCTTGGATTCCTGGGGCTTTGTCTGCTGGCAGCTCAGGGAGAGGCTCTGAGTTTGCCTTGGCTCCCCCTCCCTACCAGGGCCAGAGTCTGCCCGGAAACCCATGGGGAGTGAGATGCCCCTCCCAGGGGGAAGGGGAGACCATTGTTGAGGGGAGTCTGGAGCCAGCCAGGAAAAGGGGAGGACTGGCTGTGTGGGAGCTAGTAAGCCCCAGGCCTGCATGCAGGGTTCCCCTGAGAGCTAGCCTCTAGGGACCTGAAGGCAGGATCCCTCAGCTGGGTTTATGTCTCCACTGTTGATTCCCAGTTGTGGAGTTTGCTGGGAGGCTTCCCCAGCCAGGCGGAGTTGGCTCTCCAGCTCCCTGGGTGAGGGAGTCACTGCATGGTCAGCTGGGCTCTAGCAGCAAGTTCAGGGCTGCTGCCTGCTGTGTGGGTCTGGAGGCCGGCCTGGGAGGCTATAGCTTTGAATTTTGGTGCAGTTGTGTGGTCTGCATCTTGAGCCCTGCACCCCTTCACGGTGAGGGGAAATTCTGGGACCGAAGCAGCCTGGTTCCTGCTTGAAGAGGACCCCTGTGAGAAGAGAGCAGCCCCTTTGCAGAGACTGAGTCATCTCTCAACCTGAGGCTCATTCATGGAGTGTGTGAGTGCACCAATTTTTAGTTAGTAAGTCAGGGAATTTGTTTGGGGATTTTATTACCTGCAGCCTATTAAACTGTGGAGGGATTTACTGTCTTCTCCCATGTGTGAGTCCTTTGGGCTGTACTGGACCTAGTCAGCCCCACTGCTAAACCTCTGCAGAGAAGGATTGTGTGGTCAGCAGTCATCAAGGGCCCCAACAAAGTACGCGTACCAACGGGACACTAACTTCACAGTTGCTGGGCACCGGTGACCCTAAAAATGATGTTTTACCCTGTTCTGTTATAATTGTCTCCTGTTTAATATAATTGTGTTTATTATAGCGTATGTGTTTGTGTTATTTTCTGGGAGTCTCCAACTATCTGGCGAATACGTGGGGATTATCCTGGGCTAGAATTTTCCTCCCAAGCTGCCCTGGCAACCCTGCTAGGAAGGAGTGAGGGGGGTGGAGGCACCGCCAAGTACATCAATCAGAAAGAATAAAATTGAGTAGGTGGCGGGATCCAGAAGAACCCAGACCTATCCATCCGAACCTGAAAGGAGATTGGCTCTAAAAGAAGGTAACCAGGTGGAGAGGGGGCGCTACATGTGTAATCCTGGGAACTGGCAGTGCAAGTCCTGATGCTCCAGGGAGGTGAAAGTCCTGTTGCAGACACAATGTGCCTCAGTGGTGCATGAACAGACCCTACCTGCCTGTCTAACTGCATTATAGTGGACTCACTCCGGTCCTGTGGCAGCTAAGAGATCAGCAGGTCCCCCCTGGGGATCGCTGGAGAGGAACTAACTACCCACCCCCTGCCCTTCTGGACCGGGCTGACAGCGTTTCAGGCTTGGAAAGCACAGGCTGAGCTGCAAGCAATTTGGATCTCTGGATCCAGAGCCCTAGATGTGTGGGCAGGCTGCAGGGGCAGGGGGCAGCGGGAGACGCAAGCGAACCTCTGCTGCTGCTGCAGGATGATCAGGTTCTGCAGGTGAGGTTACAGAGAGGCCACTTGCAAGGCCGAGCCGCACACTCTGGCCGGTCCCAGCTCGGGGGAGGGAAACTGGCCTATTCCCCGTCTCTCTCCCATTGTCCTGGGGCTGGACTCTGCTGGCCATCTGCCTGGATGGGTGTGGCTCTCCACGCCACGCCTGATGACAACTGCTCTTGTTGTGCGTCCTCCCCATTGGCTGAGAGAGGAGGGGTGATTGGGGGGGTCACTTCCCTTTCCCTGTCCCTTCTGCTGTTGGGGGAATGAACAGCATCAGAGTCTGCCCTAGCCCCAGTGGGGGTCCCAAAGCGGTTTCTCTTCTCTTGGGGCCCATCCCCCTTGCGTTGGTCCGGTGGGGGCTACGCTCCTTCGGTGAAACTGTTGGGCTCTGCATTTCCCATCTTGTCCTTTTCTTCTGCAAAGCTTTGTAGATTGTTTGGAATTTCTTCATCGCCCCAGGGCTTTCATGGCAGTGACGCTGACCCCTCTTGCTGTGTCCACGTGCTGCTTCTAAGCTAGTTTCATGGAATCCTAGAGCTGGCAGAAACCTCAGGAGTCATCAAGTCCAGCCCCCTGCCCAAGGCAGGACCAATCCCAACTAAATCAACTCAGCCAGGGCTTTGTCAAGCCAGGACTTAAACACCTCTAGGGATGGAGATTCCACCCCCTCCCTAATTAACCCAGCCCAGCGCTTCCCCTCCCGCCTAGGGAAATAGTTTTTCCTAAAGTCCCACCTAGACCTCCCCCACTGTAACTTGAGCCCATTGCTCCTTGTTCTGCCATTGGTCACCACCGAGAACAGCCTCTCTCCATCCTCTTTGGAACCCCCCTTCAGGAAGTTGAAGGCTGCTTCCAAATCTCCCCTCGCTCTTCTCTCCTGCAGACTAAACAGACCCAAATCCCTCAGCCTCTCCTCATAGGTCATGTGCTCCAGCCCCCGAATCATTTTGGTCGCCCTCCGCTGGACCCTCTCCAATGCGTCCACATCCTTTCTATGGTGGGGGGGGGGGGGGAGGGCAGAACAGGACACAATACTCTGGGGCTGTGTCTAGACTGGCAAGTTTTTCTGCAAAATCATCTGCTTTTGTGGAAAAACTTGCCAGCTGTCTACACTGGCCGCTTGAATTTCCGGAAAAGCACTGACGCTCTCATGTAAGATTGTTGGTGCTTTTCCGGAAATACTATGCTGCTCCCGTCCAGGCAAAAGTCTTTTTCTGAAAGACTTTTGTGCAAAAGGGCCAGTGTAAACAGCACAGGGCTGTTTTCCGCAAAAAAGGCTCCGATGGCGAAAATGGCGATTGGGGCTTTTTTGCGGAAAACCGCGTCTAGATTGGCCATGGACGCTTTTCCGCAAAAAGTGCTTTTCCAGAAAAGCATCCTGCCACTCTAGACGCGCTTTTCCGAAAATGCTTTTAACGGAAAAGTTTTCCATTAAAAGCATTTTTGGAAAATCATGCCAGTGTAGACGTAGCCCAGGTGTGGCCTCACCAGAGCCGAATAAAGGGGGCAGGGAGCTTGATGACCTACTGGGGTCTCTTCCAGCTCTATGATTCTATGAATAATCACTTCTCTGGATCTGCTGGCAATGCTCCTCCTAATGCACCCTCATATGCCATTAGCCCTCTTGGCTACAAGGGCACACTGTTGACTCCTATCCAGCTCCTCATCCACTGTAACCCCCAGGTCCTTTTCTGCAGAACTGCTACTTAGCCATTTGGTCCCCAGCCTGTAACAATACTTGGGATTCTTCCGTCCCAAGTGCAGGTTTTCCAAGTTGTTGCTGCCTTTTGTTTAGTTGTTTGACTAGTTCAGACTGCTTTGCTGTCTGTACAGCTGTGAGTGGGTTTAAGTCTGGTTTTTAATTGTAGTTGCTGTGAGAGATTCTTGTCTGTTAACCCAATAACCAGCTTCTCTCTAATATTTTCATGTTTTGCATTTCCCAAGCCAATTTTCAGCCAGTCAATGTATACAGTGCAATTACAAAGGATTAAACCTTTTCTTGCTTTGGAAATTTGCTGGTGAAAACGTGCTATTTCATAAACCACATTTCTGAGCTATAAAGTGTGCATCAAACATAGCCAGAAACCATCCATAGTCATCTGTGCTGCTAACTTCTGTAAAGTCAAAAGATTTATAAATCTAGTCCGCCTGCTTCCCAATGGATAAGTTAAATCTGGTACCTGGATATCTCAAGTTTTCTAGTGGAGTACTGTAGCAACGCAAAAATTTTGCAAAATACTGTGTCTGATCTCCCATTCTGAACATCTATCAAAGCTGAAAGTCTCTGGGGCAGTGAGGAGTGGCATGCTGATGAAGATTTTGAAGTCTTTGTTATCATTTTCCTTCTGTGTGTAGTCTTCTCTGGCACTAGTTTACTTCTGACACTGTCATGCACCTGGTTCACGCTGAGTAGGAGGGCTGTTACTAGCAGATCAGCCTTCTGTAGCAGATATGGACTGGTTTCCAAAGGATACACAGCAGATGTGTTCAAGAGAAAATGCTTTAATGCTCTGCCAGGAATGGCTGTGGTGAGCTTAAGTAGGGTATGTTACACAGGAGACCACCTGGGGCTGAACAGTTTCATGCAATGCCGTTTCCTTGCATCCATCGCTGTGTGCGCGTCTGTTTCAGTGCCATTTCCCCAGCGTGCCTTCTGGAAGGGTGTCGTGGCCGCAGAAGGGCAGGCTGCAAGGCTATGCGGAGTCACCCATGTCTTGCAAGCCCCAGCGTGACTGCTTCTGGGGGCAGAGAAGACGCACGTGGCCTGAGAGCGAGAGCTCAGACACTGCATGCAGGTGATTGAATGACAAGAGAAAAGCTGAGAGAGAACATGGCGCCGAGTGCCGCTGGACGGTGGCTTGGAGAGCGGGCCGCACACCGCCCCAACGTGGGGAACACTTGGGCACATTCACTCCAGGAGTCTTGAGTTGATAAATGGGGATTGGGCTCAGGCGGGGGCTCGGGGCCAAGGGGTTTGGAACGTGGGAGGGACTTCAGGTTGAGGCAGGAAGTCAGAGTGTGGGAAGAGGAGAGGACTCTGGGCGGGGGGTCTGGCTCTGAGGTGGGGCCAGGGATGAGGGGGCTCTGGACTGGGGGGACCAGGGCTGGGCAGGAAGTTGAGGCAGGGGCTTATCTCAGGCAGCTCCTCATTAGCGGTGCCACGAGGCTAAGACAGGCTCCCTGCCTGCCCGAGCTCGGCACACCAGACCTCCTAGCGGGCCTGGCAACTGCGTGGGAAGGAGGGTCAGGAGGCTGCGGACACTGGTCTTGGCGTCTTGCATTGCCCCCATGCTCCCATTGGCTAGCAACTGACCAATGGGAGCGCAGAACCAGTACTTGGGGTGGGGGCAGCATGCGGAGCCCTGTGGCCTCCCCACCTAAGAGCCGGACCTGTTGGCCCCTTCCAGGGCACGGCATGGTGCCAGGACAAGCGGGGACTAGCCTGCCGTAGACCTGCAGCACCACCAACCCGACGTTTAACAGCCCAGTCAGTGCTGCTGACCCCAACCACCGGGGTCCCTTTTCCACCAGGAGTTCTGCAGGGACTTCTGGTGTCTCGGGTCAAATCTGCACTGCCTAGTCCTCATGGCAGAATGCAGCGCCGTGTCGCTTACCTGGCGCTATCAGCGGTGTTCAGTGTAGCCATACTGTCAGGGTCACTGCTGAAGGCACGTTATACTGCTGGCAGTGCCAGGCAGAGTGAGCATAGCTGCACGCCCCCGGGAACGCAGGCCAGACAATGTAGGTAGCCAGCTCCTAGCTATTTTTGATAACAATGGCCATGAGCCTAGATGTGAACTTGGACATTGGGTGCTGATGACACTGAAGGAAAAATCAGAATGGGATCCACATGGATTGGGAGGTACACTAGGGACTGGAGAAATGCATTTTCCTTTCATTAGTATGAAACAAGGGTACAGATTAGCTCTCCCTGCTGAGCATACGGTATGTTGCTGTTTTTATGTATCAATAGACCCTGCGGATGCATAATATGTAATTCACAATCAATTTGCCTCAAGATTAGAAAATAAAGTGGGGAGGAAAAAAGAAAACCCGCTTAGCTTAACAGCTGGTAATGCTTTAAAAGCTCCCACTTTGGAGTTCTCAATTGCACTTTACAATCCAATATGTGGCTTTATTTCACAGCCTAACTCAGTTACAGTTCACCTGGATATTGGGCAAATATTGACAAAGCCCTGCAGTCAGGCTGGTACGATACACTAGAACTGTATTTTGTCGCTATTACCTCTTGCCCAAGCTGTATCTCCAAACAGGAGTCCAATGGGACAACCGCAGCGTTAAATAATAAATAATAGGAAAGGCCAGGATTGAAATACAGAGACGTAGCCTTTGCCTTGTCCGTGGGGCTCGGCAGCTCTTTGAGGCAGGTGCCGTTTCTCTCCCCGAGCCCTGAGGGGCTGAGATCTCAGCGAAAGCTCCTAGACACTAGTGTATTACAAATACCGGTGCTGAGGGAAGGGAGGAAAGAGAGGTTTCCTTGTACGAATCGACCTGCAGGTTAACAGGCCTCCTACAGAGCCATGTTCTCCTCAGTTCACCTTCTGGTTAGCCCAGCCAAGGACCTGTCTTGGCTGCCTGCAGTTAACTATCACTTTGGAAGGCCCAAACTCCATCCCTGGCAGACCAGGGTTTCCTCCCCTCACTATGAATTTGTGCCTCCTCTCTAGCTCCTTCTGCACTCAAGTTTGGGGTGTGTGGCCACAGGAGCCCAGTCCACAGAGGCTACTTCGAAAATGATTGCCTACCCCTGTGCTGGTGAGTACTGGTCAGAAACGCGACAGGTCCCATCGTGTGAGTGAGGGGAGCATCCGTCCCGTCTAGCGTGAGTGCCAGGTCTCCAAATCGGCACCGGAGTCAGGAGCTCCTTGTCTGGAAGCTATTGCAGGATCGTAGCCTTAGCGTTTGGAGGATGGGGAGCCAGAGACACTTTGGATAAAATAAGGGCCCAGCCTGAAACGCTGCCCCCAAACTCAGTCCAAACATTTTGTTTTTATTTTTAAGGGATTCTAAAATACTCTGTGTGTGATGAAAACCCCTTCAAGCCAGGGGGTGCGGCAGACCCCTCCTCCCGCCTCCCCCTGCTTCCAGCACCTAGGTAACAAAGCGCAGACTAGAAGAATTAGAACAACTGGAAAGCCCATCAATGGTTGGATGCTTATGTAATGAGACATCTTACTTTGGGGCATGCACATTCCATTGATCAATCGCTTAGACGGGATCAGTCCATTCGAAATAGCTGCTTTAATAAATGGTGAATCAATTGTTATAGATGGTGATAGAGGCCATCAGACCAAAGGTTTGCTTCTAGCCATGCTTTCAAACCATCTATAGCATGCACTGTTCACATCTGCAACATGCTTAGACGAGCTAGTGAAGCTTTTCCTTCAGGAACATTGCTCTAACCCATGACTGTATCCTCTTCAGCATTGCCTGCCGGCCTTTCTAACCAAATTCCCACTGACGGGACGAAAACTGCCCCCTGAAGTCGGTGAATCCAAGCATACCGTTTGGCCCCCAGGCGTCAGCCTGTGAATTGTGGTGCTGCATTGAAAGACGTACTCATGAGCACCAACGGGCAGGAAGTGCGTTTATTATGTCTGTGGTTTCCATCCGCACAAAGGGATGGTAAAAAGCCACATTAATGAGTGTGACATTAAGAATTAAAACAATAAGAGTCTCCCTACCATGTGGGGAGGCTTCCAGTTGGGAGCCCGGAGGGCAATAATGTCCCATCCCCGTTACGGCCCCCAATACATTCATTATAGAGTCATAGAATCATATGGAGCACATGACCTATGAGGAGAGGCTGAGGGAGTTGGGTCTGTTTAGTCTGCAGATGAGAAGAGTGAGGGGGGATTTGATAGCAGCCTGCAACTACCTGAAGGGAGGTTCCAAAGAGGATGGAGAGAGGCTGTTCTCAGTAGTGACAGATGGCAGAACAAGGAGCAATGGTCTCAAGTTACAGTGGGGGAGGTCCAGGTGGGATATTAGGATAAACTATTTCCCTAGGCGGGTGGTGAAGCACTGGAATGGGTTACCTAGGGAAGTAGTGGAGTCTCCATCCCTAGAGGTGTTTAAGTCTCGGCTTGACAAAGCCCTGGCCGGGTTGATTTAGTTGGGGTTGGTCCTGCCTAGAGCAGGGGGCTGGACTTGACCTTCTGAGGTCTCTTCCAGCTCCATGGTTCTGTGATTCTATGAATTTTATGCCATGTGGTTGGAGTGCTCGGGGCTGGACCTTGCATTCTGGTTTGTCGATGCTTTGGGTGGATGGCAGGAGTCTGTCTCCCAGGGAGAGCTACCAGTCCCAGGATTTACAAGGGCGCACACTCTTGGCTCTTGGCCTAGGACATTGGGCCTGGTGTGGGTGGGCTTCAGAGATGAGCTGGTGCCGACACCAACGAAGCACCCGCATTCCGGACTGCAGCAGTGGGGGGGGGGGACATTCCTGGAGGTCTCCCATTGTAGCCGGGATTAACCAGCACCCACTTGCCCAATCCCAGGCCACATCTGAGTGTAGGTGCAGGACCCCAACCACCACAGAGGATAGGGCCCAAACGTCTTTAGTCCAGCACAGCTCCCTTCATGTACCCAACACCGAGGAGCCTGTGGGAGCTGACAGGACCCCCGCCTGAGGGGCTGCTGATGAATGTGACTAGCAGGCTCCTGTCCAGATCTGCATCTGCAGGCCCCGCTCCTTGGCTAAGTTTGGGCTCCAGGTAACCCCACAGGTTACCCAGCATCACAGGTGGGACAGTGCGAGTAGCACAGAGGCAGCGTCATGGCTCCTACATCACTGCCCCTGCTTGTGCCCAAACAGAGGAAAAAGGTGCCCAGGGAATGAGGTGATCCTCAGCGCCTGTAACAAACCTGTAGGGTGATAGGTGGCCGGGTGTAATGCCGACAGGCACAATCGAATCTGCGACCTCAGGGCATGAGCCTCCAAACTGACAGCCAACTGGCTAGTAGCTAAGGCAGAGGCGCAGTCTCATTATTCTCTCTGTAAGGGGTCTCAGTGTCAGTGGAGGGACAGCACACCACCCCCAGCGGGAGTGTGGGTTACAGGAGCAGACCTCAGGCTGAGGCAACTTGTGGTGCACAGCACCCCTGAGACAGGGGGCTCTTTTCTGACCCTGGCCCCCTTCTGCAATTGGGGCACTTAACGCAGTCTGAGCATGTGGGACATGAGGTGCATCAGTTACTCCAAAAGCCTTTTCAATCTGCACTTGAAAGGGAATCCTGTGAACTGTCATTCATGCTAAAATTCGACACTCTACGCGTGAGTCTCAACAAAGACTCTGGGTCTCTTACCTATTACAAAGAGAGCTTCCCCAATTATCACCTCTAATACCATTACCTCACAGACATCTACCTCCCCCCCCCACATCCCCCTCCTGTTCTGCAATGTGATTTGTCCTTTTCATATTTGTTCATTTTTTTAACTGTATCCTTTGGTATATATGGTTGTGACAATTTTCTTCCACTATTTGATCTGAGGAAGTGGGTCTGGCCCACGAAAGCTCATCATCTAATAAACCATCTTGTTAGTCTTTAAAGTGCTACATTGTCCTGTCTTTTGTTTCAGCTGCACCAGACTAACACGGCTACATTTCTATCGCTATTCTTTAATCCCTCTGACGACCAAGCAATGCAGACAGCGTGGGACACTGTGCCCTCGCGGCACGTCTGTACCACTTGTGTCCTGTCCCTTCAACCCTTACCTCAGAGAGCAGTATCCATGGGGTTGTTCGCCCACCTCCCATTCCTCGTGGGAGGAAATGTTTGCAGGAGACGAGTCTTGGCCCGTGTAGAACATGGGCAGTTTTGTTCCCGTGTCGTCCTCATTACCTAGCGGGTTAATAAACTGCAGTCTGCTTTCATCTGAACTTCCTTTCTGCAAACAATTAAAGTCTGATTTACTGCAAAGTCTGGAGAGATTTAACTCAAGATTTTACCGAGAGGTCAGCTTCTCTGATGAGTTTATGGCTATTCATAAAAGGAGTGAGAATTTTTAATGTGCCCTTCATTAAATCCCAGGCTCGTTTTATTAATAGCACAAAAATGCAGCAGGTTTACCACAGAGCACCTCCATTAAGTTAATGCTCAGAGCCCTGCTGAAAAACACGTACTGACGCTTGGCAGAATTTGATTTTTACTTTTTTATACTTTTGACAGATCAAATCGATGTTTGTTTAAGCATTTCTTTCCATTTTCATCCATTTCAATGGTCACAGTTGCAGAAAACAATGTGGAGGGGCCAGGCAAGGAAAGGGACAGACAATAATTGTGTAATGAGAGCAGAGGTGGAGAGTAAAAAAAAATTAAAAATTAAAACTGTAACCATTAAAATAAACTGTCTATGTCACGTCAACATATACAACGCAAATATCATTAAGCCACACTCTGTAGGTTCTTAAGCAGAATTCTTCTGACGTCCCCTGGTTGTTATTAATGGGAATCTTTCTTTCTTCCTTTTGGTCACTGTGCATGTACGGTGAACTGTCATTGATGGATAAGAATCGAACCCTTCCAAGCCCACAGGGGAAAGACAGCTTCTCTGTCGCTCCTTGGAGGCTGGGGAAGGACAATTTGTTATAGCAAGATGGCAGCTATCCCCCCAGAAGAGGCATATTGTGTGGTGACCCTTGAAGGACCAAGTCATGAAGAGGAGGCTGCAGGACCTGGTGTGAGAGGGATCCTCAGGAGAGACAACGCTCCCGGTTCAGCCAGTAGGAGGTGCCACCACATGTAAGTGGACCCTGGGTCCATACTTCCAAGCCTCTTATTTTGAAATAACAGGCTGTGGAATTCAAAATCTGTTCTCCTGCTTTTCATCAGGAATAATGCTAATTCTAAAAGAATTATTTCAAAATAGCGGGAGTGTGGATGCTCTAGTGCTGCTATTTTGAAATAACAACTCCCCAGAGTCATTCGAAGCAAGTATTCCCCAGTGCTTCCTAGGGCTCTAAGTCTGAGCTGGCGCGTCCACATTAACGGAGCCTGCCACGGATTAATTTTGAGGCTTCCTCATAGTGTGGACACACTTGTTAGAATTTGTTAAATCAGGACGTAAGTCAAATTTACTAATTTCAGAATAGTTTCCTAGTGTAAACAAGGCCTAAATGTCACTTGTGTGCCTAGATTAGAAGCTCTCCCAAGAAGGAACCTCACAGTTTCTTATTACTTATTAGAAGATTTACCCGGCGTTGCTCGGGTCCGTTACTCAATTAATTTTCTGGAAGAATAAACTGAAAATGCCCAGCCTTCATTAGACTCACTGCTCTGGGGTGCGGAGGGAGGGGTTCAGGATGCAGGCTGCCCCGGGGAGAGACACTACCTCAGCCCTCTCTCACTCACCAGCTCAGGTTTCCCCTTCATGAAACCTCAAGCAGATCTGAGACCCAAGTCGATGTCCATCCACAGGCCACTGGGATCTCCTGGGATCTCATTCCTTATGGCTGGCAGCTTTCCCCAGGAGCATCCATGCAGTTCGGAAACCAAAAGGCTTCGGGCCAAGGGGACTCCATAGCTTTGCAGCAGCAGCCTCTGGGCTTGGGAGAGCACACTGTGCTTTTGACATGACCTCCGTCTCCCGCACGGCACGGCAATCAGCACGAGGTCATTGATCCCTTGCAGAGTTCACACACAGTGTCCCACGATCCTCAGAGAGACACAGAAATGTCACTACAGCTCGAACCTCTGTGGCCTGGGACCGTTTGGTCCAGCCGGGCCACGGATGCTGCAGGACTAGAGAGTCCCGGCGGGAGGAGCCAGGAGCCCAGGACTGGGGCTGGGAGCTGGCAGCGCAAAGCCTGGAGCTGGAGCCAGCAGTGCAGCCTAGCGGGGAGCGCAGAGCCTGCTCACCGATCCTGACCACGGCAGGTGAACTTCCCCTGGTGGCCAGGTTGGTCTTGTTTGGGTCCTGGCTGCTGCACATCATGGTCGTGCAGAGGAGTCCTGGCTTTAGGCCTTCCAATATGGCTACGGATAAACAGGGAAAAAGGAAAGGAAACTGGGTTCATGCTGGCTGGACGCTAACCCCAGGAAACATCCAATTGTTTGCATCTCCGGACTCTGAGTTTTGCTGTTCTCTGCTCTTGGGAGAAGGACCAGGGAGGTGGGAGGGGGATGGGGAAAGCCTGGCACCAATTAGCCCCCTGGCCTAGGAGGGTGGGTTCCCCTCACAGCTACAGAGGTGGACCTGCAAGGCACACACGTAGGGGAGGGAGTTTACATGGCTCTTCCTGCACTGACCTGAGCAGAAAGGCATGAGGACTTGCATCTCCGGATCTAGGCCATCCGTGCAGGCCCTTCCCCCATCGCTAGATCTTCTAGCTGCTTTTCCTAAGAACAAACGTGGTTAGGGCGCAGGCTGCCCATCATGGAACGGTTCCCTTCCCCTGAAAACGGGGGCAGCATGAGCAGCAGCAGCACAAAAAAAGCCCTTTGCTGCAGTCCAGAGTCCGTCTCAGAGCCCAGCCCCAGCCCCACGACTCCACCTCTAGCTGGGTCTTTTCTCGTCCCACTGTCGGGCCTGGGAGCTTGGCGGAGCTGGGATCTGCTGGATCTGCTGTTTCCTCTTTTCACAGTTGCCGTGTTTGTGGTTAGAACGTGTCAAGCTTGAGCAGCAGCCTGGCTAATTAAATTTGTCTCAATTAGTATGGATGGCCACACGCCGCCGTGCTGGAAAGAGCTGTCTTCTGGGGCCACCTCCCACCACATCCCTAATCCCTCATTTCCATAACTGTAAGCACACGGTGTTGAAACAGTGTAACCCATCTCAACTGGGCGGCTTTGAACGCCTTGATTAACGATGGGGATTTTTATGTAAATACAATTTAAATAAATTACAAGGAAAATCCTCAGCCAGCCCCTTTTATCTGTTTCTTGTGGTGAGGGCAGGAATCAAAGCGATAACAGAGGGTTTTAAGACGGAGCGGGGACCATTCTGGACTGAACTGCAGATTCCTGTATCAAGCCCCTCACTTTTGGCCAAGCTAACTCATCTCCTTCAAAAGGGCTCTTGTTCGATAGAAGACTTTCTGTGATGGAGAATCCACTTCACCTCTGTGTCTGTTGTTGCAATGCTCAAGTGGAGCCAGACGCAGAGATGTCTGCAGAACACGACCATAGAATCCTAGAACAGCAGAACTGGAAGGGACCTCGAGCGGTCATCGAGTCCAGTCCCCTGCCCTCATGGCAGGACCAAGCACCATCCACCCCAGTGGTTCCCAAACTTTTCGGCATTATGCCCCCTTTTTGATTTTTGGGAAGCCCTCACCCCCCCCCCCAAAAGCAGCAAAACTTGTTGAGCAAAAAAAATAAAAAAATGGAACTGACCAGGACCTTTAATTTCCGAGACCAGTGTAAAAAAGAGTGCCGGTACTTTTTTGTTGACCCAAAAAGGCGACCATTTTGAAATCTGTCTGGGACGCTCCATCTTCCTCCCACCCCAACCAGCCCGAGCTGCGTGTGTTCTGGCAAATGCCCGAGCCAGGAAAAACAGAAAATACCGGACATTTCACATGGTATTTTCTGAATTTTTTTAACAGACAGACTAGGCTCTTTCTTGGGGGAGGGGGAGGGATTGATGGGCAGGACTGGGTCACCTCATGCCCCCCCTGGAATTTCTTCACCTCCCCGGGGGGGCATGCCCCCCAGTTTGGGAACCTATGATCTAGACCATCCCTGGTAGATGTCTGTCCAACCGCCTCTTAAATATCTCCAGCGATGTAGATTCCACAACCCACCTAGGCAACTTATCCCAGTGTTTCACCACCCTGACAGTTAGGAAGTTTTCCTAATGTCCAGCTTAAACCTGCCTTGCTGCTGTTTAAGCCCGTTCTTGTCCTATCAGAGGCCAAGGAGAACAATTTCCCCCCTCCTCCCTTTGACACCCTTTTAGATACCTGAAAACCGCTGTCATGTCCCATCTCAGTCTTCTCCTTTGCAAACTAAACAAGCCCAGTTCTTTCAGTCTTCCCTCATAGTTCACGTTCTCTAGACCTTTCATCATTCTTGTTGCTCTTCTCTGGGCCTTCTCCAATTTCTCCACCTCTTTCCTGAAACGTGGCACCCAGAACTCCAACTGAGGCCTGATCACTGCAGCGCAGAGCGGAAGAATGACTTCTCGTGTCTTGCTCACAACGCTCCCGTTACTGCCTCCCAGAATCACGTCTGCGTTTGTTGCAGTAGTGTCACACTGACGACTCCCATTGACTGTTGACCATATCTGCCCACGCTTCTCTATATCCGCTGCCACTGGGCTGGGAGCCTGCAAATAGCTAGGGTTGGGCCGTTGCTGCCCCAACGTGGGCTGAGACACACAGACGACAAAGGAAGCTCTTCTGTCTTCTTGCAGATTGACCCCCAAGGCACCAGAATCCAGCTGCCTCTTCTCCCTGAGTACAAGACACGGGAGAACATTAACAGGGTCTGCTACTCGTGACACCCCACTAGGGGCTAGGCTGAGCCCTGGCACTCCAACGTGCTTGCACCTATGTAAAGCTGCCTGAAGGAACACAGCCCACATGGCAGCAGATATAAGTCAGTGTCTGGGAGGAGCAAGGGGGCGCTGACTGGAAAAATCGGCATGTGTTGGGCTGAACATGAAGTGTCAAAGCTGAGCCTGGCCACACCAGGGGGCCTTGAGCAAGTCCCTTCGTTGTGCTGTTGTTGTCTCGCTCTGTCTTGGTCTGTCTATAAAAAGGGGGTGAGAAAAATTCCTTGAGAGTGCAAGGCTGTTCCGTGGTAGATGCATCTATTGAGCGTGAATTACAGTGAGGAGGTAGCATGGCCTAACATGACCTCGAGCAAGGGGCTGCATTCTGCTCCCACCCTTGCCCCAGTCCAGGATGTGACCATGCACAAGTCACGTTCCCCGCCTGTTACGTATTTAATATCGTTCAACGCTAAATCGCAAAAGGCACCATTATCCCCATTTTACAGGTGCAGAAACTGAGGCACGGGAGGCCAGATTTTCAAAGGTATGCCGGGGCCTAGGGAAGTAGCTGGGTGTCTGTGAGATCAGTGGGTGCCAGGCACCTCAGTGGCTTAGGGACTGTAGGAAATCCCACTGTAGCGTTTGTCTGCATGGGGAAAGGAACACCCATTACCCGAGGTGCTAGGCTTAGAACCCACATCCCGATTCCTCGCCATGAGCCTGTCTCCCAGACACTGACTTATATTTGCCAGGGGCCTAGGGCGCCAGATTCTTGAAGGGTTGTAAAGTGCTTTGAGACCCCCAAAGAAAAGGCAAAGCATTGTTATCACACTGGCAGAGCGAGAAGTCATCAACACCGTCCATGGATAATATCAATGTTAAAAATAGGGAAATGCATTAAATGGTTACAGTTATGGGAAAGTATGCAGGAGGTCAGACACTAATTATTCAATGACAGTGGATATCGAGGTGGAAAAAGTTAAAGCGTAGGACATCGGTGGAACATAAGTAGTTTGGCATCACACCAAAATGCACAGAGTTCATCACCGTAAATCAAACTCTAATAAGTTCTCCAGTAGAGTTTTTCTTACTGTGCCGCTTGGTGCATGTCAGCACCTGCCAATGGGAATATGCTCTTATGGGAGGGGGGGTAGGAGGGGTACAGGATGAAATCAGCATTCACCTGTCAAAATTTAGTCCTTCCCAGCTTAAATTGGGGTGTAACACAATTTAGCTTCAAACTGCTGCTGGGAGCTAGGCTGATATCATTAGCCCCATTAGTCAGACGTGTAAACTCTGGAACAGAGAGACCGGGGAAGGGCTGTCGGCAGCAGAACCAGGAGCACTGGCTGTCATTTCTGACGCTTAAAATGCCCATTGCCACTGCTAGGTGCAGCCACTTTCAGAGGGTTCCTACGGAATCAGCCAGGGGTGTCAGACAAAGCGTGGGGGCCCACCAGCTAGGAAGTAGCTTCCGGCCCATCCACTCACCAGCTGGAGTCATGTCAGCCCAGCTGTGCACTAAGAGACCTAGTGGCAAATGCCACCAATGGGTTTAATCCAGCTGTAGCTACCAGCCCACCCAAACCCTGAGTGGGTGGTTTTATGTCTAGAGGGAACAATCGTGTTGCCTTGGAGTGGTTATTAAGTGAGCCACATGCTACATATTTAGTATTCAAGAACAAAGATGAAAAACAAATGCCCATTTAAAGTCTAATGACTACAATGTTATCTGCCCAAAGACACCAGCCCATACACAAAAACTTAATGGCATAGATGTAATGGCCCCTTAAGAAGCTGGTGTGCGAGTCATGGATCAGGGAGAATTGACTGCAGCCAATTACAGGCAGCACCTGCTCTTCGGAAGAGCAGCAGCAAGAGCCAAATTCTGCTCTCAGGCACAGATGTTCAACTTCGGTGGGGTAAAGGGACAAGTGCAGCAGATGAGTTAAAGTGCTCCATTTAAGAAGGGACGGTTGGTTGCACACATACAGACTGGGACGCAACCGTCCTGAAGAAAGAGATCTCGGGATCAGGGTGGACCACAAGCTAAATATGAGTCAATAGTGACACTGTTGCAAGAAAAACAAACCTCATGCTGGGATACCTTAACAGGAGTGTTGTCAGCTACTCAACACTCATAAGGCCTCAACTGGGATATTGTGTCCAGGTCTGGGAACCACATTTTGGGGAAAAATGTGGACAAACTGAAGAAAGTCCAGAGGAGAGAGACAAAAAATGATTAAAGGTCTAGAATACAGGGCCTACAAGGAAAGATTGAAAAAGTTGGTTTAGTTTAGTCTGGAGAAGAGAAGAGAAGAGAAGAGAAGAGAAGAGAAGAGAAGAGAAGAGAAGAGAAGAGAAGAGAAGAGAAGACTGACAAGGGGACATAACAGCCATCAAGTACATAAAGGTTGTTATAAAGAGGAGGAGGATAAATTGTTCTCCTTATCCACTAAGGACAGGTCAAGAAGTAAGGGTATGTTTACACTACCACCCTAGTTTGAACTAGGGTGGTAATGTAGGCAACCGGAGTTGCAAATGAAGCCTGGGATTTGAATTTCCCGGGCTTCATTTGCATAAAGCCGGGCGCCGCCATTTTTAAATGTCCGCTTGTTCGGACTCCGTGCCCGCGGCTACACGCAGCATGAACTAGGTAGTTTGGACTAGGCTTCCTATTCTGAACTACCTGTACTCTTCATTCCACAGGTACAGGTACAGGAGCACAGGTAGTTCGGCATAGGAAGCCTAGTCCGAACTACCTAGTTCGTGCCACGTGTAGCCGCGGGCACGGAGTCCGAACTAGCGGACATTTAAAAATGGCTCTTCTTGTCTTTCCCATGGCATCCTGGGTAGGTAAAAGTGATCTGCTTATGTGTGTTCTGGCTCGTGTTACAGCCACAGGTAAAGAGCAGACTGCATCTGGCTGGCAGACAGCACTACCATGTCCCCTCCGCTCTGTCTCTTTCTCCCCTGAGCCACGGCCATCGAATCCCTGTTTTTAAAGGCTTTGTGGAGCTGGAGGGTGAATTAGAGAGTAAGATCATTAGATGAGCAGAGATTGGGACGATTAGCAATAATACCAAGCATTTCAGCAAGCAATGCAACAGAACTTTAAAAAGATTAACATGCATTAAGAGTGCTTTAATATACGCACGGGAGATAAATGACAAAAGAAACGATCCATCTTCATCAGAAGGAGAGGACGTGAATCTGAGAGTAGCAAAAGAACAATCCAAGGGTGAGCATTTGGATGATTGAGTTGGATTGGTCCTGCTCTGGGCAGGGGGCTGGACTCGATGGCTCCTGAGGTCTCTGCCAGCCCTGGGGTTCTAGGATTCATTCCCTTGTGTCCTGTTCACGGGGCCCTGGGCTCAGTGGAAAAGGAAGTAACACCACTGAAGTTCTTGCTGCTAGTGTGGATTTATATCCTTCTGTGGCCACGTCTACACTGTGCGGAAGATGGACGACACCACAGTCCATCTTCCGGGGTTTGATTGAGCAGGTCTAGTGAAGAGCTGCAAATTTGAACTGAGGGCGCCCCCATCAGCACTGGCAGTCCTGCTCCTGCGAGGAGGGAGGGAAGCTGATGGCAGCGTTTGCTCCCATCGACCTCCCACTGTGCGGATGGCACGAAAACGCAATTTAAGATGTGTCAACTCCAGCTATGTAACTAACATGGCTGGAGTTGTGTATCGTAAGTTGTCTTTCCCCTTTAGTGTAGACCAGGAGGTGCTGTCCACAGGAGCCTAATTCTTCTCTTTTTTACACTGGTGTCAATCAGGAGTCAGTCCACCATTCCCAATCAGTGACAAAGTCTTTTTGGGTAAGACCCAGGTGTCCACTTGGGTTGCATCAGCAGAGAACTGTTCCCAAGAGTCCTATGCGCCCACCATCTGATTTTGCGAGAACTCGCTCTGGATTTACACAAGTGTAGCTCCACTCACTTCAGTGAATTCACTCCTGATTTACAACCCACGAAAGCTTAAGCCCAAATAAATGTGTTAGTCGTTAAGCTGCCACTGGATTCCTCGTTGTTTTTGCTGAAACAGACTAGGGCCAGGTCTACACTGGGAGATTATTTTG
Organism: Pelodiscus sinensis; assembly: GCF_052426305.1. Taxonomy (NCBI): domain Eukaryota; kingdom Metazoa; phylum Chordata; order Testudines; family Trionychidae; genus Pelodiscus; species Pelodiscus sinensis. Next base: position 1,160,437 of record NC_143068.1, on the reverse strand, counting down.
AATTTACTAAGTTCGACTTCTGGGCACCCGATTTTACAAATTTGAAGCTCCGTGTCCTCACTACGGTGAAGAATCGAATGCAGCCGAGGAAGGGTCTGTTAATGTGGACGCGCTACCTCGGACCCAGAGCCACACGGAGCACTCTGGGGAGCTTCAGGAGGCCTCCCAGTAGCCAATTAATTCAAATTAACAGCCCTAGAGCATCCACCCTAACGTTATTTCGGACATGCAAGTTTAGAATTAGCATTATTCCTGATGAAAAGCAGGAGTACAGCGTTCGCATTCAGCGGCCCCGTAGTCTGGAATAACGGGCTTGGTAGTGTGGACGCATCGCTTACAAATTTAAGATGGGGGGGGGGTTATTTCGGACTAAGGTCCTAGTGTAGACCAGCACAAACACGGCAACCCCGCTGAGACTGTCTGAGCTCCGTCCTGTGACCCTGCCACTACTAATCATGGCGGCCATCTCTTCAAGAATGACAACGATCCCATTAGAAACTCTGACCTCAGCCCCTCCAGACCCCTGACATGTGGCTGGGCTCGGCCTCGCAGGGCGTTAGAGCCTGCGTCGGTATCTTTCCTAGGGCAAGAAAAGGAATGCCGTGTTTAGGTCACACCAGCTGTGAATTTTTTAGAGCCCCTAGAGGACCTTACAAGCTTAATTTCAGTTCCTAGCTCATGATTTATACAGCCTGGAGGAGCATTATGCTGCCATCGAGACTCCAGGATGTCAGTTATCAAATGTTTCGAGAGAGGCGAGGGTTGGGGGAAGGATCTAATATGAATCCAACCAGATTTATTGGCAGCCTCTTAACAATGATTTCTGATGCTGCCAACTTGGAGGCTGAATATTAAAGTTTCTCCTTTAAACATGAATTGACGTGAACTGCCAACAGATTGCCAACTTTAGGAAATCGTTAACCAGTTGGTTGAAATCAGCCCTGTCCTTCCTTGCCACTTGTTCTCCTCTCTTCGAGCCATCAGTCTCCAGCCTGGCTCCTCTGGCTGGACAGCGACTGCCTTTCTTTGCCTGCGCGCCTCTCGGAGGGTTCGGAGGGAAGGGGGACGAACATGCAGATGACAGAGGCCAGCGATTCAGCTGCCTCTGCACAAACAGTGCATGTTTAACAGGAAATTGCGGATGAAAACCACCAGCTTGAGCCAGGTGCGGTTTGGTCTCACCTACATCCTGCTGTACCAATGATTTTCAGTCCTCACCAGTACTCCTCCCTCACCAGGCCCCCCTAGTGCTGCCAGTGCACTTCAGTGCCACACCTTCCCCTGCACCGACCCGTAGAGACGCCCGAGTGAGCAGCACAGTGCTCTGGTGGCAAGTTAAAGGGCCCTGGACTCCGGTCATCGCCCCCACCTCAGGCCCCTTTGAATTGTCAGGTCCCAGGGCAATGGCCTGCTTTCCCTCTCCCCTGTCAGAGGGCCTGTTTGGAATGGACGCTTAGCTGACAGGAACTTATTTGAACCTGTTTAGCCCAGGATTGGGGTTAGGACTCTCCCTGGCAGTTGTTCTTCACGGGTGTTTTTAGCTCCTCAGGTTGCTAATTATAGGATCAAATACAAACTCTGGTCTTCTCATCATGTCAGCCCCCCGGAGCCCCTGTAAAGACTTTATTTTGGGCTCCTAAATGAGGTCCCCTTGGCTTTAACTAAGTCCATGAAAAGCTTAAGTAAAAACACTGAAACAACACATGCCCCACCGCCCAAAGCAAACTGGAGGAAGAAACAAAGTGAATCACATTTCCGGACTGCGGTACAGATCTGAGTCCATTCGTACTTTGCCACCAATGATTTGTCAATGAGCTTGTGTGTGTCAGTCTCCCTGTGCCTCCCAGGGCTGGCAAAGGTATTACACACAATCTGTGTCCAAAAGAAACCGGAGCACTCAGGGTAGCTTTCTCTGAATGCTCCCAGAGCCGTTCCGCGTGTTCCATCGGTCTCTCTGACCCAGAATTGGTTTTTGATGAATTGGGAAAACAAGCAAAGCCCTGAACCTTCTAAACCATAATGGGCAGCTAAGAGTGCCAAGCACCGATGATTTAACACTCCTTGGATTGGCTGAGAAATTGCTGGACGCCTGACAATAAAGCCCATTCTTTTGATGGAAATGATCGAAGTCAGAAGATTTGTCCCTTCCCCCAAAGCGGGGACCTATGAATTGTCCTGGTGTGAAAATCAGGGGATAAAACAAAACAGACGCCTTGGCGCTTTCCTGGAGAACAGGTCGATTCCCCCCTTGACACAGATGTGGCCTCACCAGGGCCCAAGAGAGGGGAAGAATCACCTCCCTAGATCTGCTGGTGGTGCTCCTCCTAATGCTCCCCAATAGGCCACTAGAACGGGATGGAGACGCTTGACTGGAGCAGGGCTCCAAACCACACATAAGGGCAGGGCCTGGTTCTAGGGCAAACCAGATGGAATAAAATGGCGTCTCGGTCCATGTGAGCCCCCCAGTGCCAGCTCCAGTCTCCTAAACACCCTTTGCATATCCTCTAGTAGGGGTGACCCCTAGAGGAAGGTGACCCCCCCACCCCGTGAAGTCACTGAGGGTACCCCAGGGATGAAGTGGGCACGTGGTATCTTTCCAGTCATAGGCGCCTCTGACAGCGGGGGGTAGATGGAGCAGGCCATGAGCAGGAGGCCTGTGTCAGTAGCTGTTGATTTGCACATGGGGCTCTCCAATTGGGCTGGGGTCTGGGGTGTGCAGCCAGCACAGCCCCTCAGCCTTTCCCAGTGTCGCCCTGGCGGCAGCATTCAGGAGCAAAAGCAGATGGAGGGCGTGCGCGGGGCGGGGCAGGTAAAATCGGCCTTGCCACCTTGCACGTTCTTCATAGGCGTCTCGCTGGCTGCTCGCGGGGCCCTGGGGCTAACACATTTCACATCCAGTAAAGAAGAACCAATAGCAAGAACAGTCAACCTGATTCCGAAAGCCAAACTTAGCCAATCCAGGAACAGAAACCATGTGACGTGTGCAGCCAATCACAGCAGCGGGACTGGACCTGTGCACAGCCAGCACAGCCTCTGTGACACCTTACTGGTTCCCCAGAAGCCAACAATACAGTCCCCTGAAAGTAACCCACCCTTACCAAGGGATGGTGCTTGGTCCTGCCATGAGGGCAGGGGCCTGACACAATAACCTCTCAAGATCCCTTCCAGTTCTATGAGATCATAGAATCATAGAACCTTAGAGCTGGAAGAGATCTCAGAAGGTCATGAAGTCCAGCCCCCTGCTCTAGGTAGGACCAATCCCATCTAAATCAACCTGGCCAGGGCTTTGTCAAGCTGATACTTAAACACCTCTAGGGATGGAGACTCCACTACTTCCCTAGGTAACCCATTCCAGTGCTTCACTACCCTCCTAGGGAAATAGTTTTTCCTAATATCCAACCTGGACCTCTCCCATCACAACTTGAGCCCATTGCTCCTTGTTCTGCCATCTGTCACTAAGGTATATCTCCATATATTATATTATATTATATTATATTATATTATATTATATTATATTATTAGGCTCCTGCTTGGACACCCAAGTCAAATATGATGAGAGTCACTGAAAATCCTATAAGAAAGTTCTGTCAGTCCTGTCTGGTCAGGCATGTTACTTCCCAGGTTGATTCCTATTTAAGCTCTTATCCAAATTCACACTTACAGCCAATTCTTATTAACTAAACTCAACAATTATTCAAAAAGAAAAGAGAGAGAGAGAGAGAGTGTGTGTGTTTGTTTTTGTGTATGTGTGTGTGTGTGTGTGTGTGTGTGTGTGTGTGTGTGTGTGTGTGTACTGGTGAAAAGATCAGTTCACATCCAGACATGAGTGTAGCCAGACATCCCCCCCATCTCATCCATCTTGCTTGCCCTCTGAGATGTCTGTACACAGGGCAGAGAAGGAACAATAAGGAAAATCAGCATAGCCATTAAGCTTTGATCTGCTTTGATGCGAGATCAGGATATGCGAGTTTTCTCTGACTCTGAGTAAGCTGAAAACATGGATATGAGGAGAGAACGATTAAGGCAATAAGCTGAGCTCGAGGCTGCAAGAAGTGCCCTGCTGGCACCCATGTTGATACGAACACACACAGCCGTCCCTGGGAGAGGAATCCCCCACTGAGAAAAGAATCTCCAGTACTTCCAATTTAATGCTCTCAACTCTCTCTTACAAGGGTAAATTAAGTTCACAACTCCCTTGTAAGAACTGGTGTCACAAAAGACAGACCAGCACCATTTGGCATCACAGATAAGAAAGAGAAATACGTGATCCCATGGGTATAAAGATGGGTACAGCAGCACACTCACTTTTGAGTGTCAATCTACCCTCTACCTGCTGGTCGGGTTAGGTGTTTGACCTCCTGAGGTTTTATGGGGACGCCCACCTCGTATTTTCATCTTTCCTAGGAATTGAGGGACCGGCCCTGGCCTGACACGCTGGAGTCGAGAGGCACAGAAGGGGGTAAAATTGTACCTGGATGTGGTCCTCGGTCTTAAGTGTACACATAGAAAGAGTAAGCTGTTACTTGGTACCATTATTTCTATTTTTCTATCTTTATCTTCTTTGTAGCCACTTTTAAGATCTATATTTTGCTAGTAGTTAAGAAATAGAGCAATAGCCATTGCAACCATATGATTTATAAACTTCTTTAATAAACCTGTAACTGTTTAAGTTTTAACCTGACTCCTTCAGTTGCTGTAACAGGACCAGGCACAATTTAAAAGAACTTCAGCCGGTCATAAGGGACAGATATAGGGAGAGCTTGGGTGTTTGGATTTGTGTCACTCCCAGGTAAGAGATCCACTGGGGCACCTTTCAGTCTTTCCCTAAGGCTGCCCGCTGCAAAGGAATCACAAATTCTAGCAGCTGAAATCTAAGGTGTTATAAGCTCTCCCTGTAAACTTATTGGGCGCCCGTCAACCTCCTCCAGGTTGCCTGCTGCAAGGGACCCCGGTCCCAGCAGTTGAAGTCTCGGGTGTATAGCACATACACATTGCCCTGACCGTCGGCTGACAATAAGTACACTTCAGAGGTCAGATTAAGAGCAGAGCCGGGGAGCTTTGTGGCTCCGTATAGTCCAGTGGATTGGCACCTTTGTCCATATTCCGGGTGAATCCAGTTTAGGACTGGAGACCTCAGTCCTGCGACTCAAACTTCCTCTGATGAAGCTGAAGCTGACTGGAGATAAAAAGGGATCAGGACCTATGGGATTTTCATACAGTTCCAGGCCTTCTCTTGATCGGTGGGAGTCCTTAGGTGAACAATAGGCAATCACAGACACTTCCAATCAGACCTGGTTCCTAAGCATCTCTGGTGATTAGCGATATGGACTAACATAAGTCAGTTGGTGTGTGTTCCATCAGTCACTGATGGTTTGCTAGAGATAAGTACAGTACAGACAGGCCCCATGTGGTTGCATTGTTAATCTAGCAATATGTATGTGAACACACAAACCCACAAACATTATCGACCACTGTGTCCCTAACAGTTGAGTTTGGGTCATTTATCCTGCAGCAGATGGATGCTTAACCATTTCTGGCCGTGTGTCAGTGGGACTCCAGCTCTCAAGTGCCTAAATCCTTTTTTGGAAATGGGACTCAGGCGTCTCAGTCACTTAGGCACTTTGAAGACGCGGCCCCTCGCCTGTAAGTGACTGAGCAACCAGTCACCAGTTCAGACTGTTCTATGTCACTGCTAGCTGGGGCGTTTCCTGCACAAGGAGGAGCAGGCCCAATACAAAGGAGTGAGGAATTCCTCACATGCAGAATCCTCGTTTTGATTCCAGGCGGGAACGTGGGTCTCTAGAAAGCAATGAAAAGAGGAGAAGCATGGAGAGGGCTGGTCTGTGCACGGATCCCTCGGGGTCGCGGGGGGTGTGTCTCTCCCTGCCTCTGAGCAGAGCCAACAGCACTTTCCCCACGGACAGGGAGTTCAATTCAACCTATTATTAAATGTCAATAGGATTCCAGAGGTGAAAAGGCTTAGAGGTGCCAAGTGTCTGGGCCTGGAAACTCAGGGGCTTCCCCTTAGGCCAGACTGGAGACCAACTAAATAGCTGCTGAGAGCCAACAGGGCCCATGGTGTGAGGGGAACACAAACAAAGAGAAAACTACTCTCTGTCCCTAAAAGTTTCCCCCTCCCCTTCCCACCTGTGCTCTGACCCTGCTGGCTCCCCTCCCCACATCGCCAGTCCTCCCCATCTCCTCTGTGACCCTCTTCCTCCCTCCATAGCGTGAGCCTGCCCAGCAACCCCCAGGCCGCTTGGCCCACCGAGCGTGAGATTGTCTGACAAGACTTGTGCAAGACTTTGCAGTGTTCTGTTGGGCACGTACCATGGCCCTCCGCTAGATAAGCCCTGCCCCGCCTAGCTGTGGTTGTGTCTCCAGTTCGTGGGTAAAGGTGCTGGGCTTGATTTTATTTCCACTCACTCCCGGGTGAAGCAGGAGTGAGGCCACTGGAGTCAGTGGGCTAATATGTCAATACGACTACTTATCAAAACAGGCCCTCCTTCAGCTCGCATGGTCCAGGCCTGCCTTTGCAGAGGCCCTGGCATTCTGTTCCCTGGGCCCCTTAGCAAAGCTTTGCCAGTCTCCCCGATGCTCCAAGGGCAGCAGGACCACCTGAAGCCCACTTCTGCAATTTTGTCATGGAACGAGGAGTACCAACCAGTAGTTCAAATTAGAGATCCTAATTCGAACTACCTCCTCTGTGCCGTGTGTAGCCGCGGGCACGGAGTTCGGACTAAGGGACATTTAAAAATGGCATCGCCCTGGAAGATGCAAATGAAGCCCGTGATATTTAAATCCCGGGCTTCATTTGCAACTTCGAATGCCTACATTAGCCACCCTAGTTCGAACTAGAGGGCTAGTGTAGACATACCCTCACAGAACACCATGTTCCTGTAGCGTATCTATCTTACTGGCCTGTAGAAATGACTATATTGGAGAAGTGCATGTGACCATGTGCATTAGTTTTGAGTCAACCCCTACCTCCCAAACTCCAGAACTATCTGTGCACTCACTCAAAATTACTAGCAGGGATTTTAATTAATCCTAATTTTCATCCACAGCTCAAATGAACTGCAGTATGAGCCGCGTCTGATTTGATTTAGATGAACTATGCTTTGATGGGAATTCAATTACACTTTTTTTAGCTGAAGATAATACATTTTGACGATACAGTAGTTTCAGTGCTAATGAGATGCATTTTAACTGCTGGGAGGACTGTATTTTCTCCTGCACTTTAGTACACAGGATGCACATTAATTGCAGTTTCAATGAGGAATAAACCCCACAAAGCTGCTACCTGCATTTTCCTTCTGTGGTTTCCTTGCAATGTCAGTAACATCACAGAATCACTTTTAAACCACATTTTATTTCAAACATCTTGATTGTGATAGGTAAAACCAGTTCAGATTTACTTTGACTGCACATTCAGTGTCATTAAAAGGTTATTTACACCAGGGAAATGTATAAATTCCTGCAAGTCCAAAATCAGAATTTATTTGGAATAAATTCATTGCTGAAATTATTTGTTTCAAGGCACCAAAAATGACTAGCCTTAGCTTTCACATTTTCACCATGGCCTTGGCAGGTGAGGCAAATAATTGCCAGCAGAAAAGTGTGTATTGCCGAGAGCAATGGTTCTTCCCTTAAGGGATTCGGAGGCAATAAGCACACATATTGGGTGAAGACTTAAAGATTTTACTAAGCAAATATTAGGGTAAAATACAAGGCTTAATATTAGAGTAAAATACAATGAAGCAAATCTTAGAATAAAATACAATACTTACTAAGGCTAAGCAAACCTTAGAATAAAATGCAATGCTTATTAAGAAAGTACAATACTTATGAAGCCTAAACAGATCTCAGAATAAAATGCAATGCCTATGTCCCTTCTGCTGCCGGGAACCCCCTGAAGAAGGACAGTAGATGGACCCCAGCGGCCAGTGCGTAGCACCCTCTGTGGCTTTGGTCAACGCCGCGGTTCCAATTTTAGGAATGTCCCGGCACTTATATACTGTTGGATCTACAGTAATCACCCCTGTTGTTTTGAGAACCTAACAAGATCGTTGATACATTGCATATTTTCCCACATCCAATAATTAGCTTGTTGATACTTTGCATGTTTTCCCAGGCCAAATAATTAGCATTACCAGGTGGAAACATTCAGCAAAGATAGCTATGTGATCTTCCCAAGCCCTCCTGCACTTCCATACCAGGTGGCTGGCCTTGGGACCTGTCCCAGAACTTGCTGAAAGTCAACAGTGCATTCGTACACTGTACCATCTTGAGCAAACAGCTCACTCTTTGAGAATAACAAAAGAATAAGAAGAAGCAAAAAGCACAAATGGCTGCCTAGAGCATCCAGGCCTGTGAGAAAATGCAGGCACAAAAGGAAGGATTGTGGTAAACCACCTAATTTCCTCGACCTCACAATCGTCTTCTGCATTTCCACTACAAAGGGTTTGTGTTCTATGTTTTTAGTGAGGCAAATCGTTGCCAGCAGAAAAGTGTGCACACAAGTACTTGTGCCAACAAATCCAGAGACTGGAGAGCTGGCTTGAAATGGGCCTAGTTCGACTCTGAGGTGGGCCCTTTTTCACTGGAGTAAAAGCACCCAAATTGAACAAGCCTAATGAATCTGTTTGGTGAAAAAGAATGGCTTGCTCTTCCACTGGAAATGTTTTGCCCCCTTCTCGCCCTGGGTCAGTGAGGCAGATTTTGAGAAGTACGGTGCGGGCTCTTCTCCATACAAGAGCAACGGCTCATTGCTCGCACCGGAAGCAGAACAGCTTTCATGTTGGGGAGTGGTGGGGACTGTCCCTCAAGCAAACCCTTCCAAGAGCGATCTCTAAATAGATGAGGACAGGCCCTGCTCAATTCTGCTGCCTCTGCCAAACACCGCGCAGCTGGCTCGTAAGGGGAGAAGCTGAAGAAACCCTTTCGCTTCCCCAGTGGAAGCAATATGGAGGAATGTGTAACGACCATCGCAGGAACACTAAAATGGCTGACAGAAGACTGCAGCTTCCTGCACTCGGCTCAGCAGTGGGGAAAAGAGACCAAGTCAGGTGTTTGCCTGACACTCTGGAGCAGGGAGCCCATGAGCAGGCTCCGAGAGACACCCTCCCCAGCCTGGCACCCAAAGCTGCGCTTGGGGGGACTGGGCCGAGGAGGAATTAGCTGGCCAATGAGCATGACAAGGCAGCGACGCACGCTGAGTCCAGACAGCCCGGTTCTCAGGGGATGGCAGCTGGTTGCTAGGAGTCTGCTTCCAGAAACAAAGCCACAAAGAAGCCAGGAGTCGGAGCCAGGCCCTGCGATGGACATGGAGTCCGAGAGGGGGTGGGATCAGAGCACTATGGTGACTCAGGAGGGGCGACAGAGTCGAAGGCAATGGCTGGGAGCAGGGGACAGAGTCACGGACATGTTTATCTGAAAACATCCACTCAGTGTGCAGCGGCAGTCAAAAAGCAAACAGAATGTTAGGAATCATTAAAAAAGAGACAGAGAATAAGGCAGAGAATATCTTATTGCCTCTATATAAAACCATGGGATGCCCACAGCTTGAATAGTGCATACAGATGTGATCACCTCATCTCAAAAAAGATATACTGGCATTGGAAAAGGTTCAGAAAATAGAAAAGAGGAGACTAAGGGGGGATAGATAGAGGTCTATAAAATCCTGACTAGTATGGAAAAAGTGAATAAGGAAAAGTTATTTACTTATTCCCATAAAATAAGAAATAGGGGTCAGTAAATGAAATGAAGAGGCAGCAGGTTTAAAACAAACAAAAGGAAGTTTGTCTTCACACAGCGCACAGTCAACCTGTGGAACTCCTTGCCAGAGGATGTGGTGAAGACTAGGACTTTTAACAGGGTTCAAAAAAGAGCTAGATAGATTCATGGAGATTAGATCCATCAATGGCTATTGGTCAGGATGGGTAAGAATGGTGTCCCTAACCTCTGTTTCACTGGAGGTGGGTGACAGGGGAGGAATCACATGAGGATTACCTGATGTGTTTCCTTCCTCTAGGGCAGTGGTCTCCAACCTTTTTACACCCAAGATCACTTTTTAAGTCTCAGAACAGGCGAAGATCTACCGCCCCGCCCCTTTCTTGAAGCCTGCCCTCTGTATTCTCCTGTCCATCACTTGCTATCCCCGCCCTTATACACTTTGTTAAACAGTTTATTTTTTAATTATGCAATATATAAAATTAAAATCACGTTTATAGTTATGAAATAAATGGTCTGTTTTTAATTCATGCTATTTCAATGTCACATGAAGCATTTACAATTATACATTTTGTTCTCTGCTATTTTGTAAATCTAAAATCAAGTATTGATAATTATTTATTTTTTCTTCCAATAACAAAGTCTGAGTGTGACACCTGTGACTGAACAGTATCTGCCAGTGTCTTGAAGTCTGGGTTGTAGTCTGAGATTGCTAGTCGTGTACAGTCCATCAGACGGGCATCTGTGATCCTGCGCTCAGCCTGAGAAGCTTGCTCTAGCACAGCTGGAGCTAGATGCAGCCTCCCTGGGCTGAGCACAGGGCAGCAGGGCTGGAGGGAAGAGAAGTGGCTGCCCGGCCAGCTGGCCATGGCGCTCAGCCAGGGTGCACCAAGCTCCACGTGGGCAGGCGCAGAGGAGAAGTTGCTGATCAGCTGGAGCGCGGGGCAGCCGCTTTCAGCTGAAAGCCACAGTCAGCTGGCTGGAGTGTTTCAGCCCTCCCGACCTCCCAGCTCCCACCATTCCTCGCAGCTACTCACCTGTGTTGTTGCTCGGTGAGTAGCTGCTCCTCAAATGAGGAAATCTAATGTAAATGTACCGTGCAGGCGCGCAGTTCAGAGAGGGCTCAAGAGCTACTCTGAGAGCCCCTGAGATCTACCGGTAGATCGCGATCTACTGGTTGGTGACCACGGCTCTAGGGCATCTGGTATTGGACACTGTGGGCAGACAGGACACTGGGCTGGATGAACCTTTGGGCTGACCCAGTCTGGCCGTTCTGATGCTTCTGAGCTGAGGGCAACACTGAAGAACAGCTAGCTAGGTAGCTAGAGCAGCACAGCAGTGATAGAGAGAGGGGGCATGTGGGGATAGATACAGAGGGCATAGGGGGACAGGGAGATTGATAGATATGGTGCAATAACCACTGCTCACTGCACCTCACTACTGCAGGGTGCTCAAGGACACCAGTTCACCTGCGGAGAGCAGCTGAGCACCATGAAAGCCACTGAATTCAGGGGGAACTGGAAGTGCTCAGATCTCCCAGCCAGGCAGATTGGGCAGGAGCTGCTCGCAACACTTGCCAGAAAACCTTGGGACCTGGCAGATAAGCACAAATGGAAATGTCCTTACCCCTCTAGGGTGATTCTGCGCCAGCTCCTGTGCCACCCCCGGCCCTGTCAGTGTCTGCCAACTCATGATTTTATGGGGATGTTTGGAAGTTTTTTAAGGCCTTGTCTCTTGGAGCCAGGTGATTTAGGGGGAATCGCAGTGTATGTCTGCACTGCACCCATTGCTCGAAATAAGAGTTTGTATCTTATTTCGATTCTCTTTCGAAATGGGCTATTTCGAAATGTGGCATGTCTACATAGCGCCAAACCGTGAAATAGCACACCATTTCGAGCCATCCCTTATCCCTCGTGGAATGAGGATTACAGGGATGCCGAAATAGTGGGTCCGCAATAGCGGACACGTTCAAAAACGTGGGGTAGCTATTTCGGGATACCTCTGGAATCCCAAAATCGCCTTGCAGTGTAGACGTACCTTCAGCTTCTGTTTTTTTTTGGGGGGGGGGGAACAGTTTCTAACCCTTGAAGTTCTGGAGAAAAGCTGGAAAATATGACTTGAGTGTCCCCAACATGCTCAGAGCCTAGGAGGTAAAGGAAACAAATCCAGAACGTGCTACTCTCATAATTTGGAAGCTTGATTGTTTCAGGCCTGGCTCATGGGTTTTGAACTCTGGAGCTGGAGAGTCTGCATTTTACATTTGTAATTGCCGGCAGCAATCCCCCTAAATCACACGTAGCCAGCCCTCCTGAACCATCTCCTGTGCAGTGTGGAAACATTCCCAAGAAGCACAAGGCTCGCACAGGACAGGGACATTACTCAGCTTCATCGCTTACGCTCTTCTCCGGAAAAGCCCCTGGCCACGTCTAGACTGGCATGATTTTCCGCACATGCTTTTAATGGAAAAGTTTTTCCGTTAAAAGCATTTGCGGAAAAGAGCGTGTAGATTGGCACGGACGCTTTTGCACAAAAACGTCTAGATTGGCTGACCCGTCACAGGGGCGTACTCCCAACCCAATCCCCCTCCCCTCTTCTCCCCCTCCCTTCCCCAGAGCCAAACCCCACCCTTATGTCCCAGTCCCAACAGACAGCACTGCGCGAAACGCAGCCCCCACCTTTTCCATTATTTTCAATGGGAAAATTGACTCCGCAAAACACGTTTTCACTTAACACGATCATTTTCTGAAACATATCAATAGTGTTAAATGAGGAATTACCGTGCTGTAAATGTTTTGGCTCCCTAATAACTAGAGTGGGGGTGGGGAACCTTTTTTGGACCAGGGGCCTCTGACCCACAGAAAAATCAGTCAGGAGGAGGCCTCATTCAAATGAGAAGCCAAACAAAACCAAACCCTCACTGATGTGGCCCTTGACTGATAAGGAGACAGACACTTCCCACATTACCCTTGTACACCAGAGCCTGGGGCCCCCGGACCATTCGATTTTGTGAGCCCCATGGGGAAATGGGGGGGACTGGAGCATCAGCACAGGCTCCCCAATGCTGGGGGGAGCCCCGAGACCAGGGGGCTGGATCCAGGCAAGCCAGGGGCTGCATCCGGCGCCTGAACCTTAGGTTCCCCACCCCTGAACTAGAGGAAGGTAGGTGCAAGTGGGAAGCCAAGTGAAGTCCTAAGTTCCCCATCCACCTTCACAGAAACCAGAGCAGGCATTTGTGCGTGAGCTTCCAAGGGAATAAGGTGGGGATCCCAGACTGATTGGAGGATAACCCGCCCACGTGGACTTTGAGCACAAACCCAGTAATTGCACATGCAAGAATGTTCCGGGTGCATTATCCAGGATGCAAGGGCCCATGTGTGTCAAGTTTCAGAGAGAGAGGGAGCCTCTCTGTTTGGAGGTGTAGTTTATCGCCACCGAGGGACTGCAGGTGCAAATCAGGTGCTGCTGGTGGGGGTGCTTCCTCCAGAGCTGAGCACCTGGCTGGCAGGCTCTGTTCGGGAATCTGCCTTCAGCGTTGGGCACATCTACGCCACCCACGAGATCTGCTGGGGTTCGATTTAGCAGGTGTAGTGCCGACCCGCTAGATTGAATTCAAAGGGCGCCGCCATCAGCGCCCACACTCCTGCTCCTCACGCAGAGTGAGGGAAGCCGGCGGGAGCATATGGACGGCACGGAAACATGATGTACGATACGTAGGCTCCAATTTAAACTGCTCCAGAAACACAGAAGGCGGGGAGAGGGAGACACAATCGAACACATGTGCAAACCTCTGGTGTAGGAGTATGCAGAGAAGCATTTGGACTTGTGGGGTCTGTATCCAAGTTAAACGAACCTTCAGAAGTGCCCCATTGAACAGGCCTCAGGTCGTTTTGGCTCCACAATTGATCCACTTGCACCGTCTGAGACCTAGGTATTCCATAGCCACCCTAGAGCGACATGTGCGCCTACACAGATCAGATGGGCGGGCAACTGGAAGTAATCCCTCTGCAGCTGACTTTAAACACCTTTCAACTCACTCAGGGTACGTCTACACTACAACGTTAATTCGAACTAAGCTAATTCGAACTAAGAATGAGGTCATGTGCGCTCGTTCGGACGTATCCTACCATGGCACCCGAGTTATTAACACACACACACACACACACACACACACACACACACACACACACACACACACACACACACATTAAATGTTATAGAAGAAAGAACACTAAAATGAGGGATAATAACGAGTCCATCCCCCAAAATAAGCTAACACTCATCATTTACCTAAACGAGCTAATTTTGACATTTATTTCTCTGCTGCCCCTTTATAAAAGAGCACTGTAAGCTTTCCTGGGTTTTTGCGTTTTGCTCATGTTGACAATTTAACAGAGCTCAGCAGTTATTCATTTATTTATGTATTTATTTTTAATGGGACTATAAATGATCATGGAGCAAAATCAGTCCCCAGAATCTAAGACTGAAAGATGTTTTGAATCTGTTACTGGGTAACATTCCCCAGAGTTGTCTTGCGAGAGATGCCACATTCTCTCTGTCTAGCATCATTAAAAGTTACCTGAGCACCAATAAATTATTTCATAGACTCATAGAACCCCAGGGCTGGAAGAGACCTCAGGAGTCATCAAGTCCAGCTCTAGGCAGGACCAATCCCAACTAAATCAACCCAGCCAGGGCTTTGTCAAGCCAGGACTTAAACACCTCTAGGGATGGAGATTCCATCCCCTCCCTAGGGAACCCAGCCCAGTGCTTTACCATTCTCCTAGGGAAATAGTTTTTCCTAATATCCAACCTAGACCTCTCCCATCACAACTTGAGACCATTGCTCCTTGGTCCACCTTATCCGTAATTTCAGTGAAAAATGTGGCAATGGGTTAACTGAACTCATGGGAACCTATTTGCCAGGCCCCTAGGCAAGCTGGAGGGGTGGGGCTGTGAGCAGAAGGGACGGGGCAGCCAGCCTGCAATGCTGCTGGGATTGCACCACTCTGCACTCCAGCAGAACTCCAGAGCCGGGGGTGCCTGCGGCCGGTACTGCCACATTCGTAGCTGCAGTGGCAGGAACCCCGGCCTTTTTGAATGTCCAGGCCCCCGGGCACTGGTCTCCTTTCACCCCCACCTCTGTCAGCAGGTGAACTGGTACATTCATGGGAATAGTTTGAAAAGCACTCAAGAGATTTAGAAAAATTAATTCCATGGCAACTCCATATGGTTCCCCTCCCCCACCGGTTTATGTGCTTTTAAAAAATGTCCCCTGAAATGTTCCTTCCATGTGTGAAATCTGGAGTGAGCCAGGTAAGTTTCACAGAGAGGGGTCAAATCAATGAATAATAAAAGCGATACCATGTCAGTGTCGGTCTAAAGAACTCATTTTGCCGTAATAGTACTTTCCCATTGTTACTGGCTTTCCCTCTTATTTCTAATTCAATGTTATGGAGTTTTGAAGTAAAAGACCAGTCAAGCCAGAGTCGGCTATAAAGAGAATGTTCAACATAAATAACACAAGTAATAACCCAGTAAAATGACAAGCATGTGATAGAAAATAATGAAACTCTGACTCAATACCAAACAGAAATGAAAACAAAAATCCTAAAGGAAAAGAATCTGGAGGAGTTTGCAGACCAACCGCTAATGCCACCGATACCCATGAACAACCAGACTACGGAAAAACCCATTAAAAGGGTTTCACGACTCTGCAGATGATACTTTCACACAGGGCCAGGACAGACTTCAGAGTAGCTACACGGTCACCTGTGCAATTCCAAAGGGCCTGAATTAGATGAACACACTGGCCCTTCTGTGCACACAATGATTGCTTTCTAGAAGACCCCTCCCACCATTCATTGACCCCCTCCCTTCCTTCGATACACAAATATTCCATTTAGAGACACAGTGAAATCTCCAGATTACACATCAAGTCCTATTGACAATCCCGCACCTCGGAGAGAAGGCCAAAGTATATGAATGAGTCCTAGTCCTGGCTGATTATACGCCTTCCTACAAATCCAAAGTATGGAAACAGACTTACTACAGCTGGAGCAGCCGTTGCCAACCCACAACATGGCTCCGGCTTTGGCCCCAACTGGGGACGCTGGAACAGCTGCCGCCGCCCGACACGCAGCTCTGGGTCTGGCCCTGGCCGGGGCTGCCACCCGACACACAGCTCTGGGTCTGGCCCTGGCCGGGGCCGCCGCCCGACACACAGCTCTGGGTCTGGCCCTGGCCAGGGCTGCCACCCGACACGCAGCTCTGGGTCTGGCCCTGGCCGGGGCCGCCGCCCGACACGCAGCTCTGGGTCTGGCCCTGGCCGGGGCTGCCACCCGACACACAGCTCTGGGTCTGGCCCTGGCCGGGGCCGCCGCCCGACACACAGCTCTGGGTCTGGCCCTGGCCGGGGCCGCCGCCCGACACGCAGCTCTGGGTCTGGCCCTGGCCGGGGCTGCCACCCGACACACAGCTCTGGGTCTGGCCCTGGCCGGGGCCGCCACCCGACACACAGCTCTGGGTCTGGCCCTGGCCGGGGCCGCCACCCGACACACAGCTCTGGTTCTGGCCCTGGCCGGGGCTGCCACCCGACACACAGCTCTGGGTCTGGCCCTGGCCGGGGCTGCCACCCGACACACAGCTCTGGTTCTGGCCCTGGCCGGGGCCGCCACCCGACACACAGCTCTGGGTCTGGCCCTGGCCGGGGCTGCCACCCAACACGCAGCTCTGGGTCTGGCCCTGGCCGGGGCTGCCACCCGACACACAGCTCTGGGTCTGGCCCTGGCCGGGGCTGCCGCCCGACACACAGCTCTGGGTCTGGCCCTGGCCGGGGCTGCCACCCGACACACAGCTCTGGTTCTGGCCCTGGCCAGGGCTGCCACCCGACACACAGCTCTGGGTCTGGCCCTGGCCGGGGCTGCCACCCGACACACAGCTCTGGGTCTGGCCCTGGCCGGGGCCGCCACCCGACACACAGCTCTGGGTCTGGCCCTGGCCAGGGCTGCCACCCGACACACAGCTCTGGGTCTGGCCCTGGCCGGGGCTGCCACCCGACACACAGCTCTGGGTCTGGCCCTGGCCGGGGCTGCCACCCGACACACAGCTCTGGTTCTGGCCCTGGCCAGGGCTGCCACCCGACACACAGCTCTGGGTCTGGCCCTGGCCGGGGCTGCCACCCGACACACAGCTCTGGGTCTGGCCCTGGCCGGGGCTGCCACCCGACACACAGCTCTGGGTCTGGCCCTGGCCGGGGCTGCCACCCGACACGCAGCTCTGGGTCTGGCCCTGGCCGGGGCTGCCACCCGACACACAGCTCTGGGTCTGGCCCTGGCCGGGGCTGCCACCCGACACACAGCTCTGGGTCTGGCCCTGGCCGGGGCCGCCGCCCGACACGCAGCTCTGGGTCTGGCCCTGGCCGGGGCTGCCACCCGACACACAGCTCTGGGTCTGGCCCTGGCCGGGGCTGCCACCCGACACACAGCTCTGGGTCTGGCCCTGGCCGGGGCTGCCACCCGACACACAGCTCTGGGTCTGGCCCTGGCCGGGGCTGCCACCCGACACGCAGCTCTGGTTCTGGCCCTGGCCGGGGCTGCCGCCCGACACGCAGCTCTGGGTCTGGCCCTGGCCGGGGCTGCCACCCGACACACAGCTCTGGGTCTGGCCCTGGCCGGGGCTGCCGCCCGACATGCAGCTCTGGGTCTGGCCCTGGCCGGGGCTGCCACCCGACACGCAGCTCTGGGTCTGGCCCTGGCCGGGGCTGCCACCCGACACACAGCTCTGGGTCTGGCCCTGGCCGGGGCTGCCACCCGACACACAGCTCTGGGTCTGGCCCTGGCCGGGGCCGCCGCCCGACACGCAGCTCTGGGTCTGGCCCTGGCCGGGGCTGCCGCCCGACACACAGCTCTGGTTCTGGCCCTGGCCGGGGCTGCCACCCGACACACAGCTCTGGGTCTGGCCCTGGCCGGGGCTGCCACCCGACACACAGCTCTGGGTCTGGCCCTGGCCGGGGCTGCCACCCGACACGCAGCTCTGGGTCTGGCCCTGGCCGGGGCTGCCACCCGACACACAGCTCTGGGTCTGGCCCTGGCCGGGGCTGCCACCCGACACACAGCTCTGGGTCTGGCCCTGGCCGGGGCTGCCACCCGACACACAGCTCTGGGTCTGGCCCTGGCCGGGGCTGCCACCCGACACACAGCTCTGGGTCTGGCCCTGGCCGGGGACGCTGCCCGACACGCAGCTCTGGTTCTGGCCCTGGCCGGGGCCGCCACCCGACACACAGCTCTGGGTCTGGCCCTGGCCGGGGCTGCCACCCGACACACAGCTCTGGTTCTGGCCCTGGCCGGGGCTGCCACCCGACACACAGCTCTGGGTCTGGCCCTGGCCGGGGCTGCCACCCGACACACAGCTCTGGGTCTGGCCCTGGCCGGGGCTGCCACCCGACACACAGCTCTGGGTCTGGCCCTGGCCGGGGCTGCCACCCGACACACAGCTCTGGGTCTGGCCCTGGCCGGGGCCGCCGCCCGACACGCAGCTCTGGGTCTGGCCCTGGCCGGGGCTGCCACCCGACACACAGCTCTGGGTCTGGCCCTGGCCGGGGCCGCCGCCCGACACGCAGCTCTGGTTCTGGCCCTGGCCGGGGCTGCCACCCGACACACAGCTCTGGTTCTGGCCCTGGCCGGGGCTGCCACCCGACACACAGCTCTGGGTCTGGCCCTGGCCGGGGCTGCCACCCGACACGCAGCTCTGGGTCTGGCCCTGGCCGGGGCTGCCACCCGACACACAGCTCTGGGTCTGGCCCTGGCCGGGGCTGCCACCCGACACGCAGCTCTGGGTCTGGCCCTGGCCGGGGCCGCCACCCGACACACAGCTCTGGGTCTGGCCCTGGCCGGGGCTGCCACCCGACACACAGCTCTGGGTCTGGCCCTGGCCGGGGCTGCCACCCGACACACAGCTCTGGGTCTGGCCCTGGCCGGGGCCGCCACCCGACACACAGCTCTGGGTCTGGCCCTGGCCGGGGCCGCCACCCGACACACAGCTCTGGGTCTGGCCCTGGCCGGGGCTGCCACCCGACATGCAGCTCTGGGTCTGGCCCTGGCCGGGGCTGCCACCCGACACACAGCTCTGGTTCTGGCCCTGGCCGGGGCTGCCACCCGACACACAGCTCTGGGTCTGGCCCTGGCCGGGGCTGCCACCCGACACACAGCTCTGGGTCTGGCCCTGGCCGGGGCCGCTGCCCGACACACAGCTCTGGGTCTGGCCCTGGCCAGGGCTGCCACCCGACACGCAGCTCTGGGTCTGGCCCTGGCCAGGGCCGCTGCCCGACACGCAGCTCTGGGTCTGGCCCTGGCCGGGGCTGCCACCCGACACGCAGCTCTGGGTCTGGCCCTGGCCGGGGTTGCCACCCGACATGCAGCTCTGGGTCTGGCCCTGGCCGGGGCTGCCACCCGACATGCAGCTCTGGGTCTGGCCCTGGCCGGGGCTGCCACCCGACACGCAGCTCTGGGTCTGGCCCTGGCCGGGGCTGCCACCCGACACACAGCTCTGGGTCTGGCCCTGGCCGGGGCTGCCACCCGACATGCAGCTCTGGGTCTGGCCCTGGCCGGGGCTGCCACCCGACACACAGCTCTGGGTCTGGCCCTGGCCAGGGCTGCCACCCGACACGCAGCTCTGGGTCTGGCCCTGGCCAGGGCCGCTGCCCGACACGCAGCTCTGGGTCTGGCCCTGGCCGGGGCTGCCACCCGACATGCAGCTCTGGGTCTGGCCCTGGCCGGGGCTGCCACCCGACACACAGCTCTGGGTCTGGCCCTGGCCGGGGCTGCCACCCGACACACAGCTCTGGTTCTGGCCCCGGCCGGGGCTGCCACCCGACACACAGCTCTGGGTCTGGCCCTGGCCGGGGCTGCCACCCGACACACAGCTCTGGGTCTGGCCCTGGCCGGGGCTGCCACCCGACACACAGCTCTGGTTCTGGCCCCGGCCGGGGCCGCTGCCCGACACACAGCTCTGGTTCTGGCCCTGGCCGGGGCCGCTGCCCGACACGCAGCTCTGGGTCTGGCCCTGGCCGGGGCTGCCACCCGACACACAGCTCTGGGTCTGGCCCTGGCCGGGGCCGCCGCCCGACACACAGCTCTGGGTCTGGCCCTGGCCGGGGCCGCCGCCCGACACACAGCTCTGGGTCTGGCCCTGGCCGGGGCTGCCACCCGACACACAGCTCTGGTTCTGGCCCTGGCCGGGGCTGCCACCCGACACACAGCTCTGGGTCTGGCCCTGGCCGGGGCTGCCACCCGACACACAGCTCTGGGTCTGGCCCTGGCCGGGGCTGCCACCCGACACACAGCTCTGGGTCTGGCCCTGGCCGGGGCTGCCACCCGACACACAGCTCTGGGTCTGGCCCTGGCCGGGGCTGCCACCCGACACGCAGCTCTGGGTCTGGCCCTGGCCGGGGCTGCCACCCGACACGCAGCTCTGGGTCTGGCCCTGGCCGGGGCTGCCACCCGACACACAGCTCTGGGTCTGGCCCTGGCCGGGGCTGCCACCCGACACACAGCTCTGGTTCTGGCCCTGGCCGGGGCTGCCACCCGACACACAGCTCTGGGTCTGGCCCTGGCCGGGGCTGCCACCCGACACGCAGCTCTGGGTCTGGCCCTGGCCGGGGCTGCCACCCGACACACAGCTCTGGGTCTGGCCCTGGCCGGGGCTGCCACCCGACACGCAGCTCTGGGTCTGGCCCTGGCCGGGGCTGCCACCCGACACGCAGCTCTGGGTCTGGCCCTGGCCGGGGCTGCCACCCGACACACAGCTCTGGGTCTGGCCCTGGCCGGGGCTGCCACCCGACACGCAGCTCTGGGTCTGGCCCTGGCCGGGGCTGCCACCCGACACGCAGCTCTGGGTCTGGCCCTGGCCGGGGCTGCCACCCGACACGCAGCTCTGGTTCTGGCCCCGGCCGGGGCTGCCACCCGACACACAGCTCTGGGTCTGGCCCTGGCCGGGGCTGCCACCCGACACGCAGCTCTGGGTCTGGCCCTGGCCAGGGCTGCCACCCGACACACAGCTCTGGTTCTGGCCCCGGCCGGGGCTGCCACCCGACATGCAGCTCTGGTTCTGGCCCTGGCCAGGGCCGCTGCCCGACACGCAGCTCTGGGTCTGGCCCTGGCCAGGGCCGCCGCCCGACATGCTGCTCCTGACACACAGCTCTGGCCCTGGCCGGGGCCGGAAGAACAGCTGCAGCCCATTATGAGGCCCGAGGCTCCAGCCCTGGGAATGGCTGAAGCTAGGGCCAGGCCGTGTGGGGTGGGGCAGCCGCCTGCCCCCGAGCAGCTGAGCAGCCATTGTGCAGCTCTTCTGAGCAGGTGGGGGGGAGGGAGGGAAATTTTTGGTGCACCTTAGAGGGAACCCTGGTCTCAACCCTTAGGTATTTTTATTCTGTGCCTGTTTGAAAAGGTCCAGTGAGCTGTTTTTTAAAGCTTGGGAAAACTTCCATATGTGTTATTACTTCCTGGCACGTTATTACTTCCAGGACCAAAGGCATTTTGATCAAACAAACCCTCAAGAAATCAAATCCCCAAAAAAGGCTTCAGGCAAAGACCAGTCATGGAAACTTTCACTCTAAAAAGTGAAAGACTCAGAAAGTGACAGGCAGGCAGGTGCGCGGGTGGAGGGAACTAATAAAGACAATTTTTTGGTGACTTTAACTCGAACGGTCTGTCATAGGCAGTTGCTTGTAATAATAGGATCATCTACATGACTCGATTGCAAACAGCCTTAGAACACAGCTTCACCCATGGTCTGTAACAGGCCCAGCTGAGCAGAATGATCAAAGACTGACCTGAGTGTCAAAATACAGCTGGGAAGAAAAAATGGCAAGTGAGAAAACTGTGGGACTGATGAAAGGAAATCCATGCTCTGCAGACAGAGGGAAGTCAGCTGGCACCAACAGCCATGTCCCAGCCTGACCGCACAAAGGATGCATGTCACGTCTCCCACTGGATTCCAGCTGCATGGAGCGGGCCGTGGGTGGCTTTGCCTAACAGTCAGAATGGGAACCCAGGCTAATGGTTGGAATAGGGGCCACCAGGCTGAGTGCTCAGACCCTGAATCAGGAGCCAAGGGTATGTCTACACTACCCCGCTAGTTCGAACTAGGAGGGTAATGTAGGCAGACCGCACTTGCAAATGAAGCCCGGGATTTGAATTTCCCGGGCTTCATTTGCATAAGCGCGGAGCCGCCATTTTTAAAACCCTGCTGGTTTGAACCCCGTGCAGTGCGGCTACACACGGCACGAACTAGGTAGTTCGAACTAGGTTTCCTATTCCGAACTACCGTTACTCCTCGTGAAATGAGGTTCGAAGCAGCGGGGTTTTAAAAATGGCGGCTCCGCGCTTATGCAAATGAAGCCTGGGAAATTCAAATCCCGGGCTTCATTTGCAAGTGCGGTCTGCCTACATTACCCTCCTAGTTCGAACTAGCGGGGTAGTGTAGACATACCCCAAGTTACCAAGTCCAGGGAGCAAGCTAAAATCGGGGGCCAGGAACGAGAAGTTAAGGGTTCTGAGCTGGAGTCAGAAGCCAAATACCAACTCCAAGGAGTGAGCCAGAGTAAGAAATAGATTCATAGAATCCTAGAACATCAGAACTGGAAGAGACCTCCAGAGGTCATTGAGTCCAGTCCCCTGCCCTCCTGGCAGGACCTTGCACCATCTAGATCATCCCTGATAGACGTCTATCTAACCTGCACTTAAATATCTCCAGAGATGGAGATTCCACAGCCTCCCTGGGCAACTTATCCCAGTGTTTAACTACTCTGACAGTTAGGAAGATTTTCCTAATGTCCAACCTAAACCTCCCTTGCTGCAGTTTAAGCCCATTGCTTCTTGTTCCATCCTCAGAGGCCAAGGAGAACAATTTTTTCTCCCTCATTATAACACCCTTTTAGATATTTTAGAACCAAGGATCAGAACCAAAGTACCAACCAGAGCAGCAGCAGGCCCAAGAACTGGGAGCAAGGAATAGGAGACCAGGAACGCGAGCCGGGAGGGAGCTGAGGACTAGAGCAGGAACAGGACACTGTTGGGCACCCAGGGACCCAGTACTGCTGCAGGGTTTAAGGACGTGCCTGCTGGAGTCTTCAGTCACTGTAGAGACCAGGCTGGCTAGCTGAGGGCTGGGAGCAGGGCTTGAATTCAGCAGAGGGTCCCAGCTTCTCACTTGCAGGGCGGCAATCTCACGTGGAAATCAGCCAGGACTGTGCTGTGCTGCGGACTCTCAGAGGTGGAAGTATCCACGCCAGCAGCCCCGAGCCCTGTGGGGGAACTGGGCTGTTAACTCTGGCAGCATGCTTCCAGCTGTGTGCCTAGCCAGTTCTAGCAGAGCTCTGTCCTCAGAGCGAGCTGCTGCTGTCGTGGAGGGAGAAGTGCCCTTCCCCTCGCCAGGTAGGTGCCCTGGGTCCCAGGCTGGGCGGGGCTCATTAAGCAGCTTAGAGGGAACACTGGAGCCAGAGGGATTTGAATTCTTTCAAGGCCCGGCTTGACTCAGCCCTGGCTGGGCTGATTTAGTTGGGGTTGGTCCTGCCTTGGGCAGGGGCCTCCTGAGGTCTCTTCCAGCCCTAATCTTCTCTGAGTCTCTGGATTGAGCTCGCAGCCTATCCCCCAGCCTGGTGACAATCCACCCAGCACACGATGCCGCCGCTCCCTAGTTCATTTGACCCGGAGGAGCCTGCATCCGGTCCTTGGTGCTTGGAAGAAGCAGCGGCAAGTTAAGAACTGTCCAACGTGGTTTACTCTGAAATTTTGTCAGTGCCTCGCTTGAGAAGGGCAGCTCCGCAGAGGTCCCGCCCCCGGTAGCAGGCGGGCGTGTTCGTGTGGCAGCGCAGCCTCCCAAGGCACGCAGGTGACATTGAAAAGTCTGTGTCGGAGCCTCGGTAAGTAAGAAGGGAAAATCAAGTCCCCTCCAATATCAGCACCTTCACTGAAGCTTGCGGTGCTACGCTTTGATGAAGATCCCGCCAGTCGCTCTGCATTAGCTGGCAGACAGTCTCAGTGCTCTATTATTAGCTGCCGTGTCTCCGGCAAGTGTAGGAAAGGAGCACTGCAAACGCAGATTGGCAGGTGGACAGCTGAGGAAGATGAAAGCTGCTAGGTGGACCAATGTTCATGTCCCTCATGATGAAGATACCCAGACCCTGCCTGCCACAGCTACTGACAGCAAGCTGAGGATGACAGAGCCATGTCTAGAAACATGCCTACAAGAGAGACGCCGGGGGGGCTTTCACATCAGAGTAGACATTAAAAAGGACAGGATCTATGAGAAAGCAATTGATGTGGCCAGTAATAGCAGCTCTTTCCTCTTCCACAGCCTATTTCATCTGGGGTGCTGTACAAGGGGAACCAGCATCTCCTGAGCAAACCCTTATAGCTGCGTCTGGCTCTGCTGTGGCCTGCCTCAGTTTCCTACCTAAAGTGACGTCATTGTTACCTCACTGAACACCCAGAAGGACAATACGAAGGGCCATTCTGTGCCAGAACAATGGTTCATTTAGCCCACTCTCCTGTCTTCTGACCAAGGCTGGTGCCAGATGCGCCGGAGGGAATGAACTGAACAGGGCTGTTCCTGAGTGATTCACCCCCTGTCCTCCACTCCCATCTTTTGGCGGTCAGAAGTTCAGGGACACCCATTGCATGGACGGACCCCGCCTCCAGTAACTTCTCTCATTCCATTTTGGGGCGGCAGTCTTGGTTTTCACAACCTCCCCTGGCAACAAGTTCCTCATGCGGGCTGGGCGTGGGTGAAGAATCGCTTCCCTTTGTTTGTTTTACCCTGCTGCCCATCAATGGCATTGTGTGACTCTGGGTTTGTGTGTCACGTAAAGGAGTGAATAATCCACTTTCTCCACCTGATTGTATGGGCCTCTGAGATCCTCTTTTCCAAGCTGAACAGTCCGGGTCTTTAATCTCCCCTCAGATAGAAGCGGTTCCATGCCCCTAATCTCCCCCCTCCCTTCTCTAGACTTGTTTTTTCAATTCCAACACATCCTTTTAGAGAGGGGGTGAACAGAACGGTATGCAGCGTTCAAAGTGTGCACGTCCCATACATTTCAACAGTGGCATTAGGGTATTTTCTGCCCTCTTACCCAGGACTTTCCTAAGGGGCTCGAACATGCGGTTATTTTTTTGACTGCTGCTATAATTTGAGCAGATGTTGTCAGAGAACTCGCCACAGCGATGCTAAGATCTTTCTCGAGTGGCAGCAGTTAATTTAGAGCCCGTCATTGCAGATGCCGAATTGGGATTATGCTTTGTAACGTGCATGACTTTGCTGCTTTCATCCACAAGGAATTTCATCGGCCATTTTGTTGGGAATTCCCTTCGTGCCTCTTTGTAGCAAGCTCCAGACTTCATTATCTTGAGTCATTTTGTTTCATCTGCCCCTTTTGCCCCCCTCCCCGTTTGCCTCTTTTTCCAGATGTTCGGGATTATGCTAAACCGCACCGGTCCCAGTCAAGCAGGAGCCAAACACGCTGCTTCGCTGCAGTTTACCTCCCTTTTGTAAAGCCTTCCCAAAGCAGCACTTGTCAAATGGTTAAAGGCTCTTCCCTCAGAGCTCAGCTCCCTTTGTTCAATGCCTCAGGCATCCCTGCTGCAGAGAGCGCTCTGTAATTTCCCCTCTGCTTGTTCAGGGTCTCTCCCATTCCTCCCTTGGAAGCTTTGAGTCCGCTCAGCCTCCTTGCCTGAGGAGCTGTGACGTAGTGGGGGTACCTGGCTGGTTTCTATGCTGCTGGCTCTGGGGGAACCCCCACTGGCTGCCGTGGGTACCACGACCCAGCAAAACAGGATGAGTCACTATGCAAACCAGTGGCCAGACACCCCCCATGGAGAGGAACAAAGGAAGGTGGAATGCTGGCTTGGCTGGGGGGCAGGGCTGGAAGTGAGGGAGTTGGTTGCTGGCTGTCGGAGGGCATGGAGGAGAGCCTAGGGGAAGGGGCTGGAGTTTAGGGGCCCAGTCTCCCCCATCTCAAGGGGGCCTGAGGCATCCTAGCCCAGTTCCTGTAACCAGATTACATCTGTGCTGCGCTGTGCTGGAGGAGCAATAAACCACCCTCAATTCCACTGGCTGGTGCAGTCTGTTTGTGCCATTTCGGGGTGCAGGAGACGGGGGACCCCCAACGCGCCGTCACACTGGTGTCAGGAGTGGGATCCACTGCACCCCGTGGATGGAGCTTCCAGCGGTGAGCGACAAGGCGCTGTAGAAGCAAGAGCCCTGGAGCCAGGCGTGCTGGAGACAGAGCGAAGCGGTTCCTGGGAATCGTGGGGCGCTGCAGCACTAGACTGGTGAGTCTGCACCGAGGAGCCCAGCGGGCAGATGGCCTACGCCCGACTCTTGAAGGCAGAGCTGGTGGGGCTGTGCAGAGAGAGGGGCTTGCCTGTGCAGAAAGCAACCAAGGCCCAGCTGATTGCCCAGCTGGAAGATAATGACCAGCCACAGGGCCAGGATCTTGTCCCCAGGGGAAGCAGCCAGACCCCCCCTGAGAGTGTGTCAGGCTCAGAGAGGGGGAGGAGCGCTGGAACCCAACGGAGAGATGAGACAGCGTCTCCCGGGAGGCCTGCAAGCCGTAGCCCATCTAGGGCAGGGGACAGCCCAGCGGAGCTGCGGCGCCTGGAGATCCAGCTGCGGATCAGGGAATTGGAAGTAGAGGACCGAGAGAAGGAGCGCCAGGACCGAGAGAGGGAGCGCCAAGATCGAGAGAGGCAGCGGCAGCATGAGCTGGCCATGGCAGAGCGGAGAACCGGCGGGGCACCGGCTGCGCCAAGTGCGGATGGGCCCCAGGGTCCCAGGACTGCCAGATGCTTGGAGAGGCCCGTGGTGGCCCAATTGAAGGACATGGGTGACATAGACGGGTTCCTCAGTACCTTTGAGAGGGCCTGTGGACTGCAACGGGTTCCCCCAGCTGACTGGCTGCAGGAGCTCATCCCCGCACTGAGCCAGGAGGCGGCCGGAGTGCTCAGTCAGCTGGAGGACCTACAGCCAGGGGATTACAACCGAGTCAAGGAGGCCCTGCTGCACAAGTTCGGGCTGACCCCTGAGATGTACAGGAAGAAGTTCCGGGGGGTACAGAAAGGGCCACGGGAGACCTATGTGGACCTGGCCTCCCGCCTGGCGCAATACTGCCGCAAGTGGGTGTCTGGAGTCGGAGCCCAGACCGCAGAGGAGCTGCTCAAGCTGGTCATGATGGAGCAGTTCTATGAAGCGTGCCCACCCAAACTGAGGCTGTGGCTCAAGGACCGGAGACCAGAGAACCCCCAGGAGGCCGGGAGACTGGCGGATGAGTTCACGGAGAGCCGGTCCGGGTGTGAACGGGAGTCCCGGAGAGAGAGGGAACCGCGCAGAGACCGGATCTCGGCTGAGCGACGGAGGGAGTCAACTACGGGGCGAGACCAAGGAACAGGTCGTCTGCGCCCCAGAGAACCAGCCAGGGCCTGGACAGAGACAGCCCAAAGCCTAACTTGCCATCGCTGTGGGCAAAAAGGCCACAAGAGGGCTCAGTGCACCAGGTCCCAGGACCGGGGACTTTCCAGGGTTAACTGGCTGGGGCGGGAGGAAGGGCAGGCTGCCCCAGAGGCAGGGGCTGGCAGGCAAACCTCAGCTGAGAGAGAGGGGAAGGATGCTCAGTGCACCTCCCCTGGGAGGTCTGATTCTCAGGAGGCGGATTTCTCCATGTACCGGGTGGGGGCAGGACGGCCCCTGCGGAGCGAGTGCCTCATACCCCTGGAGGTGGATGGTAGGAAGGTGACGGGCTTCTGGGACACGGGGGCGGAGGTGACTCTGGCGCGATCCGACATAGTGGCCCCAGAGCGGATACTACCCCACGCGCAGCTGACCCTGAAGGGCATAGATGGGTCCCCGTTTAAGGTGCCTGTAGCCCGGGTGCATCTGAAATGGGGGGCGAAGGAAGGCCTCAAGGAAGTGGGGGTGCACCCGCACTTGCCCACCGAGGTGCTGATGGGGAATGACCTAGAGGAGTGGCCCCATGAATCCCAGCGGGCTCTAGTCACTACCCGGAGCCAGAGCCAGCGGGGGGCTGACAACGTGGGTCCAGGGAAGGACTCCTGGCAGCGTCCTCAGGGTCCCATCCCAGTGGACACGGGGTCCAGCCAGGCTGGGACTCCGGACCTAGGCAGAGGTGGGGGACAGGT
Source organism: Pelodiscus sinensis (assembly GCF_052426305.1). Classification (NCBI taxonomy): domain Eukaryota; kingdom Metazoa; phylum Chordata; order Testudines; family Trionychidae; genus Pelodiscus; species Pelodiscus sinensis. The sequence goes on along the minus strand of NC_143068.1, from coordinate 1,132,517 downwards.
CCCGATCCCTGCCTCAGCAGCTGAATTCCAGGCTGAGGTGCAGGCAGACCCCTCCTTGCAGAGGCTGAGGGACCAGGCTGGCCTCCATGCAGCTCAGCCCCGGGGGAGAGGTGGCCAGGAGAGATTCCTGCGGGAGCGTGGGCTCCTGTTCCGTGAGTGGCTCCCCCCCAGGAAGGTGAGGGCATGGGGGGTCCAGCGGCAGCTGGTCGTCCCCCGAAAGTATCGCCTCAAGCTGCTGTATTTGGCCCACGATGTCCCCGTTGGGGGCCACCGGGGGATCCGGAGCACCCGGCTGAAGCTGCTCCAGCACTTCTATTGGCCGGGAATCTTTACGGCCGTGCAGCGGTACTGCCGGTCCTGTGACTCCTGCCAGAGGGGCGGGAAGGCCCAAGACAGGAGGAAAGCGGCTTGGGGGTCTCTACCCCAGATAGAGGACCCTCTGGGCTTGCTGAGAGAGTTATGGGAGGGGAAGTCCTCCCTGGATGGAGCATCGGGGGTGGAAGCCGCCCTGGCTGTCCAGAGAAGGCTCGCTGGGCTCATGGCCCCAGCCCGAGAGACCCTGGCCAGAGATCAAGGCCAGCGGAAGGGTGGGTGTGACCCCCGAGGACAGGCCTGTGCCAGTCGCCCTGGAGCGGGGCGGCGAGTGGACAGAGGGAAGCCAATTCATGTGGGGCCTCGCCACGGCCGGCCCGAGTCAAGGGGAGCACCCATGTCCCCAGGGCGGGTTCCCACGCAGAGGACCCGAACTTCCCTAGGTCACGAGCGGAGTGACCCTGCTCAGTTCGCTCTCGGAGGGGGAAGAACTGTGACGTAGTGGGGGTACCTGGCTGGTTTCTATGCTGCTGGCTCTGGGGGAACCCCCACTGGCTGCCGTGGGTACCACGACCCAGCAAAACAGGATGAGTCACTATGCAAACCAGTGGCCAGACACCCCCCATGGAGAGGAACAAAGGAAGGTGGAATGCTGGCTTGGCTGGGGGGCAGGGCTGGAAGTGAGGGAGTTGGTTGCTGGCTGTCGGAGGGCATGGAGGAGAGCCTAGGGGAAGGGGCTGGAGTTTAGGGGCCCAGTCTCCCCCATCTCAAGGGGGCCTGAGGCATCCTAGCCCAGTTCCTGTAACCAGATTACATCTGTGCTGCGCTGTGCTGGAGGAGCAATAAACCACCCTCAATTCCACTGGCTGGTGCAGTCTGTTTGTGCCATTTCGGGGTGCAGGAGACGGGGGACCCCCAACGCGCCGTCACAGGAGCACAGTGTTTTTTCCCTCTCCCCCACCCCAGAGCTTCCTCTCCCTAGCGCTCTACCAGGTTTTTAAGCAAGTGCTCCTAAGTCTTTCATTAGGCCCAGGTGCTTGTTGCTTAATGAACGTCCCGCCAGCTACATAGCCTCAGGTGGGCCTGTATTGGCTCATTCTCTGTCACAGGCAGGTGGGGCAACAGGCCCCTGTCAAAGCCTTTCCTGTGACAGGCACTCAGCTTCGTAACATCGCAGGGGCTTGTGGGCGTATAAATAACCAGGGAGTGGAAAGGGCGCTTGGCGAGCAGGGTTAGAATTCATGGTAAGCGCCTCGACAAATGGACAGTGGGTCTGAAGTCAACAAGAGGAGATGCAATGAAGGGTGCAGGGGTGGCCTCTGCCGGAGGACTCCGTCCAAAGTGGGGTGCCCTCCATGAGGGAAGATGTGGACAAACTGGAGAGAGTCCTGAGGAGAGCCACAAAAATGACAAAAGGTTTAGAAATCTCTGAGGGAAGGTGGAAAGAACTGGGCATGATTAGCCTGGAGAAAAGAAGGACCTGATACGTCTGTGACGGGCTGTTATAACTAGGGCTATGTCTAGACTGCAAGCCTCTTTCGAAAGAGGCTTTTTCGAAAGATACTTTCGAAAAAGCCTCTTTCAAAAGAGAGCGTCTAGACTGCATGCGGAACTTTCGAAAAAGCAAGTGAGTCTGGATGCTCTCTTTCTAAAAAGCCCTATTTGCTTTCAAGAATGCCTTTTTTCGAAAGAGCACTTTCGAAAAAAGGCGTTCTTCCTCATGCAATGAGGTTTACCGCCGTCGAAAGAAAAGCCGCGTTCTTTCGATTTAATTTCGAAAGAACACGGCTGCAGTCTAGACACTATTTTTTTCGAAAAACCCCCTGAGTCTGGACACAGCCTAGGATGCTGGTCAATTGTTCTCCATGTCCACCGAAGGCAGGACAAGAAGCAACAGGCTTTATCTGCATGAAAGGAGATTTTAGTGAAATATTAAGAAAGTCTTTTGAACTTTAAAGATAGTTATGCACTGGACGAGGCTTCCAGCAGAGGGTGTAACCTTTTGCCACTGGACGATTTTAAGAACAAGTTTCACCTGCCATGAAGGTCTAGATTTATTTGGTCCTTCCTCCACGCAGAGGGCTGGGCTCAATGACCTCCCAAGGTCCTGCCAGCCCTACATTTCTCTTATTCTGATTCAGGGTAGCACAAGCATGTCAGGACACATTTTAATTATAGAGCCAGTGCAGGGCCTGGAAGGAATTGATTCCCACTGGCACCAGCTTATTACAATTTGACAGCAAATTGAAAGAAAAGTAGCACGCAATTCCTCGCCAGAGCCTGCTCCGCTCTCTCTAGAGGGGATGTTTTAGCCTGCTGGGTACCCCTATAGATTTCTGAGGAGCAAACATTCTTCAGGCCCCCCCATTCCAATTGCATATATTGAAGATTGTACTGAAGTTAAGGGGCTGTGTGTGCTGCATTGGAACATTAGCAAGTGTCTAGCCCCAGGGGCAGCAAAGAAACTCTCAGCCTGAGTCTGCAGACACCCCCTCAGAGTTGTTGGTTGAGGCTAGGAGCTCTGAAACACGATGACAAATGAAATAACTTAAGAACATAAGAGCGGCCATACTCGGTCAGACCAACGGTCCATCTAGCCCAGTGTCCTGTCTGACGACAGTGGCCAATGCCAGGTGCCCCAGAGGGAGGGAACACAAAAAGTAATCCTCACATGATCCCTTGCCTGTCATCCTTTTCCAGCCTCTAACAAACAGAGGCTAGGGACACCATTCCTACACATCCTGGCTAATAGCCATTGATGGACCTAACCTCTATGAATCTATTTAGCTCTTTTTTGAACCCTGTTAAAGTCCGAATTTTCACCGCATCCTCTGGCAAGGAGTTCCACAGGTTGACTGTGCGCTGAATGAAGAATAACTTCCTTTTGTTTGTTTTAAACTTGCTGCCTATTAATTTTGTTTGGTGACCCCTAGTTCTTATTAGGGATGTTAAGTAATGAGTAATTTACTAGATGGAAATTCCATCAACTACTGTATTTGACTAGTCAATAGGCACTTCCACATTTCAAAGTGGAAGCGGCCTCACGGAGCCTGGGGTAGGCGGGGGATTCAGAGTCACTTTGAAATGCCACGCAGGAACCTGGGATCAGCAGGGGAGTGCCCAGCTGACCCCATGCTCCCCACGGCATTTCCCCAGAACCCGGGGTCACCTGGGGACTCCCCAGCTGACCCCGGGCTCCATGCGGCGCTGCCGCTTTGAAATGCCGTGGTAGTGTTTCAAAGGGGCAATGCCACACAGCTGATCCCAGGCTCAACTATGTGGTGCTGCTGCTTTGGAGTACCTCCTCTTCCACCCTCCTTTGCTGCCTCTATCTGGTACAGACAGCGGGGGGTGGGGGGAGGAGGGAATCGACAAGTCTTTGCTTATTGGATAGTTGACTAGTCAACTAGTCCTTAACATCCCTAGTTCTTATATTGTGGGAATAAATCAATAATTTTCCATATTCACTGTCTCCACTCCAGTCAGGATTTTATAGACCCCTATCACATTCCCCCTTAGTCTCCTCTTTTCTAAGCTTCAAAATAAAAGAACTTGCAGCACCTTAGAGATGAGCAAAACATGTAGGTGGTATCACGAGCTTTCGTGGGCACAGCCCACTTCTTCAGGTGAGCGGAGGGAGTTAAGGGGTCTAGTTTCCAAATAAATAGCAGAGAAAGAGAGGGAATCGGGGGAGGGGAGGAAAGAAGAGAAGGAAAAAGAAGGAAAAAAGGGGGAAAATTGTCAGAGTGCCCATGCTAATGATGCGGATAGAGTGGGTACTGAGTGCTCTGATGTACTCCATGCTTGGTTTTTTTATGTCATTAGGACGTGGAATGTAGCTGGCCATCTATGCAAGGTCTTTGTATAGATTCTGTTGCAAGTATCAAACTTGTAAATGAAATGATGTTTTACAGCCTCCCTGTCGAGCTGGCTTTCGAGATTGGCTTGCACTAGTACGGTGACTTTGAGATCCATCAGTGAGGGTATGTCTACACTAGTTCGAACTTGGGGGCTAGTGTAGCCATACCCTGAGTGCCTGGGCAAGTTACAATGTTCCCCACCAGGTTTCTGTGTGTTGCCTTTTCGAATATCTGATCTGTGTCCATTAATCCTTTCTCACAGACACTGTCCAATTTGGCAATGCACATGGTGGAGGGGCATTGCTAACTCTTGACGGCATAGAGCATTAGTGGATGTGCCATTATATGAGCCTCTGATGTGGTGGTTTATGTGGTTAGGACCTGTGATGGTGTCACTTGTGTAGATATGTTGACAGAGTTGGCACTGGAGTTGATTTTGGGGGTGAGTATGATGGAAGTGTGAGGTGTAGTTGCTGGAAAGAATTTATTTGAGGTTAGGGAGTTGTCTGTAGGTGAGGCCTGTGAGAGCGAGGGATCATTTTCCAGGATAGGTTATAGACTGTTGATAAAGTGTTGGAGGAGTTAAGGTTGGGGGCTGTAGGTGATGACAAGTGGTGTCCTGTTGTTTCCTTTGTTGGGCCTGTCTTGAAGAAGTTGATATCTGGGTATTCGTCTCACTGTTGATCTGTTTTTTCACTTCTTTGAGTGGGTATTCTAGTTTTAGGAATGCCTGATGGAGATTTTGTAGGTGTTTGTCTCTGGCTGTGGGACTGGAGCAAATCTGGTTGTATCTTAGGTCCTGGCTGTAAACAATTGACTAAGAAATGTATCCTGGATGGAAGCTAGAGGCATGTAGGTAAGTGTAGCGGTTGGCAGGTTTCTGGAATAAAGTGATAGAAATATGGCTGTTGTGTAATTGTACTATAGTGTCAAGGAAGTGGATCTCTTGTGTGCACTGGTCCAGGCTGAGGTTGATGGTGAGGTGGAAGTTGCTGAAATCGTCTGTGGAATTCTTCAAGGGTCTCCAGCAATACTATTGCACTGCCAGTCAATTTACAAAAATGTTTTCCAAACTGCTTCCTGCACCTTATGTGCAAAAAGTCCCACCTGCCTCCTGCCCTGGCAGCTCTCCAGTGGCAGTTTTTACAGCCCAGTTAGGTGGCTTCAGTAAAACAGTCTGCAGCTCTCTGAAAATTGAAAATGGGGGAGGAGGGGAAGAGGAGAGGGTGAAATATGTTGGGTTATTTAAATTGCTATTGAATTCAATGTATCCTTCACCCACTGCATTATGCATTTTCATATTTTATTCATTAAAACCTTCCACTTCTAAAATGTATCTGACGTGGCAGCAGCATCTCTTCCAGCACCACCGAAGTGACTCAGAATTCAGGAGCCTTGTCAAAGAATTTGGGTCAAGCTTGCTGGAGAGTGCACGGCTGTACTCTCAGTATGGGTAGCGGGTTCAGTAAAGGGAATCAGAGCCAAGATGTTTCCTGCCAATCCTCCAAATTGACCATCCTTACCTTATGGCTCCTAGTGAAGTTGTAAGGCAGGCTCACCCTACAGCACCATTCCCGCCACTGGCAGCTCTCTCCCCAGTGCTTGGGAAGGTGCTGGCTGTATTACACATGTAAGGGACAGGTAAGATGCTGCCAAGGTAACTGCCAGCAGGTGGATTGGAACCTGGGACCTCTGGCATCTCTATAGCTTGAGCTGTAGAGCTCCCTTTTCTGTAGGGCTTGTTGTAAGTGGTCAAAGTGCCACTTCGTGGCACAGCGAGCCACACTAGCATGTGGGCTACTGTTAGTTTTCAAGTCTTGAACTTCTAGCTTCCCTCTGTCCTAGAACAGGGCTCCAGCTGTCCTCCTCTCACCATGTCTATTTCCCCAGCTCCGGGGGCCAATGGCAGCCTTTCTCCAAACCCGTCATTCCCGTCATTCACAGATAGGCCCACGTATAAGGCCAGAACAGTCATCTATCTAACCTGCAGCATAAGCCAGACCAGAGACTCCAGCCTGTGGTTCCTACCTCAAAGCCAGGCATTTGATGGTATAGAGCAGCTTTTTTAAAGAGATGAGCAGCCTTGATTTAAAAGCTTCAAGAACCCTCCACACCCCCAGGTCAATCGCTTCAATGGTTAAGGACCCTCACTGTGAAACACGTCCGACTGATTTCTAGTATGACGCTGCTCGGCTTCTGCTTCTGGCCATAGCACCATGTCTGCCCCCCTACAATGGGGCCTCAGTGCTAAGCCATTCATAAACAGGTTCAGAGTGATAATGTCCTGCTCTTGTACATTTCAAAGGAGAAATGTGGAAGTGCCTATTGACTAGTCAAATAGTCGATGGAATTTCCATCTAGTAAGTTACTCATTACTTAACATCCCTAATAAGAACTAGGGGTCACCAAATAAAATTAATAGGCAGCAGGTTTAAAACACACAAAAGGAAGTTATTCTTCACTCAGCGCACAGTCACCCTGTGGAACTCCTTGCCAGAGGATGCGGTGAAGACTCAGCCTTTAACAGGGTTCAAAAAAGAGCAGGTGACTGGCTTCTACTGCAGCCCACTGGGGGCGTGCTGGGAAGGGAGGGGCCTCCGCTTTGGGTACAGTGCCCTGGGGAGCAGCTGGTATTGCTGTGCCCGTTTATCTCTGGTGCCGGTGAATGGGGCTGGACCGGCGGCTGTGGGGCCAGTGGCCTGTTTGATCTGCAGAGATGGTAAAACAGCAGCAGCTGTAACACAGGCTTCCCGGTGCCGGTGTCGGAGGGAGCAGCCTCTCAGTCAAGGCTGCCCATTGGTCCAAGAGCAAAGCAGTTGGGCTTTATGATACCAGGCCCTCCTCCTTGGAGACCGAGTGGCCTCCACCCCCATGGGCCATGGAAAAGCCTGGAGGTAGCAACAGCTTTGGGGCATTATTGACAAGGCAAGATGTGAAATAGCGACCTACTCTGGCTTGGCCTATCAGTCCCTCAGCCAGCCAGGCGGCCTGAGCCAGACAGAGTCCCTGCAGGACAGACAGATAGTCCCCTCTGCTGGCCAGCTAGGCCTTCAGACAGATGGACAGCCCACTGCAGGGCTACCAGAGGCACCTCCCATAGCACCTTTCATTGGCACTGAATTCACCAGCAAGGGGGAATAAAAGCACCACTCCCAGCAGGCCCACTGAGGGCGACTTCCCATGTTAGCTCCTGTGACCTGCTTGTAGGGTTGCCAGATGGTTTCCCACAAATACTGAACACACGTGCTAAAGATTTGTTGAGCAAAACCCCAAAAAACCCCACCCCACCCCAACTATGCTGAACACTGAATGGGAACGTTATTATCAACAATCTACATAATATATTTTGACTTCATGAACCGATCGCAGCCCCACCTCCCCAGCCACTTCCCCCGCCCCCGCCAGGATTCCGTTGGAAAAGCAGAATTTTCTGAATTTTTTCACTGGACAGAGGGTGCAAAAAATGGACTGTCTGATTGAATACCGGACACCTGGCAACCCGACCCGCTTTGCTTTCTAATCTCTCTACACAGTGCCCTGGGACCGGCTCGCTCTGTGATCTTCTCTGCAGCTGCTGTGATCCGCTCCTTTCCTCTCCTCTGAAGAATGTGGGTTTTAAAGTATCACCCCGTGTAAGCTGTCAGGCTGAGATCAGGGGATATTTCATTCTGTGCCATGTCACATCACATTAGGCCATCCCTAGGGAGTCTGGGATGGGAGGAGATGAGATGTTACCAGATAGGCCATGTGCTGGAGAGAGGCCTTCAGCCTGAAGAATTGGGCAGGAAGAAATTCTTTGAAATTAGGCAGAAAAAGAAACCTTGCCGTTCCCTGACATAATGACTACATCTAGACTGGCATGATTTTCTGCAAATACTTTTAATGGAAACGTTTTCCGTTAAAAGCATTTGCGGAAAAGAGCGTCTAGATTGGCACGGACACTTTTCCGCAAAAGCACTTTTGTGCAAAAGCATCCGTGGCCAATCTAGACGCGCTTTTGCGTAAAAAGGCCCCGATCGCCATTTTCACAATCGGGGCTTTTTTGCGCAAAACAAATCTGAGCTGTCTACACTGGCCCTCTTGCGCAAAAGGACTTTTGCCCGAACGGGAGCAGCATAGCATTTCTGCAAGAAGTACTGATTTCAGACAGGAGGAAGTCAGTGTTCTTGCGAAAATTCAATGGGCCAGTGTAGACAGCTGGCAAGTTTTTCCGCAAAAGCAGTTGCTTTTGCAGAAAAACTTGCCAGTCTAGACACAGCCATTGTGTGTCATAGCAGCCTACCTTTTCCCTCAACTAATGTGGTACACATAGCCGGCTGGGGGTTTAGCACATCCTCTAAGCTCAGCAGGTGCACTGTGTTTTCCCATTTCGATGGGAGACCTCCAGGGAATGGCTAGATTGGAGTGGGCAAATACCAGCTTGTGGGCTAGTGCGGGTTCCCCAAGTTTAGTCCCTGGCAGGCTGCTGCTGCTGCTATATTTATCTGTGCCTCTGCAGGTACAGGTGATCGCAGCTCCTGCTGGCCACAGATCCCTGTCCCTGGCCAATGGAATCTGCGGGAAGCGCTGTGCCAGTCCACACCACTTCCTGCCACTTCCCTTGGCTGGGAACGGCGATCCGCGGCCAACGGGAGCTGCAGTCACCAGTACCTGCAGAGGTGCCGGTAAATATAGTGACGGTGGCCCACCAGGGGCTAACCCTGGTGAACCTCCCCTGTTTTATTGCCACCCTTGGGCTGGGTGTTGGTAGAACAGATATTAAGTAATTCAGGTAGTGGTATAGCAATGCTCCATCCTCCCACCCCCACAGCTCTGGCTGAACCGAGCATGCTCCAACCCCCCACAGCTCTGGCTGAACCGAGCATGCTCCAACCCCCCACAGCTCTGGCTGAACCGAGCATGCTCCATCTCCCCACAGCTTGAACATTCTGACTGAACTACACATACTTCACCCATCCAGAGCATCCAGACATGTTCCTTCCCAGAGATTAAGCTTCTCCATAAGCACAGAAGAGGGGCAATGCAGGCTACACATCTAGGCTGTGTCTACACTGGCACGATCTTGCACAAAAGCGGTCACTCTTGTGCAAAAACTTGCTGCCTGTCTACACTGGCTGCATGTTCTTACGCAAGTAACTGACGTTCTAATGTATGAAATCAGGGCTTCTTGCGCCAGAACTCTGATGCTCCCGCTCAGGGATAAGCCCTTTTGCGCAACTGTTCTTGCACAAGAGGCCAGTGTAGACAGGCAACATGAATTTCTTGTGCAAGGAAGCCCGATGGCTAAAATGGCCATCAGAGCTTTCTTGCACAAGAGAGCGTCTACACTGGCACGGATGCTCTTGTGCAAAAGCACATGCGAGTGTAAACACTCTCCTCTGGAAGAGTTCTTGCGCAAGAAGTGGCCAGTGTAGACGCAGCCTTTGTGTCCTATCAAAGGGTTTTAGCCCTGAACTTGGAGCACCACATTTAGGGGCAGTGATGGTGATTTGGTCTCCATGGCTCCGCCTTTTGTGCTCCCAGCAGACAGTGCCTGTCAACATACAGCCGCTAGAAGCTGGACTGTTGCCACCAACACCTATGACATCAGATAGTAACAGCTTGAGGTTCACACCAACCTAACATAGGACCTGATCCAGAGCCCAGTGTGAAGGCGTCTTTCAGTTGACTTCAGTGAGCTTTGGATCAGTCCTGCAAAATGACCCCGGGTATCAAATCCCTTTGACACCTACATTTTGTAATGAAAATAGCTTCAGCTCCCAACTGCTTCCTACCCTCAAACCCCTGGTATCTAATAAAATGTTTTAAAATTATTTCTGCTTTGTCAAACAACAAATTACCACCTTCCCTCCCCCCATTCACTTTCAATTTTATGTAACTTCCTTCACTGAAGAGGGCTCAACGATCTCTGGAAAAAAAATCCCATTAGTTTAACAAGCTCACCAATTATTTCCAAGGCTATAGATCAAACAAACATGCCTGAAAATTCATTATGCATGCAATGTGCGCCCAATAATTATCTCTCCTTAGGAAAGTGCTCAAGGACTATGGAAAGGTATGGCTTTTAAAAAGCCATTTGAGCTATCACTGATAAGATGAAGTTCATAGAAGATGTGCTAGTTAAATATTCAATGACTAGTTAGGGTGACCAGACATGCTGTTTTCAAAGGGACAGTCCCGTTACGTAAGTTCTCCTGCAGGTATCCCAACTTTTTCTTAAAAATGGGCAAATTGTCCCATATTTTCTCTCCTCCCCCCCCCCCCCCCCCCGTCAGTACTGCCAGGTTCCTTTGCTGGCGAGAGCCTGGCTTGGCCTATACCTGCCCACAGTGGTCAGCGGGGAGTTCAGTAGCTGATGATGGAGGTGGATGTGCTAGGCTGGTGGTGACGTGAAGATACAGCCCGTGGGGCTGGCTGCTTCCCATGCCGGTCCATGTCGCCTCTGTTGTCCACCCATCAGCTCTGTACATGCTCCCCCCCGCACTGTCCTCTCCCTGCTTTGCCCTTTTACTCCCCCCCCCCCCAGCCCCGTTGGTCCTCATATCCCCCCAGCGAGGTGGGTCCTGCTCCTGGTGCTGAGTGCAAAACCAGTCCTGGTTGGAGTGCTCAGCTTACCAGCAGCCTGGTAACCCTGTAAGGGCTGGGGCCTCAGGCAGAAGCGGAGGGTTTGGGGCTAGCCTGCTCCAGCCAGTCGTTCAGTGTTGCCTGGCTCATGCCACCCGGAGCTCTGGCTGCAATTTTCAGGGTCCAGGCTCCAGCTGCTCCCACTTCTACATGAGCAGTGACAGAGGCTGGGAGCCCCGGGTCCTTTTAATTCACCAGGCCCTGGTAGCTTCCCCCTTGGAACCTCCTCCCTGTCAACCGCACTGTTGAGCATGATGGGAGAGATGCCACCACACACCTGCTGAGACAACACCTGAAGTTGAGGTTTCCAGGGAGTTAGAGAACTGTGGATTGTACTGCTGGTGTTGAAGGGCCAATATTTTATGAGATTAAAGTTTGGATCAAAAAAGGGGCCTGGATTCCCCATTGTCCTGCATCCTGTGCTGTCATTTACACCTATAAATTGTGTGTGTGTGTGTGTGGGGGGGGGGGGGGATACTACCAAATACAACAGGGCTGTGTCTAGACTGGCAAGTTTTGCTGCAAAATCAGCCGCTTTTGCGGAAAAACTTGCCAGCTGTCTACACTGGCCGCTTGAATTTCCGCAAGAACATTGACGATCTCATGTAAGAAATCAGTGCTTCTTGCGGAAATACTATGCTGCTCCCATTCGGGCAAAAGTCCTTTTGTGCAAAGCTTTTCCGCAAAAGGGCCAGTGTAGACAGCTCAGATTTGTTTTGTGCAAAAAAGCCCCGATCGCGAAAATGGCGATCGGGGCTTTTTTGCGGAAAAGCACATCTAGATTGGGAAGTGCTTTTGTGGAAAAGTGTCCGTGCCAATCTAGACGCTCTTTTCCGCAAATGCTTTTAACGGAAAACTCTTCCATTAAAAGCATTTGCGGAAAATCATGCCAGTCTAGACGTAGCCCAGGAGCATTTGTAACCGTTCTGCCAGGTGGAGCCAGCAGCAACCGGGGCCGGGTTCAATATCTAGAGGCTCCTCTGCATCCATCCAATACCAAACTGCTGAAGCCCCCACCCAGCAACCCTGGGAAATTCACCACCCCGGGCGCCTCTGGGAGGCAATGCTTCCCCACTTGCATGCACAGAGTTTGAGTGTGGAAAAGAAAGTGAATGAAAGGGAAGGAAGTAATCTGGCATTAATTTGGGAAAACAGCACAAACAACACCATGAGTCACAGTCCCATCAGGACTAGGTTGGGCAGTGTCCTTTTCCTTTCAGGTTCTCCAGTCCAGTCATGTAATTGTCCCCTTCACATGCCCAGCCCTTCTCTGCACCCCACCCCTGTCGCTGCCCTTGCTCAGAGCAGACGCAGAGTTCAGAGGTGCATCCGTGGAGTCCACTGAGTAAGGGGAGGTAAAGGGGCATCTTCCTCGCTCTGCAGGCCGTGCAGCTCACCTCTGCTCTTCTGGCGTCCACCTCTTGGCTGTCACTTCTGCCCATCGGTCTCACATGATTTCAGCTCTCAGGGTGTGGCTACACTACAGAGTTCTTCCAGAAATACGGCTGTTTTTCCAGAAAAACAATACTTACGCCCATACTGCTATTGTGTTCTTTCGACAGAAAGTGGAAAGAATGGAGGGGTTTTTCCATCAGCAGGAAACTTTATTCTACGAGGAAGAAGCCTTTTTCGGAAAAAGGCGTGTGTGGACACGGAAGAGAGTGTTTTTTCAAAAGAAGAGCCCTTCAGGAAAAAGCACAGGTGCCCCGGTGCCCACTCTGTCCACTGTAATCACAGTTGAAGTGTGAGATAGCATCCAGTCAATGTGGACGCTATCTTTTGAAAAAGCACATTGCATTTTCGTTGCACTTTTGCTGTGTAGACGCTCTGTTTCGGAAGAAGTTTTTCCAGAAGATCTCTTCCAGAAAAGCTTCTTCCAAAAGAAGCCTGCAGTCTAGATGTAGCCCCAGTGATTTCAAGCCTTAACAAGTAGGGTAGAAGAAAACAGCTCCAGTGCAATTGTAGGTAGGTAGGTAGGGAGAGGCATGTAAGTAACTAAATAAACAAAGAAGTCAAACTAGCAGTCCAGGCAAGGACAGAATAAATCCTGACCACAATAACTTCCTCTCTCATAGAACTCTAAAAGTCAAGCTCCTGCATTAGCAAGATTCTTTCTGCTCCCTGTGAGCCCTCTCCTTTGGAACAATCTAGCACAATCCTCCATTTCTGCATTCCCACAAAATTACAGACATTGGTAACCATATGTTAACTGTCCCTGCATTTAACACAAACATAGCTGGTGCTGGGTTACAGATTAAGTTGATTACAATGAGCAAAATACCACTCCATCTGCTCAATATCTAACAAATCTAAGCAAAGCAGCAGCAAACTGTATTTACATAGACACCCCCCTGGGTTTCTCTCCCATTCCAGCTAGCTGCAATGGAAGCATTCCTTCAGACCCTGCTTATATCTTTTATACTTTGCACTCATTGGAGAGTCAACATGAGATGTGGGGCAATGGAATACCTGGCTCTCTTTGTGATCTAACATTTTAATGTAGTAAAATAAGGAATGTTGGTGTATATGACCCACATGTCCCTAAAGATGAGGATGCTCTTTCCTCAATTAGTTCAGGTGAAACATCACAGAATCCCCAATGTGTAGGACTGGAAGGGTCCTCAATAGATCACCTAGTCCAGACCCCTGCGCTCAAGGCAGAACTCAGTATAACTAGACTGTTCCTGACATGTGTGTGTCTAACCTGCTTGCTCTTCCATTTTCTATGATGGAGATTCCACAACCTCTGTAGGCAATTTAATCCAGTGTTTAACCACCCTGACAGGTAGAAAGTTTTTCCTAATGTCCAACCTAAACCTCCCTTGCTGCAGTTTAAGCCCATTGCTTCTTGTCCTATCCTCAGAGGCCAAGAAGAACAATTTCTTCTGAATGACCTTTTATTGCTTGAAAACTGTTATCAAGACCTTCCCTCTGTCTTCTCTTCTCTATACTAAACAAGCCCAGTTTTTCCAATCTTCCCTCACAGGGCATGTTTTCCAGACCCTTTATCAATTTTTGGTTGATTTTCCCTGGACCTTCTCCAATTTGTCCTCATCTTTCCTGGACGGTGGCAAAAGGAGGCATCTTCAACATGGACAAAGTGGAGTAGAGCGGAAGAATTACCTCTCATCTCTTGTTTACCACGCCCCACTCTGAATTTTCCCCAAACCACGTCTTCAGAGATACAAAGACACATCAGTGCTTATTAACTTCATGGGGTAAACACGCCCTTCCCTTCAAGCACAGCACAGCACAGCACAGCACAGCACAGCACAGCACAGCACAGCACAGCACACATTTATTGACAAAAAGGACAAAGAATCCTAGAATACTAGAACTGGAAGGGACCTCGAGAGGTCATCGAGTCCAGTCCCCTGCCCTCACGGCACATCCAAGCACCATCTTGTCATCCATGACTGTGGTGGGGTAGCCCCGCCCCTCCTGAGAGCCGCCGGCACGCCGCGGAGAGGGGGGGAGGGCTCAACCCCCGGGACGGCACAGCCCGCCGCCTGCGGCTTCAGTGCAGGGGAGCCGGCGCCCCGGCCGGGGAACGAGCCGGGGCCGGCAGATAGTGCCGGAAGGGGATGGGGGCGGGACGACGTCAGGGGGACGTCACATGACGCCCGACCCTGGGAGGGGCCGCAGGCAGACGAGGGCGCTGACGTCATCTGCTTGCGACCGGCGGCCCATTCAAAAGCAGCCAGGAGCCAGGCAAGGGGGGAGGGCGCAGAGGAGCCGCTTCCCCCGCAAAGACCAGCGAGCGTAAGCGGGTGTTGGAGGCCCTGGGTGGGGGCCGAGGGAGCACCCAGGTGAACCGATTGGTTCCGGGGGAAGAAGTGGCCCAGGGCAGGGACGCGGACCCTGAGAGCAGGGGAGTTTAGGGGGCTCGACCCCCCCTGCTAGGTGGGGAGTCTTTCCCTTACCTTAGGGCCCTGGGCTGGGGTCCGGAGCGAGGGCGGGCCCGGACCCCCTTCCCCCAACCGCCGTGGGGCACGCACGGAGCGAGTTGCGTGGAGTGGCAGACGACGCTTTGGTAACTGAGGGGGCAGACATAAGCCCCCCCGGGGGTCAATCCCCTACAATGACAGATAGGTGAAATTATACCAAGTGGGAAGAACGGAGAGTCACAAAGGATGTGTCTAGACTACAGAGTTTTGTCGACAAAAGTGGACTTTTGTCGACAAAACTATACCTGCATCCACACTACCGCTGAGTTCTGTCGACATAACGTCGACAGAACTCAGCAGTTTTGTCGACGTATGTAAACCTCATTTTACGAGGAATAACACCTTCTGTCGACAGAGTTTCTGTCGACAGAAGGTGTTATTGAATGGAAACTGTCCTTTGCATCCAGACTACCATGTCGACAAAAGCAGCTTGCTTTGTCGATAGAACTCAATGTAGTCTGGACGCGCTTTGTCGACAGAAGTTTTGTCGACAGTATCTGTCGACAAAACTTCTGTTGACAGAAGCCTGTAGTCTAGACGTACCCCTACGCTACGCTACCCCTGAGTTCTGTCGACATAACGTCGACAGAACTCAGCAGTTTTGTCGACGCTGGTAAACCTCATTTTACGAGGCATAATGCCTTTTGTCGACAGAGTTCTGTCGACAGAAGGTGTTATTGCATGTAGGGTTGTGTCTAGACTACAGGGTTTTGTCGACAAAGCAGCTTGCTTTGTCGACAGAACTGAATGTGTCTGGACGCTCTTTGTCAACAGAAGTTTTGTCAACAGATACTGTCGACAAAACTTCTGTCGACAAAAGCCTGTAGTCTAGACGTACCCAAAGAGACAAGAGTAAAGATGGGCTTTCTCATGGCTGAGACCAGCCTTCCCAGTGATAGTCTTTGTTCAAAGTCCTTACCAATCTTCCATTCACAGACTTCAACTGCCTGTGCGGGTGGCTCATTTAGCTCAGCTTGCAAGAGCTCTGTCTCCTGGGCTATGTCTAGACTGCAGGCTTCTTTCGAAAGAGGGTCTTTCGAAAGCATCTTTCGAAAGAGCCTCTTTCGAAAGATCGCATCTAGACTGCAGGCGGATCTTTCGAAAGAGAAATCCGCTTTTTCGAAAGAGAGCACCCAGCGAGTCTGGATGCTCTCTTTCGAAGACGGCCTCTTTACATTGAAGAACGCCTTCCTTCGAAAGATGAACTTTCGAAGGAAGGCGTTCTTCCTCGTGAAACGAGGTTTACCGCCATCGAAAGAAAAGCCGTGTTCTTTCGAAATAATTTCGAAAGAACGTGGCTTGAGTCTGGACGCAGGGGAAGTTTTTTCGGGAAAAGGCTACTTTTCCCGAAAAAACCCCTGAGTCTGGACACGGCCCTGGTGTCTACTTAGTGATGGCTGCTAGGATGGCTTGTCCTTTCTGTTTACAGCTTCCCAAAATTACTGTTTTGCAGCCAGTCTCAGGATGACCTCGCCCTGGTTTTCCTTTACTGAGGACTCCACATCCACTTGCTGATTTGTAGGTAAACAGGGCTTCTGTTGCTTTGGTTACAAACTTTGCTGAACGTCATAGGAGAGAGGTAGATAGCCACCTTTGCTACTGTCTGGGAGGGACCCTGTTTCTCTCCATGCTTGGCCACAGACTTTAAAGAACGATAGCATTATGGATCCATCTTAATACCTCATTATTATTACTTACACTTCACAATGCTATTAATCACCTGCGTGCCATTAGCATTCAGGAAAGACTTTATCTGATACACTTTTTTGTATAATAATATTATATACAACCAGTTGATTCAATTACTTATCATTTGAGGTTCAGACCCCCTTTCTTTATAGCACAGATGAAGACTCTCTCTTCTTGGGGTGTAGATGCCCTGCCGTCTTTGTTCACCTTATGTGTAAATGGGCCTTCATTGTCTCTACCTGGAGGAACTAGCAAATTTGCATCCTTTTGTCACTGGCAGACGAGGTTACACATTGCCTGCCAAACACTTTTTAAGAACATAATTCTAGTGCCTATTCCTAACTCTTTGCACACGCTCTGTGCACACGTCATGCATGAATATTCATGATCAGTGAGTGACTATTTTTCCCGTGATGGCTTACATGATGCTTAGACGGTGACAACAGTGTGTAAATGAGTAAACTGTGGATGGCCCTGTGTCACCAATGTGCTGAGTTATTTTGCATATCTGGCCTGTACGGCATAAACCATCAAACTTACGCAGGCTGTTACTTGGGCTGCATGCATAAAATAGGGACTCAAACTAGCGAATGCCTAGTTACGTTAATATCTGACTAGTTGCCTGCGCAACTGCCCAACCTGTGCACACAGCTGGAGTTATTCACACAAAGAAGGCATGCAACTGCACCGGCAGGCCCTTAACCTCTCTATACTTATTTTTGCTCTGAACCAGGGATAATAACACAGACGTCATGGGGCGATTGTAGGTCTTAACTAATTGCTTTTTGTAAGCGACTGTGACATTCTCAGCTGTGAGGCGGTATAGAAGCACAAAGCAGTCATCACAGTCTTATACAAGGCTAGTGTTGTCATTATACCAAACCTCTGTGCCCTGTGCTTCATAAAGGAGTTTTGATCTCTATGATGCTGAGAAGGCATAATACATGAGAATTGCTTCTACTGCCCCAGTAGCTGAATTTAACAATGGAGAAACTCAACCGGGAACCCCAGCGGGAAGCATTACCCCTCCCACTAGCAGCGAAGGAGCTAGCGTCACTAGAACACAACTGGTGAGAAGAATTAAGCAGGTATTTGAACTCAGCTATTCACATATGTATTGGGGACAAATTAATGTTAATATTATTTATTCTGTGAATTTCAATAATTCATTGGAATATATCCATAACAGTAATTATAACAGCCAAAGGAAGAAACACGGTCCATGTCAATTATTCCACAGCATTCATTATTTATTTGACCTTTTATATGTAGCTATGCAAAACTGACTGGAAAACATGTACATGAATTAATATTTACATTCCATTTTCATTCATCCAAATGCATTTTTCCAAGCTAAAGAGATTTAGGTTTGGGCATGTGGGGAGCTGGCAAAGTTCTCTTTGTGTGATATTTTTAAGTGATTTATAATTTAACAAAGAACAATATAGCCTGCAACCTGGGACTATATTGAGATTAAGGTCCCTGAACATCTATATGAGCCAAAGGCAAGCAGTATTTGAATCAAAAGAATCCAGCTGAACAATCTGTTTATTTTACTTACCGAGATCACTGTGTCAGCCTAAACAGCAGTGTACCCTTGCGGCAGATTGTATTTCTGTGGCCTGGTCTACACTGTGGTGTTAGGTCAAAATAAGCTGTGTTAGGTCGATTTAATAACGAATGTCTCCAAACTCCTGAGCCCTTGCTACAGACATAAAGAGCTTTGAAATCAGGGGTGGGGAACCTAAGGCCCGGGGCCCAGATGTAGCCCCTGGCTTGCCTGGATCTTGCCTCAGAGGCTCAGGGCTCCCACTCCCAGAATTGGGGAGCCCGTGCTGGCACTCTAGCCCCCCCCCCCCCCGCCTTGCCCCCAAAGGGCTGGAGCACACAAAGGCTACTCGCCTGGGCCCCCTTAGACTCTGGCGTGTGAGGAGAAGGTTGAGAGAGTCTTTCTGCTGCTCAGTTGGGGGGCCACGTCAGCGAGGGGGGTTGGGTTTTTTTTGCTTCTCACTTGTGTGCAGCCCCCGACTGATTTTAAGGTGGGTCGGTGGCCCCCGACCCAAGAAAGCTTCCCTGCCCCTGTTCTAAATACTCCACCTCTGCGAGAGGCATAGCATTAGAGTTGACTTTGGGGTAGTGTAGATACAGCGCCATGTAATTCCAAGGGATTGGCCTCCAGGAGCCGTCCCACAGTGCTTTGCTATGACCACTCTGGAGAGCCCTCTCAACTCAACTGCACGTCAGCCAGGTACACAGGAAACACCCGGTGAATTCCATTTCCTGTTTGACCAGCGTGTAGCGCTCAGCACAGCTGTCCGTGCCCAGGGCCACAAACGTGCTCCAGGATGGAACGTACTAAATAAAGGAGCCACAGACAAGGCTCTGGTTCTGAGCCACAGACATGGCACGTGCACCCCACCAGTAACCTGACACTGCCCCAGGGCCTCAGGCAACAACTTGGCGGTCATTGTTGATGAGGAAGAGGAGGAGGCGAATGCATGGCAGGCGAACGGAGGTAATTATACCCCATCTCTCCCACAGCCAGGTCCTTTCCCTGGCTCAATCCCCTCCCAGGACTTATTGTTGCCCAACCGTGATGGCGGGTCGGGCACTTCTAGCAAGTGCACATTGGTCGTCGCACTGCAGGGGTTAAATGCAGCTGTGTGGAACGTTTAACGGGAGCTGAACAATTGGGATGCTGTGGTGGCCGGGCTGGCTACCCAGAGGGTGCTCCTCGGAGGAGGCTGTTCATGTGTCCGGGGATGGACGGGAAGCTTTCCGGAGGCACTCTGCCATCCTCTGCAGAACGTTGCTGGGGAAGCTGCCTTATTCCAGCCCCCGCACGAGGACACTTGCCCATCCCACGTGGTATTAAGTGTTCTGGTATCACTGCGGCACAGAGCATCGCAGGGCACGGTTCAGGTCTATGCCCATACGCCTGCATCTCTGCTCCCTTTCACCCGTTACCCCCAGGAGAGGGATATTGCATCCAGTGACCTACGGGACATGGGGGAAGTTCATAAATGCTCGTCCTGAAGTCATCCACCTCCGTTTGATGATCCCCAACGAAAACATAAACCAAAATGTTCCAGGGTGTGCCCTGCTTGTGCTTGGAAGGGCATGTCTACACCAGGAAATTATTTCAAAATAACTTATTTCACAATAATAACTCCCAAAATAACTATTTTGAAATAGCGGCCACACTATAGGGAAGCCTCGAAATGAGTCCGAGGCAGGCTTCATTAATGTGGACGCGCTACTTTGAATTAGATCCCCAGGAAGCACTGGGGAGGAATTACTCTGAAGACTCTGGGGAGTCGTTATTTCAAAATAGCAGCACTGGACTGTCCACACTTCTGCTATTTTGAAATAACTATTTCAGAATAACATTATTCCTCGTGGAAAGCAGGTGTTGTTACTTCAAAATAACGGGCTTGTAGTGTGGATGTTCTGTTAGTTATTTTGAAATACGGGCGTTATCATATAGATAGTAGCCCAATGTCTGTGACTCTGTAACGCTGTAGCATTACAGTCTTGCCTCTGGGGGGTGCTGTTGCCTCCTGCCGTGGCACTTGGATGACTTCTGTGCCGTTCATAACTAATTATCTCGGCACGGGTAAATATTTCTCAGTGCACCTGTGCTCATTCATCTCAGAAGGCTCCGCCCTTAGAATTTGCCATGGCTGCACAAATTTATGTTGGAAATTGTCCTGTGGTGCCACTTGTCTAGGGATTATATTGTTCCCAGGTGCAAATAATCCTCACTTGACCCAGGAAGCCGTAAAGAAAAGACACATGCATACTTGCCAGACAGCAGGTTAGCAGCAGCTCCACAACCGGTCATCAATGAGCATGGAATGGATTGTGCTTTTAATTCAGTCTAATTTCAGCCAACAGGAAGGCAAGACATGTTCACTGGGCTCTTTTGCCGTGGTTTTTCAATGCCAGTTGAAATGCTGTCCCTTTGCCTGGACATACCAGACAGAGACCCGCTGGCGGTTTGTCATGCATTGGCGCAGGAGCAGTCCCCGCAGCTGTGGACTGGTTGGACCATTGCCAGTACTTATGTTGTCTTTGGGCCTGTAGTTGATGCCGTCACCAGATGCAGAGGGTTGTCAAGGTAACTGAGGGACCATGCCTACACTAGGAGAAAAGGTGGATGTTTAACACAGTAACTGATCTGGGTTGCAATCCTTTTGTGGACAAGGCAAAATACGTCCATTAGTAAAAATATGTCGGTGCTCACATGGAAAACCCACTAGTGTGGACAGAGCCAGTGAGTTTAACTCACTCCCCTTCGAGCATTCAGAGAAACCATGAACAGCTGGCTGGGGGATGCTAGCCCTCAAATCTGCCCCTTCTGCCATAGGCTTGTGCCCCTCAGCCCTGGAACTCTGGACATCTGAGATGCGTGGATCCGTACCTCCTCTTGCACTTCATGCACAGGAAATCCTAGCTGGCTTCCGGCAGGAAAGGGAACCCATCACATCTCTTGGAGGTCACAGACACTGTCCCACCACTGGCGGGAAGCTCTCTCCACACCCTCTGAAACTCTCCTGCGAGCTGCCTCTGTGGTGAGGACTAACGTGGCCCCTGCCCGGCACTGGTGGCAGGAGAGGTGAGGAGGTGGGAGGAGTTTACCCGTTCTCTGAAATACGGCAGGGGCCTGGGCTAGAGGGTCCACAGATGCTTAGACTTCCATCGTTTTCTGGAGAATAAGCAACGAGGGCAGCTCAATCGCTGAACTCCAGAAGGGGAATCTCCCTGCTTCTGCAAGTGTTCTGCCTTTCCACAGCTCCGGCAGCACATGCAGTAGAGGACGAGCGTTCGGAAACATAACATTGGCATCATCAGCCACAGGCAGCTTGGCAGTTGTGCTGGTCACAAACTCCAGGACAGAGATACATTTCAATTACTGTTTTATTTTTCACTTTCCTACCACATCCAGCATGAGGTGTGTGCCCCTCCAGTTCCATTTACACTCCCCCACCCATTTTCTAACCCCCCCGCAAGATCCATCTCCTCCTTTCACAGTTATCTCTGCTCTTGATCCTTCCAGCTGATCATGGCAGACCCTCCCACCAGAGTAGGACCCGATGTAAGACTGCAGGACTCAGTGTGGATTGAGGGACCTACCATGGGAAGCACATGTGTTTGGATTTTCCTCGGGCCCCAGGCATCTCCAATACTTTTCTCTGCCTCTGACAATACTCAGAGCACAAAGGAAAATATCCCGATGAAGAATTTCGTCAACCGCCTGCATCATTTTTGTTCTCATTTTCACTCCCTTGATGTTTCATTCAGTGGGGAGTGTGAGTCCCACACACTCGGCAGCACACAGAGCTCTGACAAACGGGGTAACTTGCAAGCTGCCTGCTCAGCCGTCCACGTTGTAACTGGTGTCATTCCCTCCAAGCCAATAATGTGACACTTGCCCATTTCTGATCCTGAGTCTGCATAATGAACATGTGAAAGGCCTTCCAGGAAGACTGCTGGTGAGCTGGGCTGGGACTTATGAAATGGTAATCAGAGTCTGGCAAAAGATAGCTAAAATATTCTGAGATCATATTGGCTTATCCAGGCACAGCTGTCACCAAGAGGCAGAGGGACCAGGGGCTGTGGAGAGTGAATCAAAGTTTTGTATTCAGCAGGTGTTACCCCGTATATAGTGCACCAGAGCGGAAAACTTGAAATACATTAACTGAAACATAAATGAAAATTTGAAGCAAGTTGCCAGAAAGTTGAAAAGTTTCTCTCTCCCTTGAAACTGTGGCTGCCTTCCTTCATTCTCCTCGTCAGGAGGACTGAGACGGATAACATGAAAGGGGACCGAGCGGATTATATCTCGAGTTGGAAGCAGCTTCTGCCTTTTTATTCTTTTAGTCCTGCGGACACATTCATCTTTATCACCCCAATGTGTCTTAATTGATAGGAGACTACAAAGGTGGCCAAGTGGACTCATGCTAGGAGACTCCTCTGACACACCAGCTGTCATGAAGGCTTCTTGAATCACAATGTGTCAGCCAAAAAATAGACAGCAATATTTCTTAGGCATTGTTAAATAACTCCCATGAATTCCCAGCATGACAACTCAGCAAGCATTCAGGACTGCAGCGTTAGGAATGAGACTGCTTCAAAGCATGGGGCTTCGATTTAGCAAGTTGGCAGGCTCTGTTTCGGTGCTCTTAGCTGCAGCTGCAAGTTCAGGCAAATCAAGCACTTTCCACCCTTGAAAAACAACTGGCAAGGAGCAAAGGGTGAGGGTGGGGGATGTGGTGGGCACAAATCTCATTTGTCTAAGATGGAAAATGTTCAAGAGGACGCCGGGGGAAAGACAGAGGTGACGTCTAACCAACCTTAACAGGGAATTTAATGAAGCAACAGCTCAAAGCCAGAGATGCATTTCACTGTAATAATGGTAGCTCGTGAGCTTTATAGGGGACCCGACTCCGGCTATGTCTAAACTACATTCCTCTTTCGAAAGAGGAATGTAAATGAGGCTGATTGACAATTCAAATGAAGCGCAGATTTACAAATCTTGCACTTTATTTGCATAATCATGTGAGAGCACTTTTTTGAAAAAGGGGTTTTCGAAACAGAAACCACAATCTAGATGGGGTTCTTTAGGAAAAAAAACCCTTTTTCGAAAATACCTCATTTTTTTCAGGAGTATAAATAACAGAGGGTATGTCTACACTACAGCACTAATTCGAACTAACTTAATTCGAATTAGTTAATTCGAACTAAGCTAATTCGAATTAGTGCATCTAGACTTAAAAAATAATTTGAATTAGCATTTTACTAATTTGAAATAGCATGCCCACATTGAGTGGACCCTGAACCGAAGTTAAGGCTGGCAGGGCATCAGGTTAGGACTCAGAGTGTGAAGCTGCTGTCTCAGGCTAGCCGAGGGCTGTGCTTAAAGGGACCAGAATCTCACGCCGGACAGACACTTCTCAGGGTTCCCCACTTGCTTGTCTACCTTGAGGAGGGACAGCAAAGCAGTCCTGTCTTGGAGTGCCCTGAGTGCCCACACTCGGCACACCACAGCACTTGGCCATCAGCCCGGCTTCACTTGCCCCAGTCTGACATCCGGGGGGGGTCAATCGGGGGGCTGTCAAGATCCAGGAGGCCCTGCAGGAGAGCTTCCACCCTGAGGAGCCCACAGAGCCACCCCAGTCCTCCCTATCAGGGGCTCGTACCCCATTCCTCCCTCACCTCCTTCCACTTCCCCTCCCTAGCCCCCCTTCCTGATGTAAACAATAAAGGACACATGTGTTCAAAAATAGAAACTCTCTTTATTTAACAAAACTGGGGTGGGGGAGGGGGGATTAACCTGTGGGGAGACTGGGAAAAGGAGGTGGGAGAGGGGAAGAGAGAGGATGGAAGAGGGGAGGGGGAAACCTGGGAGGAGGGAGCTGGAAGGGGGAAGCCAGGGGAAGGAGGAGGAGGGGAAGTATAAAACTATGGTACGCCATATCTTCAGGACGGTGTACAGATGTGGTCTCCTCACCTCAAAAAAGATATTTAGGCCTTGGAAAGGGTTCAGAAAAGGGCAACTGAAATGATCAGGGGTTGGGAACAGGTCCCATATGAAGAGAGGCTAAAGAGACTGGGACTTTTCAGCTTAGAAAAGAGGAGACTGAGGGGGGATAGGATAGAGGTCTATAAAAGCATGAGTGGTGTGGAGAGGGTGCATAAAGAAAAGTTCTTCATTAGTTCCCATAATAGAAGGACTAGAGGACACCAAATGAAATGAATGGGTAGCAGGCTTCAAACTAGCAACAGAAAGTTCTTCACAAAGCACATAGTCAACCTGTTGTAGCCAGACACAAACCCCATCTTGTTTTTCCACGAACCCTATCTTGTTCCCCCCCCCAGAGAGCAAGAGAAAGGCATTCAGCCTTTGATGCCCTGGGAACACAGGTGTGCTGCCTGTCCCTGACTCTACCATAAACAGAAACCAGACAGTAAATGGGCTAGCTGACGACCCGGGGCCTCCCGTCGCCCTGATGGCTAGTACCAGTAATTGACACGCCTGCACTGTCCCAGGAGAGGAATCTTCGCCCATCACATACCAGAGGTGCCCACTGTCTGCATTTTCCCAGGTGTGAATTATGCTTTGCACCCTTCGTGGAAAACTTGGTGTTCAAAGCCATTTTTCCTAATTGGCCACTTGAGACCAGGAAGAAGCCTACCTGACCCAAGGGATATAAAAAGAGGTTCAGCAGCCCACCCCATTTGAGCTCCAATCATCTATACCTGCTGGCAGGTATTGATTGTCTCCCGAGGTCTGTGGGACACCCAACCTCGCCCTACTTCTTCCCGAGGGATTGAGAGAAAGACGCTGGCCACGCCAAGTCTGGAATGCAGGGGTGAGAATATATACCTGCTATGTGTTTTTTTTGCATGCATTTAATACATTAAAAGCAAGAGGAAGACCAAGGACAGGGTAGGCCCACTGCTTAGCGAGGAGGGAGAAGCAGTAACAGGGAACTTGGAAATGGCGGAGATGCTCAATGACTTCTTTGTTTCGGTCTTCACCGAGAAGTCTGGAGGTGTGCCTAACGTAGTGAATACAAGCAGAGAGAGGGTAAGTTTAGAAGATAGGATACACAAAGAACAAGTTAAAAATCACTTAGGAAAGTTAGATGTCAGCAAGTCACCAGGTCCTGATGAAATGCATCCCAGGATACTCAAGGAGCTGATAGAGGAGGTATCTGAGCCTTTAGCTATGATCTTTGAAAAATCATGGCAGACAGGGGAGATTCCAGAAGACTGGAAAAGGGCAAATATTGTGCCCATCTATAAAAAGGGGAATAAGAACAACCCAGGAAATTATAGACCGGTCAGTTTAACGTCTGTCCCAGGGAAGATAATGGAGCAGGTAATTAAGGAAATCGTATGCAAACACTTGGAAAGTAATAAAGTGATAGGGAATAGCCAGCATGGGTTTGTGAAGAACAAGTCATGCCAAACTAATCTGATAGCTTTCTTTGATAAGATAACGAGCCTTGTGGATAAGGGAGAAGCGGTGGATGTCATATACCTAGACTTTAGTAAGGCATTTGATACGGTCTCGCATGATATTCTTATTGATAAACTAGGCAAATATAACTTAGATAGGGCCACGATAAGGTGGGTGCATAATTGGCTGGATAACCGTAGTCAGAGAGTTGTTGTTAACGGTTCTAAATCCTGCTGGAAAGGGATAACAAGTGGAGTTCCTCAAGGGTCTGTTTTGGGACCCGTACTATTCAATATCTTCATCAATGATGTAGATATTGGGATAGAGAGTACTCTTATTAAGTTTGCAGATGATACCAAACTGGGTGGGGTTGCAACTTCTTTGGAGGATAGGGACATAATTCAAAATGACCTTAGCAAGTTAGAGAAATGGTCAGAGGTAAACAGGATGAGGTTTAATAAGGAGAAATGCAGAGTGCTCCACTTAGGAAGGAACAATCAGTTCCATACATACAAGATGGGAAGCGACTGTCTAGGAAGGAGCATGGCGGAAAGGGATCTAGGGGTCATAGTGGACCACAAGTTGAATATGAGTCAACAGTGTGATGCTGTTGCAAAAAAAGCAAATATGATTCTAGGTTGTATCAACAGGTGTGTTGTAAGCAAAACTCGTGAAGTCATTCTGCCGCTCTACTCTGCACTAGTTAGGCCTCAGCTGGAGTACTGTGTCCAGTTCTGGGCGCCACATTTCAAGAAAGATGTGGAGAAATTGGAAAGGGTACAGAGAAGAGCGACAAGAATGATTAAAGGTTTAGAGAACATGACCTATGAAGCCAGGCTTCATGAACTGGGCTTGTTTAGTTTGGAAAAAAGAAGATTAAGGGGGGACATGATAGCGGTTTTCAAATATCTAAAAGGGTGTCACAAGGAGGAAGGCGAAAATTTGTTCCTCTTGGTTTCTGAGGACAGGACAAGGAGTAATGGGCTTAAAGTGCAGCAGGGGAGGTTTAGATTGGACATTAGGAAAAAATTCCTAACTGTCAGGGTGGTCAAATATTGGAATAAATTGCCAAGGGAGGTGGTGGAATCTCCCTCTCTGGAGATATTTAAGAACAGGTTAGATAGACATCTGTCAGGGATGGTGTAGACGGAGCTTGGTCCTGCCTTGAGGGCGGGGGGCTGGACTCGATGACCTCTCGAGGTCCCTTCCAGTCCTATTATTCTATGATTCTATGATTCTATGATTCTAAGAGCTCAGAGAACCAAAAGGGTTTCATGGGACCTGTCAGTGACTTATTAGTGTAATTTCTGTCCTGTCCTTTGTAGTGGCTGTGTTATCTGTAACACAGCAGTAGCATTTAACAACTAAGTTTACCCTGTAACAATAAAATAGTAACTGTTTAAGCTTTAACCTGACTCCTTCAGTTGCTTTAACAGAACCAAGCACAATTTAAAAGAACTTCAGCCGGTCATAAGGGACTCACTGCCCTGACCGTCGGCTGACACCTGTAGAACTCCTTGCCACAGGAGGCTGTGAAGGCTAGAACTAGAACAGAGTTTAAAGAGAAGTTAGATAAATTCATGGAGGTTGGGTCCATGGAGCGCTATTAGCCAGGGGATAGGAACGGTGTCCCTGGCCTCTGTTTGTGGAAGGCTGGAGATGGATGGCATGAGACAAATTGCTTGGTCATTGTCTTCGGTCCATCCCCTCCGGAGTACCTGCTGCTGGCAGCTGTCGGCAGACAGGCTACTGAACTAGATGGACCTTTGATCTGACCCAGTACGTCCATTCTTATGTTCTAAGCTCAGGGCTCAGGGTCGGGGGTCTCACTGGACCAACTTGATTTTCATGCACACCTGCTCCTGGGTTCTCATGTGGCCTTTGGTGGCCAGGCTGGCAGCTATCCTGCCCTAGATGGCCACATTCCTGTGCCTAGTGCGGAGGTCGTGGACGTTGGAGGCCTCCCCCCAAACCTTGATGAGGTCCACGATCTCCGCACTAAACCAGGCGGGCGCCCGCCTCTTGCGGCCCCAGGCAGGCTCCTGTGAGCTGTCAGCCTGGTCCTGGGAAGAGGGGGAGGGCTGGGGGGCAGCAGGTGGCTGGCTCATGCCGTGCCAGGTGCAGGGTCTGCTGGCTGGATGCTGGCAGGCTTGCAACTGGCACGAGCACTGTAGCCAGCCTGTGCCCCTTTAAGGGCTCCGGGGCCGGGAGGGGGGGCAGATGAGTTTCCCTGGTTTGGCCCAGAGTGGCCACCAGGGCAAGCTGGGGAGGGCTAGCCTCCCACTAGTTCGAATTAAGTGGCTATACAGCCCTTAATTCGAACTACTTAATTTGAACTAGGCTTAGTCCTCATGGAATGAGGTTTACCTAGTTCGAATTAAGCGCTCCGCTAGTTCGATTTAAATTCGAACTAGCGGTTTGTATGTATAGCCCCTATTAAAGTTAATTTGAACTAATGGCTGTTAGTTCGAATTAACTTTGTAGTGTAGACATACCCAGAAAGAAGCATCCATTCGTGCACAACCGAAAGGCAAAATGCAACACAAAAAGAATGCCCAGAGGAACTCCTCCTTCCTTTCTACTACTGTGTCATTGTGCTCTTCCAAGCTTTTTACAAAGTTACGCTTTCCCTCTGCATGTTTTAACATGAGCAAAACCTGGATGCTCTTATATAAAGAGAGGTCCAGATATTTAAAACCCCCCAAAAAACAAAGTTTCTGTCCATTGCTTTTCACACTGGAATCAGTAGCAACATCAGGCTGGCTGGTCTTGGCAAGTTAGGAACAAAATAAACAAAAATAATAGATGGTGTTACCATAGCCCCTAAGTCCAAGGGAGGGACCCCTGGTGCTACATGCTGAACGAACACTGAACAAAACACAAGACAGGACTATGCAGCACTTTAAAGTCTAGCAAGATTAGAGATGTAGCCGTAAAAGTGCTGCATAGTCCTGTCTTTCGTTTCAGCCAGACCAGACTAACACGGCTGCATCTCTATTACTATTGAACAAAACACAGTCCCTGCTGCAAAGAGCTGACAGTGTAAGTAGATGCAAACCTCACCTTTCCCACCGGCCTTTGGCCAGGAGAAGGCAGAGGATGGAGAGTTGGAAGTCAACTCTATTATCCTTTATTGATGTGCCAAGAAATGTGCAATACGGTGAAATAGACGGGATGGGAGAGCAGAGCACAGAACTGGCACATGCCAAAGACAAATAAACGAAAAGACTAAGTAAGTAGGTTCTCTGGGAGATCTGAGGAGAGGTGTGACATGAAGATGTAACCGGCAGTTCTCTCATCAGAACTGGTGGGCAGATGGGGTACTGAGGTAGGAGCCCTGTCTGTAAGCAAACTACACCTAAAACCAAACCAGTGCAAGTTTGGGTGTGTCTACATTGCACCGTAGGTCGAAATAAGATACTCAATTTGAGCTGTGCAACTTGCATATCTTATTTCAAAATAGCTTATTTCATAATTTGGTGCTGTCACCAAATTCACCAATATGAATTTAAAAATAACCTGCTATTCTGAAACGTTCCTTACTCCTCCTGGAATCAGGTTTACAGGGATGTCGGAATAGCGAGCCCATTATAGTTCAAAAAATGGGCTTGCTGTGATGACATTGGATAGTTCGGGTATGTCTACACTACCCTGCTAGTTTGAACTAGGAGGGTAATGTAGGCATACCGCACTTGCAAATGAAGCCCGGGATTTGAATTTCCCGGGCTTCATTTGCATAAGCGGGGAGCCGCCATTTTTAAAACCCCGCTGGTTCGAACCCCGTGCAGCGCGGCTACACGGGGCACGAACTAGGTAGTTCGAACTAGGCTTCCTATTCCGAACTACCGGTACACCTTGTTCCACGTTCCACGAGGTGTACCGGTAGTTCGGAATAGGAATCCTAGTCCGAACTACCTAGTTCGAGCCCCGTGTAGCCGCGCTGCACGGGGTTCGAACCAGCGGGGTTTTAAAAATGGCGGTTCCCCGCTTATGCAAATGAAGCCCGGGAAATTCAAATCCCGGGCTTCATTTGCAAGTGCGGTCTGCCTACATTACCCTCTTAGTTCGAACTAGGAGGGTAGTGTAGACATACCCTTATTTAGGGCTACTCTGGTATCACCGAAATGGCGTTGCAGTGTAGACAAAGCCTTTGAGTGCAGACATGCTCTGATTTTGGTTTGATAGTTTTTACCAATTTACCAGCTGTTAATTCCTTACTGACTTAACCCAAACCAAACTAAGTGTCTCCACAGGGTTTAACACCACTTTAACATAATCTCTTTTTAAACACATCAGAGTTAAACTGGTGGAAATTTCTCATGTAGACAAGCCTTCAGAATCAGTTGCAGGGACGTGGCCTGCTAGATTAGGACACAAGGACGCCCAAAAGCAAACAATTCCGGCCCAAAAGCAAACAATTCCGCTGTGTAGGAAAGATAGAAAATATGGCAAAAGACCAGCTTGGCTTAACAAGGAGATCTTGCATGATCTCAAAATAAAAAAGGAGTCTCATAAAAAATGGAAATTAGGACAAATAACAAAGGATGAATATAGGCAAGCAACACGGGAATGCAGGGGCAAGATTAGAAAGGCAAAGGCACAAAATGAGATCAAATTAGCTACAGGCATAAAGGGAAACAAGAAGACCTTTTATAAATACATTAAAAGCAAGAGGAAGACCAAGGACAGGGTAGGCCCACTGCTTAGTGAGGAGGGAGAAGCAGTAACAGGAAACTTGGAAATGGCGGAGATGCTCAATGACTTCTTTGTTTCGGTCTTCACCGAGAAGTCTGGAGGTGTGCCTAACATAGTGAATACAAGCAGAGAGAGGGTAAGTTTAGAAGATAGGATACACAAAGAACAAGTTAAAAATCACTTAGGAGAGTTAGATGTCAGCAAGTCACCAGGTCCTGATGAAATGCATCCCAGGATACTCAAGGAGCTGATAGAGGAGGTATCTGAGCCTTTAGCTATGATCTTTGAAAAATCGTGGCAGACAGGGGAGATTCCAGAAGACTGGAAAAGGGCAAATATTGTGCCCATCTATAAAAAGGGGAATAAGAACAACCCAGGAAACTATAGACCGGTCAGTTTAACGTCTGTCCCAGGGAAGATAATGGAGCAGGTAATTAAGGAAATCATATGCAAACACTTGGAAGGTAATAAAGTGATAGGGAATAGCCAGCATGGGTTTGTGAAGAACAAGTCATGCCAAACTAATCTGATAGCTTTCTTTGATAAGATAACGAGCCTTGTGGATAAGGGAGAAGCGGTGGATGTCATATACCTAGACTTTAGTAAGGCATTTGATACGGTCTCGCATGATATTCTTATTGATAAACTAGGCAAATATAACTTAGATAGGGCCACGATAAGGTGGGTGCATAATTGGCTGGATAACCGTAGTCAGAGAGTGGTTGTTAACGGTTCTAAATCCTGCTGGAAAGGGATAACAAGTGGAGTTCCTCAAGGGTCTGTTTTGGGACCCATACTGTTCAATATCTTCATCAATGATGTAGATATTGGGATAGAGAGTACGCTTATTAAGTTTGCAGATGATACCAAACTGGGTGGGGTTGCGACTTCTTTGGAGGATAGGGACATAATTCAGAATGACCTTAGCAAGTTAGAGAAATGGTCGGAGGTAAACAGGATGAGGTTTAATAGAGAGAAATGCAAAGTGCTCCACTTAGGAAGGAACAATCAGTTCCATACATACAAGATGGGAAGCGACTGTCTAGGAAGGAGCATGGCGGAAAGGGATCTAGGGGTCATAGTGGACCACAAGTTGAATATGAGTCAACAGTGTGATGCTGTTGCAAAAAAAGCAAATATGATTCTAGGTTGTATTAACAGGTGTGTTGTAAGCAAAACTCGTGAAGTCATTCTGCCGCTCTACTCTGCACTAGTTAGGCCTCAGCTGGAGTACTGTGTCCAGTTCTGGGCGCCACATTTCAAGAAAGATGTGGAGAAATTGGAAAGGGTACAGAGAAGAGCGACAAGAATGATTAAAGGTTTAGAGAACATGACCTATGAAGCCAGGCTTCATGAACTGGGCTTGTTTAGTTTGGAAAAAAGAAGATTAAGGGGGGACATGATAGCGGCTTTCAAATATCTAAAAGGGTGTCACAAGGAGGAAGGAGAAAATTTGTTCCTCTTGGTTTCTGAGGACAGGACAAGGAGTAATGGGCTTAAAGTGCAGCAGGGGAGGTTTAGATTGGACATTAGGAAAAAATTCCTAACTGTCAGGGTGGTCAAATATTGGAATAAATTGCCAAGGGAGGTGGTGGAATCTCCCTCTCTGGAGATATTTAAGAACAGGTTAGATAGACATCTGTCAGGGATGGTGTAGACGGAGCTTGATCCTGCCTTGAGGGCAGGGGGCTGGACTCGATGACCTCTCGAGGTCCCTTCCAGTCCTATGATTCTATGATTCTATGACGTAACATTCCTGCTCAGGCCCACCAACGTTCCTGCCAAGGTTATTCAGGAAAGTTTTAAAAAGTGTGAGACCAGATCTCCTTGTGACTCAGGGGAAAAAAAAAGGTAAAAATCAACCACTTTTACAATTTTCTTTTCAGTTTACTGTTAAGCGCACTCTTGTAAGGGTGGAAACCAGCAGCAATGTAATAAGGGCACGTCTACACTGCAGGGCAAAAGTTGGATTAAAATATGTAACTTCAGCTATGTCAGTTGTGTCGCTGAAGTTGAAATGGCTTAATTGGGCTTTTGGCGCTGTCTACATAGCAGGCAGTCAAAGGAAGAGCACTCTTTGTCTGACTTCCCTTACTCCCGGTGAAATGAAGGTTACTAGGAGTCGGAGAAAGATGTCCTCCAGCGCGACATTATTTCGAAGTAACGGCTTACTGGGTAGACGCACACTATAATGCTGCTGTGTAGACGTACCCTAATAGAGCACAGCAGCTCTGGAACAGGTTGAGACTATCATGCCCAGCCAAAATTGCAGGGAGAACTTTAGGTAGTTAGATCATAATTAGTGAAGCTGGAATTTGGCCAGATCCCAGGGCGCATGGAGCTTTTCATATTCGCAAGAGTTTGTGAGCAGACTTTGGCTTGTAGTTGATCCTGAAGTTGTCACTTCCAGCAACACAATGCCTCTGACTGACAAGATTAGGGGATTGGGCCGCTGACCTGCTCCTGTAAACTCACATCAACCCCTTCTTTCCCTTTGGGGCCTCCCGTCCAGCTTAAGGTGGCCCTGATGAGGTTTGGCATAGGCGCTCAGACAGGACCACAGCCTGGAACATGGAAGCTGCAGGTGAGAAAGAGAGAGTGAATAGAGCCCAGTTAAAGCTTAAGCCACCTTCTGCACCTAAGGGTCCCATGCACAGATCCGGTTCAGTTCAGTGTGGACATGGCTGGCCAGGAAGGTGCATGGATCCAGAGCCAGACAGTGGAGATGATGAGCAAAGTGGAAAGCGGTGACAGGTGAGACGCCAGCCAGAAGAGGGCTCCCTGTGGAGAGTCAGAGCTAACTCCGGGAGTGACCAGCAGGAGGCGCCATGGTGGTGAGGCAACTCAGCCACGTGGGGGATGCCAAGGGACACAGCTCCTGCATCCCCATTGTCACACACCCTTGCAAAGAGTGACGTCCTCTTCCCACCTTCAGGTCCCTTCCTTTGGGTCCTGCTTTTCTTCCTCTCCCCTTTCGGCCCAGCCGGTTCCTTCTCCCTGCCTCCTACTTGCAGCTAGCAAGTCGCCCAAGGGCTGGAGTCAGAGCACGTGTGGGGAGATGCAATACCTGGTGTGTGTGTGTGTGTGGGGGGGTCATTACATTTTGCTCTCTCCACCCCCCACATCCCTTTGGCCTTGATATTGCCATTTTCTTATGTGCAGTGTGGCTTGAGTGTGGTGCAGGCGCCCTACCGAACCTGGAACCTTGTGACACCCATTCAGTGTTGGTTTTCCTGAGGTAAAACCTCCCCACCCTCTCCTCCACTCCCACCACTTACTGTCTGCTCAGTTCCTCCAGCGTGGCACCGTGCTGTATTTCCACGGGAACCGACTCTCCTCTGGAGTCCGTCCTCCAGAGAGACAAATGGGATTGATGCCCGCTCAGAGAACGCTTGCCTCAGAGTTTACTTTGGTTTGCAGTACAAGGTGACGTGAGAGGAGCCGCC
Source organism: Pelodiscus sinensis (assembly GCF_052426305.1). NCBI lineage: Eukaryota > Metazoa > Chordata > Testudines > Trionychidae > Pelodiscus > Pelodiscus sinensis. The sequence goes on along the minus strand of NC_143068.1, from coordinate 1,098,976 downwards.
AGCAGATGCAAATGAAACATAAGGAACGCTTTCCCCTCCAGCTAGCTCGACAAACCTCAGGACAGAAAAATGACGTGGGCAGCTCCTGATGCTGAGAAGCGGTCCAGTCCACACCTGGGAAACTTTACCACTGAGGACAATATTAGTCCCGGAGGGTATGTCTACACTACCCTCCTAGTTCGAACTAGGAGGGTAATGTAGGCATACCGCACTTGCAAATGAAGCCTGGGAAATTCAAATCCTGGGCTTCATTTGCAAGTGCGGTATGCCTACATTACCCCGCTAGTTCCAACTAGGAGGGTAGTGTAGACATACCCTAACTTAGAGTAAGCAAAGAGAGAAACTACATTTGAACTGATACAAAAGACCCAAACTGGAAGGTAGCCAACTGATATCGGAATGACATTAGCTGAGCTTTAAACAAACAAACAAACCCACACTTTATTAGGCTTGATTTATATCTGTCGTGGAACTGGGGGAAAAAACCCTGGAAATACCATTATTTCTTGTAATCATTTTTCTGTAACAGAGTCAGAGTAAAAGCTCTCGAGAGAGAGATTCGTTGTGTTTTCCTTCCCTTGTCTTCTCTTTCTGCCCCTCTCAATTGTTCCCAGCTCTGTCAAGTTTGTGACAAACTTAATTACCAGCAAACAGTGGGAAACCCAGATGCCGCATCGCTCTTTTCTCTTTTTGACTTCATAAAAGCTTTCTAGTCCTTAATCTACCAAAAGCAAGGGCAGTGGCCAGATGGTGCAGGTGTCAAATCACTGTCAGCAGCACCTGACTCACTCTCCTGGAGCTCTTCTTTAATAACAATCCGAAGATGATCGCAGCGCTTTCAGGCGTCACGAGCTAGCGTTGCCATAGAGCTCATCAGCTGGGCCAGATTTTCCCCAGAGCCCAGTTCCCATTGAGACACACTGGGCGCTGACCTCTCTTGAAAAACTTGGCCCTATTCTTTTGGCCCTGAGAATCTGGGCCAGGTAGTCCTGTGTCTCCAACTAAGGTATTACAGTGGCCTTCACATTACATCAGCACCTTAGCCTAGTTAGCCTCACACAACCCATGAGACAGAACAAAGTTATCATCCCGGCTGTACAAATAGGAAGTAAGGTACAGAAAGGGTAAGTGACTTGCCTAAGGCCACAGAAGAAGTCTGTGGCAGAGCTAGGCTTTGACACCCCCCCCCCCCCCCCCCACTCTACAAGTCCTACCCATATGACCTAATCTCTGGGACACCCTGTCCTTTCCCCACAGCAGCGTGACGGACGGAGCAGAGCTTCTGTAGATCAGCTGCTGTCTCCAGAACTTCCCTCGGGGAAGATTTCAGAGCTTGGAGGGAGAAACCGCCCAAACGAATCCTGCCACAGTCAGCATTGCATCTGGAGAGAGGCTCTAGGCAGGGTCTGGTGATGCCTCAGAGGGCAGCCACTGCTCCAGCCATTTCCTTCCAGATCCTGGCTTGCCCTGCAGACCACACACCCATGTGGCGGCTCAAGGGAAAAGTGCCATAATGAGACTGAGGCTGCACTCCTCCTCCCTTGCCTTGCCCCACCCATGTTGGATCTCATACATTGCACCAAGGGCAGGGGGAGCTGGCTAGTTACTGCCCAGAGAGTCTGTCGGCAACAGACCATTCCCTGGAACAAACTTTATGGAATTCAGACCAACCGTACGGAAGTAGGGATTTCACCTCTGGGCTCCAGGTCATTACATGCAGCTGTGCGTGTGCTGTCGCATGTAACTCCTTGCGTCAGGGAGGGATGCTAACGTCCTTCCTCGGTATCAGCCCCGTGAAGCTACGATCTGGAGACAGTCACATCTCCTCATTGGGATTGGATTCTCTAGGGGCCGGCAGACAAAGAGGGGTTTGGGGTAGAGAGGCTGGTTTTAAGCAGGCTCGGGCCTTCTTCCTGTTCCAACTATCGGACAGACTCCTGCCCCGTGGAGGCCCCAGGCCTTAGGGTGGGTTGGAAGGACCGGGCCGACGGAGGCCCCGTGGGTTGCTAGCTCTGAGCTGAGGCGGCGATGGACTTAGCATCTCGTTCACCCCTCAGGGCTAAACACGCCAGCGAGTAGGGCAATAACTGCTCTGCATACACCTGTTTAGACTGAGGCTTCCGGCCTTCCAAGGCCTTGCAGCTGTCCTGGCTTCCAAAAGGCTCCCCAGTGGTGTCAGATCCAGGGACTGGTCAACCTAAGGTGGGCGACAGGTCTGTTCCACTCCACCAAGCCTGTGAGGAACCGGGCTGCATAGCACCTCACCACTGGCTTGTGAGTGGCCACGTGCTGGTAAATGCTGATAAGAGCCAAGTGGATGTTATGCTTTGAGAAGACAGCTGAAGTGAGGCAGCAGCCGGGCGAGAATAATCCAAGCCAGTGCTAATAGAAAAGGGGCGGAGTCTGCATTTGATGACAAGCGGGAGACACTCAGAGTGGCTGAGAGGTGACAAGGCAGAGTACTGTGAGGCTCAACAGAGAGCTGGAGAGGGAGGGAATTATGCCAGAGGGTTTGCAGAAGCTAGTCTAGAATCCAGCTGCTGTGCGGGGCGCAGGGATGAGAGCACTGCCCAGATAGTGAGCTCCATGCTTTTGGGACTGTTGGATCGTCCGCTGGCCGAGGCTTCCCATCTGAGAGAAGGGACAGAGGTTCGACACCCAAAAGTGGCTAAGCAGATTGCACAGAATGTGAGTTTATGAACTAAATCCCTATGTGCAGGAGCAGAGGCAAAAGCAAGATGAGCTAGAAATGACACTCACAGCGGCCTGATTTAGCACTTCCATAAGCTGGTGGCTGGCTTGTCGGGGAGATCGAAGGACAGTGGATGCGGCACTGGCAGGTACCGAGAATTCTCCAACGGGATCGTTTTCATGCTGGAACAGGAGTCCTGGTCTGCACTAGAAAATTAGATCAGCGTAATCTCAGTGCTCAGGGGTGTGAAGTCCCCATGGAGCCAGCGCCCATCAAGGGATGGGTTCTCCCCTTGGCCTACCCACCACCCCATCATTTGGGATATTTAATGTGCAGCCGGACAAGCACTGGAAAAGCTGCTCTAAGGAGCCATCCTGCTGTGGTGCAGGGTGGCGATAATCCCGTAAGGACTTTCCCAACTCAGATTTACCAGGGGCCAGAGCCTCCGGTGTGGCTGAGCTGGGCAGGATCCAGAGTTCAGGGAAACTGGCTGTCACGTCACTTTGAGACGTCTAAGTGCTGCTCAGTATTAGAGCAAGCTAGGACCTAATTCGCGGGCCAGGCTGACGAGTGCATGGTGTTCCACTCCCTCCCACCGGCAGGCTAGGCCAGGCCATATTTACGCCAGATGGGCATTACCCAAGGAATCCCTGGCTCCTCTTTAATGGCACCTCTTGGTCCTCTTTACGCTGCTGGAGCTGTACAAAGGGGCCAGGCTCCGGCTCTGTAATTCTGCCTCTGTCTGTCAGGGCCATAAATAAGCTTCAGATCATGACAACATAATGTAAATGGCTGTGCACTTGCGTTCCCTGTTTAGTTAAATAGAACATAACCCACCCCGGAGCTATCGCCAACCTGTGGCTTTGTGCCAAATGGTGCCTTAGCCACAAGTACCTAGTGTGCCCATTTGGGGCTAATGGACTGAGTTAAGAACATAAGAACGGCCACACTGGGTCAGACCAGCGGTTCATCCAGCCGTGTCCTGTCTGCCCACAGTAGCCAATACCAGATGCCCCAGAGGGAGGAAACACAATGGCTATGTCTACACTGGTGGGTTATTGCACAAGAACGGTGGTTCTTCCGGAAAGCATCCACACGGCCCACCTGCTCTTGTGCAAGAAGATTCACAGTACAGCGTGGTAAGAGAGGGCTTTTTGCACAAGAGCTAAGCTCTTTTTTAACAGGTGTAAGCCCTCTGGCGCAGGGCAGAGCTAAAATGGCCATCGGAGCTTTCTTGTACAAGAGAGCGTCCACACTGCCATGGGCGCTCTGGCACAAAAGCACAGCTTGCACATGGCAGTGTGGACGTGTTCTTGCACAAGACTTCTTGAACAAGAATCCTTGCGCAAGATGTTCTTGCGCAAGAAGCCGCCAGTGTAGACATAGCCAACAAGTAATCCTCCCGTGATTCCTCCCGTCACTGACTTCCAGAGAAACGGAGGCTAGGGACACCATTCCTACCTATCCTGGCCAATAGATTCATGGAGGTTAGGTCCATCAATGGCTATCTAGCTCTTTTTTGAACCCTGTTAAAGTCCTAACCTTCACCACAACCCCTGGCAAGGAGTTCCACAGGTTGACTGTGCGCTGTGTGAAGAAAAACTTCTTTTTGTTTGTTTTAAACTTGCTGCCTATTAATTTCATTTGGTGACCCCTAGTTCTTATATTGTGGGAATAAATAAATAGCTTCCCTACCTAATGACTGGAAGATAGTTGATTTAAAGGATAGGTTATAAACCACAGTTAATAGTTCTGCAATTTCACATCTGAGTTCTTTCAGAACTCTTAGGTGAATGCCATCTGGTTCCAGTTGCTGTTAAAACTTAAAAAACACCAAATAGTCTTGCAGCACCTTAAAGACTAACAAAACAGAAAGCTCATGATACAACCTACGTACTTTGTTAGTCTTTAAGGTGCTACTAGACTATTTGTTGTTTTTTAAGTTTTAACAGCAACTGGAACCAGATGGCATTCACCTAATAGTCTAGTAGCACCTTAAAGACTAACAAAGTACGTAGGTTGTATCATGAGCTTTCTGTTTTGTTAGTCTTTAAGGTGCTACAAGACTATTTGGTGTTTTTTAAGTTTTTCCTGTTATAGACTAACTCGTCTCCCCCTCTGAAGCTCTTGCTACTGTTCAGTTTATCAATTTGTCCCAAAACCTCCTCTAATGACACCTCAATGTGGGACAATTCCTCAGATTTGTCACCTAAAAAGAATGGCTCAGTTCTGGGAATCTCCCCAATATCCTCAGCTGTGAAGACCGAAGCAAAGAATTCATTTAGTTTCTCCACCATGACATTATCATCTCTGAGTGCTCAGTTAGCATCTCGCTCATACAGATGTCCCTAGGAGATGTAATAGTGTGCACTCTGCTGTTAGGCCAATTTCACTAGCCAACTCCACAGGGAGGCCTCAGAGCTCAACTTCATTTACAAAAACAAAAGGGCTGTGTCTAGACTGGCATGATTTTCCGGAAATGCTTTTAACGGAAAAGTTTTCTGTTAAAAGCATTTTCGGAACAGAGCGTCTAGATTGGCACCGACACTTTTGCACAAAAGCACTTTTTACGGAAAAGCGTCCGTGACAATCTAGATGTGCTTTTCTGCAAAAAAGCCCCAATCGCCATTTTCACGATCGGGGCTTTTTTGTGGAAAACAAATCTGAGCTGTCTACACTGGCCCTTTTGCGCCAAAGTTTTGCACAAAAGGACTTTTGCCTGAACGGGAGCAGCATAGTATTTCCGCAAGAAGCACTGATTACTTACAGTAGGAAGTCAGTGCTTTTGCGGAAATTCAAGCGGCCAGTGTAGACAGCTGGCAAGTTTTTCCAGAAAAGTGGCTGATTTTCCGGAAAAACTGGCCAGTCTAGACACAGCCAAGGAAAAACTATGCAGCACTTTAAAGACTAACAAGATGGTTTAATAAGTGATGAGCTTTCATGGGCCAGACCCACTTCCCCAGATCATATTTGGAAGAGAATTGGCATAACCATATATACCAAAGGAACACACTTTTCATTAGTGATAGAGATGCAGCCGTGTTAGTCTGGTCTAGTTGAAACAAAAGACAGGACTATGCAGCACTTTAAAGACTAACAAGATGGTTTATTAGGTGATGAGCTTTCTGAGGAAGTGGGTCTGGCCCACGAAAGCTCATCACCTATTAAACCATCTTGTTAGTCTGATCTTGCTAAAACAAAAGGAAAAACTATGTAGCACTTTAAAGACTAACACGGCTACCTCGCTATTACTATTCTTTATTTACAGGTTTGATTCCTTCAACAGAGGCATGAACAAAGACATTGGGGGGATGGCCTGCTACATTCCACATCCTAATGACATAAAAAACCAAACAATGGGCACTTAAGAACACTCAGTACCTTCTCTATCAGCTTCATGTGGCATGGACACTAACTATTCTTTCCCCTTTTTTCCCCTTTCTTTTCCTTCTCTCCCCACATCTGCTATTTATTTAGAAACGGGACCTTTAATAACTCCATTCATCTGAAGAAGGGGGCTGTGCCCATGAAAGCTCATGGCCCCAGCTACATGGTTTGCTTGTCTCTAAGGTGCTGCTAGACGAGTTGTTGCTTTTTAAGTTTCTTCTGTTCCTGACAGCCAGGAACTGAACAGGGCATTCGGGGCAGCGGATCTGTGAGGCCTTTCCATGACACCGTCCGGGCTACCCAGTGAAGGGCTCTCAACAGTGGAGCCAGCTCTGGAGTTTCTGCTGCCATCTTCTGCTCTCTGTCTGGGCCTGCTCACAAAGAGTCACTGGACGCAGAAGTGGCCCTAGACGAGCTGCCGGCAACTGGCGCCCCAGGCGAAACGTGCGATCGGCGCCCCGCCTCCAAAGCCCTCAACGGCCGTTTATCTTGGCGCCCTCGGCGACCGCCTAGTTTGCCTGTATTGACGGGCCGCCCCTGACTGGACGTGTTGCTGTTCTACGCTCCTGCCTGTTCTGCCTTGTATGGGGCAGCTGCCCTGAGAGGCAGGTATCACTGGAACTAAGCGAGGATCCCGCCTTGCAGCATGTTAGCAGTACTGCCAACCGCAGGCCTTCAAAAACCAGGCCCCATGCGCCTCCAAATCATGAGATTTAAGGAACATAATAATGTGTGGGGTTCATTCATTGTTGGGGTTTTGTGCCTTGGGGATGCACAAGTATCATGTTCTCAAGCTGTCCCCTGCACTCACCAGGGCTTGAAACGTACTTTTTAAAAAGCTGAGATTCTAATTCCCAGGATTCTGGGAGCAGGGACTTTAAGAAAAACCCCCCCAAATACTGCGAGATTCATGGGCTGCCAGCTCGGTGTTCAGCTTCTAACAGGCATGCTTAGCGAGCGAGAGAGAGACACCTGACACAATTGGGTTGGAGATTTTTCCCTCCCCCCATTAAACCGTTCAGCAGAAATGTCAGCCGCCTCTCTCACTTGGGCCCTGTCCCCGCCCGCTGGGATGGCAGCAGGCCCCCCCCAGCCTGGGCCTGACTGCCAGGGACAGGGACTGAGCAAGTGCAACTCCTGCTGGGCTTGGACCTTGTCTCTGTCTCCTGAGCCCGGGCAGGAAGCAAACTGCCAGCCCCTCTGACAGGAGTGGGTCTGTCCGGCTCCCTGCCTCTGCCAGGGAAAGCCAGGAATGTGCAGGGTGGGGAAGAGGATAGGAGCAGGGAGACAAGGACTCTGTCCCTCTCCCTCCATGCCAATCTACGGGGGAATACTAGACCCTCCATGGCCCCCCCCGACACGGCCACGAACCCTCCATCACTGGGCACTTCGCCTTGGGTGACCCCTTATCTCCCCTACCTTGCGCCTCTCATATCCTGGGACCAGCACAGTTGCAACAACCCTGCATGCCCCAAAGAAGATGGTCCCTGTTCCAGAAAGCTCCCAATCTGCACGTAAGACCAGATGCAACTTATGGAGGGTTCAGACAAATGGGATGGTTAGGAGATCATCAGGTCACATGCAGCTGACATAAGAACGGCCAGACTGGGTCAGACCAAAGGCCCATCTAGCCCAGTGTCCTGTCTGCCCAGTGGCCAATTCCAGGTGCCCCAGAGAGTGAGCAGAACAGGGAACCATCCAGTGATCCCTCCCTTGTCATCCATTCCCAGCCCCTGACAAACAGGCTAGGGACACCATTCCTACCCATCCTGGCCAATAGTCATTGATGGACCTAACCTCCATGAATCTATCTAGTTCTTTTTTGACCTGTTGAAATCCTGGTCTTCACCACATCCTCTGGCAAGGAGTTCCACAGGTTGGCTGTGCGCTGTGCGCTGTGTGAAGAAAAACTTCCTTTTGTTTGTTTTAAACCTGTTGCCTATGAATTTCATTTGGTCGCCCCTCATTCTTATATTGTGGGAACAAGTAAATAACTTTTCCTTATTCACTTAGCGAAAAAGTTGAAGTCACAGCCACCTGCTTGCCTGGCTGACATCAGAGAAGGGTGATTTTTAGAGTTAGGTTTTAAGAAAGAATTGAAGAGAGGGTACACAGGCAGCCTTACAAATTGTTCCCATGTTCGGGGTCAGCATGGGAGAGCTAGGACGGGAAAGGAAAATGGACGCATAAAAGAGACAAAGGCAGAGGCAAGGATCATAGGATGATCTTTGCTTGATGCCGACTCACCTTAATTAGAGGGGAAAAGACAAGTGTCCGCTGTGGCTCTTAGCTGGATTTATGGCTAATTGGCTTGTGTTTGTAATTGCTAAGTATGTTTCCATTAATGAGGCTTTGTGTTCAATTCATGGCACTATTGTTTCATCCGCTCTCTGCCAGGAGAATGCTCCTGGAAATGAAATGACACATCTGCAGGAAGGGCTGGCTCTCTGAATAAATATTCCAGATCCAGACCACCTACAAAATTACGGTTGCTTTGAAATAATGAGCATGTTGTGCTTGCCATGCTGGAAAATTATCTGTTCTGTTGCACATTTTCAGTGGGAGGGATCACTTCAGACAAATACCCTAAGCTGAAAGGGCTATTTATTACTGTGGTCACACTCGGGGCAGGTCTACACTGCAGTTAGACACCGGCAGCTGGCCTGTGCCAGTTAGGGCCCCAGTGCGCTAGGTGCTGTACAAACATATCATAGAGATGTAGGGCTGGAAGGGATCCTAGAAATCATCTAGGTGCCGTGGCAGTAACAAGTACACTCAGACCACCCCAGACAACCATTTGTCCCGCCTGTCCGAAAGACCACCAGGGATGGAGCTTCCACGACCCCCTTAGGAATCCTGTTGCAGAGAATAAGAATGGCCATGGTGGGTCAGACCAAAGGTCCATGTAGCCCAGTATCTTGCCTGTTGACAGTGGCCAGTGCCAGATGCCCCAGAGGGAGGGAACACAACAGGTAATCCTCACGTGATCCCTCCGCTGTCACCGACTTCTAGAGAAACAGAGGCCAGAGACACCATTCCTACCCATCCTGGCTAATAGCCATTGATGGACCTAACCTCCATGAATCTATCAAGCTCTTCTTTGAATCCTGTTAAAGTCCTGGCCTTCACAACATCCTCTGGCAAGGAGTTCCACAGGTTGACTGTGCGCTGAGTGACGAAAAACTTCCTTTTGATTGTTTTAAACCTGCTGCCTATTCATTTCATTGGATGACCCCTAGTTCTTAAGTTATGGGAACAAGTCAATAGCTTTTCCTTATTCACTTTTTCCACACCAGCCATGATTTTAGAGACCTCTGTCCTATCCCCGCTTTGTCTCCCTTTGTCTAAACTGAAAAGTCCCAGTCTTTTTAATCTCTCTTCATAGGGGACCCGTTCCAAACCCCTCAGCATTTCTGTTGCCCTTTTCTGAACCTTTTCCAATGCCAAGAGATCTTTTTAGAGATGAGGTGACCACATCGGTACGCCGTATTCAAGAGTGTCACTACCATTTTCCTGCTAGCCAGCCTGGATCTTTTTTGCTGCAGATGTAGCCCATCACTTCTTGCCCTGCTGTCCAGCGCTGTCCCTACCCATATGCAAAGTTCACAGCCCCGTAGGGCACCACCAAGTTGCCCCAAATGTTATGGTGCCCTAGGCAGCTGTGTCTTACGTATGGGGCAGCGCCAGCTCTGGAAGCCAGTCACATCCCCCCGCCTGCTTCCCCCCCTCGAGCTACACCAACAGGGCTGTCCCTCGGAGCGTGCAGGGCCTGGGACACCCCCTGCCCATTCTGCCCTCTGCCCTGAGCAACAAGGCCTGGCAGCAGTAGTTGCACTCGCCAGCGGTGGCTGGATGTGGAGCGACCCGGTGCCAGCCCACTCTGGCAGTTGGCAGTTGCATCCCTAGGCTTCCTGCCGCTGCAGGAGAGTCCAAGAGCCATTTCCATCCCTTCCCCCAAGCCCCCACTCCCTAGCAGCGTGCCCGGGAGCCAGGGGAGCAGGGCCGGCTGGGGCCAGGTTGCTCTGCTTACTGCCACCGATTGTGAGTGGAGGGGCCCTGCTGTCTCCCTGCCCTGCCCCCTTCAGCTCCTGCCCCCACAGCCCTGAATGCCTCCCCCCCGCGCCATGGAGGGTCGCAGCCCTGCTACTGTCAGTGAACACGGAGAACAATTGATCCCTGTCCTCTTTATAACAGCCCTTAACATACTGTCTCACTTTCAAGTAGGAATAAGGGATCTTCGGGAAAAGGGTTTATTTTCCGCAAGATCCCGTCTAGACTGGCGCTTTTCTCCGGCAAAACCCCGAGCCGGAAAAAAGCGGCAGCCATGTTCATGCAAATGCCGTGGGGGATATTTAAATCCCCCGTGGAATTTGCAATTCCGACTGGTCTCATTAGCATCCCTTTTCCGGAAAAGGGTGCCAATGTAGACACAGCCTAGGAGTGTTGTGAGAGAGACACGAGAAGTCATTCTTCCACTCCACTCTGCGCTGATTAGGCCTTGGTTGGAGCATTTTGTCCAGTTCTGGGCACCACATTTCAAGAAATTGGAAAGGGTCCAGAGAAGAGCAACAATCATGACTAAAGGTCTAGAAAATATAAGCTATGAGGGAACATTGAAAGAACTGGGTTTCTTCAGTTTGGAAAAAAGAAGACTGAGAGGGGACATCATAGCAGCTTTTAAGTACCAAAGAGGAGGGAAAAAAATATTTTCCTTAACCTCTAATGGTAGGACAAGAAGCAACGGGCTTAAACTGCAGCAAGGGACATTGAGGTTGGACATTAGGAAAAGCTGCTTAACTGTTGGGGTGGTTAAATGCTGGAATAAGTTGCCCAGGGAGGTTGTGGAATCTCCATCTCTGGAGATATTTAAGAGCAGGTTAGACAGACACCTGTCAGGGATGATCTAGATGGTGCTTGGTCCTGCCATGAGGGCAGGGGACTGACTTGATGACCTCTCAAGGTCCCTTCCAGTTCTAGTTCTACGATTGTACCCAGAACTAGACACAGTATCCAGCTGAAAACTCACTGGCTGTGTCTAGACTGGCAAGTTTTTCCGCAAAATCATCTGCTTTTGTGGAAAAACTTGCCAGCTGTCTACACTGGCCGCTTGAATTTCCGCAAAAGCACTGACGATCTCATGTAAGATTGTCAGGGCTTTTGCGGAAATACTATGCTGCTCCCGATCGGGCAAAAGTCTTTTTCTGAAAAACTTTTGCACAAAAGGGCCAGTGTAGACAGCAGAGATTTGTTTTCCGCAAAAAAGCCCCGATCGTGAAAATGGCGATCGGGACTTTTTTGCGGAAAAGCGCGTCTAGATTGGCCATGGACGCTTTTCCGCAAAAAGTGCTTTTGTGGAAAAGTGTCCTGCCAATCTAGACGCGCTTTTCCGAAAATGCTTTTAACGGAAAACTTTTCCATTAAAAGCATTTCCGGAAAATCATGCCAGTGTAGACGTAGCCACTGGTGCCAAGGGGAGCAGGATAACTACTTCCTTCTATGTGCTACACTCCTGCAAGGACACCCCAGAATCTCACTGTTGACTCGTATTCAGTTTCTGATCTATTACAACTCGAAACTGCCAATAATGTCTAAAAAATAAAACAAACTTGCCCTTTCTCCCACCCAGAACCTCCCCCTCAGCAAAGAAAGGCAGCCCCATGCTTTGCATGCGCTCGGTAGGGAAAGTGGTGGTGGCCTTCAAAAAGATGCGCTCAGGATCCCAGCCTCTGCTCTCTGGGCCTCCCCCTACAGAGGAAGCATCACACTGAAGTGCTCTCTTGGCGCCCTAGAAAGGAGCCTTCACATGCCAGGGCAGCTCCCCACCGCTGAGGGGACTCAGCTCTTCCCCTCCCTGGCTTGCAACCCACTCGGCATCTCGACTCTCTCTAGTGCTCCTGTTCTTAGTACGAACGGCTCCTTCTCGGCCAGCGCTTGCAGCCCCCCGTGTGTGTGAGAGACACACTCCTTGCCGAAGCCAGGGAAGGTGCATGCGCCTGTTGGAAGCAGCAGCATCCCTGAGCTTTTTAAGCTGGGTCGGGTTTGGTTTGATGTACACAGCAAGCCAGCCCTAGCCTCCTCCGACCACGGGAAATGAGGGAACAACAGCTACACAGGGCAGAGGGTGCGGGGGGCTTCCAACTGCTTCTTATCACACCTCCCTGGCCTAGGGTCAGACAACGTGGGGATTGTTTCGGGACAATTTACTCTCATTGGGATTTAAAACATGGGCAAAGTTATTCATTATAACGATTAGCATTAAGGTTGCACCTACAGGCTCCAGCCAAGACCTTCCTCTGTACAGAGAGCAGGAGATGGTTTCTGCCACTCGGACCTTACAGAGTAAATAGGCCAGACAAAGGGGTACCAGACTCTCCATTTAACTCAGGGGTGAAGCACATATAGCCCGGGGGCCAAATCTGGCCCCTGTCTTGTCTGGATCTGGCCCCCGAGGCTCCTGTACCCTCTCTCCCTCCTCTCCAGATGGCACATCCCAAGCCTGCTTCCTGGCAGTCCCCTCCCACACATGGAACCCCTCATTTTTGACCCCACCTCAGAGCCCAAGGAGGTTCACGAAATCTACACGTGTGGGCCCCCCAGGCTCTGGTGTGCGAGGGGAATGTGGTGAGTGTCTTTCTGCCTCTCAGGGGCCTCACTAGTGACTTCTTTTCCCTTCTCACTTGTGTGCAGCCCCCGCCCCACAAAAGTTCCCCGCCCCAATTTACTGGTGGGTAATTGGGCACAGAAAATGGAAATAACTTGCCCAGGATCACACAGAGAATTCATGGCAGACCCTGGAGTTAAACCTACAGAGCCCAAGGCTCACTGCACACAACCCTCTGGCTACGTCTAGACTGGCAGGATTTTCTGCAAATGTTTTTAACAGAAAAGTTTTTCCGTTACAAGCATTTGCAGAAAAGAGCGTCTAGATTGGCACTGATGCTTTTGCGCAAAAGCACTTTTTGCGGAAAAGCGTCCGTGCCAATCTAGACGCAGTTTTGCGCAAGAAAGCCCCGATCGCCATTTTTGCCATCGGGGCTTTTTTGCACAAAACAGTTTTCAGCTGTCTACACTGGCCCTTTTGCGCAAAAGCATTTCTGGAAAAGGGCTTTTGCCTGAACGGGAGCAGCATAGTAATTGCGGAAGAACACTGACAAACTTACATTAGATCGTCAGTGTTCTTGCACAAAATCAAGCAGCCAGTGTCGACAGCTGGCAGGTTTTTCCGCAAAAGCGATTGCTTCTGCGGAAAAACTTGCCAGTCTAGATGCAGCCTCTATGTCTCTGTCCTCTCTTCCATCATGTGGCATTAGGCCTCCCTCACGGACTGACCCGGTGACTTGGCCCCTCTCAGTGAACCCAACAAGGATACTAAAGACACAATAACCTGCTGCCCGGTTCTTCCTCCATTCATGGAATATTCTGCATTGCACTGGTGTACCGGACGGTCGGCTCTTGGCATTTCAATACATAATAGAAATAAACAAGGTGTAACATTGGAAAAACAACTGGGCAAAGTCTCATCTACAGGCTCCATCGCTCAGGGAGTCTCTCAGAAATGTTTAAACCAAATTTCTATTGAATTTCTCTAGTCAAAAAGACGAAATGCCGGCCTGGCTGCAGGGTTTAGTGCACATTACATTGGTCATTAGTTTGGGCTGTGGAGCACCCAGGGAAATCAATCCAAGCAGACGTTCGACACGGCAGAGGCCTGCGGGGGACCCTCAGTCCTCATAAAAAAGCATGTTGTTACTTATGATAATTCAAACGAGCCATAAGGAGGGAAAAGGAACAAAACAAACATAAAAAACATCTACTAGGCAAACAAGTTGCATCTCGTTATGATATTTAAAAATCCTTTTGTGGCTACAACTCTGGGCCCCTCTCCCCCATTGCCCACCGTGGCTGTCCTCCTCACTCCTGCTTCATGGCAGAACAGTCACCAACCTCCAGCAAACCAGAAGAGACTTGCTGTCCCCACTTCCTGTCTTCCCACCTGCTCCGTGTGTGAGGGGTTTGTCTTTCGCTCCTCTGTGCGCTGGGATGGGACTCTGAACATTAAGGGAGCCTGCCTCGGACTAATTCTGAGGCTTCCCTGTAGTGTGGACATGCTATTTTGGAGTAGTTATTTCAGGAGTTATTATTTCAAAATAAGTTATTTTGAAATCATTTCCTAGAGCCGGCCTGCCCAGAGACTGCCCGTTACAATTGAGAGGGATAAGGAAGAAATGCTCAGGTGACTCTAGCTTGATTGCATCCAACCCCTTCTGCCGTGGGTAGCATGTGTAAGAGCACAGCAGGTGAGGGGTCAAGTCAGGTGACAAACAGCGGTGTAACTTACACCGCGTGGTACGTTGTCAGCCAGTGTTGGCAGGAGAAATGGGGTGAGTGTAGCCAGGCTGAAGCAGGGAGGCAGAAAGGGGAGGGCTGAGCTATAGAGTCGGCACATTTTCTGGAGGCTGACATCCTGTGCATCAGAATCAACACTCTCATTGGCAATAAGAGTAATGAATCATTAATAAATGCTCAGGTGGCCCTGGATGACAGACTTGTCTACCCACAATAGTTGTCCTTCTTTCTCTCTCCGAAGCTAGTGTGCAGAGAGACCTAAATGAACCGTTAAAATGGGACCATCCGCTGATGCAGACAGCTCAGGCAGGCATGTGAAAGTTACTGTGCTTAGATAGCGAGCACACCTACTTCCTAGAGCACTGACCAATATTGCCTCATTGTCTTCTTGTGCTCCCAGTCTCTCTGCAGCCATCTGTGGTCTTGTCTATACTTAGATTGTAAGCATCTTATGGCAGCAACTGTCGTCTCGTATGTGTGCAGCACCTAGTTTAATAAAGAGAAATGCAAAGTGCTCCACTTAGGAAGGAACAATCAGTTCCATACATACAAGATGGGAAGCGACTGTCTAGGAAGGAGCATGGCGGAAAGGGATCTAGGGGTCATAGTGGACCACAAGTTGAATATGAGTCAACAGTGTGATGCTGTTGCAAAGAAAGCAAATATGATTCTAGGTTGTATCAACAGGTGTGTTGTAAGCAAAACTCGTGAAGTCATTCTGCCGCTCTACTCTGCACTAGTTAGGCCTCAGCTGGAGTACTGTGTCCAGTTCTGGGCGCCACATTTCAAGAAAGATGTGGAGAAATTGGAAAGGGTGCAGAGAAGAGCGACAAGAATGATTAAAGGTCTAGAGAACATGACCTATGAAGCCAGGCTTCATGAACTGGGCTTGTTTAGTTTGGAAAAAAGAAGATTAAGGGGGGATCATGATAGACATGATCACACTGTTGACTCATATTCAAATATCTAAAAGGGTGTCACAAGGAGGAAGGAGAAAATTTGTTCCTCTTGGTTTCTGAGGACAGGACAAGGAGTAATGGGCTTAAAGTGCAGCAGGCGAGGTTTAGATTGGACATTAGGAAAAAATTCCTAACTGTCAGGGTGGTCAAATATTGGAATAAATTGCCAAGGGAGGTGGTGGAATCTCCCTCTCTGGAGATATTTAAGAACAGGTTAGATAGACATCTGTCAGGGATGGTGTAGACGGAGCTTGGTCCTGCCTTGAGGGCGGGGGGCTGGACTCGATGACCTCTCGAGGTCCCTTCCAGTCCTATTATTCTATGATTCTATGATTCTAGTACAATGGGCTCGCATGAACTGTTGTAACACAGACAACAGCCACAACAGTGTCACCACCATTATTCCCAGCTTGCTGTTAACACTGAAACTTAATGGTCACTGTAAACAATAACAACAAGGAGTCCTGTGGCACCTTAAAGACTAACAGATTTATTTGGGCATCAGCTTTTGTGGGGTTTTGTCCCCCAACACTGAGGCCTAAATAAATCTGTTAATCTTTAAGGTGCCACAGGACTCCTAAGGGTATGTCTACACTACAAGGTTAATTCGAACTAATTTAGTTCGAATTAGTTAATTCGAACTAAGCTAATCCGAACTAACGGACCCAGACTAAAAAACTAGTTCGAATTAGCGTTTTGCTAATTCGAACTAGCATGTCCACATTGAGTGGACCCTGAACCGGGCTTAAGGATGGCCGGAAGCAGTGCCGGCAGGGTATCAGAGGAGGACTTAGAGTGTGGAGATGCTGTCTCAGGCTAGCCGAGGACTGTGCTTAAAGGGACCCGACCCCCACCCCGGACAGACAGTTCTCAGGGGTGCCCCGCTTGCAAAGCAGTCCTGGCTTGGAGTGCCCTGAGTACCCACACTGGGCACATCACAGCACTCGGCCATCAGACCGGCTGCACTTGCCGCAGGCTGCCATCTGGGGAGAGGGGACTATTGGGGGGCTGCAGGAGAGCTTCCACCCCCAGAAGCCCACAGAGCCAGCCCAGTCCTCCCCATCGGGGGCTCGTGCCCCATTCCTCCCTCACCTCTTTCCACTGACCCTTTCCTAGTCCCTTTTCTTGATGTACAAAATAAAGGAACGTGTCTTCCAAAATGGAATCTGTCTTTATTGAACAAAACTGGGGGAGACTGGGAAAAGGAGGTGGAAGAAGGGAAGAGAGAGGCTGGGAGAGGGGAGGGCAACTAAAATGATCAGGGTTTGGGAACAGGTCCCATATGAAGAGAGGCTAAAGAGACTGGGACTTTTCAGCTTAGAAAAGAGGAGACGGAGGGGGGATAGGATAGAGGTCTATAAAAGCATGAGTGGGGTGGAGAGGGTGCATACAGAAAAGTTCTTCATTAGTTCCCATAAAGAAGGACTAGAGGACACCAAAGGAAAGGAATAGGTAGCAGGCTTCAAACTAGTAACAGAAAGTTGTTCTTCACGAAGCAAAGAGTCAACCTGTGGAACTCCTTGCTGAAGGAGGCTGTGAAGGCTAGAACTAGAACAGAGTTTAAAGGGAAGTGAGATCAAGTCATGGAGGCTGGGTCCATGGAGTGGTATTAGCCAGGGGGTAGGAGTGGTATCCCTGCCCAAGGCTTGTGGAAGGCTGGAGAGGGATGGCACGAGACAAATGGCTTGGTCACTGTCTTCGGTCCATCCCCTCCAGGGTCCCTAGGGTTGGCCGCTGTCGGCAGACAGGCTACTGGGCTAGATGGACCTTTGGTCTGACCCAGTCCGGCCATTGTAAGCTCAGGGCTCAGGGTCGGAGGTCTCACTGGACCCCCTTGATTCTCTTACACACCTGCTTCTGGGTGGCCAGACTGGCAGCTCTCCTGCTCTAGACGGCCACTTTCCTGTGCCTAGTGCAGAGGTCGTGGACGAGGTCCACGATGTCCGCACTAGACCAGGTGGGTGCCCGCCTCTTGCGGTCCTGGGCAAGCTCCCGGGAACCGCCAGCTTGGTCCCGGGAAGAGGGGAAGGGCTGGAGGGCATCGGGTGGCTGGCTCGAGCCGTGCCAGGTGCAGGGTCTGCTGGCTGGGTGCTGGCAGGCTTGCACCTGGCACAGGCACCGTAGCCAGCCTGTGCCCCTTTAAGAGGTCCGGGGCCGGGAGGGGGGCAGAAGAGTTTCCCTGGTTTTGGCCAGAGTGGCCACCAGGGAAAGCTGGGGAGGGCTAGCCTCCCACTAGTTCGAATTAAGGGGCTACACACCCCTTAATTGGAACTAGCTAGTTCGAACTAGTCTTAATCCTCGTAAAATGAGGTTTTCCTAGTTCGAACTAAGCGCTCCGTTAGTTCGAATTAAATTGCATGCGGGGTAGACCCTGATGTGGCGGTCGGGGAAGAAGGTCCCGGCCTGCAGCCGCTGGCACACGGAGGAGTTGCGGTACACCCGGACGTCGTGTGCTTTGCCGGACCAGCCCACATTAATGTCTGTGAACTGTCCCTGGTGGTCACACATGGCCTGCAGGATCACGGAGAAGTACCCCTTGCGGTTGACGTACCGGGACGCCTGGTGTTCCGGGGCACGGATGGGGATGTGCGTCTTGTCGATGGCCCCCCCGCAGTTGGGGAAGCCGAGGGCGCCGAATCCCCGGATGACGGCGTCCGGGTAGGTGAGGCGGACCACCCTGCGGAGCAGCACCTGGTTGATGGCCTTGACCACCTGCGGAGAGAGACACAGCAAAGCGCCAATCAGTGGGGCGCCCGGGTGGCTGGGAGCCTTCGTGCCCTGGCAGTGCCCCGCGCCCCACTCCCGGAAGCAACCCCCCTGGCGGCGTGTAGTACGGCCGGGACAGACCGACCCCTCCAGTGCGGGGCGCTTTCGCCTCCTCCCGCCCCCCCTTTGTCCCTGGGGCGGCCCATCCCCTCCTTGCAGCCCCCCTCCCCCCTGGCTCGGTGGCTGACGAGCGCTGTACCTGCATGAGCACCGCTCCGACGGTGGATCTCCCCATGCCGAACTGGTTCCCGACGGATCAGTAGCTGTCCGGCGTGGAGAGCTTCCAGAGGGCGATGGCCACCCGCTTCTGGAGGGGGATGGCGGGCCTCATGCGAGTGTCCCTTCTGCGCAGGGCAGGGGCGAGCCACTCGCAGAGCTCCAGGAAGGTGTCCCTCCTCATCCTGAAGTTCTGGGTCCACTGTCGGTTCTCCCAGCGCTCCAGGACGATGCGGTCCCACCAGTCGGTGCTGGTGTCCAGACGCCAGACGCGGCGGGGCACGCCGGTGCCGGGGCGCCGCCGCGGCTCCTCCACGGCCCCCAGGGCGGCCAGGCGGAGAGGCAGGGGGCTGACGTGCACCAGGAGGTGCCAGGCAGCCTCGAGCCATTGGTGGCAGGCTTGCAGCAGCAAGTCCAGAAAATGCACCAGAAGGTGAAGGGCGAGCTCTGGCTCCATGTTGCCACCTGTGGCGGCCCCCCCGAAGGGAAGCACCGACACAGACGGGCACAGAGACCAACGCTTTGCTGTCCCTCGGCGAGGTTGGCAAGGAAGCAGGAAAAGCTGAGAACCGGCTGTCCGGGGGGGTCCCTTTAAGCTCGAGCCTCAGATAGCTTCAGACAGCAGCCACACAAAGCAACTACTGACCTGATGCCCTGCCAGAACCAGTTTCAGCTGCCCTTAAATGCCCCCCTGCGTCCAATCAGTGTGGACGCGCTAGTTCGAATTAGCTTAGTTAGTTCAAATTAGCGCTGTAGTGTAGACGTACCCTGAGATAGTAAACAAAGTTGACATTTAAATGATAGCACAAATACTCAAGTCAGGGAAGGGAGCACTGTATTACGAAGAGCTGTAGAACCGCCTACTAAGTAGCTTCCTGTTTGGTGTTCATATGGGAGAAACTGGCCATGTTGACAGAGGTTGAGAGACCATTGCTACTTACCCCTAAGTTTGTTCCTGGGGGGGTCATCAGCACATAGACAGTGACAATCTGAGAGGCCCCGGAGATGGTTCGCAGACAGCACCTCCCAGCAGATCTCCCAGCAGTTTATGCATTTCTGTAATTCCCCCCCTTTCTTTCTTTTTTAAAACAGCCGATTTATAAGCTCATAAAAACAGGCTCATAAATGAAACATCAAGAAATGAATCTCGGCTGCAGCAGATCAATAGTAAATGCTACGTGGTAACGAGTTCTCTGAAACAGAGAAAATGCCTCCTGCCTTTCCTGCTCTTCGGGGAACCGTTGCTCTGTGGCTAGCTTGGCTCTGCTGCACAGACAGAGGATGCGCTTAAAGGTCAGACGACTGCTGCATTGTGCTCTTGGGCTCTCTGGGATTTCACCCTTCAGCTAAGTTCGGGTTATTCATTTCGCACAAGGGAGCAGCCCCAGGGCCCACGAGGCTCTGGCAGCGTCAGCATCGCCTCTAGCTTTCCCTTTCAAGTGCAGCCCCAAAGGTGTAAGGAAGCGTCCACATCATCGTTAGCAGAAGTGACATCCTTCTGCGGTGAGTCTGCCCCGCATGCAAGCAACCAAGGGGGCCCAGACCTCCCTCCCTCTAGGGATCTGCTCTGCATTGTACTTGCAGGGCTTAAAGTCAGCCAGAGCTTACGGTGCAGTCGATATTTTCAGCCCCACCCCAGCCTGGAAGAGGCAGATTAAGGTTTCCTGTGTCCCTGGGCCAGAGGAAGTGGGGAGCTCCCCTCCACCCATGGCCCTTCCCACAGCCCCACCGCTTTCTGCCCTTCCAGAGGGTCCCAACCCTGTTCCACCAAAGGCCCCTCCACTCCACCCCACAACCCATTTGGTACTTTCTGGTCTCCCCCACTGCTGCCCACGGCTGGAGACGCTTTGCCTCCCCCAGAGCTCCAAGGCTGCAGTGGGGAGTGAGAGTTGCCCCAGCCATGGGGCTGGGACAGATAGTGAGAGCTCCTGCATGCCCAGGCCACAGCGGGGGACCTTCTCCCTCCCCACCCATCGCTGCTACCAGGTGGTGGGGTTGGGGTGCAGGGGCTTCCCCCATAGCGCCAGCCCAGCAGCCAGGGCTCTGGGATCTCCCAGCTGGCTGGGTGAGACCCCAGGGAGTGGGCCCCATAGGCCCTGTGGCTAATCTGCCACTCCCCCTGGTATAAACCTGGCAAGACTCTGCCCCTCCCAAGCTCTGCCCACGGTGCCCATTGTCAGCTGGAGGAGGCTGCACCACTCCAAACAGCCTGCCATGGCCCCGCCCACACTCTGCCCACAGACCCCTCCTGCCGTTCCCAGTGCTCTGCCTTCACGCCTCCCCGAGGCTGGCTGGCTGGCTGGCTTACCTCCCACAGGGACTCCGGGTGGCTGGGGCGGGGGCTGCACTGCGGGGGCTGCATCCAGGCCACACGCACTCCAGGGCTGGGGGCGATGCCGCAGTGCTAGCCAGATGCCCAGTGCACCGGGGTTGGGGCCGCTGCTCCTCCGTACTCTGGGGCTGGGGAGCACTCGTCTGGCTCTCTTCCTCCCCATCCATGAGCATACAGCCCTCCCGTGGCGACAGCAGCAGTGGCATTGACGGGAAGGCACCACCAGGCAAGTCTGGCACGTGGTCTCGGTTGCATTTATTGACGAGACACACCTGCTGAGAACAAGACGGAGTGAGTTCTAGCCTGCGCGCTGGTCTTGGGGAGCGACTGGCCTACATTCTACCTGGGTAAGAACTAGGAATGTGAGTTTCTGACCGTCTGAGAAAAGAGCCACTGAATTCAACCGACAGCCACCTATTTATCGAATAACGGACGTGCTTTATTTGGAATATACTGCTCTGCTTTCCAGCAGCGTTGTGCACTGACAACTCTCTCTTTGCTTCGTATTTCAGGACAATAATTTCTTACCAGAACTCCTGGGATTTTTTCCCAATCTCCACACTGATGCCAGGAACAAATTTTGAGAAACAACGTGCACACGTGATTTATTAACCCTTTCTGTGGTTCTCACTCTTTTGGGGAATAATAATAATCATAATCTTACTTGTATCATTTTGTTAGAAAAGCTTTCAAAAAACTACTACAAAATGTACGCTACTCCTCTCACATAATACCTATCATTCTAGCTATTCTGTGAGCTCTCTTGCTATGCACGCGACACATATTTATATCCCTCTCTCCCCACCAACCCAGTCTGCCATCTCTCAGAGCTACGCAGAGATAGTTATACAAGGTCTACAAGTTTTTCTACAAGAAGAATTGCACAGGCTTAACTCAAAGGGTGAATTTAAACTGATTTAATTTAACTGGAGCAAACTCCTCTGTAATGTTGTGGGGCCATGCAGGTGCCCATAGCAGTGCTGCTGACTTGAAGGGATAAATTGTCTCAAAGATAGTTAGGAGTGCTGGTACCATAGAGTCTGAAGAGGGAGCCCACCTATCTGGACAACTCTGCTGTAAGGGGGCCAATGCTTGAGATGATGGGACATCCAGGATTTCCAGGTATATGGCATTTGGGTAGCAGACTCTTGGTCAGGACTCTAGAAGTGTGTCTGGATAGATTTGGTCCTGTGCAATTGCAGGGAAGTTCTTGAGTAGATGGTGTAGTTTATTTTGGTATTCCTCCGTGGGATCAAAGGGCAGTGGCCCGTAGAAGGTGGTGTTGAAGAGTTGCCTGGAAGCCTCTTGTTCGTACTCTGACCTATTCATGACAACTCAGGAAAGACAGAAGTGGTGGTGGAGCAAAATGCTCTGAGGACCATACCAAGGCCTGGATGGACACGGCTTTTTTAAAGATGCCCAAAACTGGTTTGCTGGATTAGGACCCAGTATTCTCCCCTCAGGATCACTCACAGGATTCAGCTGCAAGTGATCAAAGGAAGCACTTGGGTCCGGCAGGACTCTCCACTTCTCCTGCACACATGCTCCGTGCCAGTGGAAAGACCAACCTTCTTCCAGCTGCATCTGTAGATTTTCTGTCCATCGTGATCTGCTACAATGCACAGTGCCTATAAGTGAAAGAACAGGGTCTGGATCTCCCCTGCCTTGTACACTTCCATCTGTGCAAAAGTGGTGTGAGCCGCTGTGGTTACACCCCTCCATACACACTTTGCACTGGGGTAAACTTTGAAGACAATTGGATCTGCTGACTGTGAAATGCTCCAGTGGATTAAGAATTCAGCAACCTGCCTACTGACAACATGGGTGACCCAACACCCATCATCCCGGGCTACTGACTTCATTGACTCCCTGTGGAATAAATACCCAATTCAAGAGTCCAGTCTTAACCTTTAAAGCTCTCCCTGAATTGGCCCTGGGCTACCCAGGGGACAGCTTCCCTTTCCACGACCATGCCATACCATGCCTGCCTCCGGAGGAATGACACCGTCAACTTCCAGGTGGCCAGCGAGGGTCGGTGACATCTTCTCGGCAGCAGGCTGTGGAGCTCATTTCCCCAGAAGGTCAGAGTGACCGTGCACCTCACCAGCTGCACATCATAATGAAAAAGTCACTGTCCTCTCACAAGCGCAAACATGGCCAGGATTGGGGGAGGGGGGAGCCAACGTGTGGCATTTACAGAGACGGTGTGCTTCATCTTTTCACAATGACCACCATAGTCCCCGGCGAAAGAGGAAGGGTGCTAATCTTCATCCACATTTTTCATGGAACAGCAGCAACCTGTAACTCAATACAACGTCCATGCAAAAAGCAATAAACGGCCCTAGGAAGGGCAGGGTAGACCGGCCAAACTCTCAGCCTTCTCTCAGAGATGGGAAGTCTTCTGCCTTGTCACGGCATTCGGTTATTACACCTCTGACTTGGATTCTCAAGATCTCAGGTAACCCCAGGGATGCATCTTTCCTTAGCTGGGGGCCTCCTAGCTGGGAGAGGATATGCAGAACTTTCTGTCAGTTACACATGAACTAGTCAGGGTTGGTCCTGCTTTGGGCAGGGGATTGGACTCGGTGGCTCCTGAGGTCTCTTCCAATTCTAGGATTCTACGTGAGCTGTCAGAGTTGTTCATAAGCTCCAGGTGGATGGGAGGTTCCTGGGGCAGCTTAGCAAAATGACAAAGGTGGTTCTACATGAACACGGATATCACACTTCTCCACTCTCTGTTGTGGTTGTTTGCTCAACCCAGAGCACCAAACAGGCTGGCTAGCTCTGTGCAGCTTTCCTGCTGGCCTGGCTGAGCTGGAGGATCGAGTCTCTGTTTTCCTTCCTCCCTCTTTCTCTCTTGCAGGGTTCTGCTGTGATCTTTCTATTCAATTCTGTTCTAGCAGCTTGTAGTGTGGGTCTCTATTCAATCCTGTTCTAACAGCTTGTAGGGTTTACAGACACCCAGGGCACCAGGGTGGAAGTGCATAACAAACTGATTTCATTTTCTGCCTGCACAGGCTTATGGCTTCCTGCTACGTGCCCACCAGGGGCTCTCTCGCTATCACTGCTCAGAATGGGTAAGGTGTTACTGATGCAGTCTAAGAACCTGGAGTAAATTAAGGCCTTGCCCATACAGGCTACAAGAGCATCAGCCCTGCATGTGCAGACATTTTCATGAGGCTTAAAATGAAATAGTTGGATGCAATCACCATTTCTCAAAGAAAAAGAAACATTCTCTTTGCTTTCTCCAGGCCTTTCCCCCACCATTACTTCTACTGAAAGGTCATCCTTTCTTAATATTGGTGGGGGGAGAGGAGGTCTCCCAAAGAAATTGGCTCTCCTTTTCTTTGCTGTGCTGAGGAATAGTGGAAAACTTTGCTTCCTAGACGACTCTCCATGCTTAATTCCAGCACATGTCTCCTGTGCATTCCATAAGCAATTAGCCCTGCTGCTGAAAAGGCATCACAGCTCAGCAAATGCATGACTTGCTAAAGCAAACAAGATATTGGGTGGAACTAATTCAGAAAAAAAAAGGCATTTGCATCTCTTTTGCTGAGCTGTCTGTACAGACGGTTTGGGTTCCCCTTGGTTGCCCAGAAGATCATGTGATACACAGACACTGGAAAGCCTTGCAGAGAAAAAAGCTATGAGATTATTTTACAGCTCACCCTCTCATCATTGTTGTTATTTATTCTGTATCCAGACAAGACACTTACAAGCTACCCAACAAGGAGGTAAGGAGACGGATTTCAGAACCTCTTAGTGCAGCCACTTCCTTGATGCTTTGCACTTATTTCATGTGTAACCCTTCTGCCAGGAAGTGCCGGCAGCAGCCAGGGCCGGGTTCAATATCTAGGGGTTTCTTTTCATTCACCCAACACAGAACTGGCTCGAGCTCCCACCCGGTAACCTGGGAAATTCACGCACACCCCTGGGCACTTCTGGGAAGTGGGGGTAAGAGGCGTCTCGCCCACTCCATTGGCCACTTGCCGCTGCTCCTGCCAGCCGCCCCCCTGGCTGGCCGGCAGCCACTTGCTCCTGCCTGCCGGCTGCCTGTCAGCTATTCCCACTAGCTGCCCTGCCAGCCATCTGCTGCCTGCTGGCAGCTCCCTGCTGCCAGCCGCCCACCTGCTGGTGATGGGTTTGGATCTGGGCCAAACCTAGTGATTTCAGCTCTTGACCCATAGTGCAGGCCAGCAAAAAATAAAGAGATTCCTTATGGATTCTGTTTTAGTTATATTACTAGGATGGGAGAGGGGGAGGGGAAGAGAAACAGGTTGAACTAGTCTTACAGCTCATGCCTGGAGGGCATGTAGCCTGCTGGTTCAGAGCTCTGCTCTCCCCCTCAATTCAAATCACTTGAGTCTGGAAGGGAAAGGCTTGTCCATCCGAGATTCTTTACACTGACAGCGTCTCTCTTGATAGGCCACAGAAATCAAACGGTTCTCTCATTCTTTGAGATGATTGCTCCAGAACAGGAAGTAAAGCTAGAGATGCGCTGAGGAGGCAGTGTTTGGATCTGGAGTAGGTTTTCAGCTTTGTGTTCAAAGCAGAGTGAAGCTTTCAGGGTGTTGTTCTTGCTGGATTCCAGCTGTGTCCCAAGTGGAAATAGGTCAGTTCTGCAATTGAATCCATATATGTCCAGGAAGCTGATGAGCCCCAATTACGAAGGTACCATGAGCCAGAAAGTCAAATCACAAGCATGAGCAGAATCTAGGCTGGAAATCAGAAAAGTCCTTGTTAAACCACAAACATCTTTGACTATCAGCCAATGTGGCAAGGAAATTATGAAACCCTCATGCAAACCAATCCATGTACCCATGAGCTTGATTATTTCAGTTCATCAAGTATTTCTAGAAAAGAGGCCAAAAATTCTGAAAAAGCTCCAGCTGGGACAGAAGTGCATCAGCCCATATGCTGAGCAGCATAGGTCATTTTGACCACATCATGCTGGTGTTCTTATGGCTCCCTGTGGCATACAGAGCCTCTTACCTAATATTCAAAGGTCTGGGCTGGCACTAGCTACCAGACAGATGCTTCTGCAGCAGCTTCTGTTCACTGGAATCATGAAACAGACAACCAGCAGGTGAGGCTTGTGAATGGAAGAGCCAGAATCTTCACAAGAGGTTGGCCCAGTCTATAAAACTAATCCCCGCCCCCCAAGATAACAGCCTCATTGAGTTCACCCAGAGAGATTGTTATTGTTCTGCTTTAAAATAGTTGGGACGGTTTGAATATTGGAGCAACGAAGACTTGATATTATGCTGATAGGCACGTATCACAGATAGAGGGATGGCTGAACAGACGTCAGTGTACATGTGTCCCAGCCTGGTATAAGCACCCTTCTCAGAACCTTTATTTGAGCTAGATGCCCCCAGGGCTGGAAGGAAGGAGAAAGCCCATCTCTTTTCTTATTTTGAGCATCAGCCAATTCTTCTTCTTTGGTCACTGGTAGCAAAATTATTCTACTGAACCCTTCGCCACCTCTGGGGCTTGGAGAATTCATCGGCACATGCTGCCTATTTAGGCACAGCGGCTGTGTCTAGACTGCATCCCTTTTCTGTAAAAGGGATGCAAATTAGACACATCGCAATTGCAAATGAAGCGGGGATTTAAATCCCCCCTTCATTAGCATAAAAATGGCTGCTGCTTTTTTCCGGCTTGGAGCTTTGCTGGAAAGGATAAGGGATCTTTTGGAAAAGGCTTTATTTTCTGAAATATCCGCGTCTAGACTGGCAAAGCTCCGTGCCGAAAAAAAGGGACAGCCATTTTTATGCTAATGAAGCAGGGGGGGGGATTTAAATCCCCGCTTCATTAGCAATTGTGATACATCTAATTTGCATCCCTTTTACGAAAAAGGGATGCAATCTAGACATAGCCAGAAGGTGGAAGAGTTAGCATGGTCCTGGAGATGGATTCTTAGTGCTGACCTCAAAGTTGATCACAGGAGTTAAGCAAGACAAATCAAAATAGCCAACTGTACCCTTTTATGGTTTCTCAGGGAAGATTTAGGGTGGTTGTGAGGTTTATGTTGCATGTTTTTGGGATGTATCATTAACATTTACATTTTTAGCAGCTCACTGAGGTGCAAGGCAAGTGATGGGGCTGGCTGGAACCATGAATGATACTGGTAGGCATGAGTCAAGATTCAGTCCTGATGGGGAAAAGTTTTTGCTCTTTTAGTCAAGTTCCTTGCTGCATCCCTGCCAGTGAAGGACATTTTCAAATTGCTGCATCCCCCTCTTGCTACTGCAGATCTAAAGTAGCCAGCTCTACCAACTTCTGGGGTTTATCAGTGTTTCTTGTGACCATTCCCACACTTTCTATGAATGTAGATTCTCAGGTCTCAGCTCATTGATATACTTCAGCATATGCACAGTCCCAGTCGGAACATAAGAACATAAGAGTGGCCACACTGAGTCAGAACTAAAGTCCGTCTAGCCCAGTATCCTGTTTTCCAACAGTGGCCAATGCCAGATGCCCCAGAGGGAGGGATCTCAATAGGTAATCCTCACGTGATCCTTCCGCTGTCACCTATTTCCAGACTCTGACAGAGGTTAGGAACAGCATTCCTACCCACCCTGGCTAATAGCCATTGATGGACCTAACCTCCATGAATTTATCTAGTTCTTCCTTGAACCCTGTTAAAGTCCTGGTCTTCACAACATCCTCTGGCAAGGAGTTCCACAGGCTGACCGTGCTCTGTGTGAAGAAAAACTTTTGTTTGCTTTAAACCTGTTACCGATTCATTTTATTTGGTGACCCCTAGTTCTTATGTTATGGGAACAAGTAAATCACTTTTCCTTATTCACTTTCTCCATACCAATCTTGATTGTATAGACCTCTATCATATCCCCCCTTAGTCTCCTCTTATCTAAGATGAAAAGTCCCAGTCTGTTTAATCTCTCTTCATATGGGACCTGTTCCAAACCCCTAATCATTTTGTTGCCCTTTTCTGAACCTTTTCCAGTGCCAATATATCTTCTTTGAGAGGAGGCAACCACATCTGTACCCAGTATTCATGATGTGGGCATACCATGCTTTTATATAAAGGCAATAAGATATTCCCGGTCTTATTCTCGATCCCTTTTAAAATGATTCCTAACATTCTGTTCGTCAACGGGTCTACTTAAAATCTGGCATGGGCTGAAGCAGATTGCTAAATCAGAGCCGAAATGAGCGCTCTTGTCCTGGAGAGAAGCAAGGTTGGGGATGAAAGTTCTGATTGCCTCTGAGTCTATTCATCATCTGCTCACAAGTTGCAGGATTACAGATTTGCATGAGCTGTGCTAAAGCCGCTCATAACAGTATCTTTCCAGTAGCAGCAGGGTAGTTTTCTATTAATAATTCCTAGCTTGCAAAGGCTGCATTTCACCAATAGATCTCAAAGTGCTTTCTAAAGGAGGTCAGAGTCATTAGCCCTATTCTATGGGTAGGAAAAACAGGCATAAGGAGACAACAGGACTTTCCCAAGGTCACCCAGCAGGAAAGTGACAAAATTGGGAATAGTGCACTGCACTGTAAATTGTGCATCCTGGGTTCTATCGGCTAGGTCATTGTCTTTACAAGCCATGAAAAACGTTAAACGAGAAATTTTTTTAACTCCTGCTCAATCAGCTGTGAAAATTTGGTCAGTGCACAAAGAGCTAAAGTTACACCTGGCTTGAGGTAACTTTGCTGGAGTCATGCTCCTTTAAAATAGTCATGAACCTAACTCCTTGGGGTCCTAAGGGCTTTAGAGGACAGTACAGCGAGTCATGGGGAGCAGCATTTCATCACGGCCCCCCCTTGCTATTTAGACTATAACATGGGGGTCCCTGTGGGCAATATGTCTAAGTAAACGGCTGGTGGCAGCCTTTCCTAGATTACGTGGGCCTGATACAATCTATCGAGTCCAACAGAAGCTGCAGCAGGGCTTTGAGATGAGGTTTTATATCGCTAGGGGCATGTCTACACTACGGAGTTGTCGGAAAAATGGCCATTTTTATGACAAAACCTGAGTTGTGTTCACACTGCAGTCATAGAACCATAGAGCTGGAAGAGGCCTCAGAAGTCATCAAGTCCAGCCCCCTGCCCTAGGCAGGACCAATCCCAACTAAATCAACCCGGCCAGGGCTTTGTCAAGCCGAGACTTAAACACCTCTAGGGATGGAGACTCCACTACTTCCCTAGGTAACCCATTCCAGAGCTTCAACACCCTCGAGGGCTGTGTCTAGACTGCATCCCTTTTCCGTAAAAGGGATGCAAATTAGACACATCACAATTGCAAATGAAGCAGGGATTTAAATCCCCCCCGCTTCATTTGCATAAACATGTCTGCCGCTTTTTTCCGGCTCAAAGCTTTGCCAGAAAAAAGCGCCAGTCTAGACGTGGATCTTTCGGAAAATAAAGCCTTTTCTGAAAGATCACTTATCCTTTATTTTAAGAGGGCGCTTTTTTCCGGCAAAGCTCCGAGCCAGAAAATAGCGGCAGCCATTTTTATGCTAATGAAGGGGGGGATTTAAATCCCCACTTCACTTGCAATTGCGATGTGTCTAATTTGCATCCCTTTTACAGAAAAGGGATGCAGTCTAGACACAGCCCTAGTGAAATAGTTTTTTCTAATATCCAACCTGGCCCTCCCCCACTGCAACTTGAGCCCATTGCTCCTTGTTCTGCCATCTGTCACCACTGAGAACAGAAATAGAAATGTAGCCGTGTTAGTCTGGTGTAGCTGAAACAAAATACAGGACTATGTAGCACTTTAAAGACTAACAAGATGGTTTATTAGATGATGAGCTTTCGTAGAGTGTCAAATTTTAGCATGAATGCCAGTTCAGAGGATTCCCTTTCAAGTGCAGATTTAAGTGAAAGGGAATCCTCTGAACTGGCATTCATGCTAAAATTCGACACTCTACGTGGGGGGCTCAACAAAGACTCTAGCTAGCTTACCCGTTACAAAGAGAGCTTCCCCAATTATCACCTCTAATACCATTAGCTCACAAACATTTACCTCCCCCACCCCCCCCCGCATCCCCCTTCTGTTCTGAAATGTGATTTGTCCTTTTCATATGTGTTCATTTTTTTAACTGTATCCTTTGGTACATATGGTTGTGACTATTTTCTTCCACTATTTGATCTGAGGAAGTGGGTCTGGCCCACGAAAGCTCATCATCTAATAAACCATCTTGTTAGTCTTTAAAGTGCTACATAGCCCTGTACTGAGAACAGCCTCTCTCCAGCCTCTTTGGAACCTCCCTTCAGGAAGTTGAAGGCTGCTCTCAAATCCCCCCTCACTCTTCACTCCTGCAGACTAAACAGACCCAACTCCCTCACCCTCTCCTCATAGGTCATATGCTCCAGCCCCCTAATCATTTTGGTTGCCCTCTGCTGGACCCTCTCCAATGCGTCCGCATCCTTTTTGTAGTGGGGGGGCCCAGAACTGGACACAATACTCCAGATGTGGCCTCACCAGAGCCGAATAAAGGGGAATAATGACATCTCTGGATCTGCTGGCAATGCTCCTCCTAATGCACCCTAATATGCCATTAGCCTTCTTCGCTACAAGGGCCCACTGTTGACTCATATCCAGTCACAGCCTTCCAAAGTAAATCAAAAGAACAGAGGGGTTTTTCCTGGCATTAGTAATCCTCTAAGAGGAAGAAGCCTTTTTCCAAAAGAGCTCTTTCAGAAAAAGGCGTGTGTGGACAGGGAAGAGGGAGTTCTTTTGAAAGAGGAAAAAGCACAGGTGACCTGGTGGCCACTCTACCCCTAATAATCACAGCTGAAATGTGAGAGCACGTCCATTCAGCATGGACGCAATCTTTTGAAAAAGCAAATCGCTTTTTCGATGCGCTTTTGTGTGTGGTGCTCTTTCAGAAGAAGTTTTTTTGGAAGATCTCTTCTGGAAAAAGCCTGCAGTCTAGACATAGCCTGGAAAGGTAAAACTGAATTAAGGACTCAGCTGTGACCTTTATCCTTCACACTGCCCTGATTTGAGTGCTTGTCTCTGTAGCAGATGTCTGCTTCCAGAGGTGACAGACACTCCCAGCAGATTGTATAAAAGAGGAATAAAGTGAAAATGTGTCCAGAAAAATCAACAGGAGAGTTTTAATCTGGGAAAATAGAAGGGCAGTTGTTTGTCTAGAACTCTGAGAACATAGCAACTGAGTTAATGAACCTGTCCTGACATTCCGTTCCTCCTGCCTCTCTGAACGGGAGGCAGGGGGCATGCAGAACACTTTAAATCATGCCAACACAGTGTCAGCAAGGAAGCTGCAGGCCTCCTCTCCTGGAGCTTGCTGCATCTCGCCGCTTACAGACAGATCAGTTCTGACATACCTTCCTTGCCAGCAGGCGAGCCCACCGGGCCTGCAGAGCCAGCACCAAACCCATTTTGACAGCACACCTGGGGCTTGGTACAGTTGGTGTTTACCTCATGCACAAGCATCACAGTTGGAACAGTTATTCTGGGCCTCCTATGAAGCACCTCACAGAAGCCTTTCATCGAGGGAATTGGTCACAAAGGCATTACTTGGAATGTTGAATTTAGACAAGTAAAGATACACAACTCCAGCTACATTAATTGCTTATCTGAAGTTGGCACACCTTCATTCACCCTGTGGTGCCATCTCTACAGTGGGAGGTTGATGGGAACAAACACTCCTGTCAACTTCTCATCCTCCTGGTGAATCAAGGAGTACTAGTGACGATGGGGACAGTCTCAGCATTTGATTTAGTGGGTCTTTACTAGACCTGCTAAATCAAACTCTGAAAGACCAACCCCTACAATGTTGATCTTCCAGGTAGTGAAGACATGGCCTTAAAAATCGAGCTGGTTAACTTTGCCTGAAGACATTTAGACTAAAACTGCCATGGTTGGGACCAGACCCTGATTTGCCGGTGTTAGGCACCAAGTTCTAATCTAGCACTTTGAACACAGGTCAAACACAGCTGGGCCCCACATCAGAAAACTAACATCCCTGTACCATTTAGGAATCTAGGTCACCCTGGGTTGGAAGAATTCTGCTGTGCAGCTTGTCCAGGCACTGTGCAACTCGGCTCCTCAACTAGGCTGTTCAAAATCACTGATAAGGGGCCAGCCTCCCGAGGAATGGAAGTATTTATTACTACACCTGAGAGTCAGTTCAAATTCTTTGCTCAGGCAATCTGAAATCAGGTCAGCCTCAGCTGTGTTAAGAGTTCAGCTCAAGTACTGTGGTGTTCAGCCTAGTGTTGGATCCTAAACAGAATAGGCTACCTCAAAGATTTGAACAGAAGGAGCCTATGAGATTTAAGGCCCATCAGCACAAAGTGTTGCGCATCTAATACGCTCTCTAAGCTTCTGCATAGACTCACTCAAACCATAGTTTTTGAAGTATTCAACTGTTACCAACAAATAATCGAGAGACCAGTACACAGCACAGGAGGCAGGTGGGGTGGGAAAGAAGAGGGCCCTGCAAGGGGTAATGTGCTGCCTATACATTGGAGGACACCCAGGATTCTTCTGGTATTTGAAAGCTAGCTGTAGCAGCTTAAGCCTGGACTATTTTGCTGTGTTGGAGTGCCTCCCCCCCCCCAAGTGATTACACGAGCCCCAATTGCAAGAGTCACCATAGACAAAAATGAACATGAGGCATCTGGCTCACCTGTCCTATGGAACAGTGTTTCTATGACCTGAAAAGAAGTTCTGTAGGGAAAGGTTAAAGACTAAATTAAGGTCACAAAAACAGCCATCATATGTTGTGTTCTCAGCTCAGTTGAGAAGCTTCTGAAGGCCAGGAGATGTAATGGGGAAGACGACCTTTATTTCCTGCCTCTTTCAGTTTCTAAAGTACCACAAGCATTGAGCCATGGATTATACAAGTCAGCTACTGAGATGGCTCTTTGTAGAGAAGCCATTGAAGCTGGCTCTTTCCCAAGGATGGGTAGGGTGGTGGTCTGTATCCCATGTAGTGCAAGTTTTAGTGCCAGAACAGGGTTCAAGCCAAGACTAACTTTATAGGATTCAGACAGAATAGTCACATCAGTTCCTGCAGGTACCTCAAATGGCTTTTCTATGACTAAGACTAGTCTCCTAGGACCTGCTGTTAGATAGAAGCATCCTCTTCAGTTCTAGAGGAGCGCTGGAGGTTTCTCCAGGCCAGAGAGACTTTTAAATCTAGCACTTAGGACAAAGCTCACTATTGCCTGAATCATAGTTCAGTGATTGTGTAGTGTGCAGCGAGGGAGAGAAGAACACAACACTGGGGACACTGCGTGACAGAACAATACTTTATTTCTGTTAAAGACTTTCCTCTAATCTTCCTAGAGACAATATATGGTGCAACCTACTTTTAACAAGCTTGACAGTCTATTACAATGCAACTGTTCTTGATTATCAGGGATGCCTGGAAGCGAAGCCAGAGTCTAACACATTTAAGGACTTTCTTGCTTTTTCAAGGCAGCCACCTGTAAGCAATCTGGGTTTGAGTTTTAATACTGGTGCTAGCTAGATAAAGTTCATCCCCACTCCTCCCCAGGAAAGCACCTAATGGATAAAGGCCTCGCTAGGTACCAATATAACATGGTTCCTAGTCTGTCTTCTTCTGAGTCACCTCTTCCTTTGGCGTTACATAGGCTCTGCCAGATGGGGTGAAGGGTCCTACCAGCCAGGAGAAAGGTGTGTTGTGCTCTACATACTCAAGCAGCTCGTCTATGATTTCTTGAGTTTTGCTTATCTTCTCCTGGCTCTGGGAGGCACTGGGTAGGTCCTGGAAGGACTTGGCAGTAAAGAAGGAACTGTGGAGCTCTTCTAAGTTCTGGAGAACTTGCTGCACCTTGTCCTCAATGCTGGAGGGGACACCCTGGATGCTGGCCTTCAGGCTCTGACAGATGTCCTGCAGCTGCTGAGTGATGCTCTGAGACATGGCCAGAGTCTGCGATTCCACCTGCTGTAAGGAAGGTTTAGAGGACACATGAGCTATGCCTGTGTGCTCTCTGCAGCTACATCCCACTCCAGAACTGCTCTCCAGTCAGCCCAGTACCTCTGGCTCTGGAGAAGGTGCATCATCACTGCCTTCCAACGGCCTGCTGCTCCACTCAAGCCACATGCGGTGCAGCTTCTGCTGGCTGTCCTGAAGCTTCTGATCAACATTCTGCCGGATGGAGTCAACCTGGAAGGGGACATTGTACAGATCACAGGATGAATCTCTGCTGGGAGAACACCTTGAATGTTTAGTTTAGGACCATCTGAGCCTTTATATAAATTGATGGCAACACCAGCATCAAGAGGCTCCAGCACACAGAAGCACTAGTAGTATTCCCCTCTACCCTGTCCAGATTGTGCCTCGTGAGGCCAGAGAGCACTTTGCACAAAGTAGCGGTTGGATACAATGCTTAACAAGAAGAGGGGGGAAACTGGGTTCCTACCAGGCTTAGGACTTCATGGAACTGCAGGAAGTTCTCCTGCATGTACTGCTTGGCCTGCCTCACTTTGCCCAAGGAATGGTGGTAGGCACGTTGGCGGAGCTGAGCTGACAAGGAGCCCAGCTGCACAAAGTAGCCCTGATGCTGGACAGCAGGCCCTTCAGCGCCCTCCACCGATACAGGAAGCGTAGCTGAAAGGAAGGAGAGGATTAGTCACCCTGTTGGATGAAGGGCATGAAATTGCTGAGTTGAAGATCCATAAGCTAACCCAGGGTTTAGATAGAGTCTGGGGGTGGGGATGGGGGGGTGGGGAGAATTAAAACACTGTGGTGGGCAACCTGCGGACTTCCCCCTCCCCCGCCATCTGGCTTGCTCACACGTCTTGCACAATGGGGCACCAGAGCCCCAGTTACCTCAGCTGGGGAAGAAGCAGGTAAGGGGGGGAGGAGGGGGAGAGGAGGGAAGGGATGGTAATTGTTTAACTTGTTGAAAGTCTGTCCCTCCCAGAAGTACAAGTTGACCTAGACAGTTATTCTAGTGATGCCCGGTTTGCTATTTGCACACGTAGCTAGAGGAAGGAAAATGGCAGTGACATCTTGAATGTGCCGTAGCTTTCAGGTTCATGTAGTGGGAGCAAAACCTTGCTTTACCAGGCAAGGTTGTCCCATGACCATTAGTAACCATGGTGCAGAACCAGCCCCTTACTTTTAAGCACTAACAGGAAACCTTTTAGGGTCAAGCAAGCCATGCTGTCCTCAACATTCCTTCTTGCTTCAGTCCAGAAGACTCTCCATTCTTCAGCATGGCTTCCTGCTACAGATTGAGACAATGCCCCCTCTCAGAGCTATTTCATCTGCTTTCTGGAGTGCCCTGGGATGCTCAGAGCCCCTCAGAAATGGCAGTTTAGCCTAGTTCACCTGCTGCTTCCAAAAGCCATGCCCTTTTCTTCAATGGCAGAGCCAGAACGGAGTCACTAGTGCCGACCCTTGGCTTTGCAGGCCTAGCTCAGGGAGGGGAATTAAAAGTTGTGCCCACCTCAGAGTTTGGCCTCATCTCTCCAGCAGTACCTGGAAACAGGGGCCCTATACGGTGCACTCTTCCCTGCCTCAGGGTTAGGGACTCAATAGGATGGAAGGTATCTGGATAGAAACAATTTTGCCTGAGCCCAGGTTACATCCCTCATTAACCTCACACGAGGCAGCTGTTGCCAGAAGCCCAACTTGATCCAGTCTGACTGCTGATGCAGGTAACAGAATGGCTGGGCCTTCAGCAAGGCTACTACAGTGATGCTGGAGCATCACATCTTCCTTGCTCCCTATTTCTACTCCTTGTAGGAAAGCCATTTAGTGAAGGGAAGAGACAAAATGAAATGGACTGTTTGTCACGCACGTGTTCTGACCTAGTTCCTCATCTGTGATGGGGAGACAGCGATCCATCAGACCCTCTGATTTTTCCAGCACAGCTTCCACTCCTCTTCTAGCCATTTGACACACTGTGGAATCCATGGCTGTGCTGGTCATAGCTGATTTCATAGTCTCCACGCTGCCCTGGAGAGTCTCCTTGGTTACATCTATCACATCAGTCATTCTGTTGTTCACGGCATCCTTGGCATCCACCTCCTCAGTGTCTAAGAGATCCTAGGGAGAAGAAAGGAGTTTAAGACCAACTTGATGTTTCCACCTATGCTGGTGGTGTACTACAGAGGCATAACTTGGAGGAGACTCTACCATCTGTGGAGATGCTGGATTTATAGCCAGCTAGGAGATAGTTTGGGCCCCAGAATGAGTGGGCTATGTTTCTAGAGATTGCGAATGGGGTTTGACAAGTCACTTTAAGGCTACGTCTAGACTGGCCACATAAGACGGAATAGGCATGCAAAGCAGGCAAGTCAGAATAGGGAAATCCGTGGGGGATTTAAATAAACATGTCTGCTGTTTTCCGGCTTGGGGAAAAGCCAGAAAAGAGCGTCTAGACTGGCACGATCCTCCGGAATAAAGCCCTTTTCCGGAGGATCTCTTATTCCTACCTGAAGGAATAAGAGATCCTCCAGAAAAGAGCTTTATTCCGGAGGATCGCGCTAGTCTAGACGCTCTTTTCCGGCTTTTCCCCAAGCCGGAAAAGCAGCGGCGGACATGTTTATTTAAATCCCCCGCGGATTTCCCTATTCTGACTTGCCTGCTTTGCAAGCCTATTCCGTCTTGTGGCCAGTCTAGATGTAGCCTTAAAGTGACTAACTCAGTGGGACTTTTACTTCTGCCTGCTCAAACAGGGAGCATCTTTTATGAGTTTTAGTGGATTTAAGTCTTTGACCCCGCCCCCTCCAGTCATATTCTTGGAGAATTTTAGCAGCAGGAAACAGCAGCTAGTGAATATTGGTTCAGAGCAAATTTCACATTAAGCTTCAGTATCTTCAGAGAGCTTGGAACTAGTCAGACACTCAATTGCTCAGGGATGATAAATACACCATCTGACCTATACACATAGCTAGGACAGCTTACATATTGAATCCATCATATAGGCTACATGTAAGAAGTGTTCAGAGGCTAATATGGGCTTGTGCCCTTTGACAGCTTTTGCCCAAGAGGATTGAGGAGTTTCAGATTTTTTTTTTTTTTAAATTGAGACCTGATGAGAAATTCAGTCTCATCTGGCTTGATAAGCGAGTCAATCTCTGCAAGGGGCAAGAACAGAAGTTGTGCAGTGGAGAGTTGTTTGTTTCTTTAAAAAGTCTGTTTAGTGTTTTGCATGAACAGCAAAACCCTTCAGGATTTATTTCCCCTTCCCCCTCAAATTTTACATCTCCCAGCTAAGAACAGAAATGTTGAGATACAAAAAGGTAAAAAAAAAAAATTTGAGAAGCTTCAAGCCTTCATCCATCATAAACCTGCAGGAGTCCTATCGCTTTGGCTTTAGATGGTCTTTGCTGGCCAACTTTAACTGCATATGTAACAATCTTTATGCAATTTCAAATAAATGGTCAAAGAACATTATTTATAGCAAATGCCAACAGTAAGAGCTCGTTTGCGCTAAGCTAATTGTGAATTCTATGTCTAGCTCTAACTAGCTCCTGAAAGGGCAGGGGTGAGAAGAGCCTGTTCTGCCTAGAAAAGAGTAATTCTCTGCAAATGATCAGCTTCTAACTAGCCTGAAGAAGATGGGGGGGGGGGGGGGGGGGAAAAGAGGGCAGCTCTGAGCTAACTCTAGAATATTGACAAAATGTTCCCACTCAAGAGAGGTCGTTACCTTGTCAGCTGGCTCTTGGATTGGCAGCGTCTCCAGGCTCTGGCAACTATCCTCATTTGCCACTGGTGCTACAAGATATTAAGCACAGACTCTCCAGGGTTACAGACCAGCATGCGCTAGAGAATTAGTCGTTTCAGACACTGAAAAAGCAGGGTTTTACCCAGCTGACAAGTCAGAGTATTTTGCAGGACATGTTTTGTCAAGTTAAGAAACAGGGAGAGGCACTGGGTGTATTTTAGATTTTAAAGTTTGCTGTTCTACTCAAACCACCACCACACTTCGGTTAGTCTCTAATAATTTCAATGTTTCTGAGAATTGTTTTGTGGGAAATGGACTTTTCCTGCAATGATGCATCTTTATTGGAAGGAAAAGGAAGCAGTTTCCCCACAGAACACAAGTTCTGAAGCCATCGGCTCAAACGGCGAGTCCAAGACAATGGACACAGACAGTTAGGTCAAGATCCTCTGCAAGCTGCAAAGCCAGGAGGGGTGTGAGGAGCAGTCTTCAGAGCAAGAGAGGGGGGCGTTCTCCTTCAGCAGCTCAGGTGTCAAGCACTCTTGGCAGCATGCCTGCATTTGCAAGGAGGGATGGCTCCGCTGGCAGGCTGAGGAATTGGCACTTGAACAGGGGGTGATGCTGGAAGCCAGAGGTGTCGATACCAGCGCAGCAAGGACCAGAGTGAGCCTTGCTGGAGACATGCAGCCAGGATAGGATGTTTAGAAGTGCTCAGTGCTCAGCAGCTCTGACTGTTCTCAGTGGGAGGGGCTGAGCAATTTTGAAAGGCCCAGATGTGGGTGTTCAGCAGTTTTAAAGTCTGGCCTTTAACCTCCCCTCCATCCCTTCCCCAATAGGCAGCCCACTCCATACTGCCTGCTCTTCTCCAAAACACCCCCCCCCAGGTATGCAGGACCCACACCCCAGGTATGCAGGACCCACACCCCAGGTATGCAGGACCTTAGTGCACCCCACACCACTCAGCTTTTGCAGCAGTGGACTGGGGAGAGAGAATTGGGAAGAGTTGAAGGTGGCTGCTAACAGGGGCTTCCTGGCCACACCAGATTTGGTGTCCTGGTCATGGCATTCAGTGCTCTAGACAACCTCTGTGCTGGACGCAGAGAAAAGAGCAATATTCTGCGTTGCTAGTTTGAGTTGTGCAAATGATCTCCTGGTGGGAGGGCAGTATTACTCTATAGGCTTGGTATGCTCTCAGCCTGGGCAGTAGCACTCCCTTGTTCTTATCTCTCGCTGTAAGTGGTCTAAGTGCCACTGCATGGGACAGTGAACCACACTAGGGTGTGTGCGCTACAGTGACAGAGTCTAGAGTATTATTTGTCCAGCAACCCTTCCAGAAGCAGCTGGTGTATGCACTTATTACTGAGTTATGGCTTATTTCTAGAGTAACACCCCCAAAGCAGCACTGAAGTCCAGAACTCTAGCTGAGAGGTGCTTCCTCCCCCCCCCCCCAAAAAAAAAACTACCTACCACCACATCCTTGGTCTCCCTCTGCCTTACAAGAGGCAAGGGCAATGCCAGCCCATGGCTTACTCACACAGAGGCTCCATCACAGTCACAGCCAGAGACGCTCCAGTGACAGCAGCGCCAGCAATGGCAGTCACTCCTTTCTCTGCCGCCTCACACACATATTTGATTGACGGGTGAGTTTCTTTGGCAGAGGCCAGGGCAGAGGAGACCATGTCATAAGTCGATTTGAACAAGGGCAGACCGGCCACTTGACTTGCTGTGTTCTAACAAGGCAGAGGAGCAGCCATGTAAATGAAGGGACAGTCCAAACCAGAGTCAGTCCTTTTTCAGGCCTCTCACTATAGGGAACACATTTCATCACCATAGATCCTCTCCCTTGAAAGACTTTTCCCAGTAACGGTTAGGCAGCCTTCCAGGTACCTAGCAGCCTTCCAGGTACCTAGCAGCCTTCCAGGTACCTAGCCGTCACCAAGCTTTAGGCACAAAAATGAGCTTGACAAACACCTTCCCCAGATATTGTAAGCCATACTGCTAGGAACTCCCCCAAAGCAGCACTGAAGTCCTGAACTGGAACGGTGGGGTGCTTCCCTCTCCCACAAACAGGATACCCCTCACCACACTCAGTCAGCTGCCCTTCAGCAGGTCAGTCCTGCATCTCCTCTTCTAGGGTAGCACAAACAACTAGTAACGGTGCTTCACACACCCCCAGCCATAAGCTTGCATGGCATGCTACTGCCAGACCAGGGGCAGGTTATAGTACAAGTTGCCTAGATGTTCACCTAGAGCATGCTGTGGGGTAACCTTGCATCAGGCAGCTCTAGGAGCCTTTCCCCAAGCAGAGAACGGCCACAAGACTCATGCCCAAGCAGTGGTGGCAAGACAAGTGGTAAGAACTAGCTCCGATAGCTTGGTGCTGGTTCAGGCCTAAGAAAGCATTCCCTGCATTGCTACACTAGGGTAAGGGCTGCATGCTGTGGCACTGGTGAAGGACTAAGCAGCCTCCCTCGATCGGTAGGAGCGCAGCTCAGGATCTCCCATGTGCTGTGGGGGCAGTTACCTGCTGCTCCTGGCTCTCTGGGGCAGCTGCGGGGGTTTGGCCCTCAGACATCGTCCGGCGAGATGGGACTGAAAGGCAAGGGCAATCCAGCAGTTAAGTTACAGCCTCCAAAACAGACTAAGCCCAGCCCAAGAACTGCAACGCGCCCGCTCCCCGTTCTGCAGGGCGGCTGTCGCCAAGAAGCCCGGCTGCAGGCAGCCCCCCGGGAGAGCGGTGGACGAGCGGTGCACTCAGAGGGACAGCAGCCAAGTAGTGCCGGAGCCGGCAGCCTGCTCTGGAGCATGGGGCCAAGGAGCTTTCCCCAGACTGTTTCCTGGCCTGGCCTTGCTCTCACGCGCTGGACGCCACGGCTGCCGCTTGCCCGCACAGCGGAGCTGCACGTCCGAGTCCCCCCGGAGAGTCCCAGAGGGGCCACGATCCAGCTTTGTCCCGTGCCTGCTGCCTGGGCAGCCTGAAGCCTTGTGGATTTCCCAGCCCGGCTCAGGGGACAGCCGCCCGCGGCCAGGCCTGCTCACGCCTTGCGGGCAGGATCCGCAGAGTCACTCGCTGCAGCAGCTCAAGGCCACACGGCGAGCACCAGGCTCCACCGGGACCATGCACCACGGTGTCCCCGCCCCAGGGTCTGCGGCCCTTGGGGGTCGGTCTCCTCCCCACGGCCATTTTAAACCTTCCCCTTCCTCTCCTGGCCCCGTCCGCCCTGGCACCAGCTACCTGGGCCGGGCGGCTGGGCTACTCAAGGCCCCTGGGCTGGAGTTGAGGCCTAGTGCGATGCAGCCAGCCCAGCACGCCACCCCCGACAGACACCCCCTGCTGAACCGGGCCACCCCGCCCAGCCAGTTACAGCGTGTTCCCCGAGGGTCACTGACCAGGGAACCCACTGAGCCCTCAGGCAAGTCAGGGGAGGTTCTGCTCCTCCATTTGTACCATGGCTAACCCATAGCCAGCCTGTGGCAAGCTTACTCCCACCGCCCATTTCTGCACGGGGCCCACAGATTGGGCTGCTTAAGAAACCTAAACGAAGTTTAATACAAGTCAGTCCCCTTGTGTCCTCCCTGAGCACAAGCTGACAAGGGCAGGTTCCTCCTACCGCCTCAAGTTTGATTTTAAATGAAGCATTGTATTCAAAGTCAAACACAACCCCTCCTTGCTCACATAGAATGGGGCAGAACTGACAAAGCCTGATGCTTTGGTAACTAGAGAAGGAGGAACAAGGGGCTGGGGATATGGAAAAAAAAAAGTCATTTCAGGGATATTCATAGTGGGCGTCTAGTTATCCGTGAATTTCAAAGATCTGTTTCCCAGTTGTAGAATAGTGATAGAGATGCAGCCGTGCTAGTCTGGTGTAGCTGAAACAAAAGACAGGACGATGCAGCACTTTAAAGACATCACCTAATAAACCATCTTGTTAGTCTTTAAAGTGCTGCATCGCCCTGTCTTTTGTTTCCCAGTTGGTGGGTGTAATAGGACGTGCTCTAAGGGTCATTGTTTCTGGCTGTCAAGAGGTCATCACTAGCTTGTATGGAGGTTTTCTTCACAGGTATGAGAACCAGATGTGGGGAAAATCCAATAACTCCAATTGTGTCTAAAGGGAGGGACTGTGCAGGAAATCAAAACTCTCTAAAAGAAAACTGCTGTAAGGGTTAAAAAGTTTTCCAGGCCTCTCTCCCTGTAACAGAGAGAAATCAAATTAACTCTAATCAAGACCCTTACAATGCCTCCTATCTCAAGTTCATGGCTACTCCTAGTCTGTCACAATTTGTCATGTAAACCCTTATCTTTGTCACAATTTGCCTTGTAGACTCCTCCACTCAAGTTCTCATGTGGCTTTGTGTACTGTAAAAACTTACTTCTAGCACTCCTGGGGTGAACAGAAGTCTCAGAGTACTTCTGCTGAGACTTTGATATGTTAAAGAAGAACAATCAACAACTGAACTGTCTAAGCATTCTGTATAAAGGATACCTGAATCTGTCTGTCAGGGCTGCTGCTTCACTCTTGGTGTGACAGCCTGCATGCATGCATCATAAAGTTTTCTCTTCTAGGTTTCTCTCCTGCCTCACTGATTTGACCTCCGGCCTCGGACCCTTCTGGGGGCTCTGTACCCCAGGGGAGTGAGATTTCCCCCCTCACAGACATGTCAATTTTAATAATAAAGTCTTGATTCTGGACCACAGAATGGGTGCATGGTAGCTCCCATGGTAACATCAGGCCCTGACTACACCACACCAGCCACAGCCATTTGGGGGTGAGCGTTGGTGGAGTTGTTGTTTTGGCAAACACCCACGCATATGTTCAGTCAGGTCCCTGGAATTAAGCTCACCTCTCTACTCATGAGTTTCATTTCTCTGTTGGAAAGTGTTAGAGACTTCACATCAGATTGAAAGGTCAAGCACTTTAAACTCTACTCAGTTTGAGATCGCCCATGAACAGCATACAGAGAACTTTCATCTTCCCCAATATAGCAAGAGGGGTGTACTGCATCACATCTAGGCAAGTTTTGAGCACAGCTTATCAGGGTGTTGTAATTTGTTTCCTCGATCCTCCCTATGCTTTATAATTTAAAAGAAAGTTTTATTAATGTATAATCATTTTTCCTCCACTGTGCAAGAAATAGCAGTCAAAACATTGACTGTGCCAGCCAAAACAAGTAGTAAGGGAAACAAGATTCCCTTTACTTAATTTGTAAGAATATCTTGAAACATGATACAGAGGCTTTGAGGATAGGATCTCTCAGACACAGATTATAGGTGTACCTATCAGGGACCTATGGGTTTTTCTAGAGTGCTTTGGCCTGCTTTCTACACCAGATCAGAGTAGTCTCAGGTACTTTAAGTTACTCCCTTCACGCAAATACATGTATCATACTCTTAGCACTTAACCCCTGTATTCCAGTGTTTCTTCCCACCCACCCTGAACTCCAGCAACATATGCAATTGGTTGAATCCAAGCATGTGTTAAGAACATCTCTAGCTGTGAAGGGAAAGCTGGAATGC
The DNA here is from genome assembly GCF_052426305.1 of Pelodiscus sinensis. Taxonomy (NCBI): domain Eukaryota; kingdom Metazoa; phylum Chordata; order Testudines; family Trionychidae; genus Pelodiscus; species Pelodiscus sinensis. Next base: position 1,056,119 of record NC_143068.1, on the reverse strand, counting down.
CTGAACCCTGAGGACTCCAAAACCCCAGATATAAAATATTAAAGGTGCACCTGGAGTGGACCTTATTAGCATCTCAAATTAGGATACCTAGACATTTGCTTAATGAAAGAGATTCTTCATGTAGGTGAGAGTTGAATACAATGAAAACTATTAGCATTTTTGGCAGCTCCTTCTTAAAGAAAGGCTGTGATCCTAGTACAAACCCACCTCCTTTCTTACTCAGAGGCGGAGAGCAGAGAGTCAAAGACGAGCCCTCCCTACTTTTACTGCTCCCACCTCTAAGCCAGTCAGCCAGTCCTGCTGTTAGACAAACACCCCCCAGCATTCCACCTCCGACAGAGAGGAAAAGCACTTTTAACCCTAACCTGAAAGGTTTTCTAACAGCAAGAAACTTAGAGATAAGCCATGGGGAGGAAATCACCTCACTACTTAAAAATAATTACGCCACTTCCCACCCTCAGTACAGCAAGGAGAAACAATTTCACTGCATTGCATTAAATAACAACATGAGCAGCAGGGTTTAAACAGCTCTAACACTTAGAAACCACCCCCCTCACCTGTGTTCCTTTCTCAATCTCCACTCACTGAATCGAGCACCATACAATACGCCCCTCACTCTGCCCTTAATATCCAGCTACTGACACCAATCTAGGGCTAATGAGGGGCGCAGGCATAAGAGCTCACACAAGCCAGGTGCATTGCTTGTCCTGATCACTGGGAGATGGAACATAATTGCAGATCTAGGCAGGAGGAGCAGATCCGAGGAGAGTGTCTTGTTTACCACACGACACCAGTGAAGATCCCAGCTCTTTAATTGACAGGTAGAGGCAGCTGGTCTGTCTTGGAAGGCACACCCTACATCACACCAGTTGCTAGTTGGGAACAGCTTTTTCCATTAATGCATGACTTGGCAATACAAGTCCCAGCACCAAATATTGTAAGAAAGTTTAAGTGATGAAGTTGGACGTAGCTGAAGATATTTAATGAGAAAGAAAAACATGCCCTCTGTGATTGAAAATGGCAATGCCCCCTCAGGTTGGAATCAGGGAGCTCTCCAGGAAGAGGCATGGTGCTCATTCCAGGACTAGGGCCTGGCTGTGGGAAATTCCATCCTCCAAGGAATACCGTTGTGCAGAAAAGCTCCAAAGGAGAGACAAGAAAGTTTCAGAGTGAGGCTGCTCTGATTCTCCCACAATGGAGGTTGTGTGCCCTTCACTCTGATGCTTTCCCATAAGGCCATGCTCATTGCAACAGGCTCATTTTACCACCGCACTGACAAGTTTCACAACAGATAAGAACCCCGAGATAGTCAGCTAAGAAACCCCATTACTCTTTACTAGCCAATTAACCCGTCATAAGACATGGCCGCTTGCTCCCCCACGGCGGCCCGGACGAGTGGCGCAGAACTCAGCCGAGTGCCACGGCGGGAGGGGAAGGATGGTGGGGCGGTGACATGCACGGCCCCGCCCCCCAGTCGTGTACGTCACCGCCCCGCCCCCTTCCCCTCCCACTGTGGCACTCGGCTGCCAGGATGCTGCGAGGGAGCCCAAACGGCCGCTTGCGCCACTTGCTCCCCTGCAGTGGCCTGGCAGAGTGGCGCAGAACTCAGCCGAGTGCCACGGTGGGAGGGGAAGGAAGGGGTGGAGCTGTGATATACACGGCCCCGCCCACTGGCCATGTACGTCACTGGGGTAGGGTGTAAAAAAAACCTGACACCCTTGATCGGGGGCGGGAGGGGGTAGGGACTGGCTGGGAGAGCAGCAGGGCTGGCTGGGCAGGGAAGCAGAACTGGGAGGGGTTAGAGGCAGCATTGCTGGCCAGGGGAGAACGGGTGAGGGGTGGCCGGCGGGAAGCAAAGCTGGTCGGGGGTGGGGGTCGGAGGCCATGGGGCTGGCCGGCGGGAAGCAAAGCTGGTCGGGGGTGAGAGTCGGGGGCAGCGAGGCTGGCTGTGGGAAATCAGGAGGAGGAACTGGCTGGTGGTGGGGGGCGGGGAGAGGGAATCAGTCAGCGGGGAGCCAGACTCACCCGGGCGCGTGCAGATCCCAGGGTGCTGCCAGCCCCGCTCATGCATCCCCGACGGAGACAGAGGAGAGTGGAGAGAGAGAGAGAGGCAGAAGCAGGAGGAGAAGAGAAAGGGAGAGTGAGAGGCAGGAAAGCGAGAAGAGAAAGAAAGAATCATAGAATCATAGAACTGGAAGAGACCTCACAAGGCCATCAAGTCCAGCCCCCTGCTCTAGGCAGGACCAATCCCAACTAAATCAACCCGGCCAGGGCTTTGTCAAGCCGAGACTTAAACACCTCTAGGGATGGAGACTCCACTACTTCCCTAGGTAACCCATTCCAATGCTTCACCACCCTCCTAGTGAAATAGTTTTTCCTAATATCCAACCTGGACCTCTCCCACCACAACTTGAGACCATTGCTCCTTGTTCTGCCATCCATCACTACTGAGAACAGCCTCTCTCCAGCCTCTTTGGAACCTCCCTTCAGGAAGTTGAAGGCTGCTCTCAAATCCCCCCTCACTCTTCGCTTCTGCAGATTAAACAGACCCAAGTCCCTCAGCCTCTCCTCATAAGTCATATGCTCCAGCCCCCTAATCATTTTGGTTGCCCTCCGCTGGACCCTCTCCAATGCGTCCACATCCTTTTTGTAGTGGGGGGCCCAGAACTGGACACAATACTCCAGATGCGGCCTCACCAAAGCCGAATAAAGGGGAATGATGACATCTCTGGATCTGCTGGCAATGCTCCTCTTAATGCAACCTAATATGCCATTAGCCTTCTTGGCTACAAGGGCACATTGTTGACTCATATCTAGCTTCTCATCCATTGTAATCCCCAGGTCCTTTTCTGCAGAACTACTACTTAACAGGTTGGTCCCCAGCTTGTAACTATGCTTGGGATTCTTCCGTCCCAAGTGCAGGACTCTACACTTGTCCTTGTTGAACCTCATCAGATTTCTTGTGGCCCAATCCTCCAATTTGTCTAAGTCATTCTGTACCCTATCTCTGCCCTTAAGCGTATCTACCTCTCCCCCTATCTTAGTGTCATCCGCAAACTTGCTGAGGGTGCAATCCATCCCCTCATCCAGATAATTAATAAAGATATTGAACAAAACCGGTCCTAGAACCGAACCTTGGGGCACTCCACTAGAAACCGACCGCCATCCTGACATTGAGCTATTGATCACTACCCGCTGGGCCCGGCCTTCTAGCCATCTTTCTATCCATCTTACCGTCCATTTATCCAATCCACAATCCCTTAACTTGCTGGCAAGAATATTGTGGGAGACCGTATCAAAAGCCTTGCTAAAGTCAAGGTATATCACATCCACTGACTTCCCCATGTCCACCGAGCCAGTTACCTCATCATAGAAGCTAATCAGATTGGTCAGGCACGACTTGCCCTTTGTGAATCCATGCTGACTATTCCTAATCACTTTCCTCTCATCCAAGTGCCTCAATATGGATTCCTTAAGGATCCCTTCCATGATTTTTCCAGGAACCGAGGTAAGACTCACCGGACTATAGTTCCCTGGATCATCCTTCTTCCCTTTTTTGAAGATGGGCACTACATTTGCCTTTTTCCAGTCATCTGGGATTTCTCCCGATCTCCATGACTTTTCAAAGATAATAGCCAAAGGCTCCTCAATGACATTTGCCAACTCCCTCAGTACCCTCGGATGCACTAAGTCCTGACCCATGGATTTATGTACCTTTAGCTTTTCTAAATAGTTCCTAACCTGTTCTTTACCCACCACGGGCTGTCCATCTTCATCCCGTCTTGCGTCACTTGGCGCAGAAGTCCAGGAGCCGACCTTGTCCGTGAATACAGAGGCAAAGAAAGCATTGAGTACTTCAGCTTTCCCCACATCATCTGTCACTAGGTTACCTCCTTCATCCAGTAGGGGCCGCACACCCTCTCTGATCACCTTCTTCTTGTTAACATGCCTGTAGAAACCTTTCTTGTTATCCTTCACATCCTTAGCCAGTCGCAATTCCATTTGCGCTTTCGCCTTCCTGATAACCCCCCGGCATTCTCAAGCTAGACCTTTAAACTCCTCCCTGGTCATTTGTCCAAGTTTCCACTCTTTGTAAGCTTCCTTTTTGTGCTTAAGTTCACCAAGGATTTCCCCTGTAAGCCAGTCCAGTCTCCTACCATGTTTGCCTCTCTTGCTACGCATCGGGATGGTTTCTTTCTGTGCCTTCAATAAGGCTTCTTTAAAATACTGCCAGCTGTCCTGGACTCCTTTCCCCTTCATGTTAACATCCCAGGGGATTCTGCCCATCATGTCTCTGAGGGAGTCAAAATCTGCTTTTTTGAAGTCCAAGGTGTGTATTTTACTACTCTCTTTTCTTTCTTTGATCAGGATCCTGAAATCTACCATCTCATGATCACTGCTTCCCAGGTTGTCACCCACCTCCACTTCCCCTATTAGTTCCTCCCTGTTTGTGAGCAGAAGGTCAAGCTGCGCATGGCGCCTGGTCGGATCCTTCAGCACCTGTGTCAAGAAGTTATCCCCAACATTCTTCAAAAACTTCCTGGATTGCCTGTGTATTGCCGTATTGGTTTCCCAACAGATGTCGGGGTGATTAAAGTCCCCCACGAGAACCAGGGCCTGCAATCTGGAAGCTTCGCTCAGTTGTCCGAAGAAAGCCTCATCTACCTCATCCACCTGATTCGGTGGCCTGTACCAAACACCAACCACAACATCAATGCTGTTGTTTGCTCCTTTAAACTTAACCCATAGACTCTCAACAGGTTTTTCTCCCTCTTTATACTGGAGTTCAGAGCAATCTTACATATAGTGCAACTTCTCCTCCTTTTCTCCCCTGCCTGTTGTTCCTGAACAGTCTATACCCTTCCATGACAGCGCTCCAGTCATGCGAGTCATCCCACCAAGTCTCTGTTATCCCAATTAAATCATATTTCTTGGTCTGGGCCAGGGCCTCCAGCTCTTCCTGTTTGTTGCCCAGGCTTCTCGCATTAGTGTACAAACACTTCAGGTAACCAGTTGATCGTCCTATCTTCTCCATTCGAAACATGGGTCCTCCTTTCTTGCTCCTTCCTCTCTGCATTTCTTCCCGGTATCCGACTTTCCCACTCCCCTCAGGGTTTTGGTCACTGTCCCCTGACGAACCTAGTTTAAAGCCCTCCTCACTAGGTTTGCAAGCCTGCCCGTGAAGATGCTCCTTCCTCTCTTCGTTAGGTGGATCCCATCTCTTCCTAACAATTCTTGCGCCTGGAACAGAGTCCCATGGTCAAAGAAACCAAAGCCCTCTCTGCGACACCATCTGCGCAACCACGCATTTACGTCCTCAATTCGATGATCCCTGCCCAGTCCTTTCCCTTCAACAGGGAGGATGGAGGAGAATACCACTTGTGCTCCGAATTCTTGGATCCTTCTTCCCAGCGTTACATAATCCGCAGTAACATGCTCAAGATCATTCTTGGTATCATTAGTTCCCACATGGAGAAGCAGGAAGGGGTAGCGATCCAAAGGTTTGGTCAGCTTGGTAAGCCTCTCAGGGTATGTCTACACTACCCCGCTAGTTCGAACTAGCGGGGTAATGTAGGCATACCGCACTTGCAAATGAAGCCCGGGATTTGAATTTCCTGGGCTTCATTTGCATAAGCGGGGAGCCGCCATTTTTAAATCCCCGCTGGTTCGAACCCCGTGTAGCGCGGCTATACGGGGCTCGAACTAGGTAGTTCGGACTAGGGTTCCTATTCCGAACTACCGGTACACCTCGTGGGTCGAGCGTAGGGTCGACACTTGGGCCTCCAGTCCTCGAATTTTTTCTTCCAAAATGTCGACCAGCTTGCACGTGGTGCAGATGAAATCCGTTCTTTCTTCCGGGAGGAAGACAAACATGGCACACGCTGTGCAGGTAACAACAGCAGACCCATCACCAACCATCGCTGCTGTCCTGGAGAAGGGATTTAAAAAGAAAGGCAAGAGAACCTCCCGCCCTTCCCTCTCCCCTTCCAGACTCCCTCTCAAAACTCCCTGTTAGCAATCACCTGTTCGCTAGCTCCTTGGTCGCTTGCCCACTGCCTTATAAAGCCCCTCCCCCTACCAAGGCTCAGCCAATCAGCAGAGGCTTCTAGAATTCAAACTTTAATTAGAAGCCAACAGTTTCCACCTGCCAATCACAGCACAAACTCCATCAAGGGGAGGGGGAGGGCAGAGGGGAGGTGGGAAAAAAAAGCCTCACTCCCAAACACAGGGGAAAATAAATAAATAAACAAACAAAAAACAAAAAAGAACACACACCAACCCTCCCTCACAAACACAAGCTCAGCGCACAGCAAGAAAGCCCCAAACACAACACCCACTTCCCTCAAGACTGTATCTGCTTCGCCTCTGAGTGAGGCTTTAGAGAGGGAGTTCTCCAGGTAAACAGGGAAAGGAAAAAAAACCCCACACCACCACACACCAAACAAACACAAGCTCAGCACACAGTAAGAAAGAGATGGAGAGAGAGGCAGAAGGCAGAGGAGAGCTGAGAGAGAGGGGGAGGCAGTAGGAGGAGGAGGAGGAGGAGAGAGAGAGAGACAGAGCAAGAGACCGGAGGCTCAGGAGAGAAGACCGACGTGGAGGAGAGACCTGGTCTGGTGTGGAGATCCTGGATCTCTTTGAGGTCTGGGAAGGAGGCTACCTCCAGGATCTCTGCCCCAGACGCAGGAATGCAGATGTCTATGGCTGGATGGATGACAGCCTGGACCAGATGGGCCACATGCGCACACAGGAACAGGTGTGGATGAAAGTTAAAGAACTAAGGCTGGCCTACGTGAAGGCCAGGGAGCAGAGCCCCCGCTCCGGAGTGGCACCCCACTCGTACCCTTATTATGAACAACTCCATCACATTCTGGCAGGGACGTCAGTCCCTTCCCCCGGCTTGTTGTGGATGCTGGACTGGAGACACCCATCCTCAGCCTCCCAGAGCGCGGGCCCGTGGACAAGGAGGAGGATGATGGGGCCATCCAGGAGATGATGTCTGCCAGCCAGGAGGTCAGCCTGTCCCTGGACCTGGTACCGCCCTCCCTGAATGTCACTCGGGTCGTACGAGGTGAGGGAAGGCCCATCAGGTGAATTCCATTGCTTTCCATAGACACACACAGGGTGAGGCGGCCTTCTCGGCCTGGGGAGCACACAGCAGCCTGTGCATGTGGGTGCATATGGAGCACCAGTCCAGAGTACATGCTGCATGAGGCTGCCACAAAGGAACCTTACGCTCCTGCTCACAGGGATTCAGGGGTTCTGGGTTTGCCTCTGTACGGCCACATCTTGAAATACTGCGTACTTCATGTGGCCACCTCATCTCAAAAAAGATCTCTCGGCATTGGAAAAGGTTCAGAAAAGAATAAAAACGATGAGGGGTTTGGAACGGGTCCCATTTGAAGAGAAATTAAAAAGACTTGGACTTTTCAGCTTAGAAAAGAGGAGACTGAGGGGGGATATGATAGAGGTATATAAAATCACGACTGGTGTGGAAAAAGTGAATAAGGAAAAGTTATTTATTTATTCCCACAATATAAGAACTAGGGATCATAAAATGAAATTAATAGGCAGCAGGTTTAAAGCAAACAAAAGGAAGTTTTTATTCACTCAGCCCATAATCAACCTGCGGAACTCCTTGCCAAAGGATGTGGTGATGACTAGGACTTTAATAGGGTTCAAAAAAGAGCTACATAGATTCATGGAGGTTAGGTCCATCAATGGCTGTTAGCCAGGATGGGTAGGAATGGTGTCCCTAGCCTCTGTTTCTCTGGAAGTCGGTGAAAGGGGCGGAATCATGTGAGGATTGCCTGTTGTATTCCCTCCCTATGGGGCATCTGGTATTGGCCACTGTCGACAGACAGGATACTGGGCTAGATGGACTGTTAGTCTGACCCAGCATGGCCATTCTTATGAGAGGCCTGCCTTACTTCTGACCCCGTGGTGGGACACCTTCCCATCATAAGCCACCACTAAGGAGGCTGAGGTCAGGGACACACAGCAGTGTCACACATGGCATAGGCTCATGCCTACACTCCTGGAGCAGCAGCTGATCTCATGCAAGCGTGGCAAGGTGGAGGACACCGAGCTCAAGCCAGGAGAACCTGCCAGGAGGGAGAAAGTGGAGGGGATCCCAGTAGCATGCTCTTCAGGAAGCAGTGTCTGCTGCTCACGCACATCTCCCCCAACATCCTTCCTCCTCCCTTCAAGAGGGCAGGGATAGAAGTCCTCTCCCTGTGGGATGCCACCACTGCCAGACCCAGCGTATGCACGGCCCAGAGTGAAGCCAAGTCGCCCCATTCCCCATCCTGTCCTCAGGCTCCTGGCCTGGCTGGCACCTTCCCGTGCTGGTTGTCCCTGGGACGTGGGGGTAGGGAGGCTCCCCTGGGACATCTGTGCCCTTGCAGGAAAAGACCTGCTGTCTAGGCCTGGGACCTGGTTGCCATGGCTTCCATCTCCACCAAGAGGTACCCACCCGGCATCAGGTCTTTGTGTGAGGTGGCAGCTAAAGGAGTGAAGACCATGACGGCAGCTCCAGTCAACTGTGCACAGCCAATTCTGCCCAAACGTGAACCTCAGAGTGAGTTATCCATGGCATAAAGATGTACAGAGGATATGTGTGTGTGTGTGTGCGTGCGTGCGTGTGTGCGTGTGCGTGTGTGTGCGTGCATGTGCGTGCATGTGCGTGCATGTGTGTGCGTGTGTGTGTGAAGTGATCACACAAGCTTGTTTTGTGTAATATCCTCATGCGGTCTCCTCTCCTCGGGGAAAGGCATTCCCTTCTCTCATTCTAGAACTCTGTTCAGATGCTGAGTGACTCTGGGTAGGTCAAATGCAGCTCAAACAGACTTGCCATTACTGGGCTTGCTTGGTGCAGTGTCTGTGCCTGTTCATGTGATTCTCTTTGCATGCAGGGTTGAGAAGCAGGTGATTGGCAGGGGCCATGTGCACGACTAACCTCTTGCCACAGGCTGACCGGTCTCCACTGTACGTGCTTGATCCTTCTAAACAAGGACAACATTGGCCCCACCACGTTCCGAGAACTGAAATCTCACTGAACAACTGTGACCTCAACCCACACCACAGCTGAAAAGCAACTGCCAAACAGCTATGCAACAAGCGTCAGTGACAGGGATGGTGGGTCTGGTCTGATCCTTAAGAGGTTGGGTGTGAAAAGCATCCGCCTTTGTGGGACAGTGTTTCAGATACAAAAATCACAATACTGGGAGGAAAACAGCCGGACTGGTTAATAAACATGCATTGCAGGCACTGCCAGGATTGGGTTCAGAGGGCTAAAACCAGGTTCACCATCTTGGGTGGAGAAAATGTCCTTCAAATCTGGGAAGCCAACCTGGAGGTTAACTCTCTTTGGTTAAGTATCAGAGGGGGAGCCGTGTTAGTCTGAATCTGCAAAAGCAGCGAGGAGTCCTGTGCCACAGGACTAATTGTCTCTTTGGTTAACGTGGCAAGGTAGCGCTTGCTGGTGTGACCATTGACTTAAGTGCAACGCTGCTTGAAACATGCCTGAGCTTGGGTTTTGGTATAAACTGTCAAAGGAGCAGTGTTCCCTGTAAGTGGGGTGTTTGTGCGGCCACTCAGGAAAGATTCACGTGTCACCCAGCTGATTAGCACAGTGCCCACAGCTAGGTGTTTTGTTCCTCCTGGTGGTGCACATTTGCACATGCCTCATTGCACATACGTTTATTCTGCACATGTCTGGGAAAAATCCTCACGTGGATGGAAAAGATTAGAGGGAACCTTGCTAAGGAGACTTCTCCCTATAGACCACAAGCCATTTTTTAAAAAGCTAAGGAATTCAATCCTAGGCAAGTCTTCAGATAATCCATGTAGGGCGACAGAATGTCAATAGCAGATAGTGTCCCTAGGGCTGCAGGTGGGAGTGTGTGTGTGTGTGTGTGTGGGGGGGGGGGGGGGGGGTTTAAGCAGGGGCTATTTTCAAAATGCAAATTCCCTAGCTGTGGTTAACCTCACCTAGAGCTTCCCCAGGAAATCCACTTCACACTTTGTCTGGACATTGCATACTCTCAGTACAGCCTTTTGAACTCCCCGGGTTCTGCATCGTCCACCTGAGGGAGGCTGCATATGCTCCCGGCCCACAATAATAGATTCACTTGATCCAATAAGGTCTTTCAAAATATTATGGGAAATTTCCCTAGCTGTCAGCCTCCCTGGGTCTCTCCAACGGGATGTTTGTTGGCAGCTTCCATCTGAAGGTGGCCACCCCATGTGTTCACCTCATTAGGACGGTGAGTTGAGAAACTACCCTGGGAACCACAGCTTGGCCCAGGAGTGAAATCTGGGGTTACTGGGCAAGAAGCTTTGGTCCTCAGCGCTGGCAGCTCTCCAGCCTTTGCAGGTTGCACACTGACTCTGAGGAGCTGTGGCTGCCCTGGCAGAGCAGATATTGCATCTGGTCTGTTTCCCTGGCTTTTGGTGTCCACTGGCACTAAAGTGATGCTACAGCTGAGCCCTCTGCTCCCTGCAGATCCCCATATGCCAGAGCAAGGGGGGAGGTATCCATGCCTCTGGAACCCTCCTCACTTTTTATATTAAACCAACGGAGCAAACGGGATTAAGGTTGGGTGAATTCCCTTGGCAGGATCACAGCTTCCTTCTGCCTTTGACTGATAAGGAAATGTACAACCCACTAATCTCCCTTCTGGTACAATGCAAAACCTCAGTTACAACCTGCGTAACACTCGCTAATCGTCAGCGTTAACAAGTGCCATGTCTGGGAAGAATGAGCTGACAATGGAGGTCTTGTGTTATGCTCCCAGTGACTTGTCTGGAGATGATTCCACTGAGCCACGGTCTACACTAGGCCCGGCGGCTCGGCTTAACGTGCACAACTCCAGCTACACAGAATACATAGCTGGAGTCAGCTTACCTTAAGCCAAGCTTGGCGGCGGCGCCACAGCAGGAGGCTGATGGGAGCAAACGCTCCTGCTGTCAGCTTCCCTTACTCCTGGCAAGAGCATGAGTACCGGACACTGGTGGGGGCGCCCTCTGAGTTCGATTTAGCAAGTCTAGTAAAGACTCTCTAAATCGAATTCCAGAAGATTGATCACGGCAAAGGTGGTCTTCTGTCTAGTGAAGACAAGGCCTGAGTAATTACATGCGGTATTGGCACTGGGTTGTGGCAAAAGGTTCCCATAACAGGCAAGGAAATGTCGAGTTAAGGATTTTCCTGGGGTCGGTTGGCCGGATAAATGAAGCTTGTCCATGGAATATCATTGAGAAAGAGGCAGTGTTTCTCTAATCAGGGACCCTTCCCACCGTATGCTGGAAGCAAACACTCTAGAAAGAGCCTTTGTGCCTTGGCCCGTGGCAAGGATATTGCGGAACCAGAGATTTTCAGAGCAGCAAGGGCTGTCAGCTTTTACAGCTCTTTCTTTAAAGACTTGGGAAAAGAAATTCATGGTGTGAACTTTTACAGTTGCAGCAGCAAATGAAATTGCCTTCTTAGGACTGGAGAATCTGGAGGAGAAGCTGCCAGTCCTTTAACCCCCACCTGATACGGTAACTGGATCTTTGAGACCCTCGATGGAAGGGAGGGCGTTGGTCGGTTAAATATGTCTGTCTAGCTGAAGCCAAAGACTTGTGGAGGCAGCTGAATGCTGCCAAGCCCTTGAGTTTCAAGGCTCGGGAGAGTGGAGCTGACCACTTCCTCATGGCGGCAGCTAGCTAGCTATACCTTATGCCAAAGCTACCAAGTTTGGATGACTTCTGACCCTTGCTGTGGCCTTCTGCCCAGACTAGTGGTGACTGCTCCACTGACATGGTGTCTTCTCTGCAAGCATCCCTAGAGGAGCATGTTGGCTTCTATCTTGCAATTTTAGCTGCCTCCTGGAGACAATCATGGATGCAAAGTAGCATGAAGTGATTCACTTTGATTTTTTTCTAGGTTCTTTTGGACATCCAAGAGTTGGTGCCAGGGATGCCATGGACTACAGGGCAACTGAGGTGCTGGACAAGACCACACAGACAGCAAAACCAGCAGTGACCAGTGGCATGAACACAGGGATGAGATCCAGAGAAGGTCCTGTGGCTAGGACAGAAGCCAGGCAAGGGAGACCTGGTGGCTCCCTCCCTCCCAGTCGCAGGATGATGAACTAGGTTGGGAAAAATACCTGGGTGACACAATCGCTGACTTCTTAGGCCAACGTCTGGGACTCCCCATCGGCCAGACTTCTCTCCCGTACGAACAGTGGCAGTCTCGGGAGACGCTCTTAGGCAAGTGGAAAACATCACTCGGGAGGGTGGGGGGAGACCCACTTTCCAGGCAACTGATGGACAGGAACTGACACTGTACGGACAGAAAAGGCCTTTTAGCAGTTGACTCAGATACTAATGAGGGCTCTGAAATAGCCAAGGCCTTGCTGACTGAAGCCTTAGCACTGCCCAGGCTACCTAAGTTGTTCCCTTCTCTCCTTAGTCAAACAAGCTGCCTTCAGGGAGGGGCTTGACATGGCTTTGGTGGAAGAGCAGCAGAAGCCCTCTGTGCATCTGGGGGCTCTGTCCACTGAGCTCCGCCAGCGCAGCTACCTGCAGTCAGTGGGTAAACTGAGGCGGCTCCTTGAGAACATGCAGGAGAGCCTCTAGCACCATCAACCTGGTCGGGAGCCCTAGTGTGGAACAACCCACCCACAAAGGGCAGACTACATGATGCTTTCCTCTCCAGCATTCTGTTCTGTCTTCACCTGCGTGCCAGCAATCCTCCCTGGTACCCACCCGAGACTGGTCTGACAGGACTGTGCTCTACCCTGGCTTCAGAGGCTGGTCCTTCCCCAGTCCAGCTGGAAAACAACTTTGTCCCATTTCAGATTGGGAGTCTGAAGCAGAGCGTGGGTAAGAGAGCACACCACGGTCGGGAGAAGCGGCCCCAGCTGTGGCTGGAGTGGACGAAGCGGGAGCGTGCAGCGATTGATAAGGGCTGTCCACAGCCAGAGGTACCTGGCCGCTAACTCGTGTTGGCAGAGATGCCCCACCCTATGCGTGAATATCTTCTCTTTGAACACCCCTCAGGTGGATACCCTGGTGCCAGCCATGTCTTGGGGAGTCGCCCAGCAGCTGCGGACCACGTGCTTGAACCTACTGACTGGAGTCCAAGGCCTTCCCACCAGCGCTCAGGACACGATGCGGCAGGCTCAGCGCAAGCTAGAAGAGGTCCATGCTGTGCTCTCCAATGGCAGCTCCTTCCAGGACCTGTCCAGCCGTATCCTGACCTGCAGCCAGCAGAACCTGCTCCAGGCCCAGGAATATGTGGATGAATGTTTGAATATGTGGTTCACAGTGCTCCCCTTTCCTGGTTAGTGGGACCCTTTCCCGCCCTAGTCGAACCTCAGCGGAACTGCAGAGCCAGGAAGATCCTAAAGCAGAGACAGTTTAGAGGACAGGGCTAGAATCTTTGCCAGACACAAACATCTGTTCATGAGGCAGCTGATGGGGAAGGAACCTGGCAGCACATCAAATTGCAGTCCTCTTCAGAGAAGATGCTGAAAAGCCACCACCCTGCTGTGGAATCCTAATGCAGTGTAATCTTGCTGGACCCTCTCCAATGCGTCCACATCCTTTCTATAGTGGGGGCCCAGAACCGGATGTGTCCTCACCAGAGCCGAATAAAGGGGAATAATCACTTCTCTAGGTCTGCTGGCAATGCTCCTCCTAATGCACCCTAATATGCCATTCACCTTCTTGGCTACAAGGGCCCCCTGTTGACTCATATCCAGCTTCTCATCCACTGGAATCCCCAGGTCCTTTTCTGCAGAACTGCTCCTTATCCAGTCGGTCCCCAGCCTGTAACAATACTTGGGATTCTTCCCTTCCAAGGGCAGATCTCTACACTTGTCCTTGTTGAACCTCATCAGATTTCTTTGGCCCAATCCTCTAATCTGTCCAGGTCACTCTGAGCCCTATCCTTGCCCTCCAACATTTCTCCCTCTCTCCCAGCTTAGTGTCATCGACAAACTTGCTGAGGGTTCAATCCATCCCCTCATCCAGGTCATTAATAAAGATATTGAACAAAACCAGCCCCAGAACCGATCCTTGGGGCACTCCGCTAGAAACTGACCGCTAACCTGACATCCAGCCATTGATCACTACCCGCTAGGCCCGACAGTCTAGCCAGCTTTCTATCCACCTTACAGACCTTTATCCAACCTAGACTTTCTTAACTTGCTGTGAAAGTCCTGGTCTTCACCATATCCTCTGGCAAGGAGTTCCACAGGCCGACCATGCGCTGCATGAAGAAAAAAAAGGCTTTCTGCAAAGAAGTCTAAAGTGTGACCCTCTGCAGAGGTGGCACCTACCTGTAATACTTGTCACTGGAGCTCAGGGGAAGAGAGTGGCTTTTGTCCATCCTGAGTTAGGAGGAACTAATCTGTGCTCAAGGGTGAGCACTGGGACCACCGGGCTCTTATTCCCACCTCTACAATGTGTGCACGGAGTAGCAAAAGTGCAAGTTGTATCCTCCTATGCCAGGGGTGGGGAACCTCAGGCCTGGGAGACGGATATAGACCCTGGGTTGCCTGGATCTGGCCCCTGAGGCCTCTCCTCCTCCCCTGGCCCCTGAGGCCTCTCCTCCTCATGGCCATTTTTCCAACAACACTCTGTAGTGTAGACATACCCTAACTGTGGAGTGGAGAAAACTGGAAGCTATATTGTACAGCCTTAGAGAGAGGAACTAGTGGATGGAAAAAGTCTTTTCCACATCAAACTATACCTAGAAGAGCAAGAGAGAACGAGGGGCAAGGAGTAATGTGAAAGTCAAAGAAAAACCTTTACGAAGCTGATGAGACCTGCTACTTCAGAAGCTTGCTCAGGGAAAATAGTTGCAAGACAGGATGCAGCTATCAATATGAATAATGGCCCAACAAAGGAGCTGCTATAAATCATTAGCCTCTTCCCTGGGACAGCTGAGAGAACGGGGAAATTTCTGTGCAAAACAAATAGCCTTGATGGAATCGCTGATTTTCATAAGAAAAAAAACTACTGTTGTGACCACAAAAATTTGATGCTTATCTAGTTACCTCCCTGGATATGCCATTTCCCTATGCTCACTGCAGGGAGTAATTTCATTATTTTATATGCTATTTTGCATAATCCCTGCAATAACAGAAGAATGTTACCATTAAAGTCAAGCTCTCAAGTTAGAAAATGCTAGCTGAAGGACGTATAAAACACCCTATCCTGGAGAAAATTACTTAGGAATTGGGGTGGAGATGGGTGAATTGTTTCAGCAGAAGAAAAAAATAACATGAAGCAGTTTGTTTCCATGAATGTCAGAATGAACCATTTTGCCATTTCACTTTGCTCCAAATAATTTCTTTTGGTTTGAAATTATGTGAATTTTTGTTCAGATTGTTTTGGTTTAGCCACTGTGAGGAAGAGGGGATTGCATGCACTCTGTTTGCTTTGTTATGTTGCATGTGACTTCGACTGACCTGTAGTAAGCCCAGGTGCGTGCCTCAGTTTCCCTGGACACTGCATTACTATCTAGATGGGGATAGAGGAGGCAGGGCTGGAGGAATAGAACCCGGCGCTGGGTGTGTGAGTGAGTCTAGCTGGCTTGGTGCAGAAATGGGGGAGGGGCAGGGCTCAGGGCCCCTTCTCCCCAAGATGGATGGTACCGACTGCCCCTTGTTCCTGTGCTAACAAGTCTGTTCTACGCGGTACCCCTGTGACCTAATAAACCTTCTGTTCTCCCTGCTGGCTGAGAGTCACTTCCGGCTGTGGACTGGGGTACAGGGCCCGGCGGCCCCCCACCCCTCAGTGACAGCCACTAAACATCTCACTTATTAGCTCAGCTGTAACTGTGATGCCGTCTCCACTTACGTGATTATATTGCACTTATTTCAGCAGGCCTCCGGCCTTATTTGATGTCCAGGAGGGGCTGGACTTGGGGAAAGAGGCAGCTCCTCTCCCTACCCCCTGGCTTTTTGTATCCTTTTATAAAGCCATGTGAGGGGCTGCACTAGTCTGACTGCTTGAGGAAACACGGCAAATAAAACATGGTGTATTCTAGCCAATGGGGGCTGCAGTACTGGTGGGGGAAGAGGCAGGGATAGGGGAAATAAATGGTTCTTTGCTTGAAATTAGAACAGCCCAGTGATTAAAGCCCAGAAACGAGTCAGGAGGTCTGGATTCTATTTCTGCCTCTGCCACTGACTTACCATGTGGTCTTGGCCCAGTTCCTCAGGTTCTCTGGCCCAGATCTTCCTTGATTTCCATGGAAGTTGAAGCCTAGCTCTCTTTGAGGATCTGGCCCTCTGTGTTTTGCTCTCCCCCATCTCTAAAGTGGAGATACTATTCAAAGACGGGGCTGGAAGGCAGTGAAGCTACATCTACACTGGCCTCTGGACGTGGACACTGGGCTCTGGGACTGCTCACCCTTGTACTCTGTCTAGCGCTGAATGTCCGAACACACTGTGGTGGGCACGTCTCCGTACCCCAGGAATACCCATAGCCATACGGTGCTTTCTGGTACACCCAGTGAGCACTAGCATTTCCAGGGTGGTATCCCAGGGTCCTTTGTGTCTCAGGAGGCTGTGTAGGATCCTCCTTGCAGTGTGCTGCTGGTACTGCAGTTGCCTTCATGCATTCAGTGCTGATAGCTCCCTTTCACTGCTCTCTCCTGCCCATGTTGGTGGAAGACATGGAGTGAGTGACCGAGGATGTAGTTTTGCTTCTGCTCTTTCTTGCAGAACAGCCGCCTCCGAGTTGCAGTTCGTGACCTGCAAGAATCTCGGTTGAATGGCCTTGAACTTTCGTCACAACGCAAAGGAGGGAGCCTGGGACAGTGGCCGATCCACTGATGCTCTATGCCAGAGACATGCAGGAGGTTACTGGTGTTGTGACTCTATTTCCACGGCCGGGCCACCGCTTCTTGGCCAGGAGGATCAGCATGGTGTTGTGGGATCATGGTGTCTTGGAAACCTGGGATGACACGCTGTGACCGAAGAGCTTCAGAATGAGGAAGCAGATGGTCCTGGCGCTGTGTGAGAAGTTGGCTTCCACCCTACAGTGGCAAACACTTGGTTCTAAAGCCGCATATTGGTGCAGAAGTGGGTGGCCATTGCCCTGTTGACTCTGGCAACGCTGGGGGTCACTCACAAGCCACTGGTGGGGAGGGAAATCCAGGGTCAGGCCCTCTGAGGTGCAGGCTTACAAAGCTAACGGCACCCCCGTGGGTGGCCACCACCAAAGGTCTGGAAATGATAGAGGGTCCCAGAGAATGGGATTTCCAAATGGTGTGGGGCCATTAGTAGCACCCATATCCCCACACTTTGCCCCCCACTAGGAGTGAGTAAGCCAGTCAGAAAGTGTACCATTCACTCCTCCTTCAAATCCTAGTGGAGCACAAAGGCAGGTGTGTAATCGTTGCCTTCAGACACAAAGAAAGGGTTCATGACACTCAGGGCATGTCTACACTAGGAAATTCTTTCAAAATAAGTTATTTTGAAATAACAACTCCCGAAATAACTATTTCAAAATAGCACGTCCACATTACAGGGAAGCCTCAAAATTAGTGCAAGGCAGGCTCCCCCAATGTGGATGCGCTACCTCGATTTCGAGCCCCAGGAGCCTGGGGGAGGAGCTATTTTGAAAGAGCAGCAGTAGAGCCTCCATGCTACCGTTATTTTGAAATAGCTGTTTCGGAAGAGGCATTATTCCTCATGGAATGCAGTTTACAGATGTCGGAATAAGATATTTTATTTTTAAATAGCAGAACTGCTGTGTAGAAGCTCACGTTGTTAGTTCGAAATAACATCAGTTATATCGAAATAACTGTGCTGTGTAGACACACCCCAAAATGCTCCCCAAGAAATGATGTGGTTCTGCATGGTGTCTCCACGCCGACAGCTATGTGGGGTCCCCAAGAATACCTGCTCCTACCCTGGCTAATGAATCCCAGACCTGACATCACTGATCCAGAAAATGAGAGTGTCCCTACAAATGAAAGGTAGTGGTGTGTGCCTTTGGTAGCGGCGTGTGCCTTTGGGTGGCTGAAGGCTAGCTGGCAAAACCTATACACATGGCTGAGGCTGTCTGTTTTATTGTGGAGTGCTATGCGCTTCATAATATTGGTGAGACCAAAGGGGAGTATGGTGGGACACAGGAGAAAATTGGCTTCCAGAGCATTTATAGACAGCCGGATCCAGCAAATGTTCATCCCGATTGCTGGGTCACCACAGGGTAGGGAAATCCGGGATGCAGTTTGTGCCTACGCCCTGAGTAAAACGGGAACCTCAGGTCTGAAATGAAGCTCCACAACCCAGGCAAATGCCGTTAAAAACAATCCCAGGAACACCACCATGCAGGCAACATTCCCACCCGCCCTCCTGCTGATAGACATTGGCCAGTCATTTAGGTAAGGACGTGTTCTGGAGCAATGCACCTACGCGGGTGTGACACCGTCTGGCTTATGCTTGTCTGCTCCGTGAAATTGCACTTTCCTTCTGTGTTACTGTTCACAACTGTGAGGCACCCCACAGAGAAGGGGCCCTGCTCAATGCCTAGGGAGTCTTGAGACGAATTAGTGAAGGGGCGTGTGAGGTGCGTTTACAGTGGGCTTCTGGGAGCCGTGCTTGTGTGTGGGGAGGAACTAGTGCACCCAGCATCACTAGGAACATTCTAAAAAGGAACTGAGATTTAAAACAGAACCAGCCAGACGCCTGCAGAATACGTCGACTTCCCTGCCTGCTAGCCGTCTCCCTGGCCTTGCTCTCCTGTCCCCCAGCAGGAAGGGAGACTCCTTCCCTCAGACAAGCAAGCAGTGGCTGCGGAGAATGTTCCAGAGGGACAAATGCGGGGGAAGGGGGTGTCTTCTGCGTGGTCTTGGGGCTTGAGGCTAGACCCATGCTGGCCTTCAGGCTTAATCTTGGGCTCATCAATCTCCTGCATGGTCACAGGGCTACTCGAGAGGGATATTGGGTGCCAATGCAGGGTGTTTGCCTGGAGTCCTCTAGCCTCCCACACCACGGGGGCTGGTGTCTTCCATCTCAGCAATTTGGTGGGCTGAAGATGCAGAGGAGGTGGAGTGGGAGGAGGAGGTGCCAGCTCTCAGATATCCACAGTGGCTATTGTGGCAGGCAGAACCCAAACCTCTTCTACCACCATTTGGTGGAATTTTGAGGATCTATCACTGAGCAAGTCCATTTTTACCTCCATTTGCTGCTAGTTCCCTTAAGAAGACTTGAAGAAGGGAGGTAAACTGAGGTACCAAGAAACAGAGGCCAATGAGTATGAAAAACTAGCTGGAAACTAGAACTGTCTGGAAGCTAAAAGGTTGGCATCTCAGGGACCCACGCACCCCCTTCCTAGGTTTGCTGGACAAATCTCTTCACTCTTTGAATTTCATTCAAAGTAAAACTTAGCTGTCAGCACCAACTTACTGTTAAGAGCTGCTAGGATGAAAGCCCCGCCTGAGATTCAGCTTGTAATGCAAACTGCAGCCTTCTGAGTTTTGACCTGATAGGATTTTTTTTTCTCTCCAATAAAGTTCCCATATTTCCAGGAGAGCTTTCCTATGCTGTGGCAAGCATGAAAAGGATC
Organism: Pelodiscus sinensis; assembly: GCF_052426305.1. Taxonomy (NCBI): domain Eukaryota; kingdom Metazoa; phylum Chordata; order Testudines; family Trionychidae; genus Pelodiscus; species Pelodiscus sinensis. The sequence goes on along the minus strand of NC_143068.1, from coordinate 1,036,544 downwards.
TAATTAATCCCATTATCATTTCCGTTATTTGCAAGTATTGTTTAGTGGAAAAAGTAAAACTCTAGGTTAATAATTTTTTTAAAAGGTCACAAAAATCCAGATCTGAAATAAAAATATGGCAATGAAAGCCGCCAATGTGCAGCAGCAGTGACAAAAGCAAGCAGAATGGTAGGAATCATTAAGAAAGGGATGGAACGCCCACATCTTGAATACTGCGTACAGATGTACTCGCCTCATCTCAAAAAGATCTCTTGGCATTGGAAAAAGTTCAGAAAAGGGCAACAAAAATGTTTAGGGGTTGGGAACGGCTACTATATGAGGACAGATTAATAAGATTGGGACTTGCGGATCACTTGCTGGAGGATTCTCTGCATCTTGGGGTCTTTAAACCATCGTTTGAGGACTTCAATATCTGAGACATAGGTGAGAGGATTATTCCAGGAGTTGGTGGGTGAGATTCTGTGGCCTGCATTGTGCAGGGGGTCAGACTAGATGATCATAGTGGTCCCTTCTGACCTTACAGTCTATGAGTCTATGAGATTGGGACTTTTCATCTTAGAAAAGAGGAGACTAAGGGAGGATAGGATAGAGGTCTACAAAATCATGACTGGTGGGGAGAAAGTAAATAAGGAAAAGTTATTTGCATGTTCTCACAACACAAGTAATAGGGGTCACCAAATGAAATTAATAGGTAGCAGGTTTAAAACAAACACAAGGAAGTATTTCTTCACACAACACACAGTCAATCTGTGGAACTCCTTGCCAGAGGATGTTGTGAAGACCAGGACTTTAACAGGGTTAAAAAAAGAACTAGATAAATTCATGGAGATTAGGTCCATCTCTATTAGCCAGGATGGGCAGGAATGGTGTCCCTGGCCTCTATTTGTCAGTTGTGGGAATGGGCATCAGGGGAGGGATCGCTTGCTGATTCCCTGTTGTGTTCACTCCCTCTGGGGCATCTGGCATTGGCCACTGTCAGCAGACAGGACACTGGGTTAGATGGACCTTTGGTCTGACCAGTGTGGCCGTTCTTATGTTCTTTGTACTGTATTATTGACTTTATTCACTGAGAAATAACCATTTCCAGACCAAGACCTTGATAAGCTGTGGTGAGGGTTTAGTAGGTTTATCTAAACAGAACTGAATCCCTCATGTTTTAGTTAATTAATGTAACTCCATTACTTATTGTCCCTTTTCTTCATCTCCTTCCCCAGTAAGGGCCTCTCATAATCCACTTTGGTGGCTCCATCCAACACCCTCAGTGGAATAATTTCATCTCTAGGTTTTAAGTGCTTGAGTCTGGAAGCATGAGGGTTGCCATTCATATCATGAAACTAGAAAATGTCCTAAACCACGGCCCCAGCGGAGCGTCCAAGCCAGTGTAACGAAACCTCTCGTCGGGTAATTGCCTCATCAACTCTAAGTAACACGTCTCCCCCTTGGGTTCTATTGTAGAGGCAGAGCATGCTGGAGATCTGAGCCTTCAGCGGAGAAAGTCCTGCAGCTCACCCTGCCCAGAGTATAGCAGGAGAAGGTCTCGTTGATTGCCGGTCAGGGTGTCAAACTCATTCAGTGGAGAGGACGAGATTCCATAAGTAAGAAACTTTAATTCCATCGATGGAATTAAAGTTTCTTACTTATGGAATCTCGTGGAATGCTCCAAAGAAGCCAGCCTCACATCTGTCCCCATCTCAAGCATAAAAGCTAAGGTGTGACTTTTCCAACATACGATCTGGTGATTACAGGAGCCACAGGTCAGACTGTAGAGGGCCCAAGTTTAAACAAACTCGATTGATGAATTAACCTAGGATACAGGCTCTTATCTACAATGGTAGCCATCACGCCATGACTCCTACCCTTTGAAAGGTCACCTTTTTTAGCATTTAAGAATATTTGTTTTAAATGAGACCAGTCAATTGAAAGAGGAACTCAGGCTGAGATTGGGAGGCGAAGCCCATGGTATTGGGCACAAAACACACTTTTGTGCCTCCCCTAATCCAGGTTGCTCTGGGGTCCAGCATGGTCCCTGGACTAAATTTAGAGCAGTGGTTCTCACACAACACACAGTCAACCTATGGAACTCCTTGCCAGAGGATCCCTCCACCAGTGTATCTACTGGAAGCTCTTGAAGCTGCTCCTGGATGAAGGTGGCTGGAGATGAGGTGACAATTCAAGCTGGGTAAAAAACCACAGCAAATAATAAATTACCTGAAAAATACATTTTTCAGGGCACCAAAACTCTTTATAAAAGTGACTTGAATTTGCAGAACAGTTTCAGCAAGGGGGGAAGGAGGGAGAGAGAGGGAAAGGGGGAGGATGGTCAAAACTTGGAAATGTTTTGTTTTGAAACGACATTTGCTAAATGAACTTCAGTGTCAAATTGCTCGAATGTGTCATTCAATCCAAACAAAAAATTGAATTTTTTATTTCGGGGGAAAACAACAACAAAAAAAGTAGTTTTGGTTTAAAACAAACCATGTTTTTGACTCTGCCATGGAACTGAAACATTAATTATTTGCTCAGCTCTAGTGCCAAAAAAGCTGGTGGGTATGGAAGTTTCCATAGCATCATTTTAAAGTCATGTTGAACTTCAAAAGGTTCAGAGAAGCCCTTGGCTCTTCAAACTCATTAGTACCAGCTGTAGCATGAGGTATCTCCTGCTTCCCACTCCTGATTAGCTTGAAGGTAGAACACTCACTGTTCTCTCTGTGGCATTTTGGCATTCCCCTTTCTGATCTTGTCTATGACATTGCAAGGAAAATGACAGGAAGGAGAGTAAATTAATCTGAACCCCTCTGAATCCATTTGAAGCTTTAAAGTGGGCTCGGTATGAAGGAGGAACAAAGTTGGGGTTCGTTCTGATTTTTTCCAAACCCATTTGCTCCTCTGTAATTATGTTATTTAGCCATGATAACAGCCACGTTCATTCTTCACAGCCAAATCACTAACGAACACCACCAGAGCCCCCTGAAAAGAGGATAATATGTTTTCAGATCTCTTCTCCGGCTCTCAGCAACCCTTGGAAATGATGGAGTGCCTCCTTGTTTCTGATAATTATAATGTAAGTAATTACACCTTATTGCCCCCTACAGCCGCTCCTCTCCACTTGTGCAACGGACGCATGGGCTAGCACGGGCTGAAGCTGATTTGAATTTTAAATGCAATCACGGGGGTACTTGTCCCTCACTTCCCGCTAGACACTACCTCATCCTCTCTCTTTCGTTCTTTGCCAAGTGTTCTATGGCTTTAATTATTTAATTCGCCACATGTGCCCACTTCATTTTCCCTCCATTTGTGCCTTTACGGCTTCCCACGGTTCCTGAGCGACATGCCTGGCTTTTAGAGCAGGGGATTTGACTTCAGTTGCGTCAAAGGCACCTCTGGGTACGTGTCATGGGCTCCCTGCGGTACGACCTGGAACTGGGATACCACTGTGCCCCTTATCTCTCCAGCTTGGGCCGTCTCCTACGATGCTTTGCTAATGACAAGCGACAAACCCCTTCAGGCAGTGTTATGACTCAGTACAACAGCCTCTGGAGCCCAACCCCCGGTTAAGGTACATGAATGCTCCCTGAGCCGCTCACGAATCGCAGAGGAAGGCCCCAGCCAATCTCCCAAGCCATACGATCCCAGAATGTAACATCTGGCCGTGGTCAGACACCCGACCAGTGTTAGTTTGTTACTCAGTCCCCTCCCAGTCTCCATGTGGAAAGGACAGATAGCTGCCGTGGTCACCCACGCTGCGATGTCCCCAAGCACTTCAACCCAAACATGCTGCTCTAGGTAAAAGATAAAACGTATTTATTAACTGCTGGAAAGACGGATTTGAAGGGATTGTAAGAAGTAGGCACAAAAGCTCAGAGATTGTTACCAAAGCAATAAACCAGCAAGCCTGCCATCTAAACCCTGCACCGTGTAGGACAAAGCAATATTGGCACCAAGTGGTTTTTCTCACCTGACGGGACAGTGCAGGTAGATCACAGTCTTTAATGCACAGGCTTCCCCTCTCAGCCTGGGACCAGTCTTCTCAGCTCAAGTCTTTGTCTTCCCTGTGTTTTTGTTCGGGGGCTCACAGCCAGCTGAGCCCCTGGCAAAGGTGAAGGGGATGGATTCTGGAGTAGTGAGGTCAGGAAACAGCCATGCTGGAGGAAACTGAGGACCATGTTGGAAGAGCCTCAGGCTAATTTATGAGCCTGGGCTGATGCTGTTATATTTTCTGCCATTCTTTTGGTCACATTTTTAGGTTGAATTATTAAATTATTATATTCACTTAATTACATCATAGTGATGGGTGTCAGTGTGTGAGGAGTGATAGAGAATGTTTAAAATGATGGATGGATGGATAGATAGCAGGGTGGGCATGGAGATGGATGGGAATACAGATAATGGTGTGTGTTTGGGGCCGGATATATGGGAATAGCTGGGTTCTTAGATTAAAGATAGTGGGGCACCAATAGCTGTTGTATTCTTGAACCCATTTCTTACCCCTGGTGTCTGTGATGCTTCTCCCCCATATTTTTATGGAAATATGTTTTTGAATATGACTATTTATAGCTTGAATATGCTTTATGCAAAACAGGGCAAGTTACCTGTCATTCAAGAGCCTGTAATCCCCTGAAAGTGCATGTTCTCTTTGTACGCATGTATCATTCTTGTATGCAAAGTGAGAAATATGAAGTGTGAGCCTGTTTCATTAACTCTAGGTCTTGTAAGTCATTAGTGGTACTTGTGAAATGCAATGGCCCGGTGCTCAAGACAATGATCTGAACGTGGGCTAGTTTTTCCTATAAACCTACACAGCCACGTGACCATGCCACGCGGAATCCACCCTGAATTTGGTATTTTTTCCATGGGGATGGAAGGAACTGAACAAAGGATTCCTGCCCTGGGGAAATTCTATTTAAGGGAGGGGGAGCGAACAAGGATTGGCATTAGTTGGCTTTTGAAACTGCCTCCCCACCCTAGGAGGATACACATGAAGAGACCTGACAAGAACGAACCTGAACTGGGGAGAAGCTGTTAGCCTAGCGGCAAGAGGGCCATTCTGGAGCAGGGTGGGCCAAAGCCCACGGCAGACCCTGGTAGCCCACAGCAGTGGGATGGGGCTGGGTTCGGTGGCAGCACCCAGCAGTGGGGACAGAGCCAGCAGCTTCCCCTAGCAGCCCTGTGACGGGGCGCTCCCGCCCCGCACTCGGGGTGCCCAGGGTGACGGCGGATGGACGCGCTGGGGGGTGGAGAGCCGGCACGCCGCTGGGATGGCGGGCCGCGCTGCCAGGCAGGGGCTCGGTGCGGCGAGCGACGGGGGGCAAGGGGCGCCTCTGAATGAGGCCCAGAGAGGAGGAGCTAGGGAGGCGCCGGCGTGTGACGTCACGGGAGAAGGGGGGTTGCTGGGCGGCGGGGAGGAAATGGCGTGCGGGGCCAGGGCTGGCGGGGGATTTAAACCGGGTCTGGCACCGCGGAGGGGAGGAAGGAGAAACGGAGAGCCGAGGAGCAGGGGGAAGGAGAGGTGAGGCCGGGATACATGGAAGGGACCGGCCCGCAGGAAGGGCGGAGTAGGAAGCGGCCCAGGGCGGGGTCGTGTAGCCCGTGAGCGGGTGTGTTTTGGGGTACTTCCCCCATCCGCTAGGGAGGGACCGTGAGTCCCTGCCTTCAGGGCCCTGGGCCGGGGTTCGGAGTGGGGGTGGGCCTGAATCCCCCTACTCCGCTCACAGAAAGGCAGCCTCGGGCGTTCATTACTATAAAAAAGGGACTGGGGACAGCGCGGGTTTTCGCCGCGGGTTGTGCCTAGGGCTACAGGACTGGCCCGGATGACCAATAAACGCGGGCGTCAGTAGCCCGTTTTGTGGTGAGCTAGTCGAGACTCTTTTACAAGCCCACAGCACTGGGATCGGGGCCAGGGCAGCACCCGGCAGCACAGGACTGGGCAGGCAATAGCCCATGGCAATGTGGGGCCCATGGAAGCAGGGCCAAAGCTCGTGGGCTGCTGCAGGCTGGAGCCGAAGCCCATGTCAGCCTCTGGTAGCCCACCGCAGTACAGGGCTGGGACCAGAGCCTATGCCCAAAGACCCAGGCAGCCTGCAGCAGCGCAGGGCTGGGGCCCTGGGAAGCTCACGGAAGCAGGGCCAGGCTTGGAGCCAGAGCCTGAATTCTTGGCAGCCACCGGCAGCCCATGGCAGCATGGGGCCAGAGCTGACGCCTGCGGCAGCCGGCAACAACTCAACAAGCAGGCTGGCCAGGGCCGCAGCAGCAGGGCCAGCAACCCAGTAGGCAGCCCAGCTAGCGCTGAGGATAGGGGGACCCCTCAGAGCTGGCAGCGCTGAAAGTGGGTAGGCCGGGGTAATGGACTTCCCAGGGTCTGACAAATTCTCTGGTTGGGACTGGTTAGGTTCTGAGGGTGCCAGACCAGGGAAGTCCCACCTGTATAATAATCGATACTAAACCCCTAAGAATCAAGGGAAGAGAATGGACATTTCAGATGCTGTGAAATCGTGGGAGCTTTTATTTTATCTGTTTTCCAAATGCCCGAGCTACTTGTTATCCGTGTGCAGGAGCAGGCAAGTTAGACAAATGCTCCAAGACAGAAGGATACTCCAGCTCCCAAATACTCTTGGCAACGGACAAGCTGGGAGTGAAGACACTTAGATCAGGGTCAACCTGATGATTCCCACAAACCCTCCCTCAACCCCTCCTGCCACCGCCCAGCCTCTGGCCGAGGGAGGCTGGGACTACACCAGCTGACACCAGCCCAGCTGCACTGCGGCCGCTCTGCCAACAGGAGAGAGAGCTTGCAGTGACTTAGTTAATCCATCCTTAACCAGCAGTGGCAGCAGGAGCTCTCTTGCCAACACAGCACAGTCCACATCAATGCTTAGGTCAGTGTAACTTACATCGCCCTGGGAGGATGGGCTGTACACACCCCTGCATGGCATCAGTTATCCTCAGCCTAAGCTGCAGTGTAACCATAGCCCGAGTCATTTAAACCCTCTGTCCTGGATTTAGAGACATCCCTGTTTTTCACTCTTTACTGCAGTAAAACCAGCTTCAGTCCCACCTCACTGACGCCCGTGCAAAGTGGGTGTGACATGCCATGTGCTCCCACCGACGTGCGAGAATGGAAGTGGGGTGGGAGCCTGTGACATCCCACGCTGCTCTTGCTCGGGGTAGGTGTATGGGTCTGAGCACAAAGCAGCACCGAGCCATGCGATTTTATTGGGAAGTCCGGGCTTGGGGGCTTTCTTAAAGGCCCTGGCTGTGGGTGTCCTGAGGTTCTCAGTTGCATTTAACAACAGAAAAATGCATTCATGTGTAGCTCTCCACGCCGAATGCTGCAAAACCCAACTGACCAATAATACTAAATTAATACAATCCTAATGTCTGTTTATATATTAAAAATCCTGAGGGTTTTGTGGAGGGGAGGTTCTGACTAACGGTTTTTTAACCCTGGGGTTGGTTTACAGCTGTATTGCTAATCAGGCTCAATGAAAATGAGCAGGAAAGGGTGGGGGAAAAGAAACCCAGGGTCAGAGAAGTACAGTACAATTCTCTATTCTCTCCACTATTTCAGTTTACTGTGCTGGGGGATATTCCTGCCAGGAATCTTGCTGAATGTCTGTGGGAAGCAAATGCAGAAGAGCACACAGACAAAGCAGGTTCCAGGGTTGGATGGGTTTTCCTTTTTCCTTTCTTTCTGACGATGTTTATGATGCATTTCTTCATGCCCTGCAAAAATCATACATAAAGTGGAACAGACCCCTTGCTTCTGAACAAATCTGTCACTCCTCTACAGAGATGTATGAGGACGAGGCTTCTGGGATGAGCTCAGAGCATTACGGATGAAGGATTCAAGAATTTGTTACTTTAGTGTTGACTTTCTGCTGTTTCCTTGACTGAATGTGGCAGGGGCTCCATAATGGGATTTAGTAGCCAGTTTATCAACTGATTTTTTTCACCCCTTCCTCTTGCCCTTTGATTATGTTGGAGCACAGAAATGTTCCCCGTGTTTTGCATCCACAAACCTAATTCCTATCTCACTCACACCTATTTTACACCAGAGAAGCTCTGTTGAGTGGAGTTAGCGCTGGTTTGCACTAGTGTGAGACCAGCGTCAAGTCCCTTGTCCTCACAAAGGCAGTTTGCTTTAATATTTGTATATTATGGCCGGTATATAATTCGGGCTTTCGCTTTAACCCCCGGATCATAACTCTTGCACAAGTTGTCCCCCGATTCACCCATTGCCTGTCTGCACAGGCTTTTACTCTGCCCTGGTTGTAGAACTCTGCCCCGCTGAGGTTTGGGCCTCACCAGCTTTGGGAATTAAAACAAATCTTTCCAGGGAAGATGCACAAAAGACGTGCGTTGGCCACAGCTATGGAGAGCCCAGTCGTAGAGAATTGCTGGTGACCTCACTCCAGCTCTCTGACTCTGAGCAGCAACGTTCATTTAGCCTTTCCAATTAAAGCCCAGGAGATCAGGCTTAACCTGTAGGAGAACCGAGCAGACTCAGTCTCCCCCTGCAGCTCTGGCGACATACCCAAGTGTTCTGTAGGGCACTTCAGCGTGAGGCTGAGGCACACAAGTCCCATCATGTAATCTGCTGCTCAACATATTGATTACTGGAAGACTTACCCGGCGTGCCCAGACCCTTCGGGAAAGGCAGCTGGTGGTGTGGGGGGTGCAGAAGTCAGGACAGGAAACTGGGGCCATGAGTGGCTCTCTCCATCCCCCCCCGACTCCTCCCAAGGTGGAAGGGGTTAGGGACTTTCTTCTTTCCTCCTTGCCCCTCCTGGGGTGGGAGGGTCACAGGATGCTGACTCTGGGGCAGGGATGCCACTTACCTGGGCAGGTGGCAGGCAAGATGGTGCGCCCTTTCTTCAGTCGGCCATTCCCTTGGTGGTGTGCCTGCCCCCAGTGGTCACTCTGCAGTACAGAAAACCCTGGCCATTCCTGGCGGATGTGCTCCTGGCACCACCGGGAGTGGTGGAATTCACGAATACTGGGAGCCCACTTTGTGAGCTGCCCATGGCTCCCAAACTCACTCCCACAGCAGCCAGCAGCCACAGGGAATTCCCTGCAGCTCCCAGGAGCCATTGGGAATGAACTGCCTTTCCCGGCAGCTGCAGGGAGTCCCCCACTGCTCCGGGACCCCGCCCACCCCACCGCAGCCTTGACGGGAGACCCCCACGCACATACAAAACCGCAAACACCGACTGTGTGAATCACAAGGGTCTCCAGCATTGCTCTCTCCTGTACTCGCTTTCCCCAGTGGCCACTGCGATCTACAGCCACTCTCATGGGCTTCCCACGCTGCCGTCCCCTTGCAGAGCTGGTCTTGTTTGTAAAGAAGCTCCTGCTGCAATTAAGAGATGTGTGAAGGGGCTGAGAAAACAGCTCAATGGACCCCCAGGCAGCACATAGGTTAACTAATGATGAGGCTTCCCATTGTGCTGTTGGCTCCTCGAGTAGATGAGCTGGGGACTGAAGTCAATGGAATGACGACTCCCCCAGGCCGGTCAGTAACATCAGCTACTCTTATTTTGTTCTGCTGCCTCAAACGGATGGACGACAGTTCATGCCAGAGGAGGCCGTGAAGAGCAGGACTTTAACGGTTCAAAAAAGAGCTAGATACATTCCTGGAGGTTAGGTCCATCAATGGCTGTTAGCCAGGAATCTGGGTAGGGAGGGTGTCCCTAGTCTCTGTTTGTCAGAGGCTGGGAATGGGCGACCGGGGAGGGATCACTGATGAGTCCCTGTTGTGTTCACTCCCTCTGGGGCATCTGGCATTGGCCATTGTCAGCAGACAGGACACTGGGCTAGGTGGACCCTTGGTCTGACCCAATCTGGCCCTTGTTCTGTAGCTCTGGCCTTCGTTTACTTCCCTCCTAATTTTATAATTTGCATTGTGGTATCACTTTCGGAGCTCCAGTCATGGCTCCATTGTTCTAGATGCTGTACAAAGGCAGAACAAAAAGTCCTTGTTCACAGGGACGCTAACTAACTAACAGGGAGCTTTGTTTTGTGGAAAATCATTTCCTTCTCCTGCAAATATTTGATCTCTGTTTGTTCTCCTCTGGTCTATGTGCTTTGTTCATAACTAGTTATGTTCCCAACCAAGGCTGGTGATCGTTGGGAGGGGTCGTATGCAGCCAGAGACAAGAGCCACAAGGTATTCTCTGCTTTCTAGTGGAGGAAAGCCCCGTGCTTCAGACAGGCACTGACTGTCGGTTCTCAGAGGTTAAAAAGGACAGAGGTTTTATGTTCACTTGCAATTAAAAACATAATTGGCTCTAACGAAAGTTTTTTTAATTTATTTTCAGCAATTTAAAGCAGTTGCATGTATTTCATTTGGGATTGAATTACATTTTTATTTTGATTGCAAGCATTTTTCAATTCAACATTTATGAAAATGTCCTTCCTTTTCTTTTAAAAAATCCAAATCCAAACTGTTTTGAAAAGGGTTGGAGTTATTCAGAATTTGGTTTAAAAAGCAAATTGGCAACACTGGTTCCTTTACAAAATGTTTTGGTGTTGCTGACTGCATTTTGTTGGCCAAAGCACCAGGACTAACATCTGGGTCCTTGTGAAAAGTCAAGTTCTACCCACATTACGTTTCCCCCACACTCTGAAATCAGGAAGCTATTCTTTACTTTGTGCCTTGTTCTGCCCTTTTGGCTAGTTGGCTCCCTGCTGACAGCCTTGATTGGGTGAAGTTTCCTAACAAAAACTAGTGTTCCTAAGGCTGTCCCCCAAAGCTCAGGGCATTTCTCTGTCTCTCCTAAGGGTGTGGATTTTCCTTTCTTTTTTCAGGACAAGCTGTCTGTCAGCTGATGCAAATTCTCCCCTTACAGGTGATGCCTCAGGAGAAACGAAGGTGCAGAGTATTTGACAGTCTCACTCTCGTTGATAAATTGGCCTTGAGACATCCTGCTCTTGTCTCAGACTCTGGTGCCCTGGCTCTGTGGCTGAATGCAAAGGAATGATCCATCCTGCAGGACGGGGCGAGCAAAGTATTGTGAGATGAATGGCATGTGGCCACCTCATTCTTAAGAGGGATGGATTGGCTCTCCTAGAGCATTAGGCAAGAGCCGGGGCAAGTGAAGCCCAGACTGGAATCAAATAAATACTCATTTGGGAGAAACAGCTTTCCAATTTATTTTCCTGTGTTAGGGGAATGCATAAACAGCCCACCCGTGGATTTGTATTGTTACTGAAAGCCTGGTGCTACTGGACTTGCTGTAATGTAATGGTGGCATCTACATGGCCTTATTCATTATCCTCCTCAGGTTCTCTGAGTCACTGGACTCTAACATCAGACTGCTTCTGAATTGAAGTAAACAGTACATAGAGTCAAAGGAAGACTGACGGGCCAATATTGCAAACCAGCAGCTTCGACAAATGGGTTTTAATAATGAGCTATCCCCAGATAATCCTGGCAAGTGACTCCACACATGCTGCAGAGGAAGGTGAAAAAGTCCCCAAGGTCACTGTCAATCTGACCTGAAAGAGAATTCCTTCCCAATCCACACATGGCGATGAGTTACCCTGAGCGTGTGAGCAAGAACCTGCCAGCCATGCACCTGAGGGGGAGAATGCTGAGGGACCCTCTCAGAACCCTGCCATCACCACACAGCGTCCCATTTCCAGACAAAAACATCCCCCCTCACCCACCAACCGACCGACCGACCAACTGCATTTGTCAAGACCAGAGAGATGGAGGTTGCGATAATTGTGACATGAGAAGATGACAGCTCACATGAGAGTTTTAGCTGTGTGGAAGGATAAGAAGGACTAACTTAACCTATGTTGGACCCTGGGGCAGACCAAGCCTTGAGCCCAGAAAGGGCCATAGAGAAGTCCTCCAAGAGGTTAGAGTGGGGACAGAAGAAACCGGCCAATCAGGGGCCAGGGAGGCCTACAAAAGGAGCTGCAAAGCTCAGCAACGGGTCAATGAGTGTCTCTAGACCCCTGAGCCAGTGTGGAGTGGCTGGCTGGCTACGGGAGCAGCGGCACCAGAGGGAGCTACCTGTGGGGAGCTAGTGTGGACTATATGTTGAGAGTGAGATAAAGCCCTGAGGTAAGGACAAAGGAATCCTCTCCGGGAGGAGAAGCCCTGGAGGCACCACTCAGAGAATGGCATTGAACTGAGACCCTCTACAGTGGGCACCGGGGTGGGCCCGTTAGCGGTGTACCCTGGAAGGGGTTTGTGATATACAGGGAGTAACTTGGCCAGAGGGCTGAGTTGCCGAAGAGGCTTTTGGTACCAAGCTGAGGCAGGGCAGGAACCCGCACTTGGCCAGATGGGGGTGGGGTGGGGGGCGCTTGCGTGAGGTGAGAGCTGACCCCATTACAGACCCACAATTAGTTGACAATGTCACACAGGAACTTCATGCTAGCTCATTACCACCACAAACTGCCAGCAAGGAAACAACACAGTTCCCCCCCTGCCACTTCATTACTCTCTGTGACGGGGTGCCCCGGCCCCGCACTTTAAAAGCCCCCACGCCGGCCCTGTATGGGGGACAGCGAGCGGGGTTGAGCACACGCGCAGCGTGCTCAGATGCCACCAAACAGCTGGGAAGGGGGAGGTGAAGCAGGACGCCAGCTCCGGAGGAAGTGGGTGCGAGTAGGCATGGCGTGCTCCGGGGGCAGCCAAATCAGCTGGGGGGGGGGGAGGTAGGACGTCGAGGGTGACGTAATCTCTGCCCGACGCTATAAGGGGATGGGCGGTAGATAAGAGGGAGGAAAGCCACTCGACTGGAGGGAGGAACTCTAAGGAAAGAAATGGGCGAATTGAGGCCTGGAGAGGGGAAAGGCCTGGTCCGAGAGGCACGGAACGTAGGTAACGGGGAGAGGAAGCAGCCTGGGACAGGGCATGTGTAAAGCTGCAGGCTGCAAGCGGCAATGTTCTAGGCTTGGGGTATGCAGGGCCTGAGCTTGTCTCCACTGAACTCACTGGCAAAACTCACGTTGAGCCAATGGGGGCAGGACCAAGCCCTCTTACAGTCTTACTGCTGAAATACGGCAGGTCTCTTCCCAAGCTTGGCTACGGGTTGGCGACGGACTGGCTAAGTGGCAGCTTTGCAGAAAAGGACCTGGGATATGAGAAGCTGGATCGGAGTCAACAGGGGGCCCTTGTAGCCAAGAAGGCTAATGGCATATTGGGGTGCGTTAGGAGGAGCATTGCCAGCAGCTCTAGAGAAGTGATTATTCCCCTTTATTCAGCACTGGTGAGGCCACATCTGGAATACTGTGTCCAGTTCTGGGGCCCCCACCGGAGAAAGGATGGGGACACATTGGAAAGGGTCCCGTGGAGGGCAATGAAAATGAGGAGGGGGCTGGAGCGCATGACCTATGAGGAGAGGCTGAGCGATTTGGGCTTATTTAGTCTGCAGAAGAGAAGAGTGAGGGGGGGGTAGCAGCTTTCAACTCTCTGCAGAGGCGTTCCAAAGAGGATGGAGAGAGGCGGTGGTGACAGATGGCAAAATGAGGAGCAATGGCCTCAAAATGCCGTAGGACAGGTCTAGGTTGGATATTAGGAAAAACTATTCCCCTAGCAGGGTGGAGAGGCACTGGGCTGGGTTCCCTAGGGAGGGGGTGGAATCTCCATCCCCAGAGGTTTTTAGATCCTGGCTTGACAAAGCCCTGGCTGGGATGATTGAGTTGGGTTGGTCCTGCTCTGGGCAGGGGACTGGACTTGATGACTCCTGAGGTCTCTTTCAACCCTGGGATTCGATGATTGTGTTATTCCATTTTGAATAGCCAGTAAACTACATCAGGAATGCCACTGAGCCTGGCATGTATGTAATTCTGGTGGGCCCCTGAACACAACCCGCCCATATCTTTATGGGTATGTAGCAGTTTGGTTTAGTGGCAATATCCATTGAATCTCTAAGTTCCATTTAGCACTTTCCAGTCACGAATACAAAAACCTCACATGAAACAATCCATCACCGCCTTAGAGCTGATGTGTCATGCAGCCAAACTGGCATTCCACCAAGAGCAACGTAGACTACCTCCAAACTAATAAATCGTGGCTGCATTTAAACCCGGGCTTCAGGCACCAAACAATCTATATTCAATGTTCATGAATATTATTCAAATGGAAACCAGCATGATTAACACAAAGGAGCAAGGTTCTCAGAAAAACAAAGGTACAGCATTGCTACACAAAAGCACATCTTATACACTGCTGGCAATCAATGCTTTTCTAGCACAAACCAAGGAAAATGTTTTACTGAGGCTTGCCCTGTTTATTTCCATATGGATGTGGGTTTGTTACTGTCCTAGGTCTGGTCTACACTAGACCAGGCACATCAGAATAAGGTGCACCATCCAGCTATGCATTTTGATTCGGCTTACCTTCAGCCAAGCCACCAGTGTCCACACTGTGGGAGGCTGACGGGAGAACACGCTCCGTCGGCTTCCCTTACACCTCCCAGAATGAGGATTACAGGACACCGGCAGGGGCTGCCCTCAGCATTCCACTGGGGCTCTACACTAGTCCCGCTAAATCGAACTCTAGAAGATCAGCCTCCAGAGGGTCCATCTTCCCTGTCGTGCAGACAAGCCCTTAGTGATTATACAAGGTAATGAATTAAAGATGCTGTTAGTACACAGTCTGAGCAACTGGATTTTTATTTGCCCTCCAGAAACCAGAAAAAATTATTCAGCAATTTTTTGGGAGCTTGGGCTCATTTCAGGCTTCTATTTTTTGTAGCTTGCTAGCAGGTTAGCTGCCCGACAGGGATTTCATCCTCTGCCTTTGCTTCTTTTTCAGTTCCTTTTTCAGCAAACATTGCTTGTTGGGTGACCGCCACTCATCACAGGACAATTTCAATTCCCCTTAGAAATCCTCCTAAGGCAGATAAAAATGGCTAGTTAAACATCTCACCCGCTGTCTCAGTCTGCAGACTTGCTAAGTGTAAACCTAATGGAACTCACTGGGGTAGACACACACACATATGGCACAGTGGTTGCACTGAAAAAGCTTTTCCTGGTTCTGTGGTGCTCCTGTGTGTAGGTCTAGAAAATTACTCTGAAACTGATAGAATAATGTAAGTGCAGCTACTTCCTACACTAGAGCTGATTGGATGCCACAAAGTGAATATTTTCACCAATACATTTGAGAAGTGTATGGAGCTCAGACTGTGCAGAGGGTCACATAAAAGAATCAAACCCTGTTTGAGAATCAAGACAGTAAGTCCTGTCTCCAGCAATGGCTGGTATCCGATGCACAGGAGCTGCTTCACTTTCCTCAGTAAGGAACATAGAATCATAGAACACCAGAACGGAAAGGGACCTCGAGAGGCATCGAGTCCAGTCCCCTGCCCTCATGGCAAAACCAAGTTCCATCTAGACCATCCCTGACAGGGGTCTGTCTAATCTGCTCTTAAATATCTCCAGCAATGGAGTTTCTACAACCTCCCTAGGCAATTTATTCCAGTGTTTAACCACCCTGATAGGCAGAAAGTTGTTCAGAGGTCCAACCTAAACCTCCCTTGCTGCAGTTTAAGCCCATTGCTTCTTGTCCTATCCACAGAGGCCAAGGAGAACAATTTTTCTCCCTCCTCCATGTAACACCCTTTTAGATACCTGAAAACCGCTGTCATGTCCCCTCTCAGTCTTCTCTTTTCTAAACTAAACAAACCCAGTTCTTTCAGTCTTCCCTGATAGCTCATGTTTTCTAGACTGTTCACTGTGTTTGTTGCAATTTCTCCATATCTTTCTTGAAATTTGGTGTCCAGAACTGCACACAACACTCCAACTGAGGCCTAATCAGCACAGAGTAGAGCGGAAGAATGACTTCTCATGTCTTGCTCACAACACTCCAGCTAATGCATCCCAGAATCGTGTTTGCTTTTTTTGCAACAGTGTCCCATTTTTTACTCATGTTTAGCTTGCGGTCCACTATGACCCCTAGATCCTTTTCAGCCATACTACTTCCTAGACAGTCACTTCCCATTTTGATCTGAGGAAGTGGGTCTGGCCCACGAAAGCTCATCATCTAATAAACCATCTTGTTAGTCTTTAAAGTGCTACATTGTCCTGCATTTTGCTTCAACTACCCCAGACTAACACGGCTACATTTCTATCACTTCCCATTCTGTATGTGTGAAATGGATTGTTCCTTCCTAAGTGGAGCACTTTGCATTTGTCCTATTTACTTCAGACCCGTGGTCACCAACTCGATCGCGATTGACTGGTCGATCGCGAGGCCTTGTCCAGTCGATCGCGAGGCGTTCGGGCAACCCCACCCCCTATTTCCCTCCACCCCCGAGAAGCCCCACTACCTACCTCTAGTGTAGTGCCGGCTTCCTGCGGGGTGGACGGAAGTCCTGTCTGAAGCCCGCGTCACTTCTGGGAGTTCCGGAAGTGCGTGGGCTGCTCCCCTCCCACAGCTCTGTTGTGTGCTGGGGGAGGGGGCGTCGGCCCCGGAGGAGGAGTGCGGTGGAGGGGTGAGTTGAGCGCAGGGGTTTCCCTGCGCCATGAGAGCTACAGAACTCTGTCCCCATTCTCATCCCCATTCCCTGAACTCTGTCCCCCACTGGCACTCTGTCCCCTGCTGCAGAACCCTGTCCTCTGCCCTCCCAGCACCGTTCCCTCTCCTCTGCCCCCAGCCGCAGAACTCTGTCCCCCACTGGCACTCTGTCCCCTGCTGCAGAACCCTGTCCTCTGCCCTCCCAGCACCGTTCCCTCTCCTCTGCCCCCAGCCGCAGAACTCTGTCCCCCACTGGCACTCTGTCCCCTGCTGCAGAACCCTGTCCTCTGCCCTCCCAGCACCCTGCTCCCTCTCCTCTGCCCCCAGCCGCAGAACTCTGTCCCCCACTGGCACTCTGTCCCCTGCTGCAGAACCCTGTCCTCTGCCCTCCCAGCACCCTGCTCCCTCTCCTCTGCCCCCAGCCGCAGAACTCTGTCCCCCACTGGCACTCTGTCCCCTGCTGCAGAACCCTGTCCTCTGCCCTCCCAGCACCGTTCCCTCTCCTCTGCCCCCAGCCGCAGAACTCTGTCCCCCACTGGCACTCTGTCCCCTGCTGCAGAACCCTGTCCTCTGCCCTCCCAGCACCCTGTTCCCTCTCCTCTGCCCCCAGCCACAGAACTCTGTCCCCCACTGGCACTCTGTCCCCTGCTGCAGAACCCTGTCCTCTGCCCTCCCAGCACCCTGTTCCCTCTCCTCTGCCCCCAGCCGCAGAACTCTGTCCCCCACTGGCACTCTGTCCCCTGCTGCAGAACCCTGTCCTCTGCCCTCCCAGCACCCTGCTCCCTCTCCTCTGCCCCCAGCCGCAGAACTCTGTCCCCCACTGGCACTCTGTCCCCTGCTGCAGAACCCTGTCCTCTGCCCTCCCAGCACCCTGCTCCCTCTCCCCTGCCCCCAGCCGCAGAACTCTGTCCCCCACTGGCACTCTGTCCCCTGCTGCAGAACCCTGTCCTCTGCCCTCCCAGCACCCTGCTCCCTCTCCTCTGCCCCCAGCCGCAGAACTCTGTCCCCCACTGGCACTCTGTCCCCTGCTGCAGAACCCTGTCCTCTGCCCTCCCAGCACCGTTCCCTCTCCTCTGCCCCCAGCCGCAGAACTCTGTCCCCCACTGGCACTCTGTCCCCTGCGGCAGAACCCTGTCCTCTGCCCTCCCAGCACCCTGCTCCCTCTCCCCTGCCCCCAGCCGCAGAACTCTGTCCCCCACTGGCACTCTGTCCCCTGCGGCAGAACCCTGTCCTCTGCCCTCCCAGCACCGTTCCCTCTCCTCTGCCCCCAGCCGCAGAACTCTGTCCCCCACTGGCACTCTGTCCCCTGCTGCAGAACCCTGTCCTCTGCCCTCCCAGCACCGTTCCCTCTCCTCTGCCCCCAGCCGCAGAACTCTGTCCCCCACTGGCACTCTGTCCCCTGCTGCAGAACCCTGTCCTCTGCCCTCCCAGCACCCTGTTCCCTCTCCCCTGCCCCCAGCCGCAGAACTCTGTCCCCCACTGGCACTCTGTCCCCTGCGGCAGAACCCTGTCCTCTGCCCTCCCAGCACCCTGTTCCCTCTCCTCTGCCCCCAGCCGCAGAACTCTGTCCCCCACTGGCACTCTGTCCCCTGCTGCAGAACCCTGTCCTCTGCCCTCCCAGCACCGTTCCCTCTCCTCTGCCCCCAGCCGCAGAACTCTGTCCCCACAAAATGTATAATTATAAATGCTTCATTTTAGATTTAAATAGCATGAATAAAAAACAGACCATTTATTTCATAACTATAAACACGGGATTTTAATTGTATATATCGCATAATTTAAAAATAAACTGTTTATCAGAGTGTGTAAGTAAGGGTTGGGAATAGCAAGTGATGGACAGGAGGAGAATAGAGAGGGCGGGGCTTCAAGGAAGGGGCAGGGCGGTAGATCTTTGCCTGTTCTGAGATTTAAAAAGTGATCTTTGGTGTAAAAAGGTTGGAGACCATTTCTTCAGTTTGTCCAGAGCATTTTGAATTATGACCCTGTCCTCCAAAGCACTTGCAACCCCTCCCAGCATGGTATCATCTACAAACTTAACAAGCATACTGTCTATGCCAATATCTAAATCGTTGATAAAGATATTGAACAGAACCAGCTCCAAAACAGACCCCTGTGGAACCCCACTTGTTATGCCTTTCCAGCATGAGTGTGAACCATTAACTACTCTGAGAACGGTTTTCCAGCCAGTTATGCACCCACCTTATAGTAGCCCTATCTAAGTTGTATTTGCCTAGTTTATTGATAAGTAAGGCATTTGATGCAGTCTCGCATTATCTTCTTAAGTCTTGTGGATAAGGGAGAAGTGGTGGATGTGGTAAACCTAGACTTGTTATCCTATCAAAGAAAACTATCAGATTGGTTTGTTTACAAAACCATGCTGGCTGTTCCCTATCACCTTATTTTCTTCCAGATGTTTGCAGATTAATTCTTTAATTATTGCTCCATTAACTTCCCTAGCACTGAAGTTAAGCTGACTGGTCTGTAGTTTCCTGGGTTGTTCTTATTTCCCTTTTTATAGATGGACACTCTTTGCCTTTTTCCAGTCTTCTGGAATCTTTCCTGACTTCCATGATTTTTTTAACTCTAAGATAATTAAGGGCAGGGAGAGGGTCCAGAGTGACCTGGACAGATTAGAAGTTTGGGAAAAAAGAAATCTGATGAGGTTCAACAAGGACAAGTGTAGAGTCCTCCACTTGGCACAGAAGAATCCCAAGCATTGTACAGGCTGGGGACCGAATGGCTAAGTAGCAGGTGAGCAGAAAAGGACCTAGGGCTTACAGAGGATGAAAAGCTGGATATGAGTCAACAGTGCACCCTTGTAGCCAAGAGGGCTAATGGCATGTTAGGTTGCATTAGGAGGAGCATTGCCAGCAGATCCAGAGATGTCATTATTCCCCTTTATTCAGCTCTGGTGAGCCCACATCTGGAGTATTGTGTCCAGTTCTGGGCCCTCCAGTATAGAAAGGATGTGGACACATTGGAGAGGGTCCAGCGGAGGCAACCAAAATGTTTAGGGGGCTGGAGTACATGACCTATGAGGAGAGGCTGAGGGAGTTGGGTCTGTTTAGTCTGCAGAAGAGAAGAGTGAGGGGGGATTTGATAGCAGCCTTCAACTTCCTGAAGGGAGGTTCCAAAGAGGATGGAGAGAGGCTGTTCTCAGTGGGGTCAGATGGCAGAACAAGGAGCAATGGGTTCAAGTTATATTAGGGGAGGTCTAGGTTGAATACAGTGTAACCCTTCCGACAGGTAGGCCTGGCAGGGCTGGGTTCAATATCTTGGGGCCATCACACATAGAACCGGCTCGAGTCCCCACCCAGTAATCTGGGAAATTCACGCACCCCTGGGCGCCTCTGAGAGGCAATTCTTTCCTACACTCAGACTCAGTGCTTGTGAGTGGGGAAGCGACATTTAATGAAACAGAGAGAGAAGTCATACGGCATTAACTTGGGGAAAAATACCACAAACAGAGTTCATAACCCAAACATGAGCCAAGCCCCCACCCCAGCCAAGAATCGCCCGAAGTCCAAAAAGTCCGACACCCCAAAGGTCTCTGTCCCTGGTCCGTGCCACCCAAGGTCCCAAAGTTCACCCGCAGGGTTTCACCTCCCAACCTGGGTAGAAGTGGGGGTGGAGGGATAGATACGGGGCACCTTATACGAAACTCCGCCACGCTCCACCAGCTGTCTCGTTCTACGCCTCTGGACGCTCCGCTGGGCCCCTGCTGCTGCTCCACACCACGCTGCTGATGGCCGCTCCTCACCTGCCGCCACTCCACGCCACGCCGCCACGCCACTGGTCGCTGCTCGTCGCCTGCCACCGCTCCACGCCACGCCGCCACACCACTGGTCGCTGCTCCTCGCCTGCCACCGCTCCACGCCGCCACGCCACTGGTCGCTGCTCCTTGCCTGCCACTGCTCCACGCCACGCCGCCACACCACTGGTCGCTGCTCGTCGCCTGCCACCGCTCCACGCCACGCCACCACACCACTGGTCGCTGCTCCTCGCCTGCCACCGCTCCACGCCACGCCGCCACGCCACTGGTCGCTGCTCCTCGCCACTGGTCACCGCTACTTCACTGGTGCAACAGGTCTGGCACTCAGCCAAACCAGTGATTTCAGCTCTCAGTGATTTCAACTCTTTAGCCACCAGCTGGACTGGCAAATGAATCCAGATTTCACTGGACTAGCAAAAGAAAAGACTCCTCAAGGAGTCTGCTTGAGGTCTGTCCTTAAAACAAAGGGGGAAAGGTGCAGGCTGGGCCAGTCTTACAGCTCACACCTGGCAGGTGTGACGCAGGCTGACTCAAACCTTTTAACCCTTTCCCCCAGCTCTGTTCTCTCAACTCTGGAAGGGGGGAGGCTTGTTCTTCCGAGACCTCTTACCATGATGGTGGTGTCTCTCCTGCAAGCACTGGTGGCATGTCAACAGTTAATTACCTTGCAGAGCTAAACAACTGTAGTGAGCACACCCACCGCTCCTTTTAGCTGGCTGACAGCAAGCAGCAGTTCAGCCCCTGCTTACACAGTATTACAAAAAACTATTTCACTAGGAGGGTGGTGAAGCACTGGAATGGGTTACCTAGGGAAGTGGTGGAATCTCCATCCCTAGAGGTGTTTAAGTCTCGGCTTGACAAAGCCCTGGCCGGGTTGATTAGTTGGGCTTGGTCCTGCCTTGGGCAGGGAGCTGGACTTGATGACCTCCTGAGGTCTCTTCCAGATCTATGATTAATCTACCCACAGGGGAAGTTTCGTGCTGACCCCAGGCATATGCCCTAAAACATTTGCATTGATGTCCCTTGTAACATTTGAATCTTATCTAACGTAATGGCGTAGCTAAAGGGCTAACTTTAAAATAAAAGTCCTCCTAAAGACTTGCTCTCATAGAAAAATTACGTCAGGGAACTCCACATAGTCAGGGGCCTGGACCACTTGTCCTCTCAAGGCCCCTTCCAGCCCTGTGTTTCTATGAAGCAACGACTATTTGTGTAAGAAAGTTATTGGCATTTCACAATGCTGCTGATCCTGCCCAGAAGACTTAAAAGAAAAAAAACAATCAGAAGGGGAAGAGCTTTAAACGCTGCTCTTTAATCAGGGGTTTCAGGATGTTGCTGGAACTAGGGAGGTGGCTCCTAGGAAGTTGTTTTGCATTCTGTCAAAGGCTCCCCTTTAGTTAAAGTAAGTGCTCAACAGACTCTGCCTAGTGCAGTAGTCTGGGAGTTGACTTTGCCTGTGAAGACTGGCAAAAAAAGCATTGAGTACCTCAGCTTTTCCCACATCCTCTGTCACTAGGTTGCCTCCTCATCCAGTGAGGGCCCCACAGCCACCCTGACCATTCTTATTGCTAACATGCCTGTAAAAACGTTTCTTGTTCCCCTTCATATCCCTTGCCAGCTACAATTCCACTTATGATTTGGCCTTCCGGATTACACCCCTGCATTCTTGAGCAATATATTGTAGCGAGTTCGATTCACTTTTCACGCCCGGCTCTTCCCTCAGGGTGGTTTTGGGGAAGTAGCTGGCTGCTCCGACGTGCCCCCTTTGGGTGAGGTGTTCTCTTCAGGGCACTGCCCTCTGGCAGTGTCCACTCTGGTCTTGGTCTGTGCCCCCTTCCGGGGGGGGGTCATTGTTCTTCCTCCACTCCTCCTCCAGGGTTCTCCCTACCCCCAGTTCTTCTCCCACTCTGCCTGCCCAGTTGCCTCCTGCAACCCTGCCTTGCAGACTTATGGCCTGGGGCTTCCCTGGCTCAAACTCCTGCAGCCTACCACAGCTGCCTCCTTGCGAACCGCTGCTGCCTCCTTGCAGCCTGGTCTTTTAGGGCTGCCTCCATGTGAGCCCCGCCCTCCATGACTGCCTCCTTGCAGCCCCTAGGACCTCAGGCTGGGTAGCCTGGGTTTGCTAGGCCGAAGCCTCTCTCATTGCAGGCAGGCAGGTCTCCCTCCTTCTTCCAGGAGTTGCTTTATATGGCCTCCAGTTGGGCCCTCATTAGCTGCCTCAGCTGGGCTTCCCTCCTTCACTCCAGCTCCCAGGCCCTTAAAGGGCCAGTGCAGGGCAACACCCTGCCACGATATTTATATTCCTCCCTGGTCATCTGTCCAAGTTTCCACTTCTTGTGAGCTTCCTTTTTGTGTGTAAATTCCCAAGGATTTCACTATCAAGCCATGCTGGTCGCCTACCAGATTTGCTTTTCTTCCCGCGCATCGGTATGGTTTGCTCTTGTACCTTCAACAAGGCTTCTTTAAAATCCAGCCAGTTCTCCTGGACTCCTCTCCCCCTCATGTTAGAGTCCCAAGGGATCCTGCCCATCAGTTCCCTGAGGGAGTCAAAATCTGTTTTTCTGAAGTTCAGGGTCTGTATTTCGCTGTGCTCCTTTCTTCCTTCAGTCAGGGTCCTGAACTCGACTTGGAGGCGGCCATATTTGCAGTATCATATTAGTTCTTATGTTCCCTAGTAGCCTGGATTCCCGAATGGAAAAGAGAGGCATGAAGCCCACACTCCGATTTAGATCCCCTCTTGTTCCTCTCACTCTGATGAAGGTACATTGGGCGCTTGTATATCTTATCTAGGCAATGAATAGCCATTCTAGACTTTGGGAACTGAAATAAAGAAGGGAAGGAGGATGTGGTTTCTGTTTTCATTATTTGTTTCATATATCTATCAAAGATTTCTCCCTCCATTTTTTATTAATAGGATGCCATGTAAAGCTTAAATTGCCTTTAATTCATGGTGGAGTGCTTGAATACTGCTAATCTGCCTCTTCGATTTAGCCACTCAGCATAAAGGGAAGAGTAAATATAAAACCTTTATCGCGCCTGGGGCTAAGTACAGAGTCATGAGCTTGTGATGGATGGGATGGGTACTTTCTTTTTCTAGACATCCCCGCATTCCGAAACTAAAGGATTAAACCCAGAGCAGTGGATATCCAAGGAAGTGTTGGCAGAGGGCCAATGGAAAGAGGGTGAGAGATTTGAAATGAAACAGTTTTGCCTGCTTCAGTCTCTTTTGTGTGTGAGTTCAGAGCAGGAGCTGGGGAGAGAGATGGACTAAGCCAGATATTAAGGCATAGATTTTTCAGCGATATCCAAGCCCAAGGAAAGACTGAAGCTTGGAATAAAGGATGTGTAAGGGTACATCTACACGGTAGGGCTAAAGTCAAATGAAGCTATGCAACTTGAGCTATGCCAATGGTTATTCGGCTTTTGGCGCTGTCTTCACAGCAAGAAGTCGCAGGAAGAGCACTCTTCCTCTGACTTCCCTTTATCCTAGAGAAATGAGGATAACAGGCATCGGAGTAAGAAGTCCTCCAGCTCACCATTATTTCGAAATAACGGCTTTCAGTGTAGACATGATCTTCATTATTTCAGAATAACGAAATAATGCTACTGTGTAGACATAGCTTCAGTGATCAGAGAATGTTTAGTTAGATGCAACCAGGTTTTTGTTTGTTTGTTTGGATTTTTTTTGTTTGGTTTGGTTAAACTCCTCTGTGCTGACCCCTCCTACACCGTGGTACGTCTAGACTGGCATGATTTTCCGCAAATGCTTTTAACGGAAAAGTTTTCCGTTAAACGCATTTGCAGAAAAGAGCGTCTAGATTGGCATGGACGCTTTTCCGCAAACGCACTTTTGCGCAAAAGCATCTGTGGCCAATCTAGATGCGCTTTTGTGCAAAAAAGCCCTGATCGCCATTTTCATGATTGGGGCTTTTTTGCGCAAAACAAATCTGAGCTGTCTACACTGGCCCTTTTGCGCAAAAGCTTTGTGCAAAAGGGACTTTTGCCCGAATGGGAGCAGCATAGTATTTCCACAAGAAGCACTGATTTCAGACAGTAGGAAGTCAGTGTTCTTGCGGAAATTCAAGAGGCCAGTGTAGACAGCTGGCAAGTTTTTCTGCTTTTGCGGAAAAACTTGCCAGTCTAGACACAGCCTGTAAGTTTTAAGCTGAATCCCAGAGAAGCAATTCTCTGTGCTTTAATATGCTTTTTATTTCAATTGCTCTATAACACCTAGCAACCAGGTATGCTTTACTAAATGTATCTTCTTTGTTTTGTTAATAAAACCACCTTTTGAAAACTATGATTTGATTCCTGTGTCCCAGAAGGCAGAAGTGCATGTGCCTAAGACTGAAAATCAGTTATTAACAGATTTCAGTTTGTTTTCAAGCTCTCTGCTGAGGGAGGGTTAAAAAGCTCGGGGTTACCCCACAAGAAGAAATTCCGAAGTGTGTCTTCCTGGGTTCAAAAAGCAGTTTTTGCATTTGGGTGGTGGCAGCATCCCACTCAAGGTCAGGGAGTCTGTACCCTTGGGGAGTTTTTTAGCAGAAGCCTTTACTTGTAGGGTATTTTTAAGGTTTCTTGCAGGCCCCCACCTTCTGCACTCAAAGCGCTAGAGTGGGGAACAGCCCTGAAAGGTGCGATGCGACGTAATGTTTATATTGCCTTTTTAAGTCTCTTCGATTTAGCCACTCAGTATAAAGGGGAGAGCTATGAAACATTTATAGCACACGGGGAACATACAGAGTCATGATCTGCACCCACTCACATCTGAATTTAGTCTTAAAGCTGTTAAATATCTTTATTAAGTGGTCAAATAAGTTAATGGGAGCGTTTCACATCTACAGCCCAGCATAGAAGATGATTGCTATGAATCCCGGAGAGCTGAGCTATTGACCTCTGTTATTTTAGTGTCACTTCCTCTGACTATAATTTAGAAGTGATGAATGGCTCAGTAATCCTAGCAAATGGAGAATGCCCCAGTATGAAAAGGAGAGAAAAATCTATTGTGTCAAGCTCCTGAGGTTTGGAGGAGCAACCGGAAGACGAGGTGCGGATCTGAAGCTGATTGACGCTATCGGGCTGCAAAGTGAGGCTGGAAATGTTATAAGAATTGGTTCCGTGTGAGGTTTCCAGGCACTTTCTGATTGACAGGAGGGGTGGGATGTGGTGGGTTTTTCTAGCCCAGTGGCCAAAACTATCATGTGTGTGACAATGACAATGAAGAAGGATGGAACTCTACCTGGAGCCGACGCTGGAGATGCACAAACCACTGTCTCACATGGCGTTCCTCTGCAGCTAGGCGTGGAAATCCTTCCCTCTTGGCTCAGAAGATGGAAGCTGCTGGGGATGATGCGGAGGAGCACAGCACGATGGGCTGGAACTAGCAGAAGCATCTTTTAGGGTGTGTCTACACTGCATCTGGGAGGGTGCTCCTCACCTCTGGGAGACGGGCATGGCTAGCTGTGCTCTAGCTAGCATGGGAAAGCAAGCAATGGGGCTGGCATCGCAGGGGAGGGGCTCAGACCGACAGTCCAAGTGCACACCTGGGGGGCCACATGGCTTTGTAGCTAGGGAGCTAGCCCAAGCCAGCTGCCACCAGTGCTACCCCAGCTACACTGCTATTTTTTGCGTGCTAATCTGAGCAGAGCTCATGTGTCTGCCTACCAGAGCGAGGAAGCCCACTCCTTAGTGGGGAGGGGAAGTGAGGCTGGACAAACAACCTACCCCCTTGGTGGCTCCTGGACTTCCCCTAGGACCAGGAGAGGGAGTAGCTCGGGGCTCGGGAGGAGTCTTCAGTCTCTAGCTCACTAGCTTCTATTCTCTGTAGCCAGAGCTGTCACCTTCTGCGGGGTGTCTGCTGGTGCAGGGTTGACAAGTCCCAGCAGATCCCAGTGGGAGCGTGCCCATATCAGTGCACTTGGCACTAGCTCTTTGCCTCCTTGGCAAGTTCAGCAAAGGCCATGGACCAAGGAAACTAGGGGCCAAATTACCTGCTGGTGTAACCGTACCGGACTCAAACCGGTGTAACAGAATGACACGGATGCCCGAAGGAGGATTTACCAGACTTTTATTAATCAGCGCTGATGGTCGTCCCCTCGAGCTTTACAGCAAAAAATAGCGAGGAGCGACCCCGTGCCGCTCTGTGCATAGCCTTTTATCGGATACATGAATAACAGTTTGATTGGCTTTTACATTTCATTGGTTAAAGCACAGCAATACATTATTTCTAACGTTCACGATTGACATTCCAGTAATTGGGGAGGGGTACTCTTATCTTATGCCTATGTGCGGTTTTACTCTGCCTGCTTGTGCCTGTCACAAGTTAGAAAATGTGAAATACAGCTTCATTCTTGCTCACAGGCTAGTGGGCCCCTAACTGCTGTTAGGCTAGTTCCTTATCTTTTTCGGGCAAGGGGCAAATTCCACTACACTGGTGTAAACGGGCATAGCTCCATCTACTTCGGCGTTGTGCACAGCAGCAGCGAGTTTGGCCGAGTTTGGCTCTAAAGGTGATTCCATAGATCACCTCGGTGGTGCTAGTGTATTGCCCTTGCCCTCTGTCTCAGGGCCAAGCTGCCTACACACAATTGTGACTGAACAGCAAGGGAGCTTTGCCTGTAAATCCCTCTTCAGACAGGGAAAGCCAGCAATTGCCAGCAAAACAAGATCACAGCCCCAAACTCCTCGTGGACCTGTGCACTGTCGCCACGCACCTCCTGTCACCATTTGCACCATGCCATGGGAGTCTACGTTCGGTCCTGTTTGACACCCATTGGCGTGACTCATAGTCTAGGATGCCAAGCAATGGGGGAATTTGCTCCACTCCTGCAGCTCCTCTGAGGGGAAAAGGGGAAGCCAGGAATGGCCTTAAACAATATGTCTCCTAAGCCTGCTTTGCTTTGTTTTGAGTAGATCCCAAAGACCCTGCGTCACCTTTGGACTTTAAGGGCGCACTCAGATGGGAGAGTCAAGCAAAATGGGCCTTTTTGATCATGAGATTTAACCCTTTAGCGTCTCACATGCAAGACAAAGGGGCGCTTCCCCTTTCACACCTGCTCAAGCTCTCGGGAGAGGGTGAGATTTGAAAGGAAGAAAAGCAGCCCCGAGAGCACTGCAAACCGCCTGCCGGAGAGTCTCTAGGGCTGTTTTCTCCATCGCCTCTCACTGCCAACACGGAGTCTGCACGACAGAAAACCCAGGGCCTCAGAGTTGAATGAGCAAACGGTCCAGTGAGTCCCACTGTGGAACATCTATCACCAGCGTTTGAAACGGTCCCAGCTTGCTGCCTCTCTGCGGTCGTTCGGGGCATTCGTCCTGCCATTCCTGAAGTTCTGGGATCCCGCCTGACCTCCGGCAGTGCCGTGGCTGAGCACCACTCAAGAGGCATCACCGTAGTCGTCTCTTTGGCTGCTTTTCTTCCCAGCCTGGAGGGAAAGTAGCTCAATGTCCGACTGAGGGAAGTGCTCCTTTAGAGGATATGCATAAAGTAGAGAGATTTTTGGTAGCAAGAAAATAAGAACCTGAGAACAGCCACCGGGGGTCAGCCCATGTGCATTTAGCCCGGAGCTCTGATTTGTGACAGTGGTCAACACCAGGTGCTTCTGAAAGCATGAGCAGAACAGGGCAGTCACTGAGGGATTCATCCCCGTCCTCTACTCCCAGCTTCTGGCAGTCAGAATCTAGGGGCACCCATGTTCAATAACGAGGTAGAGGAGGACGGAAGTAGAACAAGATTTTAGCCAAGTGATTTAGGACATTAAAGGGGCATCTATACTGCACCCTTACCTCGAAATAAGCTATGCAGTTTGTGCTATGCAAATTGCATAGCTTATTTCAAGGTAATTTCAAAATAGCTTATTTCTAAAGTTGGCACTATCTACACAGTGCTAGTCTGACAAGTCCATTAATCCTCATGGAAGGACGGCTACAGGGATGCTGGAATAGCACACCCATTATTATGAAATATATTTCCAAATAATGGAAGGGTTTAAAGATGCAGAATAACTATTTTGGGATACTTCTAGTATCCCAAAATGGTGCTGCTGTCTAGATGTGGCCTAAGTCTCATTTTAAATGCGCTTTAGTGACTCTGTTGCTTTTGAAAATGGGACTCAGGACAAACCGAAACAGTGTGAGATCCACAGAGGTACTCAGGTGCGTAAACCCCAGCTTTAGGCACCTGACTCCTAGCTTTGGCTCCACTGCTGTCCACAAAACACCTCCTGAACCCTGTGGAAGCCTAAACTCACTCAGCATCCACCTTTACAAGGTTAAAGTTCCCTGCCACTGGCAAATTTTGTCCCCAAAATCTCTTCAAAGTGGCGGCAAATGCCCAGTTTGGTGACAAAAAAGTCCACCTCAATGAGGGACTTTTGTCTCTGACTCTCCCTTTATTGTCAACAACTATGAACTACTGTAGGTTTCCTTCCAAGTTTCTTGACCTCCAGTGTGGGAGTGGAGCTGGGACTACAGGGGCCACAGCCGACAGAGAAAACAGGAGAAGGGGAGCAATGGGGGGTGGGGGAAGCAATGTGAGAGAGCGTGTGCGGACTGAGAAAGAGAGAATAACAGAGAGAGAAGATGCCTGTTAAAGAATGGTGAGGGACTGATAACGAGAAATCAGTGTGTGAAAATGCAGGGGAAGCCAAACGATTTGGAGATGGAATTAATGGGCAGCTGCTGAGGGAGAGAAGTAGGTTTAAAGAACTGGAAGGTGGGAATAAGCAAGAAAGGGGCGTAGTGTTATGGGCCACGCACTGAACTGAATGTTTGTGTTTGGCTTTCTTTGACTGGATTTTTCCATTTCATTTTCTCCGTATATCTGGGGGGGAAGTTAGAAGTTCAGCTGCCAGGAGTGGGCTGGGAACGATGTAAAACCAGGGCTCTCTCCTTCCACTTCCACGTTCCTCTCAGGAAAGGAGCAGGGGTTTGCCTAGCATTGTCACCGATAAAGACTGGAAGGGAAGAGAGAAAACCCCTCCCACATGCTTCCCCTGCAATGTCTGGGGATTTGGGGGAAGGCGAAGACAAACCCTCCAGGGAAGCAGCGGGAAACAGAAATGCGGATTATCTAGCTGTATGTTTAAACTCACACACACACAGAGAGAGCGACACATACACACTAATATATTGATCTTCTCTCGAATGCCTCATAAACCCTATTTCAGATGAATACATTTGAGTGGGGTATGGATTTCTGATGACTCTTCAGAATTATGATCCAATTTACGCATTCTGTAATAATCAGCACAATAAAGCAGTAAAGCTGTCTTTGCTGAGTATACCGAATTTATATTGTATCTCGGCAATATAATCAATACAATAAGAAACCAATATACACCAGAGGCATTGAATAAGGCGAAGGATTGTATGAGGCTGGCTTGCCTTCTTTTTGTAGGGACACAGAATTCCTTTGTCCACGCTTACCTTGACTTTAAAGGAAGTTTACGTTCACACCAGCTATTCTTACTGCTACAGATACTGCCCACTGCCGCTGAGACCTTAGCCCCCCTGCTTCACACTAATCAGAAAGCATTTTACTTCCTGGCCTTTTATTGCTCAGGCAAAACACACAGTGTAAATAAGGCAGATTTCTATTCTCCCCCAAAGAAATGGCAACTCCAGCGTGGTGTTACATAAGGAGCTCTGCACTGCTTTGCATTTCTTTCGCTCCTAGCAACAGGAGATCTCAAAGCACTTTACCGGCATCAATAATGCATGGTTCCCAGCACTCCTTGGAGAGAGCCATTTAGGCCTTGGTCTTCCCTCAAAAACAAATGAACTCCCTCTCCTCCCTTCACAGCATGGCAGGCCAGGGGGAGAACCAGGAATGGGAAAGTGGCACTGACTAAACATTTGTAAAGTGTTCGTTGCTACCAGGGTAGCAGCATGAGCCACGTTTTTCATCTGACTGGTGACTTTGTCCTCTCCGTGTTTGAGGGCGCAGCAGGGCCTGGGCCAGCTACCTTGGGAGGCAGGGCAGGAACACCATGAAACCCCTTTGCCCCTGACTCCACTCCTACTCGGGCCCCAGTGCCACCCCAGCCGAGGCCGTGGCTTTGGCTCCCAGCCCCGACCACAGCCCAGCTTCCATCCCACTCCTTGTCCAGGTCCTGGCCTCACTCTTGGCTGCAGCCTTAACCCTTGCCCCTGGCCGGCTTGACCCTCGGCCCCTCTCTTAGCCTAGCTCATGGGGGAGGAGGCATGGACTGATTACAATACAAGTCAGATGGGGAGCGGCATACGAAGTTTGGGGACCACCGACCTAGTCAGATCTCCTGCATCACACAAGTCCTGGAACTTCCCTGAAAACATTTCTAGTGCAGATCTTTTAGAAAAACATCCAACCCCCGTTTCAAATGGTCAACAAGGGAGACTCCACCATAATCCCTGGGAAGTTGCTCCAATGAGTAAATACAGCCCTGTTAAAAATACCTTATATCCTCAAGATTATCTCATCTGAAGAAATGGGTTTTGCCCCCAAAAGCTCCCAATACTACATATTTATTTTTGTTAAACTCTAAGGTGCCCCAGGATTGCTCATTGCTCTTATATCCTTGTGTGAATGTACATAGCTTCAGTGTTTAACCTTTCCATAGTATACATTTTTCTGCTCAACTGAAGAGCCCGTATTACATATATCTGAGCTATGTTCAAGTAACTCTGCAGCCTTCTCTCTATAAAGTTAAATCGATTGATGCCCTTGAATCTGTCGCTGTAAGGCAGGTTTCTAACCCGCTAATCATTCTCGCGACTCTTCTCTGAACCCCCTCCAATTTACCAAGAGCCATCCTGAATTGTGGGCCCCAGAACGGAACCCAACCTTCCACTGGAGATGGCAGCAGCACCAAATAGTGAGGTAAGTTAATCTCGCTGCTCCTTCTGTTTGTGCATCCAGGGACTGCATTAGCCCTTTTGGCCACAGCATCCCACTGAGGTCTCGGCTAGTTATCCACCACGAGGAACCTCCAAACCTTTTTCAGAGTCACTGCTCCCCAGGGTAGAGTCCCCTACGCTGTCAATATGGCCGACATTCACTGTTCCTAGATATAGCCATTTACACTGAGCTGTATTGAAATGTACATGGTGTGCATGTACCCCTTTTACCAAGCAGCACGGAATCAGCGGCTTGTCTCCTTGTTGTTTACTACTTCCCCATTGGGGTCTTCTGTAAACTCTCAGGCTGCGTCCAGACTGGCAAGTTTTTCCGCAAGAGCAGCTGCTTTTGCGGGAAAACTTGCCAGCTGTCCACACTGGCCACTTGAATTTCCGCAAGAACACTGACGATCTCATGTAAGATTGTCAGTGTTCTTGTGCAAATACTATGCTGCTCCCATTCGGGAAAAAGCCCTCTTGCACAAATGTATTTGCACATGAGGGCCAGTGTCGACAGCTAAAAAGTGTTTTGCGCAAAAAAGCCCCAATGGCGAAAATGCCCCTGATGCCAGCTCTGTCCATACATCTACACAAGCGACACCATCACAGGACCTCACCGCATAAACCATCACATCAGGGGCTCATATAACGGCACATCCACTGACGTGCTCTATGCCATCAAGTGCCAGTAATGCCCCTTCTGCCATGTTGTGATAGCGTGTTGGGGTCCCGCTGTCATGTCACCTACCCCAGTTGGTGACCGCTGCTTTATGGGATCAAGTGTAGCACAAACGATTAAATATGTCAGAGAATCCCACCAGACCCTTGATTTAAATGAATCCAAATAAAAGGCATTTTAAAGAAAACACTCTGTTCCCTTTCCTTTCAAAAACCTCAGAGCAAAAGGCCTCAGATTTCTAGGTTAATCTTGTCTCCATTTTCCCCCCTTGGTGCTAATTGATTGACCTGAAGGAGCAGGTTCCTAATTGCTAAGAGATAAAGTAATTGAGTGGTCTCTTGGGCTCTATTCAGTAGAACAAACTTCAATAGAGTTGACAAATGTCGATCCATACCACAGGATTAATAGGGCTGCACTTGGCTTGCTTTTTAGCTTCCCATTTGCTCCCTGGATCTCACTAACACTCTGATTGCTTTGGGAAAACTGACAAAGCATTGCAGTTAATGAGGACGTCTAGTCATTTATCATCTGGGGCTTCTAAAATAAATACACTACAAAGGGCAAAGAACAAAATGCTAGTTCTGGCAGAAGGGAGAAGACACTTTCCTGGCAGTACTGGAGAGGCTGGAGTGGGTTTTCTCCTCCAGCCTAGGAGGGGACAATTGCAATGGTGGGTGATGATCACGAGATGGGGTTTTCAAAGGCTCTCAGGACTAGCCTAACACTGTTGCTCTCCCTCCTCCTGCCTGAAGGTCCGGGGTAAAACTCCCATCTACTTCAGCGGAAGCTGAGTTGGACCAGTGTTGGGGGTTTGCTTTGGATTGCAGGCAGCAGCTGGAGTGCTTTGAAACGCTCTGTGATATCATACACAAACCTGGAGAAGGAGGGTCAGATCTCAGGAGGGACCAACATGGGGGCAGAAGCATGGAGTTAGAGAGGCCGGTAGAGACTATAGTATGATGAAAACTGGAGACTCAGCATATACCACTGGTTCTGTTCTTAGCAAGTTCCGTTTCTCGCTGCTCTGCCTGCTCATCTTTTTACTTTATGAGCTATGGCAGCAATGATTTGTCTGCAAGAAACTCTGCAAGCAGCAGCCACCAGTATGAACATGTCTCAGGGCCTAGAATGCCAGGAACACTGGATTGTGCAGACAGTGATCTAGTCCAGGAGTGGACATGGTGGAAGCACACGTCTGAGCAGTGGACAGATCTCACTGCCTCTAGCCTGGGAGCTGCCTTGTGAGGCTGGGGAATGTCCCATGGCTTCTCTTTTTCCCCAGTAGAAGGACTTCCCCTTGTGATATTGTTCATTTCCTTCCAAAGCAGGAAGCACCGGTGCAGAGCCAATGGACAGCAACATCAACGTTAACCATCTTTGTTACTAGTCTGAAAAGGGTCCTGTCCAGTTTAAATTTGGGGTTGAAGTTCAAATCACTGACTGGATTTGCCACACTGGGGGTATGTCTACACTAGCCCCCTAGACTGATCTAGGGAGGCTAAGGAGGGCGACTGGAATTGCAAATCAAGCCCAGGATTTAAATATCCTGCACTTGATTTGCATGTTCCCGGCCGGTTGCCATTTTAGAAATTGACTAGCTCGAAGTAACTGCCCGCGTCTACACGCGGCAGTGAAACAGGATTCTGGAATAAAGCCCCTAAATTGAATTAGCTGGTAAACCTCATTCCATGAGGAATCCCTTTCAGAATTCTGCAAAGATCGTTGACCTCTGATTCCTGGTGGCAAGATGTTCCACAGGCTTGTGACACAGTGTGTGAAAAAGTGTAACCTTCTCCCAGACTGAATGTCTGAATATCCTTCCAGTTCATAGACGGGTTCCTTGCCCTGGCACTATGAGTGAGTGCGAATAGAAATGTCCTTCCCCCTTCCCTGAGTCATTCAATATTTTACATGCCTTTATCATGTCCCTTCTTCGCCACCTCCACTCTGTAGCACCCCTGCATGGGTTTATTCTCTCACCATAAAGAAGTCTGCCCATGCCACTAACCTCTCTCTCTCTCTCTGCGGGTATGTCTACACTACAGCGCTAATTCGAACTAACTTAGTTCGAATTAGTTAATTTGAACTAAGCTAATTCGAACTAATGCATCCAGACTAAAAACTAGTTCGAATTAGCGTTTTGCTAATTCGAACTAGCATGTCCACACAGAGTGGACCCTGAACAGAGGTTAAGGATGGCCGGAAGCAGTGCCGGCAGGGCATCAGATGAGGACTTAGAGCGTGGAGCTGCTGCCTCAGGCTAGCCGAGGGCTGTGCTTAAAGGGACCCGACCCCCACCCCGGACAGACAGTTCTCAGGGGTGCCCCGCTTGCAAAGCAGTCCTGGCTTGGAGTGCCCGGAGTGCCCACACTGGGCACATCACAGCACTCGGCCATCAGACCGGTTGCACTTGCCGCAGGCTGCCATCTGGGGAGAGGGGACAATTGGGGGGCTGCAGGAGAGCTTCCACCCCCAGAAGCCCACAGAGCCAGCCCAGTCCTCCCCATCGGGGGCTCGTACCCCATTCCTCCCTCACCTCCTTCCACTTACCCCTCCCTAGCCCCCCTTCCTGATGTACAAAATAAAGAAAACGTGTGTTCAAAAATAGAATCTCTCTTTATTGAACAAAACTGGGGGAGACTGGGAAAAGGAGGTGGGAGAGGGGAAGAGAGAGGGTGGGAGAGGGGAGGGCAACTAAAATGATCAGGGGTTTGGAACAGGTCCCATATGAAGAGAGGCTAAAGAGACTGGGACTTCTCAGCTTAGAGAAGAGGAGACTGAGGGGGGATAGGATAGAGGTCTATAAAAGCATGAGTGGGGTGGAGAGGGTGCATCAAGAAAAGTTCTTCATTAGTTCCCATAATAGAAGGACTAGAGGACACCAAAGGAAAGGAATGGGTAGCAGGCTTCAAACTAGTAACAGAAAGTTGTTCTTCACAAAGCAAAGAGTCAACCTGTGGAACTCCTTGCTGCAGGAGGCTGTGAAGGCTAGAACTAGAACAGAGTTTAAAGAGAAGTGAGATAAAGTCATGGAGGTTGGGTCCATGGAGTGCTATTAGCCAGGGGGTAGGAGTGGTGTCCCTGCCCAAGGTTTGTGGAAGTCTGGAGAGTGATGGCACGAGACAAATGGCTTGGTCACTGTCTTCAGTCCATCCCCTCCAGGGTCCCTAGGGTTGGCCGCTGTCAGCAGACAGGCTACTGGGCTAGATGGACCTTTGGTCTGACCCAGGGCGGCCATTGTAAGCTCAGGGCTCAGGGTCGGGGGGTCTCAGTGGACCACCCTGATTCTCTTGCACACCTGCTCCTGGGTGGCCAGGCTGGCAGCTCTCCTGCCCCAGATGGCCACTTTCCTGTGCCTAGTGCGGAGTTCGTGGATGAGGTCCACGATGTCCGCACTAGACCAGGCGGGTGCCCGCCTCTTGCGGTCCTGGGCAAGCTCCCGGGAGCTGCCAGCCTGGTCCCGGGAAGAGGGGGAGGGCTGGGGGGCATCGGGTGGGTGGCTCGAGCCGTGCCAGGTGCAGGGTCTGG
This sequence comes from Pelodiscus sinensis, assembly GCF_052426305.1. Lineage (NCBI taxonomy): Eukaryota > Metazoa > Chordata > Testudines > Trionychidae > Pelodiscus > Pelodiscus sinensis. The sequence goes on along the minus strand of NC_143068.1, from coordinate 1,001,216 downwards.
TGGCTGGGTACTGGCAGGCTTGCACCTGGCACGGGCACCGTAGCCAGCCCGTGCCCCTTTAAGGGGTCCGGGGCCGGGAGGGGGGCAGACGAGTTTCCCTGGTGTTGGCCAGAGTGGCCACCAGGGAAAGCTGGGGAGAGCTAGCCTCCCACTAGTTCGAATTAAGGGGCTACACACCCCTTAATTGGAACTAGTAAGTTCGAACTAGGCTTAATCCTCATGGAATGACGTTTACCTAGTTCGAACTAAGCGCTCCGCTAGTTCGAATTAAGTTGGAACTAGCGAAGCGCTAGTGTAGCGCCTATCAAAGTTAATTCGATAGTAGTAGTAGTGTAGACATACCCTGCTTGAGCGTGTTCCCTGGGTAGGCACAAGAGAGGCACAGTCTAAGATTTTTAAATGGACGTCAGCAAGGGTACATCTACACAGCAACATGACTTCAAAATAGCTGGAGTTATTTCGAAATAACTTAGCCCGCGTCTGCACAGCAGGCAGTAATTTTGAAATGATGTTGAAATACTGTCAGGCTGGAGGACGTCTGACTCCTGTAACCCCCATTGGACGAGGAGTAAGGGAAGTCGGAGGAAGAGGGGCTCTGTTTTGAAATAAGTGCTGTGTCGATGCTCTCAATTTTGAAATAAGCAATTCGCATAGCTCAGCTTGTGTCGCTTATTTCGAGTTAAGCCCTGCTGTGTAGACGCACCCCAAGAGAGCCCACGGAGCAGTGCCCAACAGCCTAGTCCTCGCTGCAGTCCCAGCATGCTGAGCTTCTGCTCTCTCCCTGCACTGGCACAATGCCCAGCCGCAGAGGTTCTTGGTCCCTAGGGAGCTTGCAGGGGTGCAGGTGGAGTCTGGGCACCGACCAGCTTAGAAACCTGATTGGCCAGCTACGCACCACCACCGGTTACCCTCCTAACACGTTCCATTTCTGCTTCTTTCTTTCCATAACATACCCAGCACTTGCCTCCTGGCCATGATGTATTGCAGAAGCACTCCCTGCGCCACTGGGACAGAGCTGGGGAGGACACACAGTCTCTCCCCATCAGTAGAAGCAGGCAAAGGGATGGGGGCCTGGAGCCCAGGCCAGCTCTTTACAGGGTGTGGAGCATTTGCTACATTCAAATCTACTTCCCTTGGCACTTGATGCCCATAATGCATTGCACACCTGGCTCACAAAAGGACTGAACCTTCTGGGGGTTTCTGGTTAGCATGCTGGGGTGTGACTAAGAAGGGAGGAAATAGGAGCCAAACACCAGTGCCAGGCCTGTTGAACCCGCCTCTGAGGCTCAAAGGTGACGGAGGAGAGGCAGGGCTCTGCTTTGACCAGGTGCTTCGCTTTAAAACGAGAAGGTTCTGATGTGGGTTGGGCCGGGTAACTGGCTGTCACGCTTCAGAGGGCACTGTATGGAGATGCAGAGCTAGGCCTCTGACACCCCTCGGCAGCAGGGCCTGTTGCATTCCATTAGCTCCACTTCGGAGCACAAAAGGTGAAAGCCTCGCTGAGATAGAGCAGGGAGTGGGAAAGAACAGAGCATCCTGCCTGGAGCAGTCCTAGGGTCAGCTAGCTGATGGTGCTCAGGCTTGTGCCGGTGAGTACTGTCGTGCCGCAGGGCACTGGCACTTCATTTAAAATTACAGCTGGCTGGGACTTTTCCATGAAGATTTTTTTGGAAGGAAATTGTGATTTCCAGGTAATCACAAATGTGCAAGGCAAATTTTGCTTATGTGGGAATTTTCCAGTTTTCTGTTGGGAAGATTGAAATGTTTTGTTTCAGGCTGGCTTGACACAAATATTCGTTTATTGAACCGACTGAAATGTTTCATTCCAAGACAGTTGAACATTCCATTGCATTTCTCTATGGTGCCCCATTGTTTCATGGGAACTGTAGTTCTCCTTTCCTGTTGCTCCCATTCTCTTCTATGGGCATGGCTTGGCTGAACTACTTTTCCCAAGATGTGCTGCAGTTTCCCCTCTGTCAGAGTTGCCTGGTGCATCAAGGGAGTTGTGCTCTAGCCTGGCCCATTGGAGAACGTGGGGCCATGAGGAAATTGAATGACAGCTCCCATGAATCAATGTGACCCCTAGAGAAATGCAACGTAATAGCAAATGGATTCAAAATGAAACTTTTTGAGTCTGTTCAACAAATTGAACAATTGAGGCGTATTGAAAGTTCTCATTTGGAACAAAAATGTCAAAATAAAATGTTTCACCATTTCTAAATTATTTTTCCCCTGAACTTTTCTTTCTGTGAAGCATTTTAATATTTCAGCTTCTCTTCTCAATGTGCAACGGAAAAAAGGTGAAATATCAGAATTTCCCTTGAGACGGAAAATCTGATGTTTCATTTCCCTGTATTTAAAATAAGGACAAAACTCCCAAAAGGAATGATTCTGAACAAGCGTCATTTTATTATTGTCAGAACTGTCAGTGAGTTGAAGATTCTACCCATTTTCAGTCCTGCCCTTATCTTCTCTGAGTCAATTTGCCCATTATTATTCATCTTACAAACCTCTTTATTTAGCTATCTAATTAATGGAACAGGATATCAACCCCCTCCCCCCAGTTAATTGGGACCAGCTGCCATCCTGGGAGCTCCATTATTCTTTGTTTCTTCCCCATATCCGACTTCCTCACTTACCTCAGGGCTTTGGTCACCGTTTCCCAACTAACCTAATTTAAAGCCCTTCTCACTAGATTTGCAAGCCTGCCCGCGAAGATGCTCCTTCCTCTCCTGGTTAGGTGGATCCCATCTCTTCCTAAAAATCCTTGTGCCCGGAAAAGAGTCCCATGGTCGGAGAAACCAAAGCCCTCTTTGTGACACCACCTACACAACCACACATTTACTTCCTCAATTCAACGATCTCTATCCGGACCTTTTCCTTCATCCGGAAGGATGGACGAGAACATCACTTACGCTTCAAATTCCTTTATCCTTTTTCCCAGCGCTACATAATCTGCTGTGACCCACTCAAGGTCATTCTTGGTCAAATTGTTAGTTCTTACATGAAGAAGCAAGAAGGATCCAAAGGTTTAATCACTTTCGGAAGACTCTCGGTCACATCCTGAATGCGAGCTCCTGGTAAGCAGCACACTTCTCGAGATTGCCGGTGTGGACGGCAGATGGATGACTCAGTTCCTCTTAGGAGGGAGTGCCCAACCACCACCACCCGTGTTCTTCTTTTGGGATACACTACTTACCAGCCCTCCCGTTTACCTTGGAAAACCATCACTCTAGCTGGTGTTGCCTGGGCAGCTGCAGCAGAGGCACGGCGCAATTGTGACAAGTACAAACCTGCCTGATCTGAGTTGCTCTTCATTTTAACATTACGGCAGTTTTGTCAATGGCAGTAAACCTCATTCTATGAGGAATAATGCCTTTTGTCGACAGAGTTCTGTTGACAGAAGGCGCTATTGCATCTACACTGTCCTTTGCGTCTACACTCTGATGTCGACAAAGCGGCTTGCTTTGTCAACAGAACTGTATGTAGTCTAGATGCTCTTTGTTGACAGAAGCTTTGTCGACAGATACTGTCGACAAAAGCCTGTAGTCTAGACGTACCCTCAGGGATGATCTAGATGGTGCTTGGTCCTGCCGTGAGAACAGGGGACAGGACATGATGACCTCTTGAGGCCCCTTCCAGTTCTAGTATTCTAGATTCTATGAATCACTGATGAGCACCAACTTAAGTGTGTAGGCCGTGCCTCATATTTCTGCCTGCTGTAATGTCAAAATAAAGAGCAACTCGGATCAGGATCAGAGCTCTGCGTGGATGCGTCCAGGTCTGTATCTGTGATCATGTCTGCACTACACGAGCTAGGGTGTTCACTCTGGCTCTCATAGAGGTAATGCAAGTATAACTAGCAGTGTAGCGGAAGCCCGGCTCAGATGAGCCAAGTAGCTACCAACCAGCTTCAGGCAGATTTGTACCTGTCACAATTGTGCCGTGCCCCTGCTGCGGCTGCCCAGGTGACCCCAGCTAGAGTGATGGTTTTCCAAGGTAGACGGGAGGGCTGGTAAGTAGCGTATTCCACAGTTCTGTTCAGTGAGGTCTCAGGTGCAGCCCTGAATACCCTACAGCTTTGGGGATTATTGCTTGGCGCCGAGCGACTGTCGTAATGAAGTTATTTTGACCCCTGAGAATTTAACTCGGCTTCCCCATGTGTCTAGCGAGCTATTTTGTAACATCTAGCACAGCACCCATTCCTGCTGTTAAAACAGGAAACGTGCTGTAAATAGTGCGGGGGCTCAACTCACTCGGGATGCGGGTGTTGATGTGACTGCACCAAGAGGCAACAAATTAACAGTCCGGCACAGCTGGCTGCCTCCCAGTTGAAAGCCAAAGAGTGAGGAGGAGCTGAGATACCGAGTAAAATAGAGCCTGGAAGTGATGGAAAGCTTTCTATTTTATTGTTGTTATTTTTGTATACAGGGACTGCAAATAAAAGGCAGTGATTCGTCTGTAGAAAGGAACAAAGTTTACTTCGTGACTCCGTCTTCTGTGGTTAGTCTGCAGGCTGTACATTGAACAGGGCTATCTGCATTCCCTGAGGTTGAATTATACATCCTTCATCTGATCTCCCACCCACACCCCACCAAAACCCACAACTGCCAGAAAATCCTTCCATGAGCATTTTGCCCGAGATGCGGATAGTTTTAATCATTGGCTTTAACCGGAAGATTGGACGACTTTCTAAGCCCAGAAGGATAGTTACATTTTTGTATCCTGAAATGGACATTGGGCTCCTGTGAGAAAGCAGAAAAAGTCTCTGACAGATTTGCACGCTGGGACGAGCGGAAACAAAAAGTGGACTTGGCAAAGCTTTGCTGGTTGGAAGGGATGCAAATGATCAATCCCAAACAGGAGCCCAGCCAGGCTCTTCCTAGCTCCAGAAACTCAGCAGGACGAGCTTGCTCCTGGCTTCTGAACGGGAGATGGCGAAACTAACAAGGGAAGTGAGCTCAGGACTGACTTACAGAGGCAGGTAAAGAACAAGGTCACACTCCCAGGCACCAGGCCCCGTGGCCTCCTTCAGAACATTCTGTTGACCCCTGATTAAAAAATTCTAGTCCAAGATTGTGAAAAGAGCTGGTGATATTAAGTGTTACATCGATCACCTGAAAGGGCCTGGTTTGGAGGTTTATCTCTGAGAGCGCCCGGGATGAGGAACAGGGAGGGTTGGCTGAAGGACTAATTTGTATAGGGAACTGTACTAAGTGTAAATATTACATATGCAGGTCGTTTCCCTTAATCAAAGTGCTGAAGTGCTTCATTCTTCCCCCTACCTCTGTGGCGAGGTGGAGACATTCCTGGGTTATGCCTCGTATGAATCTCCATTTCTTTTAGCTAGTCTAAAAAGCAGAGATAAAAATTGCATTAGAAGGAAACAGAAGAAGGTGCATGAATCTTAGCACCTTCCCACAATCTGTCTGCACTCTGCTGAGGCTTGGGAGCAGAACAGAAGGGAAAGGATTTGTGTCCCTATGACTTGCATCAGGAACCGGTTTTATAGGGCATCCTTGCCTGGCCCCATTTCTGCTGTCGGTGGCTGAATCTAGGGCAGGTGGGGTTATTTCTGAGATGGCTATGAACTCTGCTGCCCAAACCAATTTCTCTCTGCTGACTGTGCACCCAGGGACTGGGCGGTAGATAGGTCGCAGGGCTCCAGGTTCTTCAGGGCTGGATGTGGTGTAACAGCCTCCCTCCGAGTTCCTGAAGGTTTGTAGCAGGGGTTCAATATGTCCCAGGCTATATTATGCAAAGTAGACTATAGGAGGCTTAAAGGGGAGATTCCCAGATCTTGGCAGGCAGATGGGCCAACCCGTTGACCTGAAAGTAGGAGGGGCCAACAGAGTGCTGAGGTTTGGTTGAGCCAATGGAGAACTGAGCTGGACAGAACTCTTGGTGAGCCAGCTGATATTGGAGAGTCTACCTGGGAGTGAGCCATGATTTGTCGTGTGCAGGAGAAGCTGGAAATAATCTGAGCAGCTGCAATGGAAAGTAGAAGATACCTGGTCAGAGGGTTCCCCAAGTTCAGTGTGGAGCAGGAGTCTGCCCAGATCTGCTCATCGAACTCCACTCGGCATCTTCTCAAGGACAGGTGGGACTGTATTAATAAGAGGGCAAAGGATAATAGTTGCACTGATAAGGGACCGGCCCTAGGTTCTACTCCTGGCTGGGCCCATCTGTTAGCCGTCCAAGGGCTCAAATTGCCTCTCAAAACTCCATTCAAGCCTCAGATTGGCTTGATGCAGGAGTCTCGAGTCACAACCATTACTGTAGTTCACAGAGTGGAAGAACAACGCGGAGAGGCCTAGCAAACATGTCCAAGTTCACAGCTTCTGAGCACCTGGAGCTCCCACGGTTTCCAGGGCTGTGGGGGTGACTCGACGCTTCTGAGAGGGGTTTCCAGGTTGGACAATCAAAACCTAAGGCTCCAGAGGCTCTTCTGGAAATCTGGGCCAAAGTTCCCTCAGAGCTTAAATGGGTTATAACGGTATGTCTAGAATACATGGCTCTGTCGCCAGAGCCATGTAGATTAGTTTACTAGACATATCCAAATGAAGCGGCGATTTAAATAATCACCGCTTCATTTAAATTAAAATGGCTACCGTGCTGAGCCGATCAGCTGTTTGTCGGCTCAGCGCACTAGTCTGGACGCTCCGCGGTCGACATCAAAGGCATTTGTCGACTGCTCCATTATGCCTCCTGGGATGAGGTTTACCGGGGAGGTCGACAAATGCCTTTGATGTCGACCGCAGAGCGTCCAGACTAGCGCGCTGAGCCGACAAACAGCTGATCGGCTCAGAGCGGCAGCCATTTAAATTTAAATGAAGTGCGATTATTTAAATTGCTGCTTCATTTGGGTATGTCTAGTAAACGAATCTACATGGCTCTGGCGACATGTAGGATCCATGTCGCTGTTTGGTAGCGAGAAGGAAGTGAGATGAGGTAAGTAACTGAGAGGTGTTTGTCTCCTGTGCCTTGGCAGTAAAACACATATTTGCTACTTCATCCTAAAACTGTTTCTCTTGCCTCAATTAAGTGGAATCAGACTGCTGTGCCTCTCCACTTCTGTTACTCAGATTTTTGCACTTGATAATATATTAATGTAAATTTTTCCCAGTCTGCAGAATATCTTTCCTGCATGAGAAGCAGACGAGCATTTCTCCATTGCTGGAGACAGGGTTTGTTCTGGTTTCCTTTTTAAAAAAATCTTTTTTTCATTAGAGATAAAGTTTTGGAGCAGATAAACTCTGGAATATAACTTTGGTGATTGAAAGCGACTTCAGTCACCAATAGCCTTACTAAATATTCATTGCAAAACCATTTCACCTTCTCCTGATTCACATCAGGGAGTTTAGTTTTGCCATAATTCAGAACCTGACTTGTCAAATTCCCATCAGTAATTATAAACCTGTGTGGGGACGAGAGGCGGGAAAGTGGGAAGAAAACCCTGTTAGTAATGTGCCGCTCAAATCTGTGGCAGTAACATTTTTGTGTCCTGTTTTCAGATGACTTTAAAAGGATGAAGCACATGGTCTATTACCATTTTGTAGTGGCTGATAAATTCATACAGTGATATTCACCGGCTGTGCTTCTGAAGTCTAGTTTGATCCTTTATCTCAATATTATTACTTGGGCAGCAGCTCTGCACTTTTTGGAATTTGACTCTCTCAGTCTAGAGCCATTGGAAACATTGCTAGCAGAAGAATGGCTCCGTTTCCTTTCTGAGCGCTTATTACTCTCTTCTCGCCAGAATACTTGCTACCTCCAGCTTGAAAGCCAGTCCCTCACTGGTTTTATTCTGGTATTGCCAAACATCTCAAGTCATTCTCTTCACAGGAGCATGGGGGGAGGGGTGCTGAGTACTGAACGGAGAGCATTTTTGAGGCACTAACAGTACACTGGAACTTTTGTCTCTCAGCATGGACACCGCGTCGAGTCTGAAGCTGTGTGAAACCTCCCCATTACTCTCTGTTTGCTCGTTTTCTCTTTCAGTGGCTCCAATCTCAGTAAGTCTCCGTCCTGTCAAACAGGAAAACCATCCTCAGCTTCTGGTGTTTATTTGTTGTATACTATGGGCTCTTTGACTGCAACTCCGGAGTTCAACTGCAGTGAGATTTGCCACGAAATGGGGTAGCTGATTAGAAAATTTCCCAGCGGAACCCCTTTCCCATGGGAAAATGCCAATTCGTCAAAAGTGAAATGCTTCACCGAAAAGTGTCGCTTTCCATGACATTTGGTTTGTAACAATCAGACCAGAGGGCTTTTTGGAATGGAATGTTTCAATGTCATTGTTCAAAAGGACTTTTTGTGGCAATTTCTTAGTATTTTATATTTGAAGCAAAATATTCTGTAATGGGATCTTCTTGATCAATGCAAACTGGTTCATATCGGAAATGCATTTCATAGGAAGCTCCTTTGTTGCTGTTGTTTTCATTCCATTGTGGTGGCTCCCAGGAAGCTCACCAGAGGGAGAAACAACCTCACTAGCAGAGTTACCAGCTCTACTCCCCCGGCAAATTGGCCTGCAGGCTTCCCATTCCCTTTGCCACCGCCTGAGACAGGAAGCTGGATTAGATGGACCGGATCTCGTCCGTCAGTTCCTAGCTTCCTGCCAATGCGGCCCATACACGTTTGATACAGTACTCTGGATGTTCTTCAGGAAGATGGGGACTAGCCAAGTGTGAGGTAGCATTTCTATTCCCTCCCATGTAAAGTTCAGCATCCTTCTGGTTATAAGGACTGAAGATCTCCAGATTGAAGAAGCCAGTCCCATTGGATTTGCTCTTTCATAGAATCATCGAATCCCAGGGCGGGAAGAGACCTCAGGAGTCATCGAGTCCAGACTCCTGCCCAAAGCAGGACCAACCCCAACTCAATCATCCCAGCCAGGGCTTGGTCAAGACGAGACTGAAAAACCTCTAGGGATGGAGATTCCACCCCCTCCCTAGGGAACCCAGCCCAGCGCTTCACCACCCTCCTAGGGAAATAGTTTTTCCTAATATCCAGCACAGACCTCTCCCACTGCCACTTGAGCCCATTGCTCCTTGTTCTGCCACCTGTCACCCCTGAGAACAGCCTCTCTCCATCCTCTTTGGAACCTCCCTTCAGGAAGTTGAAGGCTGCTCTCAAATCCCCCCTCACTCTTCTCTTCTGCAGACTAAATAAACCCAAATCCCTCAGCCTCTCCTCATAGGTCAAGTGCTCCAGCCCACTCTTCATTTTGGTTGCCCTCCACTGGACCCTCTCCAATGCGTCTGCATCCTTTTTGTAGTGGGGGGCCCAGAACTGTACACAATGCTCCAGATGTGGCCTCACTAGTGCCGAATAAAGGGGAATAATCCCTTCCCTCAATCTGCTGGCAACACTCCTCCTAATGCACCCTAATATGCCATTAGCCTTCTTGGCTACCAGGGCGCCCTGTTGACTCTATAAATTGCTACCAGATCATTTGTTGTTTTTTAAGTTTATCCAGCTTCTCGTTCACTGTAATTCCCAGGTCCTTTTCCGCTGAACTGCTACTCAGCCAGTCGGTCCCCAGTCTGTAACTATGCTTGGGATTCTTCCATCCCAAGTGCAGGACTCTGCTCTTGTTCTTGTTGAACCTCATCAGATTTCTTTTGGCCCAATCCTCTAATCTGTCTAGGTCTTTATGTAGGGGTATGTCTACACTACAAAGTTAGTTCGAACTAAAGGACGTTAGTTCGAACTAACTTTAATAGGTGCTACACTAGCGCTCCGCTAGTTCGAATTTGAATCGAACTAGCGGAGCGCTTAGTTCGAACTAGGTAAACCTCATTTTACGAGGACTAACGCCTAGTCCGAACTAGCTAGTTCGAACTAAGGGCTGTGTAGCCCTTTAGTTCGAACTAGTGGGAGGCTAGCCCTCCCCAGGTTTCCCTGGTGGCCACTCTGGCCAACACCAGGGAAACTCTATGCCCCCCTCCCGGCCCCGGACCCCTTAAGGGGCACGGGCTGGCTACGGTGCCCGTGCCAGGTGCAAGCCTGCCAGCACCCAGCTAGCAGACCCTGCACCTGGCACGGCACAGAGCCACCCACCCGATGCCCCCCAGCCCACCCCCTCTTGCCGGGACCAGGCTGGCGGCTCCCGGGAGCTTGCCCTGGACCGCAAGAGGCGGGCACCTTCCTGGGCTAGTGCGGACATCGTGGACCTCGTCCACGATCTCCGCACTAGGCACAGGAAAGTGGCCGTCTAGGGCAGGAGAGCTGCCAGCCTGGCCACCCAGGACCAGGTGTGCATGAAAATCAAGGGGGTCCACTGAGACCCCCGACACTGAGCCCTGAGCTTACAATGGCCGTACTGGGTCAGACCAAAGGTCCATCTAGCCCAGTAGCCTGTCTGCCAACAGCGGCCAACCCTAGGGACCCTGGAGGGGATGGACCGAAGACAATGACCAAGCCATTTGTCTCGTGCCATCCCTCTCCAGCCTTCCACAAACTTTGGGCAGGGACACCACTCCTACCCTCTGGCTAATAGGACTCCATGGACCCAACCTCCATCACTTTATCTCACTTCCCTTTAAACTCTGTTCTAGTTCTAGCCTTCACAGCCTCCTGCAGCAAGGAGTTCCACAGGTTAACTATTTGCTTTGTCAAGAAGAACAACTTTCTCTTACTAGTTTCAAGCCTGCTACCCATTCCTTTCCTTTGGTGTCCTCTAGTCCTTCTTGATGGGAACTCAGGAAGAACTTTTCTGAATGCACCCTCTCCACCCAACCCCTGCTTTTAGAGACCTCTATCCTGTCCCCCCTCCGTCTCCTCTTTTCTAAGCTGAACAGTCCCAGTCTCTGTAGCCTTTCTTCATCTGGGACCTGTTCCCAACCCCTGATCATGTTAGTTGCCCTCCCCTCTCCCAGCCTTTCTCTTCCCCTCTCCCACCTCCTTTTCCCAGTCTCCCCCAGTTTTTTTCAATAAAGACAGAGTCAATGTTGGAAGGAACGTTATCTTTATTTTGTACATCAATAAGAAGGGGGGCTAGGGAAGGGTAAGTGGAAGGAGGTGAGGGAGGAATGGGGTACGAGCCCCCGATGGGGAGGACTGGGCTGGCTCTGCGGGCTTCTGGGGGTGGAAGCTCTCCTGCAGCCCCCCAATTACTCCCTCTCCCCAGATGGCAGCCTGCGGCAAGTGCAGCCGGGCTGATGGCCGAGTGGTGTGATGTGCCCAGTGTGGGCACTCAGGGCACTCCAAGCCAGAACTTCTTTGCAAGCGGGGCACTCCTTAGAACTGTGTGTCCGGGGTGGGGGTCGGGACCCTTTAAGCGCAGCCCTCGGCTAGCCTGAGACAGCATCTCCATGCTCTAAGTCCTCCTTATATGCCCTGCCGGCACTGCTTCCGGCCATCCTTAAGCCCTGTTCAGAGTCCACTCAATGTGGACTTACTAGTTCGAACTAGCAAAACGCTAATTCGAACTAGTTTTTAGTTCTAGATGCGTTAGTTCGAACTAGCTTAGTTCGAATTAACTAATTCGAACTAAGTTAGTTCGAACTAGCGCTGTAGTGTAGACGTACCCTAGGGGAAGTGCCTCTTGGCCAAAGTAAGTTTCATGTTGGCTTTGTGTCTGTGGCTGGACTGGCCTTGATATTGGCCTCATGCTATCCCAGGGGGCTGTTTTCTGATTCCTCATCTCGGGAAGGAGGGGCGGGAGAGGAAGGGGTGTCTCTCATCTCTGCATGACTCAGAGTCTGCATACTCTGGAGCAGTGGTCCCCAATGAGGTGCCCGCGGGCGCCATGACACCTGCTGGGGCATTTATGGGCGCCCGCCACATGATCTGGGCCGGCCCTGCTCCCGGCGTGCGGCACATGCATGGTGCCAGCCCTGGGCAAATGGCGCATGCGTGGCCCCACCCCCGGGCGCCTGGCAGCCCCTGCTTGGAGAATGCCAGGCGTGGACTGAAATATACAACCCCACCCCATCTGCCATGTGTCAGGGAGAAGGCTTTCATGGAAGTAACTGATCAGCAGGACTGGCTTTGGGGTCCACCCAGGAGGTGGCCCAGGCCTGTGGAGAATGCAGCAAGCTCCCAGAATAAGGTGAAGCCTTCATAAGGCCCTCAAAGGGCAAACGCTGTTGTAAGCTGTGAGAGGCTGGGGCCTGTGCTGAAGACACCCATTGTACAGAAGGGGTGAGGTCCGGTTCCCCCACAGCTGGATCCCTCCTCAGTCCCTTTCCGCCCTGGATACCTGGTGAGGCGGGGGAGCTAGAAATGCAGCCAGAGAACATCCCAGCCATGCTCCAGTTCCACCCCCTGCTCTTCCTTCTCTGCCTTCCTCAGGAGCATCAATTCCACACCCTGCCCCAGGGCAGCCCAACTACCCAGCCACGTGAAAATCAGCATAAGCCAGCACCCACAAGCAGCTCGAGTTCGGCCATTTCCACAGTGGGGTGGGGCTTGCCTGTCCCTGCCCGAAGGATGCACTGTCCTACTTCCGGCTCAGGCAGAAGGAAAGTACCTTGATGAGCTGAACTCTGAAACCCTGAGGGACTTGGCAGCCCTGGGATGCAGGGGGCACCTAGTGGGAATCTTGTGTGTTCTGACTTCTGGAACATAAGAGCGGCCACACTGGGTTAGAACAAGGGTCCATCTAGCCCAATACTCTGTTTTCCGACTGTGGCCAGTGCCAGGTGCCCCAGAGGGAATGAACAGAACAGGGAATCCTCACGTGATCGCTCCCCTGTCACCCATTCCCAGCCTCTGACAAAGAGAGGCCAGGGACACCATTCCTACCCATCCTGGCTAATAGCCATTGATGGACCTAACCTCCAGGAATGTATCTAGTTCTTTTTTGAACCCTGTTAATTCCTGGCCTTCACAACATCTTCTGGCAAGGAGTTCCCCAGGTTGGCTGTGCGCTGTGTGAAGTAGTACTTCCTTCGGTTTGTTTTAAACCTGCTGCCCATTAATTTCATTTGGTGATCCCTAGTTCTGAAGTTATGGGAACAAGTAAATAACTTCCCCTTAGTCACTTTCTCCACACCTGTCATGTTTGTATAGACCTCTAGCATATTCCCCCTTAGTCTCCTCTTTTCTAAGCTGAAAAGCATTTTAATCTCGCTTCATGTGGCATCCATTCCCAACCCTTCATCATTTTTGTTGCCCTTTTCTGAACTTTCCCCAGTGCCAGGAGATCTTTTCTGAGCTGAGGCGACCACATCTGCATGCAGTGTTCAAAATGTGGGTGCCCCATGGGGAGCGGTGAAGGCAAAGGAGCATCTCGGTTTCTCCTGGCTTTGATGTGTGACTCTGGCTCTCATCTGGATTCTCTCTCTTATCCCTCTTTGCTCTGGTCCAAGCTCTTGACTTTGGCCCTTATGGCAAGGGTCCCTCTTAACCTTGCCAGCCTCTGCTCTTCTCCTCCTGGTGAGAAGGGCCTCAGGCCGAACACGTGTCAGGGCAGTCAGCTGTTTCCCCAGAAGCAGGCTAGCTTGGCAGTCCGTCCCTAGGGAGGGGCGGGAGCCCAGCCTCTCCTCCTGGAGCACCTTACTCCCCTCCTGTTTCTCCCTCTGTAACTATGAGTGGGGCTGTACCCACCTCTCACACACTCTTCTGTTCTCCTCTGTCTCTCCCTCCCTCCAGCTAACCAGGGAGGCTTTTAAAAGGTCTCCAGTGGGCCTAAAGTGGAGTCAGCTGGCTCTAACTGATCCAAGGTAGCCCTGTCTCAGCTGATCCCTAATCTGCCTAGACAGCTCCCTGCCAGCTCTCCTAACTGGCCCGCTTTGCATTAACACGGGAGCTGGCGCTTTCTTTCTCTCCTAGGGCTGCCTGTTCCCCACTCTGTGGCAGTCCCCTGCCCTGACTTTGTCACACCCCAGATGCATTTTGAAACTGACTGACAAGGCGAGTAATCTGCTGTGCCCCCCTCGGCTGCCGGAAATGTGGGTCACCAGTGTGAGATGGCAGCTACAGCCTTCCTGCTCTTCCCGTACTGCACTGTCCACAGAACTGCGTTGGGGCCGCATGCATAGGAGAGCGAAGAGAGGCCACGGCTCTGTGCAGCCGGAAGAAAGGGCCCTGTTGGTGTGGCTGATGCAAACAGGCGCGCTGTGCTAATGACTGTGAGTGTCAGGGCCTGCATTCGAAGACCTCACAGGCAGTGGTAGACAAGTAGCAAGGGGGATGGATGCATGATCGGTGAAGCCTGAGCTGTGCTTGTTAAGCAGCCCAGGTCCGCACGCTCCTGGATGCAATCACATTCCCCCTTTCAGCTTGCTGCTTCCTTTCATGCCTCCGCCTCCAGCGCTGATTGTGGCGGGGACATCGACACCGACTGACAGCTAATGGGATCTTGATATGATTTATCAGCTCCTGAAAGGCCAGTATAGAAACTGGAAGATTATACAGACGAGCGGAGCAGGAGAGCTGTTGGCCACTGGGATTCCAGGCCAAACCCACAACTAGATAAGGTGCTGGCTCAAGGTGATTAAAGTCATTAATTACAGGGCCTAGGCTGCACACATTTGACATCACAGCAGGCTTGCAGAAACGCTAACCCCCACCGATTTCACCTTGTAGTGCAGATTAAACAGGAATTAGAAAAGTGGGGTGGATAATAAGCACCTGGCAAAGCAGATGGGCAGAGATTTCGGAAGGAAACACAGGAAGAATCCAAGCATTTGCACCTTTGTTTCAGCTCTGATTCTGCTTTCAGCAGCAGCAATCTACCAGCTTATCCTCCAGAGATACAAGCAAGCATGTATTGTACATTTAAAATCAGCACCTGCATCTATCCATCTATCTGCATGTCTAATATAGAGGGCACCCATCAGCATGGCACCTCACTGCTATTGTGAAAGGTGTGCGCCCAGATATACGCTCCCACTTTTATGCACACTCAATTGATCTGCACAAATATCCTGTCCAGACTCAAGGTTTTTTTTGAAAAAAGTAATCTTTTTTCGAAAAAACTTCACCTGCGTCTAGACTACAGCTGCGTTCTTTCGAAATTAAATCGAAAGAATGCGGCTTTTCTTTCAACGGCGGAAAACCTCCTTTCACGCAGAAGAATGCCTTTTTTCAAAAGTGCTCTTTCGAAAAAAGGCGTTCTTGAAAGCAAACAGGGCTTTTTCGACAGAGAGCATCCAGACTGCCTGAGTGCTCTCTTTCAAAAAAGCAGCTTGCTTTTTCGAAAGTACTGCTTGCAGTCTAGACGCTCTTTTTCGAAAGAGGCTTGCAGTCTAGACATAGCCCTAGTGTCTGTGCAAGAGCTCAGGATAGAATCAGTGCAAATTAGGGTTGGACGAGACCTTGGGAGATCCAGTCCACCCCCGCCCCACTCAGAGCAGGACCAGCCCCAACTAAACCATCCCAGCCAGGGCTTTGTCAAGTCGGAACTTTAACACCTCTAGGGATGGAGATTCCACCCCCTCCCTAGGGAACCCATTCCAGTGCTTCTCCACCCGCCTAGGGAAATAGTTTTTCCTAATATCCAACGCAGACCTCTCCCCCTGCAACGTGAGCCCATTGCTCCTTGTTCTGCCATCTGCCCCCACTGAGAACAGCCTCTCTCCATCCTCTTTGGAACCTCCCTTCAGGAAGTTGAAGGCTGCTATCAATTCCCACTCTCCCCCCCCACTCTTCTCTGTTGCAGACTAAACAAGCCCAAATCCCTCAGCTGCTCCTTATAAGCGTCTCAGCCCCTCATCATTTCGGTGGCCCTCTGCTGGACCCTTTCCAATTTGTCCACGTCTTTTCTGTAGTGCAGGGTGCAAAACTGGATGCAATGACCAGGCGTGGGCTCACCAGAGCCGAACAAAGGGGAATAATCACTTCTCTGGATCTGCTGGCCATGGTCCGACTAATGCAGCCCAATATACCATTGGCCTTGTTGGCAGCAAGGGCCCAATCTTGACTCATATCCAGCTTCTTGTCTACTGCAATTCCCAGGTCCTTTCCTACAGAACTGTCCCCACCTATAGCAGTGCACGGGATTCTTGCGTCCTAAGCGAACCTCATCAGATTTCTTTTGA
Organism: Pelodiscus sinensis; assembly: GCF_052426305.1. Classification (NCBI taxonomy): domain Eukaryota; kingdom Metazoa; phylum Chordata; order Testudines; family Trionychidae; genus Pelodiscus; species Pelodiscus sinensis. The sequence goes on along the minus strand of NC_143068.1, from coordinate 985,224 downwards.
CTCAGTCCTCCAATTTGTCTAGGCCACGCTGGACCCCAGCCCCACCCTCCAGAGTATCTACCTTTCTCCCCAACTTATCGTCACCCACAACCATGCTGAGGGTGCAATCCATCCCCTCATTTAGATCATTCATGAACAAAACTGGCCCCCCAACTGACCTCTGGGGCACGTCACTTGATACCAGCTGCCAGCTAGACATCAAGCCATTGATCACTACCCATTGAGCCCAACGTTCTGGGCCAGCTTTCTGTTCACCTCACAGTCCATTCATCCAAGCCCTCCTTCCTTAACTGTGGCAGAGCATATAAAAACTTTGCTAAAGTCAAAGTATATCAAGTCCACCACTTTCCCCATATCCAGAGAGCCAGTTATCTCATCATACATGGCCATCAGGTTGGTCAGGCAGGACCTGCCCTTGGTGAATCCATGTTGATTGTTCATGATCACCATCTTCTCCCCTAAGTGTTTCAAAATGGATTTCTTGAGGACCTGTTCCATGATTTTTCCAGGGACTCAGGTGAGGCTGACTGGTCTGTAGTTCCCTGGATTGTCCTTCTTCCCTGTTTAAAGATGGGCACTACATTTGCCATTTTCCAATCACTCAGAACCTCCCCTGATCACCATGAGTTTTCAAAGATCATGGTCAAAGGTTCTGCAATTACATCAGCCACCTCCCTCAGCACCCTCGGATGTATTAAATCTAGCCCCATGGTTTTGTGCCTGTCCAGCTTTTCTAAATAGTCCTTAACCTGTTCTTTCACCACTGAGGGCTGCTCATCTCCTCCCCATACTGCCCAGTGCAGCAGTCTGGGAGTGGACCTTGTCTGTGAAGACCAAGGCAAAAAAACCATTGAGTACCTCAGCGTTTCCCACATCCTCTGTCACTAGGTTACCTTCCTCATCCAGTAAGGGTCCCCCACCTTCCCTGAACACCCTCGTATTGCCTATAGCAACCTTTCTTGTTATCCTTCACATGCTAGCTGTAGCTCCAATTGTGCTTTGCCCGTCCCAAATACACCCCTGCATGCTTAAGCAATGTATTTATACTCCTCCCCAGTCCTCTGTCCGAGTTTCCACTTCTTGTGAGCTTCCTTTCTGTGTTTAAGCTCACCAAAGATTTCTCTGTTAGCCAAGCAGGTCCCCTGCTATATTGACTATTCCTTCTGCACATCATGATGGTTTGTTCTTAGGCCCTCCATAAGGCTTATTTAAAATTCAGCCAGGTCTCCTGGACTCCTTTCCCCTGCATTTAGCCTCCCAGTGGATCCTGAACATCAGTTTCCTGAGGGAGTCAAAGTCTGCTTGTCTGAAGTCCAGGGTCCATATCCTGCTGCTCTCTTTTCTTCCTTCATGGTTCAGGGTATTTGAGCACCCAAAGCAGGGATGGGCAGGAAGACTCTGAGCTCCCGCCTGCCCACACTCAAAACCTTGGTTCTTACTGGATAGTCAGGGCACATCAGTTGATTCTGATGTAGTGCTAAACTTGCCATCTTGGCTAACACCCTGGGGACTGAATTGGGGATGTCTATAGCTGATAAGGCTGCAGCTTGAACTAAAGCGGCAGGATCCTTAGGAGCAGCTGTTGTAAGAGGATCATATCTCCTGGGGATTGGACATGGCCTGTAATACCCACTTACTGAAGGTTACAGTAGCCATAAGGGTCTCAAAGCACTTTGCAAGACACCTGTAATATTAAATACATTACGCGAAGGGATGGATTTTAGACGAGCTGAGCTCCCATTGAAGTCACTGATAAAACTCCTTCTGACTATGGTGGGTTAGGCCAGCCTGAGAAGTCTTGGACCCTAAACTGCCTGCAGATAAAGTGCTAGATCAGTGACAGTTCTGAGGAGGCCGAGGGGTTCCCTTTGGCCTAGTTGCTGATGGATAAACCGGAACCCCAAACCCAACTGCTCGCGAGACAGCAAACAGACTCTTGTTGTCCACCTCTATGGAGGAAGGAGGCCGCAGCTCGCTGGCAGTCAGAGTGAACAGAAAAGAAGTCGCACTGGTAAATGGAGGATTAAGACGCGATCGCCAAGGATTGGGTGTAGTGGGTTTAGAAACCGACCCAGGATGGCATACATTTAAAAATGAGCAGTGGGGAGTTCATGCTGTTTCCTCTCTGAACATCTCTCGACAGCTTTACGATGCCTTTCTAAAGGCTTTTGAAACCTACACATGTGTGGCAGTGAATCTATCATGCATCAACAGTTTTTGCTTGTGTCTGCTTGAGAGGAAAATCTGGAACAGGACAAAATGGTAGAATTAACCAGTTTAGACTCTCTAATGGCAGCCATTTTTGCAGGCATCCATAATAGGGAGTGAACCAGGCAGTTAATAAACCTTGATGAAATTTGTCAGAGTGAAAGGGTCCCCTCCATACTTATAGCATCTTTTACTAACACAATTAACAGTCATGGCAGCTCTGTTACAGAACAGATATTACATCTGCAGGGAAGTTGGGAGCTTCAGCGGGGCAGAGTCTCTGTTTCAAGCGGCCAAAAAGCCTAGAAGAACTTTGAATATAACAGGCCCGTTCATAACAACTTGGCTTTCAGACCAAGGTGCTTTCCACAAACCAGCTTGAATCTGTTTGCAAAGAAACAAAGCCATTGTATCAGATGTGGCTGCGGAATGGCAGGCAGATTTGGTGGATACGCATGAATTCTCCAAACACCGCAGCAATAGACATTCTAATCCAAATACGCCTGGGCTTTCGGCCTAAAAGACAAGATGGGCAGTGAGGTAGCCAAGGTCTTTAAAGCTGTTTTCAGTGAAGGTAGAGTACGTCAAAAACAAACCAATCGGGGGAAAGAACTAAACCTTTAAGCAAGTTTAAGCAGGCATGATATTCCCCATTTTGTTACTAATAATGTTACAGGCTGGGGACTGACTGGCTAAGCAGCAGTTTGGCAAAAAAGGACATGGGGATTCCAGTGGATGAGAAGCTGGATATGAGTCAACAGTGCACCCTTGTAGCCAAGAAGGTGAATGGCATATTAGGGTGCATTAGGAGGAGCATTGCCAGCAGATCTAGGGAGGTGATTATTCCCCTTTATGCGGCACTGGTGAGGCCACATCTGGAGTTTTGCATCCAGTTTTGGGCCCCTCCACTACAGATAGGATGTGGATGCATTGAGAGGGTCCAGTGGAGGGCAACCAAAATGATTAGGAGGTTGGAGCACATGAGCTATGAAGAGAAGATGAGGGATTTGGGTTTGTTTAATCTGCAGAAGCGAAGAGTGAGGGGGAATTTGAGAGCAGCCTTCAACTTCCTGAAGGGAGGTTCCAAAGAGGCTGGAGAGAGGCTGGTCTCAGTGGTGACAGATGGCAGAACAAGGAGCAATGGGCTCAAGTTGCAGTGGGGGAGGTCTAGGTTGGATGTTAGGAAAAACTATTTCCCGAGGAGGGCGGGGAAGCACTGGGCTGGGTTCCCTAGGGAAGAGGTGGAATCTCCATCCCTAGAGGTGTTTAAGTCTTGGTTTGACAAAGCCCTGGCTGGGATGATTGAGTTGGGGTTGGTCCTGCCTTGGGCAGGGGGCTGGACTCGATGACTCCTGAGGTCTCTTCTATGGTTCTATGAACTCAAAATGAGGGTTGTGAAGCGATTTAACAGAACTTTAAGTCTAAGATGTGGAGAGATTTTATTTCCCATAATACCTTTGACTACATCAATGTATCAAAGGAGTCGCCGTGTTAGTCTAAATCTGCAAAAGCGACAAGGAGTCCTGTAGCACCTTATAGACTAACGGATGTAACGGAGCTTAAGCTTTCGTGGGCAAAGACCCACTTCGTCAGATTCATGTAGTGGAAATTTCCAGAGGCAGGTATAAATACGTCAATGTATTATCTCAGTTTATAAAGATTTACAATGAGAGTTTTCATAGAACTATAAGTACCGGACTGGCTGGTGTTAACCCTTCAAATTCTCTGAAGGTATGAAAAATGGTTTACAGAGACTGTTTTAAATAAAAACCAGTTGTTGCCCCTTTCATGAGATTATCTAAAACCAAAGGATCTTTTGAAAAATTTAAAAAATGGATGTTTACCAATGGGATATTCATAGTAGATGAAGCCTTAAACACCGGCCAGAGACCTGTATGCTGATTAAAAGATTACAAAAAGTAAATTACAAACGAGACAGGATCTACAGGACTGTCAAGGCTGTTCCCCACTCTGGCATAATAAATGCAGAAATGGGGTCCCACAAAAGCACCCCAAAACTTGATCTCTACAGGCTTTGGTACGAAAACTCCCCCATAATCCTAATACCTGGATTTGGGAGAATAAAAAACCTCTGCCACCACTCAAGTATTCCAAAGAAACCAGGGAAGTCACTTGGGAAATCTCTTCCCTAAAAAACCTCAGGGATACCTCAAGCACTTTTCCCCAAAGAGCTTGAAAAAGAAAAGAGAAAATACAAGCTGCAGTCTGTGGTAGCTGTCCTGTAGTCAGAGGCATGCAGATACACACAGATTTTCTAGGACACAGAAATGAACCAATACTAGGTTAATTTTTTTAAAAAAGGAACTAACTTCTATTATCAAAACAATATCCTATTTGCCAGCATAGTGACTTGATAGAAAAGAGCCACCAATTCATCTAGATACTCAAGGGAATCCCCTGGGCTCAGGACTTAGTTACAAAAGAGAGGGAAACCCACTTTTAACAGCACAGACATCATTTCCACATTCCCAAACTAGGAAAACAATAAAGCCTGACAGGTTAACTAACGGGCCAGAGACCTGTATGCTTTGCTTCATGTTCCCCCACTTGTGGAGATAAAATTAACATCTACGTGGAACAGGGCATTCTCAGATTTTGCTCCAAGGGTGTGGAATTCTCTTCCTCAGGATATTCGCATGGCGCCAACGCTAGCGTTGTTTCATCGTCAGGCTAAAGCCACCCTTTTTACTCGTGCTTTTATTAATGTTTGAGTCTGTATGTGTGTGTTCCTCCTCTCTATATGTTTTTAGCTGGTTATGTCCCTCTGGTGTCTCATATTTTAAATTCTCATATTTTAAATTTGTATATATATTTGTATTTTTTGGGGTTGTTTTTGTAAGCCACCTTGAATATTTTAAATAGAAAGGCGGGGTAAAAATATTTAAATAAATAAAAATAAAATAAACTTTATTCTACTTACATATTGTGAAAAGACTTTTCTTGAAGAAAGAGACAGCCTCCCATCTCCATGTTACCTGGAAGAAAACCGCTCGGACTCAGGCAAAGGAGGGAAAGTTAAAAATTCCTTTGTCCCAGTTTGAAATTCCTACTGCATTATTATTGGCTGACCGGATACCTGGCTAAAGCCAGGAGACATAGTTAACCCTTTAGTCCCCAGGCTGCTGGCCAGTCCTCATGGTTAGCACTGAGAAGGTTCTAGTGGACAAAGGAAAGGGAGAAAAAAGCAGCTACTGCTGAAATGGTTGAGGTAGCTCGATAAGTTTCACAGCTGGGTGAAAGCTTCTCAACTCTGTGGCATTTAGATGCAAACAAAAATGCTTCCTCCTTCAAAGAGAGAGAGAGAGAAATGAGCAATGGCATTCTGGCATTAGAATATCCCTGCTGTCTCCTCTTCACTCTGGGTATGTCTACACTACCCCCCTAGTTCGAACTAGGGGGGTAATGTATGCATACCGAACTTGCTAATGAAGCCCGGGATTTGAATTTCCCGGGCTTCATTAGCATAAAGCCGCGCCGCCATTTTTAAAAGCCGGCTAGTGCGAACCCCGTGCCGCGCGGCTACACGCGGCACGGACTAGATAGTTCGGATTAGGGTTCCTAATCCGAACTATCTAGTCCGTGCCGCGTGTAGCCGCGCGGCACGGGGTTCGCACTAGCCGGCTTTTAAAAATGGCGGCGCCGGCTTTATGCTAATGAAGCCCGGGAAATTCAAATCCCGGGCTTCATTAGCAAGTTCGGTATGCATACATTACCCCCCTAGTTCGAACTAGGGGGGTAGTGTAGACATACCCTCTGATGACAGGAAATAGCTTTTCAATCCAGGACCTGTGAGAAGTTCTTAGAAAGAGGACAAGTGACGGTTAAAGCAGAAGCAATTCAACAACTGATCATACAGACTTGGTAGAGGCAGTGGGAGGAGTTCTTGGAGAGGTCACATGACTCACTTCCTGACTGATCACCCCACCCTAGAATTCCCTCAGATTGGTCAGATTCCTTCTCTATAACCAAAACTCATCCTGATTGGTAGAGAGCTGTGGGAGGAGTTCTTAGAAGGGTCACATGATACCCTTTGCTTCCAGTCATGTGTCCCATTTGAGAGAACTCAAAGCAAAAGACAAAAGCAAGTAATGTTCTAGACCTGAGGTGTGATTAAATGGGAAAAGAGAATGAAGGATGATTAAAACTCTAGAGACTCTGAGTCTGTCACTTTTAGGAACTATCACCACGTAAGAGAGTACACAAATTCGGTTTGTGGTAAGTGGAGGCAGAGAAAATAAAGACACACTAAATCAAGGGCAGTTCATTCTAATATTCCCAAATCACTGGATAATACTACATTGACTTAATTAATTTTGAACGTCTATGTAATTAAGCAAAGTAACCCTCTTGGTGCTGAACAAGATAATGAACAACAATTATGGCTTTGTTATACTACACTAATCTGTTTTGAAATATATATAGATTTTATTTTGATTAGGCACAAACTTAGTTTCCACACTACACGTAAACCTCTCCGATTTCAGCAAATTACTGTTGGCATGTACATTATGATAATCAGCCAAGCTTGACAAACTATACAATCTACTTACCCGTGGCGAGTAGATTTCAGCCGCGCGCCCCGTTCATTCATGGTGTGCACATGCGCAATGCGGCTCTTGCGCATGCGCAGTATGGGGCTGGCGAACAGTTTTCGCCGCCATTTGTCAAGCCCTGATTAATCAATATAGAATCCATCCGATCAGGTAGTTTTTCCCATGTCATTTCAGTTACTTCCTAGTCCCCGGTAATGATGCTGTGGTAGATCAAAATATTTCATGGTGGCTCCTTTCTGCTTGACTTTGTGTTGCATGTTTTCTTTGTCACCATCCTACTCCAGGGAACATTTCCAAGCATTTGAACTCCATTCAGTAAGAATATTAGATTGCTTTGATTCATTTGCAAATCCACACTTCAGACTAGTGCACCTAATGAAGTTTCGGACTGTGTGCTGGTTTGGGTTTCCGCAGTCAGTCCTCCCAACAGCATGGCAGTGCGCGCCATTTTCCAAAGGAGCCTAAAAAAATTATGCACTCAACTTACACTGAGCATGACTCCCTTGAGCTCCTTTCAAAATCCCATTGGTCTCACTCTGCCACTTATGGTGTAAGGGCAACCAAAATGATGAGGGGAGTGGAGCACATGGCCTATGAGGAGAGGCTGAGGGAGTTGGGTCTGTTTAGTCTGCAGAAGAGAAGAGTGAGGGGGATTTGCTAGCAGCCTCCAACTACCTGAAGGGAGGTTCCAAAGAGGATGGAGAGAGGCTGTTCACAGTGGTTGCAGATGGCAGAACAAGGAGCAATGGGCTCAAGTTACAGTGGGAGAGATCTAGGTTGGATAATAGGAAAAACTATTTCATGATGAGGGTGGTGAAGCACTGGAATGGGTTTCTTAGGGAGCCAAGGGTAGACTCCATCCCTAGAGGTTTTTAAGACCCGGCTTGACAAATCCCTGCCTGGGATGATTGAGTTGTAGTTGGTCCTGCTTTGGTCAGGGGGACTTGGTGACTCCTGAGGTCTCTGCCAGCCCTGGGATTCTATGCTTCTATGATTAATCTCAATGAAAATCAAGGGGGATTGGGTTCCTATCTGCTCTTTGGGCCTTACATTGCCCCTGCTTTCATTGGCTTATGTGATAGAGCAGCTATCTTTGGATCCACACTCTTGGTTTACATTCCTGGGAGAAGAATTCAGTCCTCCCAACGTGTAACAGTGAAAGTTCATTTGTACTTAGTGGCTGCAATTGTAGCATAATAGGATTTTGCACAAGGTGAATGTACAAAAGTCTAACTTCAAAATAATCAGAGGATAAAAATGAGGAAATTGCTGGAACGATAATGAACAATTTAGCCCTCCAATTACATGAATTAGTGGTAATTATGGGTATCTAAAAGCATAACCACAAAATACTAACATTGTGGAGCCATGTAATTACAGTCATTCCATTATCATGTTTAACCTACATTTCTAGGCTGCAAGTGTGGCAGAGACGGTAGAACATTTCTTATCAGCTGATGTTGCCAGCAGCCTAATGACATGCTTAGAGAGGAGGGAGAAACAATAACAGGAAACATGGAAATGGCACAGGTGCTTAATGACTTCATTGTTTCGGTTTTCATCAAGAAGATGGATGGTGACTGGATGCCTAACATAGTGAATGTTGTTGGGAATGGGTTAGGTTCAGAAGTTAAAATAAAAGAACAAATTAAAAATTATTTAGAAAAGTTAGACGTATGCAAGTCACCAGAATACTCCTAGAATACTCAAGGAGCTGATAGAGGAGGTATCTCAGCCTTTAGCTATCATCTTTGAAAAGTCGGGAGAGATTCCAGAAGACTGGAAAATGGCAAATAGAGTGCCCATCTATAAAAAGAGAAATAAGAACAACCCAGGAAACTACAGATCAGTTGGTTTAACTTTTGTCCCAGGGAAGATAATGGAGCAAGTAATTAAGGAATTCATCTGCAAACATCTGGAAGATAATGAGGTGATAGGTAACAGCCAGCATGGATTTGTAGACAACAAATCATGTCAACCCAATCTGATAGCTTTCTTTGATAGGATAACAAGTCTTGTGGATAAGGGAGAAGCAGTGGACGTGGTATACTTAGACTTTAGTGAGGCATTTGACATGGTCTCACATGACCTTCTTATCAGTAAGCTAGGCAAATACAACCTAGATGGGGCTACTATAAGGTGGGTGCATAACTGGCTGGATAACAATTCTCAGAGAGTAGTTATTAATGGTTCATAATCAGGCTGGAAGGGCATCACAAGTAGGGGTCTGTTTTGGGGCTGATTCTGTTCAATATCTTCATTAATGATTTAGATGATAGCATAAAGTACTCTTATTAAGTTTGCAGATGATACCAAGCTGGGAGGGGTTGCAAATGTTTTGGAGGATGGGGTCAAAATGAAAAATGATCTGGACAAACTAGAGAAATGGTCTGAGGTAAGGAGGATGAAGTTTAGTAAGGACAAATGCAAAGTATTCCACTTAGTCACTTCCCAATCTGCATGAGTGAAACTGATTGTTCCTTCCTGTCTAGGAAGGATCCTGCAGAAAGGGATCTAGGGGTCATAACGGACCACAAGTTAAATAAGAGTCAATAGTGTGTCGCTGTTGCAAAAAAAAGCAAACATGATTCTGGGCTGCATTAACAGGAGTGTTGTGAGCAAGACACAAGAAGTCATTCTTCTGCTCTACTCTGCGCTGATTAGGACTCAGTTGAAGTATTGTGACCAGTTCTGGGCACCACACTTCAAGAAAGATGTGGAGAAATTGGAGAAGGTCCAGAGAAGATCAGTAAAAATGATTAAAGGTCTAGAGAACGTGACCTATGAGGGAAGACTGAAAGAACTCGTTTAGAAAAGAGAAGACTGAGAGGGGACATGATAGCTGTTTTCAAGTAGCTAAGGGTATGTCTACACTACCCTCCTAATTTGAACTAGGAGGGTAATGTAGGCATACCGCACTTGCAAATGAAGCCCGGGATTTGAATTTCCCGGGCTTCATTTGCATGAAGCCGGACGGCGTCATTTTTAAATGCCGGCAGTTCGAACCCCGTGCCACGCGGCTACACGCGGCACTGAGTAGCTAGTTCAGATTAGGCTTCCTAATCCGAACTAGCTGTACTCCTCATGGAATGCAAATGAAGCCCGGGAGATTCAAATCCCGGGCTTCATTTGCAAGTGCAGTATGCCTACATTACCCTCCTAGTTCAAATTAGAAGGGTAGTGTAGACATACCCTAAAAGAGTGTTACTAGGAGGAAGGAGAAAATTTGTTCTCCTTGGTCTCTAAGCCCATTGCTTCTTGTCCTATCCTCAAACTGAAGTAAGGGAAGTTTAGGTTGGGCATCAGAAAAAACCACCTGCCTGTCAGGGTGGTTAAACACTGGAATAAATTGCCTAAGGAGGTTGTGGAATCCCCATCACTGGAGATATTTAAGTGCAGGTTAGACAGACACCTGTCAGGGATGATCTAGATGGTGCTCGGTCCTGCCATGAGGACAGGGGAGTGGACTCAATGACCTCACAAGGTCTCGTCCAGTTCTAGTATTCTATGGCTGAGGTTATTTTTTTTTCTGAGCACCAGCACGGCTGTAATTATGCTAGTGCTCCTAACCAAGGGTATGTCTACACTAGCCCCTAGTTCGAACTAGGGTGGTAATGTAGGCAACCGGAGTTGCAAATGAAGCCCGGGATTTGAATTTCCTGGGCTTCATTTGCATATTGCCGGGCGCCGCCATTTTTAAATGTCCGCTAGTGCGGACTCCGTGCCGCGCGGCTACATGCAGCACGGACTAGGTAGTTCGGACTAGGCTTCCTATTCCGAACTACTGTTACTCTTCATTTCACGTGAAACGAGTTTTGAAGCTTGCACCACAGAGGAGGTATGCCTTAAGAGGACCTTGTCTTGAAAAGCGCCTGAATAAAAGGTTGCCTCATGAAGCTCTTCAGAGGTAAGAATGCAGCCAATGTGTGGGTAGGTGCTAGGGGCTGGGAGGGAGTCACACTGATTTGCGGTAGATAGAGGGTGTTTCACACTAGAATCAGAATAGTTAACCTACATCTTAGGGAAAGCTGATTAGTTTTTACCGGTGAGCTGGATTAGACGGTTTGTAAAAGTTGCTGAGGCATCCGCATAACGGCCGGCCAGAGCAGACCAAATAATGGACAGAAAATGGGGATGACGTTCAAAATGGATGGGGTGTCTGCCTTAATATCTCCTCATTCCCCTCTCTGTTGGTCCTCTCGTCTCCAAGGCTGCCTGCCCCACCTTTCCTTCTGCTGGTCAGTGCAGTGAGGAGGAAGAAAAATTGAGGGAGATGGTAGCTGGGAGAGTAGAGTGTCTTACTGTTAGCTACAAAGTCCTCCTCTCCGGAGAGGCACTGACAGAGCCTGGGGGCTGTCTGCAGCGAGACCAAGAAACAGAAGCAATAAGGACAGAACTTGGCCCTTCATAAACTAATGGTAGTTGTCAAGGCTAAGCGCATACCTTGACTCCTCTGGGGTTAAGCGTCGTTCATCAAGGCCTAATACTGCCATTGTTCCGCTCTAATGTAATCGGTTTGTCAGGTGCATGCTGGGCTAATATGCAGTGACAGAAGGCAAATTGCTTAATGGCTGAGGAAAGACCCTCTGGAAGTTGTGCACTAAGGGTTTCTTCAGAGTGATCAGGCTCAGAAAGCCAGCCTAAACAGGCAGGTCTGCCTCCAGACAGCCACAGTCACATTCACAAAGACCTCAAGGAATTTGTCATGTACATGAATCATTAAAACAGAGGCTGGTCAAAGCCCTCGACAGCACACTGCAGAGAAGCATTTGGAGAGGGTAAGAGAGTGGGTGAGACGCCTGAACAGGAAATAGCTATTCCTAATGTCTCGGGTCCCGGTCCTAGGACATAGAGCTGTAGGGTTGGCAGTGACCTTGAGAAGACTTGAAGTCTCTAGTCAACTGCACAGAGGCAGGAGCAAATAAACCGAGATTGTCCCCACGAGGTGTTTGTCCAACCTGCTACTAAAACCCTCAAACGATGGCATCATAGAATCATAGAATCATAGAATAATAGGACTGGAAGGGACCTCGAGAGGTCATCGAGTCCAGCCCCCCGCCCTCAAGGCAGGATCAAGCTCCGTCTACACCATCCCTGACAGATGTCTATCTAACCTGTTCTTAAATATCTCCAGAGAGGGAGATTCCACCACCTCCCTTGGCAATTTATTCCAATATTTGACCACCCTGACAGTTAGGAATTTTTTCCTAATGTCCAATCTAAACCTCCCCTGCTGCACTTTAAGCCCATTACTCCTTGTCCTGTCCTCAGAAACCAAGAGGAACAAATTTTCGCCTTCCTCCTTGTGACACCCTTTTAGATATTTGAAAACCGCTATCATGTCCCCCCTTAATCTTCTTTTTTCCAAACTAAACAAGCCCAGTTCATGAAGCCTGGCTTCATAGGTCATGTTCTCTAGACCTTTAATCATTCTTGTCGCTCTTCTCTGCACCCTTTCCAATTTCTCCACATCTTTCTTGAAATGTGGCGCCCAGAACTGGACACAGTACTCCAGCTGAGGCCTAACTAGTGCAGAATAGAGCGGCAGAATGACTTCACGAGTTTTGCTTACAACACACCTGTTGATACAACCTAGAATCATATTTGCTTTTTTTGCAACAGCATCACACTGTTGACTCATATTCAACTTGTGGTCCACTATGACCCCTAGATCCCTTTCCGCCATGCTCCTTCCTAGACAGTCGCTTCCCATCTTGTATGTATGGAACTGATTGTTCCTTCCTAAGTGGAGCACTTTGCATTTCTCTTTATTAAACCTCATCCTGTTTACCTCTGACCATTTCTCTAACTTGCTAAGGTCATTTTGAATTATGTCCCTATCCTCCAAAGAAGTCGCAACCCCACCCAGTTTGGTATCATCTGCAAACTTAATAAGAGTACTCTCTATCCCAATATCTACATCATTGATGAGGCCATCGCCCGTCCCTTCGGCACCAACTCAGCACCAACTCAGAGGATGCTCTGGTGCACCCACCAGCAGCCTCTCATCAGTCCCCTCCCAGGGTATCTCGTGGGCTCTGTGGATCAACATCTCTCCCTCTCCTTCTCCCCAGAGCCTTCCGCCTGCTGCAATCAGCTGTTTCGCACTGTGCAGGCGGGAGGATCCGGGGAGAGGGCGGTGGAGAGAGCACATGGCACGGTCGGGGAAGGGGGCAGAACTGGGTGGAGGAGCAGCAGGGGTGGAAAGAGTTTTGAATAGGCCCCGTAGTTCGAACTACCTGCCCGCGGCTACACATGGCAGGAACTAGGTAGTTCGAATTAAAGCCCCTAATTCGAACTACCGTTAAACCTCGGATGCCTACACTGAACTAGGGTGGCAGTATAGACATACCGTGGCAGCTTTGAACCTAGGTTAAAGCTTTCCTCACTAGATTGGGGAGTCAGTGGGCGAAGATGCTCTTCTCCTTTCTGGGTAAGGGGGATCCCATCTCTTCCCCCCGCACACACTTCCTACAGAGCATTATCCTAAGTCACTAAGTCCCAGAGCCTGGGTCATAGAATCCCAGGGCTGGAAGAGACCTTAGGAGTCATTGGATCCAACCCTCTGCCCAAGGCAGGACCAGCCCAACTCAATCAGCCCAGCCAGGGCTTTGTCAAGCTGGGACTTAAACACCTCTAGGGATGGAGATTCCACCCCCGCCCTAGGGAACCCATTCCAGTGCTTCACCTCCCTCCTAGGGAATTAGTAAATCAGCGAGGTCAGGCATGGCTTTCCCTTGGTGAATCCATGTTGGCCATTCCTGTCTGTTGACTTGGGCTTGTGGGTTTCATGTTACAGGCTTGGAGCCCTGAGTCAGAAACCCAGTGAGAGGGGAGGGTCTCGCAGTCTGGGGTCTGAAGCAGCTAGTTCCTTTTCTCCCTTTGAATCTACAAACTAATCCTAGAATTTAGGTCTGGGAAACACCTATTCAGTTAGCTTGTCCATCTGTCTTCCTACTAGTACAAGATTGTTCACCGACGTGTCTGGGACACAGGGCCAGAGTCTCTGCTTTCTTCGCCGAGTTACGCTAAGTTTTACCATCTAAGGAGCAGGTATATAATTTACCTTCAATTGGTGGGGAACATTCAAACTACTTTTCATTGATATGAGGATGGAAAAGAGAATTTTACATGTCCATGTATTATTACTGATACCTACATCTCATATAGTATTTTTCAGCAGTAGAACTCAAACCATTTTATAAAAGAGGTAAGTAGCATGATTACAAATGGGGAAACCGAGGCACGGAGTGGCAACACAAACTTGCCCAAAGTTCCCCAGTGGGCCAGTGAGAGTGGTGGGCTTAGAATCTGGCAGTATAGACATACCGTGGCAGGCGTAGTAAAAGCAGAGTGCACGCCAGTGAGTAGAGAGCAGCACGCAGAATGTACCAAATCAACAAGAGAGGTTTTCCCTCCCCTTGAATTTTCTTGCCATATCACCAGCAAAAGGGTGAATTAGACGCTGTGTGATGAAAGCAAACAGCAGTGAGATGGGTTGGTCACCCAAGCAAAAATCATTTATCTTCATCGTCTGAATCGTTTATGCCGGCAGACATACAGAAACAGCCTGAGCAGAGAGCGAGGGCCCTTGCCACAAAAGCAGGCTTTGAAAAATGCAAAGATTCGAAACCTCTGACCTCGTCACTGAAAGCTGGCACGATGGGCCGTTTATGCAAAAGTTTCCTTTCCATCCCATCCCTGCTGGGCCTGAGCTTTGTTTAACTAAATTCCTTTCCAGACTCAGTGTTTGATTTCAGATGCAAGCAGATCTGTTGGTCCTTGGAAAAGACACAGGTTGTGTCTGGAAAGAAGATGAAGTCAGGGGCACTGACGGATTTTTATGGGAGATACGAACCCGGACATGAGGCCCGGAACCTACTTTCTTGGCACTTGCCCTGCAACCTTCTAAAAATCGAATTCTCTCTACCTTTTGAGAAGTCATGTAAAGTCTCAAGCACACGGCCCCCACCCCATCCCAGGTTCGAGCTACTGAGCTCCAGGCTGATTGCACCACCCACAAAGCTGTTTTTAGCATCCTAGGACAAGTCCCATTAGCACCTGTCTGTTGACGTGGTCTTGCTCCCAGTTGCAGTGTAGACAGACTTCAGGGGGCTAACCCAAGCCCTGTGTCAAGACACTGCCAACCATAGTTCCCCTAAGGTGCGTGCCTTTGTGGCCACAAACAAAAATAATCTTCCCTGCCCACCTCCTCTGGAGACCCACGCAGCAGCACTCACGTGGCAGGCGGCTGCTCCATCGGGCAGGGCTGGCTGAGACAACATGGCAAGGGAGCCACTGAGGTGGGGGGCCGGGACCTGCCATAGCCGCATGGTGAGGGGGAGGCCTGCTCCAGTGACTGGGGCTTCCACGTGGGTGGGGTGGGGTCTGTTCTGGCCACTTGGGCTAGGAACGGAACCTGCCACATGGCTGGGGGGGAGGAGGTCTGTTCCGGCGGCTGGGAATGGGACATAACGCATGGCCATGGGGTGGGGTCTGTTCCGGCGGCTGGGAATGGGACATAACGCATGGCCATGGGGGTGGGGTCTGTTCCGGCAGCTGGGAATGGGACATAACGCATGGCCATGGGGATGGGGTCTGTTCCGGTGGCTGGGAATGGGACATAACACATGGCCATGGGGGTGGGGTCTGTTCCGGCGGCTGGGAATGGGACATAACGCATGGCCATGGGGGTGGGGTCTGTTCCGGCGGCTGGGAATGGGACATAACGCATGGCCATGGGGATGGGGTCTGTTCCGGCGGCTGGGAATGGGACATAACGCATGGCCATGGGGCTGGGGTCTGTTCCGGCGGCTGGGAATGGGACATAACGCATGGCCATGGGGGTGGGGTCTGTTCCGGCGGCTGGGAATGGGACATAACGCGTGGCCATGGGGGTGGGGTCTGTTCCGGCGGCTGGGAATGGGACATAACGCGTGGCCATGGGGCTGGGGTCTGTTCCGGCGGCTGGGAATGGGACATAGCGCGTGGCCATGGGGCTGGGGTCTGTTCCGGCGGCTGGGAATGGGACATAGCGCGTGGCCATGGGGCTGGGGTCTGTTCCGGCGGCTGGGAATGGGACATAACGCATGGCCATGGGGCTGGGGTCTGTTCCGGCGGCTGGGAATGGGACATAGCGCATGGCCATGGGGGTGGGGTCTGTTCCGGCGGCTGGGAATGGGACATAACGCATGGCCATGGGGGTGGGGTCTGTTCCGGCGGCTGGGAATGGGACATAACGCATGGCCATGGGGGTGGGGTCTGTTCCGGCGGCTGGGAATGGGACATAGCGCATGGCCATGGGGATGGGGTCTGTTCCGGCGGCTGGGAATGGGACATAACGCATGGCCATGGGGCTGGGGTCTGTTCCGGCGGCTGGGAATGGGACATAACGCATGGCCATGGGGCTGGGGTCTGTTCCGGCGGCTGGGAATGGGACATAACGCATGGCCATGGGGCTGGGGTCTGTTCCGGTGGCTGGGAATGGGACATAACGCATGGCCATGGGGCTGGGGACTGTTCCGGCGGCTGGGAATGGGACATAACGCATGGCCATGGGGCTGGGGTCTGTTCCGGCGGCTGGGAATGGGACATAACGCATGGCCATGGGGATGGGGTCTGTTCCGGCGGCTGGGAATGGGACATAACGCATGGCCATGGGGCTGGGGTCTGTTCCGGCAGCTGGGAATGGGACATAACGCATGGCCATGGGGCTGGGGTCTGTTCCGGCAGCTGGGAATGGGACATAACGCATGGCCATGGGGCTGGGGTCTGTTCCGGCAGCTGGGAATGGGACATAACGCATGGCCATGGGGCTGGGGTCTGTTCCGGCGGCTGGGAATGGGACATAACGCATGGCCATGGGGATGGGGTCTGTTCCGGCGGCTGGGAATGGGACATAACGCATGGCCATGGGGCTGGGGTCTGTTCCGGCGGCTGGGAATGGGACATAACGCATGGCCATGGGGCTGGGGTCTGTTCCGGCGGCTGGGAATGGGACATAACGCATGGCCATGGGGATGGGGTCTGTTCCGGCGGCTGGGAATGGGACATAACGCATGGCCATGGGGCTGGGGTCTGTTCCGGCGGCTGGGAATGGGACATAACGCATGGCCATGGGGCTGGGGTCTGTTCCGGCGGCTGGGAATGGGACATAACGCATGGCCATGGGGCTGGGGTCTGTTCCGGCGGCTGGGAATGGGACATAACGCATGGCCATGGGGATGGGGTCTGTTCCGGTGGCCGGGAATGGGACATAGCGCATGGCCATTGGGCTGGGGTCTGTTCCGGCGGCTGGGAATGGGACATAACGCATGGCCATGGGGCTGGGGTCTGTTCCGGCGGCTGGGAATGGGACATAACGCATGGCCATGGGGCTGGGGTCTGTTCCGGCGGCTGGGAATGGGACATAACGCATGGCCATGGGGGTGGGGTCTGTTCCGGTGGCCGGGAACGGAACAGGCTGCATGGCAGGGGAGGCAGGGTTTCTGTGAAATGTGAGTGTGTTAATAAATTGGGTCCCATGGTGGCACACATCCAAACCAGCGCACACGACCACAATACTGGTGCCCAAGCCAAAACTCACTCCTCTCGTGGTTGGAAAATCTTAGAGGGAACACTGCCGCCAACCTTTGCAGTGTTTGAAATCTGGATCTGAGTTTTGGGATTCTGCCCCGGATTTTATGGACCACTTGGGTCCTGGGTCTCATATAGGATCCGTAGGTAGAGCCTAAAAAATAGCTGGGGCCGAATACGTCCTTCTGGCCATTCAATTCATGAGCATAAACACACAAGCCTCTCGGAGCCTCTGATGCAGTGGGCCGTGGCACTGCAAAATACTGTTCCTAGTCATTCGGAAGTGAGCCAGCGTGGAAAATGCCCTTTCAGCCTTTCTTCAGGTGCCAGATCGCTCCGCATCTCACGGATCCTTTACCCTGCAGGCAACGCCAAAGCACTGTGTGTTGCTGCTGAAATCTTCTCATGATTTCCTGTCAGATGGCCTAGTCGCCGTGGCTATGTCTTCCACACACAGAAACGCTTTGGCCTCCACAGAGGTGCTGACTTCCTCTGGGCTCCAGCGGTGCTGAATCCCACGCTCTGCCCCAGGCCATGCCCTGCCCTAAGAGCACCCACAGCGCCCACACCTATGTGCAGCTAGCCTGTGATGCCAATTCAGGCACATGGGGTGTGAGTTGTGGGGCTCAGTATGGAGCCTGAGGTCTGAGACCCTCCCACCCCATCAGGCCCTGAAGCCTGGAAGTGTATATAGCAATAAAAGAGTCCTGAAGCCAGAGCCCTGTGTGCCTGAGTTGTCTGGCATGAGCCAGTGTGGGTTTTTCTTTGCTGTATAGACATGCTGTGACGGATGGGGGGAGTGCTGCCTATAAAGGGTTAAATGCAGAGAATCAGAGAATCCCCCCAAAAAATCCAGGAAGCACTGGCAGGGAACCAGGAGAACCAATGGGAAGAAAGTGTTGAGATTTGAATGGAAAGGGCATCTACCTGCTGTTTTTCTTTGTGGGAGTTTTTTAAAACCAGGAGGTGTGTGGAGGAGGGGCGAGGGGGAGATGAATTGTACCGCAGGGATATTCATGCCCAGAAAAGGAATGCCCGTGCCTAGAAATGGCCTGGCCCTTGACGTACGGGTATGAGAGTAGATAGGGAATGTTTATTTAGACACAATCAGGTAATGTGTTTGGTTAAACTCCTCTGGGCTGTGTCCATGTGCCCCCCTGCCACTTACACTGTAACTAAAGCTGAATCCCAGAGAAGCAATTCTTTGTGCTTCAATCTGTTCTTTTCTCCGTTGCTCTATAACACCTAGCAACCAGCTATGCTTTACCACGTATATTTTTGGTTTTGTAAATAAAATCACCTTTTAAAGACTATGATCTGATTCCTGTGTCCTGCAAGGCAATAGGTCTGTGTATGCCTGCCTAAGACTGAGAGGTCAACTACCAGAGCTTTCAAGCTCTCTTGTGGCAAAAGAGTTTGAGGTGCCCCTCTGGGCCCTGGCCTATGCTGAGGCTTTATTTCAAAATAACCCCCTGTTGATAGAATTAATAAGCCCATACTACCAAGCCCATTATTTTGAAACAACAGGCTGCTTATTTCGAAATCTGTACTCCTACTGTCCTGGAGGAATTACGCTAATTTTGGACTACTTATTTCAGAATAGCAGCGGTGTGGACCCTCTGGTGCCGCTATTTCGAAATAACTCTCCAGAGTCATTCAAACTAATTCCTCCCCAGTGCTTCCTGGGGCTCTAACACGAGGTAGAGCGTCCACATTAACGGAGCCTGACTTGGACTCATTTCGAGGTTTCCCCGTAGCGAGAACACGCTAGTTCGATTTTGTTGTTTCTGGAGTTATTAAATCGATTTTTCGTTATTTCGAAATAGTTTCCTAGTGTAGATCTATGCCCTGGAAGAACTTCCCAAGTGATTTCTTCTTCGGTTCAAAAAGCAAGTTGTTTTTTTTTCACTTGGGTGGTGGCAGCTACTTCAGAAGGCCTGGGAATCTGGGAGCCGGGCTTTTAAGCAGAAGCCTCTAGAGGAAAAGTATTTTTCAGGTTTCTTGTGGGCCCCACCTTCTGCACTTGGAGTGCCAGAGTGGACAACAGCCTTGACACATGCCCAGAGAGGCTGAGACACTGGTGCAAGGGCTCCGGGATGCCACACACACATTTCCATTCTGCAATGAGTCGCAGGCACAGGAGAGCTGTAAGGCCTTCGCTTGTCGGCATTCATCAAGCACAAGGGCAAGCAACAAGCAGATTTTGCTGATTTAATGAATAATTCCAGCTCGTTTGGTCTATCTAATACCAACTATTAGAATGGAATCTGAACTGACTGCTGCCTGTCCCTGCTAGTCTTTGTCAATATCTTTAGATTCAGGTCAACGCAGGTAAGTAGGACTCAATCCAAAACTCAGCAGCTAATTTCTTTTTATATATATACAGGCAGCCCTCGACTTACGCGGATCCGACTTATGTCGGATCCGCACTTACGAACGGGGCTTTCTCGCCCCGGAGCTCGCAGGCAGTGGGACCGCCCAGAGCGCAGCGGTCCCGCCACCTCGACCTCTGGGGCGAGAAAAGCTGCTCCGCGTGCCCCTGCTCTGCTGGGGACCGTCCCCAGCAGACCAGAGGCACCGGGAGCAAAGCCACAGCGGTGGCGGGGTCCCTCGCCTCTGAGGCTTTGCCACAGCAAATCCTCAGAGGCGCGGGACCCCTCCACCTCCCTGGCTTTGCTCCGGGTGTCCCTGGTCTGCTGGGGACCGTCTCCAGCAGACCAGGGACACGGGGAGCAAAGCTGCAGTGGCGGCGGGGTCCTGCGCCTCTGAGGCTTTGCCAGAGCAAAGCCTCAGAGGCACGGCACTCCGCCGCCGCTGCGGCTTTGCTCCCCGTGTCCGTGGTCTGCTGGGGGGGGGGCGCAGCTAGTGCACCCCCCCCCCCACAGCAGACCAGGCTTTTGTTGTGGACCCTGGGGTAGAGCAGCTGGGGTGCTGCCGGGTTGGTCCTGCAGGGACCTACCTGGCAGCCCAGCTGTTCTGTCTCAGGCTCGAGATTCAGCTGCTGTTGAAACTGATCAGTGGCTGATTCCAGGAAGCTGGGGGCAGAGCAATTCTGCCTCCAGCTTCCTGTAGTCAGCCCCTGGTCAGTTTCAGCAGAAGCGGCTGAATCTGGAGCCAGTTCCGACTTACATACAAATTCAACTTAAGAACAAACCTATAGTCCCTATCTTGTACGTAACCCGGGGACTGCCTGTATTTCTATTTCACCGGCTAAGTCGCCCTTGTCCCCATTGTAGCTAATAAGAAAACCCCGTTTCCTGCAGGATAAGAATGTTCTCAATGTTCTAACAATACCTTTAACACCATATGCCCAGGCCGTGCCTTGCTAAGGATACCTTCCTACGGAAATGGTTAATAAGTGACGAGAAGGAGCGTCACGCCATTGATCTGGTTGAAACAGCCTTGTGACTGGTCCTGATCAATGCAGTGATTGCTCAATGAGGAGAAAATGACTAGTAAATGCCTGAGAATTGTACCTGGATCTCCCATGTGAGTACTGTAACCACTGGGTAAAATATACTAACTCCAACAGGCGGAATCAAACCTGGGACCTTTGGAGTTCAGTGCATGAGTGCCTACAGTGTGAGTTAAAAGCCAGTGAGCACTCAGCTAAGGCTATAGAGCAAACTCGTTATTTGTTCTGTAAGTGACCCTAGTATCACTAGGGCTACGTCTAGACTGCAGGCTTCTTTCGGAAGAAGCTTTTCTGGAAGAGATCTTCCAAAAAAACTTCTTCCGAAAGAGCGTCCACACTGCCCAAGCACATCGAAAAGGTGATCTGCTTTTTCGAAAGAGAGCATCCATGCTGACTGGACACTATCTCGCATTTAAACTGTGATTACTATGGACGGAGTGGCCACCAGGGCACCTGCGCTTTTTCCTCTTTCCTCGTCTTCCGAAATAACTCCCTCTTCCCCATCCACACACGCCTTTTTCCGAAAGAGCTCTTTCACAAAAAGGCTTCTTCCTTGTAGAAGAAGGGTTACCAATGCCGGAAAACCCCCTCTATTCTTTCAATTTTCTTTCGAAAGAACGCGATTGCAAGTGGACGTAAATGAAGTTTTTTCAGAAAAACAGCTGTAGATATACCTCTAGGTGGGACATTGCACCCCACTTACCTGCTAGGTGTGGTGTCCTAAGTGCATCCAGCACCTTGTGCCCTATCTAGCTGGCAGTTTACAGATCCGTCTCAAAGTTTCGTTCCATCCGCGCAAAGGCTGAAAGGGGCCTTTTGATCCCAGAGCACCAGCCTTTGTGATGAGCGATCTGAAACCCGGGTTGTCTGGTGGAATTATGCAAAAGGATGATGTGCAATGTAACCAAACCCAGAAGGCACAGCACTTTTACCGCAAGCCTGCCTCTTTCCAGCAACTTCAGCTCCGATCTGATTTTGTACGTTAAGTGCTAGCGTTAGGTACAAATGCTCTGGGCTGCTTCACAATTTCTTTGCCTGATTGAAGCCTCAAGGCTTGACCACAGTTTGTACATTGAATAATAACAATATTTTGCATACTTCTTGTTCCAATGAAAACAGGGGTGTGCAGAGACACATACAAAACCAGAGTACAATCTGCAACAGCAAAGAACTGCCAGTTTTTGGATGCTGAAAGAAGGGAAGTTTCTAGGGATCCTGCCGAGTTTTGATCAAATTCATAACAAGACATGTTTATGAAATGTCACTGTATATTTCTGTTAAAATATGGATCCAAAGATTTTAGTCATATTAAAGGATTTGATATCTTAGTAAGATGCTAATTTTAGTGGAGGGTTAAACCTAGTTCAACAAGGCTGTGTCTAGACTACATGCCTCTGTCGTCAGAGGCATGTAGATTAGACACATAGGCAAAGGCAAATGAAGCCGCGATTTAAATGATCGCAGCTTCATTTACATTTACATGGCTGCCGCGCTGAGCCGACAAACAGCTGATCAGCTGTTTGTCCGCTCAGCGTGCTAGTCTGGACGCTCCCCTGCCGACATCAAAGCCCTTTGTCGGCAGCCCCGTTATTCCTCGTGGGATGAGGTTTACCGGGGCTGCCGACAAAGGGCTTTGATGTCGGCAGGGGAGCGTCCAGACTAGCGCGCTGAGCGGACAAACAGCTGATCAGCTGTTTGTCGGCTCAGCGCGGCAGCCATGTAAATGTAAATGAAGCCGCGATCATTTAAATCGCAGCTTCGTTTGCCTTTGCCAAAACAACAAATCTACATGGCTCCGTTGACGGAGCCATGTAGTTTAGACGTACCCCAAGTAGTCAGAAGTAAAAGGGACTCATTTGTCCAGCTAGTGTGGAGAAAATTCATGTTGTGCCTTTAAGGGTTCTCTTCAGTAGGGGGTAACAGGAGAGCAGGGCTGGCCAGAAAGGACAGGGAGACTTTGGAAGGAAATATTTGTATTACATCCCATGGGCTCCACACTGGTGCAGAGAGGGTGCAGGGGATGGCAGAAAAGCAAGGCAGGCCAGAACCTGGCCCAGGGGCTCACTTTTCATGTATACATTCAACCAAGATCGTTTATGTAAAGTTAAAAGGGAGTCCTTGGTTTCTTAACTCAGTTTATTGATTCCCCCCCCACAGACTTGAGATGCGTAGGGCCTGGTGTCTTACTCAATAGCACAGACCCCCTCAGGACCAGTTTGTCAAGAGCATGAGGTGATGAATTTCCCAAGAGAGACAGAAGCAAACACGAGAAGTAGCTTGTATTGAGCGTGGCTCATTTCAGTCTGTCACTCCGGATCAATACCATTCCCCGAGGTGCCGTGTGGCAGGTGCTCTACGTTTACCTGCTCCGAGATGCCCAGTTCGGTCTCCTCCCTGGCTGAGGAAAGCCGATGCTCAGCTGACCTGACAGGAGTGGTGTTCCGCATGCATATCACCCGCTCCCACTCCGGCCCTGTTGGAAGCTCTCTACCACCATGCATGGCAGAGCCAGACTGGGCCCTTGGATGGGAGCCGTGCCGCATGGCCGCACCCTTTAGCATGATACCTGTGCTGCTCCTCAGCAGCCAAGAACACAGCCCTGCCTACCCTTAGGGCTAGACGGGCCCCATACAGGTGTGAAAGCAAAGGGAGAAGGCTCCCTGCTGTCTCTGCCTATGCAGAGGCAGGGGCAGTGAGAAAGGTCCTGGTGAATGCCCTTGAAGGGGGACTGGGTGACTCTGGACTGGGTGACTCTGGGCATGGACAGACATCTGTCAGGGGCTGTCTAGATGGTAGTGGGTCCTGCCCTGAGGGCAGGGGACTGGACTCGATGACCTCCCGAGGTCCCTTCCAGTTCTAGTGCTCTATGATTCTATGATTGATTGTGTTCGACAGGGCAACTCCATGGGCTTTTCTGATCAGCTGGGCCCTTCCTTACCTGCCTCCATTCTGAAGTCATCTTTTCCCCCGACAGGTTGTCATTCTCTTTACTGATTCTCTGGCCTCCATGCTTTCTGCAGCTTGTGATGCTTTATAAGGAAGGTTTTTTGGGAGGAGGAATGGGGCATTATAACCCGTGTAAGATTGGGTATATTGGGTACAGGATTTTGTAGGAGTGTATTACAACCTTTACATGTTGTACTAAAGTGCTTGGAAGAGTGTGAATGAACTATATGCCCCAGATCTGCCTATCTACCAATCAGCTACTCTGTAGTTTCAATCTACCCTGGGCCTTCAGTTAGGATATAGCCATTTTATCTCTGTACATCTTCATTTCTGGCCTCAGCCAGGAAGTGAGGTTTACTGTTGCTGTGAGCTGTTAAGCAGCTGCTGGTACCACCTCAGAGGTGGCTGCATTTTAGATGTGGTTGTACACCTACAGGTTATGAAGTGCTTTATTACCCCTCAGGATGGGTAGCACTCTGTCAATGGAGGATGTTGTTCTTGTCCTCACTGTCGCTATGCTGAGATACCCCAGTTGCTGTTTCAAAGTCTGTGTTTGTATAACACACTGGCCAAATGTGTATTTTAGCCTCCCCGGTGGCTGAAGCACAAAATGAGATTTACGCGTCTACCTCTGAACTATTAGCTCTGGTTACTGAGCTCAGGCAGTTGTGGCTCAGGGGTCACGGCCTTGCTTCTTACATGTGACGCAGTGATAGAATCTGCTTCATTTGCCAACAAACTACATAGTTGCCCCCAGGCTTGCCGTGGCCCCTCTCCCTCCTTGGAACCCATTCAGAACCTGTCGCTAGGACAACAGGCAGCTGTGTCCTTAGTAAGCTCAAGCCCATGCACACAGCAAATGCTCCAGCATCTGTACAGTGCATCCAGTTAGACCCTGCTGCAGGGAGAGAGGGTTAGAGAGAGAACGGTCTACACGTCTTGGGACCCGCTTACATGAGTGCTCCCCTCTCTGTGTAATATGGAGGCTGCTGCAGTGAGAAGAAGTGCTAGATTCCATTTAACGTTACAATTTACGCCCCTCTACCCCCACATACTTCCTTACCTTGCACGGATTTATTACCCCTGCATGCAAACATAAGATCATAAGAAGGACCATAGCGAGTCAGACCAAAGGTCCACCTAGCCCAGAGTCCTGTCTGCTGACAGTGGCCAATGCCAGATGCCCCAGAGGGAGGGATCACAACAGGTAATCCTCACGGGATCCCTCCCCTACCATCCATTTCCAAACAAACAGAGACCCGGGACTCCATTCCTACTCATCCTGGGTAATAGCCATTGATGGACTTAGCCTCCTTGAATTTATCTAGCTCTTTTTTGAACCCTGTTAATGACCTAATCTTCACAACGTCCTCTGGCAAGGAGTTCCACAGGTTGATGGTGTGCAGTGTTTGTTTGTTTGTTTTAAACCTGCTGCCTATTAACTGCAAAGCTCATTTCTTTCCGCAGAAATCTGGGAAGAAGCGATGGCTGGGGGCTGAGACGCAGTCGGCAGGTGCTTGCCTGTTCAGGCATTTCACGTGCCTGGCTTGTATTTGTGTCTGATGTTTTGGAACGTGTTCTAAAATCACCAGTGCAATAGATGTGCAATTTGGCATGGATGTGGAAGCCTCTCAATGAATGGACAAGCACGTCAGTCTCTGCTCCCCTAATCCCAGACTTACTGAGACGCATTAGGGAGCCACAGGCCAACATAGGGCCCACATGGGCATGGCTTGAAAATGTGGCTGCATGAGAGGGGAGCCAGCCTGCAGGAGAAGAAGGGAGGTTTTTATGAGGAACCAAAGACAGATACAATCGAGGTTGCGGGAGGTTCAGCAGAGCCAGTGGGTGGTGTGGTCAAGCAGCTGGATCCTAGGTTGAAAGCCAAGAACCGCCAAGTCCCAATCCTGGCTATGCTGCTGACTGGCCTGGGCCACCTCTTATGTCCCTTAGTTTCTGGGATAAATAATACCCGTTAGCAGCACAGAGGTGTTGGCCGGATTTGTTAATTATGTCCCGTGCTTGAAAACTACAAAGCACTATTGACTCCGCATGCTTAGGGTTCTTGTTCTGACTCAGGACTCTGTGACTCAGTTGTTTTGTGACAGAGGCATGAAGGCTGCAAAATTCCTGGTATTTCGTTTGATTCGTACCCTTAACCAATTTGAGCACGGTGCTCTGAAAGGGAGCAGCTCCCTTTGACTAATTCCTCCTTGGTGCTACCGCGCACATTTCCTGTTTGCCTGCTAATAAGCCTCGCCACACACATTGAGGATTTTAAATGTGACATGAATGTTTAATCCCAGTTTTGAATAATTAATATGTACTGGTTGATTAACGTTCTCTGGTCTTTCTGGCTGTCTGGTCTGTGTCTAGAGTCCTTGACAATAGCTCTCAGGCCGCTGCTCTAACCACCATCTATAGAAGTGCCTCAGGCTGGGCTGGACTGAGGATCAGTTCAGATAAAGATCTGACTGGTCAGGTGTTTCTCTGTACCTGAGGTATCTAAATCTCCTGGGATGGGAAAGACCTGACTCTCCTATGAGATTGCTGTGGTTTCAGCCCTACTATCCCATTCCCGAGGGAATCCAGATGTGCACACTACACTAGGAGACTATTTCAAAATTAGTAAATTCAGCGTAATAATTCCTGAATTAACTAGCGTGTCCCCACTACAGGGGAGCCTCAAAATGAGTCTGAGGCAGGCTCTGCTAATGTGGACACACTCCTTCGACACAGAGCCCCACGAAGCACCGGGGAGTAATTAGTTTGAATGACTCTGGAGAGTCGTTATTTCAAAATAGCAGCACCCATGCGTCCACATGACCGCTATTTTGAAATAACTATTTTGGAATTAGCGTTATTCCCGATGAGAAGTGGGAGTACCGATTTCGAATTCCACAGACTGTTATTTTGAAATAATGGACTTGGCTGTGTGGCCGCTCCACTTAGAAATTCGACTGAAGGCGGGTTATTTTGAAATAAGGTCCTACTGTAGACCAGGGCTAAATGAGACTGTCAGACACTGGGAAGGTTTGTGCTGAGTCTTGGGTGAAGGTTCAGGTTGGGGTTTGTCCGGGCCGGACAAAGGCCGCCTGTCTCTGATTGTGCGGGAGACGTCACCAGCTCGCGTTGACAGGAGGGCTGCTTGAGAGGGAAGCAGAAGACACGCCGTCCAATCAGTGAGCAGGCGTTGGTTGTTAACACAGCCCGCGTGGTTTCTAGGCTTCAGTTCCCTGTCTCCAGATCCTGGGGAGGAACAAGCCCAGTGACATTTTCATTACACAGCTCTGTGCAAATGCACTCAGGCTCTTAAGATTACCGCCTCGCTGGGTTATGACTCTGCCCCCTTGAGGATTCCCTCTGTTCTGTTCCTGTCAATACAAGGGTTGTCTGGCCCGGGTGTATTACAACATACTCCTTGTTAGTAAGCTGAGCTGCGATTGGAGTCTCAGAATGCAGGCTCAGTAGCTTTGTGTTACATTACAGCAGTGCCGGGGAAGGGGCTGTTCCTGCATTTGAACCCCAGGGGGAGACTACATCTTGTTGACGTCTGCCTGAGTCCGAGGCCAAGGAGACATGTGACTAGAACGGAGCTACGATGTTTATCTCTTTATTTTCTCACCAGGCCTGTTCCATGGGCTGCTGCTGTGCCCTGTTCAATCTTTAGAATCCATCTAGGTGAAGCTACAAATCCAGCCTGGGGAAGCTGAGATTTAGTGCACCAGCAAAGACAAAGTGCCAGGTTCACAGTGCGGGGTCAAAGCGTCAATAGCATGATGATACTTTGGGTTAAAGAGCATCTTTCTTTTAAGGGTCTCAAAGCACGTCAGAGACACTGCATAAGGGGTATAGGTGTGATGAGCGCCTGGTCCATCTAGTCCAATGTCCCATCTCTGAGCGTGACCAGCGCCAGCTGTTTCTACTAGGTCTACTAGGTGACCATGGACAAGTCCACCTCTCTGTACAATAGGGACCTCACTTGCAAAGCACTTGGCGGGCTATGGGCAAGAAGTGCTACCTAAGACATAGATGGTGTGAGACTCTGGAATAATTTACTCACACACGAGGTGGATTTCTAAGTCTGATTGATTAGATGTCGGCTTACACCCTGAAGCATCGGCGTTGTATAATCCTCCCAAAACTCTTCCACAGACTTACCGTGAAAGACCTGAGCAAATATTCAACCCTGAAAGTCCTTCCATAATATTCACCAAGAGCTGACGGCCATTCCTTCCATCTTCTACAAGTTACCAGGCCCATTGTTCTCATCTTATTTCAACCACGTGCACTTGTCCTTGCTCAGGAAGGACATCAAGGTCGTACCAAGACTAGACATCGTCTTTCTTGGGTCAAGCTACCCAAGAATAGCTCAGGAACACCTGAAATGCAGACTGCCCCTGTCCTAAGCAAAGATAAATATCTACTGACAAATCCAACCACTTCAAACATCAGATCTGCCCAATGGCTGCTGGCGGATGTTGGCATTGGTGTAGGCCCTGCTTATTCATGATGGATTCTCTTGCTGCACAGAGGCATGTTTTCCTGATGAACAGCTGTACACACTGCTCCTGCCTTGTGCAATTCCATGGATGCCCAATGCAACATGTCGCAGAGACACTTAGTTACCCCAGCTACACTGAATGGGCTGAAGAGTTTGTACGAAGAATTGCGGGCAGCATGAAGTTATGCGGAACATGCTCTGACACTCTCTCATCTTTATCTCTGGGACCCTGCCGGCGTAGCTGATGGAACTGCTGATGGAAAGGGGTCTGAGGAGATGACCCTTCACACTTCAACCTGCTAGGGTGATGCTGTGCTGGGATCTTATGGCTTTCTCTGGCATGAGCCCAGGTAATGAGATGTTCCATTGTCTGCAACATACTGGCTACGTCTACACTGGCATGATTTTCCGAAAATGCTTTTAATGGAAAAGTTTTCTGTTAAAAGCATTTTCGGAAAAGCGCGTCTAGATTGGCAGGATGCTTTTCCGCAAAAGCACTTTTTGCGGAAAAGCGTCCGTGGCCAATCTAGATGCGCTTTTCCGCAAAAAAGCCCTGATCACCATTTTCGCGATCGGGGCTTTTTTGCAGAAAACAGCACTGTGCTGTCTACACTGGCCCTTTTGCGCAAAAGTCTTTCGGAAAAAGACTTTTGCCCGAACGGGAGCAGCACAGTATTTCCGGAAAGGCATTGATGATCTTACATGAGATCGTCAGTGCTTTTCCGGAAATTCAAGTGGCCAGTGTAGACAGCTGGCAAGTTTTTCCGGAAAAGCGGCTTTTCCGGAAAAACTTGCCAGTCTAGACACAGCCACTGAGTCTAACTTTTCCATTATCAGCTGTCTCTTCTAATGTGTTACTTGGATCCTTTACACATGTTTCTCGTGTTCTGATAAAACCATAAATCAGGAGCCTTTGAAGGATTTCTGCTGAAATTCTTTTACAATGTGTATAGCTCGAATGATACAACCTTTTCCACCGATATATCTGTGAAGTGAAGAAAACAGATCCCTTCTAATGACAGGTTGGCTCTTTATAACTCATGACCTTACAGTGAAATACACCCCAATCTATAGAAGTTCCTGATTTCTGAGGGCTAATGCTGTGGCTCAGATAAATTGGTTTAATATCCATTTATTGACATTTCATGCCTGGGACGGAGAAACTGCACTGCCAGTGAATGAAAAAATAACCCTATTTCAAAAATGTGATGTCATCAGAGAGTGACAGTTCGGGCTGTCTCCTCATCACCCTGATATGACTTTGTGGAATGACATCAGCCTTTTAACTAATAGAAATGCAACATTCAAGTAACACACTGCAGGAGAGATTGGGTTATATCTCAGGTCACATTCATACCTGCACACATCCATAAACCAGATTTGGATAAAAAGATACATTTTAGAACCACTTAGAGGGTTGACTTCTCCTTCGCAACTTTTAAAATAAATGTTTATATTGTTAAAGCAGTAAGATGAGGGCCTAAAACATAAGTCCATGTACCGCAGGCCTGATGTGAGGCCTGACGCCTAGGCCACAATGGTCAAAGACTTTGCTAATGTAAAGCAACATGAGGCAGTGAGCAAGAGGCAGGCCCCTGCTCACAGAACTTGGCAAGAATAGGGCTGTATTATAGAAACACTCCTACCCCACAGGTATTAGGCACAGGCCGTGAACACATTTCAGAGGGATGGTACCAGGACACCTCATTAAGAAACATCTTGGTACCAACACTCCCCACAGATAACAGGGACATGCTGACACAGATTCAGGACATGGTCTATCTAAATGGACAGTATAATGGATGGAGATGTTTTGATTGAACCACCATGCACAAGGTAATGGCTGGAACCCTGATATGTCAGCGGGTGTCACCCTCATACGTCAGGCGTGATGTGTAACTTGTTTGCAACTGTGTGGAAAAATTAATCTTAGAGAGGATATCCTTGTCCAGCCAAGTGGGCAACGGAGAATCTGCTGTTGACTGAGCTGAATCCATTGTCATGGGCCCACATTCTTAGTATCCTCCTAGCATCTACCAGGTACTAGTCCTGTGCTTCATTTACAATAAACCTGGCCTGGTGCCTTTTAACCACCATCAGGTGGATTTGAACCTGGGACCTCTGGAGCTTAATATAGGAGCCTCTACTCTCTGAGCTAAAAGCCAGCTGGCTCCCAGCCCATGATATAGAGGTCTCTTGGTCTTATCTGTTGCTGTGGTCTAGGTGCCACTGCAAAGGTCAGTGAACCACACTAGGGCTATGTCTACACTGGCAGCATCTTGCGCAAGGGTTAGAAAACGTCCACACTGCCATGTGCGAGCTGTGCTTTTGTGCAAGAGCTCCCATGGCAGTGTGGACGCTCTCTTGCACAAGAAAGCTCTGATGGCCATTTTAGCCGTAGGGCTCTCTTGCGCAAGAAATCCCTGTCGAGCGTCCATACTACCCTCTTGCACAAGAGCTCCTGCACAAGAGGGCTTATACCTGATAAAAAAGAGCGTAACTCTTGTGCAAGGAGCCCTCTCTTACCACGCCGTACTGCAAGAGCAGGCGGGCAGTATGGATGCTCTGCAGATTCTTGCGCAAGAATGGCCGTACTTGCGCAAGGAGCCGCGAGTGTAGACATAGCCTAGGTGTGTGGGATACACCTTCTCACCTTATCTGATTTGGTGGTCTTTGAGGTACCTTCGAATCTGCTGTGTTGGCTTTCTGCATAGAGCCAGTGCAACACATGGAGGGAGCACACACGTGGCTGAACGATTATCATCCTAGGACAGAGCAAGACACTTGTCAGCACATCACATCCAACTTCTGACCCACAGCAGGGTTTTGTCTCGAGGAGTCAGTTAGAGCAGGTGCATAGCCAGAATGCATACCATAGGCTTTGTTTTCATTGCAGAAGGTGGCATAGAATTTCTTTTTACCTTTTACTACGTCATTTCCTGAGTGTATAAAAAATATTCCGAGCTACATTTCTGTCCCACGTATGACCAAGGCATCATGGCTTTCTTGCACTCACAGAATTTCATGCAAGGGAAACGGGAACATTTGTATGTAAAACAGCGTGTTCTGTTAAGAGCCTAGTTTATTACCATTTTTTCCCCTAAGGCTTCTTCAGTTTATTTTTTAAAGCCAAGAGCACTTTTCAATGCATCTTTCCCTCTCCTGTTAGTCTCTAGGGTGCCACAGGACCACTCATTGTTTTTAAATAAATATAGATTCATTTAAAAAAAACTCCAAAAAACCAAACCTCCTGCCCCCCCCCCCCCCAAACCTGAATGTACTGGATTTTCCTCTCAGGATATTTTTATGCAAATATTAGAACAGAAAATGTGAAATAACTATTCTCGCTCTCTCTCTGTTGTTTTTTTCTCATTTAAAATTTGTAAATCTATACTTTTAAAACCATAGGGAATACCGCCCCCCTCCCACAAATCTTTGTTGAAATACATTTGTTCAGGTGGGAATTTGAACAACACAGAGAGCAAAGCTAAGGTTTAAGCCCATAATTCTCCACATAATACAATGACAATTATTTAATGAATATATCTCCCTAATCAACTCACCAAACTCCAACTTGCCTCAGTGCCACTAACAGTAATCCTTTAGGGTAGGCATAATGTGGGGATTTTGAACAGGTCTCAGAAATGGGTGAATGCCGCACTGTTGAAAAAGGCTCTTTGCAAATGTCTCATCCCTTTCTCCTGGCCCCAACATTCATTGAAGTCCATGGGCTACTCCCCTGTGACAACTAGGAGTATGTCTAGACTACAGGGTTTTGTAGTCTAGACTACAGGGTTTTGTTGACAAAAGTGGACTTTTGTTGACAAAACTAAACCTGCGTCTACACTGCAGCTGAGTTCTGTCGGCATAACGTCGACAGAATTCAGCAGTTTTGTTGACGGCTGTAAACCTCATTCTACGAGGTTTAACGTCTTTTGACGACAGAGTTCTGTCGACAGAAAACGTTATTGCATCTACACTGTCCTTTGCGTCTACACTCGACAGAACTGGATGTAGTCTAGACACTCTTTGTCGATAGAAGCTTTGTCAACAATATCTGTCGACAAAACGTCTCTTGACAAAAGCCTGTAGTCTAGATGTGCCCTACGTCACTACTATTACAGGCTTAATACTGCCAGATGGTTACACAGCTACTGCAAAGTAATACAAATAAGCATAGGCAAAGCAATGCATATAAAAGTAACAGGCACTTGGAAACGCTTATGCCCGGTTAGATCTGCAGAGTCTCCCATTCCGGTGACCTTGCACCCAGCCGCAGTGGACGTAGCTCCAGCTAGGGGGATTCAGGACACCCTTCGAGATCTAGGCCCCTGCTGAGATTCCCAGAGAGGCGGGGCTCTCAGTGATCTTATACTACAGTTGTTTACCGGGTGTGCACATACCTGGCTCAATGCCATTCTTATCACTCTTACGGGCTGTGACCAAGGTCAAACTTGTTTACTGCTCAGTAGTTTCCCAGCTCAAGGCACCGGTTAGAGCTGATAAAGCCCAGCTGCTGTTTGGGCTTGCAGAATCCCACGCTATGCTATGCTGGGTACAGCTGAGATGGAAACTTTCATCCCAGGCCTGCTAAGCTGCAGGACCCACATGTGACTTTCATGTGACACCATGTCATTGTCCAGGGGAGCAGGATGCTGAAAGACATTTCTCGCAACAGGCCTGTTCTCCTCCGCAGATCAAGGCAAGTCATGGATATTTCAGTTAATGGGGAATTTTGAAATCAGATAGGAAAATAATTTTGGAATTGAACCGGCAATAAATGGTACTGAACATTTTGGCAAGTTAAAAAGAAACGAGACTGAAGTATTTTATTTTGACAACATTGAAATGTTCTCAGTTTCAACCATGTTTAAACGTGTTTCTTCTTTTTTTTTTTGTAAAATTCAAGGAAATGTGAAATAAAAAAGCAATTTGGAACTGAAAAATTGACATGAACCATTTTGAGAATGAAACAATGTAACAAAACTAACATGAATTCATGTACAAAAAAAATTAGCGTTCCTGAAACTGCATTTTCCACCAAAAAGGTTTTGGCAGACAAGTTTCGCCTACTTCTTTTCATGAGCATTCCAGCCCATTTAGGCAGACTCAAAAGACTGGGCTAGTTCAGAAATTGTGGATCCAAATTATCAAGATTATTTTAACAGAACCAAATCTCCCAGCACTCCTCAGCATGTACTACCTCTCTCTGATTAATGAGATGCTAGTTGACCTTAGGAACAGATCTGTTGCCCTTCCCTTCTGCTGATTAGACTCAGAACCTCTCAGTTGTGTGCCAGAACCCGCTACACAGCTAAGAGCTATTGATGATTTTTCCCTTGTTCAGGTGGTAGGAGTTGTGTATTTGAAGCAGGGGGATTTGCATTCTAACCCTGCTGTCGGGAGGCTCTGAGTGATGTAGTGACAGCTATAAAGTGCCTAATGGCTGTGGAGTTGTTACAAGATTAATAACAGAAGCAGGTTAACAGATAAAGCCATTTCCTTTACTTATGATCTATGCCGGGACTCACTGCTGTCGAGTGTGAATGAAGAGAACTGGGATGTTATTGCTAATTTGCATGCACACCACAGCCTCATCCTGGAGACAGTTACTAAACTGACTCTTTCTCCCTGATTGTGTGTTCCTTGCTTGTTATTGGAATCCGCACGCTTGTCAAAATCCTGCCCAGGGAGAGCCTGGGAGAGTGTGTAGTCTCCCTGGAGTCGTGTGTTTTCTTGATCACCTTTACAAGATGGTGGCGATGAAGCTATTCCCATCAATTACTCTTCCCGACGGTAAAGGTTCTGGATTTATGAGCATGTGTCAGACACCGTAGTTTAATTTGTCCACGTGAAAAAGATAAACTGTTCCCCTTTCATATCCATGATGCACATAAATAACGCACCTGTCACTTGAAATATCCACTAGCCCATATTTTAATCTCAAACCTCTCCTCCCCTCCAAGGAAGCTCAACAACTCGGGGCTGTGATTTTAATTAAATGTTCCGATTGTCGTTTTCCAATAAATCCTGACCCAGCAGCAAGTAGTGTCGAGGTTTAGCTGCGGAGGGCAATATGCAGGCAGAAGTTATTCTGTTTGCACAAAGAACTGTGATTAGAAAAATCACTTTACTAGCCTCCAGAGGGCCCCTGATGAAGACGCTGGTGCAATTAGTGGGCTGCAGCACTTGGCAGGTTTTAGCTATGTACCTTAAACCACTCGACCACGGTAAACCCCTTTGTCCCCAAGATCAATGGGGAAGACAGAGGGTGAGCTGCCAATGCTCAGAGGTGCTGAGCACCACAGGGAAGGGGAGTTGCCGCATCCTGCACACAAGACAGACGCAGTGGAAATGAGACTCGACCCTAGACTTCTGCCTCGTAGTGCAGCGCCTTGGCCATGTAGAGATTCTCTTCCTTTCTGCTGTACCTGGCTCCTCTGCTCCGTTCTGCAGGTACTATAAATAAGAAACCAAAGTGTTGTTGGGAGTCGTTTGTAAGAAACGTGCAGTGCTGTATCAAATAGCGTCGTGTTGTGAGAGGTGGCATTTAAAACCAGAGGAATCCTAGAATCCTAGAACTGGAAGGGAGCTGGAGAGGTCCTCCAGTCGAGTCCCCTGCCCTCACGGCAGGACCAAGCACCATCTAGGTCAGGGGTGGCCATCCCGTTCCAGATGAAGAGCCAAGATCCAGCTGGCTCTAGTGCAAAGAGCCGGGGCAAAAAGTTGTAGAGCAAATTAAATACATACATACATAAAAACATAAAAAAGGACTGGCCCTTTAAGAAGGCTTTTTGAGGCTTTTTGGCCACAACAGGCTCCTGTCGGCACCATATTGGAGCTGCCATTTTGATCCGGATGGCTCCCGTGCCCCAGTGAGCACAAGGGAACGGGGAGGCATGGGCCATGTTCAGGGAGTGCAGGGGCAGCTTTGTGAGCTGCACTAATGGGGGGGGAAGAGCCGCATGCGGCTTGCGAGTTGGCTACGCCTGATCTAGATCATCCCAGACTAGGGTTGCCAGATGGTTTCCACAAAAATACCAGACACACTTGACATGACGTCACAATCGACATTATGTCTTATTTAGAAAATACCGGACACACTTGACATGACGTCACAATCGATGTTCCGTCTTCGTCAGAAAATACCAGACACTTGACATGACGTCACAATCGACATTACGTCTTATTTAGAAAATACCGGACACACTTGACATGACGTCACAATCGATGTTCCGTCTTCGTTAGAAAATACCGGACATTTCTATTTTCTCAATTGGTTTCCCAAACAGACAGCTCAAATATGGGACTATCTGGTTCAAAACCGGATACCTGGCAACCCTGTCCCAGATAGACGTGTATCCAACCTGCTCTTAAATCTCTCCAGCGATGGGGTTCCACAGCCTCCCTGGGCAACTTATTCCAGTGTTTGACCACCCTGGCAGTTAGGAAGTTTTCCCTAATGTCCAACCTAAATGTAATGTAATTGCTAAACCCTAGAGGACCCGTGGAACGCCTTTCATCCAGGGGCCATGTAATGTGACCTCGAAGCTTCCCATAATTCTGTAGAGAGGAAGGACTGCGTAGCAGTGGGTGGCTCACACAGAATAACTTTGGGGGCGCATGCCCCCAAAAGATCAATCTAGGTCCCCTTTTCATAGGGTGAAGCCTGCACTTCCTTTCCCCAGTCTGAGCCCAGCAACATTGGCCAGAATAAAAAAACCTCTGTCCTTGTCCAGCCTCTTTTGGGGAGTTTAGCTACAGCATGAGAGCCACACAGTTGCTGTGCTTTTTACTGGGGCTAGAGGCAGGGGTGGTGGGTATCAGAGGCAGGGGAAGGCTCTGCCTTCCCAAACCACTTGGCATGGCCCTGCCCATGCTCTGCCCCCAAAACGCCTGCTGTAGGCATTCTGGGGACAGAGTGGTGCTGTGTCCCCGAGCACCTTCCCTCCTTGTGCTTCAGGGCCGGGGAGGCTGGGGCCGCATGCCCTCCTCCCTCCCTGTTGTGCTGGG
Organism: Pelodiscus sinensis; assembly: GCF_052426305.1. Lineage (NCBI taxonomy): Eukaryota > Metazoa > Chordata > Testudines > Trionychidae > Pelodiscus > Pelodiscus sinensis. The sequence continues at coordinate 948,989 of NC_143068.1, read as the reverse complement.
AGCAAGGGGGGGGGGAAGCTGGGTACATGCACTGGCCACCTCCCAGTGGTGCTGGGGAGGGATGGCTTGGCTCCTGGGAGCAGGGCATGGGAAGAGGGGGCGGGGCCGGAGGGCTTGCCTCCCCCAGCCCTACCTTCACGCACCACCCCTGGCTAGAGGCATGAAATCGTGTGCCTTCCTCATGCCCCTCACGAGGCCAGGCAGATGACTGGCCTTGCATCTCCAAAACTGCCAGTCCCCTTTTCCTTTCAAGTCCAGGAAGGTGAAGCGAAAGGAAACTGGTTCTGTGTAGCTCCCCGGCTTGTTTTCCTCTCTGGCAAAATGATTTCAGCCCTGTCCAAGATGTTCATCCACAATGAAGTAACCGCCTAGAATCCTAAGCTGACGCGCATGCCCTGTGTGGAATTTCAAATACGCCCACCTCTTGGCCCCGACATCAGGCCGTTTTGAGAGCTAATGAGCTAGGCAGACGCTTAAAGCAGCAAGTTGTAATGGAATCAGTATGATAAACAACCTGTTTCCAGATGGCTTTTTATATTAAACTGTTCGTACAGCATTGATAGATGGCACATTTTATGCCAATAAATCCTTGTATTTTAAAACATTTGCCATCTTAATTGGCTAGTTTGCATGTAAAATATGCTTCTGCACATTGCTAAATTGAAACGGGGCATGGAAGTGTCTTTGGATTCAGCAGGCCTCACTCCCATGCCGGCCCATCTGTCGGTGTGCACAGGAAGTGAGGACAGCGTGTGAGAGGAATATCACCTACACAATGTCCTTTCCTGAGTAGGAGGGAGGCTGGAATTGGGGCCGTATGTTACGGTTACCGTCCAATCACTGGTCAGATGGTGCTTTCAAAGGGTCTGAGTCCCTAGCAGGAGGTTCAGAGCACTGTGAAATAGACATAACTGAACGGCAGGAGCACCATTTCAGATGGATGGAGGCAACTTTCATAGAATCCTAGAACTGGAAGGGTACTCGAGAGGTCATCGAGTCCAGTACCCTGCCCTCATGGCAGGACCCAGTACTGTCTAGACCATGCCTGACAGGTGTCTGTCCAACCTGCTCTTAAATATCTCCAGTGATGGAGATTCCACAACCTCCCTAGAATTTATTCCAGTGTTTAATCACCCTGGGTATGTCTACACTACCACCCTAGTTCGAACTAGGGTGGTAATGTAGGCAACCGGAGTTGCAAATGAAACCCGGGATTTGAATTTCCCGGGCTTCATTTGCATATTACCGGTCGCCGCCATTTTTAAATGTCCGCTAATGCGGACTCCGTGCCGCGCGGCTACACGCGGCACAGACTAGGTAGTTCAGACTAGGCTTCCTATTCCGAACTACTGTTACTCCTCGTGAAATGAGGAATGGTGAGAGCTGGGAGGTCAGGAGGGCTGAAACACCCCAGCCATCTGACTGTGTCTTTCACAGCTGGAGCTAGGCGCAGTCTCCCTGGGCTGAGTGCCGGGCAGCTGGGCTGGAGGCAAGAGAAGCAGCTGCCCGGCCAGCTGGCCATGGTGCTCAGCCAGGGTGCCACCAAGCTCCACGTGGGCAGGCGCAGAGGGGAAGCCACCCAATCAGCTGGAGCGCGGTTCAGCCTTCTCTGGGCTGAACACCACAGCCAGCAGGCCAGGCAGCTTCTCCTCTGAGCTAGCCCACGTGGAGCGTGGTGCACCCTGGCTGACGCATGGGGGCAGCTGCTTCTCTTGCCTCCAGCCCGGCTGCCCTGCGCTCAGCCCAGGGAGGCTGCACCTAGCTCCAGCTGTGAAAGCCACAGTCAGCTGGCTGGGGTGTTTCAGCCCTCCCGACCTCCCAGCTCCCACCATTCCTCGCAGCTACTCACCTGTGTTGTTGCTTGGTGAGTAGCTGCTCCTCAAATGAGGAAATCTAATGTAAATGTACCGTGCAGGCGCGCAGTTCAGAGAGGGCTCAAGAGCTACTCTTAGAGCCCCTGAGATCTACCGGTAGGTCACGATCTACTGGTTGGTGACCACGGCAATACTGCAACTGAGGCCCGATCAACACAGAGTAGAACAGAAGAATGACTTCTCGTGTCTTGCTCACAACTTTAACCCTGAAGCTCTCTGTTTGGCAGATAACAATGAGCTGACAGAAGCCTTGTATCTAAGTCTTCATGAAACAAATACATAAATATTAGACTCATTCACTTCCAAAACCAACATGTTCTGACGCCTTGTGGCAACTCATTCAAGGGCCACTGGTTAGGTTTGACATGTTAATGTCTAGTTTTACTTCGTTACCACCTTGGCTGCCCTGCCAGGACTCCTGGACTCTCTCTGAGCTCTGGGAGGGGAATGGGGTCTAGGGGGTAACAGGAAGATACATCTGGGTTCTAGATAAGAACATCAACGTGACCATCTAGTCCACTATCCTATCTTCTCACAGAGGCCAATGCCAGGTGCTCTGGAGGGAATGAAAAGAGCATGAAGTGATTCATCGTGTGTCCCCCATCCCCGGTGTCTGGCAAATGGAGGTGAGGCACATGAAGAACCCCGAATCCCTCCTCACTCTTGCCAATAGCCTTTCAGGGACTTATTCTCCATGAACTTGCCTAGTTCTCATTGGAACTTTGTTATAGCTTTGGCCTTCACAATGTCCCCTGGCAAAAAGAAATATTTTCTTGTATTTTTTTTTTTAAAAAACGGTTGCCTATTAACGTTTTGTTTTCTTCATTTCGACAAACGTTCTATTTCAAACTATGTTGATTTTTTTTATAGTTTGTAATAGAAATTAGCTTAAATTATAAAAAAATTAGTCATTTCAAAAAGATTGTAATTTGACTATGTCAATACAGGGCTTTTCAACAATGCCAGAACTTTCCCCCGCCATTTTCTCAAGTCAGGAAGTTCATTGACACCAACCCTTTCCTGAAAAAAGTTTCTGTTTTGAGAAAAAAGCTCAACCCGATGGTCACTATTGGCCTGGGATTCTATGAGAAATATTTTCATTTGGACAAACTGGCATTTTTTATTTACAACAAATATTTAGTCAAAAAATTCCTACGCAGGACCCACACCGAACAGTGCCCAGCACTTGCAAGAGGCTCCAAGTGCCACTGAGGATCTGGTCAGCAAGGGCTGGTCCCCTCGCAGCAGAGGTCCTCTTGATTTCCGTGGGATGGCTGCAGGAGAGACGGAGCCCGATGAAATGCACGGCCTTGCCGTTCTAATAGTTCACTTCACTGGCTATTTGTTCCAATAGGTTTGCTCCTGTATAACTGTCCCATAAACTGACACCCTGCTGATGTATTCGTTCGATCATGGCTACTGGGTGAGGAGGGCTGGTCGTCACTGAGCTGGGTTTTATTTAGCCCTTAATTCATGTCGGGGCGGCCCTAGACTAGCTGCAGGCAACTGGCGCCCTAGGCGAACCATGCAGTTGGCGCCTCCACCTCCAAACCCCTCAATGATATTGCACCACCATTTGGCACCCCATTTAACTTGGTGCGCTGGGTGACCGCCTAGTCCGCCTGCATGGACGGGCTGCCCCGATTCATGTATCAGGTATTTAGTGAACAGGGCTTCCCTGAATAATAAAGCCTGATGGCTTGGTGTACAAGGAGTGTGTCCCTCTGCACCCCACCTGGGCCAAGCGCCAGACTGTCGGCTCTGCAGATGGGGGTCAGGCTCCTCTCCCAGCCTCCTGCTGGGCTCCATGCTGCCAGCACCCCGGCCAAGGGACTGGCTCCACTCCCAGCCCCCCAGTCAGGCTCAAGGCCACCAGCTCCCTGGCCATGGAACCTGCTCTGCTGATGGCTCCTGGGTCATGGGACTGGATCCACTGCTGGCCCCCTCCCAGACTCCCGGCCACTGTCACGGGACTGGCTCCGCTCCCAGCCCCCGGCCAGGCTCCGGCTCCACTGCTGGTCACAGACCCCCCACCTGGCCTCCAGGGCTATGTCTAGACTGCAAGCCTCTTTCGAAAGAGAGCGTCTAGACTGCACGTTGAACTTTCGAAAAAGTGGCTTGCTTTTTCGAAAGAAAGCATCCAGTGAGTCTGGATGCTCTCTTTCGAAGAAGCCCTATTTACATTGAAGAACGCCTTCTTTCGAAAGAGGAACTTTCGAAAGAAGGCGTTCTTCCTCGTGAAATGAGGTTTACCTCCATCGAAAGAAAAGCCACGTTCTTTCGATTTAATTTTGAAAGAACGTGGCTTGAGTCTGGACGCAGGGGAAGTTTTTTCGGAAAAAGGCTACTTTTCCCGAAAAAAACCCCTGAGTCTGGACACAGCCCAGGCTACCAGCTGCCTGGCCACAGTACTTCTCCAGGCTGAGGGCCTGTCTCTGCTGCCAGCCTCTGGCAGGGCTCCTGCTCCATTTCCGGATGCACGCCAGACTCTGGGCCTCCGCCACTGTACTTCCAGCCACCCCGCAGCTCTCTGGTGCAACAGCAACCACACCCGCTGCCCCAAGCATCTGTGAAAAGAGGGAAGAGGATTTGCAGAACTATTTCTGCAGTGATGCCCCTGGCATTAATACTATTCCCTCACCAGTTTCCTCCTTTCTTAACATGTTCCACACAAAATAGGGGCTATTTTTAGCCTGTAATTCTTCCCCACAAGAGGTTGCCTGTGGGGAGTGAACCCACGACTTCTGGATCTGAAAGTGGGAGTCTCCATTGCTAGAGCGAACGGATCAATTGTGTTACCACAGAGACAGTAGCGGACTCAGACGGCTCTGTACCTAATCTGTCCACTAGAGGGGGACAAAGACACACACCGAGTTATTGCACTGTATTACACGCCTTTTGCTCTCTTTCATTCCTAAACACCTACTTTACTCTGCCCCCAACCCAAATATTCATCTCAGCCTTTTTCATACAAACTGAATTCCAAACCAGTGCACGGAATAAAACACAACGCCCGCAGAATGGAACGGTAGCACATTATGTCGCTGGCGAGATGGCGAGTTGATAAGAGTTGAGGGGGCTAGGAGACCAGCTGCAGATGAAAGGAACTTCAGAGGAGAAGGCCCAGGCACTAGCTGTATGGTATGAGAGGACAGGGATAGCCAGTGCTGAGCAGGAGCAAAACTGGAGAAATACATGTTTAACATTGACATGTGTGCACCAGTCGAGCCTGTTGAGTTGCATGGAAATAGCTTGAATGTGTAAAATTCCTCATGTGTAAATGTTGGAAGATTCTGTTGTTAGAATCCAGCAATATTCATAAACTCCCATGTGAATTTCCTCTGCTCTCCTCCAACATATTGTGATAAACAATAGAGCTTTGGCTGCTTTCATGGCATGTTTCAATATATTTGCTTTATTTTCTGATTTGGACCTCTTTATCTTCTTTTTTATTTCTTTTTCTGCTCTCTCTTTTTTTTCTTTTTGGTGCCTTAGCTTTATCTTAGACTTTTAAAAAAGGAACCTGGCTATAAAATTCACTGTATAGATTAGCCATTTCTCAAAAGAGTGCTCTTGACTTTATGTGGGGAGAGGTTTCTGAAGGAATAAATATAACTTTAATCAAGCAAGCAGAAAAAAAAAGCAGCTTCCTCCAGAGAGTTTCTTGCAGTTCACCGAGAGAAAACAAAGCAGAGCTACTGAATCATAAAGTTCCAGCTTAATTATAGATGCATGGCAGCATGATATCATACAGATGATGTTGCTGTTGCATAGACTCCATGTTGGATGTGTCTGCTCATATAGGAGGGTACGAGCTGATGGAGAGCAGGTCTAAATAATTCTTCAAAAATAAACCACTTTTACAAAGCAGCAGCAGAGACTATTCACAACGTTGATGTGGCAAATAACCAACCTTTTCATTTGGGGAAGGGAAGGTCGCGGGCGGGGAGGCGGGAGTATTTTCATCACTAAGAAAAAAAACAATGGCACTGAGAAAAGAAAAATTGTAGGTAGTTGTAGGGAAATGACAGCAAGGAGAAAAGTATCATGTTGAGATCCTCTTTCCAGTGAGCTGGGGCAGATGATGGATGGCAGCAATTTGGAGCAAATTGTATGATCTGACTCATTTTTAAGTGGGGAGTTAGAATAATCAAGTGAATTTCATAATCAGTGGAATAATTGAAAAGAAGGAAATGCTTCGAGCAGCCTTGACAAGGGATCATTTATCATTTGTGAAAATCCCAGTATGCCTGTCTCCTTTCTTCTCCTATTGCCACTCAGACCTGCCACCCTCGGCGTTTATAAGACACCCTAGTGCTTTGGTTCTGAAACACAGCGATGCTTTGGGGACTCTACGATCCTACTTCAGCAGATTATAGACCAACGGTCCATCTAGCCCAGCATCCTGCCTTCCGACAGTGGCCAATGCCAGATGCCCCAGAGGGAGTGAACAGAACAGGAAATCGTCAAGTGATTCCTCCCCTGTCGCCCATTCCTAGCCTCTGGCAAACAAAGCAGCAGCAAATATATGTCTCCAGTTCATAGAATCAGCACATCTTGCAGTTCACTATTGGCCAGGGAAGTTAATTTCCACCGTTCACCTTTTTTGGCTTTGAACTGAATGAAAACACCCAATGCTCTTCAAAGCACGTCTCCAGTGTTCATTTATTATTTGCATTGTTAAATAGCCTGTGCTACCCAGTCAAGGATCAGGGCCTCTCTCTGCTAGGCGCTATGCAGAGCAGTAACAAAGAAAACTGCCCCTGCCCTAAAGAAATTACAACTCCATGTCAGTCAAGATGTAAGACGTAGACAAAACATGCAAAGAGGGTCGGGAAGGATGAAGGTGCAGTTTAGCAGACAAGTAGAGGTCTTACCTACACAGGTAGACTTGCAGTGCTGGGGTGAGGGATTTAGAAGCAGCACATTACTTCCATTAGATGTATGGGGAAACTGGGTCATAAAAAGTGAAGGCTAAACTTTTCGAAAGCACCCACTGATTTGGCTGTCTCCATTGGTGGGTGGCTTTGAGTGGTGCTGGGGTTGGCAGCACCCTTTGAAATCAGGCTGCCTCTCTGATGTTGGGTGCCTTGAAACAGAGGCCCTTAAAATAAGAGGCAAGTGTTGAAAAAATCTGGTCAGGGCTATCAACGATCAAGCTGGGATGTTGCACACCTGGGGTCCGGCATCTCCTCCTGTTCCCAGCCCTCTGCGTAGCCCGGGCCTCTCTCCTTGAAGGAGCAGATTGGTTTGGTGAGTGACCAAGTAGAGAAGGGGCTGAGAACGGCCTGAAGAAGAAAAGTGTAGGATGGACAAAAAAAGATCCGCAGTCCTGCTTATCCAGGTAGAAGCTCTGAACCTCCCGAGGCTGGCTTATTCGTTGGACGGAATCTCGTCTACTTTATTCACATGCCAGCAATGGGCTTTTCATGCATCAGGATTGCTTTCATAGTGCACACCTGCTCTTGCTCTATCTGATGGTCTTGGTCTCTCCTTCCAGGATCTTTCTTTAAATAGCAGTTTGCTTTAAATCTCAAACCTGTGGTTTCCCTCCTTTATTATCCCTTTGATCAGTTTGGTCGTCCCCTACCCCCGTTTCCTCTCCTGACAGAAACACGCGTTCCACTGAGGACAAGAAGAGCTAACGGGAGGGGTTTTTTCGTCATCCCCTGAGCCATTAATCCTCGCATCTCCTCCCTCCGTGCAGTACATTTGGATGTTTAATGTAAGAAGGTTTTCTGTCAAAACCGCTCTCTCGAGTTAGTGGTGAGCTGAATAAATACGTCAGGAACAATAGCTCCTGTGGAGGGGAACAAATGTTCAGAAAATTCATATCTGGGTGGAATCTGGAGACTTTAAATCAGGCCAGACGGGTAGCTCTGTTTCCGAGCATTTAGCCAGGCTCTCCCAGCTGCTCTGGACGGCTGTGGAATCCCCTTGCAGGAGCTGAGCAGACATCCTGTTGGAGGTTAATGGCGCAAAACCTGGGAGACAAGCCCAGATAAATCACTCAGCGTTACCCCGGTGCACTAGAGAGTAACTGAGCGTCTACTCAATAATGGAGGGGGCTGATTTTGGTCACAGAGCCCCCGGTTCAGGAAGCAGTCGAGCGGCAGCAGCAATGGCGGGGGATCGGGCTTGCGCGCCAACAGCAAGGCTGCTCAGACGAGTGTCCCGCTGGGCTGGCGGGTCTCGTTGGCCTGTGGCATTTCAATCATCAATTATTGCAGCTGTTACATCTCACGGGTCTGTTGGCTTCTCTGTTCCACTCATGCAGCCATGGCACTGACGACAGGCCTACATTGCAGCGGGGAGGTAGGGGAGGTGGGTGCAGGGCAGCTCTTGAAAATGTTCCATGAATCAGCTAGAGTGCAACTAGCCTGGTGACATTTCCGTGAGCTGCTGTTCACACCCTCCTGGCTGCAATGCAGATGTAGCCCAAGACACGTCTACACTGCCCCGACGCATGGGCAGTGGGAGTGTGCACCCCAGCACTGCACCCCAGCTGCCCTGGGGGCACCTGTGTTTCCCCTGAGGGACTTCCAGGTCCCCAGCAACTGCCTTGCTGGGTAAAGAGCCATGGCTCACTCCCATCCCAGCAGAGTTTTCCAGCCTGCACGGGTCCCTGTGTTATTCTCACCCGCTGGCTTTCCCTTTCAGAGACTGGTAACAGCAGTTGTACGACCACCCAGTCCTTTCCGGGCAAGCCTGTTTTATTTGTGTGGTAAACGCGTGCCAAGAAAACATCCTAGAGACAATAAAAGAACCGACGCGCGGGCGAATAAACGTACCAGGCATCACCCCAGCTCTAACGTGGGCTCTGACAGGAGCTGTCCTTCAATTCCCCACCCAAAGGGTTTCCTTGAGGTGACAAGTCCATCGCCGCCTCAGCTCAGAGCTAGCAACGCACGGGGCCTCCGTCGGCCCGGTCCTTCCAACCCACCCTAAGGCCTGGGGCCTCCACGGGGTAGGAGCCTGTCTGATAGATGGAACAGGAAGAAGGCCCGAGCCTGCTTAAAACCAGCCTCTCTACCCCAAACCCCTCTTTGTCTGCCGGCTCCTAGAGAATCCAATCCCAATGAGGAGATGTGACTGTCTCCAGATGGTAACTTCACGGGGCTGATACCGAGGAAGGACGTTAGCATCCCTCCCTGACGCAAGGAGTTACATGCGACAGCACACGCACCGCTGCATGTAATGACCTGGAGCCCAGAGGTGAAATCCCTACTTCCGTACGGTTGGTCTGAAATCAATCCGTAAGATTTGTTCAGAATATGCCAGGGTATTGAGGAGCTCTCTTGAACATCAAGGGGCTGATTCTTCCCTTGCTGGCACTTTGGTAAATCGGGAGTCAAGCAATTAAATCAATGGAGTTCAAATGATGTATAAGTGATCCCGGAGTGAAGAGAAACTGACCCCCTGACTTTATCTTGGGGGCTGGAGTCTCCAGGCTCTCTCAGCCCTATTGAGTGAGGTATCAGCCTGACACCATCTACTGGCACCACGAAATGAATCAGACGTGACGAGCGGCAGACCCAGCATCTCATCCTCACAGCCGGAGCGTAAACATGAGACTCGTCTGGCATTCAAAGATTAAAAGCTCCGTCCTGTAGGTCAGTGGGCTAATGACAAGACAAATCAACGCCAAAGGCGCAATCACTTCAATCAGGCCAATGATTAGCATCCCTCTTCAGAGCCCTGCCAGGTCTCCGCTAGCGCGCTCAGAAAGGCAGAGCACACAGCAAAGCCTGGCTCTTCCTCAAAGCAGTGCTAAACAACGGGGCGTCTCCACCATGGTTCCCACTGAGATTTTCCAACCACGAGCGGAGTGAGTTTTGGCTTGCGCACCAGTACTGAGGTTGTGCGCGCTGGTTTGGATGTGTGCCACCGTGGCACCCAATTTATTAACACACACATGTTCCCGGCCGCTGGAGGAGACCCCGCCCCTCTGCCATGCGGCAACTGTTGGAGCAGAACACCCCCCACGATGTGGCAAGTCCTGTTCCTGGCCCAAGTGGCCAAAACAGACCTGTCCCCCCGCCCAGTCACCAGAGAAGGCCTCCCTCCACCAGGTGGCCGTGGCAAGTCCCAGGCCACCGCCTCACGCCATCTCAGCCGGCCCCGCCCACCGGAGCAGCCGCCTGCCATGCAAGTGCTGCTGAACAGCTCTCCAGAGGAGGTGGGCAGGGGAAGAACTTTTTGTGCACGGCCGCCCAGGCGCGCGCTTTAGTGGAACCCTCGCCGAGCGCAGTGCTAGGGAGATGTGCTGCACAAGACGGACTAGACATTCCTCTGCAAAACTCTGCCCCTGCAACCGTGCTCTGCTTGCTTGAGGGATGTCCTGCAACAGGGGAAGGGTTGTGGGGGGAAGCGCTTTTCCCACTGTCAGGGAACGGTGGTTCGCAAGGTCGTGTGTAGCGTGATTTGTTACATTTGCCTTACGCAAAGAGCAGAGCTGGATCTCCGCAGAGAGAAGAGACGAGACTAGTCCAGGGATTTTCAAATGTTTTTCTCATCACCCAGTTGAAGAAAATCATTGACGCTGTGACCCAGCAAAATGTGACGGGGCTGGGGATGAGCTTTGCGTGCAGGAGGGGCCTCTGTCTTTGGGGGGGGGTAGTCAGGGCTGGGGCAAGTGGGGTTTACCTCCAGCAGCTCCTGGTCAGTGGTGCAGTGCGGGGGCTCAGGCAGCTTCCTGCCATTCCTGGCCTCGCAGACCAGGCTGCATACCAGAAGCAGCCAGTAGCAGGTTCCCAGCCAGTGGGAGTGCGGAGCTAGTGCTCGAGGCAGGGGCCGTGTGTACTCTCTTCCACCCTGCCCCCACCAGGAACTGGGCCTGCTGCCGGCTGCTTCTGGGGCGCAGCGCTGACTGCGGTGCCAGGACCGCCAGGGAGCTCACCTGACTCCCAGCAGCAACGAGACCCTGGGCCCGACATTCCACGGCCCAGTGCAGGGTCATGACCCGTCATTTGAAAACCACTAGACTAGAGTAGAGAGACTGCTTCTCCCCTCGCTGGCCCCAGTGCAAAGTGGGTAGAAAGCCCTGGCCACTCAGAACGGTGGCGTTTCTTTTGCAGAGGGGCACACGACGACACTAGGTGCAGGGCGCCGGAGAAGCAGATCCACAATCTCCCCAAAAGAGAGTGAAGCCTGGTTTGCAAACAAACTAGCATCTCAAGTTGTACTTTTAAACCAGTTCAGCTGGGGTGTGTCTAGACTACGGGGTTTTTTCGAAAAAAACTTCCTCTGTGTCTAGACTGCTGCTGCGTTCTTTCGAAAGTAAACCGAAAGAACGTGGCAGTGTTTTCGACTGCGGAAAAACTCGTTTTACGAGGAAGAACGTCATTTTTCGAAAGTGCTCTTTTGAAAAAAGGCGCTATGTAATTCAAACTGTGCTTTTTCAAAAGAGAATGTCCAGTCTGCCTGGGTGCTCTCTTTCGAAAAAGTGGCTTGCTTTATCTAAAGTACTGGTTGTAGTCTAGACGCTCTTTTTCGAAAGAGGCTTGCAGTCTAGACGTAGCCTTACACTGGTGCTGTGAATGCCTACTTCCGGAAGCCTGGTTTACATTGCTCTAGCTCGGTTTTGGACAGACGCCAGCTACAAATCAGTTTGCAAATGTCTACACAGAAACAGTTTAATCAGATGGGTTTATGATCTAGTTTAAAGTTAAGCCAATGCAATGCTGAAGGTGGACAGGGCCAGAGAGAGGGGGAGCACGGTGTATTTCTCTGTGCGACACCCATCCTGAATGGAGTCATCTCATAGCCCGTGTTATACCTCAGCGCAATCTAAACCCAGGGTTCTTCATGGCTCCACAACTCTATTCTGACAGCAAACATTACCGCACAAGCCTAGCAGGGGGGAACGAGCTTGTCCAAGCTCTGCTGCCCCACTTTGGGGGCCGAACCCTGAGCTCCACCGCCTGAGGTGAGCGGGGGAGGGGTGGCAAAGCCGTCACCTGAGTCCCAGGCTGTTGGGCTTCAGCTTGGACCCTGGGCAGCTGGGCTCAGGCTTCAGTTTTGGCCTTGAGGCATGGGGCTCCAGCAACTCTAAGCCAGCCCCAGTGACCCATTCAAATGGGGTCCCACGCCCCACGTTGGGGTCCCAGCTCACAGTTGGAGGGCTGCTGGTCTGGACTGCCGGCCGTCCCCTCTGGCCTCGGCAGCGATGAATCAGCGGGTTTGCACATCTCCAGCTTTAGTTGCTGTTTCAGTCCCCAATCCTGTGTGCTAGAAAGCAGCTCTAAGTCCCCATGGAGACAGACCTCTCCTGAAGCCGACGATGCTGGCAGCTAATTGCCCTACAAACCGTACAGACAGCAAAGCCGCAATGGTTTTACAGACGCATTCCAGAAACACCACCTGGGGGAGTAAACCTCATTTCTTCAGTTTAAAAAAGATGCAACAATTCTTGTGCTGATGTGGAAACACTTTGCTAGTCTGCCCTGCTGCACTGTTATCCTCTGAGCAGCCATCACTTGGATTGAGTTGGGGTTTGATGCTGACGTGACCTGGGCATAGACAGGACCTTGCTTCCATTCCCTACAGAGAATAGAGGCTGAAGTGAGAACCGTATTCATACACATAGGCTGTGCCTACACTGCAGGGTTTTTGCGCAAGAAGCTTTTTGCAGAAGAGTTCTTCCGCAAAACCTTCTTGCATAAAAGCGCGTCCACACCTCAAAAGCTCATCACAAAAGTGATGTGCTATTGCGCCAGAGAGCATTCACACTGCGTGGATGATCTTGCGCAAGAAAGCTCTGATGGCCACTAACAGAATGGCCATTAGAGCACCTGTGCTTTTTCCAATAGGCTCTTTTTGCACAAGAAACCCCTGTGGAGTGTCCATACGTGCCTTTTTGCACAAGAGCTGTAGCGCAAAAAAGAGTTATGCCTCACGGGGATAGGAATAACTCTACCGGCAAAAGCCCTCTGTCCTGTCGATTTACTGTATTTTTTTTTTTTGCATAAAAATGTGCTTGAGGTGTGGACGCTCCGCTAGTTTTTGCGCCAAAACGGCTGATTTTGCGCAAAAACCTTGTAGCGTAGACATAGCCATACACACCCTACACAGACAGATAGACTCAAAGTCCTCTCTTCATACAAAACTAGCCCCATCCACACAGACCTGCTTACGCACAGACACTTCCTCTGCGCACATGCACACTCTTCCTGTGTGCACTCACACGCACACATTTTCAGTGCAGCAAATTTAAGACTCCTTCCCCAGTGATCCCTGGCTGTGGTGGCAGGCAGTAACACCTCAGGTATCCCGTTCCTCTCTGAGTTTTAACTCAATCTCTCGGCAAGCTTCAATACAGCGTAGTTAATAGCAAAGGTTTTATGGGGCGGATAATAAGCACATAATTCCTCTTCGAACCAACCCAGTTCAAATGTAACGCCTTATCCCTTGTATAAAAGACAAATGAGCGAGAAGGAGAAGGGTAGTTTATTTAAAAATGGGTTTTAATAAAACTCTGTGAATTACTCTAAGTGATGTTTTAACAAGATCTCATTGCCAGAGGTGAGCGGTAGCAACACTTCGATCGTCACTCTATTTTTTAAAATTTATTTAACAGCCAAAATACAGAACTCAATGGGCAAGGTTTTAGCCACGGTAGACGAATTTTTGTGGGATAAATCCACACGCTGCTTTTGATGTCAGAATGCACTACTGAGGCACTCAGCCATTTTATTGTTATTAGACCTGGCTGTCGAAGGCAGTTATATGGCGCTCCTAAAAACTAGATGCAAGATCACTTGACTTGCTGAGGCATCAGTAAAAATGATTTGTTTATTGCAATATTTTTTATTATTCGCATGGAGACAGTGGGATCATACTCAGCTAGCCTGGTTCTCTCCCATGTCAGCAGATAGCACGTCACCCGCCATGGCTGCTGCTACATATGTATGTGTGCACGTCTGCTGCAAACCCCCACATGAAAGGCGCATTGGGGGAAAAAATAGGCCCGACCAACGTCCTGGCCATGAACTGTGTGTGTCGGATGGCGAAATGAGCCCTGCCCTGTGAAATCTGATCTCCTGGGCCATGGCTGCCAACACAAATACTGGGCTCATGGGCAGAGTCTTGGCCTCCCCCAGCCAGCCCTTCAGTGCTGCCCAGCCACACCGCCCAGGGCTCTGGCAGTGAGTGAAAGGGCCGGGGGCAGCTGCCCCTTTTGTCCTCATTCAGTGGCCCTGGCTGCCCGATGCTGCTGGGCATGGAGGTGAACGAGAGACAGTGGCTGGACAGTGCATGGGGCAAACTCAAGCCGTCGCCATTACCACGATTTAAAAGGGGCGGGGCCTTCCAACCGCCGCTATCACTGCTGCAGCAGGAGCCAGGAGTGCTGGACCCATTCAAGGCCCCAGGGTTCCCAGGAAAATGCTCCCTCTTCACCTCCCTTGCTCGTTTGTGGCCCTGCTCTGTGCTGCTGGGAGCGCCACAGCCATAGGGTATGTCTACACTGCAGGCTTCTTGTGCAAGAACTTTTTGCAGAAGAGAGCTTCCACAAAAAGTTATTTCGCAAGAGCACGTCCTCACTGCTGTTAGAGGGACCCTAACGTTATAATGTTGATCTGTTCATAATGGTTCTAGTACAATTGTCGTGTACAGAATTTGGGTCAGGTGCACACTTAAAATGGCGATTGTCATCAGTGACTGGAAAACAAAGTGGAGATTACCATCAGAACTCTGTGGAAAGATCTGGACTTGTTTCCCGCCAGAAGTCTTTGCGCTTATTACCAACTTACGCACATGGCACGCAAAAGCTGTGCACAAGGCACGAAGAGGCTTGCACCAGGCACGCAGATCCTTTGCACCAAGCCCGAAATTATGCACACCACCCTACACAAGTTTTCCCACCAAAGGTTCTACAAAAGCACTGCACCCCAAAGGAGGGAGTGGTCAGTGTTCCGTCTGTGTCTGTGAGGACAGTGTGTGTCAGAGAGGGAGCATCTACACCAGTGAGGGCTCACTTCCCTGTATCGAAGGATCAGAATACAACGATGGTTACCCTTCAAGAGTAGCATTCCACCCTGACAGCGCCACAGAGGGATCATTCACAACTGCAGTGGGTTTCCACACCACACCGCGGTAAAGGCTCAGCGCTGGCGATCTGGGTTACACCAAGCAGAGGTGTTTGATCTCTACCCACTTCAGACCATAACATTGTCATCGTCCCTGAAACACTCCGTTGTGGTGAAGGCCCAACGAGAATCGGAGCAGAACTGCACCACCATTCATCATCAGCCTTGGCTCCTGCGGCAACAGCTTAGGATTCCACCGAGGGCAATTGATCCATCTGCAAGGGATCACTTGTGGTTCCTCCCTGAGGGCTAACCTGAGCCAAAGGTAGAAGGTCGCAAGCACCAGTGCCACCATGAGCGATACAGAGACTTTGGTAACGTATAAATACCTTCCCTCTATTGGGGATCTTTCTGTCTTTTTTCTCTTCTGTTTTGGGGTAGGGGTTGGTTTTGTTGGTTGTTCTTGTTCTTGTTCATGCACTTGTCAATTTAAATTCTTACAGTATATTAGTGAACTTTAATCTGGACTCCAAGCATGTTTCTTTTGGGGAGAAATCACCAGTGATCAGATATGGTGTCAGGGGACTCCCATCTGGTAACCAGAGCATTTAACATCATCAATCAGATCCCTTATCCTAAATTCTAAATTAATTCAAAAGATTCTGCTTGTTACTGAGATTCTGGGGTAAACTGCCATGGATGCTCTTGTGCAAGAAAGCTCTGATGGCCATTCACAAAATGGCCATCAGAGCACCTGTGCTTTTTCCAATAGAGGTTTCTTGCACAAGAAACCACTGTTGTCCATCCGCACATGCTTTTTTGCGCAAGAGCTCTTGTGCAAAAAGGCTTATTCCTCGTAGAAAGAGGAATAACTCTTGTGCAAAAAGCCCTGTCTTCTGATGATCTACTGTACTTTTTCTTGGGCAAAAGTGCGCTTGTAGTGTGGATGTTCCACGAGTTTTTGCACAAGAACTCTGCAGTGTAGATGTAGCCTTAGAGAAAGCTCAGACCCGTCTCTGAATGCCTTCCCCTGCTGCAGAAAGCTCTCAAGTTGGGTAACAGCCCAGGAGACCTCTTTGGCTGGAAGATCTCCAATATCCCCCATGCCAGGCTGAGGCTGGACACAACTTGTCCTTCCCCTGCACAATTGCTCAGGTAGGGAGGATGGGGGATGTAGATCAGATGCACCTGCAGATACCTTGTGGGTTGGGACCCCCATGGTTACACTACCATGACATTTCAGCTGTGACCGCTGAAACATGAAATTGACCAATGTGAAAAATCTCTGGCCATGAAACTGATCAAAATGGACTGTGACTTTGTGCATCGCAGAACGACTTCCATGTGCACATTTAAAATTTTGCATCTGCTGTCATTTGTGGCCAACTCCCCCCCCCCCCCCCCGCCTCCAAAGCATGCATAATTAACAGCAGCAGGTACAAAAATAGTTCATTAAACATCTGAGCACCCAGCCCGACCAGGGGGCATGAGCCCAAATCCTTGTGCAGTGTGTGAACCCCTGCCCCTCTCCTTGCACTGGGCCTCAATGTACACTACACAAAGGGTACCAAGCATGTCCCAAAGGGTGTCTCAGTCAGGTTTATTTTGATAGCAGCAGTACAGAATAGCTAAAATGCCTTTGCTCAGTAATCTGTAGAAAACAAGTGCCACTCTAGGTGCAAACAACACTTCTTAGCCTCTTAGCTTCCAGGAACAATGGCACTTTCCTTCTGCTCTCCTCCCAGGGGGAAGAAAATCTTTATTAAATGTCAGTTTCCAATGGCTTCTTGCCCCGGCCCAGGAAAGAGTATCACCATAGTGAAAAAATCATTCTCTTCACATGACATTTGCTATGATCCTGACAAAGTCATTATCATTAATCAAACGAGATGTGCGATTTTAAATACTAATATGCATATCAATGCACGCAAATTGCTGTGCAAGCTTATAAACTGCCGGGCGGATATAAAAATAAAATCTTCAGCTTTCTTTGCTGTAATTACATATATACTGATCTGCCTCTAGGTGGTTAAATGCCTTTGCTTGTCACTTTCTGTGATCATATTCTCATAGAAATGACAAATTCATAATATGAGTAACAACAGTTCAATGAAAATAGCCTGATTACAAATCTTGATAGAAAAAAGGCATTGTTATAGGAGAAGTTTACATTTAGAATGTGGTAAATCAGATGTGTCTCAAGGAAGAAACGCTGTTAAAAAACTTACATAAATGAAGACACAGTAAGCAGAAGAGACAGTGCCCATTTCTCTTATTTTATGAGTATGATTCAGTTACAGAAAACCCTCATCAGAGGAATCAGTTCAATTTACTATTTTCTGAAGAGATTAGAACTGCCAACTTCTGAGAGCCTCAAGAACTTTTCTGCCTTACTAACTAGGTTTAGCAGTATATTTTCCCCTATAGAACACAAACTCTCTTCATTTAGCATGCACACTGGAGAGGTCCTGTACTATAATGTTCACCCCTTTTACAAAATTATGATAAACGTTGTACAAAGTATACCTTGCGAGGTATTATTTGAAAACTCATAATTTGCTGAACATTATTGTCTTGGTAAAATGTGTAGTAACCAGAGCTCGACAAACAATACAATCTATTCGCCTGTGGTGAGTAGATTTCAGCCACGTGCCCCATTCATTCGTGGCATGCGCATGCGCATTGTGGCTCTTGCGCATGCGCAGTATGGGGCTGGCAAGTGGTTTTCGTCGCCATTTGCCAAGCCCTGGTAGTAACAGTGCATGTAAAGTTATAAAATGCTACTGCATGTTCCAAGTCTGGGGCAACAACTTCAAAGCAGTTCCCCGGAAACAAAAAGCTAACCAACATCTCAGCCGGGTGCCAACAAAATCAAGTGGACTACCACTTGACTAAGCAGCCATTTGTTGGCAGGGAGAGGATGTGTCTGAGAAATTTACGTATTGGCAGTGGATCAGACGGGGACTGTTGTTAAGCAATAAGGAAAAATCCATTGCAAATGTACATTTACAATTATTTTTGCCATGCCTCTGTCATAGCTCTGAGACACTTCTTACACTAACCTTTAGATATACTTCTATACCAATCTCAACTTTGAGACACTTCACACACTCAACAACAAATCTCCTCATATCTCAGCCACATCTCTGCAACACTTCCTGCCTGAACCCCAGCTAGAGATGATTCTGGGGAGGAGGAAAAGATATAAAAACGAAGAACAGCTGTTGTCCCCCCTCCCTCCGCCTTATTTCTATCATGGCATCAACAGTATTTGAAAGATAAAGACACATCATTGAACTGGGGGAGGGGTGCTCACCTCCCAGATTGCTATAAACATGTGGTGGGAACAACCTTTTTGACTGTAAATTCATTTAGCTCATTAAGTTAGGTATTAGTCTGTGTTTTACCTTTTGTTTCTGTATAAACAGTTCTGGCTTTTATGTCTCATTACTTCTAATCACGTGACATCTATTTTTCTGTAGTTAGTAAATGTGTTTTATTTTTTGATGTAAACCAATGTATGTGTTTGAAGTGTTTGGGAACCTCCATCTGAGATAACAGGCTCTGTGCACATCTAATACATAAAGGAGAATGTTTGTATGTTTGTGCTCTAATAACTTGGACACTATGGCTGTGTCTAGACTACATGCCTCTGTCGGCAGAGGCATGTAGATTAGACACATAGGCAAAGTCAAATGAAGCCGCGATTTAAATGATCGCGGCTTCATTTACATTTACATGGCTGCCGCGCTGAGCCGACAAACAGCTGATCAGCTGTTTGTCGCTCAGCGCGCTAGTCTGGACGCTCCCCTGCCGACATCAAAGCCCTTTGTCGGCAGCCCTGTTATTCCTCGTGGGATGAGGTTTACCGGGGCTGCCGACAAAGGGCTTTGATGTCGGCAGGGGAGCGTCCAGACTAGCGCGCTGAGCGGACAAACGGCTGATCAGCTGTTTGTCGGCTCAGCGCGGCAGCCATGTAAATGTAAATGAAGCCGCGATCATTTAAATCGCGGCTTCATTTGACTTTACCAAACAAACAAATCTACATGGCTCCGTCGACGGAGCCATGTAGTTTAGATGTACCCTATAAGACCTACCACAGCCAAACTTTTCATGGGATAATCTTTCCTTCAGGAGAAGGTTTTAAGGTACTGTGGGAGGGAAGAGATGAGAGACCGAACCTCTCGCTGGGGCTGCATGGAGGTTGGCAGTGCGGGGAGAAATGGCTTCCCTGCTATTACTGGAAGCATATGTGAGGCCCCTCTTCAATACTAAAATTGGCTCGGGGCCCAGTGGCCGACCAATGGGCGGGGGGGGGGGGGGGGTTGCTGCCAGGACTCGCTCTAGGCGGAGGGGGCAGGGCTGATGTTCCCGCTCAGCTGCCACTTTGAAAAGGTGTCCGGAAGGAGATGCATCGGGGTACCGGAGGTGAGAGTGGGGCAGGGGGAAGAAATGAATGGGGGGGGGTTGGTCCGGGGGGGCTGGATTGTTGGGGAGCACGTGGGGGGGAGGGCAGGATTGGAGGACTGGATCATTGAGGGGTGGGCTGGTCCAGGGGGGCTGGACCATTGGGGGGCGAGTGGGGGGAGGGCAGGATTGTAGAGGGGTGGGACTGGACCATTGGAGGTGAGTGGGGGGAGAGCAGGATTGTAGGGGGATGAAGGAAGTGGGGCTGGACAATCCTGCAGGGAGTGAGTGCGAAATGAAGCCTGTGGGGGGGGGGGAGAGGGGGAGTGGTGTTCTCTTTTGAGGGGAACCGGCCCAAGAGACAGCACTGGATAAAGCTGGGTGGGTGAGAAATTAATCCAAGGTAGGGGGAAGGGGGGGATCCCTCAAAGGGACTGGACTCAATGACCTTTCAGTTCTAGGAGCTAGGCAATCTCCATTATTATTGTTTTATTATTATTTCAATCTGGGCTCTGGTCCTGGGTTTGATGCTGGATGATCCTGGGGGCGGGGGGTGAGAGATGCAGTCCGTGGGGGGGCAGCTGGTCAAGGGGGTGGTGCTGGAGGAGGGCTATAGAGGTGCCAGCAGGCTCAGGTAGTTGACTCCTAGTTTCATCAAAAGGATGGGAGAAGAGTTCGAGGTGTCACTTTGAAATCTCTCAGATTCAGTAGGGCCAGCCCCATTGATTGAGGCTTCCCTGTACTCAGCTCTTGGATGAGAATGTGCAGACCCAGCATGCCTCTCCCCTACTTCACCACCAAAAAAAAATTAGCTTCTACAAGGAAGCAAAACATTGCACTACTGAAGAGGGGCCTCCGTATGCTTCCAGCACTGGTGGGGAAACATGCCATGGTGATTTGGGGGCTCTCCCTTCCCCTGTGCTTCTAATGGCTCCAAGACGCATGGCGTGGGAAGAAAACAGACCTAGTTTCTATTGTGACTTTTGTATCTCAGTTTGCCAACTCAAACAGCTCTGATTCTCCACATGGCAACGCCTCTTTTTTGAGTCAGAGATTTTGCTTTATGCAGCAGTAGAAACGCATGGGGGGTCTGCCATAATGGCCAGATGTCAGGCCCTGGCAGCTGCGGTGTGGCTGGAGGCTGTCAGGACCCACTTCTGTTTTTCTAAATTTTGTTCCTCTGGTTTCTCGGGCAACGCCGGGTAAGTCCAGCTAGTCATTTTCGATTAACAAAATGAGAGGGCTTTTAAAATACGTCTATATAGTACAGGACGGTGCTGGGCAAGATAAGACGCACGTTGCCGGTGACAAACCTGGAATTGGGAATATTCTGCAATATAATTTCAGGAGTGGCTGGTTAGGACCCCTATCACCCCACTGGGGTAATTTATGAGCCACAAAAAAACTAGTTTGAAAGGTTCATAGTTCAGTTGAGTTTTGAAGGGATTCTTCTTAATGGAAATTGGGCATTGCATTTACTGGGACCTTCAAAAACCTCCCAAATCAGGGTTTCTCTCTGCTGATTCCTCAAAACAAACAACATTGTTTTAATGAAACACTAATTCATAGTGCCAGCACATGCAGGCAACAAAGAACACGCCTGCTCGCTCAAGTTGTAATGAAGATGAAGCTGCCAAGGTAGTTAGTGAATGTTGCAGGAGGACTGTTTGTTGCAATGTCAACTTTATTTAGAAGTGAGTAACACAATGCTAGCATAAATGCAATGCCCCTTTGGACACAAGCAATTAACAGTCTTTTATTACAGTAAAATGGGATTCATGGATTTTTATATTTGTTTGTTTCCATCTCCATTTCCCGAGCAGGTCTATTAAAAGGAAGTGATTTACTGTGTAACTTGGAGTAAACACAACTGGAAATTACTGTAAGCTTTCTAATTGAGTCCCATCTGATTAATGGCTCAAATTTATACAGACTCCTGTAGACACCTGGCATGGCTGCATGCAGTGTGCTTTAATGAGCCCTGCTTTGAGGGCCCTGTGTCTCTGAACTAACATCAGCTTGGATTTATAAAAGCATGGCCGTGTCACAGTGGACATAACTTTGTCCAAGTGGGCCCTGACGCCTCACTGTGCAGTGTTCCCCCGGACAGTGGAAATGGTGTTTACTTCCAGCTTCCCAAAAGATAGACGCTGGTGAAATGCTCACATAATGCATTTTAAAAACCCATGTGGTCTGCACCATTCTCTGTGTTTTTAAAGTCTCAGCACCTGGAGTCATGGGATTTTAGGAGCGTCTCAGCATTTTTGGAAGTAAGAGTGTAGCCTCATAGTTGTAGTGGAAAGTTTGAAAATGTACCTTCTGTCAATCTAAGAACCTCTTAAGGACTCCTGCACTTTCATTTCTGATCACCTCACAATCTTTAATGTATTTATCCTCACCACACCACTGTGAGAGAAAGTATGTAATTGGGCTACTGAGAGACTACAGGCATGTCCACACTATGGAGAAGATAGACGTTGCTGCAGTTGATCTTCCAGGGTTTGATTTAGTGGGTCTAGTGAAGACATGCTAAGTCGAACTCAGAGAGCACCCCCATCAGCACCAGTACTCCTGGTCCTCACAAGGAGTAAGAGAAGCCGTCGGGAGTGTTTCCTTCTGTCGACCTCCCACTTTGTGGATGGCGATTTAAGATAAGACTTCTTCACACAGCGCATAGTCAACCTGTGGAACTCCTTGCCAGAGGAGGCTGTGAAGGCTAGGACTATAACAGAGTTTAAAGAGAAGCTAGATAATTTCATGGAGGTTAGGTCCATAAAAGGCTATTAGCCCGGGGATAGAAATGGTATCCCTGGCCTCTGTTTGTCAGAGGCTGGAGAGGGATGGCAGGAGACAAATCACTTGATCATTATCTTTGGTCCACCCCCTCTGGAGCACCTGGCACTGACCGCTGTCGGCAGACAGGCTACTGGGCTAGATGGACCTTTGGTCTGACCCAGTACGGCCGTTCTTATGTTCTTATGATATGTCAACTCCAGCTACACAATTAACATAGCTGGAGTTTATATCTTCAAGCATGGCCCCCCATGTATAGAATCACAGAACACTAGGACTGGAAGGGACCTTGAGAGGTCATCGAGTCCAGTCCCCTGCCCTCATGACAGGACCAAGTACTGTATGATAACATCTTCATGGCTGACCTTGAACAGTGTTTTCTCAGCTCCCGCCCCCAGCACCCTTACTCTACTTACGCTACACTGATGACATTTTCATTGTATGGACCCATGGGAAGAAGACCCTTGAAGAATTTCACAGGGATTCTTCCATCCCACAAGCCATTTAAAAAAAACAGCTTGAAAGAGAGGCTGCAGGACTTGATTTCATTTATAAGTTGAGAGGTCATCGAGTCCAGTCCCCTGCCCTCACAGCAGGACCGAACACCATCTAAACCATCCCTGGCAGCTGTCTGTCCAACCTGCTCTTAATTATCTCCAGTGATGGAGATTCCACAACCTCCCTGGGCAACTTATTCCCGTGTTTAACCACCCTGACAGGTAGGAAGTTATTCCTCATGTCCAGCCTAAACCTCCCTTGCTGCAGTTTAAGCCCATTGCTTCTTGTCCTGTCCTCAGAGGCCAAGGAGAACAATTCCTCCCCTCCCCCCTATGACACCCTTTTAGATACCTGAAAACTGCCATCATAGAAAATCTTCCCTTCTACTTTACTTTTAGAGTGGGACTATCTTGCAACATGGGATTGCAAAGAATCCCTCCAATTCTTGCCCAGCACCCCTCCCCTCCGGTCACCTCTGCTCCCATTAGAAAGATGGGGAGGGAATGGGCTGAGTTCATTGTGGGAAAACCCATAACTTCAGCGGCTGTGTCTAGACTGGCAAGTTTTTCTTCAAAAGCAGCTGCTTCTGTGGAAAAACTTGCCAGCTGTCTACACTGGTCGCTTGAATTTCCACAAGAACACTGCCGATCTCATGTAAGAAATCAGTGCTTCTTGCGGAAATACTGTGCTGCTCCTGTTCAGGCAAAAGTCCTTTTGCGCAAAGCTTTTGTGCAAAAGGCCCGTGTAGACAGCAAAAAAGCCCCGATCGCCCCAAGAAAAGTGTTTTGGGTCAATCACAAAATGTTTCATTTTCAACAAAATGGCATTTCCTGTTGGAAAAAAGTTCCGTTGGAGAATGTGCATCCAGCTCCCTGCATTAAGGGACACAGCTGCAGCGGCTTGTACCACCAGCGGAAAGTAACTAGCAAACTACTGAAAGTATTTGAGTTGTGTTTTCATGTGGCTCATCAGGGCAGCAGTTACGGGCGGTCTAGACTGCTGCTACCATTGACAGCTCAGACCAGGACTCTTCTGAGGGACCCTGTGAAGCTAGACACAGCAGGAAGTCCGTCACTGCAAGGCCCAAGTGCAGCACCCTCAGCTCACTGATTGGCCCGGGCTGGTCTAGAGACTAGGAAGCCATGAGGAGCAGCTGTCCGAGAGGTGATTCAGGCCGGGGGCTTGAGCACCAGGCCTTGCTTTGCTGTGGACTCTCGACTCTGGTTTCTGACTTGGCTCAAGCCAGTCTCCACCACCAGCCTCCTGACTGCAAGTCGGTGCGTGTGGACAGCCCATCGCTGGCCCTGCACTAGCACAGACTCCAGTGAACCATGGATCTCAGCCTGAGAACATCTTCCTGAGCTTCTGCCCAGCCAGTCAATGAACCCCACCTTCCCACCACACCGGCCCTTTGACACCCCCTTCCCCCGCACTGCTGCCTGGTTTCTATGCACAGATCCATGCTCACCCAGCCCTCCCAGCCACCTCTAGATGGGAAACAATTTACACACACAGCACAAAAGAAATAGCAGAAAGCAGCAAACAAATCAGAAAGATTTGTGCCATTTCACTAATCTCCTGCCTGGCCTCCCGCCAATTCCTCTGGTCTCCCCATTCTGCGTTGACTTCCCTTCCCTTGTCCCATCCCTCCTGAATTTGGAGGCTCCTCAGGATTGGGCTCTTGTCTTGTTTACTTGCCCTTCTGGTGTGTCGTTGGGTCATGAGAATTCAGGGCAGCTCCTGACAGCTGAAAATGCCCCTCCCACTCAGGTGAGGTAAGTAGAATTTCAAACAACATTCCGGATGTCTGAAGTGATGCCAGGTTGCAACTATTAAAACACAGAGCAGCAGCAAAGTGCTCCCAAGACTTTAAAGACTATATTTGGGCCTGACCCAAAGCCCGCTGAAATCTGTGGAAAGATGCCTGTTTACTTTAATAGTCTTTGCATCAAGCTTTTATCCTAATGTCCCACCATTAATATTCCCTTGCTCCTGAATTGAATATTATGATATATTTTCATAGACTACAAGTTCTATAAAATTAGCAAAGTCTTCTTTTTTTAGAAGCCCAATTAAAATCTATAGTGGGCAGAGGGGGAGGGGGTTTGTGGGTCTAATATACTGTACCCGTAATCCTGTAAATTGATCAAGGACAGAAAGTATTTCATCCTAAGCCTTCTGAGCACAATCAGTTTCATTTACTGCAGACTTATAGGCTAAGTTTAGACTGGCATGATTTTCCGCAAATGCTTTTAATGGAAAAGTTTTCCGTTAAAAGCATTAGCGGAAAAGAGAGTCTAGATTGGCATGTGATAGAAATGTAGCCGTGTTAGTCTGGGGTAGCTGAAGCAAAATGCAGGACAATGTAGCACTTTAAAGACTAACAAGATGGTTTATTAGATGATGAGCTTTGATCTGAGGAAGTGGGTCTGGCCCACGAAAGCTCATCATCTAATAAACCATCTTGTTAGTCTTTAAAGTGCTACATTGTCCTGCATTTTGCTTTAGATTGGCATGGACACTTTTCTGCAAAAGCACTTTTTGTGGAAAAGCATCCATGCCAATCTAGACGCAGTTTTGCGTAAGAAAGCCCCGATCGCCATTTTTGCCATCGGGGCTTTTTCCGCAAAACAGTTTTTATCTGTCGACACTGGCCCTCTTGCACAAAAACATTTCCGGAAAAGGGCTTTTGCCTGAATGGAATGTCAAAGCATTTGTGCAAGAAGCACTGATTTCGGACAGTAGAACGTCAGTGCTTTTGCGCAAAATCAAGCGGCCAGTGTAGACAGCTGGCAAGTTTTTGTGCAAAAGCGGCCACTTTTGCAGAAAAACTTGCCAGTCTAGACGCAGCCATAGTCTATAGGATGGGACAAACTCAGAAAAGGTAAATCACATCAGATCTTACAGCAAGCCTTGGGGGAAAGGACAGCAAGCTGCACTGCTGTTTTGTTTGCCTTTGCAAGTGTGCTGTGGTCCTTTCACATTTGTATTCCCCAGGGCCCTGCTAACTCATGTTGGTCTTCTGGCTGGTCCCAAGTGAGTTGTCAGATTTTAAAACTCTAAGGCGGCAAAAAGGATTATTGATTGGAGACATGGTTGTCCTTATCTTAGAATCATAGAATCACAAGGTTAGAAGAGACCCCAGGAGATCTTGTTTCAGTGTCCTTAATCTTTTTATATACTTGTGTAAGAATGGAAGTTACCAGTTAAAGAGCTGTGGTCATAACTGTCATCATAAAAACTCACTAGTGTGCTCTGTGTGCATTCCTTATTGAAAGGTGAGTGTCTGCTCATTCCAATTCAGTTACTTATCAGAGCCGGGTCTAAACCCAACACCCCCCCCCAAACATTCAAGGCATTTGCAGACCAAATCCTCCATCCAACTTACACATTTTTACAGCAGCAGTGTCTGGATTTCAGTGGTAGTTGTTTGTAAGGAAGCTTTCACGCAGTCTATAAATAAAATTAGGATGCAAATGATGTAGGTGTGACAAGGGGAATTGTTATTCCTGAAACAATAGCTGAGCAAATAGCTCAAAAGTACTTATCTGAATATTTATTCACGTTCGTTTGCTTTTGTTTATGCCTATCCTTTCTTGTGTTTGCTTTCCCAGAATAGTCGAGCAAATTCTGGGAATAGTGGTAAACAGCAATTGTAAGTGAATATTAGGTAATACTCATGGGAACTGATTATAAAAGAGTTACCCTCAACCAGTCATGGAACAGAAATATTGCAGACTGCAGCTTGTTTTTCTGTTTTCTTTTTCAAGCTCTTTTGGTGAAAAGAACTTGGGGTACCCCTGGGGTTGGTTTCAAGTGACCACTGCTGTTTGTGGGTTCAAAAGTACTTGATAGTGGCAGCAGATTCCCCAAAATCTGGGTATTAAGATTTTTTGGGGAAGGTTTTTTTTTGTACCTACAGAGGCAAGGTTTTGGGGTGCTCTTGCGGGCCCCAACTCCTGCATTCATCGTGCAAGAGTGAGGAACAGCCTTGACAGCTCATGGCTGGGATCCTTTGAACATGGCCTCCACTGGGAACACGCTTCATGGTGGCGAGGTGTCTCCCAGGTGGGGGTGAGCATTGAAAGACACAAGCGGACGGGCTGGTTGGAACAGATGGGTACAGGGTGTTGGCATGTCTAGACCCCAGGGAGGAGGTTCCGGGAGCACTTGGGCATTGTGGGAAGTGCTTTGTATTCATATCTGTCAGTGAGAAAGAAGCTATTTCCATATATTTGCATATATATTTGCATGTATATGCAATCACACTTAAGTTGCGACCCTCGGCATGTGCTGTGAGTATCGTTGTGGCCCCCGGGGCTTCCAAAGTTGAGTAGCCCTGCTCTAGGACATGAAGAGCAACATGTTGCTAGCATGTTCAGCTCATAGCAAATCCACTAAAGATATACCAACTAACCAACTCGTCTCCATCACAACTCTGAGACACTTCCCACAGTAAACTTCAGATAGCCTCTATCTCAATCACAACTCCAGTCTCTGGAGTACATCCATCTTGGAAGGGTCATCCAGTCCTTAGATCTTAGATTTGAAGAGAATCCCATTGTTCTTGCTGTGGAAAAGTACAGCTACAAGATGGAGTTTGTCACGTGAGCAAATCACCTGTCCATACTTGACTCGGTTCTTTACAGGCAGAAGCCATTGCTTCCATGTTAGTCCGAATGTTCACAGAAAGCTCATCAGATGTGGACTGGCACACTAAAGGCCCATTGTCAGTCAAGTACTTCTACCCAACATGACTAGTTCTTACACAGTGCGTTGGCCAAACCTCCGTTAGTCTCCCAGAAGCAAATATTTCAAATACAAGAACATAGCCAATACTCATAATCTCAAATTCAAAAATGATACATCATATGAATGGCATAATAATAACCCATGAATTATAAGCTTTTCATAGACACCTCATTTGGCACACTTTGTACAATATTTGCTGCAAACCTATAACAGCGGTTGCAACAAGGATTTGTATGTTCATATTTCAATCAAATAACGCTCCACCCCAATGCAAAATTGATGCAGGAATGGATGACACACGTCTGCCTCCCAGGGACTTCCCATTCTTGGTCATTAGAACATCAGTATTCTTGCGCAAATACTCGCGGCCAGTGTAGACAGGCGGCAAGATTGTTGCGCAAAAGCGGCTGCTTTTCTGCAAAACCATGCCAGTCTAGACACAGCCTCAGTGTATAACAGGAATGGTCTAGGAAACCCATGTTTGTTTGAACAGGCTTCCTCACTGTAAAGTTCATTATGGAAGCAACAATACTACTGCATCTTTTTACAAACTCAAAGTAAAACCTGGTTAGACCAGTAGCGGATTGGATCTGCTCTTGTAGCATGGTTCCTGTATGTTATGTGATCTTGATAAGAGCTAAGGAAAGCAGTTAATTTAGCCATACAGGCTCTGGCAAATTCTTCTAATTCAATTAACATCAAGTCAATGTAGATATTTATGTTTGCCACATAAGCAATATGGTAGTGTTGACTCAGTTTCCCTTTTCATACAGCACATTAGATCTGGAATGTATTTTCTCCTTGGAAACTTTCAAGACTATTCCCAGGAACCAACTGTGAAATATCACCTCCACAAGGTCTTTCAACATACAGGGTGTGTCTAGACTACATGCCTTCGTCAATGGAGGCATGTAGATTAGACAGACCGGCAGAGGGAAATGAAGCCGTGATTTAAATGATTGCGGCTTCATTTAAATTTACATGGCTGCTGCGCTGAGCCGACAAACAGCTGATCAGCTGTTTGTCGGCTCGCGCGCTAGTCTGGACGTTCCCCCTGTCGACATCAAAGCCCTTTGTCGGCAGCCCCGGTAAACCTCATCCCACGAGGAATAACGGGGCTGCCGACAAAGGGCTTTGATGTCAACAGGGGGAACGTCCAGACTAGCGCGCGAGCCGACAAACAGCTGATCAGCTGTTTGTCGGCTCAGCGTGGCAGCCATGTAAATTTAAATGAAGCCGCGATTATTTTAATCGCGGCTTCATTTCCCTCTGCCGGTCTGTCTAATCTACATGCCTCCATCGACGGAGGCATGTAGTCTAGACACACCCACAGTGTGTGCTTATGGAGCACTCTTACGATGGTCAAGGGTTTTTCTAAACGCTCATGCACGTTGTACATTGTTGCTGATATAAAAAACTGTAAAAGAGTCAACCTTAGCACCTCCACTGCAAATATACATTTACAGTCATTTTTGCCACACCCACTCTTGGCCCAATATCACTGGTATTTTAAGGTTAGCCCATGGCTTCCCTTTGCAAACTGAAGCTCTTTCCGTCTTCCTTGTCTGGTAGGATGAAATTCTGCTTTCCCTTGCTAAACAGAATCAGTTGGCTGGCAGGGAGTGTCCTCTCTGCTAACAACGACCATCAAGTCAGGTAATTTGCAGTCATCCAGACACTAGCCTGTGAGCCCCAGAGGGAAGGGGGATGGAGGGAGCAGGGAAGGGTGACAGTGTAGGGGAGAGACAGGGCAGGGCCTCAGGCAAGGGGCAAGGCAAGAATTTTTGGGTTTGTACAGTGAAACAACCCTACCAGGTAGGAATGTGGAAGCCTGGCCAAGCCAGCAGCTAGGTGGGCACCAAGAGCACAGGGGCTGCACTACCCAAATGTCAAGAGGCCTGTGCAGGCCTGGCTTATATGCGCTGGGGGCCCGTGGACTGTTCTGCAGTGGGGCCTGGAATTGCTAGGCCTGTAGGGCTGCTGTTTGTAGGTCAGGCTTCTGTACAGATATGGACTGGCTACCCAGCTTCCTTCTTAGAGACACACCAGAGGTGTGTGATGATTTATCTGAAGATGATTGTAATTACCTTCTGAGATGGCCAGCATCTCTGCTCCTGGGTCAATTTTATATTCAATTGTCCTGCCACAAATACTCGAGTTCACTCTCTTTTATCATGTGCGCTAGAGTCCAGAAACAATGTTGTTGATTGTCAGCTCCCTGGCTACAATCGTAAGCCAACAGCTCCAAAACGTCCATATTTTGTGCATTTATTACATCTTGCATCTTTGACTAAACATACATTTTTGGGTTATGAATTTCTCAAGGGCTTCTTTGTTTCACTTGAAGGCCTTAAATTGGTCCCACTCACTGTGCGCCTGTTTACAGCATCCAAGCTCGTTCCTGGTTTTTCAAGATGCAGCTTGTAATGGGATGCCCATCTCGCACAGAACTGGAAGGGCTTAGATGGCCAAGCAATTAGTGACCAGCAGGAGGCAGCAAACCAGTGCTGTGCTTTGTTCCACTCTCTGACTAGTTCCAACTACTTTGCTGTCTGTATAACGGAGGGTAGATTAAAGTCTCTCTAATTGCAGCTGCTGTGATAGGTTCTTGTCTGTGAACCCAATCACTACCCTCTCTCTGATACTTTCATGTTTTTTGCAATCCCCAAACCACAGCTTTCAGCCAATGCATGCAGCTTGTGTAAAAGATTCAGTATTTTCCAATAGGTTTTGAATTTTCCCGTGGAAACATGCTCTTTCATAATTTCCCTGAGGTGTAAAGTATGCATCAAAGAGCCAAAACTCTTTTATAGCATCGGTGTGACCATCTTTGACAGTCAAGGTAAATGATTTAAAAACATGCTTTGCCTGCTTCTCTGCGCATAAATTAAATACGATACTTGAATATTTTCAGCTTCCTCACCGAGACTGGTAGCAATGTGAAATCTTCTAACATATACAGCTTCCAGTCTGTGCAGTCTAAAAGGATAGCCAAGCTGAAGTTCTCTGGGGCACTGATGGTTGCATTTTTATGAGATCCTGCAATTTTCTGTTTTTCTCCTACCTTCTAACTGAAACCCGTGTTGCTACTTTTCCTTCTGTTTCTGTTTTTCTCTGGCACTAGTTCACTTCTCACATCAAGCCATAGAATCTTAGAGTCCTAGGCTGGAAGAAATCTCATGGGTCATCAAGTCCAGTCCCCTACCCAAAACAGGACCAACCCCAACTTAATCATCCCATCCAGGGTTTTGCCAAGCATGGACTTCCTGTGCATTGCAGGACTGCTAGCAAGTCAGGCTTTTGTACTATAAGCAGTTATGGACTGGCTCAGAGATTCCTTCCTAGAGAGTTAACACCAGCTGTGTTTATTGTAAGTTCCTGTTGCAAACTGCCAGGAATGACCACGCTGAGCTACAGGTACATGGCACAAAGTGCTACACAGTCGCCGAATAGTGTCACACTATTTAGCATTCCCTTACATCCCCATGAATCCGTCCAGAGGTAGTCTGCTCTTTTCAATGGAATCGCCATAGTAATGCAGATCAGAATCTGGCCAATGGTATCTTTGCCATCCTGGCCTATTGTCTACACCAGTTCTGCATCTATAATTGAGCCGTGCAAGGAGGAGTCGTCTGTTCTAGGCAGCACAATCTTCCCAAAGCTCACGCTGGGTCTGAGCTGCTGCAGTTGCAGCTGATCTGTTTCTAACTAGCAGGGTTGGTCCCGGACTCCCTGCTCCACGCTAAGATATGATTATTCATCTTTTCATTTGTATTATTTTCGTGCATTGGAGGCTCAGTCCTGGGCCAGGGCTGCTTTGTGCACACACAGAAGAAGAGATGGTTACCCCCATTTAACAACCTGTTGTGAAACAGGCTGAAAGGTTAGTCACTTAAGGCTCAGGGTCATTTATGCATTATTTTGGAAGGGTCAAATTAAGCGCTAACCCAAGAATTGCTGTGGGGCAGGGTTTCTAGCAGGGGAAAGGCAGGGAGAGTTTATTCTGGAGTGATGCCAGCCCTACTTCTCAAAACCCTTCCCAGCCCCTGATGTGCTCCCTATGGCCCTGGTTGCAAATCCCCCATAGTCTGTGACATGCTGTGATGTAGTGGGGGTACCTTGCTGGTTGCTAGGCTTGGGCTGTGGGAGACCCCCACTGGCTGCTGTCTGGACCACGTCCTAGCCGAGTAGCTGATGGGACAGGGAGGGAACCTGTCTGACCGGTTACCTCCTGGGGAGAGGAACAAAGGGAGGTGGATGCCGCCCCTGGCTGGGGGGCAGGGCTGGAAGGGATGGTTAATTAGTGGCTGTCTGGGATCATGGAGGAGACAGCCTAGGGAAGGGGCTGGAATTTAGGGGCCCAGTCGCCCCATCTCAAGGGGGCCTGAGGCATCCTCGGTCTGCCCTCTAACCAGATTCCATCTGTGCTGTGCTGTATCCTGGAGAAGCAATAAACTCCCTCTGTTCTACTGGCTGGGGGAGTCTGTTTGTGCCACTACGGGGGTGCAGGAGTCTGGGAAACCCCAGTGCGCCGTCACACATGTGCTGTCCATATACATCATCCCTCCACACCGGGAAATCTCCCCATTCCTCGGCTTGCGCTCTCTGGTGCAATTAGACTCCTTGTAGCTGGAGATGATTCCTGGTCTCTGGCATCATCTGCATGCTTCATGCCACCTACTCACCTCTGCAGAGTTTATCCGTGATGGCCCTCTGGGCACCCTAATGCCAAAGGGCAAGAGGCTGTCTGGTATCTGGCAGGATGTCTCAGCTGGCCTAAGCAGAACACTGGGCCCCAACTCTCTGTCATCATCTGCAGTGAACACATATCATGTAAGGCATCATCTGTAGGCTAGTAGCACCCTGGTGATGAATATTATTGTGAGGGAAATGTGACTACATATAAACACACGCTGGAAAAGTGTCTTAAACATGTTTGTCCGCCCAGGACAAAGGCAGGTGGTCCTGCCTGCTCTAATCTCTCCTCAGTTGTGAGGACAATGGAAGTATGCTTCCCAAATGTTAAACAAAACCCTCAGACTAGCAAATAAGTGAGGGAGATGGCCCAGAGTTATCCCAAAGGGAGGTGGGGGAGACTGCAAAAACTCACTTTGCTTCAGCTCTCTAATGAGCTCAGCAAGCTAAGCCCCCAGGAGGGCTGCAGGACTTTGAAAACAAAGGGAAACGCTGAGGGCATAAGCATAGAGTGACCGCCATTTTGGCACCCTTCACCTGAGGAGTCAAAGAACACAAGCACTTTGAGCTCTCTTTTGGTTCCTTGCTAGGAACCTGCCAGCTATTCTGGGACAAGCGTGGTGAGAGAATCACCCTGAATAAAAGGTCCTCCTTTGGTAAGCAAGGGCTCGTCTACACTCTGGAGAAGATCGACCCTCTGCAGAGGTTGATCTTCTAGTATTCAATTTAGTGGGCACAGTGCAGACCCCTAAATCGAATCCTATACTCAGGGGTGGACGTGACTCCAGGCCAATTCGGCCATCGTCTAGGGCGCCGCCTTCAACGGGGCACCCGATGATGATGTCACGGGGTGCCCAATGATGATGTCACTCTATTGATGGCTGTGCAGGCGGGGGCACCGATTGCGCATTCCGCCTGGGGCTCCAGCTGCCGCAGCCCACTTTAGGCCGCTCCTGCCTGTACTCCTCTTTCTGTGAGGTGCAAGGGAAGCCGACGGAGCATGTGCTCTAGTGTAGACCAGGCCTTAGGTTTTAGTGTTCAGAGCACTTTGTTTCCAACCACTTCTATCCAAATTGCTTAAATACCTTGCTCTTGTTTTCTTCCACAGCCATATCTGGGTAGTGTTGAAACTGCAGAATGAAATCCTCAGGCGGGTGCTGTACACTGTCTCTTGAAAGGGGCAGTAAATGTGACTTGGTTTAGGGAGGGCTGCAGCGAGAGGGGCTGAACATTGGGTTTGGGGTGGCTGGGAGCAGGCATGGTTGTCGGGGGTTACCCTTGAAGCGTAACCAGAGTGGAAGAAGCCAGGGTGAGGACATCATGCTATAGGCAGGCTGCTGGTGGCAGGGCTCTGTGCCAAAGCTGGACAGCACAGAAGATCCCGGGGTTACAAGGCAGGGGATGACACAGCTCCACACCGGTCTGGATGAACCCCCCCCAATGTCAGAATCTGGGAGCTGGGTCATGAACCTCTGGCACTGGTGATATGGCTGGGGAAGACTCTGAAACAAGGCAGACACAGGGACAGTGATGAAAACTGGCCAGGGAAGGCGTGGCAGCGTTCTCTGGGGTCTTAGGAGGGGCAGGCAGAGCTAAGCATCAGGATTTATCATGCCTCTGCTGCTTTAAGGTCTAAATCTTTTGCCATCACATTTTGTGAACAGCTAATTGCATCTTCAGAGAGGCTGATGGTGGTTACTGACCTCACCATGGGACTCCTCTCCAAGTGCTCCGGATTTAGTGGGGTTTTGATGGACGAGAAGTGCGTTCTATTCCGTTGAGGGTCACTCCACCACCTCACACTGCAGATGTGTGGTCCTGGAGCGTTGTGCGGTACCGTTAGGATACTAAGCCTCATGTTTCCAGGCTTAAGCTGATCTCTGTGAGGTGACATCTGCACCAGGTGGAGGTGCAATTCCCAGCTTGGGACTGGGTAGATGTGCGTGTTAATTCTCCTTCAGCGCATGAACTAGCTGCCTGATGACTGCCGTGCCCAGCCCCCTCAGCCCTCGGGCAACTAGACTGAGCTAGCTCACAGCTATTGTTAGTGAGCTGGGAACACCAGTGCCTTAGGAACTGGGACAAGGACTAAGGAGGGTGTGAGGGAACAGACTAGCCTACATGTACTACTGCACGGTGCTGATACCTTCTCGGAAGCAGCCGGGACTGGCCACTGTCGGAAACAGGACATTAACCTTGGGTCAGATCCAGAAGGGCAATCTCCATGTTCTACCTCCAGACTCTGAGTCCATACAGTGTCCCAGTAGCATAGGCTGTCCTCAGACAGGCTGGCTCCTGATGGGGGAGGAGGGCGACTCTTCATCTGTTACATAAACCAAGATGTCTTGGGAGACATTCAAGCAGTGGAGAGAGAACAGAGCAGTGAACATTTTTCATTTTGGATGTAATCAAAGTGCTGTAGTTAGGAAAAAAATAAACCCAACTTTCAAAAGGATCATGAGATGGATTCATTCCAGGATTATTCAAATATCTTGCTTTGGGGTAATATACTTCACTTTTAACTTTAATATCACATTAGAGACTGGTTTCTGGGATGGCGGCTACCGTATTCTGAATACTTTATTACCAGTCTGTGGGAGCCGGGGAAGTATTTTTTGATAATAGAAATGAATAATGCATCATGCATTCATTGCCTTCCAGACAGATTTGTTTACAAATAATTTTGTTTAAAGAACATTATTGTTTTACCATTTGCACTCTGATTTACTTCCAAAGGCTGACTGGTCAGCTATCATTAAACTAGAATATTTTTAAGTACAAAAATATATTGTTTGCAATATGTTCCTTTGCAAGACTTTACGTGGGGCTGCCTGTCTTCAAATTACAGCACCTGCTGGAATCTTCAAGCTGATAATTTTGCAAAACATTTGAAAATATCTCCATAGTAGAGCTAGTTGGGAAATTTTCAACTCAACAGATTTTAAAACTGAAACAATGTTTTTCCCCCTGAATGTGCCTGATTTGACAAAGCTTTCGTTGGACAGGAGTCACAGGCACAGGGTGGAAAAGAGGGACCCCTCTGGCCTCAGAGTAACCAATAACCTCATGCTTACGAAACTCAGGTAGGATTTGGGAGGCCCAAGTGGAAATCCCTGCACTGTCTGATTCAGACAGATGCTCCCACACTCTTTGTGGATTGGGACGTGTTTCCATACCCCTCATGACTTGAAATTGGTTAAAAGTGAGGAAACAAAGGGTAGGAATAAATGGTCAGTTCTCAGACTAGAGAGGTATCCTCCACGGGCCTCTACTGGGACCATGCCAAGTTAATGTCCATAAATGAGCTGGAGAAAGGGGTGGCAAACTGTTCAGATGTTACAAAAGTGCTCAAGATAGTGAAGTCCACAGCCGACTGTGACACGTTTCAAAAGGATCTCACCAAACTAGGTGACTGAGCAATGAAATAGCAGATTAATTTCAATACTAATAAATGCAAAGTAGTGCACATTGGAAACCTTAATCCCAACTGTATGTATAAAAGAATGGGGTCTAACTTAGCTGTTACCTCTCCAGAGAGATCTTGGAGTCATTGTGGCTAGTTCCCTGAAAACATCCACTCAGTGTGCAGCGGCGGTCAAAGAAGCAAACAGAATGTTGGGAATCGTTAAGAAAGAAATACATAATAAGGCAGAAAATATTGTATTGCCTCTATATTTTGAATATTGCCCATGTCTTGAATATTGAATGCATATGTGGTTACTTCGTCTAAAAAAATGAAAAGGCAACAGAATGATTGGAGTGTGTCAGACGAATCAGACTGGTAACTTCCAGCTTTGAGAAGAGATGACTAAGGGGGGATAGGATCAAGGTCAACAAAATCATGACTGACGCCTTGTTTCCAGTCTAGTTGTGACTTCCAGCCACTGCACTGTGGTTAGACCTTTCTCTGCCTGTCCCATTATTAAATATTTGTCCTCAGTATTGATCTCTATAGACTGTCATCGTAGTTCCCCATAAAGTGTGTGGATGAGCAGCCATGCAGGAAGACACTAAGACCCGCCTCCCACATTTTCAGAGTGGCACAGCATGCCTGCACGGAGCTATTAGCACCTCCTGAGTCCTGCCCCCAGAGATCATAGTATCACAGAATCATAGAATCCCAAGGCTGGAAGAGACTTCAGGAGTCATCGAGTCCAGCCCCCTGCCCAAGGCAGGACTAACCCCAATTAAATCAACTCATCCAGGGCTTTGTCAAGCCAGGACTTAAAAACCTCTAGGGATGGCGATTCCACCCTCTCCCTAGGGAACCCATCCCAGTGCTTCACCACCCTGCTGGTGAAATAGTTTTTCCTAATCTCCAACCTAGACCTCCCACACTGTGACTTGAGCCCATTGCTCCTTGTTCTGCCATCTGTCACCACTGAGAACAGCCTCTCTCCATCAACTTCCTGAAGGGAGGTTCCAAAGAGGAAGGCTGCTCTCAAATTCCCCCTCACTCGTCTCTTAAGCAGACTAAAAAGCCCAAATCCCTCAGCCTCTCCCTATAGGTCATGTGTTCCAGCCCCCTCATCATTTCGGTCACCCAAATGAGAAGGCGGAGGAAGATAAGCTGATGACATGAATAGGAGTGGGGCAAGTCAGCAGAGGTGGGGAGGAGCCAGAGGGAGAGTTGACTCTGAGGGTGCGTCTAGACTACATGGCTTCATGGATGGAGCCATGTAAACTAGTTTACCTGACATAGTCAATGAGGCGGGGATTTAAATAATCCCCACTTCATTAAAATATAAATGGCCGCCACGCTGTGCCGACAATCAGCTGATCCGGCACAGCCCGGCAGTCTAGACGCCGATCGGTCAACAAGGGAAGCCTTTGTCGATCACTCCCTTATGCCTCGTGAAATCCCTGCCATCACTGTGCCTATAAAAGGGGCACAGGCTCCTTCTCAGCCAGCCCCAGCACTGAGGCTGCCGTCAGGGAAGCGTGTCTGTAAATAAAAGCAGCACCCGTCCTCCCTGGCAGCCCCACGTTCTGGGCTCCGTTGAATACAAGCTGAGGGGTTGCAGCCTCTCTTCCGGCTCCTCCAGAGCCTCCTGTTGAGGTTCTGGCTGCACTTTTCCCCACCCCTCCGTATTTTTGCACAACCTCTCCGTGGCCCGCCAAGTCGTGGGACCTCCTTGGCAACGTCCTCCTGGTCCTGGCCAAAGCCACAATCTACCCCACCAGGAGGAGGATGCTTTGAGACTGCGGGACTTATTTCCGCTCTTCCCTCCTCTCATGCAGCCGGGCAGAGTTCCACTGGGTGCTGTTTGCTGGTTCCTTAGACAGCGTTGAGTAGCAGTTGGCACTGGCTGGGGTTCTCTGCTTGGTGTTCCCCTCTGTTTCCCACATCTTGAACCTCTGACCTACACCCCTGAACCGTTTTTTCATTTACCATCCCCCCATATCATCCAGTGGTCCTTCCTGCAAGGCTGGGGGAGGGGTCTTTATGAGAGGGTGGGTTTGTATCCACCCACCTCCCAGGTGTTTCCAATAAACCTCACTACATTGCTTATAAAGAACTGGGAGGTATCTTATAACTGTGAGCAATTCCCCTGTTCAGAGCCCCATCAGAAAGCCAAGTGTAGGTGCTGGCCTGGTTAGGCAGTCTGGCTTGTTGTAAATAGCCTAGTGTAGCAGGGAACTTCCTGTATCCTAGAAAAAGCCCCGATCAGGAGGGAGAGAGATGCAGGTCTCAGCCCAGAAGAGGTGATTACAGAGGACCTGGGAGCATAGTGTAGGTACCTTCCTGGGAACACTAATGAGGAGTTCTAAGCACTGAGCCAATTAAGTTCATTCACCCTTGAGAATCCAATTTAGGGTTAAAAAAGGAGGAAAGCTCGTTCTTACCTGCCCAGCTATAAAAATGAGGTGTGAGAGGATGAGATCTAGGAGTTCTAAAATCTTGAAGGATGTGATGCCCCAAATAAGCAGTTCAATTCACTAACTACTTCCTTTGCTTAATCACTTCGGGTATGTCTACACTACCCCGCTAGTTCGAACTAGCGGGGTAATGTAGGCATACCGCACTTGCAAATGAAGCCCGGGATTTGAATTTCCCGGGCTTCATTTGCATAATCCGGTCGGCGCCATTTTTAAATGCCGGCTTGTTCGAACCCCGTGCCGCGCGGCTACACGGGGCTCGAACTAGGTAGTTCGGACTAGGATTCCTATTCCAAACTACCGGTACACCTCCACGAGGCGTACAGATAGTTCGGAATGGCTTGCTAGTTCGAACTATCTAGCCCGTGCCACGTGTAGCCGCGCGGCACGGGGTTCGAACAAGCCAGCATTTAAAAATGGCGCCGGCCGGCTTATGCAAATGAAGCCCGGGAAATTCAAATCCCGGGCTTCATTTGCAAGTGCGGTATGCCTACATTACCACCCTAGTTCGAACTAGGAGGGTAGTGTAGACATACCCTTAGGGACATCTACACAGCAACATTATTTTGAAATAACTAACGTCTACATAGCCGGCAGTTATTTTGAAATAATGTCAAAATATTGTCCAGATGGAGGACTTCTTACTCCGACTCCTGTAACCCTCATTGTACGAGGAGTAAGGGACGTTGGAGGAAGAGTGCTCTATTTTGAATAAATGCTGTGTAGACGCTTCCTATTTCAAATTAAGCTACGCAATTGACATAGCTCAATTTGTGTAGCTTAGTTCGAGTAAGCCGTACTGTGTAGCTTCACCCTGAGTTTTAAAAGCAGCTCATGACCTGATAAGCTTATTTTTCTCATATATCCAGCCCATTAGTGTAGTTTTATTTAACTTATTGTTAAAAATGCTACTTTTGTGAATTCCTATTTCCAGCCAAATGGAGCTTGATACAAATTGCCAATAAAAATTAATCACTATCTGGGAAATCATAATTCATTCTCCGTTTTCTAACATATAACAATTACAATTACGACTAAATTGATCTACATTGTTTAGCTATATACTTTCTTAAATAAATATGTATGGGTATAGTGTATAGTGCTCCAATAAATTTGTTAGTCTATAAGGTGCCACAGGACTCCTCATCGCTTTTGCAGATTCAGACTATCATGGCTACCTTCTGATACTATTTATCAATACAGCGTATGGCCTGGCAGAAGGATTATACAGAATTGTAGTTTCTTTTCTCAAGGTAGTTCTGAGCCTGCTCCTTCCTTAATCACCCAAGGTCAACAACACCCCCCCCCCCCCGCCCTCTAATCTAACTTAAGGAACATGATCGGGGGGAGGGAGGGAGGCGAGGTGGGGAGGGGGCAGCTGCCTGTACCCCACCAAGAGGTTTTGCTGGGGCAGGATCCTTGTTCCCCTGTAGGCTACAGCCATCAGGCAAGCTGTGACACATTAAAGTAGTGCTCTGTAACCCTATATTCCTCATTCGTATCGGGTTGATTGTCACACAAAGCAGGCCAGGTCAGCTATCATATGAAAGAAACCTCTTGAAACCCTTTATTCTGCCAAAGTGTGTCTATTGTTACTGGGCATGGCGTTGTGTATGGCTGCTAGTGAAATAGTTTGTAAATGTAGGAGTTGCCCTATGTTAGTTCTCCAGTGATAGGAGGTGACCAATACCTGAGAGGGCATAGAACAATCACCACCAAACAGCGGGGGAGTATTAAACAAGGGATTAGTGTTTCCATGACAGTTGGGCAAGCACCACACAGTGATTTAGTTGCACAAGAAATCACCATGGAGATTGCTGAACTCTGGGGCTTGGCAAAAGCCACCAGGACGTGACTGGCCTTGTGTTTTCGGGGCACATGGGCTGAGAGCATAAAACTGGGGACAGAGGCATCATGCTTTTACCCTTTTCCTCCTCCATGCACACTGACGGCCACACAAACTATGAGACAAAAACTTGAACTGAGAAGACGAGTCTTAAAGAGAAAGCGTGTGTATTAAGGGATCTAACCGAACTGCACCGTCCAGTGTGATGAGAAAAACTGCTTGTTCCAAATATTGCTTAGTCCAATAAGGTTTAAGCATGCCAGAGTATCTGCTCAGCTTACAAAGACCGGTACCTGCCCACTTTCTTTTGACAAAGTGGTGAACTAATTAATAAACGCGCTTTGCTCAAGAGAAGTTCTACTTCTGGGATGTCTGGCTAGTGTAGTGGTTAAAAAAGAAGGGTGTGATCTAAAGCTTTGAGTATATTGCATGCCAGACTCAGGGCTTGCTGCATCTGGCTGAGGAGCTGTTTTCCTATTTACTTTCTAATCATGTTGTCTTAAACAACAAATAGTCCTGTAGCACCTTAGAGACGAACAAATATAGATACAGTATCATGAGCTTTCCTGGGCACGACCCACTTCCTCAGATGAGTTGTTTCTCTGAGGGCACATCTACAGAGCAAAGCTAAAGTTGAATTGAGCTACCTCAATAGCTTAATTCGGCTTTTGGCGCTGTCTACACTGCAGGAAATCAAAGGAAGAACACTTTTCCTTTGACTTCCCTTACTCCAGGTGAAATGAGGGTTATAGGAGTCAGAGTAAGAAGTCCTCCAGCTTGACATTATTTTGAAGTAAAGGCTCATAGAGTAGATGCGCTCTTTGTTATTTCGGGATAATGTCACATATTCCTAAATAATGCTTCTGGGTACTGTACGGTGCTACAGGACGACTTGTTGTTTTTCAAGTTACAGACTAACACAGCTCCCCCTCTGAGACATGTTCACCTCGCCTATGTCTAGACTACAGAGTTTTGTCAGAAAAACAGGTTTTTTTCTGACAAAAAGTGAAGTTACTCACCTCTGGTGCAGTAACTGTCGTTCTTTGAGATGGTGTCCCCGCGGGTGCTCCACTATGGGTGCTGGGCTTGCCCCGGAGCTGCAGACAGAAGCTTGTTAGGAGCAGTATTCGGCCAGACCACGCACGTGCCGTGGTGCTCGCTGCTTTCACTCTCTTTTCCTTGGCGCACGGTCCGGCCTCCCACCAGTTCCTCGACATTGCCTCGGAGTCTGTAAGACACAAGAGAAAAGGAGGACTCCGAAGAGGGGAGGAGGGCGGGTAGTGGAGCACCCGCGGGGACACCGTATTGAAGAACGACAGTTACTGCACTGGAGGTGAGTAACTTTGCTTTCTTCTTCAAGGATGTCCCTGCGGGTGCTGCACTATGGGTGACTGAGTAGCAGTGGTTGCTAGAACAGAAGGAGGGTGAAGGAGTCCCTATTTATCCGCTGTGGAGCGTACTGCAGTCGCCAGTGCCCCATCGGAGCGAATGCCCAAAGATATAATGTTTTTTGGCAAAGGTTTGGTGTGATGACCAGGTGGTTGTCCTACAAATATCTTTGAGGGGTACCCCTTTAAGGCTGTTGAGGTCGCCATGGCCCTGGGGGAGTGGATGCATGGTTGGGCGGGAAGGGGTAAGTGCTTTGTTGCATAAGATTGCGTTATGCATGAGGCTATAAGGTTTGAAATCCTCTGGAAAGATAACAGTTGACCTTTCGACCTATGTGCCAAGGAGACAAATACGTGGTCCATACATCTAAAGGGTCTGGTGCGGTCTATATAAAAGGCTAGGGCCATCCGGGCATCCATGGAGTGTAGGGCTGCTTCCCGTGATGAGGAATGGGGCTTCGGGAAAAAAACTGGTAGGATTACTGGCTCATTGACATGGAAATGGGAGACGATCTTAGGTATGAATTTTGGGTGCAGTCTCAACACTACCCCGTCTTTGCAAAAGATTGTGTATGGTGGTGTAGCCATCATGGCTGAGAGCTCGCCCACGCTGCGTGACGATGTTATGGAAAGTAAGAAGATTGTTTTCATAGTGAGAAGATGTAAGGGTACAGTCGCCAGAGGCTCGAACAGTGGCCTCATTAGGGCGTCAAGGACTATATCCAGGTTCCACATTGGTGGGACTGGGTCATGCGGCGGGGTTATGTTGGCAAGGCCCTTGAGAAATCTCTTTGTGGTAGGGTGGGCGAAGATGGAAACGCCGTACACAGGTGGTGTAAACGCCGAGATTGCCGCCAAATGTACCCTGATGGAAGGTAATGCCAGTCCTGTGTCTTTCAGGTGCATCACGTACTCCAGCACCAGCGGAATAGATTCACATTCCGGAACATGGTGGTTTGTGATACACCAGGAGGTGAATCTGCACCACTTATGAAGATAAGTTTTCCTCATGGCTTATCATCTACTGTGTATAAGGACGCGTTGGACTGGTGCTGAGCAAAGGGATTCAAATGGGTTCAGCCAATGAGGAGCCATGCTGTTAGGTTCAGGGTGTGTAACTGGGGGTGTACCAGGCATCCTTGGTTCTGGGTGAGCAAGTTCGGAAGTGTTGGGAGGTGAAGCAGTGCATGCGCGGACAGACGGTGGAGAAAGGGGAACTAGTGCTGGTGAGGCCAAGCCGGTGCTATGAGGATAAGTGTCACCCTGTCCACTTTCACCTTTTGAAGGACCCTCAGGATCAGTGGTATGGGAGGGAAGGCGTAGAGGAGGGGCCCGTGAAAGCTGTTAAGAAAAGCATCCCTCATGGATAAGTGACCGAGGTCTGCTCTGGTGCAGAACTTGTGGCATTTCGCAATACGGGATGTTATGAAGAGATCCACTTGGGGAGTTCCCCAGCATCGGAAGAGCTCGAGTAGGACACCGTCGTGTAATTCCCACTCGTGTTTTGCATCTAAGTGCCTGCTTAAGAAGTCTGCGGTCACGTTCGTGGTGCCAGGTAAGTAAGATGCCGTAGGTGTTATTCCGTGGTGAATGCACCAATTCCAGAAGCGGATAGCTTCTGTGCACAAGGAATGGGAGTGGGCGCCACTCTGGCGATTGACATACTACATGGCTGTGACATTGTCCGTGAGTATCCTCACCATGGTGTTCTGGATGTGGTTGAGGAAGGATTTGCAGGCTTTGAAGATGGCACTTAGTTCTAAGAGATTTATATGTAGTCGTGCTTCACGTGGGGATCATTGGCCCTGTACTGAGAGAGGTCCCATGTGTGCACCCCATCCTAACAGAGAGACATCTGTCATGATTTGATGGAGGGGTTGTTGCTGATGGAAAGGTACCCCAATAGAAGATTTTTGTGGCTGGTCCACCATCGGAGTGATCGTGTAATAGAAGGTGGAGGTGCTACTGGCCTGTGAAGGTTGGATCTGGTGTGGTTGTAGACCAGTGTAAGCCAGTATTGGAGGGCGTGAAAGTGTAGTCTGGCGTATTTGACCACATACGTCATGGCGGCCATATGGACCATTAGTCTGAGGCATGTTATGAGTGGAACGGTGGGGCTGAGGGATATGGTATGAATTAGGTCCTGGATGGTTTGAAATCTTTGGAGAGGTAGAAAGTCTCTGCCTTCTAGTGAGTCCAGGTGGGCACCTATGAACTCGAGGTTCTGGGTCAGATATAAAATGGACTTTTGCTCGTTGAGAAGGAGACCGAGCGACTGGAAAACTTGCTTGGTGAGTTGGACCTTGCAGGAGACCTCGAGCGCTGCAGGACCCTGGTGTAGGCAGTCTTCCAAGTACGGGAAGATGAGTACTCCTTGCTGTTGGAGGAAGGCCACGATTACCGCTAAGACCTTCGAGAATATCCGGGGGGCTGAAGATAGTCCGAAAGGAAGGACTTTGTATTGGAAGTGATCTTTTCCGACGACAAACCACAGGAATCTTCTGTAAGCTGGATGGATAGGGATATGGAAATAGGTGTCCTGGAGTTCAAGGGAGGCAAACCAGTCTTGGTGGTCTAGTGAGGGAATTATGGCAGTTAAGGTGATCATTTTGAATAGTTGTTTCCACAGGAATTTGTTCAGATGGCGGAGGTTTAGGATGGGACGCCAGCCTCCGGACCTTTTCTGGGTGAGGAAATAATGGGAGTAGAAACCCCTGCTTTTGAAATTGTTTGGGACTGGCTCTATGGCACACAGTGAAAGAAGGTGGTCGACTTCTGCTCGTAAGATGGACTCATGAGAGGGGTCCCTGAAAAGGGATGGGGTAGAGGGGTGGTTGGTGGAATGGAGGTAAGGAGAATGGGGTAACCCGTTAGAACAATTTCCAGTACCCATTTGTCTGTGGTGATTCTGGCCCATTGATGGAAAAAGGGCCTCAACCGATGGTGAAAAAGTTGGGTAGGACGATTCGTGGTACTGCATGTGACTGTTTGCTCGCCCCCGACCAAGGCATCAAACTTGCTGCTTATTGTTGGGGGGAATGTTTGGCCTGCCGTTTGCATTGCGGCGGCGTTGAGGCCTCTGGTGCGAGCGTTGGTTATCGAAGGCCCTCTGTTGCTGGTGTTGCTGTTGCCATTG
The DNA here is from genome assembly GCF_052426305.1 of Pelodiscus sinensis. Classification (NCBI taxonomy): domain Eukaryota; kingdom Metazoa; phylum Chordata; order Testudines; family Trionychidae; genus Pelodiscus; species Pelodiscus sinensis. The sequence goes on along the minus strand of NC_143068.1, from coordinate 904,692 downwards.
GTGTTTAATGTAGAAGTAGTCATACCTACGTTGGTATGGCGTGTATCGGCGCCTCCTGAAGGGGGGTGTATACATCACTAAAGTTCGCAGGGTCATTCGGGAGTCCTTGGATGAGTGTAGGACCGTGTCTGTGTTTTCCGCAAAAAGCTTGTCTTTGTCAAAGGGTAAGTCCTCGACCTTAGTCTGGAGGTTCCTTAGGGACCCCTGCCACTTGAAGGTACAAGGTTCTGTGCATAAATATAGCAGTAGCCGTAGAGCGTGCGGCAGTGTCGGCAACATCCATAGCCATTTGAAGGGGCGTTCACGCTGATGCATAGCCCTCTTCGATAATAGAATTCAGTATGGATTTCTTTGAGTCTGGCAAGTGGTCCATGAGAGGAGTCAAGCGTGAAAAGGTATCAAAGGTGTGGTTAGAGAGGTGCGCCGAATAATTGGCAATTCTCAGGAGCAAAGTTGCAGATGTATAGACCTTTCTTCCTAGGAGGTCCAGCCTCTTCATGTCCTTGTCAGAAGCCTGTTTGAAATGTGGGGTCTTTGCCTTCTGTTGGGCTGCATCAACAACTAAGGAGTTTGGCTGGGGATGGGCAAAGAGGAATTCCATCCCTTTTGGAGGCACGAAATACTTTGTCGGCTCTTTTGTTCGTCGGTAGAGCGGATGCCGGAGTGTGCCATATTTCGTTGGCAATTTCCAGAATGCCCTCGTCGAGGGGAATGGCCAGGTGAGACCTGTGCTGGGTCTGGAGGTTCCTGAAGAGTTTATGCTGATTGTCCTTAAGCTCCTGCAATGGTATCTCCTGGGCGATGGCTACCTGTTTAAATAACTCCTGGAACTGACGGAAGTCATCAGGCGGGGAGGCATCGCCTGGAGTGAGTGCTTCGTCTGGCAACGAGGAATGAGGTGGAGAAAGCCCAGATGGTTGGTCCACGAAAGGAATATGCTCTGGTTCAGATGGAAGCTAAGAAGACGAAGCCGTCTGTTCCGGTGGGGTGAGCGGAGCTGGAGCTGGGGAGAGCCTGGATGAAACACGTGCGGATCGTGAGCAATAAGAGTTCCTGTTGCAAGACTCATAGACTTTAAGGTCAGAAGGGACCACTATGATCATCTAGTCTGACCCCCTGCACAGTGCAGGCTACAGAATCTCACCCACCCCTCTTAGAATAATCCTCTCACTATAACTCAGATATTGAAGCCTTCAAATACTTTGAAGACCCCAAGATGCAGAGAATCCTCCAGCTGTGATCTGTGCCCCATGCTACAGAGGAAGGCGAAAAACCTCCAGGGCCTCTGCCAACCTACCCTGGAGGAAAATTCCTTCCCGACCCCAAATATGGCGATCGGCTAAACCCTGAGCATGTGGGCAAGGCTCATTAGCCAGACACCCAGAAAGTTCTCTATAGTAACTCGATCATCCCTCCATTGACCTATTTCCCACTGATAATGAATGTTCAATTAGATACCAAGATCATGTTATCTCATCAAACCATCCCCTTCATAAACCCATCTAGTTTAATCTTGAAGCCAGATAGGTCTTTTGCCCCCACTACTTCCCTTGGAAGGCCGTTCCAGAACCTCACTCCTCTAATGGTTAGAAACCTTCGTCTAATCTCAAGTCTAAACTTCCTACTAGCCAGCTTATATCCATTTGTTCTTGTGTCCACATTGGTATTAAGCTTAAATAATTCCTCTCCCTCCCTGGTATTTATCCCTCTAATATATTTAAAGAGTGCAATCATGTCCCCCCTCAGCCTTCTTTTGGTTAAGGTAAACAAGCCAAGCTCCTTGAGTCTCCTTTCATAAGACAGGTTTTCCATTCCTCGGATCATCCTAGTCTCAGGAGCAACGGTTATCGTAATGATACAACTGGTCATGCGGGGAGCATCTGTCCGGATAGAGGGAATGCGAACGATACTGATGATAGCGTGGAGAGTATGGTGAGAGAGAGTGGTTGTATGATGCCCTGGAGGATGCAGGAGAGATAAAGAGTCGTCTGTCATGATCTCCTGGATGGGAGGGTCCAGCAGCCAGGAACGGAGATGGGAGCCTGGACGGGGCAGGAGAAGACCTGCAGCGGCTCCCATGGTAGTGTGGGGAGTGCCATGCTGGAGGAGATGCTGATGGTGCCAGGGAGAAGAGGAGGGAGCGAGAGCGGCTCTGGGGTGAAAAGAGAGGAGCGGGGCTCATCGCTCCAGCATGAGCCGCGCGGGCAGAGGTGCCGGCATGCGCTGCAGTCCCCGGTGCCGGCAGTTGAGAGATCACAGGAGCCGGTGCTGTGGGGGAGATCAGGCGCATTGGTGCCGAGAGCTCCGGCACCGCGTGGTGGTTAGGAGGCGGTACGGGTGCCGGCGCTGTCCCTGGCAGTTCCAGAGGAGCTCTGATTGGTGGCTCAAGGGTCGGTGCCGGTGGCACGGGTGCGGGCTGAGCTGGCAGTGCCTGTGATGCCGCGGTCTGTGGAGGCTCCCACGGATGTTTGGCTGAGGCTGTGGGATGCGGCTTTACAACGCTGGACATTCCCGGTCTGTCTCCCTGGCTCTCCCTGCCGTGTAAAGCGGGTGGCAAGGATCTAGCAGGGGAGAGCCTGGGTTTCTTCTGGCCAGAGGCAATGGGGGGATGAAGCTCGCCTCTTAGGGGGCTGTTCCCCGGTGTCATTTCACTGTGGCTGGAGGGCTGAATCAAAGAGGAGCATCTGCAGCCTCCTCTCCCTGTCCTTTCTAGCCCTGAAGTTAAATTTACAACAATGAGAGCACTTCTGGGGAACGTGAGTTTCGCCCAGGCATTGTATGCACTCTGCGTGGCTGTCAGAGGCAGGCATTGCCTCCTGGCAAGAGCCGTATTTCTTGAAGCTGGTCGACATGCCGGTTTGATTCCGTGGTGAGAGATTCCTTCCCGTAGTCAAGGAGAAGTGAGTTTCTCACTTTCTCTTAATGTAGAAGTAGTATTAGTTTGTTCTTAGTGTTCTTGTTCTTGGGGTTTTTTGTTTGTTTGTTTTTGTAAACTAGCAACTATATACAGAAGACGGGCGGGAAAACAGCTGAGAGGGACGGAGCGCTGTTAACGTTTTTTGGTTTTGAACTTATGGGGCAGAGGGGGGAAAGGAGAAGGGAGAAGTAAGAACAGTGGGAGGCTACAGCAAGACTAGCCTCCAGAGGTTAAGGTGAAGAGCACAGTTACAAGTGTCTGCAGCCTGAGGCAGTCTTGAGGAAGTGGCGGGAGGCCAGACCGCGCTCCAAGGAAAAAAGCACAAAAGCTGTGAGCCCCGCGGCACGTGCGCGGTCCAGCCGAATACTGCTCCTAACAAGCTTCCGTCTTCGGCGCTGGGGCAAGCCCAGCACCCATAGTGAAGCACCCGCAGGGACATCCTCGAAGAAGAACGTATGTTCTCACAGCAAGTGCATTCTTTCTATAGTAAATCAAAAGAACAGAGGGCTTTTTGCACAGTTGCTAATCCTCATTCTACTAGGAAGAAGCCTTTTTGCGAAAGAGCTCTTTTGCAAAAAGACGTATGTGGATGGGGAAGAGGCAGTTTTTCAGAAAGAGGGGAAAGAGGAAAAAGCACAGGTATCCTGGTGGACATTCTGTCTGTAGAAATCACTTCTTACATGTGAGAGAGCATCCAGGCAGTCTGGACAGTCTCTCAAAAAGGTGCATCACTTCTTCGATGCGCTTTTGCGGTGAGGACACTTTCTTTCGGAAGAAGGTTTTTCAGAAGATCTCTTCCGTGCAAGAAGCCTGCAATCTAGACATAGCCTCAGTTTGCTTTCTTGGACTTATCAAAGGGAAAACGCCTTGCGGACTGTAACGTTCATTCACTGCTCACTCATTTTACCGGTTTAGGGACAACAGGTTCCAGAATTTGTTCAATGTTTTGCTGCCATCTTAAATTCCAAACCCCTTCCTCCCACCTACATTTCCTGATACTACTAATTGGGTGCAATGGGGCTAAGTCCTGAGGAAGAAGACAATAGAATGGGTCCCATTGGGAGCCAGTTAAGTTCCTGAAGTAAATAGGCCTGTGTGTTTTCTTTGCATTTCTCCTCATTCTTCCCCTGAACACAGATGATGCTTTGATGAAAACCCTTCAGCACTAAACACGTTATTAGCTGGATTAACCCGAAGGGATGTTCATTTTTACAGCATTGTCAGAACTGCCTCTAATTTTAAAGCATTATGCTACAGATGTTTTTGCATACAATCCTGTAATTTTCCATGGTGCAAATTCTGCAGTAAGATGACAATTTTTTTTGTCTATAAAGTCAATTGCTGTAGAAAATGTACTAATGCAAAGGACACAGTGCATTAATTTCTTACAAGCTTATGAGCAGACTCATGAAACTTCAGCTACATTGAGAGAAAAACAAGGAGTTCTTGCTGTGTGCTGAGCTTGTGTTTGTGAGTGAGGGTTGGTGTGTGTTCTTTTTTTGTTTTTGTTTTCCCCCCCTGTGTTTGTGAGTGAGGCTTTTATTTTTCCACTTCCCCTTTGCCCTCCCCTTGATGGAGTTTGTGCTGTGATTGGCTATAATTGGTAGGTGCTGTGATTGGCAGGTGGAAACTGTTGGCTTCTAAATTAAAGTTTGAATTCTAGAAGCCTCTGCTGATTGGCTGAGCCTGGGTAGGGGGAGGGACTTTCAGGCACTCCAGGGCTTTATAAGGCAGTGGGCAAGCGACCAAGGAGCTAGCGAACAGGTGATTGCTAACAGGGAGTTTTGAGAGGGAGTCTGGAAGGGGAGTGGGAAGAGCGGGAGGTTCTCTTGCCTTTCTTTTTAAATCCCTTCTCCAGGACAGCAGCGATGGTTGGTGATCGTTCTGCTGTTGTTACCTGCACAGCGTGTGCCATGTTTGTCTTCCTCCTGGAAGAAAGAACGGATTTCATCTGCACCAAGTGCAAGCTGGTCGACATTTTGGAAGAGAAAATTAGAGGACTGGAGGCCCAAGTGTCGACCCTACGCTTGATCAGAGAGGAAGAAGACTTCCTCGATAGAAGGCAGCATTTAATCCTTCAAGCACGGCAGGCAGAGGAGCCAGAGAGGGCAGTACATGACCAAGAAGAGAACTGGCAGCATGTAACTTCTAGAAGGGGAAAAAGGCCAGCATGGGAATCCACCAATGCTATAGAGGTAAGCAATCGCTTTCAAGCTCTCTCCACAGGCTCTGCAGTGCTGAAAGCTCTGGAAGGGACCTCACAAGGAAGAAACCAGAAGGGAACACCATCTACTGGAAGGCATGGGATGTGTAGTCCTACAGATGGGGGTTCCACGGCCACCACCCCCAAAAGGAAACGATGGGTGGTGGTGGTCAGGGACTCCCTCCTAAATGGAACTGAGCCATCCTTCTGCCGTCCGGACCTGGAATCTCGAGAGGTGTGCTGCTTACCGGGAGCTCACATTCAGGATGTCACTGAGAGGCTTACCAAGCTGATCAAACCTTCGGATCGCTACCCCTTCCTGCTTCTCCACGTGGGAACTAATGATACCAAGAATGACCTTGAGAGGGTTACTACCAATTATGTAGCGCTGGGAAGAAGGATCCAAGAATTCAGAGCGCAAGTGGTGTTCTCGTCCATCCTCCCTGTTGAAGGGAAAGGACTGGGCAGGGATCGTCGAATTGAGGACGTAAATGCGTGGTTGCGCAGGTGGTGTCGCAGAGAGGGCTTTGGTTTCTTCGACCATGGGACTCTGTTCCGGGCACAAGGATTGTTAGGAAGAGATGTGATCCACCAAACGAAGAGAGGAAGGAGCATCTTCGCGGGCAGGCTTGCAAACCTAGTGAGGAGGGCTTTAAACTAGGTTCGTTGGGGACGGTGACCAAAACCCTGAGGGGAGTGGGAAAGTTGGATACCGGGAAGAAATGCAGAGAGGAAGGAGCAAGAAAGGAGGACCCATGTTTCGAATGGAGAAGATAGGGCGATCAACTGGTTACCTGAAGCGTTTGTACACTAATGCGAGAAGCCTGGGCAACAAACAGGAAGAGCTGGAGGCCCTGGCCCAGTCCAAGAAATATGATTTAATTGGGATAACAGAGACTTGGTGGGATGACTCGCATGACTGGAGCGCTGTCATGGAAGGGTATAGACTGTTCAGGAACAACAGGCAGGGGAGAAAAGGAGGAGGAGTTGCACTATATGTAAGAGAGCACTATGATTGCTCTGAACTCCAGTATAAAGAGGGAGAAAAACCTGTTGAGAGTCTATGGGTTAAGTTTAAAGGAGCAAACAACAGCATTGATATTGTGGTTGGTGTTTGCTATAGGCCACCAAATCAGGTGGATGAGGTAGATGAGGCTTTCTTCGGACAACTGAGAGAAGCTTCCAGATCGCAGGCCCTGGTTCTCATGGGGGACTTTAATCACCCTGACATCTGTTGGGAAACCAATACGGCAGTACACAGGCAATCCAGCGAGTTTTTGGAGAATGTTGGGGATAACTTCTTGGTACAAGTGCTGAAGGATCCGACCAGGGGCCGTGCGCAGCTTGATCTTCTGCTCACAAACAAGGAGGAACTAATAGGGGAAGTGGAGGTGGGTGACAACCTGGGAAGCAGTGATCATGAGATGGTAGATTTCAGGATCCTGACCAAAGGAAGAAAAGAGAGTAGTAAAATACACACCTTGAACTTCAGAAAAGCAGATTTTGACTCCCTCAGAGATCTGATGGGCAGAATCCCCTGGGATGCTAACATTAAGGGGGAAGGAGTCCAGGACAGCTGGCAGTATTTTAAAGAAGCCTTATTGAAGGCACAGAAAGAAACCATCCCGACGCGAAGCAAAAGAAGCAAACATGGTAGGAGACCAGATTGGCTTACAGGGGAAAAACTTGGTGAACTTAAGCACAACAAGGAAGCTTACAAAGAGTGGAAACTTGGACAAATGACCAGGGAGGGGTTTAAATGTATAGCTCGAGAGTGCCTGGGGGTTATCAGGAAGGCGAAAGCATAAATGGAATTGCGACTAGGAGGTCGGGAGAAATCCTGGATGACTGGAAAAAGGCAAATGTAGTGCCCATCTTCAAAAAAGGGAAGAAGGACGATCCAGGGAACTATAGGCCGGTCAGTCTTACCTCAGTTCCTGGAAAAATCATGGAAGGGATCCTTAAGGAATCCATTTTGAGGCACTTGGAAGAGAGGAAAGTGATTAGGAATAGTCGGTTTCTAGCGGAGTGCCCCAAGGTTCGGTTCTAGGACCGGTTTTGTTCAATATCTTTATTAATGACCTGGATGAGGGGATGGATTGCACCCTCAGCAAGTTTGCGGATGACACTAAGCTAGGGGGAGAGGTAGATATGCTTAAGGGCAGAGATAGGGTCCAGAGTGACTTAGACAAATTGGAGGATTGGGCCACAAGAAATCTGATGAGGACCAACCGGTTAAGTAGTAGTTCTGCAGAAAAGGACCTGGGGGTTACAGTGGATGAGAAGCTGGATATGAGTCAACAGTCATATCCTAATCATTTTGGTCTCCCTCTGCTGGACCTTCTCCAATGCATCCACATCCTTTCTACAGTGGTGGGCCCAGAACTGGACTCAATATTCCAGATGTGGCCTCACGAGAGCTGAATAAAGGGGAATAATCACTTCTCTAGATCTGCTGGCAATGCTCCTCCTAAGGCACCCTAATATGCCATTAGCCTTCTTGGCTAAAAGGGCACACTGCTGACTCATATTCAGCTTCTTATCCACTGGAATTCCCAGGTCCTTTTCTTCCCAACTGCTGCTAAGCCAGTCGGTCCCCAGCCTGTAACAATGCTTGGGATTCTTCCCTTCCAAGGGCAGGACTCTACACTTGTCCTTGTTGAACCTCATCAGATTTCTTTTGGCCCGATCCTCTAATCTGTCCAGGTCACTTTAGACCCTATCCCTGCCCTCCAATGTATCTACCTCTCCCCCTAGCTTAGTGTCATCCACAAACTTGCTGAGGGTGTAATCCATCCCTTCATCTAGGTCATTAATAAAAATGTTGAACAAAACTAGCTCTAGAACCGATCCTTGGGGCACTCCTCTACAAACCGACTGCCAACCTGACATTGAGCCATTGATAACTACCCGTTGGGCCTGACAGTCTAGCCAGCTTTCTATCCATCTTACAGACCATTTATCCAATCCATACTCCCTTAGCTTTCTGGCAAGAATATCGTGGGAGACCGTATCAAAAACTTTGAAGTCAAAGTATATCACATCCACTGACTTCCCCATATCCGCAGAGCCAGTTACCTCATCATAGAAGCTAATCAGATTGTTCAGGCATCACTTGCCCGTGTGAATCCATGCTGACTATTCCTGATCACTTTCCCCTCTTCCAAGTGCCTCAAAATGGATTCCTTGAGGATCTCCTCCATGGTTTTTCCAGGGACTGAGGTAAGGCTGACTGGTCTGTAGTTCCGTGGATTGTCCTTCTTCCCTTTTTAAAAGATGGGCACTACATTTGCCTTTTTCCTGTCATCCAGGATCTCTCCCGATCTCCACGAGTTTTCACAGATAATGGCCAAAGGGTCCGCAATGACATTTGCCAACTCCCTCAGTACCCTCGGATGCTTTAAATCCAGACCCATGGATTTGTGTATGTCTAGCTTTTCTAAATAGTCCCTAACTTGTTCTTTCTCCACCAAGGACTGTCCACCTCCTTCCCCTACTGTATTGTCTAGTGCATTTGTCTGGGAGCTGACCTTGTCCGTGAAGTACTTCAGCTTTTCCCATGTCATCAGTCACTAGTTTACCTCTCTCGTCCCGTAAGGGCCCCACATCTTCTCTGATCACCCTCTTATTGCTAATATGCCTGTAGAAGTTATCCCCAACATTCTCCAAAAACTTCCTGGATTGTCTGTGGACTGCTGTATTGATCTCCCAACAGATGTCAGGGTGATTAAAATCCCCCATGAGAACCAGGGCCTGTGATCGGAAGCTTCTCTCAGTTGTCTGAAGAAAGCCTCATCTACCTCATCCACCTGATCTGGTGGTCCATAGCAGACACCATCCTCAACATCACCCCTGTTGCTTCCACCTGTAAACTTTACCAATAGAATCTCAATAGGCTTTTCACCCTCTATATACTGGAGCTACAAGCAAACATACTGCTCTCTTACATACAGTTGAACTCCTCCCCTTTTCTCTCCTCTTCCTGAACAGTTTATACCCTTCCATGACAGTGCTCCAGTCATGTGTCCTATCCCACCAAGTCTCCGTTATTCCAATCAAATCATAGTTCTTTGACTGGGCCAGGGCTTCTAATACTTCCTGTTTGTTTCCCAGGTTTCTCACATTTGTGTACAAATACCTTAGATACCCAGATGATCACCCTACCTTCTACATTCAAGTCAGGGGTCCTCCTTTGTTGTTCATTCTACAGGAAGTGTAAATAGACTGCTCTCTGGTAGGTTGTCAGCTTGTGAAACTTGCAGGTAGGATTTAAGAAAAAGTTAACCTGATGTTTCCCAATTAAAAAAAAAAAAAAGAACCACATATTCCCTATACGAAGAATATATTCTGAAAGACTGATGGAAATAAGACAAATTCACCGTTGATATGATTTCTCACCCGAACCGAAGAAGATCAATTTAAACAAACTAACAGAAGGAGGGAAATTACATCCCTGTGTGCAGAGATCAATGCCTTCCTTCCTCTGCCAACATCTCTAACTCTGACATCAAGTTTTAGTCATTTCTTTAATATTGCAGTGGACATAAAAACAACCAACCTGGTTCATATTTACTTCAGCTTGCTCTGCTGGGTTTCTACACTTATATGTTTTATATAAATTAGATAATAGGTAAAAGACTATTAGATACTAGGCCTTCATTGCACCAACCTAGCCTCAATTTGATCTGAGGAAGTGGGTCTGGCCCACGAAAGCTCATCACCTAATAAACCATCTCGTTGGTTTTAAAGTGCTACATAGTCCTGTTTTTTGTTTCAGCTAGCCTCAATTGACCATCATGACTTAATCTATTGTATGAAAGAGGTTGTGATATTTTAATATATTAAAACTTTCAAAATCATTACCAAGGTATGTGGGGTTTTGTAATATTTACGGCGCAGTATCTCAGATGCCCATCTGATGAGGTGCCAGATTTAACAGAAGTCATTGTATATATACATCATCTACTATGTATCTTTAGAGAGTATGTGCATCTGTCTGTCTATATGTCCATCCATCTTTCTGTGAGTCCATTTGTTCAGGAACTCCAGGTAAGAGCTAGGACCATCAAATTTGGTATAAGAGGAAACTGCAGCATAACTTAAAGGAAGGGTCAGGGTTTGGTTGTGCCAGGACAATGGGACGTGCCTGGAATGTAAGTATTTCTCATAAAATGAAAGGGAGGAGTCTGGAAGGAGGGAGTTACACTGTAGGATGACCACAGGAGGGCAGCAAGGGGCCAGAGGTGGGGACTGGGAGAGATATAGCCCCATTAGGCCAGCAGAGGGCAGGTGCGGAGAAAGGGATTTCTATCTACTATATATTTCAGAGTTTGTCTGTTTGTGTGTCTGTCTGTCCCCCAGCTGGGGAACATGCACCTCTCCCACAGCTGTGCCCGCTGCGGTGACAATGGAGAGGTTCTTCTCACCTGGTCCCAAGCTTCTGCAGTGAGAGGGAGCTGGGGTTGTCCTCTCTCCCCAGGGCAGGCTGCGTACAGAACACCCCAGCCCCAGAACAATGGTTTAAATGAAGAAAAACAAAACTTATTTGATTAAGGATCCGAGCAACGCTGGGTAAATCGTCTAGAAAAGTCATATTGACAGATGAAATAGATTGTTTGGTGGGAACTGTAGCACTGCTCTGTTAAAAGGTATCTATATTTGAAATGAATAATTTGACCAGCTCTAGCATCAAGCCTCCAGACGAATCAAGCCGTCTCTCACTGCAAATATGAAAAATCCTGTAAAGCTAAAACAACGAAAGGAGCAGATGGGTATGTCTCAGCTTTAAAGGAAATTTGCAAGCTTTTCCATTGCATTGTATTTTATCAATTAACCTTCAGCAAGTGCATAGGGATTTCTCTGGATCTCATTCTCAGCCTGGTCTCTGGAGAAAGATACAAATTATACAGATTTTTTTTAGGGAGCATATTTTTAATAACCACTTTGAATAATGCGAATGACTTTTTCTCTTTCCAATGCTAAATTATTTCAAGCTGAGCAGTTGGAAACTATTAATAATACCCAAAACACTTGAAAGAACAGCATTGGCTGGAAGGTGTTAAAGCACAGGAATCACTTGCCATTCAAAGGTATTTTACCATTTTCTCATTTCCCCCCCCCCAGAAAACAAACCCTGCGTTGTTAAGTTATAGGAAGGATATGTCACTTCCTGAGCAAGTGAGGGTGAATGAGTAAAATGACAGATTCCCATTTGACCTCATCCCGATATATTTTGTCCTTACTCAACCAGGACTCCCACTTGTCAATAGTTTCACCACAAGATTAAAATCTTCCAGATCAGGCCACGTAGACATCAGGAGTGAGTTAACCTTGTTTGCACTTTAAACAAGATGAGCAAATTGAGAATGGGATCCACAGCTTTACACTCCCAGGTGTGCAGTTTTTAGATCCGGGGATTTAGTTCAGTTTATTACAAAGCTGCATTTTGCAATGTTCAGATTAGATCTAGGTTTAGGGTTCCAGCTCCCTCCCCCCCAAATTGAGGCTGGTTCAGATGCGGAGTTTGGGCTGGAGCTTGTGTCAAGTAAGGACCGCCTTTGCCTGAAATTCAAACTGCTGTGCAAATCATTTCAGAAAAGTTCCTTTACTGGCTTCATATTGCTTCCTGAGCAATCGTTAATGGATTTAAAAGCAGCCATTCTTCTACAAAGGAATTTCATCTGCCAATTACAGACAGTGTGTGGAACTGACATTCATCCGCAAATATGACACTGTTTCCCTAGGCCTGAACAAAGACATTAACTGGATGTCACATTGTAAAGCCAGCCTTCCCTACATTTAGCACCGCCTTTTTACATCAAAAGCTAAGTATGGGACACTTCCTGCTCACTTAATTAGCCCCATTAACACTGATCCTAAAATTGACAGGTTCTTCTCCCCCTGCTTTTTCTGTTATAAATTCTGGGTTCCTGTTTCTTCAGCTCATCATCTGAGGAAGTGGGTTTTGCCCATGAAAGCTCACGATACTAGATATATTTTTGTTAGTCTCTACAGTGCCACAGGACTACTCATTGTTTTTAAAGTTGCAGACTAACACAGCTCCCTTTCTGATACTTCATATTCTTTGCAAGATTCCCATGTTGCACTTGCAGTTTGCAGACATGGAGGTGCTGAAAATGGGGATGTGACCTACCAAACCCCAACAGAAAAGGGATGAAAATAGTGTGCTGAATCTCCAACACTCATCAATGGAGATGAATCCACTGAGGCGTCTCTGATCGTGACAGAAAGACAGTGTTGCTAAGTCAAACAATTCCATTGTATGTCTCCATGCTATGTGTGGGGTTTCTTAAAGGCCTATTCCTTGAGTCAGATGATTATGGAAGAATGTGCTTTTGTTTGTTTGTTTGTTTGTTTGTTTGTTTAAGGTAATTTTCTAGTTTTTAGGGTTATAGAGAAAAGGTTGAAAAGGTGACTTCCTAAAACTCCAAGGCACTGCAATGATGATGATTGGTGATGAAGATATGGGCCTCTCCTATCAATCTGTAGTTTGCAAATACAATTATTTGCATCTAATTTATCAGTGTACGTGTCAATCAACAAAGCACATGCATGACTGAGTAACTATGGTCATTTGAGTGTGCAATAAACCAGTGTCTGTGTGCACTTGCAGTTAATGAGCACACAAACTAAGTGTGCAATTGGACACCTCACATATTTACATTTCAGGCCTTAATATTTTCTACAACTTTGTGAAGAAATATAACTACAGGCACCCGACCTTGCCTGAGTTGGGTTTCAGTAGAAATTCAAATCTCATCTCAGATTTGTCTAACCATTCACTTTGGGGTGAGAAAGCTGTACATCAAAGTCCAAACTGGAATGAACCTGACCTAGTTCCAGTACTGTCAACCCCCAGTGTTCCAATGTTGTGAGTCCGACACACCAAAAAACAACAACATGCGATTGGCGCACAAATCACAAGATATGAAGTGAATAAACGCTAGGTTCTTTCTTCTCAAGTTTTTCTCTGCAGCCATGAGGGCTAAAAAATATTTTTTTACAAAAATGAAAGCTGAGATCCTCTATTGCAGCAAGAGGTAGAGTCTGAAGAGAACCTCCAAAATCACAAGAGTTGGCAATACTGTGAGTTACCATTTTGACGTGAAAGTAGACAAAACAAATGACCATTTCACAAGTGGATTTTTGGCTCATTCATCACCAAAACTGAGAGTGAATATAAGAGTTTATCACTTTAGACAAAGTGAAACTAGGGAATGAGCTGGGATATAGATAAGGATCCGGACTCTGAACACCCCAAATTTCTATTGGTGCGTAGACAGTGGTTAGTCCCAATATTCAAACCAAAGGCTGGATTAATTCTTATGATCTGAAACCAGAGAATTTTTCATTGCTTTTGATTAGTCCTGAAAACCTGTTAATTCAAGGGTAGACCTTGAGAACTAGTGGCGAGGGAAGTTACAATACAGGCCACCCCCGTGCTAATCTCACTGATGTCGGGGCGCCTGTAAAATGAAATTGGACAGACTTATTCAAAGAGATAAATGGAGTGACAGGGCCCTGACTGAAAACACAAGCTCAGTTCTGGACTTTTGCATTCAGTTTCCATGTGATCACAGAGGAAGAGAAATATTCCAAATACTGTGAATGGCTTGGATGTATTCTTATAATTTTTCATTCACATGCTGCTGGAGCAGCTAATTAGGAATGGTTTGCAGTTCATTAATTCTCACCTTTAGAATTTGGACTAGGAGACTCTGGCTGTTTCCTTGGGAAGTGGGAATAGACTTGTGTGACTAAGCAATAGGGGAGGAGGCACAGGGAAGGGAGTTTCAATGGATGAACCAACATTTTTTTAACCCACGATGATTTCTCTTTACATTTTACAGTGAACCGATACAGTAAAACGGTGTTTGTTTCTGGTTGAACCGAGCATTCCGTTTGACCCAAGTTAAAACAGTTTGTACTTGACGGGAGGTTTAATCTTTTCTTAAAAAATGAATGACTCCAGTTGCCAGATGGCTCTGAGTGATGGGCATCGGGACCTGGAAGCCGCCCCACAGGATGTTCAACTGAGTGACATGGTTTCTGCTAGATGAAGGGTTTACGGTCAGATGCAATGGCTCTCAGCATGGCTACAATATGGATTCACAGATTGTGCCCACACTTGGCCTGTTTGGTCCCCAGGGAAACCCTCTTCCATGCGACCGCCCTTCGGTGGGGAGAGGGTCTACTGTTTTTTGGGGGTTAAGCCCCTCTGCCTCCTGGGACTGCACCTCCCTGAGACTTCAGCAGGCCTGTCTCTTGCCATGCCCCCCTCCAGGACTCCACTGGCTTTGGACCCCTGGGCGTCCACTCCCAGAGGAATAAGGCAAGCCTGTTCTCTCGACCGGAGTGACTCTCGGTCAGCATCAAACAGGCAGGTTTATTGAGCATCTAAACGCAGCATCAGAACTCTTAAGGCCTGGCCTCCCTCAGCAAAGCACATCCAAATCTCCCCCTTCTTCCTTCAAGGCATCTGGTATCCCAGCCCCAGTAGCTCCTCCCTTGTCCTTTGGCTTCCATCCCAGGAAAACAGGTCCCTGGGGCCCTCTCTCCTCTGCCCTTTGTCCCCCACTAGCTAGAACTGGCTGGTCAGATCAGCAGGGTCCTTTCTCTTCAGCCCATTGTCTTCCCACTGGCCAGAACTGGTTGCCTGCCAAGTTGGGCTGGGCCTCTTGGTCACCTGGTTCCCCAGACACTAGGGTCCCCCATATCTCCGGGCCATTGGATCAGACTCCAGCTTAGGAATTTGGCGCTAGCCCCTTTCCCCTGGTGCAGGTACCTCAGAGGTGCTCAGCGCACCCCGTGAAGCGCCACCCAAATAGATATGGCTGCCGCTCCTTACGGGCAAGGCGGTCCTGCAGTAACAGCCAGTCAGAGTCACTTTTGTTTAAAAAAGAAAAGTGGGAAACTTGATTTACTGTACAGACATTGCCTGTGTTTCCATTCTAGTCTCATTTTTTATAGTTGCTGGTATTTTGGGGGCATTGCATTTTATTTTAGAATAATCTTCTCTTTCTTCTTCCCTTCTTCTCCACCTTCTCCTCTGCTTCCCCTTCCCCCTTCTTCTGCCTTTCTCCTTTTTCTTGGAAAGAAGAAGTCTAACATGACCACGTTACATTACGGTGTAAATGACAAAATTAATGTCGCTACCGTCGCTTAAACATGGTAGTGTTAGAGATATGTTACCTTGGACATGGTTAGACATATGCTACCTTTCCATACATCTTCACCATCCCTGAAGCTGCTTAGCTTGTAACTGGAGGGCTAGGTCCTGACAACAGTCAGGAGCCATATTCTCAATGCAAACTTCCAATGGAACATTCCATTGTAATTGTAATTAATGGGTTCATATTATAATAATGTCCACTGGCCCCATTCGGTATCTGGGCCCCACATAACGAGTACTCTACAATCAGAGATAAGAGGAGATGGTTCCTAGGTTGGAGACCTGAAAAAGTCCGTGGGGTAAAATCCTAACCCCATTTACATCAACAGCAGATCTGTCACTAACGTCAATGCAGCCTGGATTTCAAGCCATAGGCCCACAAAATATGAATGTCACTTGTCAGGAGCTTCGCCATGTGTGTAACACTAAGGTTACAATCACACAAGACACCTGCATGTGCTTAACTGTGTGAACTGTGAGTAGAGTTCCAAACATAGCAGGACTAGAGCGGCTAAGAACAAACACACAGATTTAATTGGGATAACATGGGACAAGCTCTATGCATATCTCCTAATAAAAGTCATCTGAAAGGGACCTGACTTCTCTGCATTTTCCTCTCCACTGGGAGAGCTGCAGAAGGGTCAGGCAGCTGCTATCCTTGCTGACATTTCCAGGTAGTGAGCAGAACAAATCTTTACAAGTTCAAACTGGAAATGTATCTTTGTTGTACAGGCTCTGCACTGTTGAATGAAAGGAGGAACCTATATCGATTCATTGTTCCAGCTCAGACATAGCAAAAAATAATGGTAGAATATAATTAAGTGGTGTTTCAATTGTATTCATTCAGACTAAATGTGATTTCTTACACCTAAACCACTGAGTTTTAACAGTATTAATAAAGCATTATGGGCCTCGATACACTACGGAGAAGATTGACTCTCCATGGGTTGATTTTCTACCGTTCGATTCAGCAGATCTAGCGTATACCCCCAGATCAAATACTGAAGACAGGCCTCAACGGTGTTGGGTACTTTTCATTCTATGAGGAGTAAGGGAGACTGACGGGAGCAGTGTAGACACTGTGGTGATTCAGCTTAAGGTAAGCTGAATCCACCTATGTATTTTGTGTCGCTGAGTGGCGCACCTTCTATCTGGTCAGGGGCAGACAAGGTGTAAGAGGGAGACTGAAGTTTGAAGTAGCAGAAGAAAAACAGCCCTACACTGTGGTAACAGAAATGGATTCCATTAGGCTTTGCAACCTGTGTGAAAATGGCTTACGTGCTTAATGTGAGAAACATGCATTTATTCCCTGGGCTACTTCTTATAACTACTCCAACTGCTGAGCAATTTAAAACCTATGCATTTTTATAAGTGTCCATTTTTTTTACATCTGATGAAAATAACCCTTTGGCACTGGCTAAATTATAAATGGGAAAAACTAGGCATGATGTGTTGCTAGAATACTAATACAACACCTGTAAGGGATCAACAGCACTTCACTGAGCAGTGCAGATCTATTTCTATTACAGGTTAGAATAATCCTCTGTACAGAATATACACAATGGTGATGTCCATGTAAAAAATCCAAACCCTGTGCTAAACAGTGGATCCACAGTATAGAAGAACGAGGGTCTGGATGGGGGTATTGACAGATGGCGGAACGAGGAGCAATGGTCTCAAGTTGCAGTGGGAGAGGTCTAGGTTGGATATTGGGAAAAAACTATTTCCCTAGGCGGGTGGGGAAGCCCTGGGATGGGTTTCCTAGTGAGGGGGTGGAATCTCCATCCCTAGAGGTGTTTAAGCCCTGGCTGGGATTATTGACTTGGGGTTGGTGCTGCTGTGGGCAGGGGGCTGGACTCAATGAACTCCTGAGATCTCTACCAGCCCTGGGATTCTGTGATAAAGAGAATGAGGTTTGGTGGGTCTGCAAATCATTTTGGATCCAGGCTTTGTTTTGTTTGCCAAAGGCCAGGGGTTTGCTGCTGTCATTTTTGTCCCTGATTGCATTGCATTCTTTTTATAATTTATGGTGCAATCACACTAAATAAATAAATAAATAAATAATCACAGGGGCTGCTGTGTATTTGTTGTGTTTACCATGCAGCTTTGTTCTCATGCCTTCTGCCCACTAATCCCCCCAATAATCACCCCCATGCCTTCTTCACATTGAAATCAGCTGTACAAGGTCATGCTCATACACACGATGATGTAGCGTAGCATAAAGCTGGATGTAGATGTACATGTATACTCAGACACCCGTACATATGTTAGTTACAAACATCGGCATTACAAGTACGTTATAGCTGAAACATCAAGCACGCCAAAATTGGGCAATGCCAGGATTACGGATGCTTGTACACTTTGTGCATATGCGTTACTAGAAGATTTACCTGGCATTATTTGGGTCTGTAATACGGTGTGACTCATCACCAGGGCGCCTCCTGCTGGTCACTCTGGGAATTAGCTTCTTGGTGCTGGAGCGCCCCATGTCTCTGCTCTCTGGGGTCTTCCTCCTCTGGAAACCCCCAAACACCTATGCCCTCCTTGCCTTAGTGACCCACTGCCATTCGTCAGACAGCCCCTTACCTCAGAGGCAAACTGCAGTCTGACATGGCCACTCATCTTTGGCAAGGAGGTGTGGACCTGCTGCCTTTCCCTACCCTGGCTGTTTCCCTGCTGCCTTTGTACACTCAGGCCTTGCCTCAAACCCTGCAGCCTAGGAGCTTGCCTGGCCAGAGCTTTCCCAGCTCTGCTGGCCGTTCCCCGGCCCTGCCCTGTCTACAGCCCTAGTATCCTCAGCCTTGTCTCAGGCCCTGCAGCCTGGGAGTGAGGTCAGGCCAGAGCTCCCAAGTCTGCCTGCCTTCTCCCAGCCCTGCCCTGTCTCAGGAAGCCTCCAGCTTCCCTGACACCAGGTCCCTCTTGCTCCACAGCCAGACCAAGAGTGTGTCTGTCTCCACCTCTCCAGGAGCAGTATTTATACAGCCCTCAGCTGGGCCCTAATTGGCTCATACAGGCCACAGTTGCTGGCTCCACAGCTCCAGTCCTCTCCCAGGGCTGGGTTTTATCCCTTAAAGGGCCAGTGCAGGGCAGATGCCCCATCACAGGGTCAAATAAGTTTTGTTTTTCTTCATTTCATTCATTGCCCTGAAGTGGGGTTGGGGCTGGGGCTGGGGGGTTCTGTACGCAGGCTGCCCTGGGGAGAGAGGACAACCTCAGCCCTCTCTCACTGCAGCAGCTTGAGGCCAGGTGAGACGCGCCTCCTCATGGTAACTGCAGCAGGCATAGCTTGGGGAGGGGTACATGAACCATCAGCTGGGGTACAGACATACACAGTCAGACAGACGTGTAAAGAGACACACTTTGTTATCTTATATATGTAGTAGATAGCTGTCCCTTTCTGTGCCCCTGCTGGCCCAGTGGGATTATAGCTGTCCCGGTCCCAATCTCTGGCCCTCTGCTGCACCCCTGTGGTCATTCTACAGTATAACAGTCCCTCCTATCAGACCCCTCCCTTTCCATTTTATGAGAAACAATCAAATTCCAGGCACATCCCATTGTCCTAGCATAACCCACATCTTTTAGTGACATAACTATGGCAACAAGAAAACTCCTGGTGTAGGTGCAGCATTGCAAAGAGGAGACTGTTTCTGGGAGCACAGGATGTCATTCAGAGCGTGGGGTTCCTTAGGTGACAGAAGAACTCCAGGTGGTATACGCTGCTCCTATGCTAGTGGCTACAGCGACACCACGTTGCCAACATTGTCAGGGCCACTGCAATACAAACATCCCTATATCAGTTGCCCTGGCATGAAATCTCAAAGTGTGTGAATGACCCAAAGCCCTTTGAAGTCCATAGAAAACTTCCCAGGGGCTTTGGCTCAGGCCCTAAAGGGGCAGCTAAAGCAATGGCCTCTTCATGCTTAATTAATTCTCTTTTGCTTGCTCTTTGGAATAAGTGGGTGCATGCCCCTATCTCTGTCTGAAAGAAAAGAGTGTTGAGTCCTAGAAATGCATGCAAACCTTTGTAATAAGCTGGAGTCAATCACAAGCCTCCGAGGATGCATTTCCTTTAATTTAGGTTCTGTGTGGATGTGCCTCTGTTATTTGCTAGCATCCAAAGAGCCGTTACTTTCATTACTCTGCTTCATAAATATAAAATAATGCCAGACAAACTACAGAAAGCCCGCTCTTGGCTTGAGCATGACTGACAAGGGGGTTATTTACTGAGATGATAAAGATGAAACTTGCACTATGTCCTCTAACAGTGATCTTTTTCCCATCCATGCAGGGGGCCGGGTGAGATGTCCTGGTCCCCCTGTGGTCATTCTACAGCATAAAGGTCCCTCCTATCAGACCCCTCCCTTTTCATTTTATGAGAAACAGTTGAATTCCAGGCATATTCTATTATCCTAGCAAATTATAACCCTCAAGTCATCTACTGGAGAAATAATCTCCGACAAGCAACAACAGTTGGGGAGATGGGTGGAACACTACTCCGACCTCTACTCCAGACGGAATACGGTGACCTCCGCAGCATTAGATGCCATTGAATGCCTGCCAACCATGGAAGAACTTGATGCAGAGCCAACAGTAGAAGAGCTCAGCAAGGCTGTTGATAAACTGGCCTCAAGAAAAGCCCCCGGCAGCGACGGGATTCCTCCAGACCTGCTGAAACAGTGCAAGTGTTCCCTACTGCACCCTCTTCACAAAGTGCTCTGTCAGTGCTGGAAAGAAGGAGCCGTACCGCAGGATATGTGGGATGCTAAGATCGTCACCCTCTACAAGAATAAGGGCGAGAGAAGTGATTGCAACAACTACAGAGGCGTCTCCCTTCTTAGCATCGTAGGCAAAGTATTTGCTAAGGTCATCTTGACCCGACTGCAGAAGCTGGCTGAACGTGTCTACCCGGAGTCACAGTGTGGTTTCCGCGCAGAACGGTCAACCGTAGACATGATTTTCTCCCTACGACAACTCCAGGAGAAGTGCAGAGAACAGCAGATGCCCCTGTACGTCTCCTTCATTGATCTCACCAAAGCCTTTGACCTGGTCAGCAGAGACGGACTCTTCAAAATCCTTCACAAGATCGGCTGCCCACCAAAACTGCAGAGTTTGATTGAATCCTTCCACACAGACATGAAGGGAACAGTGCAGTTTAACGGCAGTTGCTCCGAGCCTTTCAGCATCAGCAGCGGCGTCAAGCAAGGCTGGGTTCTTGCCCCCACATTGTTTGGGATCTTCTTTGCCCTGCTCCTCAAGCATGCCTCCGGCTCAGCAACGGAAGGAATCTACTTCCGCACCAGATCAGACGGCAAGCTATTCAATCTCTCTCGCCTCAAAGCCAAGACGAAGATACGCGAGACGCTGATCAGGGACATGATATTTGCCGACGACGCAGCAGTCGTCACACATACCCAGGAAGAACTACAGTCGCTGATGAGCCGTTTTTACATGGCCTGCAAAGACTTTGGGCTGACTATCAGTTTGAAAAAAACAAACATCCTAAGCCAGGACACTGTCACTCCACCAGCCATCACAGTAGACGACTACCAGCTTGACGTCGTCCACCAGTTCACGTACTTGGGCTCCACCATCACCGATAATCTCTCCCTTGACGCTGAGCTCGACAAGAGGATCGGGAAGGCAGCCTCTACTTTAGCCCGCCTGACAACCCGAGTGTGGACCAACCCCAGGCTGACAACCGCAACAAAGATGGCAGTGTACAACGCCTGCGTCATCAGCACCCTGCTGTACGGGAGCGAGACATGGACCACATACGCGAGACAAGAGCGGAGACTGAACGCCTTCCATCTATGAGGTCTGCGCCGCATCCTGGGCATTACCTGGCAAGACAAAGTCTCCAACCTCGAAGTTCTGACTCGAGCCAGCCTCCCCAGCATGTACACCATGCTCCTACAATGTCGCCTGTGTTGGCTTGGCCATGTACGCCGCATGGAGTACGGGAGGATCCCAAAGGACATCCTCTACGGGGAACTGGCATCTGGGAAGAGAACCACAGGGCGTCCGAACCTGCGATTTAAAGATGTCGTGAAGAGGGACATGAAAGCCATCGACATAAACACGCAGTCCTGGGAAGACCTCGCAGCAGACCGCCCGAAGTGGAGGGGCACCCTGACCACACAGCTCAAGTCAGGCGAAACGAACATGATGCGTGCATCAGAAGAAAAGCGAGCCTGCAGGAAGTTACGCAACAACAACAGCCAGGGAACCACCTACAGCTGCGACTTCTGCGGCAAAGAATGCCTGTCCCGGATTGGCCTTTTCAGCCACCAACGACGCTGTCCCCGACGCTGTCCCAGACAATCCGACACGAACCAAGACGAGAACTAGGATACGTTATCCATGGTCAACTGACCGACTGAGGCCAACAACAGCACAACCCACATCCAAATCACAAAGCTTTTCTGTGTAGGTGTGTGACAGGGGAGGGATCACGTGAGGATTACCTGTTGTGATCCCTCCCTCTGGTGCATCTGGTATAGGCCACTGTCGGCAGACAGGTCACTGGGCTAGATCGACCTTTGGTCTGACCCAGTCTGGCCGTTCTTATGTTCTTTCGTCTTTGCCGTCCATGACCATTCAGGGATGCCAGGTTCTGCTTTTAACTTCCCAGTTGCTCTCCCTTTGTTTCTGACCCAGCTCTTTATTTTTCCTGCACCTGGTGTAAGCAAGTAGGCTCTGTTTGGTCTGTGGAGTGGAGGCATGCTTTAGCACATAAGGGAGACACAAAGGACCTAGTTTCATTTCCCAATGTAGCCCTAGACTCAGTGTATGACCTAAGGCAGGTCATTCACTCTACTCTGTGCCCAACTTCCCCGCCCATGAAAATCAAGACTCCCATCGACTTCCCTGGGTGTTGGGCCAGGCTCTTCACCAGGAGCAAACACCTCTTTGGCTTCAGTGTCACATCCATGTTCCGGACTGAGAGTACATCTGCACTGCAGCCATGAGGTATGTTTGCAGCTCAATCTGACATATGTGAGGGTATGTCTACACTACCACCCTAGTTTGAACTAGGGTGGTTAATGTAGGTAACCGAAGTTGCAAATGAAGCCCAGGATTTAAATATCCCGGGCTTCATTTGCATCTTGCCGGGCGCCGCCATTTTTAAAGCCCCGGTAGTTTGGACTCCATGCCCGCGGCTACATGAAGCACAGAGAAGGTAGTTCGAATTAGGCTTTCTAATTCGAACTACCTACTCCGTGCCGCATGTAGCCGTGGGCACGGAGTCCAAACTACCAGGCTTTAAAAATGGCGGCGCCCTGCAAGATGCAAATGAAGCCCGGGATATTTAAATCCCGGGCTTCATTTGCAACTTCGGTTGCCTACATTAACCACCCTAGTTCAAACTAGGGTGGTAGTGTAGACATACCCTGAGAGAACAAAGCGATCATGATTGCAGGACAATGCATCCTGAGTCTTAGCAGGGCCCCCAGAACCAGAATTGCATCTTGGGAACCAGGGCTTCCCCGAGCCTCTCTTTCCATCAACCATGGGAGTTTGAGAGATAGAGAGAGTCTTCCAAGCTGGGCTTTTCTCTGGGATGGGTAAAGAAAGGAGAAATACTATTTCCCTGCAATTCCTTAAACAGAGGTGCTGGAAATGCGGCAGGCAATATTTACTATGTCATCTTAGAATCATAGAATCATAGAATACTAGGACTGGAAGGGACCTCCAGGAACGAAGCCCTGGAAAAGGAAACACATGAATGCATTTAGCAGTTCTTTGCAGGATCCTCATGACAAATGGCTGCCGGGTGAAATAACTCCCGAGCTTTCGTTCGTCTCTGCAAATAAACCCAAGAGCCTTATGCAGATTCTGAAATGTAGAGCTGAACACTTAGTCATTTTTAAAATATTATCCCCAAATGCCCATCTTCCTAATGTTTCACTATGTTAGTGGATGTCTTTAGGGAAGCCAAGGAATGTAGATATGCAACAAAGATTTCAAAGAGGAAGCCGGTAAATATTTAGTGAGCCTCAATGTTTGGACACAAGATTTGGGCTATTTCAGGTCTTTTACCACTTCATGTGACCCCATTTTCCTGTTACTTATGTGGTTATATTGCTGCACTTTATAGCAAATGTTGCATTACTTCGTGTTCTCGAAGACTGCTGACTGCTAAACTGTCCGTTACGTTTTGTTTAATCTTAGTCTGCTAGCACTTTAGAAGTTGGAATTTCAGAGCCCTGCTTAAGAAGGACCAACCAGGCTTTGAAGCACACCGGGCTCTCATATCATGTAACGTTCCATTTCCAAGGAAGTCCTGTTCTGATTTAGCAGATAAAAGAAAGTTTCAAAATTTATTTTCATGTCATATTGATCACAGCATTCCTTTCAATTCTTATTCTTCTTCAGATTGTGATGAATTATTTAACTTTTTGAAGACTTTTGCCATATGCAACACAATAGCTTGATTAGACTTTTGTGGCTATTCACACCTCCCACATGTCACATTGCAAAGAGGGAGCGGTATATCTCTTTGGAGAAAACCAGCAATGACCAGATTTCAGTAAATGCTACTGATTCTTTGGCTAGTGCATGTCCCATTCTGATCAAGTTATTTCTTGGGCCATTCCTGGAAAATCTGAGCAGGGTGTCCTGAGAGATATGATGATAACTGTTCAGCTGCATGGATGTGCTCCCCCGGCGTGTTGCACTGGCTCTGTGCAGGTAGCCAGCACAGACAGGTGAGAAAATGCCAGGCCAGGTTTATAGTAAATGAAGCACAGAAACAGGTAGACTCCATGAGGATACTCAGAATGTGGGCCCGTGACAATGGACTCTGCTCGGCCAGTGATGGGACTGATCACTGCCCCTCGGCTGGACAAGGACGGCCCCTCTAAGATACATTTTGATACACAGGTACAAACAAATGACACATCATTACCGATGTATCTGCTTGCCACCCTCTGACGTACCTAGATACCACCTCATTCATGGTAATTCAGCCAGAACATCACTATCCATCATGCTCTCATGCTGAACCTTGTCCTGAACCTGGGTCGGTATGTTCCTCTTCTCTGTGGGGAGCGCTTTGGTACCACGATGTCTCCTAAGAAGGGGCCCTGGTGCCAGTGCTTTTTTTGTGACGGTTCTGGCACCTCCAGTACTGCAGTACTGGCACCTCCAGTCAGAGCTTACCTGCAAAGAACGGAGCGTGCTGGCTACTCTGTATGCAAATGTCTGAGCATTGGCTGGGCCATGTGTCTTAAAGGGGCTGGGGCCGCATCTGTTAAAAGGGCAATGCAGGCCCCACCCTGGCTTTTTTTTTGCTCAACAACTTTTCCCCTGGAGTACTGGCACCTATTTTTTTTTTACAAAAAAATCACTGCCTGGAACCATCCCTCTGGTATGTGTTTATGGGCTGGGCCTAGTACCCCTTTGATATGAGTGTTTCTGTAATATCACCCCTATCCTTGCTGTAAGTCTGGCAACTACAACATTCCTAAGCCCCTTTTTGTGAAAATCACCATTTTCATTTGACACAAAAGTTTGCTCTTAGTACCCCTTTCTGGGGGGCAATTTGCTCATGCCAAAAAAAAAGCACTTCGTTTTTCTCCTCCCTCCCTCCCACCATGAATTGCTGGCCCAGCTCTGAGAAGGTGCATATCTAATTGTATCTTCTGCACCCATCTGAGCGCAAGGTGTGATTTAGGCAGATATACTGGCACTAGCTGTGCTCCAGTAGCACCTAAAATTAGCAAAATGTCCATAGCAGGATGGGGGGAGACCCTGCTGGTTTTAGGCACCAGCTTGGACACAACTAGAGTGAGTGAGTGTATGCGCTCTGGGAATTACACCTCCCAGCTCGATCACTGACAGCCAGCGAGGTGCATGTCTCCTAAGAGCTGTACACACAACTGCCTGAGGACACAACATTATAGAAGCATGAAGTGAAATCTCCAGACAGGAGGCTAGATGGCTGAAAATGGGACTCTTCAGATGAGTCACTCAGATAATAGCAAAAAGCTGTGTGAAATGGTTAACAGCAAAACATACAGTGGCATTGTATTCATTGGACTCTTCTGCCATGGCCGAGTGCTTGATAAAAGAATACAAACTTTCTAAAACTTTAAAATCATAATGGATGTAAAAGGCTGGCAGATTTTAATTCCATTCAACTCCCCCCTGGTTTTAAATACACGGCAGCGCCAGTATTGCCTTCAAAGAACGTTATTCAGCTTGCGACGTCCAGGACTCAGAAGGCAGGAAATGCTGGGTGGGCTACGGGGCAAGTGGTGCTGCTGTTCCATTTCTGGGCCATCTGTGGGCTCCCCTCTGAACGGCTTCCACCTCCCCTAGGGTGGAATCTCACAGTTCCCCAGCTCTCCGGCGGAATTGGGCTTCTGCCCCTGCGGATCCTGTCGCTTCTTGGGCCATGCGCCTCACCTGTCCAGTCCCAGCATCCGTCCTCAGGCTTCTCATCCACGGCCCAGTCTCCTTTCCAGCCCGCCCGGGCTTCCCCTGCTCGGGCTTTTCCTCTGATCAGTCCACCCCCAGGTTCCGGTTTCTCTCATCGCAACCACCCTCCACCAATGTTCTTCATCCTACTGCCTCCCCGTGCCAGCATCTCTCCCTGGACTCTATCCAATCGGTGCCCCCCTCCCCCCTCCAGCTCCTGTCCCATTGGCCGTCCAGTCGCCGTTCTTCTGCCAAACCCCGACTCCTCCTCAGGTTGGTCTCCTTTCCCCACACAAAACGGGTCCCTAGCTCCAGTCTCCTGGCCAAGCCATCCCAGCATGTCCCAGCCCCTCCTCAGCTGGCCCCCAGCCTCCTCCTTTTTCCTTCCTTAGCTCTCAGCTCCAGCCTCCTTGTGCAGGCAATCCCAGACCCATGTCAGCCCAGGTTCAAATGTCTTTCTTCCAGGCCCCGTCCCCTCCCACCTCGCCCCTTGTGCCAACACCTGCTCTCCCAGCCTCCCCTCCTGTCTGACTTTTACCTCCTCTGCGTATGAATCAGGCAGCTTCTGTCTCCTTGCTGCCAGGGCACCAGGACAACGGCTCCTCGCTGTGAGTGCTACTGGTGTGGCCCAGCCTGGCCCATGACACCCCTGAGCAGCTATTCCAGGGCAAGTCCTGCACATCCCCGAGCGGGCACATGTCCTGTGTGGATGGACTCCTGCTCCCGCCCAGTCCCACTGTCGTTTGTTGCACAAGGATCGTAGCTTGGCAAATGGAAGAGCGATGGCTGAGATCAAGAGATGTTCATGGTCCTCAATCATAGGTGCTGTGAGGGGCTATCTATCAGGTGATGTGCTGCTAGATTAATCTACACAGGCTTCTTCTCATTAGGACTGCCCTCAGCTGGTTTCTATGACAGCCTTTCGAGTCCTTTGCGGAAAAGATTGATCTGCTTCAGATTTATGGATTCAGAGAGTCATAGGCTTGTAAGGCCAGAGGGGACCATTAGATCAGCTAGTCTGATCTCCTTCGTAACACTGGCCAGAGAATTGTCTCCCGCTACCGCTCTGTGTAGCCCCTCAATTTGTTACAAAGTGTGTATCAAAATCCTAGCAACGTTTTCTGAGAAGTACGAGCGTCTTTGCACTTTGCACTTCGGAGCAGGGACTTGAAACTTGGCATATGGACTCCACCCACAAACAAGCATCTGAAAGCCTGGAACTGGAATTTACTATAACTCCATATCTGGTTCATTATGAAGCTACCACACTAGGAGCAATGCTATGCCAGGGATGAGATGCAAAGCTACAAGGCTGGGATGACTGAGTTGGGGTTGGTCCTGCTGGGAGCTGGAGGCTTGACTCGAAGACTCCTGAGGTCTCTTCTTACCCTAGGATTCTATTATTCTACAGGTGCGTCTACACCACACTGTTATTTTGAGATAGCTAGCGTTATTTCGAAATAACAATGTGTGCGTCTACACAGCCATTCCGTTATTTCAAAATAATTTTGAAATAATGGACGGCTTATTCCGAAATCTGCAAACCTCATTCTACGAGGAATAACGCCTCTTCCCAAATAGCTATTTCGAAATAAGGCGTGTGTAGATGCTCCGCTTCCATTATTTTGAAATAGCTGTTCACCAGGCCCATTCAAAGTTATTCCTCCCCAGTGCCTCCTGGGGCTCTAAATCGAGATAGCACGTGTACATTCGGGAAGCCTGCCTTGGACTCATTTTGAGGCTTCCCTGCAGTATAGATGTGCTATTTCAAAATAAGCTATTTTGGAATGACGAAGGTTTCTAACCATTGGAGGAGTGAAGTTCTGGAACAGCCTTCTAAGGGAAGTAGTTGGGGCAAAAGACCTATCTGGCTTCAAGATTAAACTAGATGGGTTTATGAAGGGGATGGTTTGATGAGATAACATGACCTTGGTAACTAATTGACCATTCATTATCAGTGGGAAATAGGTCAATGGAAGGATGATAGGAGTTACTATAGAGAACTTTTTGGGTGTCTGGCTGGTGAGTCTTGCCCACACGCTCAGGGTTTAGCTGATCGCCATATCTGAGGTCGGGAAGGAATTTTCCTCCAGAGTAGATTGGCAGAGGCCCTGGAGGTTTTTCGCCTTCCTCTGTAGCATGGGGCGCAGATCACAGCTGGAGGATTCTCCACATCTTGGGGTCTTCGAAGTATTTGAAGGCTTCAATATCTGAGATTTAGGTGAGAGGATTATTTTAGGAGGAGGTGAGTGAGATTCTGTGGCCTGCGCTGTGCCGGGGGTCAGACTAGATGATCATAATGGTCCCTTCTGACCTTGGGGTCTGAGAGTCTGTGAAATAAGCGTGCTGTGTCGACACACCCTAAGTTATTACTTGTGGTAGTGGAGAACTAAGCCAGAGTAACCACAACTGCCTTGTTCATAAATTGGGGTTGCTAGCACTAAAGTATTTATTTGTGATAAACGCAGTGATTTCCTATAGCACATGCTTCACTGCGCCTATGATTTAGCAGCTAAAGAAAGTGAGGAAAACCAACTGGCAACCAAATGGTGAGGAGATGCTAAAGTGCGCACATCTACTGTGGGACAAGAAGGTAGAGCTCTGCTACACAGCCTTAGTCCCAGAGGAAATCGAAAGCTCGCAGATAGATTGCGGGGAGCTGCTAGGACATCTGCCCCTAGTGGTGATTCCCATGTGTCAGACGGACACAGAAGACGATCCCATCTGAATGTTTCCCAGTGGCAGGTTGATTCATTTTCGCCCCAGAGCTAGTGGAGGGAGCAGTTGGGAAGGTGTTCCCGTAGGTGGCAGAACGGGACAGAAAGTGGCTAGCCAGTGTGTAGACAGGAAAGGGATGAGTCACTTGATTCAGCTCTGCAGTCGGAACACAGTCCTTTGGCAGAGGAATTTGCCCCAAAGCAGATTCTCAGCTTGAGGAAGATCAGACGGGAGGCGCTTTGTGCTATGAGCTCTCCACCGGAGCGGACGTGAATTTGCCAGTCTCCACCATAACAGAGCGACCCACGAGACCTCGCTGAACAGGAAGCACTAGAAGCCGGCTGGTCACAGCTGGGGACTGTGCCCTTGACTTTGCTATTATTGAAGAGAGCAGAGATCCCCAAGTGATACTATCTCTCTGGGCCTCCCTTCCTCTCCTATTTTACTGTGCGGAAAGACATGGGCAAGACACTGCTGCGAGTCACAGATGTCTGGCCAGGACATCCGTCATGTACGTAGGGGAGGCGGTAACCCGCCCGCTTCATGCCGCAGCATTTGATTGGCAACCAACAGACAGAGACAGAAGCAGTGGGAGGAGACGGGGGGTATGGTCGGGATCCTCTGTGTGTCTGCACACACACATGAAAAGGGTCCCAAGCCATCCAGTGATTAGACATGCTCAAGAGCTGATTCTTAGGCTGAGTAAGCAGTTTAATGGAGGGCTTGCAGGCCCCTTCTTTTTACCCTCTGAGCCTTTGAGAGGGTAGGCAGGTTAGAAATATAGGGCAGTCTGGCTGGCTTGGCAGGAGATCAGCACAGGACTGAGCGATGTGTGTGCTGTCCAGGCTGGGCCCCAGTCCCTGTTCCAAGCTGGACAAAAGTGATGTCCCTGCTTCACTTATCGTGGGAGTTCTCCGGCAGGCGCCTGGGAGGAGGGAGCATCTCTCGCCCCGAGAGGCTACACATGGATCTTACACTGAACGATCAGGGAATGGCTCTGAGCAGGGATCAGGTTAAAGAGCGAATGGGACAGAGCTGAGACGCGGGTTTCCGAACGGTTACTTGGCTTAGCTGAGCCTATGGGGCGAAGGCAGGGCCCTGGAGCATGGAAGCCTCATAGAAATCCAGGGGATGGATGTTTCATAGTCTGGTTTCAATCCCTCCACCACTATGGATACAGCCTGCAGGCTTCCTCTCTCAGCAGCATCTACGCCAGCTGGTAACCGAAGGGCTGGAATGCGGCCAGCTGCAGGGACCCGCTGACAAGGAAAGGACCCGTGGTGCTGCCACTCCTCCATGGGCGGTGGGTATCCGAGGCAGGGGAAGGCATTGCCTTCCCAAACTGCCAGGCGTGGCCCCACCCACACGCTGCCCCCAGCTCCCTCCCCTTCAGCGTGGACCCCTCCAGGCTCCCCAGGCACCAAGACTGGGGCCACCTGCCCTCCCTGTGTGCCGGGGGTGGGGAGGGAGGCTCCCCTGCCCCTAGAGTAGGAAGGCTTGGCTTCCACAGGGGGCCGAGGGCCTCAGGGGCAGAGCCTCAAGGTGGAAGGGGTGGGGGTGGGGCCTGGCTGCTCCCCAAGCTCTGAAGAACCCAGGTGACCCACACATCTCATGGCCACGCTGCAGAGAGTGAGAACCCCCCGTAGCAGGTCACAGGAGAACTTGTGTCCAGGGCCAGAGATTGTGACGTGGAGCCTGCCCTCCTCACGCAGGCCAGAGGACTTGCTGGATTCATTGGTGTCTCAGCGCTTCCTCTCCCCTAGGTAGCCCAATCCTTTCCCGTGCATCTCCCCACCTGCCAGCTGCTGCTGGTGGAGCACAATGCCCGCGGAGCACAACGCCAGCCTGGCTCCGTACAGCGGCAGAGCAGAGTCAGTACCAGCTGGCCTATTGACTGACTCCTTATGGGGCTGACTGATGAGGCTTCCAGCCACCTGGCAGATCCTGCTGCAGCCTCCTTGCTAAGCCCCGCGCGTGTTGAGAGTCAGAGGGGTCGTACGCCTGTGCCAGCACAGAGGAACACAGCCCTTCATCCATTTTAAAGACGGACACATCCGAGACCTAATTTCGACTCTAGATCTAAAGTACCATAAAATAGCTCGAAACCTTTCATCTAATAAAACACCTCCCATGAACCTTTCTCCGCCGCGCGCTTACAGTTATCTGTAACGCAAGGTTATGTTCCCCCGAGTCCTGGGCGCAGAAAGAGTTCATCCTTCATTCTTACAGGGCACCCGCTGCCTTGCTGCTTGGCACATGAATTATAGAGGAGACGTTCCGCGGCGAAGCGCTGACCTTGCCCTTAACCTCAGCACATTTTACAATTAATGCCCTGGGACATAAATTAATTCCGTTAATCTACCAAGGTGGCTGAGCGGCTGAATTGGGATTTCAGTGTTTTTCAAAAATCCCTTTCTTAAAACCAAGCGGCCGGCCTCAGAAGGGAAAGTGATCCCCCTGAAAAAAATTGTATTCATAGCATCATCCCCATCTGTAGCATGGTACATGGCCATCTGTCAGGGAGAAAGGGGGCCAAGAGGATAGGAGAAAGCTGGAGTGTGTACGTCGACAAACTGCAGCACCAGTTCTGCAAATCTTTCCTCATATGACTCACCCTGTTGAAATCAAAGAGCCACTCATGTAGCCAGGGCACTGTATGACCCACACCTGCTTAGATCCACAGAATCAGAGACTTGGAAGATCCCTCAGGAGTTATTGGCCATGACTACACTACAGAGCTATTGCTAAATAACTCCTGTTCTTCCAAAATAACAAGGTGAGCGTCCACACAGCAAGCCCGTTATTACGAACTTATTTCGAAAGAATAATCCCTCATTCTATGACCTGGATGAGGGGATGGATTGCACCCTCAGCAAGTTTGCAGATGACACTAAGCTAGGGGGAAAGGTAGATACGCTGGAGGGCAGGGATAAGGTCCAGAGTGACCTGGACAGATTACAGGATTAGGCCAAAAGAAATCTGATGAGGTTCAACAAGGACAAGTGTAGAGTCCTGCACTTGGGACGGAAGAATCCCAAGTATTGTTACAGGCTGGGGACCAACCAGTTAAGTAGTAGTTCTGCAGAAAAGCACCCGGGGATTCCAATGGATGAGAAGCTGGATATGAGTCAACAGGGCGCCCTTGTAGCCAAGAAGGCTAATGGCATATTAGGGTGCATTAGGAGGAGCATTGCCAGCAGATCTAGAGAAATGATTATTCCCCTTTATTCGGCTCTGGTGAGGTCACAGGTGGAGTATTGTATCCAGTTCTGGGCCCCCCAGTATAGAAGGGATGTGGACACATTGGAGAGGGTCCAGCGGAGGGCGACCAAAATGATTAGGGGCTGGAGTGTATGACCTATGAGGAGAGACTGAGGGATTTGGGTTTGTTTAGTCTGCAGAAGAGAAGAGGGAGGGGGGATTTGAGAGCAGCCTTCAACTTCCTGAAGGGAGGTTCCAAAGAGGATGGAGGGTATTTCTACACTACAGCGCTAATTCGAACTAACTAAGCTAATTTGAACTAATGCATCTAGAACTAAAAACTAGTTCGAATTAGCATTTTGCTAATTCGAACTAGCGCGTCCACACTGATTGGACGCAGGGGGGCATTTAAGGGCAGCTGGAACCGGTTGTGGCAGGGCATCAGGTCAGTAGTTGCTTTGTGTGGCTGCTGTCTGAGGCTATCTGAGGTTCGAGCTTAAAGGGACCCCCCCGGACAGCCGGTTCTCAGCTTTTCCTGCTTGCTTGCCTACCTCGCCGAGGGACAGCAAAGCGTTGGTCTCTGTGCCCGTCTGTGTCGGTGCTTCCCTTCGGGGGGGCCGCCGCAGGTGGCAACATGGAGCCAGAGCTCGCCCTGCACCTTCTGGTGCACTTTCTGGACTTGCTGCTGCAAGCCTGCCAGCAATGGCTCGAGGCTGCCTGGCACCTCCTGGTGCACGTCAGCCCCCTGCCTCTCCGCCTGGCCGCCCTGGGGGCCGTGGAGGAGCCGCGGCAGCGCCCCGGCACCGGCGTGCCCTGTCGCGTCTGGCGTCTGGACACCAGCACCGACTGGTGGGACCGCATCGTCCTGGAGCACTGGGAGGACCGACAGTGGACCCAGAACTTCAGGATGAGGAGGGACACTTTCCTGGAGCTCTGCGAGTGGCTCGCCCCTGCTCTGCACAGAAGGGACACTCGCATGAGGCCCGCCATCCCCCTCCAGAAGCGGGTGGCCATCGCCCTCTGGAAGCTCTCCACGCCGGACAGCTACCGATCCGTCGGGAACCAGTTCGGCGTGGGGAGATCCACCGTCGGAGCGGTGCTCATGCAGGTATGGCACTCGTCAGCCACCGAGCCGGGGGGGAGGGGGGCTGCAAGGAGAGGATGGGCCGCCCCAGGGACAAAGGGGGGGTGGGAGGAGGCGAAAGTGCCCCGCACCGGAGGGGTCGGTCTGTCCCGGCCGTACTACACGCCGCCAGGGGGGTTGCTTCCAGGAGTGGGGTGCGGGGCACTGCCAGGGCACGAAGGCTCCCAGCCACCTGGGCGCCCCACTGATTGGCGCTTTGCTGTCTCTCTCTCCGCAGGTGGTCAAGGCCATCAACCGGGTGCTGCTCCGCAGGGTGGTCCGCCTCGCCGACCCGGACGCCGTCATCCGGGGATTCGGCGCCCTCGGCTTCCCCAACTGCGGGGGGGCCATCGACGGGACGCACATCCCCATCCGTGCCCCGGAACACCAGGCGTCCCGGTACGTGAACCACAAGGGGTACTTCTCCGTGATCCTGCAGGCCGTGTGTGACCACCGGGGCCAGTTCACGGACATTAATGTGGGCTGGTCCGGCAAAGCACACGACGCCCGGGTGTACCGCAACTCCTCCATGTGCCAGCGGCTGCAGGCCGGGACCTTCTTCCCCGACCGCCACATCAGGGTCGGGGACGTGGACATGCCCGTGTGCCTGGTGGGGGATGCCGCCTACCCACTGCAGCCGTGGCTGATGAAGCCCTACACGGGGCACCTCAATCCCTCCCACCAGGCCTTCAATGCCAGGCTGACCAGGGTCCGCATCGTGGTGGAGGGGGCCTTTGGGTGACTGAAAGCCCGCTTTCGATGCCTCCTCACCCGTCTGGACCTGGCCAAGCACAACATCCCTCCCGTGGTGGCGGCATGTTGTGTGCTCCACAATTTGTGTGAGCGGAAGGGGGAGGCTTTCCTGCCAGCCTGGATGGCTGAGGCTGAGCGCATGGCTGGACACTACGGTCAGCCCCGCACCGCCGCCATCCGGGAAGCCCAGGGGGGGGCCGTCCGGATCCGGGAAGCCCTGCGGGAGAGCTTCCTGGTGGAGGAGGAGGACTGACCTCTCCCTGCATGCCCCACTGGGGCCTTCTTCCACCCTACCCCCTTCCGCTTTCCCCTCCCTATCTACTGTAAAATAAAGACACCTGTTTTTCACACACAAACGTCTTTTTATTTAACATAACTGGGGTGGGGGAAGGGAGGAATGAGGGTGGGAGAGGGGAGGGGAAAACCTGGGACGAGGGAGCTGGAAGGGGAGGGAAGGGAGGAAGGGAAAGGAAAGCTCAGGGGTGGGGGTCCAGCTGCCTCTCCTGTCTCGCAACACTGCGGGTCCAGGGGCATTGGTGGGGAATGGTTGTGGAGGGTGGGGTAGGAGGGACGGGGGGTGTGGAGGAAGCAGGAGTGGGAGCAGGAGGGGGAGCAGGGGGAGGAGGAGGGAGAGCAGGAGGAATTGGGAAGTAGTCGAGCAGGCTCTGGAGGTGGCCTCGCAGGGCACGGCCCTGCTCCTCCAGTGCCTCCAAGCTCCTCCGGCGCAGCCTCAGGTCCTCCTGGACCCAGTGGTCCTGGATGCGGAGCTGGTGCTCCAGGAACCAGAGGTGCCGCCTCTGGTAGTCCTCCTGGTTCCTGGCTCTCCTGCTGGCCCGGGCACGGGCAGCTGCTGCAGGCGGGGTGGTGCGCCCTGCAGGCCCAGGTGCTGCGGCTGTGGTGCAACAAGAACAGCGATCAATTACCCCAGGGGCCCAGGTGTGTGAAACCCAGCTCCCCTCTGCAAGGCCAGGGCCCCTGCAGGATCCCCAGCTGCTGCTCCGTGGTGGGCAAGGCCCAGGCGCACGGTCCCGGGGCTCCCTCTCGCCCCAGCCCCCCGTACACATAAGGGGAACACGAGGGTACTCACAGGTGGACGCCTCCCCGGCCTCAGACGATGCAGGCGAGCGGCTCTGTGGGGTACCTCGGGGGTCCCAGGTCCTGGGCAGGCTGCCGGCAGGCTCCTGGCTCTCGGAGCCCTCCTCCTCCTCCTCCTCCTCCTCCTCCGTGTCTGGGAGCGGTCCCTCTGCCCCGGGGTCTATCACCTCCCGGGGGGCAGGGACGGCATGAGCCCCCAGGATGCGGTCCAGAGCCTGGAAGTGGGGGCATGCCTCCGGGTCGGCTCCTGGCAGGCAGGCCCGGGAGTAGGACTGCCGCAAGTCCTTAATTTTACAGCGCACCTGCTCCCGGCTGCACTGGTGGCCCCTGGCGGCCTGGCTGGCAGCCATGCGGCCGTAGACTGCCGCGTTCCTGTGGCTAGTGCAGAGATCATGGACATTGGAGGCTTCCCCCAAACCTCAATGAGGTCCACGATCTCCGCACTAGACCACGCGGGTGCCCGCCTCTTGTGGCCCCGGGCAGGCTCCTGGGAGCCGCCAAGCTGGTCCCGGGAAGAGGGGGAGGGCTGGGGGGCATCAGGTCGCTGGCTCATGGGGTGTCAGCTGCTGGGTGTGCTGGCACGGGTGCTGGCAGCCTTGCAACTGGCACAAACCCCGTAGCCAGCCCGTGCCCCTTTAAGGGCTCCGGGGCCGGGAGGGGGGCAGACGAGTTTCCCTGGTGTTGGCCAGAGTGGCCACCAGGGCAAGCTGGGAAGGGCCACCCTCCCACTAGTTCGAATTAAGGGGCTACACAGCCCTTAATTAGAACTAGTAAGTTCGAACTAGGCTTAGTCCTCGTGGAATGAGGTTTTCCTAGTTCGAACTAAGTGCTCCGTTAGTTCGAATTAAATTCGAACTAACGGAGCACTAGTGTAGCACCTATTAGTTCAAATTAACTTTGTAGTGTAGACAGACCCGGAGAGAGGCTGTTCACAGTGGTGGCAGATGGCAGAACAAGGAGCAATGGTCTCAAGTTACAGTGGGGGAGGTCTAGGTTCGATATTAAGAAAAACTATTTCACTAGGAGGGAGGTGAAGCACTGAGCTGGGTTCCCTAGGGAGGGGGTGGAATCTCCATCCCTAGAGGTTTTTAAGTCCCAGCTTGACAAAGCCCTGGCTGGGTTGATTGAGTTGGGGTTGGTCCTGCATCTAGGTTTATGGGTAAACAGATGATTCAAGGGAATATTTTAATGTTCTTTTGGTTAGGCTAGATCAGTAGTTCCCAGCTGGGGGTCCGAGTACCCTTGGGGGTCCGTGAGAGTATTGCAGGGGGTCCATGAATAGGCTAGACCAGGGGTTCCCAGCTAGGGGTCCGAGTACCCTTGGGGGTCCGTGAGAGTATTGCCGGGGGTCCATGAATAGGCTAGACCAGTAGTTCCCAGCTGGGGATCCGAGTACCCCTGGGGGTCTGTGAGAGTATTGCAGGGGGTCCATGAATAGGCTAGACCAGGGGTTCCCAGCTGGGGGTCCGAGTACCCTTGGGGGGTCCGTGAGAGTATTGCAGGGGGTCCATGAATAGGCTAGACCAGGGGTTCCCAGCTGGGAGTCCGAGTACCCTTGGGGGTCTGTGAGAGTATTGCAGGGGGTCCATGAATAGGCTAGATCAGTAGTTCCCAGCTAGGGGTCCAAGTACCCTTGGGGGTCTGTGAGAGTATTGCAGGGGGTCCATGAATAGGCTAGACCAGGGGTTCCCAGCTGGGAGTCCGAGTACCCTTGGGGGTCTGTGAGAGTATTGCAGGGGGTCCATGAATAGGCTAGACCAGGGGTTCCCAGCTGGGAGTCCGAGTACCCTTGGGGGTCCGTGAGAGTATTGCCGGGGGTCCATGAATAGGCTAGATCAGTAGTTCCCAGCTAGGGGTCCAAGTACCCTTGGGGGTCTGTGAGAGTATTGCAGGGGGTCCATGAATAGGCTAGACCAGGGGTTCCCAGCTGGGGGTCCGAGTACCCTTGGGGGGTCCGTGAGAGTATTGCAGGGGGTCCATGAATAGGCTAGACCAGGGGTTCCCAGCTGGGAGTCCAAGTACCCTTGGGGGTCCGTGAGAGTATTGCAGGGGGTCCATGAATAGGCTAGACCAGGGGTTCCCAGCTGGGGATCCGAGTACCCTTGGGGGTCCGTGAGAGTATTGCAGGGGGTCCATGAATAGGCTAGACCAGGGGTTCCCAGCTGGGGGTCCGAGCACCCTTGGGGGTCCGTGAGAGTATTGCCGGGAATCCATGAATAGGCTAGACCAGGGGTTCCCAGCTGGGGGTCCGAGCACCCTTGGGGGTCCGTGAGAGTATTGCCGGGGGTCCATGAATAGGCTAGATCAGTAGTTCCCAGCTGGGGGTCCGAGTACCCTTGGGGGTCCGTGAGAGTATTGCCGGGGGTCCATGAAAAAATCAAATATAAATCCAAATGAACTAGAGGAACATCTCTGGTACTGCTCCCGAGGCTGGGAATGAGGGGGCTTTTCCCCTTCTCCATCCCCTGAGGCCTCTTGAACATGCTTGGCCTGCGCACTGAGACAAGCACTTGGCCCAGAAGATAGTAGAGGGCGAAATGTCCCGAAGGACAATTGGGCCTGATGATTCCTTTTGCCTCCCTCCCCCTTTCGCCAGGCGTGACGGTTTCAAAGATCTTTTTTGGATTTGGGGGCTCGTTCCCCTGAAGTGCATGTCGCTGGGCTTTCCCTTTGTATTTACAACCTTCACAATTGCAGAATTGGTCGCAATCAGAGACGAAGGCGCGGAGCTGGGAGGAATGAAATCATGTGAAGGGCCATGTTGCAGCCCAGACAGAGCCTGCATGTCTCCTCGCAGATGCAGAATGAGTAATATTTAGGGAGGCGTGTTTATAAATCAGTGCACCCTTTCATTAAGCAAAACATTTGACTACAAATAATTAATTAGCAATTCATGGCACACAGCCTTGCCTATTATCATAGAATCATAGAATCATAGGACTGGAAGGGACCTCGAGAGGTCATCGAGTCCAGCCCCCTGCCCTCAAGGCAGGATCAAGCTCCGTCTACACCATCCCTGACAGATGTCTATCTAACCTGTTCTTAAATATCTCCAGAGAGGGAGATTCCACCACCTCCCTTGGCAATTTATTCCAATATTTGACCACCCTGACAGTTAGGAATTTTTTCCTAATGTCCAATCTAAACCTCCCCTGCTGCACTTTAAGCCCATTACTCCTTGTCCTGTCCTCAGAAACCAAGAGGAACAAATTTTCTCCTTCCTCCTTGTGACACCCTTTTAGATATTTGAAAGCCGCTATCATGTCCCCCCTTAATCTTCTTTTTTCCAAACTAAACAAGCCCAGTTCATGAAGCCTGGCTTCATAGGTCATGTTCTCTAAACCTTTAATCATTCTTGTCGCTCTTCTCTGTACCCTTTCCAATTTCTCCACATCTTTCTTGAAATGTGGCGCCCAGAACTGGACACAGTACTCCAGCTGAGGCCTAACTAGTGCAGAGTAGAGCGGCAGAATGACTTCACGAGTTTTGCTTACAACACACCTGTTGATACAACC
This sequence comes from Pelodiscus sinensis, assembly GCF_052426305.1. NCBI lineage: Eukaryota > Metazoa > Chordata > Testudines > Trionychidae > Pelodiscus > Pelodiscus sinensis. The sequence goes on along the minus strand of NC_143068.1, from coordinate 866,553 downwards.
TAGAATCATATTTGCTTTTTTTGCAACAGCATCACACTGTTGACTCATATTCAACTTGTGGTCCACTATGACCCCTAGATCCCTTTCCGCCATGCTCCTTCCTAGACAGTCGCTTCCCATCTTGTATGTATGGAACTGATTGTTCCTTCCTAAGTGGAGCACTTTGCATTTCTCTTTATTAAACCTCATCCTGTTTACCTCTGACCATTTCTCTAACTTGCTAAGGTCATTTTGAATTATGTCCCTATCCTCCAAAGAAGTCGCAACCCCACCCAGTTTGGTATCATCTGCAAACTTAATAAGCGTACTCTCTATCCCAATATCTACATCATTGATGAAGATATTGAACAGTATGGGTCCCAAAACAGACCCTTGAGGAACTCCACTTGTTATCCCTTTCCAGCAGGATTTAGAACCGTTAACAACCACTCTCTGACTACGGTTATCCAGCCAATTATGCACCCACCTTATCGTGGCCCTATCTAAGTTATATTTGCCTAGTTTATCAATAAGAATATCATGCGAGACCGTATCAAATGCCTTACTAAAGTCTAGGTATATGACATCCACCGCTTCTCCCTTATCCACAAGGCTCGTTATCTTATCAAAGAAAGCTATCAGATTAGTTTGGCATGACTTGTTCTTCACAAACCCATGCTGGCTATTCCCTATCACTTTATTACCTTCCAAGTGTTTGCATATGATTTCCTTAATTACCTGCTCCATTATCTTCCCTGGGACAGACGTTAAACTGACCGGTCTATAGTTTCCTGGGTTGTTCTTATTCCCCTTTTTATAGATGGGCACAATATTTGCCCTTTTCCAGTCTTCTGGAATCTCCCCTGTCTGCCATGATTTTTCAAAGATCATAGCTAAAGGCTCAGATACCTCCTCTATCAGCTCCTTGAGTATCCTGGGATGCATTTCATCAGGACCTGGTGACTTGCTGACATCTAACTTTCCTAAGTGATTTTTAACTTGTTCTTTGTGTATCCTATCTTCTAAACTTACCCTCTCTCTGCTTGTATTCACTATGTTAGGCGCACCTCCAGACTTCTCGGTGAAGACCGAAACAAAGAAGTCATTGAGCATCTCCGCCATTTCCAAGTTTCCTGTTACTGCTTCTCCCTCCTCACTAAGCAGTGGGCCTACCCTGTCCTTGGTCTTCCTCTTGCTTTTAATGTATTTATAAAAGGTCTTCTTGTTTCCCTTTATGCCTGTAGCTAATTTGATCTCATTTTGTGCCTTTGCCTTTCTAATCTTGCCCCTGCATTCCCGTGTTGCTTGCCTATATTCATCCTTTGTTATTTGTCCTAATTTCCATTTTTTATGAGACTCCTTTTTTATTTTGAGATCATGCAAGATCTCCTTGTTAAGCCAAGCTGGTCTTTTGCCATATTTTCTATCTTTCCTACACAGCGGAATTGTTTGCTTTTGGGCCCTTAACAACGTCCCTTTGAAATACTTCCAACTCTCCTCAGTTGTTTTTCCCTTCAGTCTTGCTTCCCATGGGACCTTACCTACAAGTTCTCTGAGCTTATCAAAATCTGCCTTCCTGAAATCCATTACCTCAATTGTGCTGGTCTCCCTTCTACCTTTCCTTAAGATCATGAACTCTATTATTTCGTGATCACTGTCCCCTATACTGTCTTCCACTTTCAAGTTCTCAACTAGTTCCTCCCTATTTGTTAAAACCAAATCCAGAACAGCTTCTCCTCTGGTAGCTTTTTCAACCTTCTGAAACAGAAAGTTGTCTCCAATGCAGTCCAGAAACTTATTGGATAGCCTGTGCCTCGCTGTGTTAGTTTCCCAACATATGTCTGGATAGTTGAAGTCCCCCATCACCACCAAATCTTGGGCTTTGGATAGTTTTGTTAATTGTTTAAAAAAGGCCTCATCCACCTCTTCCACCTGGCTAGGTGGCCTGTAGTAGACTCCTAGCATGATATCACCCTCGTTTTTTACCCCTTTTAGCTTAACCCAGAGACTCTGTACACAGCTATCTCCTACATTCATCTCCACTTCAGTCCAAGTGTGTACATTTTTAATAAACAAGGCAACCCCTCCTCCCTTTTTTCCCTGTCTGTCCTTCCTGAGCAAGCCGTACCCTTCCATACCAACATTCCAATCATGCGTCCCATCCCACCAGGTTTCTGTAATACCAATGATATCATAGTTGTATTTATTGGTTAGCAATTCCAGTTCTTCCTGCTTATTACCCATACTTCTCGCATTTGTATATAGGCATCTAAGATACTGATTTGATCTTGCCTCCCTGTTGTGCCCTGACCCTCCTTTCTCCTTGCCATTATAGGCCGTAGTCCCCCCTATTTCCAACCCATCTCCCAAAGTGCTTGTACCCGAGAAAGCACCATTGTTGGTGTGTCTTTAGAGCTAATTATCAGCAACTCGTTTTATTTTAATTGCAAAGCCCCTCGCGAAGCAGCGAGATAAAGATCTACATTGCGGAGCGCTGGGCTGGTGGCTTTGTTTCTGTCTCTCAAGACTGTGGAATTTGCCAGTAGCAGAAGGCGGAACGCTTTATGCCAGGGGTCGGGGGCTGCTGAGCCCCAGAAAATCAGTCGGGGGCCGCACACAAGCCCAAGCCTTCCCTGAGGTGCCCCAGTGGAGAAGGGGACAGACTCTCCCCACATTCCCCTCATGCACCAGAGCCTGGGAGTCTGTGCGCTCCAGCCCTGTGAGTAGGCAGAGGGAGTGCTGGAGCATCAGCCCAGCTCCCCAATATGGGGGGCAGGGGGTGGCTGGGCCTCATGAGCCGGATCCAGGCAAGCCAGGGGCTGCATCCAGCCCTCTGCCAGAGGTTCCCCGCCCCTGCTTTATGCAGCCACGGTGTGAAAATGAGTGGAGATACAGGCGCTTAGGGCTCGGTCCACGCCCCATGGAAAAGAATGCTGCAGCTCCCGTGGACTGCCAGGAGCTTTGGATCAGATCCAAAGACGGGGCTGAAATGGGACAGGCCACCTGGTGGTCACCCCTCCGTGGCAGGAACACGCAGCGCCGTGTGGCACGGCCGGGCCACGGTGCAGCCCCAGAGCAAACTGCCCATGCCGGGAGCAGCCGGGAGCCACCACCACGTTTTGACAGGGGACAGGTGGCTGCGCTCCCTCCTAGCCCCACATGGGTTCAGGCTGCCTGGGGAAGAAGTGAACAGAGAGACAAGCTCAGCCCCAGCTCTACAGCCCCACATAAACCTGCCAGCGGAGCTAGCCAAGTGCGGGGGGGAGGGCTCATGCTGGGTCCTCTGCAGGGCAGTGAGGCAGCTAGGACTCCTTAGGACCACGTCTGGCTGAGCCCAGGGAGCCCTGCTGGAGCGCTGCCCCTCTGCCTCCGTTCGCTTTGCTGCAGACGATCCAGGGGCCAGGCTGGATTAGCTCAGGACCCGACGAGCTGGGGTCTGTTCTCTGAGGAGTCCCCGGCCCATTTCTAGATGCTACTTTGCAGGATGGGGGGCTCCCGTTCTTGCTCAGCTGGGCCTTGTCTGAGAAATGGAGCGGCCTCGTGGTGAATGGGGATCCAGGCTCATCGGGAAGCTCAGCTGTAAGAGGAATTTGCCTCCGAGCTGTGATCTAGCAAAGCACAGGTGCATGGGCATAACTTCCAGCTGTGCTGTGCCCACAATGGGCAAAGGAGGGAATCTAGACAAGAAGCCCTTCTCAACTCAGTTTTGAAGGAAAGAGGCCTAAATAATAAAAAAGTAATTAAGTTTAGGACTAATGTGATAAACATGCTACGAGAATCAGATGAGAATCAGTCACCTGAGCCGAGCAAACTTTGGACAAGTGAAAATGGGATAAGGTGGGGAGAAAAAAGAAACAAAGGGAAAAGGAAAGGAAGGGAGAGAGAGAGGGAAGGTCTGGTGGGGATTTGGGTGCTCACCTGAGATGGGAGAGCCTGGCACTCAGTTTCCTTCTCTGCTACCGATTTCCTGTGCTCCCTTGGGCAAGTCATATAGCCCTCTGTGCCTCAGTTCCCCCATCTGCATAATGGGGATAATTGCACTGTCACACCAGTGTTGGGAGGACAAATCCATTCAAGATGGGGAGGTGGTAAGATGCCATGGCCATAGGGGCCATATAAACAGCACAGGCAGAAGAGCCCGGGTGGGTGAGGGTATCTCTCAGCCTCTTGCTTGAAGCTCTCTTCTAATGGACATGGCCAGAGATATGGGAGAAGGTCTCCCTCCTCTTCTTCGGTTGCTGGTAAAGAGCAGGGAGGTTACTTGCTCCCTAAGACACACCGGAGAGACGGCTATTTTGGCTCGGAGTGTGCATGAAACAAATGTGTATTTCTCTTGGGCATGTGCCAAAAGAAGAGTTTAAACACACTGCGCAGGCCTGAGGGACAGGGCTATGAGGAATGTCATTCCGAGGCAGACGGGCTTGGACATTTGCTTTCTTGGTTGAACAGCACTGTGGCGAGTTTGTCGTTCATAAAGCTTTTAGAGTCTTCCATAAGCTTGGCCCCTGCGGCCTGCTCGGAGCTGGCTGGAGGGCTGCTGGTGCCTGGAATGCTCGAGGAGGCTTTAATGAGGTTGGATTAATGTTGTTTTCTTTGTCAGAGAAGGCCTGGGAATTTGGCGCTGCAGCACATATTGTCATTTAAAAAAATTGCACCGGGCCACTGCACTGTCACTCTGATCACACTGGTAACAGGCCCAGAGGAGCAAATGCAGGATTGTGTGGCCTGCGGCCACTAATGCACAGCAATTGCTTTGCTGAAGAAAGAGGCTCTATGAGTTAAAAATCAGCAGTGATGCTGTAGAGGGTGAAACGCTCATATGGGAGCAGGTGGGATCCAAGGAGACAGGACTGATTCGCTGAGCTCGAATACTCTGGGACATCACCAAGGGCAAGTCAGATCTGACCAATCTGATTAGCGTATATGACGAGGTAACTGGCTCTGTGGACGTGGGAATGTCAGTGGATGTGATCTTCCTTGACTTTAAAAAAGCTTTTCATACCGTCTCCCACAATATTCTGACCAGCAAGTTAAAGAAGTATGGATTGGATAAATGGACTGTAAGATGGATAGAAAGCTGGCTAGATCACTAGACTTAACAGGTAGTGACCAATGGCTCGATGTCTGGTTGGCGGTCAGTATCAATCGGAGTGCCCCAGGAGTCAGTTCTGGGGCCGGTTTTATTCAACATCTTTATTAACGACCTGGATGAGGGGATGGATTGCACCCTCAGCAAGTCTGATGATGACACTAAGCTAGGGAGGAGGTAGATACGTTGGTTCAGAGTGACGTAGACAGATTAGGGGATTGGGCCAAAAGAAATCTGATGAGGTTCAACAAGGACAAGTGTAGAGTCCTGCCCTTGAGACAGAAGAATCCCAAGTATAGTTACAGGCTGGGGACCGACTGGCTAAGCAGCAGTTGGGCAGAAAAGGACCTGGGGATTCCAGTGGATGAGAAGCTGGATATGAGTCAACAGTGCACCCTTGTAGCTAAGAAGGCTAATGGCATATTAGGGTGCATTAGGAGAAGCATTGCCAGCAGATCCAGAGAAGTGATTATTCGGCATTGGTGAGGCCACATCTGGAGTACTGTGTCCAGTTCTGGGCCCCCCTCTACAGAAAGGATGTGGACGCATTGGAGAGGGTTCAGTGTAGGGTAACCAAAACGATTCAGGGGCACATGGCCTACGAGGAGAGGCTGAGGGATTTGGGTTTGTTTAGTCTGCAGAAGAGAGGAGTGAGGGGGGATTTGATAGCAGCCTTCAACTGCCTGAAGGGAGGCTGGAGAGAGGCTGTTCTCAGTGGTGGCTGATGACAGAACAAGGAGCAATGGGCTCAAGTTGCAGAGGGGGAGGTGTGGGTTGGATATTAGGAAAAACTATTTCCCTAGGCGGGTGGTGAAGCGCTGGGATGGGTTTACCCAGGGAAGGGGTGGAATCTCCATCCCTAGAAGTTTTTAAGTCTCGGCTTGACAAAGCCCTGGCTGGGATGATTTAGTTGGGGCTGGTCCTGCTTTGGCCAGGGGCTGGACTCAATGACTCCTGAGGTCTCTTCCCGCCCTGGGATTCTATGATCACAGGAAGCAAGTATGACCAGAGGCAAAGGTTAGGGGTTTGCTGCTCAGTTTTGTGGGTGGACATGGACAAGCTTTCAAATCTGGGGATGAAATCATGAAATGCACCTCTTGGAAGATACTTGTCTACTAAAAGGGCAGCCAATGCACCACTAATTTAAGTCCACATTTATACTAAGTAGGTAGATATAAGGTAAAGTCCTAGGGTGCATCTAGACTGGCAAGATTTTGTGCAAAAGCGACTGCCTTTGCACAAAAACTTGCCAGCTGGCTACACTGGCCACTTGAATTTGTGCAAGAGCACTGACTTTGTAATGTACAAAATCAGTGCTTCTTGCGCAAATACTTTCACGCTCCCGCTCGGGAAAAAGCCCTCTTGTGCAAGAATACTTGCGCAAGAAGGCCAGTGTAGACAGGGAAGAATTGTTTTGTGCAAAATAGCCCCGATGGCTAAGATGGCGATCGGGGCTTTCTTGCGCAAAATCGCGTCTAGGCTGGCCACAGATGCTTTTGCGCAAAAGCATCCTTGCCAATCTAGACGCTCTTTTGCGGAAATACTTTTAACGGAAAAACTTTTTCTGCAAAATCATGCCAGTCTAGACGCAGCCCTAGTGTAAGACCCTTTACTCTAAACAGTTACACATTATTTAAATACTAAAGTCCAATTCTTGACTAGCCAGCAGGTCCAGCATCTGGCTTTCCTGAGCTTAAATCAATAAGGCACCTGAAGGCTTGTGTTGACAATAGACTATTTAACTGGTGGGCCTAGAAATACTTCACTAACAGTTCTGATGCAGCTGTCGACATACATATGTCTTTGTTGTTATCTTCTCGGATGGTTTGTGCCTTTAATCTCCCTTGGAAGTGACAGAGAATAAGGATCTCAAAAATCAAACTCCACCTCTGAAGCATTGCTTCTAAACATTCGCCCAGTGACTCGGCACCTAACCTGGAATCCTGAGACTGCTACACAAGAAAATCCAGAGGCAGAGATCCCAAGACCAGAAGGGAACCACGGTGATATGACCTCTTGTGTAGCACAGGCCAGAGAGCTCCCCCCAAGTCACTCCTAGTGCAGAGAGTTTCACAAGGAAGGACTCTCCTGAGAGAGGAGGTTCTCCTGAAATCTGGCCCACTTTACACGGACCAAATTTCAGAAAAGCCTCTTCCAAAAAAAAATAGGAAAAGAAATGTAGTTGATAGTCATGGAGAGCCCTCCAATTAAAGAATCGTTTATGGGCAGCATTTCATGACCACCACCCCGTATACCAACAGGCCGTTTTCACATGAGGAAGTGAGGCTTTTAGATTAGGACCCCTATCTTGAAGGATTTTCCTTGAGAGGGTCTCATGCGATCCACCTGGTAGTGGCAAGCTACAAGTTTGCACCAAGACAGGCTATCACGGTGTCCTTCCCTCACACTATACGCTATGAAAAAGTGAAAACAAAGGGAAAAGGTGGGGAGCAGGTGGAGGAAGGCAGGACTGAAGTCACAGGGAGTGTGGACTACAAGGAGGACACAAGCCTAGGAAGCAGGCTCTCTTGTGTTCTGTTGCTTACTCACTGCATGGCCTTTGTCAAATCCCTTAATTTCTCTGACTCTGTCCCAACGATCTGTGAAAAAGAGAATTAGACTGAAGCCTCTCGGCTGGAGCCTGTGGATGGGTGAAAGCCTGCCCACTCGCTAGTGATCCCAGAACCGGGGTGAACCAGCTTTGCTCCGACTCACTCCGGTGTCAGCCTCGAGTCTCTCCACTGGCATGTTTCCGGATTCAGTGAGGGAGAGCGGCCTTCACCCAGCTGCACTGAGCTGGACGGCGCCGAGCTGCAAGGCACAGGGTAGTGCTGGTGCTGGCTGCATTTGAGAGGCACATTCTCTCCTTAAGGCCCTGGCGGCAGGAGCAGGTAGAGACCAGACCATCCGTTAGGCCTTGCTGACTGTTTCCCCAGGTGAGCTCTGGGGGCAGTGCCTGAGGGGGGCTGGGCATGGCCTGGTCTCTGGGGACCCTTGGGGCGCACAGAGAGGGCTGTTAATAGACACTGAGCTGGCTCAGTGTCTCTACTTATGCAGGCCTCTCAGGGGATGCCTTACGGAGAGGGGCCTTTTGCTCACATCTGGGGATAAGCACCACACAGGCCTGACTCTCCCTCCCACCATGTGATGTGCACCTTGGCCTCTCTCTTTCACTGCTGGGAACTCAGGAGCTGTGGCTTGGCCCTCTGGCCAGGTCACTATAAGCTCCCCCTGCTAGGGATCAGCCTTTCCCTACCAACAGTTCCAGGAAGTTTTCAAGTGCACTGCCCTGACGGTGCCACACTCCAGTGGTTGATGGAGGACCCCAGACCGACCCTCTAACTCCAGATCTCAGTCCAGGCTTGCCCTTGGACTCTGTTGCTCTGTCCCTGGTCATCTTCTTCCATCACCTACCCTCCAACATACCAACTCAGACTGCCTTCTCCTAGGGCCTCTACAGCAGCTAGAACCATGCAGACTCTGCCTCGCTCTCACTCCCCCCAGGGAGTCCTGCCCGGCAACTTCCAGCTTTATCCTAGCCCTGCCTCTGGCTTCTCAGCTGGGCTCCATCATCATCCACCTAATCCCCTTCAGCTGTGGCCTAGCTGGTTAATTGGCCCTTTCTCTGCTTCATTAAAGCCTTCTAGGCCGGCGCATGGCAAATTCCCTCGCAGTGTCCTTTGTGCTCTCTCTCATGCAAGGGTCAGTTACAATCTAGCCTGGTTGAATGAGTAGTACAACAGGCAGCTTGGGAGTCCATATTCCAGCTCTCTGGGCATTCAGCACCATCTTAACTCCTCTGTCTCTTCTATCTGCCTCTGTAGCACAATGGATTACCACAAGCATCTATTGTGACACGCTTGCAGCACCGTTCTCTGCAGCATTTTCCATATCCTCTTCTGGCTGATGGCTTTTCTTCACACACATACCCCAGCCTAGTGCTAGGGCAGTACACCAATTCCCATAAAGGCATGTGAAGGGGAGACAGAATTGGAATGAAACAGCCAGGGGCGCGCTAAAAAGGGGAAGGAGAGGGTATGCGGTAGATAATAACGAACTTCAAAAGGAGACAGGTTTCCAAGTAGCTCTATACCCAGGAGAAAGTAGCACAAACAGCCTTACTGAGAGGCAGCTGATTGTGCTGTGACTATTTACCAGAATTTCTGTTACTCACGCACTGTCATTCTGGGCAGGTTATGTCTCTATCCATGGCAATGGGCTCTCAAAACACAAACAACGGCAGAAAGGCTTTGGAGAGGGCATTTCTGTTTTCTTTGTGCTTTGGGGGTTTTTCCAGATAAGATGAAGCACTGGCAATATTACAGACACCATTTTTGAGAGGAATACAGGACACACAGCACACCACAGGCTGTACTGCACCAATCCCTGTATTGTCTGCTTGGGGAGAAACATGGTGGGGGGACCCATACAAGTGAAAATATTGTCTTCTAATAGGTTCTCCCAAAAGAAATCCCCACTGCTGACTTTCACTCAATGTTTGTCAGCAAGGACAAGTGGAGGCTTTGGAACTGTGGGGTTTTTTCTTCTCCCCGCAAAGGCTGAAGTGCTAAGAAAGAGAAGATCTTAAATATATTTAATCAGCAGAGGAAGGTCAGGAAAGTCATATGGGGGCAGGTGGAAAGTTCATGTCAAGTGGGGAAAGAATGGTCCAGCAAATAAAATGTCTACAGAGGGTGAAATTCACCCCTGTGCAAAGGGCCAGCATGCAGCTGATACAGCACTCAAGTTCCCCAGACTTCAGTGCACAGACTTTGTGTTGGCCCTTGACTCAGGTGAATTTAATTGGAGAGCAAGGAGGGGGTGACTGGTATTTGTGTCATACCAGCCTCCAACATCATGAGATCGACTCCAAGTCAACAACATGCATCTGGTTCCAAAAAGAGTAAGATTTTTAAAAATGCTACATTTTATTTTATTGGCTTTCCTCGGCATCCACAAAAGGCCTGACATTTATTTTATTTTTAAATCCAAATAGACATTCTCACAAAATGACATGAATCTAGAGATGGGGACACATGGAAGCTACCAGACATCTGGGGAAACTTGTGAGAGTTGGCCACGCTGTGTATCCAAGCTCATTACTCTTTATGCCGATAAAGAGATACATGGGCTAAGGAAATAGTTTGTGCCCTTTTACCTCAGGATAGCTCTGGAAAGGTGTAAATCATTTTCCCTGGAGAATGCTGGTTCTGCGTCGTCATGGTGACCACAACTGGAGAAAGAGATGCAGGATTTTGTCTTGTTGAGATCCAGCTTCTTTTTTATTTCTATAGCAATGTGGGAAAATGTTTGATCGCTCAGTGAGACATTTCAGTACGCACCCACAAAACTTTCACCCGGGTGACAGCTGACTGACAGTAAGGTTAGCAAGTTTGATTAGAACTTTCTGGGTTTTTTCTGTTCCGTGACAAACCATGAAGCCTGAGGAAGTTGAAGGAGTGAGGGAAAGAAATTCTACTTAAGGCAGCTCAAGTGAAATGTCAGTAGTTGAGAGGATATGTTTAATTCTTACTAAATTGGCATCGGCATCTTTAGCTGACTGCAAGGCAAGAAAGTCCAAACCCTTTGAGGTAGGGAGTTCTAAAATAATTCATTGCTGCAGCACTTTGATGTCAAAAGTTCTTACTCCCAAATATTTCTCTCGTCTGTCTCTGTAACGGCTCCCTTGTTCTCGCTCTCTGGGGTAGAAACGAGCTTTTTAAATTTGTACAGCACCTGGCGCAGCATAACCCTGATCCTTGTTCTGGGTCTCCAGGAGCAATAAAAACAGTGGGAATAATGGGCCATCTCTGGTGGTATGCAGAATGGATGTTTCCTTCTTTCCTGTTGGGCCGGGTCTAAGGAGAGAAACGGGCATTCTTGATCACCGTGCCTCTGGCAAAGGTTCCTGCTAGAATTGCCTGCAAAAAGACCAGCCCTTTCTGGTGCAAGTTGCTGCAGGACAAACACACTCCAGTGTTCTGGTTTCTTGTGGATCTGTACCTCCGGCACCCCTACGGATTCTGGAACAAAAAGGGCTCATGAAAAGAACCACCCGGAGCCCTTCTGCTCCACAGGAGGTTTTGCCCACCCTGAGCTGGACTTAAGACACCTGCGTTAGGATTTGAGTGGTGCAAAGTCCCCACTTGAAACTGTCCCAGCAGCAGGGGGCAGCCCACGCTTGGAACCAGCCACCAGAGCCCCTCAGGTGGGACCTGCCTGTGTGGCCTCACAGGGCAAGTGGAAACACAGCAGAGGAGATGACTGAACTGCGCCAGAGGCACCATGGCTGCGCTGTGGTCACCAGGGATCGATATTCCGGGCCTGCACAGGGACTGTTGCTATTGTGGTGGTTAACATGGCTGCCTTCCAAGCTCTTGGTCTGGGCTCAAGTCCCAGCCAATGGCAGCTTGGGCTCAGCTCTCCTGTTCCCCGCCACAGCAATTGCCGTGTTGCAAAGTAGCGTGAGGAGATGATGGGCTAGGTAGCCTTTGGGTCTCTGTTGCTCAATGGCAAGTGTGTTGGCTGTGGTGCTTTGTGTAAGCCAAGCTTGTTATTCAAAGGTGGTGGGTTCAAATGCCGCCAGAGTGTAGGATCTGAGGGGTGGCTTTTACAGAACAGGCATCCCCTTGAATGTGGCCACATAGAACAAGGGAAGAAAGACAGGGCAGGCCACCAGCAGCAGGTGCAAGTCACGGCCCAGCAAGCAGGTGTGCATGCATGGAGCTGCATGCTTTCCCTCTAGTCACCCATTTACATGGTGTCTTCTATGCATGATGCCTCCTTCAGGCTGACAGGAGCTGCCTGCTCCGAAGGTCTGTGACTCCCTGGAGAGACAGGGTCTCTGGGGCAGGTGGGTGTGAGATAGGCATGTCAAACTCGAAGCCTACTGAGGGTCGCACAAATGAAAACTGATAGCTTCCAGGGCCACCAAAGAAAAGGTACTTTATCAGAAAGACATAATCATATATATAGTAGCCCAATGTCTGAGAGTCTGTAACGCTGAAATGCTGGCTGTTCCCTCTGGGGGGCACTGTTGTTGAAATGCTGGCCGTTCCCTCTGGGGGGCGCTGTTGTTGAAATGCTGGCTGTTCCCTCTGGGGGGCACTGTTGTTGAAATGCTGGCTGTTCCCTCTGGGGGGCGCTGTTGCCTGAAATGCTGGCTGTTCCCTCTGGGCGGCGCTGTTGCCTGAAATGCTGGCCGTTCCCTCTGGGGGGCGCTGTTGTTGAAATGCTGGCTGTTCCCTCTGGGGGGCGCTGTTGCCTGAAATGCTGGCCGTTCCCTCTGGGGGGCGCTGTTGTTGAAATGCTGGCTGTTCCCTCTGGGGGGCGCTGTTGTTGAAATGCTGGCTGTTCCCTCTGGGGGGCGCTGTTGCCTGAAATGCTGGCTGTTCCCTCTGGGCGGCGCTGTTGTTGAAATGCTGGCCGTTCCCTCTGGGGGGCGCTGTTGCCTGAAATGCTGGCCGATCCCTCTGGGGGGCGCTGTTGTTGAAATGCTGGCTGTTCCCTCTGGGGGGCGCTGTTGTTGAAATGCTGGCTGTTCCCTCTGGGGGGCGCTGTTGTTGAAATGCTGGCTGTTCCCTCTGGGCGGCGCTGTTGTTGAAATGCTGGCTGTTCCCTCTGGGCGGCGCTGTTGTTGAAATGCTGGCCGATCCCTCTGGGGGGCGCTGTTGCCTGAAATGCTGGCTGTTCCCTCTGGGGGGGCGCTGTTGTTGAAATGCTGGCTGTTCCCTCTGGGGGGCGCTGTTGTTGAAATGCTGGCTGTTCCCTCTGGGGGGCGCTGTTGCTGAAATGCTGGCTGTTCCCTCTGGGCGGCCCATGCTGCATTGGGAGTGTGGGGCCCAAATGGCCGCTTGCTCCACTTGCTCCCTTGCAGTGGCCCGGCAGAGTGGCACAGAAGTCAGCCGAGCGCCAGGGCAGGAGGGGAAGGGGGTCAGGGCGGTGACGTGCGGGCGCAGGGTAGTTACTTCCTCTGTGCGCATAACCGGAGCAATTGTGTGTGCAAGCCAGGGCCCCGCAGCCGTCGGGGGATGGGCGCTGCTGGCCGGCGCTGCGGGGATGCGGGTGAGCCGGCGCTGTGGGAGCCGGGTGAGCAGCTTGTGATGGCAGCTGTAAGGAACATCGCGCGCCCCTTACAGCTGTCATCAGGCACCCCTCATCCGTTGGCGCCCTGGGAAGCTGCCCGGCTCGCCCATGCCTCCATCTGGCCCTGGTGCAAGCTAGGCAATTGTGCATGCATTTTCATACCCAACTTATTTGAAAATCTAGTTCTGAGTTCTGACTTTTCATAGATCAGGCCCAAAATAACACCCGCAAAATATGCTCACTCCTATGCACAAACAGGAAACGACATACCCACATTCACAAGCATTTGGATGTATGCCTCTATTCCTGCAGGATGTACAATTAACTGTATGTATGTATGTACATAGTTTTCAGCTATGGCATATTTTTTAAATGAGTCTATTGAATTTTCTGGACATTTTCAGTGACAATAAAGCACATGGAAGGGAGAAGAAAGAATTCATAATTGGCGAATAAGATGCATTCTCCTTTTTCTGGCAGGCAAGAGGATGCATTCCTATAAGGAAGCGTCGGCATAAAACAAGGTTCCCCCGAAGTGCAAACTTTACAAGAGCTGACATGAATGTGTATCTGAGTTAGAGACCTGTCAGTCTGCTTTTCAAACACGGTCACAGCTGCTATGTAATGAGGCGGACAGGCTGAAGCGATCTTCTGGTTGATCAAACTGGAACATGCATCTTGGTGTGCTAACCATTAGTAGCAGCTCTGTCGGAAGACACCACGGAAGATGTCGCCCAGGAGTATCGTGACTGGCTGAGAACAAGCAGCTAACCCTCGTGACAGGCGCTTACTTGAACTGCTCAAATGCAGGACATTTAGGAGGGCTTGCTAACAAAAGCCATGGGTCCCTTTGCATTTCCATGGCCATCATGGCGGAGGTGATGCTCTGTGGACATGAGGGACACTAAGCACCGCCTTTGGCTCTAATGCTGCCCCAGATTGTCCAAACGTTTTGAGGGCGGTACACTGGTATGAAGGCCATGCGTTCTGTGAGGTAGGCTGGTATCAGAGAATCCTAGAATCCCAGGGCTGGGAGAGACCTCAGGAGTCATCAAGTCCAGCCCCCTGCCCAAAGCAGGATCAACCCCAACTAAAGCAACCCAGCCAGGGCTTTGTCAAGCCAGGACTTAAACACCTCTAGGGATGGAGATTCCACCCCCTCCCTAGGGAACCCAGCCCAGTGCTTCACCACCCTCCTAGGGAAATAGTTTTCCCTAAGATCCCACCTGGACCTTCCCCCACTGCAACTTGAGCCCATTGCTCCTTGTTCTGCATCTGTCACTACTGAGAACAGCCTCTCTCCGTCCTCTTTGGAACCTCCCTTCAGGAAGTTGAAGGCTGCTCTCAAATCCCCCCTCCCTCTTCTCTGCTGCAGACTACACAAGCCCAAATCCTTCAGGCTCTCCTCATAGGTCACGCGCTCCATGGGTCATGCGCTCATCAATTTGGTCACCCACCGCTGGACCTCTCCAATCCTTTCTGTAGTGGGGGGCCCAGAACTGGACGTAGTACTCTAGATGTGGCCTCCCCAGTGCTGAATAAAGGGGAATAATCCCTTCTCTAGGTCTGCTGACAATGCTCCTCCTAATGCACCCCAATATGCCATTAGCCTTCTTGGCTACAAGGGCAAAGGTCCCTTCTGGTTTTGTATTTCCACTAATGCTCCTCAGTCACATTCTGCAGCCTGCTCCCGTCCACGCAGCCCCTGCACAGCAACTGGGGGCCAGCAGAGCAGCAATGTCACTAGAGCCGCGGAGGTCTGAGAGGAGGCAGCCGAACTCATTTCACTTGTGAGCTGGGCAGTCTTGGAATCCATTTCCATTCGCTTTCCATGCCTGCGTGCACTGCAACAGCCCCTCCGCCCGCCAACCCGCCCCCCCACGCCTCGCGTCTTCTTCTGGGGCTCGGGTGATTTCAGCCTTAACGTATTAGAAACATCATTTTTCATGAGCCATTTCCCAGCTGTCGTCGTGACCCTCTCACAGCAGGAGGCTCAGCCGCATAATCACCTCTCAGATGCCGCTCAACAGGAGGCCAGCAGAGCTGCAGCAGCGTTAGCTTGATGATGTCGAACATTTGGACGATGGTATTTAAAGCTCGTGGGCTCCGCCTTGGCTTTTGATCAGGAAAACGAGGCTCTGATGCTAAAGGTCTCCCAGCGGAGTTGGAATTGCCCGGCCAGATTCTTCACATTACAACTAATTACGGCATGGGCCTGACGCTTGCAGATACCTGGAGCCAGCTCGGAACGGGAGCATCCCAAGGCTGCGGGAAGTAATTTGGGGGAGGGGTAGGTGGTCAGGGGTGGCGGGTACACCAGGCCGGGGGAGACAAACCCTCCTCAAATGGCATGGAATGCTGGCCCCCTTCCCTTTGGAGGTGCACCAGCCTCTGAGTGCTGCTGCTAAGAGCTCCCAAAAAGTGGGACAGGGCATCTGGGCCATGTCCCTGCCCCTGCTACGCCAGATGGCCTTGTCCCTGTTTGGCCTCTTTCCCCATGGCCCCACCAGTGGTTCTCCTCTTTCGCCAAAGTCCCACTTGTTGGAGCGTGTAAGGGTTAAATAAAGGGTCTTGGTAGTTACAGCCTTGGGCGTGGGTTACAGCACAGGCAGACTCTGCTTCTGTTGATTTACAGACTTGTTGTGATTCCTCCTTCCCTGCTTGCTCAGAACAGATGAGCATGCAGCTGTACCCGAGATGTAACTTGTGTTAGCCAGGCTACCTTCCTTACTCCCTTAGTCACTCTGAATTATACATTCAGGGTCACACCTCCTGTACGCCTTGTACACTGCTGATTCAAGGAGTTTTGTGATGTGAAAACTACCAACATCAGCTAAAAAGCTACAGACAGCGAACGGGGGGTATAATTATATTCATCACATGGTCATGATTATGCATTAGATGTGTGTTCACACTACTAAATTAGAGCGTGTCTACACTGCAGGGCTAAACATGAGCTACGCTAATTGCTTATTTTGACTTTTGGTGCTGTCTACACAGCTGTTATTTCGAAACAGAGCACTCTTCCCCCAACTTCCCTTACAACTCATACAGTGAGGGTTACAGGAGTTGGAGTAAGAAGCCAATTATTTCAAATTTATTTTGAAATAATGGGCTTGCTGTGAAGACGCGCATCTGTTATTTCGGGATAACTGATGTCATTCCAGAATAACGCTGCTGTGTAGACATAGTCTTAGGGCTTAACTGATAAATGAATTTACATACTAACTAAGCTAAAACGGTGTACTTGGGGTTAATTTGTAGCTCACTCGCATCTCAGGTAGGCAGGATCCAAGACAGAATGAGTATCGGAAATAAAGGTGCCCTTTTACCCCATCCGCCTCTGGGTCCCCTGTTCTTCTACAACATCCATCACTCACTCACCTTGGGTCTGTCTACACTACAAAGTTAATTCAAACTAACAGACGTTAGTTCGAATTAACTTTGATAGGCGCTACACATGCAAACCGCTAGTTCGAACTTAATTCCAACTAGCGGTGTGCTTAATTCGAACTAGGTAAACCTCATTCCACGAGGACTAACGCCTAGTTCGAATTAACTAGTTTGAATTAAGGGCTGTGTAGCCACTTAATTTGAACTAGTGGGAGGCTAGCCCTTTCCAGCTTGCCCTGGTGGCCACTCTGAGCACCACCAGGGAAACTCTATGCCCCCCTCCCGGCCCCGGAGCCCTTAAAGGGGCACGGGCTGGCTACGGTGCCCGTGCCAGGTGCAAGCCTGCCAGCACCCAGCCAGCAGACCCTGCACCTGGCACGGTTCAAGGCAGCCACCCGATGCCACCCAGCCCTCCACCTCTTCCCGGGACCAGACTGGCGGCTCCCGGGAGCCTGCCTAGGTCCGCAAGAGGCGAGCGCCCACGAGGTCTAGTGCGGACATCGTGGACCTCGTCCACGACCTCCGCACTAGGCACAGGAAAGTGGCCGTCTAGGGCAGGAGAGCTGCCAGTCTGGCCACCCGGGAGCAGGTTTGCATGAAAATCAAGGTGGTCCACTGAGACCCCCGACCCTGAGCCCTGAGCTTACAATGGCCATACTGGGTCACACGAAGGGTCCATCTAGCCCAGTAGCCTGTCTGCCGACAGCGGCCAACACTAAGTACCCTGGGGTATGTCTACACTACCACACTAGTTCGAACTAGCGGGGTAATGTAGGCATACCGCACTTGCAAATGAAGCCCGGGATTTGAATTTCCCGGGTTTCATTTGCATAAGCTGGCCGGCGCCATTTTTAAATGCCGGCTTGTTCGAACCCCGTGCTACACGCGGCACGGGCTAGATAGTTCGAACTAGCAAGCCATTCCGAACTATCAGGTGATTTTGCGGAAAAACTTGCCAGTCTAGACACAGCCGGGAAGTCAGGATCAATTACTGTCAGGACATGGTCCTGTGTAGAGTTTAGGTGATTTACCTCAGTGGGTTCTACCGCAGGGTGGTAGGGGTGTGGTCAGGGGGTTTCTTTACCTGTACTGAAGCAGGTTTTCCTGGGATATTTGGGTGTCCCTTTCCTTGATGTGATCTAGTTCTTCGGTGGAGTGTCCTTGTTTCGTGAAGGCAGGTTTAAGTGCGTTTAGGTGGGTTCCCCAGACTTTCTTTTCAGAGCAAAGTCTGTGGTAGCTCAGTGCTCGGCCGTAGATAACAGATTATTTGCTGTGTCTGTGTGGATGGCTGGGTCTGTGGTGATCTGGGGCTTTCTCGGATATAGTCATTCTGGGGTTCCATTGTCTCAGCTGATCATGATGCCCTGGGGTGGGCTGCTTTACTGTGGTCGTCTCCTCGGTCAGCAGGAGTTAGTGGGTGATGGGAGGCTGTTTCCCGGTGTGCTGATAAAGCCACTGACACGTACCTTCTTGCTCTCTGGCTCCTCACCACTCTGTCCTGCTGGGCCAGATCTCCTGGTTTCCAACAGACAAGGTACAGAGCTGAGATATTGCCCCCTCCCCAACCTCCTGAAGGGCACTGCAGACCCTGACTCATGTCAGCTCTGGGGCTATGCCTACACTACAGATTTTTTTCGGAAAAACTGCCTTTTTTCTGAAAAACGTCACTCATGTCCACACTGCAATCACATTCTTTCTGAAAAAAAAATCGAAAGAACGGAGGGTTTTTTCCGATATTGGTAAACCTCTTTCTACGAAGAAGAAGCCTTTTTCTGAAAGAGCTCTTTTGGAAAAACGTGTGTGTGTGGATGGGGAAGAGGGAGTTCTTTCTAAAGAAGAGGAAAGAGGAAAAAGCACAGGTGGCCACTCTGCCCATAGTAATCACAGCTTACCTGCGAGATAGCATGCATTCAGCGAGGATGCTATCGCAGATGGCTTTTTCAATGTGCTTCGGCCATGTGGATGCGCTCTTTCAGATGAAGTTTTTTTGGTAGATCTCTTCCGGAAAAGCTTCTTCCAAAAGAAGCCTGCAGCCTAGACCTAGCCTGGGAGAACGCAGTTCTAGGGCACAGCATCCAGGAAACCAACCCCCAAATAGGATTAACCCCCCCAAATAAATCCGCCTTTTCTTGTGTGAGAGTTACACATGTTGAAAGCTCACTCAGGCAAAGCCCCTTTACCAAGGAATGGAGGATGTGCACACCGATCGCTGCCGCCCCAGGTAACCATTATTTACACTGGGCTTGATAGTAAATAGAAGTCATTTTATTAAGTGCAACAGTAGGATGTCAGTGGCTGCAAGTGAAAATAAACAGAGCAAAGTGAATTACAAATTTAAAATAAAGGAAAATGCACTGTTAGCTCTAACCACTAAAACGTACCTTAAAACTGTTCCTATTTCAAGCAGGCCTTCAGGTCAGAGAAGATGATTTACTCTGACCTCCTAGCTGCCCTGCTGGGTGTGTCACAGCAGCCAAAGACAAAGAAACTGATAGCTTTCCATCTTAAATAGATTTCCTTTTAGGTGGGAATCTTTTGTTTCTACACCCCCTCCTCTTCCATGGAAAATTCCCTAGTTAAACTGGTACAGCAGGATAAATTGGTTTAATCACATGTCTTTCCAGAACCAACCACTGCTCAAACTTTTTCCATCTACACTGGGCCAAATTTTGGAAAAGCCTCCTCTTTCGAAAGAGCCCTTCTTCCTCATGGGAGGAGGAAGACAGGGTTTCCGAAAGAGCAAGTCTGCTCTTCCGCAAAAAAAAAAAAAAAAAAGCAGAAGAGCAGACTCATTCCCTGGACACGGTGGAGTGTTTCTGGGAAAAACCCCCATAATGTAGACATAATCCCAGTCATGGGGCTTCTGGGAGCACCACTGAGGGCTCACAATTGCATATGTAAAACCATAAACAGTGTCCTAGCCCATATTTGTAACTTCACTTACAAGAATGATACATGCACACAGATAAGAGGTACAGATCCAGCAGACTGTAACATTAACATTGATAGGTTACATGAGGCATTTTGGCCAAAGCATCCTTGAGTTATGCATGTTTGTATCCATAAGACAATTTCATAATGCAGGGGTGTTTTGTGTGTGTGGGGAGGGGGTATACAGTCACAAAGGGAATTCGCCATGCTGCTGACCTTTCTCAGCTATGCTCGTCAGCTCTTCTGACTCTCTTAGGGTACGTCTAGACTACATGGGGACTCCGTCGACGGAGCCAGGTAAAATAGTTTAGTCGGCATAGTCAAAGAAATGGGGATTTAAATAATCCCTGCTTCATTAAAATAAAAATGGCTGCCACACCGTGCTGATGATCAGCTGATCCGGCACAGCGTGGCAGTCTAGACATGGCGCGGTCGACAAGGAAAGCTTTTTTCAACTGCTCCGGTCAACCTCGTTTTATGAGGCATACCGGAGTGGTCAACAAAGGCTTCCCTTGTTGACCGCGCAGAGTTTAGACTGCCACGCTGTGCTGGTTCAGCTGATTGTCGGCACGGTGTGGCAGCCATTTTTATTTTAAGGAAGTGGGGATTATTTAAACCCCCGCTTCTTTGACTATGCCGAGTAAACTATTTTACATGGCTCCGTCGACAGAGTTCCCATGTAGTCTAGACCCCTTGTGTGTGCAGCGGTATTGCAAGCACCCACCAACCTGCAGCTGTCCATGGGATGGCAGGTGCCTCGGGTCCCCTTTATCCAGCACTCTGTGGATCTCTGCTTTCTGCTCTCACTGAACAGCGAGGCAACTGGCACAAATGGGAAGAACGTACCCTGCTGGCATCCCTGTCTTGGCCAAGCGCGGCCTTTCCTACCACATGTCAGCATGAGCGTCCCACTTCTAACACGTCAGGAAGGACCCTGTGGGCCAGTGAATTCCCCTCTAGAGCCGTTTCGGGAGCGCCACATTATTTATCAGAGGTACACATGGGTCTGTATGAGTGCATGTCTGTCTGTTCAAGAACCCCTGCTAAGCCGTAAGAGCTAGGATCCCCAAATTTGGCAGGCAGCTTCCTATTCTCCTAACTGAAAACAAGGTCAGGGTTTGGTTGTGCCAAGAACATGGGAAGGAAAAGGAGGGGCACAAAGAGGAGGGCACGATACCAGAGTGGCCCCGGGAGGCAGTGAGCCCGCAGGGGAGAACCATACTGCAGAGAGGCCACTGGGGGCAGCCACATCACCAAGAGACTGGCCAGCTGGGCTGAGGGCTCTGCCATCTTGACTGCCACCGGACTGGGTACATAGCCCCCCTGCCCCAATCTCGGCTTGTGGCCGCAGCAATGTGGGGGGGGCTTGTCAGCTGGGGGGGCTGGGGGGGGAGACAGAAGGCCCATATCGGCTGGGGGGGAAAGGAGAGAAAGCCACATGCTGACTATGTGGTCTGGTAGGAAGAAAAGGCCCCTGCTGGCTGGGCAGGTTGGGGGGAGGGAGAAAGCCCCACCAGATGGACCCACTGCCCTTCTTACCCCAGCCCTCACTCACTCACCCCCATACCCCCAGACTCCTGCCCCGTCCCCCACATCTCCAAAGCCCTGCCCTGATTCCTGCAATCTCTACCCTCCCCCCTTGCCAGCCCCCTGCCTGAAGGACCCCAGACAACGCTGAGCAAGACTTGTAGGTGTACGTGTGTGCATGCGTGTGTGTGTGTGTGTGTGTGTGTGCGTGAGTGTAAATTCCCAAAATACTTTTCTGTTTTTTTACCAAAATCCGAAAGGGAAAACCGAAAATAAATTCAGGCTCTAAAAACTACTTTCAGTAAAAAAAAATCAGTTTTCATAAAACTCCTAATTGGATTTTTAATGAAAAACGTTAAGTTGGTTTTTGTTTGTGTCCTCCTGGCAGGTGACTGCTCCCTTTTGGGACTGAAAGCCCAGGGTCATTCGCGTAACATATGAATTGAAAGGAAAGAAGCACATGACTCCATGTCGTTGATCTCTCCAGCCAGGCTGATGTCGAGACCGGTCATCTGAAGAAGTGGGCTGCGCCCATGAAAGCTCATGATGTTTTGTTAGTTTTTAAAGTGCTACCAGACCATTTGTTGTTTTTTAACTTTGTCCTGTACAGACTAACTCGGCTACCCCCTGAAGCTTCCTGTCCCTGTTGAGTGGCTTAGTGTAGGTGATGACTTTTGTCACCAGAGAACCCCAGAAGATGGATCATTAACCATCACATCAACTTGCCCCAAAAGAATGGGATTTCAGGATGATGGATGGATGACTTGAAGGTACAGGTCAAACCTCTCTAGTCTGGTGCCCTTGGGACCTGACTGGTTCTGAACCAGAGAATTTGCCGGACCAGAGGAGGTCAGTATTGTCTAGCAGCATCCCCAACACTTCCCCTGCTTCCTGGGCTCTTAAAAGACATTGAAGGGTAAATCAGAGCTAAATAACACCACAGAACACAGGAGCTGTGTCTAGACTGGCAAGTTTTTCTGCAAAATCATTTGATTTTGCGGAAAAACTTGCCAGCTGTCTACACTGGCCGCTTGAATTTCCGCAAGAACATTGACCATCTCATGTAAGATCATCAGTGTTCTTGTGGAAATACTATGCTGCTCCTGTTTGGGCAAAAGTCTTTTTCCGAAAGACTTTTGCGCAAAAGGGCCAGAGTAGACAGCACAGTAGTGTTTTCCGCAAAAAAGCCCTGATCGTGAAAATGGCGATTGGGGCTTTTTTGCGGAAAACCGCGTCTAGATTGGCCACGGATGCTTTTCCGCAAAAAGTGCTTTTGCGGAAAAGCATCCTGCCAATCTAGACATGCTTTTTCGAAAATGCTTTTAACAGAAAACTTTTCCGTTAAAAGCATTTTCGGAAAATCATGCCAGTGTAGACGTAGCCTGCGAGCCAGGACTGGTGGCTGTAAACAAGCCTTATGGTTCAGTGGGAATCTTGGCTACACCCATGCTAAGTGGACATACAGAGAACTACCATCATGCTGGACCACAGATGTTGCTGGACCAGAGAGTGCCGGATTAGAGAGACTGAACCTGTACAATTCATCTTCCCAGTAAGTCCACTGATCTTAAGTGCTGCATCTCCGCACAGCAGACTTTAATAAAGGATCACTGCAGTTAGAGATATGGAAAGTAAGAATTATTGTACAGTTTAATCTACACAATACATTCCCTAGACCTTACACATGGTCCAATGGACAACGCACTGGACTGGGAGTCAGGACATTTCCATACAATGCTTGACTTCTCCCACTGACTTATTCCAGTCCCTTGTGCATATCACTTGACGTCTATGTGCCTCAAATTACCCCACCATTGGGAACAATGGTGCTTACTGGGAGTTCTGTGAATGAAAAATGCTAGCTCGTTATTTTGTTGGCAAGGTCCAAATGTCTTGGTCAAGAGGTAGTTGAAGTCAACACTCCAGGTGAAATAATAACAGTAATGATGATAAATACAAAGATTTGGGGGTCCCTTCAAAAGCATCTGGCCATTCAGATTTGCTGAGGTACTGTGGTAGTATTTATGATTAATGGCACTCTCGATATTTGACAACGTATCCATGTGCCTCTGCAAAACCTCATGTTTGCACATGCAAAGTGAGCACATGCTCCCCAAATACCCCAATTACACTGGCTGAATGCCGAGGTCCTTAATTAGGCAACATTCTTATTGAAGTCGCAAGGAACGACGAAAGCCAAAAAACCTAAGAATGAAGCAGTCGGGATTTAGCCCAACTGGCACATGCAGTTACTTACAGGGTTAAAAAAACAGCTGGATAAATTCATGGAGGTCCATCAATGGCTCTAATGGATCAATGGAGGTCCATTCATGGAGGTCAAATTCATAAGGTCCATCAATGGCTATTAGCCAGGGTGGGTAGGAATGGTGTCCCTGGCCCTGTTTGTCTGGAGGTGGGTGACAGAGGAATGATCACGTGAGGATTCCCTGTTGTGTTCCCTCCTTCTGGGACACCTGGCATTGGCCACTATGGGCAGACAGGGCACTGAGCTAGATGGACCTTTGGTCTGACCCAGTCTGGCTGTACTTATGATCCTATGGCCATATGTAGGGGAGTTTCTATGTTCAGTACAACACTCTTGCCTAGTTTGTGTGAAAACAGAGGCCTGCTGAAAATTTGGCCCAACGAGTTCAACAAACAGCTGCCGGAGCTTTGGAGAGCACTATCAGCTTTCCCTGTCTCACAGCAATAATGCTGTGACTTTTTCTGCCAGCATGATTTTCATCACTTTCCTGTAATTTCTTTTGCATCTACTTTTTTTTTATTCTGCCATTTAAAAATTGTCACCCTCTTCATAATACATTATTATTCCATTAGGATCACTTCAGCTAACAAACATTAAAGGTACAACTGCCTGGAGGTCTCCTGGTATGGTGTACGTTAAAGTTTAATGCTGTATTGATGTGTGTATTGTGTTTCATGTGAGCCAAACTGTTCCATTAACTATGCGCAAAGGGCTATGGAGTTATAACATTTATCTCCATGGACGCTCCAGATTACTTTTTCCTGTTGCATGCCTTCAAGGCTAAACACTGAGTCTTCAATTTACGTAGCGCTGTTAAAAATTTTAAACCTTTGTAAATGATGAACCATTTGTCAATGCAACAGCAGTTTTGTCAGGCTTGGCTTGGGACGATAAAGAAATATTGGTGACTTTTCACTGGTCATTTTGTTTTTCATTTAAAGCATAAGTAGGGTAGAAACAGCATCTATTATTAATAGATAAATGTTTTATTAAACATATAAAGACCACAAAGATTTGTAACTTTAATAATCCAGTCTCTTATTTTAAATTCTATAACGTTATTATTTATTGAACAACTGGGGATATTTCTTATAGGATTTTGGTTAGGCAGAGCCATAACAAAATAGATAGCGGTGCTATCTGGGGAGGAAATATTCTAGCTGACTTAACAGCATACTGACAAGGCATTTTTTCATAATTTTTTAAATACATTTTTCACTGGCTATTTACAATAAGGACCTATAAAGTTTGCCACTGTTATCTGTCTCCTTAATTTATTTCATCTGTTGCACACATCTTGTATAAGAGCTGGTCGTGAAGCTGGTGTGTTTACTAAAGGGCTGCTCATGGACCCTGGGGCTTATTTTTTGCCAATTTTATATTTAGCCAATTTTGCGTAGTTGTCACTGGGCCATGTAAAATGACCAGGGACTCTCTTATGTTCAGAGCAGTCCTTAGGACTAAGGTGATTTCACAAATAGGAACTGGAACTGGAAATCGGGGACAGAATTTCATGAACGGCTGTTTCAGAGAGGGAGCTGTGTTCGGCTGTTTCAGCAAAAACACCAAGGAGCTTCTGTGAAATACAACTCACTTCTTCAGATGCTGGAAGAGAAAAGACAAGAGAGGAAGGGCACTCCCATCTCTGGATCTCGTCCTTTGGTTTTGTAGGAATTGCTCTGTCTCTTTGGGTTAATTCAAATTCTGTGTCCAGCACTGCCCCTCCCCTGCCCCCTCACATCCCTTTTGCTTGTCTTGGAGTCCGTATCTTCCCATGCACTCTCCCCCGTCTCTCCACATTGATTATGATGCCTGCACCTACACACATCTGTCATTTGTAACACTTTGCCAGCCCCTCCCATACCACCTCGGGGAGGGATGTTTTATTGCACTGCTTTCCAGTGGATACAGGCACACTTTTAGAATGGTTCTGTGCTTTTAGTCACCGTTTAACAATGTCACAGACCAGTCACTGTGCCCCTCTGTCAGCTCTATTGTCTGGCTGCCCAAACTCTGCAGCCAAGCCCTGTGCTCAGTGCTCCATCTCCCTCCCTCCCTCTGAGCAAATGAGTCCCCCTCCCAGTCAGGCAAATTATGTAAAGTGAAACAACCTGTGATAACCATGGGAATACTGGGCTCAGTGAGGTCTAGACACCTCTATGGCAAGGAATCAAACTCACTCTTGCCCTGTAGCTCTTCTTATACTACCCTTCTGGCCCCTGATTGGCTGCTTCACATACAGCCACTCTAGGAAGACTGGAGGACCTCTCTACTGTCCTTTTCTGAGGTGGGGTGCAATGTTCCCTCCACTGTTTTCTATCCACGTGTGGATTTTTAACATCCAGAGGAGGAATTATTTTTTATCTGCACCAAGGCATGCGCGAATGTGCTCCGCCAGTAAAAACACAAACCGAGTCGTGGGAGGCATTGGAATCTCTCCTGAGTGGCCACAGGAGCACACAGCCTACAGGGAACACTGGTGGGGTGTAGCAAGGCATCCAGGCTTCCAGCAGGGGGCCTCTGGACCTAGTTCACCATGCCACAGTCCCTTACAATATAAGCTAATTACTCATGCTAAATAATTTGTTCCACCTTGCAGTTTGCTCTGATCCTGGGAGTTCCTTTCCCAGACCTAAAGCAGAGATCTGTGTAGCCTGAAAGCTTGTCTCTCTCACCCACAGACGTTGGTCCAATAAAGATATTACCTCCCCTGCCTTGTATCTCTAATATCCTGGGACCCACACGGCTGCTACTACTGACACAGCATACAACACACGAACAGGGTATTACCTTGGGGATAAAATGGAAGATCCAGGATGGGACATTAATTTTTAATAACGAGCAGACAAGGGGCAGAGTATTTGACACGAAGAAGGAGGCGTCAGGACTTGTGCCAAGAGGTGCTGCCGAGTGCAAGGGGAGGGGCGACCTTCTGGATGCTTTGAACCAGAAGCAGGCTGGGCTGCCCGCATGGTGCAAATGAAAGCTCAGCTGCTCCATTCTAACATAGCCCCCTCCCAATATGTATTCCACTTCACTAATAAGTGCTGTCTCGTTTGAAAAGGCCGCCCTGTGTCTCTGCACACATCAGCTGGCACTAGAACTTCCGCAGGCATTGGCGCCAACTCTGAAATTGCTGCAGGGTGTAAGCACCCGTGAGACAAAAAGTCACTCACCAGGCACAGCGGTTTGGAAGGGATGTGGGAGTTGCTCGGGGGAAGGCGGGAAGCAGCAAGTGGAGGGCCTCGGGGGAGGAGGTGGAGTAGGGGCAGGAGGAGGCAGAGTGAAGGCAGGGCATCAGGGGAAGAAGCATGGGGCGGGGCTTCAGGTCAGCGTGAAGGTGGAGCATCACAGGGAAAAATAAAAGTCAGTGCCCGTACCCACAGGGGCCAGGTTTCCAACAGGAATTCAAACTCTTTTGGGCTCACTGAAGGAGCCACGGTGAGCAACAGAGGTGAAGAAGCCAAGGCCTAGTCTTGGAGTTGTGGAGTCACAGGGCTCCCTCCTATGAAAAATGGAGCCATGACTGGGCACACTCCCAGAGAGACGGTATTAGAGTACTTGTGCCTAGCATGCCCTGTGGATCGGTGACAGTATCATTATGGGATCAGGGCCTTCGCTGTTATTTTTATAGTTCAGTCTATAGATAGATACAGCATGCTACGGCATTTATCAGGGAGGGCATTGGGCAGGGTATCAAGCCGGGATAGAGTCCCTGTCTATGGAGGATTCAGGATAGGGGCTCCAGATCAGCTTAATGACCATCTGATGTCCTCCCCTGTGGGGTGGACTCACCTACATAACCCAACCCTCATTCTGTCAGGTTCAAAAGCCAGGACGATGCAGCACTTTAAAGACTAACAAGATGGTTTATTAGGGGATGAGCTTTCGTGGGCCAGACCCACTTCCTCAGATCAAATAGTGGAAGAGAATTGGCACAACCATATATACCAAAGGGTACAATCAAAAAAAGTGAACAGATATAAAATTGACAAATCAGATTTCAGAACAGAGGGGGGTGAGGGCGGGAGGTTAGTGTCTATGAGATAATGATATTAGGGGTGATAAGTGGGGAAGCTATCTTTGTTAGCTGGGAGTGTTGGTTGCATAGGGTTTGAGAAGAGACTATTGGATTATCCAAACTACTGGATTATCCAGCTATGTAGACTGTTCATCCAGAAATATAATTTATGCCATCATGTGCCAACAGTGTCCATCTACTATGTATATTGGACAAACGTCTCAGACACTTCACCAAAGAATCAATGCCCACAAAACAGACATCAGACAGTTTCACAAAGAAAAAAAAGTTTCTTGCCATTTCAACCAGACTGGGCCTTGTCTCAATGACCTTACTACATGCGTCCTGCTTCAAAGAGACTTTAACACCAGACTACAAAGGGAAGCCTCAGAACTGTCATTCGTGCTTAAATTTGACACTTTATGAATGGGCCTTAACAAAGATGCTAATTATCTTATCCATTACAAAGGTAGCTTCCTGAATTATCACCCCTAATACCATTATCTCATAGACACTAACCTCCCCCCCCCCCCCACCCCTCTCTGTTCTAAAATCTGATTTGTCAATTTTATATCTGTTCACTTTTTTTGATTGTATCCCTTTGGTATATATGGTTGTGCCAATTTTCTTCCACAAATTGATCTGAGGAAGTGGGTCTGGCCCACGAAAGCTCATCACTTAATAAACCATCTTGTTAGTCTTTAAAGTGCTGCATAGCCCTGTCTTTTGTTTCAGCAAGACCAGACTAACACGGCTGCATCTCTCTCACTATTCTGTTAGGTACAGGAACAGCACCTTCCCAAACCAAGGTAGCTGTGTTGATGGAAGCCCTCGTGACTGTGTCTGCACTGACACTGGGGGGTTAGTACTCGCACAGTTATGTCCGTCCGGGGTGTGAGTTTTTTCCTCCCAACCCTAACCAACATAGAATGCTGGTGTAAATCTTCATTGCAGAGTAGGCCTCATATAGACAGATTTTCATTTGCACACATGGTTGAAGAATCACCACTCTGTGTACAAAAATGGTACTAGTGTGTGCAGGCGGGGATCCGTGTGAACACACCACTGACACCAGTGCAATGCTCACCTTCAGTGTGAGTGAGTGAATGCAGCATGCTGACTGGGCAGTGGTGCCACGCCCACTTAGCACAGGTGTAAATGACAACTCCCGGCAGGGGGCAGCAGGACCCAATGTTTTTAGCACAGCACCGTCCTTTTAAAGGAATCACAGTGATCCTCTGCTAACGGCTTTGGCTGAGCATTTATCTTCTTTATCAAATGTGACATTGCACATTGCGACGCTCCCTCTGAACATGAGATTGTAGGTTCCTCTAAACTTATTTTGCTGACCTATGAGACAAATTGCACTCCTATTAGATCAAATCAGGGGACATCCTTCCATGACATGACAAGGACTAGTTAGTCTGGTGTGAGGAAAATAATGATGTAACAGTGCAGGCATCTGACTGACTTTTCGAAGTGTGAGTTGTTTTCTTCCTCAAGTTGTAATGTATTGGAAGGGCAACTGGTATGTCATCCCAAGCAGGGAATTTGGGATGGAGTATGTAGGAAATTTGCGTAGCTTTTTCCTAGGAGCCATTTCCTAATAACAAACCTAATTGGCGTGGTGAGAAGTGTGGCTTGGCTTCACGGAGATCGGAAGAGAATGGAGTAGGGAAGCTGACCGATTTAGAATTCCAATAAAGCCCTTAGCAGCAGCTAATGGAGGGGGCCAAGGTAGACTTATAGGAAGAGACTCTCTCCAGATGGAAATGCATTTGATTTGATCCCATTCCTGAGCACCCTCAGCTCTCACTGAAGTCAATGAGCATTGGAGTCAGTGAGTAACAAGAGGTGCTCTGTGATTTACAGGATCAGGCCCTGGTGCTCTGGCGTACATGAGTAGATGCACGGACAGTGCTCCAAACCTGCCCACTCAGCCAGTGTAGAAACCGAGCAGTGGGAAAGATTTTTCCTAGAGGCTTTCAGTTTTCACAAAATAATACAAGTAGTTAATTAAGTTACTACACGTTAAACCTCTCTAGTCTGGCACCCTCTAGTCCAGCAACATCCAGGGCCCGGCATGATTTTAGTTAGTTGGATGTCCACTTATCATGAGTGTGGCCAGGTTTCCCACGGTCCCATAAAGTTTGTTTACAGCCACCAGACCTGGCTCTCAGGTTGTGTCTACACTGGCGCGTTCTTGCGCGAAAATGGCCGCTCTTGCGCAAAAACATGCCGCCTGTCTACACTGGCCATGCAAGTAAACTGACGTTGTACTGTAGAAAATCAGGGCTTCTTGCGCAAGAACTCTGACGCTCCCTCTCAGGAAGAAGCCCTCTTGCGCAAGAGCTCTTCCAGAAGATGCCAGTGTAGACAGGCAACATGAATTTCTTGCGCAAGAAGTCCCTATGGTTAAAATGGCCATCAGAGCTTTCTTGCACAAGAGAGCGTCTACACTGCCATGGATGCTCTTGCACAAAAGCACATGCCAGTGTAGATGCTCTCTTGGGGAAGAGTTCTTGCACAAGAAGCTGCCAGTGCAGACGTAGCCTCAGTGTTCTGTGCTGTTATTTAGCTCCAGAACTGCCTTCTAAGAGCCCAGTAAGCAGCAGAAGTGTTGGTAATGCCGCCAGACAATATTGACCTCGAGTGGTTCGGCAAATTCTCTGGTTCAGCACCAGTCAAGTCCCCGGGGAGCCAAACTAGAGAGGTTCAACCTTTATCAATTTTCTTTATTTTTACTGTAGAACCTCAGAGTTACAAACATCTTGGGAATGGAAGTTGTTTGTAACTCTGAAGAAAATGTTATGGCCCTTTTACAACTGAGCATTGACTTAATACAGCTTTGAAACTTTACTACGTAGAAGGAAAATGCTTCTTTCCCTTTATTTTTAGAGTTTATGTTTAACTCAGTGTTGTTCTGTATTTGGTTTTGTCTGTGGTGCTGCCTATTTGAGTATGTCTGGTTCTATTAGGTGTGGTTGACTAGTCAGTTTGTAACTCTGGTGTCCTTAACTTACCATTGGTGCTCAGTGCTGGGAGTCAGAAGATCTGGTGTGAAATCTTGACGTCAATGGGAATTGTGCTGTATCCTTCATTGGGGCCAGAATTTCATTCTAAGGTTCCAAGGCAGCTTGTATAATGTTGGGAAAATCATATGAGACCAGATTTGCCTCCCAGAGAGAACATTCTGGGTATATCTACACTGCGGTGCTATGTCGGGATACTTCCGGTATCCCAAAATAGCTATTCCGTGGCTTGACAGCGCGCCCATTATTTTGAAACAGATTTCGAAATAACAGGCTCGCTATTCTGACGTCTCTGTAAACTTTGTTACATGAGGATTAAGGGACATTTCAGAATAGCGTTCTATTTCAAAATTTGGTGCTGTGTAGACAGCGTCAAATTTTTAAATAAGCTATTTAGAAATTAACTCAAAATAAACTACGCAATTTGCAGAGCTCGAATTGCGTAGCTTATTTCAAGTTACAGGTGCAGTGAGGACGCCCCCTCTGAGATCTCGAGATGGAAGATGCAAAACATAAGAATGCTACAAAAACTTTACATTAAAGCCTTAATGGATGCTTTTAAAATCTGAATGGGCCCACGTAATCGGGCAGAGCTATTTTTATTTGCATTGACAAAAGGGTTAAAAGAGCTAGGAGACAAGTTTTGAAACACAGAAACCTAACATGAAATAGGGAGCTTGGGCACAGCTAGTTCATGCTGCAAGGGAGCAGGTGCAGGAACAAAGCAACGAGTAATAAAGTCACTGGGGAGCAAAGCAAGTCCATGGATTCCACGCACACTTCCATTCTGGAGCAGGGGAGGGATGTATTGTGTAAAAGCACAAAAGGGCAGCTCTGCGGGGAGATTGAAAGAATTGGGTTTATTCAATCTGGAGAAGACAGAGAAGGGCCATGACGACAGTTTCCAAATACATAAAAGGTTGTTACAAAACGGAAGAAGAAAAATTGATCTCGTCAGCCTCTGAGGACAAGACAAGCAGCAATGGGCTTAAATGGCAGCGAGGGAGGTTTAGGTTGGACATTAGGAAAAATGTCCTTCCTGTCAGGGGGGTGAAACACGAATAAGTTGCCTAGGGAGGTAGTGGAATCTCCATCACTGGAGATTTTTAAGAGCAGGTTGGACAGACACCTGGTCTAGATAATACTTAGCCCAGCCATGAGTACAGGAGACTGGATTAGATGACCTCTCAAGTTCCCTTCCAGACAGGTTTTAGGATGCTGTGTGTCTGAAGGCAGGGCAGGTGAATTTCTCCGGGCTCATGACAGATCCATATGTTACCTGTCTCCATCCCTTCCTTACCTCTCTCCCCCTGCCTGCCTGGCTCTGGGACCTGAGATGCAGCAGCCTACTCTGAAGTAGGGAAGTCCCTTCGCTCACCCAGGGTGACTCTCAGGCAATATTTCACTGGCTAAAAGTACCAATGTTCATGCTATTAGCAAATGTAACATTCAGCCCACCCTTCCCTAATTGCCATTGTAATTATTGTTCTTTGTTCTCTCGTTTCTTTCTCGAAGGAACCCCTTCACCAAAAGCCAGGAATAATGGGCTGCACGGCTGAACGGAGAAGCAAATTGCTCCATGTCCTGACACTAAAGTAGCTCTATGGTCAGGGGACTAGAAACGTTTAGTGTAGCAAGCGCTGTGCTTCCCCCAGAGAGAGAGCATGCAAGTGTGCCGCACTACCCCTCAGCTGCTGGTAACATCCACATCTGTCAGACCTGACTGCTTCCAAGAAAATTACCAGCAACAGACGCCCCCACTTCCTTCCAAGCCTTTTGTTTGGTTCCACTGTCCTTTGCACACCCACCCACCCACCCGGTTCTATAGCTGTATAGAAGGCTATATAGGGCTTTCTTCTGCCCTGCAGTCTTTGGCTGCCTGGAAGAGAACATGCTAGTTTTGTAGCACCCCCTACTGGTCCTGAACGGCTCTGCAGAGGCTGGTCTCAGTTTCCACTTCTCTCCCGGACCCATTATGAACTCCAGCCAGGCTAACACCTCTTCTGCCTGGGCTGGTTTAATAACAAACAGATCAAACCCATCCTCAAAGTCCCAAGAAAAAGTCCATCACTGCCAGACAAAAGCTCATCCCCAGCACTGGCGTCTCCCACCAGGCCTGGAGCTCTTCTCCTGCTCTTTGCCAAGCGTCAGCCTCAGAGTTCAGCCTCTTTGCTAAGAGTTCAGCCTTTAACTCTGCTCAGCCCTGCAGGCAAAACCTCCTCTGCTCTGCTCCTGCCCCGTGCTGGTTCCTGCAGCTCTCTTGAAGGAACCTCCTGGTCTC
This sequence comes from Pelodiscus sinensis, assembly GCF_052426305.1. Classification (NCBI taxonomy): domain Eukaryota; kingdom Metazoa; phylum Chordata; order Testudines; family Trionychidae; genus Pelodiscus; species Pelodiscus sinensis. The sequence goes on along the minus strand of NC_143068.1, from coordinate 833,949 downwards.
TGTGGTCGCTGCAGGACCATCCCTAGACGTTTTGGGGCCCTGCACATAACCTCCATGGGGGGGAGGAGGAAGCCCCTCTGCGGGGGGGGGGGCAGGAAGTGCTCAGGGCCTGGCTGTGGGGGATAGGAGTAGGGTGGGGAAGCAGCAGGGTTCAGCCCCATCTTGTACTCATGGCAGCAGAAAGGGCAGAGACCCGGCCCCAGCCTGCTCTGCTCCCACAGCTCCAAGCCATGGTGCTCAGAGGAGGAGGCTTGGGGGGAAGGAGAGGGAAGCGCCCCCTGGACCCACCAGCGGCAGGAAGCAGAGCGATGCTGGGAGCCGGCAGTGCGGGCCGGGGCTGGGTCACTGCTCGGGGGGAGGAGAGGTGGGTGGAGCGAGGGAGGGTGTCCTAGGTCCCGCACACCCAGTAGGTGCCACAAATATTGTGGTGCCCTGTGTGGCGGCACACTTTGCATTTTGGCAGGGGTGAGCCTGAGTCTCTGCCACAACCTCCCGGAGCAGCCTCTTCCCCTCCCAAAGTCTGAGAGAGGTCAAAGGGCAGCCATCCGCCCCTGCTGCGCTTGGGCCCGTCACAAGGCCTGGGTGCCTTCCCTTAAGCCCACTTGGGTAACCGGGTAACCAGTCACAGGTGAACCGGACCTGCTCCCTCTTAAAGGACCCGTCACCCTGGGACACTGTCAGGCAGCCTGGCATAAGTTGTGGCAGACTGAAGGCTGTTCTAAGCAGCTGGCTGCTGATCCCAAGAGCTGGGATGTTTGTTTATTATTATTATTAATTATTATTATGAGTAGCAGCAAATGCACTGTCATTGTTCAGTGTGTACCTAGGAGCCCAATTGTGGAGCAAAACCCCATCGTGCTAGGCCCTGTACAAACCCGGCACATGAAGACAGGCATTTTTAACAGCATTTTTGCTCCATCCCTGGTACCACACTAATCAAAGCTCAGCTGAAGCAGAGAATCTGCCGCCTGGAGGCCGGCCAGTGGCAGACGAATGCGAGGGGTCTGATTTCAGAACTGGAAACACTCCAAAACCACAGGGAAATGAGGGTATTTTGCAGGCTGGATTCTGCTCTCTCTTACTCCCGTTTGAGTCGCCTCACTTTTGATTTACACCAGAGTGGGGGAGATCAGGATGAAGCCCCGAGAGGCTTTGTCTCAGGGTTGGGGGCGAAACCCCAGACTTGCTGAAAGGCAGCAAGCGGCGAGTGCAGAAGTGCTGAGTTGCAGCTCGGGCAGTGACAGAGAGTGATTATGGCTGTCCAAGGGAGAAGGATTAATACATCAGCCCAGTGTGAAGCTGGCGCTTCAGGCAGAGCATTTTCACACGGGTAAGCATCTACATCCATTTCCGAGTTGTCTGATTCATAGGAAAATCCCATTGCAGAAGTGAGAAAGCGCAAGGGAAATAAAGACTCGGGGGGCCCTTCGTCAGTTGAGATGTTGATTATAATCATGCGCTGCGAGGATGCTGGAGCCAGGCGGCTGATGGTGGCAGGACGGGCTGCCCCTCGGAGCGGGAGAATATTAAAGGTGCTCCAATAAAAACAATGCCTGGTCAATGAAGTGCATTGGCTGCTGGCTTTTGTCCTGTCTGCGTGGTATCTCACCGTGGCTGGGCTGGACTGGTTAGCATTATGCAGAGTGCAAAGTGGCAGCGCTCCGTCCATTAAAGCAATCTATTTTCTCAGGCTCCTCCAGCTCTCGCTCTTTGTCATCGCGTTCGGTACCGTCTCTTGACATTAAAAGCCTGGGAACGCGCAGGTATTCGAACAGCCGGAGACAACAAATCCCTACTAAGAAGAAAGTGTAAAACAGCAGGAGAAACATGTTGGCTTCATCCGGAGTGAACATTAACTACACTTCCCATTTGTCGGGAGAGACAGTTAACGGAGAAACAGGCTCTTTGACTGAGCAGGCTGGGAGCTTCACGCAGCTCCCAATAACTAACCCTCGGGAGAGAGACCATTTTTCTACATAGGGATCCTAGTGTAGTCATTTGCTCCTGAATAGGAACAGCACCTGCAAGTGGCTGGGGAGGAGAGTGGAGCATGATCATTTGCAATATGGCTCTATTTAAAGCTGCCTAAAAGGGAGCGGGACCCAATGTGCCAGAGGCAACACACAAGAGGCTAGTTATTTTTGTTCTGTTTTGTTTTGTTGCACGGCTGTCTTGGCGCCCGAGGGCGTGCCAACTGCGGTATTCCCGTGTCTAGGCCATCGTGGTGGATTGGGTTCTTCGTTCCTCTCTGACAGTGCTATTTGCCCTGAATTGCTCTGTATCTTAGTGCAGCTTTGGGTAATGCCACTGCAGCCTTCCCCCAAAAGACCATAGTGCACTTGGTGAGCATTGACTGCGTTTGGCTCCCGGCCCCACTGACAGGCTGGTGTCTCTGCACTGGCTGCACCATCGTCTTCAGCCTTGTGTCATAACCTCCCCCCGTGCGAGGCAAAGGTAGAAACTGTCAGAGCAGAATGACAATGTTTCACAGCCGCTCTGCATCAGGGTAAGGCTATGTCTACACTGCAGGGGGTTTTGTGGAAGAGGATATGCAAATGGGAGGCTCATTTGCATATCTTCTTCCGATTCTTTTTGCAGAAGAGGTTTTGCCACTAAAGAGCCCTGTGTAGACGGGGACAGTTGTCGGGAAAACACCCTTTTTCGCATGATCCCTTCCTTATTCCTGAAAAATTGAGGTTTATGGGATCTTGCGAAAAAAGGAGGGTTTCCCAACAAATGGCCCCGAATACACCTGAGGTCTCTTCTAACCCAGGGAGTCTATGACTGTGTCTAGACTGGCCAGTTTTTCCGGAAAATCAGCCGCTTTTCCGGAAAAACTTGCCAGCTGTCTACACTGGCCGCTTGAATTTTCGCAAGAACACTGACTTCCTACTGTAAGAAATCAGTGCTTTTTGCGGAAATACTGTGCTGCTCCCGTTTGGGCTTTTGCGCAAAAGGGCCAGTGTAGACAGCTCAGATTTGTTTTGCGCAAAAAAGCCCCGATCGTGAAAATGGAGATCGGGGCTTTTTTGCGCAAAAGCGCGTCTAGATTGGCCATGGATGCTTTTGCGCAAAAAGTGCTTTTGCAGAAAAGCGTCCGTGCCAATCTAGACGCTCTGTTCTGAAAATGCTTTTAACGGAAAACTTTTCCATTAAAAGCATTTCTGGAAAATCATGCCAGTCTAGACGTAGCCTATGAGTCTACGGTTCTGCTTTGGAATGACTTTTCCTTTAATTTCAGAACTCCCTTCTGTGTTCTGGCCAGGTCCTGTGCCGCTATAGAAGGATCCGTCTCCATAGACTCCCTCCCGGGTCTTTCTCCAGCGCGACACTTTGAGAGCCTGATCCAAAGCCCATTACAGTCAAGGGACTCTGCTCATTGCAGCAGGCTTTGGCTCAGTCCCCAAAAGAACAAGTGACATCCTTCCACTGCCAGGAAACCTGGCCCTTTACCTTGCACTGCCTATGCCCTGCTGTCCCGCCAACCCCAGAACTGCATTCCTCCCCCACGCCCTAATTATTCAGCCTGTTTTCCCCTTCCCCTCCTTACCAGGGCGTCATGTTGAAATAGTGTTTCCTTCTGCACTGCTATCACAAATACACTATGGAGCAAGATGGTTTATTAGATGATGAAGGAAGTGGGTCTGAGGAAGTGGGTCTGGCCCACGAAAGCTCATCACCTAATAAACCATCTTGTTAGTCTTTAAAGTGCTACATTGTCCTGCATTTTGCTTCAGCTACCCCAGACTAACACGGCTCCATTTCTATCACTATGGAGCAATTTGCTTTGCCCTATTCCAGGAGCATTTGGAGAAACAAACGTCTGACTGTGGACTGCTGGCTCGTAGCGTCGCTCTGCTCATGCTTTTGCAATTTGCAGCTAACAAAACAGACCAGGAACTGGCAGCCATTCCCAGCTGTGTCTGTGCGTGTGGACAGTCAGGAGCCAGTGGCTGCTCCCAATTTGCCAAGCAGATAATGTGCAGAAGTTTGCCTCGTAAATTGGGTAATGGGAGCTAGTTGTTGTAGCTCAGGCAGTAAATGCCCCTCATTTGCCGCCACATGAAACCAGCCTGAATGCGTGATGAGGAGCAGAGTTACTGAGCTCCATTCGCAGCCAACCTAAAAGTTTTGCCCAGAGGCAGGTGCTTTGAGAGTGTGTGTGTGTGTGTGTGTGTGAGATGTTATTTAATGAGTGCTTCACAAAGCAGGCTCTGTCCATCTTCAGTTTCCACGCCTAGTCAGTGCTTGCGGGGGAGACTGTCAATGACAATCCAGGTAGTGATGCTCGTGAATTATTCTTATGCACTTTCCTTCCTCCACATCTGCATAAGGACGGCCACACTGGGTCAGACCAAAGGTTCATCTAGCCCAGTATCCTGTCCTGTGGTCAATGCCAGATGCCCTAGAGCATGGGTTCCCAAACTGGAGGGCCTGAAGAAATTCCAGGGTGGGCGTGAGGTGACTCAGCCCGCCCCTCCCCCCCCCCCCCCATCAAGTTTTGCTGCCCTGGCAGTTCCTTTTTTTTTTTTTTTTTTTTTGCTAAACATGTTTTTCTGCTATTTTTTTGGGGGGGGGGGGCATGATGGTTTTTCAAAAATCAAAAAGGGGGGCATGATGTCAAAAAGTTTGGGAATCACTGCCTAAGAGGGAGGGAACACAACAGGTGATCCTCACGTGATCCCTCCCCTGTCACCCACCTCCAGCGAAACAGAGGCCAGAGACACCATCCCTACCCATCTTGGCTAATAGCCATTGATGGACCTAACCTCCATGAATCCATCTAGCTCTTTTTTGAACCCTGTTAAAGTCCTAGTCTTCACCACATCCTCTACAAGGAGTTCCACAGGTTGACTGTCCACTGAGTGAAGAAAAATTTCCTTTTGTTTGTTTTAAACCTGCTGCCTAATAATTTCATTTGGTGACTTCTAGTTCTTACATTGTGGGAATAAGGAAATAACTTTTCCTTTTACCACAGCAGTCATGATTTTATAGACCTCTGTTATATCCCTCCTTAGTCTCCTCTTTTGAAGCTGAAAAGTCCAAGGCTTTTTAATCTCTCTTCATATGGGACCCCTTCCAAAACTCTAATCATTTTTGTTGCCCTTTTCTGAACTTGGAATCAGTACCGGTCTCATTTTGTATAAGGGTACCATTTTTTCACCTGAGCTGTGAAACTGAGTCCCTCAACCACTTGGGGTCATTACACATCCTTTTCCAAGGTACTGGGGTGACAACCCCCGAGTCCTGGTCAGTTGCAAATGTGGGCGATTACTTTCTGACTCTGGATTCACCTGAGCATTTCACCTGCATGCCATCTTCTCTGCTCACTGTCCTAAACCTCTGTCTGGTGGTGCAGGGCAGTGTTAAGTCATGCCAGCCCAAAGCGGTTCTCTAGTGCTGGGTGATTCCTACCAGACTAGGCACATCTGGGAAGGAGTCTGGCATACAAATAGAAGTTGCTATTTATATTTATTGCTAGCAGATGTACCTGGCATTGCTTGGGTCTTTAAGTGAACTACGTTTTTTTTTAAAGGAAAATGTCCGTGCTTCGTTGAAATGATTGTATGTAGATTCTATTTGTTTTCCCCTCATTTAAATCTTTGCTCTGGGGTGGGGATGGGGGTGAGGGGTTCAGGGTGCAGGCTGGCCTAAGGAGAGAGGAGAGCCCCAGCCCTCTCCCACTGCAGCTTGGGGCCAGGTGAGAAGTGCCTGTCCATGGCCTCTGCAGCTGCAGTGGGGAGAGCTGGGGGAGGGGGTTCATGTCCCACAGCCTGGGGACAGACAGACACAGACAAATCCTCTCAAATATATAGTAGATAGTTGTTCCTTTTTCCACCACTGCTCTCTGCTGGCCCAATGGGGTTATAGCTGTCCTGGGCCCCATTTCTGGCTCCTTGCTACCCCCTATGGTCATTATACAGTATAACTGTCCCTGCCAGCAGACCCTTCGCATTCCAGGCACGTCCCATTGTCCTGGCACAACCAACCTCTGACCTTGCTTTAAGTTATAGTAAAAGGAAGCTGCAACCAAATTTGATGGTCCTAGCACTTCCTGTTTGAACGGACAGAGAGACACACCCACAGACAAACAAACTCTCTCAAATATACAGTAGATTTTCTCCACCTTGTGGTTAAGGTTTGACTTGACTGAGCACAGGGTTGACTGGCACTCAGGGATGGGACTTGGTGCACCCTTGTAACAGAAGATTGGTGGTTTGTCCCAAGCGGGTCCCATGGCTAGAATTGAATCTAAGCTTTACAAGGATTTAGAAAAAGGAATTGATCGGCAAGAGTGCTGCTTACAATGGGCTTGATTTCATTGGAATGATTAGGATTGTTTACATTGGGACAAATAAATGCTTCCAGCTATTAGCAGAATTTTAGCTCCCTCTGATTCATCGGCTATCTCTGGCTCACTTCTTTTTATAATAAAAAATGGTGTTGACTCAAGACGTTTCTGTACAAAAGAGATGCAATGCAAGAAAAGCAAGAGGGGGATGGGAGTGGGGAGAGAATAAATCCAGCCGACTCCCCTTCACTCCTGCTTTTAGTTTCATTCCCTTTCATTTGTAATATGTTTCACGAGACAGGCCTGACAATAGGAGACGGAGCCAAAGTCATGATTCACGGTGTATTCTTTCTCCGTAAAGACATACGTAAAGCAATTAATACTAGTGACTAGGGAGCAAAGGCAGGGCCAAGCTGGAGAAGGGGAAGACAGCGGATTTGATGAGTGAAGGACAGCAGAGAAGAAGAAAAAGCTCTTTCTCCTTCCAAAAATACAGCATGTTCTGGGCCAGCTCCCATCCAGCCTCTTACATGGCCCCCATCCTCAGAACACTTTCTGCGTACTGAACCGTTATGTGCAAGAAATCCACTAGATTGGCCACTCCCAGCAGGGGCTTCAAGATGGAGGATCTTACTGCTGGACAGACACACTCCACTCCCTAGATGTGATATGTGCACTAGCAAAGCAGCTCACTTGATCTCATAAGAACGGCCAGACTGGGTCAGATCAAAGGTCCATCTTGCCCAGGGTCCTGTCTGCTGACAGTGGCCAGTGCCAGGTGCCCCAGAGGGAATGAACAGAACAGGGAACCATCAAGTGATCCCTCCCCTGTCATCCATTCCCAGCCTCTGGCAAACAGAGGCCAGGGACACCATTCCTGCCCATTCTGGCTATAGTCATTGATGGATCTAACCTCCATGAATCCATCTAGCTCTTTTTTGAACCCTGTTAAAGTCCTAGCCTTCAGCACATCCTCTGGCAAGGAGTTCCACAGGTTGACTGTGCACTGAGTGAAGAAAAACTTCCTTTTGTTTGTTCTAAACCTGCTATTAATTTCATTTTGGTGACCCCTAATTCTTATGTTATGGGAACAAGTAAATACCTTTTCTTTGTTTGCTTTTTCCACACCAGTCATGATTTTATAGACCTCCCAACTGAAAATGCTGATTTCTTCCCTTCCTGCACTTATTTAACCATATCATTATCAAACGCCCACAAGCCAGTTCCTTGGTACAGTCCAAACACAACCTGGCCAACTCTCGTAATTTGTCATGAGTCAAAACTCATGATATTTCAAGTAGAACCTTGGCTTCACTGAAATCAATAGCAAAATATCTATCAATTTCCACAGGGCCAGGATTTCACCCTGGGGGTTTTTCTTAAAATGCCTGGAATGATGCGGGTACGTGCGAATCTCAGCTTTCATTAAAAAAAAATCAAACCAGTTTCTAGCCCACATTACTTGGGTAGAAAAGCTTGACACTGGGACCTGAGTACAACTCTAAAGGCTCAAAAAATCAGAAGGCAAATAAAAAGCACCCAATATTTATTATTAATTATTATTAATGATTCATCTCATGATTTTTAAGTTGCAGAGGGAAAGGCCTTGCTTTGGGAATGTTGGGGGTTGGCAGTACCACGTGTTCTGGAATATTTCCCTCTTTCCACACCCAAAATAATTGTTCATTCTTCCAGAAAGGCTTGGTGAAGGGCCCTATGTTCTGGACTGGAGTCCTTTCAGTGAATTTTGCCATACTGAGACCCTGATCACTTTCTAATTTCAATGCACATTATATATTGATTCATTGGTTTCTTGACTATTTGCAGACCACATAGAAAACTGCATCAAACCTTCAAGCAAAATGTGACAGTATACACATTTGCATGGCTTTGTATATGTTTTGCAGCAAACAAATCATTTTTTTTGTCCACAATTCACGCACAAAAAAATGTAGTAGGCACCAAAATGGATAAAACAAAATTATGGTGTGTCCATTTAAAAATGTTCATAATTCCATGTTTATCTTGCCCTATCTCAAAACTACATTTTTTAAACAGAAATTTCAAATTTTCATCCCAGCCTCAACCCAGAAAAGCAAAAACAGCGGTCAGCTGATTAACAATGTGGCAGGGGAAAATTAAATAAACATAAGGAAAAGTTCTGAGTTTGTTTGCATTTTTAGGTGAAAACTCTGGCTCGTTCTTACTTTAGGCAACCTGGTTTGTACTTCACTAATTTGAATTAATTTGACATTCAGGGAATACAAGCATGTTTCAAAGGACTTTTAGTTGCTGCTGGCTGTTTGTTGAAATTCCAGGAACGCAAAAGCACAGGCAAGTGTTACTGAAAAGATAAGGGGTAACTGGGAGATGTTTTATTTTGCCTGTAAAAAAAATTCTACTTAGTTTTTCAAAGGAGTTTTTCTTTTCTGATGGTCTCCTCACGGCTCTCCACTTTTCAGACAGTAACAGGTTCACTAACATTCCAAAACTACTATTTTTTTAAAGGCAGCCATGCTTAGTGGAATGAGTTAAGGACAGAAATCCATGGCTCTTTCTTTCCTTTCCCAACTCTGCCACTGTCTCACCGCATGACTTTGGGCAAGTCAAACTGCTGTTTTGTGCCTCAATTTCCCCATGTATAAACTGAGGGATCAGTAATTCCTGGCTATTAGATCTTAGCAACATACATTCATGGTTCAAATACATCCCTGCTGTAACTATTCTCTTCACTGTGCATTTAGCAGGCAGGACTTTGGTCCAGGAAGAGTGTCTGACCCTGCAACATTCTGCTATGCCGTCACGAAAAACTCTTCACAGAGGCAGCAACTTTAAAAATAATGTAAATTGTAACACCTGCCCCTCATGACGGCAAGCACTCCTGCAACTTTCCCCCTTTTATGAGACCTAGGTATTCTCCATAGCACATGTCTATTATCAGCTCAGTTTCTGTCCATTGGAATTAGGGTCAAATGTTTTTTTTTTCAGGCTGGGAAATTTCTTTTTGGTCAGTCACCCAATACAGGGAAGGTGCCCTCTAGATTGGCCAGGAAAAAGGACTTGCTCTGGATTTTCCTTCTCTCTGTTTTCATTTCCCTCTTGCACCCTCCGCGTGCCCCCCATCACTTTTCTTTTCTCTTCTCTCTGTCTGTTCCCAGTTCCTACCACCTATGAAATCAAATTAACGTGCACATTATTAAATGAAATATGAATCCATAGGACCCAAATGCAGATAACAAACTACCAGAGTTTTTCTGTGCCATTGCTCCAGGGGTAGAACTATGCTGAAGCAGGAACAGTGGCAGCAGCACTAGGCCCTTTCAGTTGCTGCTGGAGCCTTGCACAGCACGCTCTGGGCAGCTCTGAGGGCTGGCTGAGGGGGGGGCCTGGCATGGTGCAGTCCGGGCAGTGCTGAGGCCTGCTGCCCCCAATCCTGTCCCTTCCACCCAAGGCCCAGTGCACAGAGCGACCCCCAACCTTGCCCATTCCTTGTGGAATGAGGGGTAACAGTAGTTCAAATTAGGATCTTTAATTTGAACTACCTACTCCGTGACGCGTGTAGCCGCGGGCACGGAGTTCGGACTAAGGGGGATTTAAAAATGGCGGCGCCCGGGAACATGCAAATGAAGCCCTGGATATTTAAATCCCGGGCTTCATTTGCAACTCCGCTTGCCCTCATTACCCTACCTAGCTCGCTTTAACGAGCTAGTGTACCGTACCCTTAGATTCTCCGCCATCCCAACTGTGATGTAATGGGCGGCTGTCCAGCTTTGTGGCCCTGGGCCCACTCTGGTTTGGCAGGCTCTGGTTGCTGTGTTGTGCTGTGGTGACCAACACTGCCCTATGCTGCTCTGCAAAGACTGTGTGTGTGTTTGAACAAAGGAAGGGGTGTAGCTATCGGGGGGAGAGAAGGGGCATCTTGGCATGGGGAAGCATGAAGAAAGCAGACCTAGGCCAGGATAGGGGCTTCAGGGGCCTGTGAACCCTTTGCCCCCCAAGGCTGTCTGCCCAGCCTCTGGTGTCTACATCCAGCCTGTGCTGCGTTGTATCACTGAGAAGCAACAAAACCTTCTAGTCTACTGCCTGGCAGAGTCACATCTGGGTGCAGGGTTGGGGCCCCGGCACACCGTAACACCAACCAATTACAAAGGCAGAAGGCTCTGTACCCCGATCTGAGCCCAAGGGACTGATGGGCAAAGCCCATCATGGCAAGTGACAGGGATTTCATCGTAAGTTCTTCTGTGTTGGGTGTTTGTCCAAAAGACCCAGCTCCCGGAGTCATGGGATTATGTGACCATATTAGATTTTATTTTAGAAAACCGAAGTTTCAAGCCCTCATCATTGCACGGATGGAAAATGTGAACCCCTCAGGCTCCAAAACCAAAAAGCAAACTACACGAACCCCAGAGTGATTATTGTGTGATGTTTAAGCCAGCGTCTTTGGAATGCTTGGACTGACCGTATGACAGCAGGCTGATTGCAAAATAGCAAGGGAGCTAAGAGAGCTCAAGTCACACACTTCAGCAAAGTGTGCAGAGTGGTACATACAGCAGTGACCTGTGACGGCTCAGATACAGGTCTTGTGGCAGGTAGCCTCTGACAGGCTCTGCCACCTGTAGCATGTCTCTACTCAACGGTCTCTGCTCCTCATTTCCACCTGGGAAATCTCACAAAACCGGGCCAGATCCTGCGGCCTGTTAGCATGGACTCAACTGGGTTACTCTAAGTTTGTGCAACTGAGAGCTGAGCTGGGCAAATCCTTCTCTGCCGCTGAACAGGGCAGGCTGGCTCACCCTGGCCCTCTTGGTGAATTTGTCGAGTACACCAAAGAGTTCTCACCAAATAAGAGTCATTGAGTCCGGCCTTTGCCCAAGGCAGGACCAACCCCAACTCAATCATCCCAGCCAGGGCTGAGTCCAGCCGGGACTTAAGAACCTCTAGGGATGGAGACTCCACTACTTCCCTAGGGAACCCAGCCCAGCGCTAAAGTGAAAAAGAATGAAAGGTGCTGAAACAAAACAGTTTATTTTGGCAAAACTGTTCCTTTCAAGTTCATGCATTTTACCAAAAGCCTAGGAGGACTTCAATCACAAAACCCTTGCGGGGGAGAGCGGTTGGGGAGGGGCACGAGCAGCTGCCTGTAGCCCTGTGGTGAGGGTACCCCTGTGAATGAGGGAGACTTGGGGAAAACCCGCTCCTCCAGGTTCACGCCCCTCTAGTCCACCTGGGCTTTGGTCAGAGCCTCTGAAATCAGAGCACATTGTTGGAGAGAGAGGGAAGCAAAACATTTCATTCTGACTCGAAAAATGTTTCGACTTTCTGAGGTGCTGCATGATTTTGGAAAATGCCATTTTCCGTTTGCCCCAGACTGATCCTTTTTCATTCCCACTTCCCCCAAATTAGCAGCAAAAAGAAATACCCGTTGTCCTGGCCTATTGCCAAGGGGAGTGCAATCTGGCCCCATTTCCTAAGGGGCCTGGGATACTTCGGGGCTCTTTCTAGAGCTCAGAACACCCCCAGTCTCTCTGCACTGTCTCCTTCAGTGCTGCGCCAGACCAGCTGGTTCATTTCTTCGGCCTTCATGGCATTTCACCCTTTTCACTGCAAGGCACCTGCCTCTTGCTCTCCGCTTGCTGCCAGATCTGCCCTCTCCCCTATCTGCCCCTATCCGCCCCCCTATCTGCCCTCTCCCCTATCCGCCCCTATCCACCCCCCTATCCACCCTCTCCCCTATCCGCCCCTATCCGCTCCCCTATCTGCCCTCTCCCCTATCCGCCCCTATCCGCCCCCCTATCTGCCCTCTCCCCTATCCGCCCCTATCCGCCCCCCTATCCACCCTCTCCCCTATCCGCCCCTATCCGCTCCCCTATCTGCCCTCTCCCCTATCCGCCCCATCCGCCCCCCTATCCACCCTCTCCCCTATCCGCCCCTATCCGCTCCCCTATCTGCCCTCTCCCCTATCCGCCCCATCCGCCCCCCTATCCACCCTCTCCCCTATCCGCCCCTATCCGCTCCCCTATCTGCCCTCTCCCCTATCCGCCCCTATCCGCCCCTATCCGCCCCCCTATCCACCCTCTCCCCTATCCGCCCCTATCCGCTCCCCTATCCACCCTCTCCCCTATCCGCCCCTATCCGCTCCCCTATCTGCCCTCTCCCCTATCCGCCCCTATCCGCCCCCCTATCCACCCTCTCCCCTATCCGCCCCTATCCGCCCCTATCCGCCCCCCTATCTGCCCTCTCCCCTATCCGCCCCTATCCGCTCCCCTATCTGCCCTCTCCCCTATCCGCCCCTATCCGCCCCCCTATCTGCCCTCTCCCCTATCCGCCCCTATCCGCCCCCCTATCCACCCTCTCCCCTATCCGCCCCTATCCGCTCCCCTATCTGCCCTCTCCCCTATCCGCCCCTATCCGCCCCCCTATCTGCCCTCTCCCCTATCCGCCCCTATCCGCCCCCCTATCTGCCCTCTCCCCTATCCGCCCCTATCCGCCCCCCTATCCACCCTCTCCCCTATCCGCCCCTATCCGCTCCCCTATCTGCCCTCTCCCCTATCCGCCCCTATCCGCCCCCCTATCTGCCCTCTCCCCTATCCGCCCCTATCCGCCCCCCTATCCACCCTCTCCCCTATCCGCCCCTATCCGCCCCCCTATCTGCCCTCTCTGTCCTATCCGCCCCTATCCGCTCCCCTATCTGCCCTCTCCCCTATCCGCCCCTATCCGCCCCCCTATCTGCCCTCTCCCCTATCCGCCCCTATCCGCCCCCCTATCTGCCCTCTCCCCTATCCGCCCCTATCCGCCCCCCTATCCACCCTCTCCCCTATCCGCCCCTATCCGCTCCCCTATCTGCCCTCTCCCCTATCCGCCCCTATCCGCCCCCCTATCCACCCTCTCCCCTATCCGCCCCTATCCGCCCCCCTATCTGCCCTCTCCCCTATCCGCCCCTATCCGCCCCCCTATCCACCCTCTCCCCTATCCGCCCCTATCCGCCCCCCTATCTGCCCTCTCTGTCCTATCCGCCCCTATCCGCTCCCCTATCTGCCCTCTCCCCTATCCGCCCCTATCCGCCCCCCTATCTGCCCTCTCCCCTATCCGCCCCTATCCGCCCCCCTATCTGCCCTCTCCCCTATCCGCCCCTATCCGCCCCCCTATCCGCCCTCTCCCCTATCCGCCCCTATCCGCTCCCCTATCTGCCCTCTCCCCTATCCGCCCCTATCCGCCCCCCTATCCACCCTCTCCCCTATCTGCCCCTATCCGCCCCCCTATCTGCCCTCTCCCCTATCCGCCCCTATCCGCCCCCCTATCCACCCTCTCCCCTATCTGCCCCATCCGCCCCCCTATCTGCCCTCTCCCCTATCCGCCCCTATCCGCCCCCCTATCCACCCTCTCCCCTATCTGCCCCATCCGCTCCCCTATCTGCCCTCTCTCCCCTATCCGCCCCTATCCGCCCCTATCTGCTCCCCTATCTGCCCTCTCCCCTATCCGCCCCTATCCGCTCCCCTATCTGCCCTCTCCCCTATCCGCCCCTATCCGCCCCCCTATCTGCCCTCTCCCCTATCCGCCCCTATCCGCCCCCCTATCCACCCTCTCCCCTATCCGCCCCTATCCGCCCCTATCCGCTCCCCTATCCGCCCTCTCCCCTATCCGCCCCTATCCGCTCCCCTATCTGCCCCATCCGCCCCCCTATCTGCCCTCTCCCCTATCCGCCCCTATCCGCCCCCCTATCCACCCTCTCCCCTATCCGCCCCATCCGCCCCTATCCGCTCCCCTATCCACCCTCTCCCCTATCCGCCCCTATCCGCTCCCCTATCTGCCCTCTCCCCTATCCGCCCCTATCCGCCCCCCTATCCACCCTCTCCCCTATCCGCCCCATCCGCCCCTATCCGCTCCCCTATCCGCCCTCTCCCCTATCCGCCCCTATCCGCCCCCCTATCCACCCTCTCCCCTATCCGCCCCTATCCGCTCCCCTATCTGCCCCATCCGCCCCCCTATCTGCCCTCTCCCCTATCCGCCCCTATCCGCCCCCCTATCCACCCTCTCCCCTATCCGCCCCTATCCGCCCCCCTATCCGCCCTCTCCCCTATCCGCCCCTATCCGCTCCCCTATCCGCCCTCTCTGTCCTATCCGCCCCTTCCAGGCTTCATCACATTTGCTGCTCCGGATTGTCCGTCTTCGTGCGTCCCACCCCACCCTGCTTATGCTCTGACTCAGGAGTGATTAGAGGGGAGGGGCACAAAGGGAGCACCAGCCACAGGGGGCCACGTGACCTCCCCCCATGCGACTCCTCTCCACGTCATCCCTAGCCCCCAGGCACATGCTCTCCCCATGGCACGTTACCGGGGGAGGGGGCGTGTCTCTGTCCTGCAGCGAGGCACCGGGCAGCGACCCAGGCAGCGTGTCCAGGGGGGGTTGCTGAGCTGCCCCATCCCATCCCCCGCCCCATCCCACTATGGGGAGACGGGGGGGGGGGTCTGTCCCTTGCTGCTGCACCGCTCCAGCCAGCGTCTCCTCTGCATTGCCAAAGGCTGCCTGGGACAGTGTGGCTGGAAGAGGAGAGGCTCCGCCCCCATCGTCTGCTGGCCCCTTGTTCCACCCCCTCCAGTACTGGGGGGCATCGATGTGACTCCCCCCATGCACTGCTGCTACTCTGACTCTTCCACTGCACCTCCTCCTCTTTTCCTTGACGCCCCAGTTTTGCCTGGGCTTCCCCCTTTTGTCCTCCCCGCTCATCTTCTTGGGGCTCCGGCTTTCCCTCCTTCCCTCACTTTGCACCTCCCCCGCCTGCCCCGTGCTCTTTAGATCAGGGGTAATGCCCCTCCCAGCCCCTTCCACAGCCCCCCACAGCCCCCTTCACAGCCCCCTGTTCCCCTCACAGCCCCTCTGCTCCCCCTCCCCCTCAGCCCCCTTCACAGCCCCCCTACTTCCCTCAGTCTCCTCCACAGCCCCCTGTTCCCCTCACAGCCCCCTTCACAGCTCCTACAGCGCCCCTCCCAGCCCCTTCCACAGCCCCCTTCACAGCCCCCCTACTTCCCTCAGTCTCCTCCACAGCCCCCTGTTCCCCTCACAGCCCCTCTGCTCCCCCCTCAGCCCCACCCCTTCCCCTGTCTCTGCCTACCCCATGCCCCCCGCTGCTCCGCCACAGCTCCAGACACACAGCTGCTGCCCTGCCCCACCTGGCCCAGTGCCCCCTGCACCTCCGCTCACAGCCCTGTAGACCACAGATGTTCCAGGACCAGACAGTCCCGGTGCAGGATTGGGGGCTAAGTGCCCAGCGGGCTGGCGGCAGTGAGCTGCCAGTGGGGCTGGGAGCCCAGCTCCCCACATCCGGGCTGCCCAGTGCACTGCAGCTGAGCTGCTGGGTGGGACAGGGAGCTCGGCTTGTCCCAGCTAAGCTGCCCGGTGGGGCTGGGAGCCGGGCATGCTGAGAGCGGGATTGGAGCTGGGCTGCCCAGCGTGGCAGGCCATGGGGTGCAGGGACCGGCAGGGCAGCAGGGTCGGAGGTAGGGGACACGGAGACCAGCAGGGACTTGCGGCCAATCCAGGGCTGGGGGAAGCCAGCAGTGGGGGGGGGGGGGGGGCACACATGACCTCCCCTGGTCTAGCAAAATCCCTCATCCAGGACTGGTCAGATCCCAAGGGTGCCAGACCAGGGAGGTCCAACCCATAGCATGGACATACCCGTAGATTGGGTTTCAGCCTTATTACTGTCACCTTGGAACTTGCTCTAAAGCGTGAAGGATGATTTCATAAGCAATATCCCATGTGCACATGTTAGATTCTTCCAGCCTTCATTAATATGATCCCTTCCAGGCTGTAATAATGTGATAAAATGTGGAAAGCGGTGACATTTAATATCCGAAAAGAGCATACAGGGGGGCTCGGCATTGCTAAGTGCTGCTAACACATTTTCAGAGAGGGTCTGGCCCTGGGAGTCAGAGCACAGAAATAATTTAATCCTTGCCCGATAAAAGGAATTGTTAGAAATAATTCACTCCTTGTCATACTGCATACAGACCAATTTGGGAGCTCATTATTTATTTGGCAAGTATTTAGCATAACAAATCAATTTCAAGTGACACCTGAGAGTAGGTAATTTATACTGAAAGTCAAAATCAAGATTAAAAAGGAAGATCAAATTTGTATTATTTGTATAAGTGGAAAATTTTGGTCCACAACAGGGTCGCCAGTGGCTGTCCAACTGCCGGAGACATATGTACCGAGAGTCACAAACAGCTCATGGAAGCCTCCAACCACTCTTCATCTCCCTTTGCCAAAGCAGAGGTGACAATTCCACCTCCTTCTCCAGGACTTAGGGCAGCTGGACATACATGGTGGACCAAATGCAGAAAGGATGTCTCTTGGCACTCAGACTGTTTTACAATCCCACGTCGAAAGAAAGCTAAATTAGTTGCACACACATGAAGAGGAGATTGATACAAGGGGCTAAGTGAAGGGAAGGAGATGACTTCTTTAGTTGGTACCTTCTCACATATGTCCCCAGCGCTGGGGAGGGTAGTTAGCCAAATGTAGACACCCTTACACATGCATAGAATTGGCTTAAAAAGATCTAGGGAACTTTAACTGAGTGTCAGGGGGTATAAATGAGGTTAAGGGTTGGGGTTTTCTGAATTGGGACCCGTAATGGGCCCCACGGCAAGGCCCCATGGCAAGGCCCCACTGCATCCCCATGTTAGTCTGAGTATCTGCTTTACTGGCTTCACCAATAGTTCCCCTCCGCACGTACACAAAAAACAAACTCCACACCCCAAAGAGGTGGCTGCTGACTTGCTCATCTCTGCCACGCAATCCTCGCCGAGAGCAGATGACTCAAATTCTTCGCTGCTGTCGTAAAAGACCCAATCCGAGAGGGCTACTCAGCCAGTCTACCAAGCATCAGGACGATAACTTATACCGCTCATATTCCAGCACGGGGAAGCTTCTAGAATGTGGCTGTGACCCTGCAGTGAGTGCCACACTGGTGGATGTCCGCAGGGTGCCACATGACCGCCGGTTTGGGCCTTCCAGCTCTATGTAGTTCAGTACCTGGGCCACTTCCTGATTAATTAAATGGCAATTTTGGCGGCGAGTGAACAGCTATCCAAAGATGTGCCTACAGCTATCAGAAGTCCTCAAAACAAAGAGTCCAAGTCATGTTACTTGCATTACAACAAATGATTTTGTTCCAGAGGTTTTGATTAAATTAATTAATGGAAGATCAAATTTGCCGGTGATATAATTAATCACTGGGCCTGTAATTAGCTGCAATGAATGCAATATGCTTTATATTACATCCAGTTTTCTGTGAAAGGTCAACATTGACTAGGGAAGGAATAAGGGCCCAGCAGCTGTCTTTATACTTGCTCGCTGGGCCCTTATTGGCTGCTCCTCACACGCCACTCTGGGAGTGTGGAGGACTTTTCTACTGCCTAGTGGGGCAATCAGCACAGTGTCATGGGTTCACTTTCTTCTCAGGAGCGCCCCCTTGTGGCCAGCGGCATGTGCCTCCATCCTCTTGTACTATTTCTTCCAGTTCTTAGAGGGGGTGATGCCCCAGAGCTCCATCGTTTGGTTTGCCTTAGGCCCAGACCTCTTTTCCCCTCCCCCAGTAGCTCATGGGGAGCTGAAGGAGACCCAGGCCAACCCTTACCCTGGATCATGGCCCAACAGCCCTGTAAATTGCAGTTGTCTGCTATGTTCTGTTCACTAAAGTTCTGCTGCTGTTCTAACTGCTTAGGCCACTTCCCCATGGCCCTGTACCATCCTTGCCCTTACTTCAGGACTTTGTCTCAGTAAAATCTCAGTGCCACTCCATCCAGGGTTTTGCAGCTCTTCCCACCAGCCAAACACCTGGCCTTCAGCAGCTGTGCTTGGGCCTCTGTCCTATCAGCAGTAAGGTCTGTACAGTGAGCTGTCCCCCCTACAGCCAGCCAGTCATGCAGCCTGAACTCCTCCAGCTCCAAAGAGGAACTGCCTGGTGTCGGCCCTGCAGCTGTCTTTATACTTCCTCGCTGGGCCCTTATTGTCTGCTTCTCACATCGCCACTCTGGGAGTGCGGAGGATTTTTCTACTGCTCTCTTCTTGTTGTGGGGTGTAGCAGGTCCACAAACCTCCAGCAGGGGACTTTGGGCTCTAGTCCACCCCACCACACACAGCAATATGTTTTAACTTACTTGTATGTAATTCTTGTTCTTCTCTGCAAAGCTGCAACATCACTTCCTTATTCACTAACTCTGTCTCACAATGCATCATCGTGTGATATCAGAGATGTATTTTGCCTCCTGAAATATCACAGAATGATGTATCCTGGGATAGCTGTAGCATATAAGGAAGCACTGGAGGATTTCATCCCTGTGAGATATAGTTTTTAAAGTAAGTCAAAGTGAGTTATGAGCCTGGGTCATCTTCTTCTTAAAGCCTTGTACTCCGAGTGGAGCAAAGGTCATCTGCAAGTCTCCTCCACTTCACTCTGTCTTGAGACAAAACTCTTAGCCGACTCCAAGAGTACCCCAGTTGTTGTCCTTCAATCTCAATAGATCTTCTCCACACTGTCCAAGGTCTTCCTCTTTTGCGTTTTCCATGTGAGAGCTCGATGGAATGTTATTCAGAAATATATCTATCTCATAAAATTGGAAGGGATCTTGAGAGGTCTTTGAGTCCAGTCCCCTGCTCTCACAGCACGACCAAGTACCATCCCTGACAGATTTGCCCCAGATCTCTGGGTAGCCCTCTCAAGGATTAAACTCATAACCCGGGGTTTAGCAGGCCAAAGCTCAAATCACTGAGCTAGCCCCAAGAACATGGCCTAGCCATCCCCATTGTCTTCTCTTGATTTGAATGTCAAGTGGTTTTTGTTGTGCTCTGTTACAAAGCTCCTCATTTGTGACAAAGTCCTGCCATTTGATGTGAAGGATGAACCTCAGGCATCTGTTTATGAATGTCTGTGGCTTGTGATTTGAAGACTTTTTAGTATGCCAGGTCCCGCGTCCATACAAGAGCACACTTTTCACATTTGTGTTGAAGATTCTCAGTTTCGTCTTCACAGACATTATTTGGGAACTCCATATGGATTGAAGAGTCTTGAATGCAGCAGTTGCTTTCCCTATCTAGCATTGATCTTGTCCGTTCCTCCATCTCTGCCCATAATACTCCCCAAGTAGATGAACCGCTCCGCATCTTCCAGGTCATCATCCCCTCCCAGTGTGATGGTGTTGTTGGACTGGTTGATCCTCATTCCTGGGTCTTCGTTAGCCTACATTTTAGATTAACTTGGCTCCTGAGCCAGAAATAAGTTTGGAATCTCGAGCCCATTCCTAATTAAAATTTTATTTCTCTGTTTAATCTCCCTCTCTCCCACACAAACAGCCCGATAAATTGCTCAGCATTTATTTCTGGACTGACCCCAGTTCTCACTTTAGTTCACCCTTCATCAGGCTGTTCAGTGGATCAACACCACTGGGTTCCCCTAAAGCAGGAGCCGCCGGGGCTGGCTCCTGCCCTCCCTAATGATGTAAAACAGTTGTCGTGAGGGCTGGTAGCTGGCACCCTCCCCTACCAGCAGGGATATCTGGCCCCTCAGGGTCCCTGGGCTGGCACCTTGTCTGAAAGCTCCGTGTGTGTGTTCTCCATTTTCCATCCAGTTGTTAATTAACAGCCGTAAAAGCTCTGCAAACATTGAAATGGGCTTTAAATAGCGGTGCAAGACTCATGCCAGTGTAAAGCATGCCCACCTCATTAATCGAATTAAAGTATCAACTCCGGAGCCCAAACACAAGCGCACGGCTGCTCCCTCCAGGTTTGGAGCCCGCCGTGACAGCAGCTGAGCCGACCTTGCGCCATTGTTCTCTGTAAGGCTTGGCTCATCCGTAAGTCAAATGCCACCATATGTGCCCTTCATCTCCCCTTCGCAGCATGGGACACACTCCAGAGGAGACGCCGGCAGCCCTCGAGGATGGGAAGCAAGTTTCCTTCACCTTCCGTCTGGGCTCCCACCTCCCTGGCTGCTCCCCTCAGCCTCTCCCAGTGAGGCTCCCTCTGCTCTCACCCTCCCCACCTGCCCTTGAAAACTGACCCCCAGCTCCCAGCCCCTGCTGTCTGATCACTGACGTGACCCCACAGGCAGGGGCTACCACTTGTGCTGTGTTGTTTGGCTGTTGCTAAGCTTAGCTCTGCCCCCTTGACTGGTGCAAACTCATGGGCGGTGGGGGAAGGGGCCCCCAGCCCTGCCCCTTCTTCCCAGGCCCTGCTCCCCATACAGCGCCAGAGGGAGGTGGAGTGACATGAGGCTCCAGCCTCCCCGAACTGCACATGGCCCCAGCTTTCCTGGGCCCGGAGCACAGGGAGGGCAGGCGCTTGGGGGCAGCAACATGCCACCTGCCAGTATGTCTACAGTTGGTGTTCTGGGAGTGGAGGGGGGGCAGGACCAAGCAATGCCTTCCCCCGCCTAGGATACCTGCCACCCATGCTCTAACTCTGATCTCACCTCCTGCCCCCTACAATACCTGCCCCTCTCAGCTTTCCTCTGGACATCTAGGGAGCAGGACATCAGTCCACAGGAAGCAGGGGGGTAAAAGCTCAAGCTGACTCTGTATCAGGGTTAGCCTGCAATTGGGAACACAGCTGAGTTGTCTTGCACAAAGTGTTCACTATTGCTCAAGCGTGCAAAAATCACGAGGTTGTCTTAACAATCCTGAGACTTTTGTTTTTAAGTCAGCTTCTCTTGACCTGCCTTCTGATTGCTGAGCCTTTAAGGTGCTCTGGAGTCTGATTTTTTAGATCTTCCCTGCAATCATGAGGTCTAAAAACTTTAAAAAATGATACCTGATATTCTGACATGAATTGAGAAGTCGGGGCTGGAAAGGACAGCGGGTTTTGCCCATGAAAGCTCCTGCTAGTCTCTAAGGAGCTAAGGGGACTACTTACTGTTTTCAAATATTGAGAGATTCATGGTAAAATCATGAGTGTCAGCAACACTTTGAAAGGCCCCAGATTAACTGCAAACATAAAGAGAGGAGTTGACTATCCAGCCACTACACAGGGCTAGTAGGGACAGTGGTAGTGAAAACACTTCAATGGCTGTACATGCACAGAATCCTAGAATCCCAGGGCTGGCAGAGACCTCAGGAGTCATCGAGTCCAGCCCCCTGCCCAGAGCAGGACCAGCCCCAACTCAATCAACCCAGCCAGGGCTTGGTCAAGCTGGGACATAAAAACCTCTAGGGGTGGAGATTCCACCCCCTCCCTAGGGAACCCAACCCAGTGCTTCACCACCTTCCTAGGGAAATAGTTTTTCCTAATCTCCAATCCAGACCTCCCCCACTGTAACTTGAGCCCATTGCTCCTCGTTCTACCATCTGCCACCACTGAAAACAGCCTCTCTTCAGCCTCTTTGGAACCCCCTTCAGGGAGTTGAAGGCTGTTCTCAAATCCCCCCGCACTCTTCTCTGCTGCAGACTAAATAAGCCCAAATCCCTCAGCCGCTCCTCGTAATTCATGTGCTCCGACCCCTGGAATGACTGTCCTTAAAACTTTTTCTCTCCACTCCACTCATCTGATTGGCTGCGGCACACAAAAACTCACAAAGTTTTATTGGTTAGTCTCTACGGTGCTCCAGGAGCACTCATTCCCTAAAGGTAGCCAGCTAGCTCCCGCTGTCCATGATGTCATTTTACACATCGATCTCAGCGCACCTGGCTCACTGCTGACTTGGATTGGGTTCGGATCAGTGACTTCAGGGGTGAAAGTTTCCATGGGTAAGATTCAGCTTTAACTCCCTTAAGTAGAGTAACCCCAGGAAGGAATCTGGCGCATTCATTCACCCCCCTCTCTGCACATGAACACATCACCCCAAACCTCCACAACCTCCCTCAGGCCAGTGTGAGGAGGCCAACAGATTGTGACGCCGCCCCCCGCCCAGGAATCCTTGTGGGATTAAACAAGACACTAGAATAATCCTTCTAAATGCCCCTGTCTCTGTTTTAAGCCCTGTGCTATTTTCCCGCCTGGTGTGTTTATTTGCTTAGGCCTCTGAGCGCTGAATGAGAGCATCTGCCTTCGTTCCCTCCCCATGGCATTGCTGGAGCCAAGAGGAACTTTAGGACAGTTCGATTCTGTGCGGTGCACACAACAGACTCTGCTGTGAATCCAGTGTGGGTCTGATGTAGGGCCGGGTGCTGCATTCCATGCCACACACTGCAGCGCAGATGGAGGGATTCTAGGCAAATTCCCTCCAAGTCCCCATGCACCCACGGTGAGCGGTCAGTGCTGTGAGGGGTAAAAGGCCGGGGAGCAGCATTCGGTATGGCATGTGCCACCATGAAACTGGGTAGAGGGAAGATCCGACGTCCTCTCTTCAGAGGGCAGCATGCTGTTCCTGGCTGGAATTTTGCACCAGGAAGTAGCATCTCCAGAGAACCTCTCCCAGCTGAGACTGGCTTTGGTTATTACCTCCCTGCTCAGCCAGAGGATGCTTCTCTTGGCTTCGCATGGGAGAACTACAGCCTGAATGCCCCACAGCTCCCATGTCCTGTTGTGGGTTCAGCCGGCAATGTGCCAGGTGAACACACACCGTGAACCCAGCTCCTCACTGAGCAGTAAATCACAGACTGGCATTTCCAGGGCGTCTCATTATTCCCCCAACGTCGGTCCTGGCAACACCCTCCTCCCTGCATCCTTCTACTAATCACCACCAACATCACTGTAACGTGTGCAGCTGACACAGGCCGCAGAGCACGCAGAGCAGCTAACAACTCTTCCTACAGATGCCATCTTTTCAGGCAAAGGCCAAGAGTTCAGACCAGAGTCATGGAGGTCAAGCAGGGAGCAGCAGACCATCTAGAGGATATTAGAGGCCAGCAGCACCACCCCGCACTCATGCCATAAATCCAACAATTGAAGGGAGACCGAAATATTACAGCCCACTATAGAGAAGTCTATTATGTGGCCCAGGCAGAGATAAAAAGATTGGGGAACCGACCTATATTCATGTGGCCTTGCATTTTTAATTTGACTTATGATGAACTCACAAGTCTTCCCTTCCTGTCCATCCTAGGATGTGCAAGTTATTCCCTCCTTTACAGCCAGTGCCACTTGAAAGAAGAACGGGACGGGTTTTATACCCTGGACTAACGGCACATACATTTCAACACTGCCGCAAACCCCGAGATTCTCTGACGGCTGTAAAATCCCATGCCAGGCCAGTGCTACAGCAGGTGTAAATCTGTATAGCTCCCCTGACTTCAGTGACTTCACCGACTTCATCTGGGAATCTGGCCCCAGGGGTCCAAAACCTATTTACAATTGTACTTAGCGATGTGCACTGCCACCGCGCCTTTCCCAACTGACAGTCGGGGCAATTCAGAAACTCCCAGGTCTTGTCCGCATAGAGGGTCGGTCCCAATTACAGCCACCCGGGTGGTTGCACTATGGCAGAGTCGGGAGGGCAGTAAAGCCAGCATGAAGAAGCAGATTCTGTCTTTGAATTTTGATACCTGCAGCTCCACCACTCTGGCTACAGCAACCACTGGAATCAAGGCAAATCCCCAGGGCAAGCGAGGCATTGGGCCCATGGCTGCAGCATTGGGAGCGACCGGTATAGCTCATCACTAGGCCGGGAAGCAGGAGGCAGTGGCCAAAATGTTGATTAATTAAATAAGTGCTGTATTTTTGATTGGCTAGTAGCAGAGGCGTAGCAAGAGGACCCCGGGCGGGAGGAGGGGCAGTTGCCCCCGGGCACCATGCCAGGGGGGCACCAATTTAGTCCCCCTCCACTCCCCATGTCATCCCTCGGCTTGCCTGCTCCTCCTCCACCCTCACCACCTGCTGGAGTCTCCTCCCCACCTCTCTGCCCCCAGCTCGACCCCCCTCCATCTCCGCTGGCAGGTTAGTGCATGTGGGGCCTGGCCCCAAACTGGAGGAGGCAAGGGAAGACATGGTACAAGCTTCCCCCCTCCTCCCAAGGTCGGGCTCAGCTGTGCACCAGGTTCAGGGCCCTGCTGTGCAGCAGCCAGGGGCGGGGCACAAATTTTTCCTTTGCCCCCGGGTGCATAATACCCTCTCTACGCCTCTGGACCATAGGCGTTACTTGATTTGCACCAGTGGGGTAGAGGAGAATGTGGCCCACAGCTTGCAGCATGTCCTCAGAATGAGACTTCAGGATCCTGTACCGCACAAGTGAGTCTTTGGAGCCCGTTGCTAGAAATGGGCCTGAGCCCCAGTGTTTGGATCTGGATCTGAACTGCCCCATCTTCAAAAGGGACAGCGTTCAGAGCAGAGGGCTGGGTGGGCGCCTGCCTTTACTGCTCCACATGCCTTATCCCAGAGAGCCCGAGAAGCACATTCCTTAGGAGACCACCTGTAGGCAGGGCCCAAGGTGAATAGGCTTGGAGCTCTGCTGTCCACCCATTATACTGGGTGACGATATCTCATAATTCATTGCACATTGGTGTTAGCACATGAGGCTTGTTTTCTGGGTCTGATTCTGCTTTCACCTCCATCCCTCTCCAGGGAATTGCTCCAGAACAGGCAGAAGAATAGAGCCATGCTCCACGTCATCCTTCCCACTCAATGACACTGAGTTAGCAGCAGAAGAGGGATTTCTACCAAATGAATGCAGGACATATCTCCTCTCCCCCGCCCAGAGCTGATCCTTGCAACTCGAACACCGCAGCACTGTCATTATCATTTCCATGTTATTACGGTCACTCTAACCACACACTCCAATACCACATGTTCAGTCCCACACAGTCAAGGCTAATTAGGTGAAAGATCAACATAGCGGAGTTTATTCCGTGACCTCCATGAAACATCAGTAGTTTGCACTATTAATAATAGAAAATGGCATCTCATTAGCTTTTGAAGTGGGTTAGGTTAGATGCTAATTTGCAGTTAGAAAAGAAGTGGAACAGTTCACAGGAAATAACAAGGAAAGATAACGATCCATCTGAAGTTGAAATATCTTAAATGTGTGATTCTGTTTTTTCTTAACTCCGGATTAATATCCTTCCTATTGTAAAGCATGTCAGGAGCTTCCAGACTTCTTTAAACTGTCAGTTCACCTTCAAGAATGTAATGAACTTGTCTAGGTTAACAAATGTTTTATTCAAGACAAATGCTCATATTATCATTTAAGATGTGAATCTTAAACTAAACAGAAACTGAGGCTGATGTAAAATAGCAATTAATCCACATTGAAAGTAGCCACAGTTAACAAGTCTCAGAGGGGTAACTGTGCTCGTCTGGATCTGTAAAATCAACAAGCCCCGTGGCACCTTAAAGAGTAACAGATGTATTTGGGTAGAAGCATTCATGGGTCAAAACCACTTCATCAGCTGCATAGTTTTGACACAGTAAAGCTTACGCCCAAATAAATCAGTTAGTCTTTAAGGTGGCACAAAACTCCTTGTTTTAACAAAATTAACAAACTCTTCCTCAGATATTTGTGGCAGGGAAGCTCCGTGAAACATACCTTGTGGTTTCGGTGACTGGCTTGGATAAGCAGGAACACAAGGCTTGTTCCTTGAATTTTTTGTCAGGTGGAACGTTCTTCCTGGAACCATCCTCTATTTGGCTAAATCCAAAATGACTTCTGCTTCTGTCATTGTCCACTCCCACAGGCGATTTGTGTAGGTTTCTCTTCATTTCTCATTTTTTCTTATTTCTTTTCACCACCTACTTGCAAAATACAATCCACCTTTTCACAAGTGAGCGACAGGGCATCCAATGATTACACGGAGGAACATCACAGTGTGTAGGGACCTTGAGGGCCTTGAGCGCGGTAGTCTGGAAGCCCTTGTTGACCGCCCCGGTAAACCTCATTCCATGAGGCATGGCTCCCTTATTGACCATGGAGCATCCAGACTACCACGTTGTGCCACCAAACAGCTGATCGGCACAGCATGGCAGCCATTTTGATGTAAATAAAGCGGCTATTATTTAAATCAATGCTTCATTTCCCTATCTCTAGAAACCTCATCTACAAGGCTCTGTCGACAGAGCCATGTAGTCTAGACATACCCTAAGGGGGATAGGATAGAGGTCTATAAAATCATGGCTGGTGTGGAAAAAGTGAATACGGAAAAGTTATTTACTTAGTCCCACAATATAAGAACTAGGGGTCACCAAATGAAATTAATAGGCAGCAGGTTTAAAACAAACAAAAGGAAGTTTTTATTCACTCTGCACAGTCAACCTGTGGAACTCCTTGCCAGAGGATGTGGTGAAGGCCAGGACTTTAACAAGTTTCAAAAAAGGAATAGATAGATTCATGGAGGTTAGGTCCATCAATGGCTATTAGCCAGGATGGGTAGGAATGGTGTCCTTAGCTTCTGTTTCTCTGGAAGTGGGAGACAGGGAAGGGATCACATGAGGATTTCCTGTTGTGTCCCCTCCCTCTGGGGCATCTGGCACTGGCCACTGTCGGCAGACAGGGTACTGGGCTACATGGACCTTTGGTCTGACCTAGTACAGCTGATCTTATATTCTTATGAGTGATAGAAACCCTTCCAGTTGAGACCACCCACTGTGAGTGAAGCAAAAAGCTTCCTTCCAAAGCAATGTATTGCATGATTGCCCTCTATGTGGTGTCCTATATGCACCCTGTAGAGACAGGATAAGGACTATATGAATTGCTATAGCAATTCCTCTGTCCCTTAAGCTAGGGGAACATGGACTATTCAGAACAAGCAGCCACTTGCACAAAGCTTGTTCTCATCCGCAATCTTTCCATCGGAGCCAGAGAGCAACGTTTTTCTTTGCTGTCTCTGGATCTCTGTGAACATTTGGAGGCTTCTGCTCACCCTGGGTATGTCTACACTACCCTCCTAGTTCGAACTAGGAGGGTAATGTATGCATACCGCACTTGCTAATGAAGCCCGGGATTTGAATTTCCCGGGCTTCATTAGCATAAGCGGGGAGCCGCCATTTTTAAATCCCCGCTGCTTCGAACCCCGTGCAGCGCGGCTACACGGGGCTCGAACTAGGTAGTTCGGACTAGGGTGCCTATTCTGAACTACCGGTACACCTCGTTTCACGAGGAGTAATGGTAGTTCGGAATAGGACCCTAGTCCGAACTACCTAGTTCGAGCCCCGTGTAGCCGCGCTGCACGGGGTTCGAAGCAGCGGGGATTTAAAAATGGCGGCTCCCCGCTTATGCTAATGAAGCCTGGGAAATTCAAATCCCGGGCTTCATTAGCAAGTGCGGTATGCATACATTACCCCGCTAGTTCGAACTAGCGGGGTAGTGTAGACATACCCCAAGGCATTTATTTTCATCCCAACCAGTTCCCCCAAGTCCTAGTCAAAATTAAAGTTGGCATTTCACTCTGCAGGCAGATGTGTTTCATAATGCATGGGCAGGACATATTTTATTAATTCTGTTTTTTTGGAGATCTCTGAGTAAGTTTTATCCTGGCATGAATCTGCCTGGCTCGGAGGGGGTGGCGGGCAGGGAAGGACAGGTTGGGGGGGAGCCAGGGGAATGCTGCTGCAGGCTAATACAGAGCGATAAGCAAAGCTTAGAACACTCTATGGGATGCATTACATCAAAAGGGTCATTACATTAGGCAAATCACTATCTTAAGCAATGTCTTTAAAGTATCCATAAGGTTCCCTCTACTTCAGTATGGCCTTTGCTTCAAGAACTACCTCTGCTAGGCCTCCAGTTTCTGCTGATCTCTCAATGTTAATGGAAAAAGGTTTCAGCCAATTTAATATTTCATTTTTGTAAACCCTTCAGCAGCATCATTTTCTTATGTGCTCAGGCTGCTGGGGGCGGGGGAATTATGCCTGGAGAGTTCAGTGAGCAGTTATTTACTCGGCCTGTCAGACAGATGTATGACACTGATCTAGTTCCAGAAGTCCTAGGAGGTGACTTTCCCACTCAAGAACCTCTGGAGAGTTCAGCAGTTGGCCGCACTCGCTGTATGTTTAGGCTGCTAGGAAAGAGATTGAAATCCAGGACCTCTATGGTAGCGTTCTTTGAAATGCTTCCAGTTTCATGCGCAGGGCTGGGGAGGCAGGAAGAGCATCTCAGTCTCAATGCATGGATGAGACGATGGCATAGAAAGGAGAGATTTAGATTTATTAGGGACTGGGGAAATTTTGGGGAAGGGGGGAGCCTATACAGGAACGATGGGCTCCACGGAAACCAAAATGGAACCAGACTCCTGGCACTTAACATTAAAAAGGTTGTAGAGCAGTTTTTAAACTAAGAGCTGGGGGAAAGCCGACTGGTGTGGAGGAGCACATGGATCGGACAGAGACATCTCTTAGGAGAGGGTCTATTAATAGAGATGCCCTGTGATCTAGTCAGGAGGAAAGGACGGAAGTATGGGTCAGATAAGATGAGACATAATCAAATGAAAAAGAGTCTAACACATCAGGAAATGGCAGACAGATAAATAGTGACAAATTATTAAAGTGCTTATACATAAATGCTGGAAGTCTAAATAGTAAAATGGGTGAACTAGAGTGCCTAGTTTTAAAGGAGGATATTGATGTAATAGGCACCACGGAAACCTGGTGGAATGAGGACAATCAATGGGACACAGTCATACCAGGGTAGAAAATATATCGGAAGAACAGAGCAGGTCATGCTGGTGGAGGAGTGGCACTATACGTGAAAGAATATGTAGAATCAAATGAAGTAAAAAATCTTAAATAAGCAAAAATGTTCCATAGAATCTCTATGGATAGTAATTCCATGCTCCAATAATAAGACTATAGCAGTAGGGATATATTATCGACCACATGATCAGGACAGTGATAGTGGCTATGAAAAGCTAAGGGAGAGTAGAGAGGCTATCAAAATTAAAAACTTGATAATAGTGGGGGATTTCAACTATCCCCGTGTTGACTGGGTACACATCACCTCAGGATGGGATGCAGAGATAACATTTCTTGATACCTTAAATGACTGCTTCTTGGAGCAGCTGGTTCTGGAACCCACAAGGGAAGAGGCTATTCTTGATTTAGTACTAAGTGGAGTGCAGGATCTGGTTCAAGAGGTAAATATAACTGGACTGTTTAGAAATAGTGACCATAATGTAATAAAATGTAACATCCCTGTGGTGGGAAAAACACCTCAGCAGCCCAATACTGTAGCATTTAATTTGAGAAAGGGGAATTACACAAAAATTAGGAAGTTAAATAGTTAGTTAAACAGAAATTAAGAGGTACAGTGACAAAAGTAAAATCTCTGCAAGCTACATGGAAACTTTTCAAAGACACCATAATAGAGGCCCAACTTAAATGTATACCCCAAATTAAAAAACACAGTAAGACCGTGTCCAGACTCAGGGGTTTTTTCGGGAAAAGTAGCCTTTTCCCGAAAAAACTTCCCCTGCGTCCAGACTCAAGCCGCGTTCTTTCGAAATTATTTCGAAAGAACGCGGCTTTTCTTTCTATGGCGGTAAACCTCGTTTCACGAGGAAGAACGCCTTCTTTCGAAAGTTCCTCTTTCGAAAGAAGGCGTTCTTCAATGTAAAGAGGCCGTCTTCGAAAGAGAGCATCCAGACTCGCTGGGTGCTCTCTTTCGAAAAAGCGGATTTCTCTTTCGAAAGATCCGCCTGCAGTCTAGACGCGATCTTTTGAAAGAGGCTCTTTCGAAAGATGCTTTCGAAAGAGCCTCTTTCGAAAGAAGCCTGCAGTCTAGACATAGCCTAAGAGAACAAAAAAACTGCCACAGTGACTTAACAACCAAGTAAAAGAAGCAATGACAGATAAAAATATATCTTTTAAAAAGTGGAAGTCAAATCCTAGTGAGGAAAATAGAAAGAAGCGTAAACTTTGCCAAATTAAGTGTAAAAATATAATAAGAAAAGCCAAAAAGGAGTTTGAAGAACAGCCAGCCAAAACCTCAACAAGTAATACCAAAATGTTTAAGTACATCAGAAGCAGAAAGATGGTTAAACAACCAGTGGGGCCCTTTGATGATCGAGATGCTAAAGGACACTTAGAGATGATAAAGTCATTGCAGAGAAGCTAAATGAATTCTTTGTATCAGTTTTCATGGCTGAGGATATTGAGGAGATTCCAAAACCTGAGCCATTTTTTTTAGGTGACAAATTTTAGGACTTATCCCAGATTGAGGTGTCATTAGAGGAGGTTTTTGAACAAATTGATAAACGTCACAGTAACAAGTCACCGGGAGCAGATGGCATTCACCCAAGGGTTCTAAAAGAACTCAAATGTGACATTGTGGAACTATTAACTATGGTTAGTAACCTATCCTTTAAATCAGCTTGCATACCTAATGACTGGAAGATAGCTAACATGATGCCATTATTTAAAAAGGGCTCTAGAGGTGATCCTGGCAATTACAGACCAATAAGTCTACTGTCAGTACTGGGCAGAATAGTTGAAACTATAGTAAAGAATAAAATTGTCAGACCCAGGGATGAACATTTGTTGGGGTAAAGTCAACATGATTACTGTAAAGGTAAATCATGCCTTACTAATCTGCTAGAGTTCTTTGGGGGTAGGGGGGGGGGGGGTCAACAAACATGTGGACAGGAGGAATCCAGTGGATATAGTATACTTAGATTTCCAGAAAGCCTTTAAAAAGTTCTCTCACCAAAGGCTCCTTACTCCTTTCTTTTAAGTAAAGTAAGTTGTCCTGGGATAAGAGGGAAGGTCCTTTCGTGGCTTGATAATTGGTTAAAAGACAGGAAACAAAGGGCAGGAATAAATGGTAAGTTTTCTGAGTGGAGAGAGGTAACTAGTGGAGTCCCCCAAGGGTCTGTCCTAGGACCAATACTATTCTATTTATTTATAAATTATCTAGAGAAAGGGGTTAACAGTGAGGTGGCAAAATTTGCTGATAATACCAAACTGCTCACGATAGTTAAGACCAAAGCAGACTGTGAAGTGTTTAAAAAAGAACTCACCAAACTAAGTGATTGGGCAACTAAATGGTAAATGAAATGTAATGTTGATAAATGTAAAGTAGTGCACATTGGAAAAAATAATCCCAACTACACATACAATATGATGGGGACTGTAATTTCGCTACAACTATTCAAGAGAGAGATCTTGGAATCATTGTGGATAGTTTTCTGAAAACATCCACTTAGTGTTCAGGGCAGTCTAAAAAGCAAACAGAGTGTTAAGAACCATTAAAAAGGGGATAGAGAGTAAGACAGAGAATATCTTATTGCCTCTATATAAACCCATGGAACGCCCACATCTTGAATACTGCATATAGATGTGGTTGCCTCATCTCAAAAAAGATATATTGGCATTGGAAAAAGTTCAGAAAAGGGCAGCAAAAGCAATTAGGGTATTGGAACAGGTCCCATATGAAGAGAGATTAAAAAGACTTTGACTTTTCATCTTAGAAAAGAGGAGACGAAGGGGGGATATGATAGAGGTCTATAAAATCAAGATTGGAGTAGAAAAAGTAAATAAGGAAAAGTTATCTACTTGTTCCCATAATATAAGAACTAGCGGTCACCAAATTAAATTAATAGGTAGCAAGTTTAAAACAAACAAAAGGAAGCTTTTCTTCACACAGCGCACAGTCAACCTGTGGAACTCCTTGCCAGAGGAGGTTGTGAAGACCAGGACTTTAACAGGGTTCAAAAAAGAGCTAGATAGATTCATGGAGGTTAGGTCCATCAATGGTTACTAGCCAGGATGGTGTCCCTAGCCTCTGATTGTCAGGAAATGGATGATGGGAGAAGGAACACCTGTTGTGTTCCCTCCCTCTGGGGCATCTGGCTATTGTCAGCAGACAGGACACTGGGCTAGATGGACCGTTGGTCTGACCCAGTGTGGCTGTCCTTATGTGCCTGAAGGGGAGTCGCTTAGCCGCTGGGAGGGACCAAGGGGTGGCATTGATTGGACTGAGACAGAATCCTGCCTGCACTCAGACCTGCCATGGCATCTGCTGGGCTCTGCTCGGTGCAGGGCTTCATGTGCACCAAGAGGAACTCATCTTGGAATTGCCAAACCAAAGGGTTAAGCCAGGGGGAAGAGAAGCAGCACGGCTCCCCTGCCTCTGCTCAAAGCGTTAGGGGACTCCCTCCCCGGCTTGGGCTAACATGCTCCTGTCCAGCTTTCCTTTACAATGGAGGTGGTGAGAGCGGCTCCCCCTGGTTCAGCCTACTCTAAGCCCTGCGCTAAACCCAGTGGTACTGGGAGCCAGATTGGCCCCCTGATCATGTGTCCCAGAGCTACCGAGGGGGGAACTCTGCAGGTGGAAATCACCCCCCTACAGCATGGAAGAAGGTTCCGGTTCCCTATTTCTTGCCACCCTATGGAAGTCGTTCTGGGGGCAAGCGTCATGTGGGCCATGAGTAGGCGAGGCAGAGCTGGGCTGTGAGGCCTATCACTCACCAATCCCCTCTGCCCAACACAGACTGCCTGGAGATGGCCATGGATTCCCTGGCTCTAGTACATGTGTTGACGTGTCCACTGGGCTATGGGGCCACCCTCCGAGCCAGATAGCTGGTGGGCAAGAGGGAGGGCACAACAGGCTTCCACACCCCACTTGGAGATAGCTATGAACATCTAGAGGCCTTGCTACTCACTGGGCCTCCTGTCCCTTAGGCATAAGAGGTGCTGGACCAGGCCTCGTTCTCCTTGTGCACCAGTGAGAGTGGAGAATCAGACCCTTGGTCTTCAGAGACATGATCCCCCGATGTTCCTCCAGCAGCACACAATGCCCTTTCCTGATCGCCTACCCCTTAGGTCCAGGGGCATTGCACAATGAATTGAGTCATGTTTGCAAGGAGCAACAATTCCCGTCCCCACAGCGCCAATCCACATCGAAGGAGGAGGAACCAGAGTGACTCCACTCTGCTCTCTAGTTCTACCACCTCTGGGGTGTTTACTGGCTCTGCTCTGATTCCTGACCGCCTGGAGCTCAGAGGGTGACATTCCCCTCTGTGCAGCGGGTCAGCGTTCCAGCTGTGCATCACGTACGGTCTCATCTGGGGGATTTTAGTGGGACGTGAGTGATGCACAGGCTGTCGCTCTGAATGGAAGGAAATTCTCCCAGAGAATGTAACGCACTATGGATGAGCTCCCAGAGCCATTGATACCCAGGGCAAAACATGCATTGACCTCAAGGGAGCCAAGATTTCACCCTGCAGTACTGGCTCTCCCCTCCCCACATGCTGAAGGTGGCACATAACCAACCTATGCGCTCTCCCCTCCTATACATCCTGACAACCCCAACTCCTGACCCCTAATCAACCCTAAACCTAACCCGTAATCTCAACCCCTAAGTCTAGCCCCTAACCAACCCTAACCCTAACTCTAGTACTAACCCCTAGCCAACCCCAACCCCTAACTCTAACCCCAACCCTAACCCCCTAATCAATCCTAACCTTAACCCAAATGCCTAACCCCTAACCAACCTTAACTCCAGCCCCAAACTCTAACCCCCAACCCTAACCAACCCTAATCCCTAAGACTCACTCTAACCCCAACCCTAACCAACCATAACCCTAATCCCAACCCCTCACCCCAACCCCTAACCAATCCTAACTCCTAACCTCCTAACCAACCCAAACCCTAACCCCTAATGCTAACCCCAACCTTAACCCCTAACCCTTGTCTCTAACCCTAACCCCTAATCCTAAATCCTAACCTCAACCCTAACCCCTAACTTTAACCCTAACCCCTGACCCAAACCCTAACTCCTACCTCTACCCCTCATCCTAACCCAAGGGAGGGCAGAATTTAGTCCTACACAAACAACAAGTGCCTGGCCCAGACGGAGCAGTCTGTTCCCCACCACAGCGATGAGTCCGCCCTTTGTCGAGTTTTCAAAAGGTAAGAGCTTTCAGGCTAACACGTTGGTTAATAATGCACTGGCCAATTGCAAACCACTTTAAAACGAGACCATCCATTAGTGCCACCCTCAGGGGGTTAGCCCTTTTTCGAGATATCCAGCCTTGAGGCCAGGCTTGCCCGGGAGCCCAGGGCCAGATGGGAGCATACATAATACAACAGGCTATTTCTGGAACAGCAGTTCTAGGGCTCAGATCTAACCCCCTTGCATGTCTCTCAGCTGTTCCAACACACGCAGGAAGCAAGCAGGCAGGACTATGGGAGAGTTTCTCCGGTTTGATGTCCAGCCTTTTCATGAGGTCAGCCTGTGCAGCCCCAGGTGCACACAGATCCCTTCCAAGGGATTTGATACTGAATGCGAGAGAGACTTAAACACACCTCAGCGAAGGAGACTGTGACCCTTGTGCATCTCTGCACCATCTGCAGTGGCATCAGGGTGTCATTGGCTCACGGAGACTGACAGCCAGAGCATTTTGGGATTGTGGCATACAGAAGGATGCATCATGTGTCGGATCCTTATTTAGTCCAGACCAGGATTTAGGATCTGTGAGTGGCCAGGGAGCAGAAAAAACTGCAGGGTCTGTCTGTAGGGAGCCTCAATAAAGAATCCTCTCTGTATTCTTTACAGCCCAACTCTGTCTCTTTCCTACACAGGATATTTATATGGGCTCAGGCTTCAAAACTATAATTGGAAATTGGGTTTGCAGTCTGGATTTTAGTCTTCATAAGCTGTCTGGAGTGGTTCTCGAGCTTGAGTGCCTATCGGCGGGCAGACTGTCAAAAGCAGGGCAGACACCCCAAATGGGTGGTATGTTCTACAGTTAGATGTCACCAACCCAGAAGTAAAGTAACAGCCTTATCATGGAGATATGGGCAACCCCCTTATGCATTCCAGTCCTCTTGCCACCCATGCAAGCTGCACTTAGTGATACACACACACACACACACACGTTACTCTCAGTCACCAGTCACCACCCTGGATCAATTTCTATGTAGGTCACATACCAAAGCCAATGCTGGCAGCCAGTCCTGTAATAAACTAAGTCTGTGTCTAGACTACACCTCTCTGTCGACAGAGAGACGTAGGTTAGGCATGTCGAAATTGCTAATGAAGCGGGGATTTAAATATCCCACGCTTCATTAGCATAAACATGGTTGTCACTTTTTCTCAAAACGGAACTTTTTCGAAAAAAAAAAAAAACCCTCGGCAGTCTAGATGTGGATCTTTCAAAAATACAACCCTTTTTCGAAAGATCCCTTATCCTACATAAAATGAGGTTTATAGGATATTTTAAGAAAGGGTTGTATTTTCGAAAGATCCATGTCTAGACTGCTGGGGGTTTTTTTCCCGAAAAAGCTCTGTTTTGAAAAAAAGTGGTGGCCATGTTTATGCTAATGAACCACGGGGTATTTAAATCCCCGCTTCATTAGCAATTTCAATGTGCCTAATCTACATCTCTCTGTCGACAGAGAGGTGTAGTCTACACACACCCTAAAGGTGTATTAACTAGGAAAAAGGACTAAGAGTTATTTACAGGTCAAAGCAAGTAAGTATATCAGCACAAATAAGCTTCAGTCCATGATTCCAAAGGTGACACAGTTGTAGTAATCTATCAGTTCAAAATGTCTTTCGGGACGATCCCACGCTAAGCATCTCAGGGCTCTTTGCTTATGTTTAGAAAACTTTACCCTTCGAAGTCTAGATAATAGGAAAGAAATGGAGTTTCTCCTTGTCGGGGATGTTTCTTCCCTCCGTTCCAGAGTCTAAAACTGATGGGATGAGTTTATTTCTAGGTCTTCCCTTCCTAGAGGGGGTTAGCAATGCAAACAAGAGGGCTTCTCTCCTTTGATGCTGCATAACACTTTATTTGCTTCAGTGGACCATCCCCAGCATTTAATTCATGCTTCTTTTCCTGTTTGATGAGTTACATAACTGTGTGGTTTACTGTACAAACTATATTCCGTGGGCTATAGAGGTGATAAGTGAGATCAATGAATGCAGCATCCTACAAGCATTTTATAAAGTCTAAACACTATACACATTCTTATCAACTTAACCTCTAATAGAAATTTTGATCATGCTAACACATAGGTAAGCAGGACTGGCTTCTAGCTAGTCATTTGTAAGTGCTCAGTGAGTCCTGATACCTTGGCATAAGTTAACACCTAGTCTACTAGCATCACATAAAGTTCAGGGGGAACTGGATTTTATGCAGAGGCTCTCTAAAGGCAATGTTCAGAGAGTGAGGGAGCCCATGATATAAAGTTTGCATTCACCTAAGTCTCTAGATCAGACACTTTTGGAAAACCTAATACACAGAACCAATTGCTAACTCTCCTTATAAGTATTAGTTAGTGTGTGTGTGTGTGTGTCTGTATATATGTATATATAGTAATTAGAGATTTCTGTGCCTGTGTCTGTAAGATCAGGGTTTGGTTGTTCCAGGAAAATGGGATGTGCCTGGAATTTGATCGTTTTCCATACCACGGAAAGGGAGGGGACAGAGAAGGGAGGGACATGAGCCTCAGTCACCTCTGGGGGCAGCAAGCTCAGGGAGAGCTATCCTGCAGAGTCCCCACTGGGGGAAGCCGCACCCCAGCAGAGTGGCCAGCTGTGGATGGGGCTCACCATCTAACCTTCCATAGGCAAGTGGCTTCCCTGCTTCAAACTCCAGTCCTCCCCCTAACACCTGGGCCCACTGATGCAGCCCCTGCCCCCAAGAGCACCACCAGGGTCACCAGCTCAGCCCGGGCTGCCCCTAGAGGACCCACTGGAGGCTCCCCCCCACCACCACCTGCTTTGCTGGGCTGCCCAGTGTGGCCGCTGAGAGCCAGCCTACATGGCTCCTCCCTTTCCCCCCAACTCAAGGGCCAGGCCTGAGGAGCATGGATGGGAGGCCTGCTTGACTCCTTGCTTCCCCTGTGCTCCCTGGCTGGATCCCTCCCCCAGCCCTTGGCACCGGGCCAGCCCCCCAACCTCAAACCCCAAATCCCAAGTCAGCCTCCTTCCTCAAACCTCAGGCTGCCTCCCCCAAAGCCCTGGGCCGGGCCCCTCCTTTCCGAGCCAGCCCCTGGTAACACTGCCTGAGTGAGTATTTCCTCACAACAAAGAGCACGTCTGGCATTTGGTCTGGGTAAATTTCAAAGAGCTTTTCAAAGGAAATCCTCACCCCAATTTTAAAGACAAGGAAAGAAAGGCACAGGCCAGGCAGGAGATGCAGCTTCCAAGATCACCCCGCAGGCCCATGGCAGAAGCTCGTCTCTCTGCCCCCAGGTCGGTGCTCTGCCCGCTAGCCTGCTCCGTCATGATGAACATTTCTGTCAGCATTTTAAAGAAAATGCCTAGAAATGAAAGAGTTTGAAGGGGAGGGGTTTATTGTTCACTAGTGTGTTTACTCTGGGCACTTCATATGCTTAGCAAAAGGGAGGAGACAGTGGAGGTGGAGGGAGATATGGTCTTTCAAAACTGTCCCCCACTTACAGTGGGCACCACCCACGAGTGATAATTATAATCATTACAAACTGAGTTTATAAGCCACCCGTGCACTAAAACACCCACACACGTTCCTTCAAGGAGCTACACCAGGACTTAAAACTCAGTTATAAAACTAAATAAAGTAGTTCAACATCACAGTTAAAATGTCCTGTGGTTAAATCGATGCCGACTCTGCAGATACAATAAAGTATGTACTGAATGACAGTCAAAAAAAATATCCACAAGCCTCCACATAATCCTGTCACTTCCCAGGAAAAAATTGTAGTGGATTTGCTGGATTAAAAATATCCAGAGTGATCCTGTATGTGAGGATTCATACACGTGCACAAGACACGAGGGAGGCTGCATTTGGCTACCCATTTCCAATGTGAGTGAAATTCTGGCCCCACTACAAGTAGGAGTTTTGCCTTTAACTTCTCAGTGGAGCTAGGATTTCAGCCCATGTTTCTAAATGGCACTGTAGCATGCCAGACAGCATGTCCTGGGGTGGGGCCAGACAAAACATGGGAAGAACTGGAACTTGTTGGAACTCTGCCCATCTTATGTCTGCAAACATTTTGGTTCATATTTTTTCCAAAAAGAAAAAGAAAAATATTTCCCTCCCTTTGTCCCTCCCTGCCTTGTTACACTGGACATCATGTGAACAGACATATGGCAAGATTCTGATCTTCTCAGCTGAACTCAATGGGGCTATGCAGCTGTAGAACTGGCATAAGTAAGAAAAATGAGGAGCAAAGGCAGTACCCGGAGCTGTGTAGGCTGGTTTGCAGTAGAACCTCGATTGTCTTGCCTTCACAGAATCAAAGAAGTGTAGGACTAAAAGGGAGTCCGAGAGGTCATCAGGTCCAGTCCCCTGCGCTCAAGGCAGGACCAAGCATCATCTAGAGACCATCCCTGATAGATGTCTGTCTAACCTGCTCTTAAATATCCCCAGTGAAGGAAATTCCAAAACCTCCCTGGGCAATTTATTCACACCTTGACAGTTAGGAAGTTTTCCTTAATGTTCAAC
Source organism: Pelodiscus sinensis (assembly GCF_052426305.1). Lineage (NCBI taxonomy): Eukaryota > Metazoa > Chordata > Testudines > Trionychidae > Pelodiscus > Pelodiscus sinensis. The sequence continues at coordinate 795,366 of NC_143068.1, read as the reverse complement.
CTAAATCTCCCTTGCTGCAGTTTAAGCCCATTGCTTCTTGTCCTATCCTCAGGGTATGTCTATACTTGCAGCCTAATTTGAAATAGGGCTGCAAATGTAGGCATCTGAAATTGCAAATCAAGCCCGGGATTTAAATATCCGGTACTTGATTTGCATCTTCCCGGCTGGGCGCCATTTTTGAAATTGACAAGACCGGAATAACTGCTCGCATCTACACGCAGCAGTGAAACGGCCGTTGGAAATAAAGCCCTATTTCGAACTACCCATTAAACCTCATTGCAGGAGGAATAAGTAGTAGTTCAAAATAGGGCTTTATTTCGAACGGCCGTTTCACTGCCGCGTGTAGATGCGGGCAGTTATTCCGGTCTTGTCAATTTCAAAAATGGCGCCCAGCCGGGAAGATGCAAATCAAGCACCGGATATTTAAATCCCGGGCTTGATTTGCAATTTCGGATGCCTACATTTGCAGCCCTATTTCAAATTAGGCTGCAAGTGTAGACATACCCTCAGAGTCAAGGAGAACAATTTTTCTCCCCGCCCCTTGTAACACCCTCTTAGGTACTAGAAAAGTGCTATCCTATCCCCTCTCAGTCTTTTCTTGTCTTTTCTTTTGCTGGGCATTATTTATAGAAAACTAAACAATGTCAAGTTGTATCAATAAAATGAGATTGCTATTATCCTATAAGCATTAATGCCTTGGTGCACTCAGTTGCTTTTGGACAGTATTTTGGATAGCCCACTGATTTGGGGAGGAGAGATGGACCTTATCAACTGAATTACTGTACTGGCTGATGACAGCAACTGAATTTATTAGCATCTAGCCGGGTTCCTGCTTAGTTTGGCATTATTTAAATGACTGGATTAGAAAATAAAATGTTTAAATTAAAATATACATTTGTATGTACAGGAAACCCCCAACATGTCACCACCCAAATTATGACCCCCGCACTTACAACCACTTTTGTAAGTGCGGAAAGGGCCGAAAAGCTAAGCCCTTTGTTTTAATTTTCTTATTCTGTTTTATCCAACAATCAAGATGCAGACAAGCAATCCCAGAAGATAAAAGTTTGTCTTTTATGCACCACTTTCAGTTTTCCTAGTTTCTATCTACCTAAGTATCTGGATCTATACTCATCGCCATGGTCTTTGGTCACCTGATTCATTTAGTGCTGAAGGATGCAAGATTTGTTGACTTCACTTTCAGAGTCTCGGGGATCATCCAAGTTTTCCTTTTAAACCTCCCCAGAATGGACAATTAACCTTGCAGTAGCATACCTCCTCTGTGAAGCAGAAACATCTGAAGATACATTGCTAGGTTAATCAAGCTTGAGAGTCATTGCTCCTTCATGCAGAAAAGCATGAACTGAATCTCTGTTGCTTCTCTCGTTCCTATGTCTCATATCCTGGGTAACAGTGAAAAAGGACAGGAAACATCTCAGAAACCTGGCCCGGTTTTGTGAGATGCTATTCCCCCACATCTCACAGCCCTAGGTTCTGACTGTGACCAATTGCATATACATATTACAGACAGTAGGGTCCCTACAGCCAACAGATGTGTTAGAAATGGGGCCCAAACCTAAGAGCAAATCTGAGCGACTCTGAGTTTGGCGCACTGCCTTTCTGGCTCACTCTCCCCCCACAAATGGGGAGCTGCTTGCCCGAAAGTAAGTTCTTTTCCAGTTCTGCCACACGCCATTCCTCTGGACTGGCTGAGGGGCTAATTGCATGGAGACAGACTCTTCCTGGCTGTGTCTAGACTACACCTTTCTGTCGACAGAGAGATGTAGGTTAGGCACGTCAAAATTGCTAATGAAGCAGGGATTTAAATATCCCGCACTTCATTAGTATAAACATGGCCGCTGCTTTTTTTTTTAAACAGAGCTTTTTCGGAAAAAAAGAAAATGGAAGTCTAGACGTGGATCTGTCAAAAATAAACCCTTTTTCGACAGATCCTGTATTCCTCAAAAAAAGAGGTTTAAAGCATCTGTCAAAAAAGGGTTGTATTTTCAAAAGATCCGCATCTAGACTGCCGTTTTTTGTTGTTGTTTTTTTTCGAAAAAGCTCTGTTTCGAAAAAAAGCGGTGGCCATGTTTATGCTAATGAAGCACAAGATATTTAAATCCCTGCTTTATTAGCAATTTCGACGTGCCTAATCTACATCTCTCTGTCCACAGAGAGGTGTAGTCTAGACACAGCCCCTGTGTCCTTCTTTTTTCCTCAGCTTAGCTTGCCAGGAAAACTGCAGCCCACCAGCCATTGCAACCACATCTGAGCAGGGAGTGGAAATGCACAGAGTAAGGGGAAGACAAGCTGCCCTCCCCAGTCAAATGCAACCTTGAGAAACAGCAGTCTTTGTATTAGGTTGAAGTTTCCCTCCGAAAAGCTCTGCAGCAAGGAGAACCAGCTGCCATGAGGGAGGCAGAAAAAAATGGCAGGAACTTCAGAGAAATATGAAGCATAAAGAATCATAACATGATTCTAGGATGTGTTAACGGGTGTATTGTGAGCAAGACACGAGAAGTCATTCTTCCGCTCTACTCTGCGCTGGTTAGGCCTCAACTAGGCTGTGTCTAGACTGGCATGATTTTGCAGAAATACTTTTAACGGAAAAGATTTTCCGTTAAAAGTATTTCCGCAAAAGCGCGTCTAGATTGGCACAGATGCTTTTGTGCAAAAACTGCTTTTGCGCAAAAGCATCCGTGGCCAGTCTAGACACAATTTTGCGCAAGAAAGCCCCGATCACCATTTTAGCCATCGGGGCTTTTTTGCACAAAACGGTTCTTCCCTGTCTACACTGGCCCTCTTGAGCAAGTATTCTTGCGCAAAAGGGCTTTTTCCTTAGCAGGAGCGTGCAAGTATTTGCGCAAAAAGCATTGATTTTGTACATTACAAAGTCAGTGCTCTTGTGCAAATTCAAGCGGCCAGTGTAGACAGCTGGCAAGTTTTTGCACAAAAGCAACTGCTTTTGCGCAAAATCTTGCCAGTCTAGACGCACCCCTAGAGTATTGTGTCTAGTTCTGGGCACCGCATTTCAAGAAAGATGTGGAGAAATTGGAGAGGGTCGAGAGAAGAGCAACAAGAATGATTAAAGGTCTAGAAAACATGACCTATGAAGGAAGGCTGAAAGAATTGGGCTGAAAGAATTGGAATAGAAAAGAGAAGATTGAGGGGGGACATAACAGTTTTCAGATATCTAAAAGGGTGTCATAAGGAGGAGGGAGAAAACTTGTTCATCTTGGCCTCTGAGGATAGAACAAGAAGCAATGGGCTTAAACTGCAGCAAGGGAGGTTTAGGTTGGACATTAGGAAAAAGTTCCTAACTGGAATAATTTGCCCAGGGAGGTTGTGGAATCCCCATCTCTGGAGATATTTAAGAGCAGGTTAGATAAATGTCTATCAGGGATGGTCTAGACAGTATTTAGTCCTGCCATGAGGGCAGGGGACTGGACTTGATGACTTCTCAAGTTCCCTTCCAGTCCTAGTATTCTATGATTCTATGATTTCCCTGACAAAGCACTGGATTGGCAGCACAAAATTGACTCTCACAACATGAAGCGAAAGCAAACCTCATTGTTGAGGTAGAAAAGCTCTTAGGGTATGCCTACACTAGCCCCCTATTTTGATCTAGGGAGGCTAATGAGGGCCACTGAAATTGCAAATGAAGCGTGGGATTTAACTATCCCGCGCTTCATTAGCATGTTCCCGGCCGGTCGCCATTTTAGAAATTGACTAGCCCGAAGTAGCTGCCCGTGTCTACACGCGGCAGTGAAACGGGATTCCGAATTAAAGTCCTAACTCAAATTAGCTGTTATTCCTCCTGCAATGAGGTTTACCAGCTAATTTGAGTTAGGGCGTTAATTCAGAATCCCGTTTCACTGCCGCGTGTAGACACGGGCAGTTACTTCGGGCTAGTCAATTTCTAAAATGGCGACCGGCCGGGAACATGCTAATGAAGCGCGGGATATATAAATCCCATGCTTCGTTTGCAATTTCAGTCACCCTCATTAGCCTCCCTAGATCGAAATAGGGGGCTAGTGTAGACTTACCCTTAGTTAAAAACACATCTCCATCTCAGCAAGGGCAGGGATTGGCTCTATAGAAGCGATCGGTCTGGGTACTGGTTCTGCTCAATATCTTTACCAATGATTTAGATACTGGCATAGAGAGTACTCATTAAGTTTGCAGATGATCCCAAGCTGGGAGGGGTTGCAAGGGCTTTGGAGGATAGGGCCATAATTCAAAATGATCTGGACAAACTGAAGAAATGGTCTGAGGTAAACAGGATGAAGTTTAATAAGGACAAATGCAAAGTGCTCCACATAGGGAGGAACAATCAGTTTCACACACAGAGAATGGGATGTGACAGTTTAGGAAGGAGTGCCACAGAAAAGGATTTACGGGTCAGAGTGGACCACAGGCTAAATAAGAGTCAACGGTGTGACACTTGCAAAAAAAGCAAACATGATTCTGGGCTTCATTAACAGGAGTGTTGTGAGCAAGACATGAGAAGTCATTCTTCCGCTCTACTCTGTGCTGGTTAGGCCTCGGTTGGTGTATTGTGTCCTGTTCTCGGCACCACATTTCAAGAAAGATGTGGAAAAATTGGAGAAAATTCAGAGAAGAGCAACAAGAATGATGAAAGGTCTAGAAAACATGACCTGTGAGGGAAGGCTGAAAGAACTGGGCTTGTTTAGTTTAGAAAAGAGAAGACTGAGAGGGGACATGATAGTGGTTTTCAGGTATCTAAAAGGGTGTCACAGGGAGGAGGGGAGGAAATTGTTCTCCTTGGCCTCTGAGGATAGGACAAGAAACAATGGGCTTAAATTGAAGCAAGGGAGGTTTAGGTTGGACATTAGGAAAAATGTGCTAACATTCAGGGTGGTTACACACGGGATTAAATTGCCTAAGGAGGTTGTGGAATCTCCATCACTGGAGATATTTAAGGGCAGGTTAGACAGACACCTGTCAGGGATAATATAGACCGTGGTTGGTCCTGCCAATAGGGCAGGGGACTGGACTTGATGACCTCTCGAGGTCCCTTCCAGTTCTAGTGTTCTATGATTGTACTGATGCTTGTGTGCTTCCTCATCACCAGTTGGTGTGGTGTGAGCTTTCTCCTTTGAAGTGGTGTAATTAGACCATATATCCCAGAGGCATAACATGCGAGAATGAATTAGGGTCCAATGGCAAGTGCAACAAAAATGGCACATAACCATAAATTCCATTTCATTATGAAAACAACTGCTTGGTCTGGCTGCAGTAAAAAAGAAACAGTTTAATAGCCTGAGCACAAAAAATAATCGTTGGGAATTACAAATCTCCTAGGACTTTGCCTATATAATTCTTGTGGGGTTTTATTTTAGGGCACTGCATGGAATACAAAGCCACCAGCCATTTAGAAGATAAAAGCCAAGTGACAGCATCCAGATGCTCCATAAGCAATTGATTCGGTGAGAGAAAGGGTTGGGGCGCAGTCTGTCCTTTTAGAGACATTAAGGCCAGCTACTGTGCTGTGGGAAGAGGCTTCATTAGAGGGCTAAATGCCCCTTAAATAGCTTCCCCCCCCCCCAAAAAAAAAATTACAACCCCAAGACACAGGCGAGAGTGGAGGAGATAAAGTAGGAAAGTCACATTCATAGAGTCATAGACTACTAGGACTGGACGGGACCTTGAGAGGTCATCGAGTCCAGTCCCCTGTCCCCATGGCAGGACCAAGAACTGTCCATCCCTGAGAGACATTTATCTAACCTACTCTTAAATATCTTCACAGATAAATTCCACAGCCTCCAGGGGCAATTTAATCCAGTGCTTCAACACCCTGACAGTCAGGAAGTTTTTCCTAATGTCCAACCTAAACCTCCCTTGCTGCAGTTTAAACCCCTTGCTTCTTGTGCTATCCTCAGAGGCCAGGAAGAATAAGTTTTCTCCCTTTGCCTTGTGACACCCTTTTAGATACCTGAAAACTGCTCTCATGTCCCCCCTCAATCTTCACCAGCACAGAGCGTTCTGGTTTCTGATGCCTCAGCTCTGCTGTGTATAATGGTCGTATTCCCAGAGAGAAAAGTCCTGGGAGTTCCAGCTGCAAAGCTCATGAACATCCAGCAGCCTCCTGAAAGTTGATGGTAAGTTAATTTACTTCATGCATTTAACAAGGGCTCCTTCACGGCTCAATGACAGACATCACAGATAGAAATCCTGGTAGATCCTCCAGTTAGACTCCTGGCCAATGCAGCTTTGATTCAAATCATTTTAGATGCTGCCGTGGGTTGGGGGTTGGAGGGGGGGAGAGGTGAGCTTGATTACTATGCTGTGAATCCAAAGCAACCATCTTAGCTTCAGCGGAGTAAGACAAGAGTCTCCTGTATGGACCTCACCAAGGGCTATTGGCAAGTGCCATTGGACCCAGATGCCAGGCTGAAATCAGCTTTTATGACCCCTTCGGGGCTCTGTGATGTCCTACTCCTGCCTTTTGGCCTCAAGGGGGCGCCCTGGCTTACATCAACAATATTTGCATTTTTAGCCAGACTCAGAGGGACCACATGTCCCAGGCCAGCCAAAGGCTAGGCTGGCTGCAGGGGGCTGGGCTGACTGTAAAGGCTGGGAAGTACAAGGAGGGGACGGCAGGGGTGTCTTTCCTGGGCCAGAAGGTGGGGAGCGGCTGCTTAAAGCCAGAGCTGGCAAGGTGGAGGCCATCAGAGATTGGCCAGTCCCCAGATGAAGAAGCAAGTCCAGGCTTTCATTGGGCTGGCGGGGCACTGCCGGAGGTTTGTGCCCCACGTTTGCTCCGTCACTGAGCTGTGTGAGAAGGGTGGTCTGGACCGAGCAGTGCCAGGGGCTCTCTGTGCGCTGAAGGAGGCCTCGGTCAGGCCCCAGTGCTGGTAACCCCAGCTTTGACAAGCCCTTCCTGGTGTTCCCCGACGCCTCCGACACAGGGCTGGGAGCGGTGCTAATGCAGGTGGACAGAAGGGGGAGCGATGCCCCATCGTGTACTTGAGCAAGAAGCTGCTGACTTTGGATCAGGACTACGCAGCTGTCGAGAAGGACGCCTGGCTGTGGGGCGGGCCCTCGGAAAGCTGCAGCTGGGTCGATTTGGGCGGCATTTCACGGTGGGCACCGGCCACTCTCTCCTGACAGGGCTGCGTCAAATGAAAGGAGCCAGCGCCGAGCTCTGGAGGTGGAGCCTGCTCCTGCAGGATCCCAACATGGAGGGGGCCAGTGTTAAGGGGAGCGCTAATGTCAGAGCCGATGCTTCATCACGGAATGGGGTCCCTGCCCTCCCCCAGGCCACTGGCTACATGGTGCGGCTCAGCTCAGCCTCGAAGGGGGGAGAGCTGTGACGAAGCGGGGATTGTATTCCTTTCGTTATGCTGCATGTGAGTTCTACCGCCTATAGTAACCCCGTGGCTGTGCCTCAGTTTCCCAGGGCACCGCACTAATACTGAGATGGGGAAGCTACCCAAGCCATAGCATGTGCACAGTGGCTGATGCCTTTGTAACCTGAGTCCAAGAAGGGGTGCATACTTTTGCCTGGGAAGGAGAACGAAAGGCTGAGGAGGGACTGGGGGCCAGCGTGCAGGCAGGGGCTGAGTCAGCCGTGGTTGGCTTGGGGTGCTGGGAGGGGTTCGGGGGCCTAACTTTGAGCTCCTTTTCCCAAAATGGAAAGCACTGACAGCCAGGGGCAGATGAGAGTTTTGTGGGGCCCAGGGCAGCACAATTTCTCTGAGCCCCCCTTTGGAGAAAAAATAGAAAAAAGGCGTCAAATGCACAAATTGAAGGCTATTTTCATATTAAATGTGAATTGGGTAAATTGGATAGAAACTTAATTTAGTTGGGTAATTTTTATTCTAATTATATTGTAATTCATTTTTAAACAAAATTCCGCATTAATAAAAAAGGGGGGGAGTCCAAATGTTGAGCAAAAAAAGTGCCCTCCCCCAAAAAATAATCATGGCACCTTTAAATCTCATACTCCCCATCCCCACCAGACATGACAGGGCAAGACTGTCTCAAGTGGCTTTCCAGCTGAGAAAAACTGAAAATCCCAGACATTTTACTGGTCCCGTATTTTCTGGGGTTTTTTTTACCTGACAGAAGCCACAAATACTGGACTGTCAGGGCCAATACCAGACACCTGGCAACACTAGTCATAACTCGAGCCTGCATTTACAATAGGCCGAGGATGTAAGTCGGGGGATTCTGGCCCCTTCCCCACTTCGGGAAAAGGTGATAATGGTGTGTGTGTGGGGGGGGGGGGGGGAGAGTCGTAAATCAGGCTGTTATAAAGCAGGGGCCTCCTGTATTTGTGGGAGGGGCGGGAAACCTCTCTTGGGTTAGGGGACACTGACCCTACAGAAAAATCAGCTGGGGCCGCACAAGCGGGCCAGGGACCAGCAGGTCTGGAGCAGGTCTGGCCAGGGGGTTCTCCCACAGGCCTGCCTGGCCACGTGCTGGGGGATTAAAAGCCTGAGGGGAGCGGTGATTGGTGGGTTCCCGCAGCTGCCATTGTCCAGGTCCGGCCAATGGGCTTGTGCGGGGCGGCGGAAGCAGCCATGAGGGACCCTCCCCTGCCAGCTCGCAGCTCCTGCACCACAACGGGCCCGGCCACGCTGGTCTGCTCTGCGTGGGGAGGGGGGGGGCTGTTGCTGCCATGCGGCCGGACCCGACCAGCGCGGGGTTTGCTCCGGCTGCTGCAGCGCCTGCGCGGGCTGCCTGCTGCGGTGGGGCGGGGTCAGGGGTCCAAAGCACCACGTCGGGCTCCCTCGCGGGCCCCAGGCTGCCGACCCTGCTCTGAGCAGGGCGGGTGAGAGTTTTCAAACACCGGTGCTGGCGCGGGGCCTGGGGCAGCCACCCCGCTCGCCCTGCCCATATCCGCCGCTGCTGACAGCTCTTGGTTCCGGGGCTGACAAGCCAGTTCTGCGCTGTGTCCCTCTTGACTAAGAAACTTTCTCTTCTACCTGCTGGCTGAGTCACATCTGAAGGCGGGTGTGTGTGTGTGTGGGGGGGGGGGGTCCGGTGACTCGCTGACAGAGAACACATGGCCCTCGGATTTGAAGGTGGCCAGGTGCACTTAAAACAGCCCTACGGCTGCCAGGGACCAAAAAAGATCCCAGCTCTGCCCTCCTCCCTGCATTTGCCACATTTCCAATGCCGGTGAGGGACTGAACCACCCCTCTTGATGCGCCCAAACTATTTTCCTTTCAACCTGCCCGGGTTTCATACGAAATGGTCTGGCCCGGAAATCTTTGCTGTTTGATCCATTGCAAAGAGTTCTGCTGAGGAGCGTACCAGGATGACACAACCGCTCGCTTGTTTTTTAAGACGAAATCACCAAGAAAGGCAAAGAGAAATGCTCCCGTAGCTTTGTTTTCCCTGCGGACGGGCTGCAGGCAGCTGGGTTCGTATTGACAGCTCATTTAGACCAGTAATTGTGCCCTGTAAATACCGTTCTGCAAACTGTTTTCCTGAGAAAGCTTTTTCCTATTAAGCATTCCTGCTAGTCTGTGTCTGTCTCCAAAGAACCTGGGTGGTTCCTGGGCAGAAATAAAGAGCCAAGATTTACTCACCCAGCAGCAGATATTCCTGTCCCATGGGGCCTGGGACAGTACCGTAATACCGTAAAGCAGGTTGAAATCCCACTTGGGTAGCAGGGCCTCTCAAACAAAGGGCCCGGGGGAAACTGCCCCTTCTGCCTCACTCCCAGGTGGCCCTGGATTCACACCTCACTTGTGCCTTACCTACACTTGCTCTACAGTTTCAGTATAGAGCAGGGGTGGGCAATAAAATGGCAGCAGATGCCAGGGTTAGCCTCTGGTGGGCCGCTGCTGCTATATTTATCTGCACCTCCATAGGTACAGGCAATCACTGCTTCCATTGGTTGGGAACAGCGATCCATGGCCAATGGGAGCCCCGTACCTCTGGCAACACAGGTAAATATGGCAGTGTGGGGACCCACCAGGGGCTAACCCTGGTGGACTGGATCCGGCCTGCGGGCCAGTATTTCCCCACCCCTGGTATAGACCATACCTTGCTGACAGGAGGGGTTTTACCTCAACAGAATAATTCTTCCTTCAACCTCGCATTGTCTACCCCAGGGGGTTAGTCAGCTTGACTATGTTGCTCAGGGGGAGGGGTGGATTTCACACCCTTGAGCTACATAGCTGGGTCAACTTAACTGTTTGGTGTAGAGCAGTCCTGAGAGCTGACCGGATCTCTGCCTTTGCTAAGGCCTAACCCCTCAGCCACCTTACACCTTTTCGGCTGTGCCCCACCTGCTCTCCCCTGATCTCTAGCCAGCCCTGTTTTGCATTGGCGCAGGACATCCGGGAGGGAGGTAGCACCAGTGTGACTGGGCTAGTGCGCAGAAGAAGCGACAGTAGCAATGTCCCTACTCTAGAGAAGCCCTTCATTTGTGAGGCTGCTATTGCCAATGGGCTTCCACCCAGGACAAATGAAAGTCTCTTTTGGAACTGGCGCGTGGCTTGGCCCGAAAGCAGTGTAGGCAGGACCTAGACGATCACTGGGACTAAGGCGATGGCTTTAAAAACAACACATGAGCTATCTGCATGGGAACCGATTTTAGGGTCGTGAAGCGCTCTGATGAAAGGGAACAAGTTCACTTCCCTCCTCTGTGCTGGTGTGATGATGGCCAGCTGCTGACTCCGGAGCCAGGCCGGTGTGCTTTTTGGAGGAGAGGGCTTCTGCCACTCTGCTCCGCGGCTTCGCTGGGTCAGAAAACCTCCCCTGGAGCATCGGTGGCAGGTAAGAGAATGGCAGAACTCTGACTTTTCCTTCTGTCCACCCCTTTCCTCCTGTCTATGGTTCATGCATTTGTGGAAGGGCTTTATTAACATGTGCCACTTACTGTCTTGGCCCTCATGTCCCTGTAAATTCAAACACCCCCTTTAATTTCAATTCAGTGTCAAATACTGCCACTAGCTGCGTTCACGAAGAAGTCGTGCAGAGAACAGTGCCTGTTCTTCCATAATCAGAGGCTCATTTAACTGCATATCCAGTAATGTGATCAATGCCATCAAATGCCAGCAGTGCCCCACTGCAAAATATATTAGACAAACTGGGCAGTCCCTATGGGAGAGAATCAATGGACACAAACCAGATATTCATAAAGGGAACATACAGGAACCTGTTGGTGAACACTTGAATTTGCCAGGTCATTCATTAAGAGATCTTCAAGTTGCTGTTTTGTTACGGACCAATTCCACAAGCCAAATACACAGGGAAGGGTTGAAACTACAATTCATTCACAAGTTTAATTTGCACACCAATGGTTTGAATTGAGATACCAGATGGCTGGGACATTATCAACCAACCAAACAATGAAGGTGCCAATGGTTCTTGATGTCTGTGTAGATTCTGGTGTTCCTACTCTTCTTCTCTAATTGCTAACTAATGATCCTTATCTGCTTCTTTTAACTATCCAGTTTTTAGGTGCTTACAGATTATCAGTTTTCTCTCTTACGTACCAGCTCGGTTTTCCCTTTGATATTTATATACCCACTGTCTCCTTTTGTCCCCCTCCCACCTCCTATTTTTTTCCTGTCCTTCCCTCTTCTCCCCTATTTATTTTGGTTCTGAACATACAACACTCCAGTCATATGAAGAAGTGGGCTGTGCCCACAAAAGCTCACGATACCATCTACATGTTTGGTTAGTCTTTAAAGTGCTACCAGACTATTAGTCATTTTTCAAGTTTGTTCTTCCATAGTAGCTCACATAGTTCCTACAATTTCTAAAAGTGGCGATCCCAGAAGAAAGCAGCAGAAGTTAAGGCACAAAATGGGGGGCATTTGAACGTAGAGCATTTTAAAGCTGCTCTCAGGTACTTTTTTCCTCTCTTAGCAAATGACAATAGGCTCACAGTGCATGCCTACACTGGGGAATTATTTCGAAACTAGCAAATTAGCCCATCAAAACATGGGATTTTCAGATCTTCTCTCCTGAGCTCTCTCGCTCCGTGTCTCTCTCTCTCTTCCTACTGCCTCCCCCCCCCTCAGCTCTCCTCCGTCTCCTGCCGCTCTCTCCATCTCTTTCTTTCTCTTCTCCTCCTCCTCCTGCCTCTCTCTCCCATCCGTCTCTCCCTGGCCCACTTCCCCTTCCCCCCGCCGTAGCGCTTGGCTGAGTGCTGCCTGCTCAGCCGGGCTGCCGCGAGGGAGGGGGGCGGGGCGGTGACGTACACGGCTGGGGCCGGGGCCGTGTACATCAACGGCCTCCCTTCTCCTCCCACCCCAGGGGAGCCCAAACAGGCCCTTGCGCTGCTGGCTCGCCCGGCGGCCCAGATGAGGTGCGCAGCACTCAGCTGAGTACCACAGCAGGAGGGGAAGGGGGGCGGTGACGTACACGGCCCTGCTCCCTGGCCTTGTACATCACCGCCCCGCCCCCCTTCCTGTCCCACCAGGCCCACCTGAGCAGCACTCAGCTGGGCCCCGGCAGGGGAGCGACCAGCGGCAAGCGGCCCGTGGCTGCACCCCCCCCTCGCCAGGTCTGTTTCCCGCCCCCCATCTCCCGTCCAGCCCCACGGCCCCGATCCCCCCCCCAGGTCTGCTTCCCACCCCCTCTTCCTGCCGGCCAGCCCTACAGCCCCCCGGACACCCTCCCTGCCAGCGCTGCTTCCCTCCCCTTTCTTCTGGGCCCCCCATCCTCTCCTACAGCCCCCGATCCTCCCCAGCTCTGCTTCCCACCCCCCTTCCAGCCAGCCCCGCCTCCTTCCCCTCCCTGCATGGCACCCCGCCCCCTCCCCTCCCTCCCCCTCTGTGGTGCTCTGCGCTGCTCCCAGCTGAGCAGCACTCCCGCTTGGCTCTGGCAGGGGAGCAAGTAGCAGCAAGCGGCCCTTTAGAGTCCGCTTTGGGAGCGTGGACCCCAAACAGCCGCTTGCTGCCCCGGGCCCAGCTGACCTCTGCTCCCACCAGGCCCACCTGAGTGGCGCTCAGGCTGGGCCCCGGCGGGGGAGCAAACAGCGACAAGGGCTGCTTGCCGCCGCTTGCTCCCTCACTGGGGCCTGGCCTGAGCACCGCTCGGGTGGGAGCGGCGCAGCGCACCACAGCGCACCAGGCAGGGAGGGGAAGGGGGCAGGGCTGGCCAGAAGGGGGGAGGGAAGCAGAGCTGGGGGGGGGTGGGGGCTGGAGGGGAGGATGGGGGAGGCTGGAGGAAGGGGGGAGGGAAGCAGCGCTGGTGACGGGGGTGTCTGGGGGGGCCCTTGGGCCGCTTGTTGCCACGGAGCGAGGGGAACGGGGGCGGGGCGCTGACGTACACAGCCAGGGGGCGTGGCCATATACGTCAGCGTTACAGACGCACAGACACTGGGCTACTATATAAATGATCACAAGGCGAGCGTCCCCACTACCAAGCCTGTTATTTTGAAATAAGGGGCATGTAATTTTGTAATAGTAACTCCTACTTATGAAGAGGAATAAGCTTATTTCAAAATAGTAAGTTCGGGAGTTATTATTTCAAAATAACACATCCAAGTTATGTATGATCAGAAAAGAGATGGGCAGGCCAAGTAGTGAGAATGAGACACAACAGATGGACCACGCGTATACTCCATTGGAATCCACGAGACAAAGAAAGAACAAGAGGAAAGTCTACAGCACGTTGGGTGGATCCTGTATGGAGGATTCATGGAAGGACATGGACGAGAACGGCACAAAGCAGGACAGCATGGAAACATTGTGATTTGTATCAGTGGTGAGACTATTCGCACTGATGAAATCATGGATCTCCAAGCATTCCAATAACTTATTTCAAAATAACCTGGGAGTGTAGACATAGCGGCTGTGTCTACACTGGCATGAATTTCCGGAAATGCTTAAAACGGAATACTATTCCGTTTTCAGTTTTTCCGGAAAAGGTGTGTCTACATTGGCAGGCTGCTTTTCCAGAAAAGCCCTTTTTCCGAAAAAGTGTCTGTGGCCAATGTAGACGCGCTTTTCCGGAAAAGAGCCCCGATCTCCATTTTCGTGATCGGGGCTTTTTTCCGGAAAAGACTACTGGGCTGTCTACACTGGACCTTTTCCGGAACAGTGTTCTGGAATAAGGACTTATGCCCGAGCAGGAGCAGAATAGTTTTTCCGGAATAGCGGCTGATTTTGTACCGTAGAGCATCATTGCTTTTCCGGAAATTCAAGGGCCAGTGTAGACAGCTCGCAGCTTATTCCAGAAAAGCGGCTGATTTTCCGGAATAAGTGGCCCAGTGTAGACACAGCCAGCCACTGTGGTGTATTGCTGAAGTAATACGTATACTATTTTCATACAGATACGTTCCATACAGGAATATATAGGAAAATATTCTTATGTGGAAATATTCATGTAGCCAGATAAGTGTTAGTATATAAATGTCAAAGCCACTTTCCTGGTTTAAAAAAAATCCCATTACCCCTCCCCCACTAAAAGTCACATAAAAAGTAATTTGTGTTTCTCCTGCCCATATGTATCTCCCACTAATGAGATGGCCCTTTCCCCACTTTCCATAAAGAGACAGATCCCAAATTAATGTAAATCAAGGCAGCACTATTGGCTTTATTGACGGTCTGGTGATATACAATAGCTGAGGGTCTAGTCTACTGAGCTAAGCATGGGGTTTCAACCCAGGGAATTGTGGTCCCATAAGGTCAAAAGTAATCAGTAGAGGTCATGATCACCCTACTCTTCCTACATAGTTAGTGGGCTAGATCAGAGGGGATTCCCATGGTTGGGACTGGGTCCAGGCACAGAATCTGTTAAGCAACACTAGACACAACATGCAGAATTTCTCTTGGCTTCTTGATTACACATGTAGAAACACTCCTATCAAGTCCCTCTTTTCAATATATTCTCATCTAGAAAATCCAGTGATATTTCAGCTGGCAATAACTTCATGCACTGACATGCTTTTTTCAGTTTTCTTTGCAAAGTGTAAACCAAATCGCACCTTAGAAATACATTTGTGTGTGTGCTTATTTATGTTAGCATGTATAAGGTGATGTAAATTTCCCGTTAGCTCTTCCTGAGTGAAAGCATAACTGATCAGAGCTTTCAGAAAACGTCAATGTACAAGGAAGAAAATGTCCAAATATCCATTCAAGAACAGAACAGGGCAGAGGGTGAGAGATGGGATGGACTGCGGTACAGCCCATTGTGAAATCAATTGGCAGGAAAAAGTGCATCTGCTAAGTGGTAGACCAATTCACTGATCTTTTTAAAGATTCTGATGGTATTTAATTGAGGTGCTTTTAGAGATAGATGTATGCTTTTATTTGTCAGGCAAGTAGACAAAGCTGCATTTTGATTGTTGAAAGGCAGATGACATTGGGAGAAAATGAATTCATCTATGTAGTTCCAGTTGTGTGTTCTCTATTGCTCCACAATTCCAGAGAAAGTGAAACACGAAAAATTGGGATGGCATTTGATGGTGTTTGACTTTTATTTGCAGCCAGTCAGGCACGCAGAATTACTGGACGAGATGTTGGTTCCTCACGGAAAAGGAGGACAATATAACAAAAGCAATATGGCTTAGTAGTCGCAGATCTCAGACTTTGCAATGACGGTGGCACGGCTGGGGACAGTTTGCCAGGAAGTTACACTATATAAATAACCTCCTTGCTGTTTAGCTGGATGTTAAGGAGAGACTGTGAGCTGCTCAATATTATACTCTTTAGATAAGCATAATCTCCGAGGTCTTAAGCATCTTTACCAAGGAGTCAGTTACACCTTATCACCTGGGTAATATTTCAGGCCAGTGCCCAGTGAACAAGCAGGAAAGCTCATCCGTTCACTCACTGTAGTGCGTTGCAGATAAGCAGAAGGGAAAGGAAATTGCACTCCACTAGCTGCTGTCATAGGCAAAATAGCAGGTGTCCTTACCATATTGGGTCACACGGAACCAAAGTTTCAGTTAACAAGGGCTTGGGTCAGGCCTGTTTTCCTTGCCCTTGTCTCCTCTGTTGGTTCAGAGGCCCAAGGGCAGGTCCTCGGTGGATGAAGACTGGCAGCTCCAACCACGTCTATGGCACTTGGAAGATTCTCCCCCAGTGAGAACTTGTGGCTGAAATTTACCATCAGCTACGTAGTATCTCACTGGTCACATGGCTGTATTTGCTGAAATACATCAGCAGGAAAGCAATACAAGTGTAATTTCACTGTGAGCTCCAACTTTGTCATTTAACTGCATAAGAAGAACATAAGAGCGGCCGCGTGGCTCAGACCAAAGGTCCATCCAGCCCAATGTCCTGTTTTCTGACAGTGGCCAGTGCCAAGTGCCCCAAAGGGAGTGAACAGAACAGGTACCATCATGTGATCCCTCCCCTGTCGCCCATTCCCAGCCCCTGACAAGCAGACTGGGGACACTATCCCTACCCAGCCTGGAGAATAGCCATTGATGGACCGAAGCTTCATGAATTTATCTTTTCTGAACCCTATCAAAGTTCTGTCCTTCATATGTGTAAAGCATCCATCAATGGGGAATATAGTGGAGAGCTATGGTATTGTGGGCCACAGACAACATAGAAAATTCCAGCAAATATCGCTTCCCCTTTCTGCCAATTCTGTCAAGTTTCTAGAGTTCTCCCTCCTTTTTAATGCCAGCCTTGAAACTTGTCTCCTAAAAAGCAGGAATGGGGATATTTGTATCTCATGGAGAGTTCTGATATTTTACATCCATCAGGCCATCCAAAAAATGTCTGGCTAACACTGGTAGGAAATAGTGACATGGTTGTGATGATCAGTCTATATGCTGGAGATGTAACCAGCCATTTACATGCTACGTCTTCTGATGGTATGGGTTCTCCATCACATGACTTTCAATCAGACGTGTATGTCTTTTGAAAAGACATGCTCTAGCTCAAACAGGTTCAAGATCTGTTCAATACCTTCATTAATGATTTCGGTATTGGCATAGAGAGGAGGGTTATTATGTTTGCAGACGATCCCAAGCTGGGAGGGGTTGCAAGGGCTTTGAAGGATAGGGTCATAATTCAAAATGATCTGGACAAACTGGAGAAATGGTCTGAGGTAATAAACACAATGAAGTTTAATAAGGACAAATGCAAAGTGCTCCACATAGGGAGGAACAATCAGTTTCACTCATACAGAACGGGAAGTAACTGTCTAGGAAGGAGTACGGCAGAAATGGGTCAGAGTGGACCACAAGCTAAATATGAGTAAAAAAAAAAAGCAAACATGATTCTGGGCTGCATTAACAGGAGTATTGTGAGCAAGACACGAGAAGTCATTCTACCTCTCTACTCTGAGCTGATTAGGCCTCAGTTGGTGTATTGTGTCCAGTTCTGCGCACCACATTTCAAGAAAGATGTGGAGAAATTAGAGAAGATCCAGACAAGAGCAACAAAAATGATTAAAGGTCTAGAAAACATGAGCTCTGAGGCAAGGCTGAAGGAATTGAGCTTGTTTAGTTTGGAAAGGAGAAGACTGAGAGGGGACATGAAAGCGGTTTTCAAGTATCTAAAAGGGTGTCACAGGGAGGAGGGGGGAAAATTGTTCTCCTTGGCCTCTGAGGACAGGACAAGAAGCAATGGGCTAAAATTGTAGCAAGGGAGGATTAGGTTGAACATTAGGAAAAATGTCCTAACATTCAGGGTGGCTCAACACTGAAATAAATTGCCTGGGGAGGTTGTGGAATCTCCATCACTGGAGATATTTAAGAGCAGGTTAGACAGATACCTGTGAGAGATGGTCTAGATGGTGCTTGGTCCTGCCACGAGGGCAGGGAACTGGACTTGATGACCTCTCGAGGTCCCTTCAAGTTCTAGTGTTCTATGATTCTATGATAAGCATAAGTTATTGAGTTTGACGTAAGACCAAGGAGGTGAAGTTCTGTGGCCTGTTTTATGCACGAGATCAGACTAAATCCTCGTAATAGTCCTTTATGGCCTTGAACATGATGTGTCCTTGCCACGATGTTCCTGACCCTTCCCCGCTGTTGGTGGAGTTACCGAGGAAAGTCAGCTTTGCAGGCTGTCCTGGACATCACCACTGGGCAGAGGTCTGGATGGGAGGGTGCCTGGCCAGAGCGGAGGAAGCGAATGATCCAACCAGAAGACCCAGGTCAGTGATGAAGCTGGATCACATCTACCTGAGGCATGTGGCATGTACTCTCAGAAGTGCAGAGTAGTCCCAGTGGGAGAGGCTGAGGCTGGCTTGGACAACTGCAAGCTCCCACGTGCTCTGAATGGAGACTGGCCTGGAGAAGCACCTCATCTACAGAGCCCTGACTCCTGATTGGACAGCCCCAGCGACCCAGCCAGGAACAGCTTGGACTGTAAGGGCACGTCTACACAGCAGAGTTATTGGCAATATACAAAAACCTGTAGGAGAACACTCTCCCTGGACACACTATTGCAGATTTAAAGGTAGCCATCCTGCAGCAAAAAAAGTCAGGACCAGACTTCAAAGAGAAACTGCTGAGCTGCAGTTCATCTGCAAATTTGACACCATCAGCTCAGAATTAAACAAAGACTGTGAATGGCTGGCCAAGTACAAAGGCAGTTTCTCCTCTCTTGGTGTTCACACCTCCACATCAGCTGCTAGAAGTGGGCCTCATCCTCCATGATTGAGTTTACCTCGTTACCTCCAGCCTGATTCTTGCCTGCATATTTATACCTGCCTCTGGAAACTTCCTCTACATCCATCTGACGAAGTGGGTCTTGCCCATGCAAGCTTATGCTCCAATACATCTATTAGCCTATAAGGTGCTACAGGACTCCTTGTCGCTTTTGCAGATCCAGACTAACATGGCTACCCCTCTGATACTTGGCAGAATAACTGACATTACTCGGAAATAACATCGTCCATGTCTGCTCCACAAGCGGTTATTTTGACATAATGTCAAAATGCTCTCGAGCTGGAGGACTTCTTACTCTGACTCGTGTGACCCTCACTGCACGAGGCATAAGGGATGTTGGGGGAAGAGTGCTCTACCTTGGACGTCCTGCTGTGTAGACAGAGCCAAAAGCCCAAATAAGCTATTTCAACGTCAGCTACGTAACTGATGTAGCGCAAGCTGTGTACCTTGTTTTGGCTTTAGCCCTGCTGTGTAGACGTGCCCTGTCTAAGCCTCTCTACCCAGGGTACTTGAAACTTGTCCCTTTCCTGCCTGCTTAGTAAAATCATGGTTCCCATAAGCCAAGTATCAGGACAGTTACCTGCCCCCACCAGGGCTAGTGCTGACAAGTGCTGACTGTTTGCCTCGGAGTTGTGGTGCACCTGGCATGCAACTGGCCGTTGGTCCTATCCAGCACCAAGCAGCAGGAATAATTACAGACCAAATGCTTGAGACCCAGCAAAGCAACCACTTGTAGCAGAAGCTCCATCAAAGCCCAGACCCACGTGTGCACAGCAGGGAAAATATGGCCGAGGCCATATCATCTCTATTGTGCCTCTGCCTGTCACGGGAGAGTTTCTGCACCCTGCAGGTCTGCAAGTGACGCTGTGCAAGTACCTAACGTACCAGAGATGCTGACTTCTCATTTTGCCAGTGGGGTGCTCAACCGCCCCCTTCACTCTAGGCCCCACCCCACTCCACCTCCCACCCCAAAACTTCTGCCCCCACCCTGCCTCTTCCTGTCTCTGATCTGCTCCCACCCCACCTCTTCGCCCCTCCTCTTCCAAGTGCACCCTGTCCTAGAATCATAGAATCCTAGAGTTAGAAGAGACCTCAGGAGTCATCGAGTCCAGCCCCCTGCCCAAAGCAGGACCAACCCAACTCAATCAGCCCAGCCAGGGCTTTGTCAAGCTGAGACTTTAATACCTCTAGGGATGGAGATTCCACCCCCTCCCTAGGGAACCCAGCCCAGGGCTTCCCCACCTGCTTAAGGACGTAGAAGTTCTGTGTGGGCAGGAGAGAAGTTGGTGAGCATAGGGCCACTGGTGCATGACGGGGGGGAAGAGGCAGAGGGTGGGAGTTTGGCACCATAAGTATCTAGCAGCCTTTGAGTCGGCCCCCATCTAAATGTGCTTTGCTCATTTCTTCTGCCCTATCCCAGTGGTCTCCAACCCTTCTTTTTCATTCACAAGTCCCTACAAAATTGCAAATGGAGGCACGAATCCCTTTGGAAATCTCGGACACAGCATGCAACCCTCCGGGGGACTGTGGGTCACAGTCTGAAACCCACTGTTCTGTTCCACCTAGAATCCCAATTACATCCCCTGACTTGTTGATGTGGTGTTCAGAGGTCTGTTAGTTTGATCACCGTCATACCTGCGTGCGTCCAACGCGTTACTGGAATCCTGATTCACCATGTCACCACTGGTAACAGAAGCACAGCAATAATCTCACACTCATTTCTTCTGAGCCGAGTCATTCGCGACGGCACCGCGGGGTGGTGTTCTACGGCATTCATCAACCGGGACTGCCCCTGTGACTTTGCACAGCCTTGGTTCGGTCCTGCCAGGTTCATGAGGACGGATCTGTAACGTGACCACACAGATCAGATCTCCCAGGAGTATCCAGCCAGGCAGCTATCTGACAACTCTTCAAGGGCAGGCAGATCTGGGGAGAGGGCCCGGCTAAAGGCCAGCACTCCTCCTGCTTCTTAGCCAATGCAGAACTCCCTATGGAACTGCACAGATGGAAAAATTTAGAGGAACTTTTAGGTTGCTCTAAATTATGCCGGGGCTATTTTGGTCCATGCCTGGCTTGGGATTGGAGAGGCAGAAAGGTGCCTTAGAACCACATTTTCCCACTAGTTTTTTCTGCTGTAAACTCAGTTCAAAAAACTTCCAGCTGGAAAATCCAGCGCTTTCCATTTGAGAAGAAAGGAGAGAAAAACATTCAAGGAACTCGTCTGAGAGAAAGAAAAGCAAGTCCCTCTGGAGGGAAGGAATGTTTCTTCTCCTACCCTGACAGCTTCTCAGAATGAAAATGAAGGTGATTATTACAGCTTAGATCTGCCCCTTTAATAAATATGTGTCAGACCAGCTCTTCAGCCCTCTTACTAGCTATTGTGCCAATTATCAGAGATCTCTGCTGAAAAGCAACTTTTTACTAAGCAAATCCCAGACTCTTCGGTATATGCATAATACTATATCCATGTCCCACCTGTGAATTTAGTCATTAAGGTTAACTTCTACAAGAGTGTCGAAGTTTGGGTGAGTTAATTTTTGTGAGTCTAAGTAGAAATACCACAGGATGTCTGAAGTTAGACCTCCAAAAGGTCATGGAACACAGCAACAGCTGTTCCTAGGGGAGTGCGGGGCCCGCGACAACCTCAGCCCACCCCAAGGCCCACCCTGCCTCTTCCCACCCCACCCTATCCCCCCTCAACCCTTTCCCCCCCAAGTCCTGCCCCTGTTCCACCCCGCCGCTTCCTGCCCCAATTCCTTCCCCTCCCACCCCATTGCACCCCTTTCCCCGCCCCCTCCCCCAAGCGATGTGACCCAGAGGATTAGCTGGGGGCCTACGGAAGTGGTGAAGCTCAAGCTGGGGGAAAGGTGGAGCAGAGCAAGCTGGGGCCCTCCACTTCCTGCATCTGAGTGCCAGGGTGGGCCCCACTCCTGTGGCTGGCACCAGGCCCCTGGTAACAGCCCAGGATACCCTGGGCAAAGCGCGGGGCCCAGGGAGGCTGCCCTGAACTGTCAGACGGATGTCCCTAAAACCATCCTTGGCAAAATGGGCAAGGGGGAACATCCAGCTTCCTGTTCCCACGGCAGCAGCTGAGCGCTGCAGGGACCCCATTGCCTGGTGGCTGGGAGGCTAAGGGAGGAGTGAGGGAAGCCGATGGGAGAACTTCCCGCGGTACGGACGGCACAATGTCATTAACGTCCCTGGAGTTGTGTATCGGACGTCGACTCCCCCCTTGAGTGTATTCCTGGCTTGAGAAAGGACTGTGGGAGGATGTAAGGAATGAAGAGTTTATCAGATCTGATGCTTGATGATTCCCTGTTCTGTTCCCTCCCTCTGGGGCACCGGGCACTGGCCACTGTGGGCGGACAGGACACTGGGCGAGATGGACCCTTGGTCTGACCCAAATGGTCATTTCTATGCTCCTATGCTCTGAAGTCTTCTCAAGCCGTAGGCTGAGTTCAGGAGGATGCAGGCGCGGTGAGAAGGGCTATTTTAAATGTGCTAGGTTCACCGGCGTGTCCAGAGCACTTCTCAGAGTCTCTCGATGGGTAACAGCTCATTTAGACGCGGCCGTTTTGTGCACGTACTTGGGATTACAGTTTGCCATGTGCATACTTTTCATTTGACACTGAATTTCTCGGGCCATTCTGTTGCCAAGTCACCCAGTTTTGCGTGATCCCTTCGTCACTCTTTTCAAACCGCTTTGCACTTAACTCTCTCCAGTACTTGTGTATCCTCTGCGAACTCTGCTCCTGTTGTAGATCACTTGTGTCACAGCCCTGATCCCAGTCATGGAGCCCCCATTAAAGGAGGCTAGTCCCTAGCTCCGCCCATTCCACCACCCACTCAGCTGAGGCCCTCAAGACCCTTCTCCATCCCCCTTGGCCAGAGAAGCCCCAGGATGGCTGGAGAGCCAAACAGACCGCCTCTCACCTGGAGGAGTCCTGGGCCAAATGAAGCCCTGACTGTCCCCGACCCACCTGTAATCTCTCTGCACCTTCCCTTCCCAGACCCCTAGTGGCAGTGGGGAAAAGCCTTTCACTCTCATCTGAAGAAGCTTTTCACTTGCCCCATACAGGCTCTGGAATCGCTAGGGAGGTGATATTCGCTACCCAGCTTCATCGGTAACCTCCTGAAATCTCCCGCAGGCAGCATAATAAAACAAGAACTTCTCCCCTAAAGCGTAGCAACTGGGTGTCTGGCAAAAGCCTCCCCTGGCCTATTAAACCAGCCACCCGTTATCCCCCAATACGTATCACTCTCCATTCTGAAAACGGACCCTGGATTCCTGCCCTGTGGTTCCAGTTTTTTAACCCCAAGTGCCCAGCAAAGCTCTCAGGATCCTCTCCCGGCAAAGCTCTCTGAGCCTTTTGCTATTTTAACAGCCTGCCTCTGTTTAGAAGGGCAGGAGTTCCTAGCAGCACAGAACGTATCCCGCTCCACACGCAAGCTCAGCTCCCGGGTGCTGAACCCCCGAGTAGTCTAGACTGGCATGATTTTCCGCAAATGCTTTTAACGGAAAAGTTTTCCGTTAAAAGCATTTGCAGAAAAGACCGTCTAGATTAGCAGGGCGATTTTCCGCAAAAGCGTCTGTGCCAATCTAGATGCGGTTTTGTGCAAAAAAGCCCCAATCGCCATTTTCGCAATCGGGGCTTTTTTGTGGAAAACAAATCTGAGCTGTCTACACTGGCCCTTTTGCGCAAAAGCTTTGTGCAAAAGGACTTTTGCCCGAACGGGAGCAGCACAGTATTTCCTCAAGAAGCACTGATTTCAGACAGGAGGAAGTCAGTGTTCTTGCGGAAATTCAAGCGGCCAGTGTAGACAGCTGGCAAGTTTTTCCGCAAAAGCAGCTGTTTTTGTGGAAAAACTTGCCAGACTAGACGCAGCCACGGTGTCAGTGCTGTGGTTGTGTAGCAGAGCCCTGGCTCGCCACTGCCTGTGCGCAGGCAGCAACGTCACAGAAGAGTGGCCCCCAGAAAGTCAGAGTGGGTTGAGGACAAGGCCTCTGGACTTATTCCAAAGCCATTTTGCTGCCGTAGACCTTCGGCAGAATTTAGGCTGCGCTTGGTCTCCTGTTTTGCCTCCAGACTCAACTCTACCAAAGCCAAACACAAGCCCCCAGAGAGTTCTGCTGCAGGCAAGTCGTTCAAAATCACGACTCGAGCTCCTGACACTCATGAGATTTCATACCAAGAAGAAACTTCAGCTTCTTTTTGATTTGCCTTGTAATAGCTGAGCTTTTCGGGTCGCACACAGGGGCATTTATAGCCTTTACTGCCTGCTTATTCTTTGCTGTGCACATACAATGAGGTAATTCCTTGTCTTTCTGTCTCTTCATCAGATTATTGCAGATGTGCTTCTGCTCCACTCCCAGCTCTTCTCTGCAGTGAGCAGGGCTAGAAGCTCACTTTAAAAACACCCCCCGCCCCTGAGTGTTTCATGTTACATTATTCCTGGAGCTGTGGCTTTAAGAAAATGGCCAGTTATTAAAACTATTAGGAGAGTTGGCACCACCGCCAGCTGGTGAGGCTGGGATTTTCCAACGGAGCCTGTCGCGGGGAACACCCCTGGCGTGGGTTGCGCCCCCACCCCTTTTAAGGTCTCGTTGACCCTCTCGGGCCCCTAGCTCAGGGCATCCGCAGTATTAACAATATAAGTCCATGCCCCTCTATCAGGGGAAATACAGCTTTGGAGGCCTAGCTGCCCAGAGACCAGGGCACGTGTAGACTGGCATGATTTTCTACAAATGCTTTTAACGGAAAAGTTTTCCATTAAAAGCATTTGCGGAAAAGAGCGTCTAGATTGGCACGGACGCTTTTCCGCAAAAGCACTTCTTGTGGAAAAGCGTCCATGGCCAATCTAGATGAGCTTTTCCACAAAAAAGCCCCGATCGCCATTTTCGTGATCAGGCCTTTTTTGCGCAAAACAAATCTCAGCTGTCTACACTGGCCCTTTTGCGCAAAAGCTTTGTGCAAAAGGGACTTTTGCCAGAACGGGAGCAGCATAGTATTTCCACAAGAAGCACTGATTTCAGACAGGAGGAAGTCAGTGCTCTTGTGGAAATTCAAGCGGCCAGTGTAGACAGCTGGCAAGTTTTTCCAGAAAAGCGGCTGATTTTCCGGAAAAACTGGCCAGTCTAGACACAGCTCAGGGGTTGATTATCCAGGGTAAGGAAAATGGGTAGTAGAGGGACCCGGGCCCTCCCTCGCCTCTGGGTCCCAGCCCAGGGCCCTTTAGGCAGGGCCTATGGCTCCCGCCCGCTCGGCGGGGGATCCGGCCCATACACGCCAAGCCGCACGATTTGTCCTTTGCCCGGGGCTGCATCCTGGTTCCCCTGGGGCCTATTCACCTCTGAGTCAGTACTTGCCGGGGCTGCCATCAGGGTTGTGGGCGCGCTCCTGCCGGCTCTGTCTCTGGGTCAGGCACAGGCAGCGACTCCAGTCTCAGCTGCTGCAGAAACACCGATACGGCCTGGGCTACTTCACCCTGCGGCCTCCCTCGCTGCAGGGCTCGCTCTGCTTTTATACCCAGGCTCTGCTGAGAGCATGCCCAGCAGGGCTGGAGGGCGGGGCCTTCTCAGCCAGCTGGGCCTGGGCTACCCCTGCTCTCCAGTGCGGGGCCTGTCTGCCCCGTCACAGAGCCTAAGAGAGTTGGGAACCCTTAGAAATTCAATGTAAATGGCATGTCTATCTCCCATAGACCTCTTTAAAAATCCCAGCGGCTTGTCTCAACGCTGCTTCTCAGGAGCGTGCAGAATGCAGGGATGAGGACAGGTCCAATGCCATGTATGTAACTCCAGAACCGGCAGAACATTAGGAAGGTGCCTCAGACCATTACAACCAATGTTAATCCGAATTGATAAGAGTGACTTTATGAGAGAGAGGAAGGTGAAGGCAAGTGAGCTGAGCAAAGAACTGAGGCAGGGCATTCTAAAAATCGAATAATGCTGACACTGACTCTATGTGGCCTTGGTCAAATCACTTAGCCCAGCTTTTTCGGTTTCAGATGGAGCTAATAATACCGGCCACCTTGCAGGAGTGCTACAAGAATCAGACAATGACATGGGCATGTTCCTGAGGGGAGGCTATTTGATTTTGGCAATGCATCTGCTCCAGCACTGGACCCCAAAATAAGTTATGTCTGCCCATGGTCCCCGAGGGACAGCTGGGGATTGCCAGAGCACAATGGTGCTTTGGCCAAGGCTCCTTCCCTGTCCCCATGACAGGGCTGGTGGGTGGCGAATGATTAGTGCAGGCACTGAATACACTGGCTTCCCCCACCAGGGAAATTCACAATTGGCCATTTCTGCCATCAAAGCAACACCGAAGGTTTAGAACGCAGGAGCGAGTCTGGTCCAATCTTTTTAATGTGCTTGCTAGGTGTTATTATTGCACATCTCTGTGTAATGTTTTGACTGGCTGGTCTTGTCAATTACAGTCTTTCTCCATTAAAACTGACCTTTTTAAGAAGCCTCAAAGCCTAGCTGAAAAGAAGCTAATTTTGGAGCTCACATTACCCACTGCAAATGCACCTCCGAACCACTTTTCCCTTGCTCTGTGCTGCTGCTCTTCAAACTCGGCAACAGAGACATTTCACACCTGTTATTTTTAAGACAAGACAGTCTTTCAAAGAGCCTACTCTGCCTGCGCTGGTGACAGAAGCTGTCGTACGTTACGCTCGTCAGGAGGGCTTAGACTATACCCCAATGGGCCTCTGTGGATGGGAAGGTTGAACTGGTGCTTTTTGCAAGCGGAACATTCATTTTGCTGACAGGGTAACAATAAGGCCAGTAACTCAGCACATGGACTTTTAACATGACATTTGCTATTTACATGAAAAGCCGTTTTTATAAATGGGAAAGTGACTTGTCAAACATTCACATGTGTGACTTGTGACTGAGACGTTGGCTTGGTAGGTGAGGGAAAAGGTGTTTTGTCTTTTTAAATAGAAAGTGCTGAGTGTAGCCATATGAAAAACCCATCACCGATGTGCTAATAATGGGCAGACTGGGCTCCATTTATCCACACGCCATGTGCTTCCCAAGGAGACATCACCTCTGAACCAAAGTTTGCATGATATTCAAGGAGGCTGTGTATAAACTGGCCAGTTTTTCTGGAAAATCAGCTGCTTTTCCGGAAAAACTTGCCAGCTGTCTACACTGGCCGCTTGAATTTCCACAAAAACACTGACTTCCTACTGTAAGAAATCAGTGCTTCTTGTGGAAATACTATGCTGCTCCCGTTCGGGCAAAAGGGCCAGTGTAGACAGCTGAGATTTGTTTTGCGCAAAAAAGCCCCGATGGCGAAAATGGCGATCGGGGCTTTTTTGTGCAAAAGCGTGTCTAGATTGGCCACGGACGCTTTTCTGCAAAAAGTGCTTTTGCGGAAAAGCGTCCGTGCCAATCTAGACGCTCTTTTCCGAAAATGCTTTTAACGGAAAACTTTTCCGTTAAAAGCATTTCCAGAAAATCATGCCAGTCTTGACGTAGCCAGAGAGAAAAGGAGGGTATCTAAGTCTCTCTCACACATACAACACTGACTACACAAACATGCAACTGCTATGCAGCCTTCAGTTACTGACAGGTGGACCCTCAGACAGTTCAGCGTGGTTGCATACCCCGTATTTAAGCTGCTTATCCAGACTTCGGGCTTGATTTGTATCTGATGTAAGCAGCAGCAACTCTATTCTATGAGAATTTGAGCCCCTCCTAGCAATTCAGGGAAGATCTCACCACTTTCTGGTGGTGACAAATGGCAGAATGAGGAGTGATGGTCTCAAGGTGCAGTGGGGGAGGTCTAGGTTGGACATTAGGAAAAACTATTTTCCTAGGTGGGTGGTGAAGCACTGGGCTGGGTTCCCTAGGGAGGGGGTGGAATCTCCATCCCTAGAGGTTTTTAAGTCCCAGATTGACAAAGCCCTGGCTGGGTTGATTGAGTTGGGGCTGGTCCTGCCTTGGGCAGGGGGCTGGACTCAATGACTCCTGAGGTCTCTGCCAGCCCTGGGATTCTGTGATTCTATACGTTTCCAGTGCTTTTCTTTCTAGACAGCCATTAACCCCATTGTCTTGTGGTATTTCAGCATTGTGAAAGGTACCAGACGGTACAAAAATGTGAAATGTTGGGGTTGCACGAGAGATTTTTAATCAGCTATTTCAGATTCTTTAAAATGAATTCACTTTCTGTTGCGTGTGAGCTCTCATTTGCCCTAGGTGCGTGTCGCTGGCAGAGGTGCTAGAATATACCAAAAAGTGACCTTTGAATGTTTTCGTTACTATCTGTGGGGTTATTGTAAGTGTTGTTCCGATTATCTGACTCCCCAAAAGGGGTTGCAATTTTTTTTTTTTGTAAAATTAAGATTCTAAAACGTGCCAAGTGAAGGTGAGTGAAATAAGTGGACATGTGAAGAAACATGAGAAAGGCCAGACTGGGTCAGACCAAAGGTCCATCTCGCCCAGTGTCCTGTCGGCCCACAGTGGCCAATGCCAGGTGCCCCTGAGGGAGTGAACACAACAGGGAATCATCACGTGATCCCTCCCCTGTCACCCATTCCCAATTCCTGGCAATTAGAGATTAGGGATGCCCAGAGCATTGTGATGTGTCCCTGACCATCGTGGCTAATCACCGTTGAGGGAAGCTATCTCCCATGAACTTATCTTATTCTTTGTGGACCCCTCAGAGGGGTAGCCATGCTAGCCTGTAACTTTAAAAACAAGTGATCCTCTGGCACCAGAGAGACTAACCAAAACATGTAGAATCGTGAGCTTTTGCGGGCAAAACCCACTTGATCCGATTCATCTGAGGAAGTGGGTCTTACCCAAGAAAGCTCTTGATTCTATCTATTTTGGTGAGGCTCTCAGGTGCCACAGGACCACGCACTGTTGTACTTTTGGCTGTTACAACATCCCCTCATCTACTGGGTAGGTACCCTGGTCTTCCCTGATCTCAAAGTCATTTTTATTTATAATGTCTCCACCAGTCTTTGTATTACCTATCTGACTAGGGCAGGGGCCTGTTTTAGCCTGGTTTCCGCACTGAGTTCAGTGGCAGACAGTTGGGGTACGTCTAAACTAAATGGCTCCGTCGATGGAGCCATGTAGATTTGTTTGTTTGGCAAAGGGAAATGAAGCCGCAATTTAAATAATCGTGGCTTCATTTAAATGTACATGTACAGCTGATCAGCTGTTTGTCGGTTCCGCACGGCAGCCATGTACATTTAAATGAAGCCGTGATTATTTAAATCGCGGCTTCATTTCCCGTTGCCGATCAGCCTAATCTACATGGCTCCATGTAGTTTAGACACACCCTTGCTGATGCACAGAACAGCCCTGTGGCTGGTAAGCGTTAAGAATGAAAAGGAAAGGAAGAGGGGAAAGAAGAGAAGCTGGGATGGGAAGAACACCCAGACCTGTGTTTCACAAACAGAGCTCCCACCACGCTAACCACTGCTCCCGCGAATGATCAAACCCATGGTCAAGACAGGACAGACACTGCAACAAAATTCTGTTTGGCGGGTTAATGACATTGGTAGGGCTCTGAGAAAGCACAGAATTCTCTCCCTTCTCTGAGCAAATGTACTGGCTCCAGGGAGAACGAGGGCACCTGTTTTCTGGAGGACACGCTGGGTAAGGGAGACACCTGAAATGACTTCACCACACTCTTCCTGCATCACTAGCATTTCCCCAGATCCTGCTGCGGACAGGTGCATGGGGGATGAAGCTGGTGGTTACAATCTGGGCCCTTGTCCATAAGCTTTTCTATAGCTCGTCTCATGGTTGTATCTGGGCAGGCTGCAGTTGTAATGAATTGATCTCTGGGGGGCCCGGGAAGTTAATGTTACTGTCCCACAGGAAACTCACGTCCTGCTGGAAGACTCATGGAGGAATAAGCAAAACATTCTCAGCCGGACACCCAGAGGTCTTGGTGTGCATCTGTGCCCAGCTGAATCTGGGCTTGATCCTGTTCCCATTGATAATCCCCATGGATTTCAAGATGTCACTATTGAATGAGTGATCCCAGCTTCCTTGTCCCTTCCCTTTGGCCAGCTTCTCCCAGGAGCCTGGGGATTTTGTTCCCACCTGCACAGACTCTGCAGTGAAGTGTACAGCAGAGCCTCCGTCCTTCCCTGGCCACAGGGCTTGCTGTGCCGCTAAGTGGCAGGGAGTTACAGACGTATCGACACTCCCCCCACTCACCTCGGTTCCCGTCTCATCACAGCTCGGCTTTGATATTGCTTCTGGTGGAAACGGAGGGTTTGAGATAAAAGGTCGGCAGGGCAACACAAAGGCCTTTTCGTTCAAACGGGTTTTCGTGCGTCTAGTTAGTAGCGGAGCCAAGCAGTCCAGCAACAGGCTGGCCTTCTGCAGCAAAGCTCCTTCCTTTCAAGCCTTCCTCCTTCGCTGCCTGAACATCGCACACGTATCAAAGCAGCGACCTGACCCGACGAGACGTTGTTCAGCTCTCAGGCTGCCAATTGCTTGCTCAGAAGGCGAATCTACCCCCCTGCGCCAGGGCAGGCAGGACGGGGTCCCGCTGACGTCCCATTTGATCGCTGGCGTTTGAAGAGGCTCTTTCCGGATAAAGCAAAAACCTTTGGAGCCAACGTATGGAAACCTCCCAAGTACCTGGCGCCGAGGAGGGAGCTGTCCTCTGGCTGACAGAGATTCTGAAGCAATTTGTCAGCTTTGCTGGGCTGAAAAGAGGTGATGGTCCTCCAGTGCGTCCCCAAGGGCTGCTTAGGAGTGGCTGCGGGGAGGGTCATCCAAAATACTTGGGGTAGTGAGTGGCACATTCAGGGGCCCGGAGAGGTAGCTCTGACTGAGGTAAAGGGCATCAGGATGAGGGCCAAGAAAAGCAGGGGCATTTTCTCACCAAAGTCAGGCGGAAAGTGCCTGATTCGTTTTCCCTTTATGGTGGGTCAGAACCTGGAAACAGACAGCTGAGTATCGAGCATTTGTGACCTGGCTCAGCCTTCCCCTGCCTCTGTGGGCAAATAGCGCAGCGAGAACGGAAAGGGCAGAAGCTTCGGTGGTGTTGGAACAACACAATGAGCATAACGAAGGGCCTAAGATAGACACTGCTCCTTGAGCTCTATCCCCCTCTCTCATCGCCCTGCTGGGGATCTCAGGCAAGCCATTTCTCCCTTTTGTGCCTTTGTTTCCTCTCCCACCCTGTCCATCTGCTCTTGATAGACTGTGGCTACATCTGGACTGCAGGCTTCTTTCGGAAGAAGCTTTTCCAGAAGAGATCTTCCGAAAAACTTCTTCCAAAAGAGAGTGTCCAAGCTGCCCAAGCGCATCGAAACAGCGATCTGCTTTTTCGACAGATAGCGCCACACTGATGAATGGACATTCTCTTACATTTCAGCTGTGATTACTACGGGCGGAGTGGCCACCAGGGCACCTGTGCTTTTTCCTCTTCCCTCTTCTGTCAAAAGAATTGCCTCTTCCCCATCCACACACGCCTTTTTCTGAAAGAGCTCTTTTGGAAAAGGCGTTCTTCCTCGTAGAAAGAGGTTTACCAATGTCGGAAACCACCCACCCTCGTTCTTTTGATTTTTTTCAAAAGAACACAATTGCAGTGTGGACATAAGTGAGGTTTTTTCCAGAAAAACGGCCATTTTTCAAAAAAACCCACTGTAGTGTAGACATACCCTGGGACTCTGTGGCAGGGGCTGTACCATAGGTACGTGCAGCGCCTTGCACAGTGGGGAATTGTTCTCCTTTGGTGCCTGCATAATTGATACCACACCCTAGAGGACATGCCCTCAATCAGCAGGCTGGCTGTTGCAGCAGTTACTAGAAGTTCAGTCTAAGAGGTTTATGGTTCAGCCCTCAGCGGTGCAAAGAGTCGGTGCTTCTGGCGTCCCATTGAAACCTGTGGGACTTTGAATAGGTAGCCGAATCTGCGGGAGGGGGTAGGGCAGTCCTTTGGGAGGAGCGGGGAATAATGCTGATGAACGTGCGTTCTGTGCGGTAGCCTCCCAATCAAAGAACCTCCAAGGGCTTGCCATGAGCTAAACACGGCAGTGGTTAGTGGCTCTGCCTCATCCACATCGTTAACTTCAGATTCATCAGCCCTCCTCAGAGATCCCCGGGCTTCCTGCTTCTTGTGTAGGCAGAAACACCATCTGAGCAGGCTTCCATTTCTGCCTCCTTCCAACAGACGATAAATCAGGGAGTGCGGAGACAAGTGAGGTTACACGCAATAAATATGCCCCACCCCCAGTCTTACAGGATCAGCGCAGCTTCGCGGTGAGGTCTGGCTCATGTCTGTCACTGCACACGTGCGGGCGTCTGGCTCCATATAGTGTAACAGGAGCCTCCTCCCACACGGCCTACACAGAGAGAGGCCTGTAGTGCAAGGCCGATCTCTCTTCCCCACTGGGCAGTGCAACGTGGGTGACTCTGCGTCAGCTCGCTGTGCTCGGCTGGAGCTCCCAGGAGGACTGTGTTCTGTGCAGCCTGGGGTCACAGCACCGACTTCCTCCACGTAGATCCCTCCGCCTGAAGCCAAGGGCCGTCGGCTCCACCTGCAGTCACGCCTGGAGCACAGAATCCAAACGTTACTTTTTCCTCCTCATCTTTCTGAGTGGAGAGGAGCCTCCAAAGCCAGTTCGCAGCACAAGCCTGGGGAGGTGATTTTCATGGAGGCTAGGTCCGTCAATGGCCATTAGCCAGGAAGTTGGGAGTGCGTGGAGGATGATGTAGGGGTCAATTGCGGAAGAACTCTGTACGTGTGACGTATAGGGGTGGTGAGGCCTGCATTCTCCCGTTTCCCATCTCCCGCCCCTTCCCTACAACTGATGAGCCAGAAGCAAACCTCTAGGAACATACGTTATTGTAGCAAGAACGAATTGCAGATAAGGGCGGGGACGTAACAATCTTGTTTATTTAAATGTATTGATCATGTAAACAAAGTCAAAGGAAAAGCAAGTACGGCTGAGCCATTCTATAACAAGCAATGAGTAACCCCTGGATATTTCCAACCTTCCACAAAAAAGGTAGAGACACAGTATTTAAACGGCACCAGAGCACAGCAATTTGAACCTCATCGATGGGCTTTGGGTACCGGCACCTTGGAAGCTGAGACAGTCTCCCACTTCATCCGCAGCCAAAATGGGGTTTCCGGCTAGCCGAAGGGATGTAAGAAATGCTGCTTTTCCGATCATGTTGTTCTTTTAGTTAAGGGGCACAGCTGATAGCCGTCAGGAAATAAACTGCTTGTGTTTGACAGATACCTGTGTAGCTGTTTTTTTTTTACTTTGAGAACCCAGTGTCGCACCTGAGACTTACTCTTGCCGGCAACAGATGGTCACTCGATGATCGCCCGTTGTGTGCGTTCCCTCTGAAGCAGCAGGCATTGGCCACTGTTGGAGGACTGGACACTGGCCTAGATGGATGACTGGTCTGAGCCAGTCTGGCCGTTTTGATGGCTTTATGCGACAGGGAACGTTTTCCCACAGGTACATGGTGTTTAATGACAGGCTGCTTACAACACGGCAATAAAGGAAGAACCAGGTGCCGTTTCCTGCCATTCTGCAGAAACAGAGCTGTTTCCACAAGAAATAACCCCCAGCTCTGTGGCAGACTGGAGACAGCTGTTTGTTACAGCAAGCCAGCGATGTACAAAGACAGGGCAGAGCTTGTGACTTTCACACCACTTATTTAGCTTCGCTCCCTTTCTCGGTCTCGTCTTTCGTTTGTGTCGTGTTGCTCAGACTCGCCTGACCTTGAGTCTGGTGCTTGCTGACGTCTGTACAGGGAATACACTGCTTCCCTCACAACTTGAGAGAACTAGGGCCCTGCCAAAGCTGGTGTTGCGTTACAGGCATTTGCAATGGGAACACTTTCACTTCAGCTGTTGCGGGTTTAAAATAAGCAGGCCAGCTGTATCTGTGCCCAGCGGCATTGTGGCCTGAGACAGTTCAGCTTCTGTTCTCAATAGAATTGCGAGGAAGGGCTAAACTTAGCCATCATTCATCACAGGGTTTATGGACCTCTGAAAGCTGCATGGCAAAGCACACTTTCCGTAATCAGGGCAGGACATTTTATTATGCTCCTCCAACAGCGTAACCTTAGCTTAATTCCAGGTTAATGGAACTAAGGGAAGCTCTGGAAGAATATAACTTGCCAGCAAGCAAAAAAATCCAAAATCTATATCCCTTAAGGCAGTTAACATTGTACAACCTTAGATCTGATCTCAGGAACAGGGTCAAACAAGCAAAAGGAATCTGAGCTGTAAGAGAGCCCAGAATTAACAGAGTGCAGTGAGCTGGACTAGGCGGGTGCTTGTCTTTCACTCTGTAAAAAGAGCACCCTATGCACAAGCAGGATGTCCTCTCGGTTACAGCATTGGGACAGAGAACAGCTCCCATCGCCGGTATGTTAGGGTATGTCTACACTACCACCCTAGTTCGAACTAGGGTGGTTAATGTAGTCAATCGAAGTTGCAAATGAAGCCCGGGATTTAAATATCCCGGGCTTCATTTGCATCTTGCCGGGTGCCGCCATTTTTAAAGCCTTGGTAGTTCAGACTCTGTGCTTGTGGCTACACGCGGCACGGAATAGGTTTTTCGAATTAGGCTTTCTAATTTGAACTACCGTTACTCCTCGTGGAACATGTAGCCGCGGGCACGGAGTCCGAACTACCGGGGATTTAAAAATGGCGGCGCCCGGCAAGATGCAAATGAAGCCCGGGATATTTAAATCCCGGGCTTCATTTGCAACTTCGATTGACTACATTAACCACCCTAGTTCGAACTAGGGTGGTAGTGTAGACATACCCTAACAGACTTGTACCGATGTCTTCCTACAGCAAAGAATTCCACCGCCGTAGCTTCCATAAAACAATTCCCCTTGAAAAAGGTTCTCTGAGCAATTATTTTAATGGAAGAACACCTTGATGCTTCTGGAGATGCAGCATGCTTTTGTGTGGACAGAGAGTCTGGAGAAACTGATCCATTCTCAGCTCTGCCCCTGAGCGGCTGTGTGGCCTTACACAAGACTCTTCACCACCGTGGACATGTCTATCCTGCATAGCAAACCCACGTCAGGGCTGTCCAAGCTGGTGCTTGACCATCTGGACCACCTTGTGTTTCCCTCTCTTACTTGCAAGCTCTGCAAGGCAGGAACTCTCTTTCCATGTCTCTGCACTGTGCCTTTTGTAATGCCCTGCCTCTGGCCGGGTTAGCAGGAGCCAAGATTAACCGAGCGTGTTTGGACCAAAATGCATGTGCTTCAGCCATTTGAGCTAAACGCTCTCTCTCAATTAGCCAGGACTGTGGCAGGCTCAACAGCCAGTCTAACCTGAGACTGGGAGTAGCAGAAGAGCTTGTAGGCAGGTTGCAGACCAGGGTCAATACCAAGGCTCGAAGACCAAGTGAGGTTTCAGATCAGAAGGTGAGGTCCAAATCCTAGATTCCTAGGGCTGGAAGAGACCTCAGGAGGCCATCAAGCCCAACCCCCTGCTAAAATCAAGGCCAGCCATTCAAGAGCAGGAATAATCATGACAACTACAAGAGATCCATCACAAGAGCTCCCTGGACCATTCTTTGGGTTTACAGTGCAAGAAGCCAGTCAGGAGCCATGAGGATGCTGCCTGTTGAACCTCTTGAGGTAGGACTTCCATGGACTGTGTCCACCATTGGTGGTCAACAGTGGAGTGCAATCCAGCTCCAAGGGCTGCTGGGTGGCAGAGTAGAGGTGGTCCTATCTGGCAGCTCTAGAGACCCAAGTTCAACAGCCACTGGGTCTTGTATCTGACCTGGTGAGAGGCTGCCGTGCCAAGGGTGATGCATAGGATCCTTGCAGGCAGTGTACCTGAGACTTTGGGATTGAAAAGCATGCACTTCTACAATTTTAGCAAGAGAATAATGCCTGGAGATGCAAAACAGTAGCAGCCTCGTAAGCCTTTATGTGTGGCCCAACCCCAAATCTGCACCGAGTTCCTGTGCTCTAGACAAGCACATTACAACGTGATAGGCATGGCGAAGCAGAGATGTAACCCTGAGGACCTGTACGGGACTGTCAGCTCTGCCCCCCAGGAGGCTGGGGGCATCTGACTAGTTCAGAGATATGCTGGAATTAGGACATGTGTCTCCTTGGCTTGTCGCTCAGCATGCTATCAAGGGTAAGAGGACCAAATCTCTGTCACCCTTCCCTGACATGTGATATGCCACCAGCTGTGCAGCCATGTGCGACGGATCTGCAGGATGAGTGACACTTGGCAGGCCTGAAGTCATTGCCATTGGACCTTCTCAGAGGAGGTTTTCTACAGGCTCTGTGGCGTGGGGAGAGGGCAGGAGGAAGCGGTTCTGTCCCTTTCTAGAGGGTTCTACCACAGCATTTCAGCCTGATATCGATTTCCCTGGGGGGACATGATAGCGGCTTTCAAATATCTAAAAGGGTGTCACAAGGAGGAAGGAGAAAATTTGTTCCTCTTGGTTTCTGAGGACAGGACAAGGAGTAATGGGCTTAAAGTGCAGCAGGGGAGGTTTAGATTGGACATTAGGAAAAAATTCCTAACTGTCAGGGTGGTCAAATATTGGAATAAATTGCCAAGGGAGGTGGTGGAATCTCCCTCTCTGGAGATATTTAAGAACAGGTTAGATAGACATCTGTCAGGGATGGTGTAGATGGAGCTTGATCCTGCCTTGAGGGCGGGGGGCTGGACTCGATGACCTCTCGAGGTCCCTTCCAGTCCTATGATTCTATGATTCTATGATTCTATTCCTCCCAGCTTCCCAGCACTCACGACCTCACTGTTGCAAACCGAACGTGTTGTTCCCAGTCCCCCTGCTGCATCTAGGATTAGCATGGACACCTTAAAAGACCCATCTGGGTCAGCACAACCAGGTTAACTCTGTGCAAGTGAAACAGGAACCCTGCCCAGACATTCAAGGATGCTCACAGCCATAGGCAGCAAGTGCCATGGGCCCGAGGTCTGAGAGGGCGTTTTTGAAAAGCAATCATTCTGATGATTTCGCATAGCTGTAGTAAGTATTTCTGCAAGATGCAGAATTGTTCTATAATGCAGCTAATGCAAAGGGGTGTGGTTGAAAAGGCTAGCAAGATTTTCGAATGCATAAGCAATGGGGTGATGAATAATACCCAAAAAAATCCTGTAGAGTCTTTCCATAAAACATCTTTAGCCATGCCAGTTCTGTAGCCAGTGCTATACTGGTTACTCCACCTCATATGTAGTAAAAGGGACCCTAACCCTCATGCTTCGAGGTGTAGCCAATATCTAACTATAAGGCTATGTCTACACTGCAAGGCTTTT
Organism: Pelodiscus sinensis; assembly: GCF_052426305.1. NCBI lineage: Eukaryota > Metazoa > Chordata > Testudines > Trionychidae > Pelodiscus > Pelodiscus sinensis. The sequence goes on along the minus strand of NC_143068.1, from coordinate 758,517 downwards.
GCGCAAAAACCCGTGGAGCGTCCACACCCCAAATGCGCTTTTGCACAAGGAAATCAAGAGTAAAAGGGCAGAACAGAGGGCTTTTTCCGCCATAGGTAAACCTCCTTTTATGAGGCAAAACTCCCTTTTGTGCAAGGCAAGTGTGGACGCTCCAGAGGGGTTTCTTGTGCAAGAAACCCCTATGGGAAAAAGCACAGGTGCTCTGATGGCCGTTCTGTGAATGGCCATCGGAGCTTTCTTGTGCAAGAGCGTCCATGCAGTGTGGGCGCTCTCATGTGGAGGTGCTCTTACGCAAGAAGTTCTTGCACAACAACTCTTATGCAAAAGGCTTCGTGCGCAAGAAGCATGCAGTGTAGACATAGCAAAAGGATATGATTCTGCAGGTAAAGCTAAGATTTAGGATGGAATCTAATCCCTCTTTCTGCCTATATAAGAATGGCCATACTGGGCCAGAACAAAGGTCCGTCTAGTCCAGTATCCTGTCTGCCAACAGTGGCCAGTGCCAGATGTCCCAGAGGGAGGGAACACAACAGGTAATCCTCACATGATCCCTCCCCTGTCATCCATTCCCAGACAAACAGAGGCTGGGGACACCATTCCTACCCATCCTGGCCAATAGCCATTGATGAACCAAACCTTCATGAATCTATCTAGCTCTTTTTTGAACCCTGTTAAAATCCTGGTCTTCACCACATCCTCTGGCAAGGAGTTCCGCAGGCTGACTGTGTGATGGGTAAAGAAAAACTTCCTTTTGTTTGTTTTAAACTTGCTGCCTATTAATTTCATTGGTGACCCCTAGTTCTTATGTTATGGAAACAAGTAGATGACTTTTCCTTTTCGCTTTTTCCACACCAGTCTTGATTTTATAAACCTCTAGCATATTTAAATCTCAGGCTTCGTTTGCAAGTTCGAATGCCTACATTAGCCACCCTAGTTTGAACTAGGGTGGCAGTGTAGACATACCCTTATAGTGTGTTCCCTGTTACTACACTGTTCTATACCATCGCCAACCCAACAGAGTAATGAGATACCTGTAAGCTGTTGACTTTTGGGATGGGGGAAGCTTAAATGTAATCAACGGGTGACAAGATCGTTAGTCCAAAATATGGAGGGGGAGGGGCACGAGGGGAAAGCGTGTAGTTGTTGGCTAATCCACATTAGCATGTTCTTTTGCCTGCAGCCATAAGGAGTGAGTTAGAAGCTGTGGGGAGGCAATAATCCAGGTGAATGCCAACACAGCAGCCTGTTGATTGTCCCATGAATTTTGACCCAATTCTAGATGCACATATGTGCAAACTTGCCCCATAGCAGAGAGGTAGCCAGACTTCAGGGAAGGGCGTGTTTCCCAGACCCCCCACGGTGCTAACCAGCTCATTCCACTCATAGGTGGCCTCGTCAGCCACCATAAGTTTGAAGAATCGTGTCGCACCCGTGGTTGGCTGGCCATCAGCATCTTGGAATGAAATATCCCTTTTCCGTTCAGGAACCACAGGAATGGTCATGTTCTCCAAATGGTGAAAGGCCCAAAAGGACAGAGCAGGCTTAGGTAGCAACCCACAGCCCCCACGCCCCAAAGCCTAAAGTGCTCTGCGGTTTTTAAGCACAACATGTGTGATTTTAGCATGCCCAGTTTGTGAACTCGTTTGCCCTCGACATGCTACAGGCCCCTCTTCTCTGCTGATGAAGTGAAGACTTTTTTGAAGGACTGAGCTATCAACGTCCTGTTTGAGGTCTGCTTGCGGGTCCGTCAACCTCTGTAGCCTCTTGTGCCTTGGCAGCTCCCCCGTACTCCAGCAAAAGCCGGGGCCTGCGAGCTCTCAGATGGGTCCCAGGGGAAGTGTTCCTGTCATGAATGTTCAGCAGACATGCCGGTCAGGGCCAGTAAGCAGTGTAATTCCAAAGTGAGGAGACGGGAGAGCCACAGGTGGGCTGTGGGCAGCAGAGCACAGTATGTGCAAAACGCACAAGCAAGGGAAACGAGAATGGGGGCCGGGACAAGGGGACACACAAAATTAGGGGGCTTTTTGATAGCAAGATCTGCACTGTTCAATGGTTTGGTGTATGCACTTCGTTTTATTGCTCCTTTGGGAGTTTGTTTATTATGGTCGTTTCCTGTTCTAATGGCAGATGGTCTGCCTGGCTCCACGGAAATATTGGGTTTGGGGTTTTTTTTGAAGACAGCCATGTTCACAAATAAAGTCTTTATTTTATTAAGACTGTTTATTGCCATCACTACATCACATCACATCACAAGCGTTTCGAATCATAAAGATAAAGACTGGGTAAGGCACAACTGGTAAGTTGTATCTGAACACAGTTTCTCAATCGATCTATGTACATCTATCCATAATGCACATGCCTGGGTCTCCCACCCCATTTCGTACACAGTAAGCTCACCCTAGTAAAAATTCGTCACAATCTGGGCATGTCTATACGAGGAAAGCATTTAGAAATAGAAATAACTACATTTGAAATAATAACTCCTGAAATAACAAAATCAAACTAGCATGTCCCCATTGCGGGGAGCCTCGAAATATGTCCGAAGCAGGTTCTGTTATTGTGGACTCGCTACCTCGACTTAGAACCCCAGGAAGCACTGGGGAGAAATTACTCCCGCTATTTTGAAATAAGCTTATTCCCCGAGGAAAGCAGGCATGCAGGTTTTCAAACAACCAGTCTGTTATTTCGAAATAACGGTTTTGGTAGTGTGGGCTCTCAGCTTGTTGTTTCAAAATAACTCCCTCGTGTAGACCAGGGCTAAGCCTCTCAGGGCATGTCTACACTGCATTCCTCTTTCGAGAGAAGGATGCAAATGCAGCCGAGCCAAATTGCAAATGAAGCGCGGATTTGAATTTCCCACGCTTCATTTGCATAATCGCATCCGGCCGCTTTTTTGAAATACCCTATTTTGAGATTAAAAACGCTGTGAAGACGCGGTTATTCTGAGAAAAAAAACTTCTTTCAAAATAACCGTTAAATCTCATTTTATAAGGAGTAAGGGTTATTTCAAAAGAAGGGTTTTTTCTCAAAATTACCGCGTCTACACAGCGTTTTTAATCTCGAAATAGGGTATTTCGAAAAAGCGGCCAGACGTGATTATGCTTCATTTGCAAGTTCGCTCGGCTGCATTTGCATTCCTCTCTCGAAAGAGGAATGCAGTGTAGACTTACCCCAAGAGTATCCCCTATTCCGTCGTGTGATGTGACACCATCTCATTTACTGCAAACCTGGCTATGCAAATACATGCACAACGGCACTGGTTTCTCTGTCCCATTGGCCCATGTAAATGCATAACATGGGAGCACAAAGCACCCCTGATTTCTTTTGCCCAGGAGCATCCTGCTCTAGTTGTGACAGGTAAACTTTCTGGCTGAGGGGACCGGTTCAGCAATCCATTACTGCCATAGCTCCATTCAGGGTAACCGGCTCACCCATTGACTTTATGGACCCTATAGGGGAGTAAGAGCCTCCTTAGGCCTTTATGTGAGCTACGTAGATCTTGGGAATGCCAAAGTAAGGGCTGAATGCCTACTTGCTCCCTGTGCCCCCTGGAGCAACCGGGCAGGGAGTGAATGAGGCCATAGGACAGTGCAGGTCGGTTGATAATTTGCAGCTGAGAAAGACCAGAAATGAGTGACTAGTTCCCAGAGTAGGGTAGAACAGGGAGATATTGTGATTTACAGGCCCACCTCTGAGTGTTATTTCTGGGTGATGCAGATTACAGCCCACTCCATGCTGAGGTTGTGCCCAATGGCCCAATCCACCTGTAGTTTATAATAGGTAATTTTGCATACTGGAGGCAATAAAGACACATTATTTTTCCCATCTGCCCTTTAAATGTCATCAGAGTCCTCTATAAAGAATGTTTCCTGGCCCCTCCTCCCTGATTTTGAACCAGATGCCACAAGACAGACTGGGACACCTGGTATATAAAACAATTTTTAATATGCTCGGTGGGGAACAACGTCGTAAAAGACGGACATATATAATCACACTACCTTGTGAACACCCAAACGGAGCTGTGCAAATGATCTACTGCGCAGGCTGTCTTTCCCCGTGCCCTGCTCCAGCCTCTCGTTATTTGCAACCAGACCGGGACATCCCCAATGGCATTTGTGGTTTGACATGATTTGTGAATTTCCTCGACAAAGATTTCCTGCTCAGTTGGGCACCGAAGATTTTTGCACTGAATATTAGTCGTTTACAATTACAGCCATGTGGGTCAAACAAAACAATCGTTTGGGTGCAAGCTGCAACTAGGCTTCCCAGAATTGACTTAGGGTTTCAGCCCTTCTCTCATTGATTCTCAGTCAGTATTGGGAGCTGACTTCCTCATAGAGCTGGAAGAGACCTCAGAAGGTCATCAAGTCCAGCCCCCTGCTCCAGGCAGGACCAATCCCAACTAAATCAACCCTCAGGAAGACACCCACTCAGTGTTCAGACGATGGATGGTCACCGTTTCTTCCTCAAGTGACATCACCAATACAGAGGCTGTTAACCACCGACTTTCTCACAGTTGCCATGGTAAAACTGCCACTTTCCTTTAGAGCAGTGTTTCTTAAACTGTGTTCCATGGCACAGGAACAAAAGAATTTAAAATGGCCAAATTCAAAAAGTTCCTTAATAACTTTTTTAACCCTTTTCTCCATACCTTTTTTTTTTTTTTTTTGCTCCACAAAAATCCTTGGTGTTCCTCATTAAAAAAAATGATTGTCTGGTGTTCCTCGGTCTTAAAAAGTTTAAGAAACACTGTTTTAGAGATACTTCATCTCCATGTTCCCAACAGAGCTTGTTCTTTTTCTTCCTCTTCCTGATTTGCCTGCAGTCTTGCCGACAGTACGACTGCTGGAACTACTGGTGGGTGACCGTAGGGCTAGGGGAGGCAAGTCCCCAGCTCTGCTCCCAGTCCCACCCCTTCTGTCTTGGCCATACCCGCATCACGGGGAGGTGGAGTGGCACTAGGCCTGAGCCTCCTCAGGAGGCATGCGGCCTGCGCCTCCCCAGCCTGGAGCATGCAGAGGGAGGAGAGTGCATGGCCCCAACCTCCCTAGCCCCTGAGCACAGGGAGGCTGGGCACGCGGGGGCAGCAACACTCTGCCCCCAGAAGCCTACAGTAGGCGTTCTGGAGGCGAAGTGTGGATGGAGCCAATGCCTTCCCCCGCCTAGCATACCTGCCGCCCATGGCTAAGACCTCAAAACAGGGCTTCAGTGTGACTTAAGTTGCGTATTTAGGGTGACAACTCACAGGGGACTGAAGCAACAACCTCCAGACCTAGGAGCATGAATCTCTATAGCTTACACTGAGAGCCAGGCTCTGTGCCAGAAGGCTCAGCAACAGACTCATCTCCGTGTATGCAGCACAAAGGGGACCATGTGACACACAGTGTCCCGGGAGGCACTCATTGGCCTGCCAGAGTTGTACAGAGGGGCCTTAATGTGACTAAGAATGGGGCTGAGTTTCCTAATGCCCCTTTGGGATAAACAAGGGTTCATGCAGCCACTTCTAGGGATGCACATCTTGGTTGGTGAACAGTAACAGTGCACCCCAGTTTAATTCAATGGTCTTCAGAACCAAGAGGAAGGCAAGAAAATTGTCTGATCTAACTGAGATTGCAGGGAAGGCGACTGTAAATGTGGGAATGCGGTCTGATTTCTCCGGTTAGTGTTCTTTCCGTGCTGTGTGACTTTGGCTTCATTGGGGTGTCATTGGATTTATGGATGGATGGTTGGAAAATGTCTGTGAAAATGGTTATTTTTTCCAATGGAAAATTGAGTCAATGAAAAATTTCCTGGAAAGTGTCTGTACAGTTTAGATTTTTTTTCAATAAAAAATCTAAAAATAACAAAATGGGAAATCTTGGGCCAAAGATAGAAACTGCTTTAGATTTCAGCCAAAAATGTTCGGTTTGGGAAATTTGACCCTCCAAAAATTTAAATTTCCTGGTGCTCAAACACCCGTTTGCTGACCAGCTCTAGTTTCATGTCTCATCTGAAATGAGCTTTGAGTGACACAATGCTACCTGCTGAATCCCCAGCAGCACTTTTACAGTGACCAAATTGCCCATCCCATTACTGATGGTGGCCTCAGCTGCAGAAACAGAAAGCGTGGGACAGATGGTTCTTGCCAAAATCTGAAATAAAAGGCACTTGCACAGCTGATTACAGACTAAGAAAACAACCCTAATAGGAAATCGGCAGGATCCCTGCTCTGCTTTTTAAGGCAGTCCTCCCCAATATTTGTAGAGATAATTAACTGAAAAATTCCCACCTCCACGATCATAAAGCTGTGGAATGACTGTTCTAGCGACAGCTGCTTGACAAAAGACTTGCAACAACAGAGTATAACTAAGACTATTTTTAAACAGGTCATTTGATTGACAGAACATGATTTGGGAACAGCGGTTTCTTAGTCAAGTGGGCAAATCAAATTGTGTTTGTTATTTAAGGTTTTGTTGTGCAGAGACTTTTTCTGAGCAGAAAGCTCTTACGTGGATTGACATAGACAAGGGTGCTAGACTGGGGCGGGAGGTGGGCGCCACTAAGACCCAGAGTGTAGAAAATTGTGTCTGTTGCTGGTGTATATGTATTCTCTCTGCGCTAGATGCACAGGGATGGTGGAGTGCTGTAATGGAGGAAGGAGGGCACAAGAGACGTAACAGGCAGGCAGGAGAAAAGGTGGCATGGGGGCGTCATTTGGGGTATGTCTAGACAACAGGGTTTTGTCGACAGATACTGTTGACAAAGAGCGTCTAGACTACATCCAGTTCTGTCGACAAAGCAAGCCGCTTTGTCGATATAACAGTGTGGACGCAAAGGACAGTGTAGATGCAATAATGCCTTCTATCGATAGAACTCTGTCGATAAAAGGCGTTATTCCTCGTAGAATGAGGTTTACATACGTCGACAAAACTGCTGAGTTTTGTCGACATTATGTCGACATAACTCAAAGGCAGTGTGGACGCAGGTATAGTTTTGTCGACAAAAGTTCACTTTTGTCAACAAAACCCTGTAGTCTAGACATACCCTTGAGCTCCCCGCCTCAGGTGCCAAAATGTTGTGGGCCAGCCCTGAGAGCATCTTGCTCTTATTCTGATGAGGAAAGGCACAGGGTATAGAATCACAGAATCCTAGAATGGGAAGGGACTTCAAGAGGTCATCAACTCCTGTCCCCTGCCCTCATGGCAGGACCAAGCACCATCTAGACCATCCCTGACAGGTGCGTGTCTAATCTGCTCCTACATATCTCCAGAGACGAGATTCCACAACCTCCCTGGGCAATTTATTCCAGTGTTTGACCACCCTGACAGGTAGGAATCTTTTCCTAATGTCCAACCTAAACCTCCCTTGCTGCAGTTTGAGCCCATTGCTTCTTGTGCCATCCTCAGAGACCAAGGAGAACAATTTTTCTCCCTCCTCCTTATAACACCCTTTTAGGCACTTGAAAGCTGTTATCATGTCCTCTCTCTTCTCTTTTCTAAACTAAACAAGCCCAATTCTTTCCGTCTTCCCTCATAGCTCTTGTTTTCTAGGCCTTTAATCATTTTGTTGCTGTTCTCTGGACCCTCTCCAGTTTCTATACATCTCTTCTGAAATGTGGTGCCCAAAACTGGACCCAATACTCCAATAGAGGCCTAATCAGAGCAGAGCAGAGCAGAGCGGAAGAATGACTTCTCATGTCTTATTCACAACACTCCTGTTAATGCGTCCCAGAATCATGTTTGCTTTTTTTTTTTTTGCCACAGTGTCACACTGTTGACCCATATTTAGTCTGTGGTTCACTATGAGTCCTAGATCCCTTTCAGCAGTATTCCTTCCTAGACAGTCGCTTCCTGTTCTGTATGTAGTGGGAATCAGTGTTTCAGGGGAGATGATTATTAGGCTAAGCTGTAAGAACATGGGATAAAGGACTGGAAAGGCCTTTCTTGGTCATTAAATCCAGTTCCCTGTTATTTCAGGCAATCCTGTTGCATCATCCTGTTCCTAAATGTATCAGCTAGCCAGGTGATTTGCCCCCCCTACTCCTCCAATTGGAAAGCTGTTCCAGAGCCTAATTCTCCCAGTCCTGCAAGTTTGGTTTTACATACTATTTATCTCATAAACAAAGTACATTTGCTGGGTTGTCTCTGGTCCCTTTTCCTTTACATCAGCCAAGAATGAGCCTGAATGATGGTCGTGTGACTCCACTGCTGCCTTGCTGTCTCTGTTCCAAAAACAGCCGAGTACCCCCGAGTGTGACATGGCAGCCATGCCGCGGAGATGGAGGCCACCCTATCTTTTCTTTCTAACTATTTCTTTCATACTAAAAGGAATCATCTCAGAAGTTTGATCCCTTCCGTGCTTTTGGCAGGCAAAGGCAGGCACCGATTCCCACTGGCATTACTTGTCTTATCATTCTTTCTGATGAGATGAGACATGAGAATTAAGGGAATGCAAACATGTTCTCAGACTCAGCTGGTGGCAGGAGACACGAGGGGACAAAACCTCCTTGAACATTTCCAAGGTAGAATCTGCCCCTCAGATGCTATCATTCTTTACAAGGTCTCCTGTCTTTCATGCTTAACGTTTTCAGGGTAACTGACTTGTAGAAAATCAGGTCAGTTGACGTGGTTGCTGAGTTACTGCCACTCATCTCCTCTCCTCCCCAAGGAGAAAACTTTTGAGATGAGCGTTTGAACAGCCTGTTTGAACAAAACTCAGTGATCTCACTGACTTTCATTGAGCTTCACAGACACAGGCTCTGGGAACAATGGGCTCAGGCCACAATTAGAACACAGCCCAACTGGAACAGTAGGAATATTGTACCCCCAGCCTTCAACATGCACATACTAATGACCAAAGATGAATGGGTGTCTACTCTAAAAGGAAACCATTCCGTTTAGCATGAGCACTTGGCTGATGCAGTAATTGGTAAGGTATAAAATAGCCAGGAATCTACCAGGGGATTTGAGAGCAGCCTTCAACTTCCTGAAGGGAGGTTCCAAAGAGGATGGAGAGAGGCTGTTCTCAGTGGTGACAGATGGCAGAACAAGGAGCAATGGGCTCAAGTTGTGGTGGGAGAGGTCCAGGTTGGACATTAGGCAAAACTATTTCACTAAGAGAGAGGTGAAGCACTGGAACAGGTTACCTAGGGAAGTAGTGGAGTCTCCATTCCTAGAGGTGTTTAAGTCTCAGCTTGACAAAGCCCTGGCTGGGTTGATTTAGTTGGGATTGGTTCTGCCTAGGGCAGGGGGCTGGACTTCATGACCTTCTGAGGGCTCTTCCAGCTCTATGGTTCTATGATTCTATGCTACCCCTAAGTGTTCAAAAATCACGAGTTAGCCTTCCCCTCTCCCCCCATCACAAGTTTGGCTTAAAACTCATGAATTGTAAACAAATACAAATGTGGAGGGTTGTAGTTTGAGCCTTTGAATCATAAAATCCGAGGATTGTAAGAGACCTCAGGAGGCATCAAGTCCAGCCCCCTGCCCAAAGTAGGACCGACCCCAACTCAAGCCGATACTTAAAACCTCTAGGGATGGAGATTCCACCCCCTCCCTAGGGAACCCAGCCCAGTGCTTCCCCACCCGCCTAGGGAAATAGTTTTCCCTAATATCAAACCTAGACCTCCCCCAACCTTTGGAGGTGATGCTTTCAAGATCTTCTCTTAAAGTAGGGATAGAATCGATAGAGTCATAGAATCATAGAATACCAGAACTGGAAGGGACCTCGAGTGATCATTGAATCCAGTCCCTGCCTTCACGGCAGGACCAAAAGCAACATCTAGATCATCCCTGCCAGGTGTTTGTATAACATGCTCTTAAATATCTCCAGTGATGGCGATTCCCTCTCCCCTCCTCCTCCCCCCCCCCCCCCAGGCAATTGATTCCAGTGTGTAACAACCCTGGCAGTTAGGAAATACACTTTTTTTAAGGCTGCCATTTCGAGAAACACACCTGGCTCCAGGGGCTGCAGCCTTAAGAAAAACATCGAACACCACAAGAGTTGGCAACGCTGAGTTCAGGAGAGGACACTCCCTGGAACTATGGGGTGCGTGACACTCACTCTATGGACCCACTGCGCTGTGGTTTATGCAATAGAGCGGCACAGCTAATTGGTGGTGATGTGGTAATGTGTGCTGAATATAAATCGTTAGGTAACTGTTACTTTAACTAACATAATTTCAAAAATAAGGCAGCACAATCTGAGTCATGTTTCATGCCAGGCTGAAGCCCAACATGAAAATCTGTCTGCTTCAAACTCAGAATATTATCATGTCATGGCTGTTCCCCATTCTGGCACTTTGAGTGCAGACGGTGGGGGTCTGAAAGAGACTTCAGAAATTCCTCACCTCGCTAAGCTTCTGCTTAACAACTGCCACCATCCAAGTGAAAAAAATCCCTTTCTTTTTGAACCAAGGAACTTCTTTTTGTGGGGTACCCCAAGCTCTTTTAACATAAGAGAACTTGAAAAAAAATCTAACTGTAATCTCTGATAGTTTAGGCATGCCTACACAGTCTTAGGCATGCCTACACAGACCTCCTATTACCTCCCAGGACACAAGAATCAGCTCATAGTCTTAAAAAAAGGCAATTTTATTAACAAAACAAAAAGATACTTGGTAAAGCCTATTTGGTTGCTAGGTGTAATAAACGAACTGAGACAGATGAAAGCACAGAGATTTGCTTCCTTGGGATTCTACTTCAGTTACAGTGTATGGGTGATGGGCATATGATCCAAGCACAGAGGCATTCCAAGCCAGGAAATAAAAGAAATTAACCTGATCACGGCTAACTAACCATTCCCTGTCTACTTACATTTGTTGCTTCAAAGTTTTATTTTCTTAGACATGGTTATTGCTATAAGTTTAATTTCTACAGCTCAGGCTCATTCCAGGTCTCTCACAGACCCCGTGAGAGGGGACACACAAAGGAGACCGAAGCAGGCAAAACCTGTTTTTCAATTCAAATCTGAACACTTTGTTCCCATTGGATTTCTTGGCTCCTTGCCAGCACTTCCTGGATTTTTTCAGGAATTCTCTTTACAGGCAGTACCCCTCCCATCCATACTTAAAAATGGAGAGTTCCTGCAGCACTTGCCCTCCCCCCCATCTGGCTCCGGATACTATGGGCAGCACTTTTGCCAGGCAGGAGGCAGTGCTTACCCACGTCCCCCATCAGAGACAGTGGACCAACGCCAGGAGCAGCACAGGATCCCAGGGGCAGATCCAATCCAGCAAGTGGAAAGGCTCTGGGGGGAGGAGCTCTTCTGAGAACAAGAAATGGCTGAGCGATTACAAAGCCATCAAGGGTCAGGGATAGTGGCTGCCGGCAGAGGCAGGCCCTTCCACATGGCTGGGTGCTCGGGGCCGGGATTCCTACAGAGCCTTTGCCTGCTTGGCAAAGTGATTCTTGGCCTTCTCTCCCTTCCATAAAACTCTCAGTGAAAATCCAGGCACCTCTGGGGGGCTATTCCCATCCTTCCCCCTTTTTGTATGGTCAAAATAGAGGAGAAAAATACTGCAACAACTCAGTGGCTGCCTTGCATGCCTTAACTGTTGCTGTGAGCCATTGAACGTCATTGCAACAGCTTGGCTAGAGTGCATCCCCTCCTGCTCCAGGGGATCCTGTGCCCTTTGGGCTCTGTGTGACTGCCAGGTGTTAGCCTATAATTCACAGTCGAGCCGTTCCGATTCCATTCAGCAGCAGTGTGCGTGCTCTCTTGCTCGCTCGCTCTCACACACACACACAAATACCAACTGATTGCAATATTTATCAAGCCAAGTTAGCAGAAGTAATATCTGCACTCTCTTTTCCAGCCTTCATCCCTCCATCTGGTGTGAAATGTTTCCCTGCACACAAGGCCGTGTTCAGTATTCACCGCACACCTGCAGGTATCAGCGTGGGGTCTGCACTGACTGAACGACTCTGCCCTTAAGTTGGAGTCCGTTGAGGTGTAAGATGCTTGCCTGCAGCAGCAGGTCAACATGCCGTGCTCCTCATTACATTTTAAAATGTAGAGGGGGGGAAATGGGATTGATTGAAATGTCAGGTGGCAGCCTCTTGTTTCCACTGTTATGAAAGAGCAAGTTGAAAATAATAATAATAAAGGCCCATTAGCTGCACAGTCCTTTGCCTTCTGTTGGATTAAATGTGAAGAAAGAAAGAAAGAAAGAAAGAAAGAAAGAAAGAAAGAAAGAAAGAAAGAAAGAAAGAAAGAAAGAAAGAAAGAAAGAAAGAAAGAAAGAAAGAAAGAAAGAAAAGTCCGTGTTGTCTTTGGCTGGATTTAGCACTGGCTCTTGACAGCCCTTTCTCACAAAGGCGGCTTGCTGAGAAATAATGCTTTACATTCCCAGGGCTAACGCAGATGGAGACAGCCCTCCCACAATCCTCGGTGCTGCTGCTTCTGAGAGCTGGCCCGGCCTGCAGTCCTATCAAGTACCTTCAAAGTGACAGAAAGTGCAAACGACTGGGGGAGATTTAACCATGGAGAATCCCAGGAGCAGAGATTAGGCTGCCTGACGTGTACAAATGGCCCCACTAATTACTAGCTACTGGGAGAGTAAATCAGGTTGGCCCAGCCCGTATTTCAAAATTTGTTCCAGTGTTGATTTGGCAGAAACCTCCTTCCCTGTCCTTGCTTTTATTTTAGTTTAATGAGATGGATGTTCCAGCCAGAAGGACTGAGGCCCTCGCTTGCTTTGAGGTCCCTGGAGTTCTGTGGTAATGCTGAGGAAAAGGTTGTTATCCCTTAGGACTGCAGGTGTTCCTCTTTGAGGGGCCAGGTCTAGGAGGTGCCCGGTCCACACTACGCCCACCGGGACAATGGGCATCGGCAGCGGTGATCTTCTGCGGCGTAAAGACAAGGCCATAAATGAATTCAAAAGTAACCAGTACATAGCGGCTACGTCTAGACTGGCAGGATTTTCTGCAAATGCTTTTAATGGAAAAGTTTTTCCGTTAAAAGCATTTGTGGAAAAGAGCGTCTAGATTGGCATGGACACCTTTGCGTAAAAGCACTTTTTGCGGAAAAGCGTCCGTGCCAATCTAGACGCGGTTTTGCGCAAGAAAGCCCCGATCGCCATTTTCACCATCGGGGCTTTTTTGCGCAAAATGGTTCTCAGCTGTCTACACTGGCCCTCTTGCGCAAAAGGGCTTTTTCCCAAATGGGAGAGTCATTGTATTTGCGGAAGAACACTGACAATCTTACATTAGATCATCAGTGTTCTTGCGCAAATTCAAAGCGGACAGCATAGACAGCTGGCAAGTTTTCCCGCAAAAGAGAGCACTTTTGCAGAAAAACTTGCCAGTCTAGATGCAGCCAGTATGTATAAATTCAGATAATATCTAAGGGTATGTCTACACTACAAAGTTAGTTCGAACTAACGGACGTTAGTTCGAACTAACTTTAATAGGTGCTACACTAGCGCTCCGCTAGTTCGAATTTGAATCGAACTAGCGGAGCGCTTAGTTCGAACTAGGTAAACCTCATTTTACGAGGACTAACGCCTAGTTCGAACTAGCTAGTTCGAACTAAGGGCTGTGTAGCCCTTTAGTTCGAACTAGTGGGAGGCTAGCCCTCCCCAGGTTTCCCTGGTGGCCACTCTGGCCAACACCAGGGAAACTCGTCTGCCCCCCTCCCGGCCCCGGAGCCCTTAAAGGGGCACGGGCTGGCTACGGTGCCCGTGCCAGGTGCAAGCCTGCCAGCACCCAGCTAGCAGACCCTGCACCTGGCACGGCACAGAGCCACCCACCCGATGCCCCCCAGCCCACCCCCTCTTGCCGGGACCAGGCTGGCGGCTCCCGGGAGCTTGCCCTGGACCGCAAGAGGCGGGCACCTTCCTGGGCTAGTGCGGACATCGTGGACCTCATCCACGATCTCCGCACTAGGCACAGGAAAGTGGCCGTCTAGGGCAGGAGAGCTGCCAGCCTGGCCACCCAGGAGCAGGTGTGCATGAAAATCAAGGGGGTCCACTGAGACCCCCGACACTGAGCCCTGAGCTTACAATGGCCATCCTGGGTCAGACCAAAGGTCCATCTAGCCCAGTAGCCTGTCTGCCGACAGTGGCCAACCCTAGGGACCCTGGAGGGGATGGACCGAAGACAGTGACCAAGCCATTTGTCTCGTTCCATCCCTCTCCAGCCTTCCACAAACTTTGGGCAGGGACACCACTCCTACCCCCTGGCTAATACCACTCCATGGACCCAACCTCCATGACTTGATCTCACTTCCCTTTCAACTCTGTTCTAGTTGTAGCCTTCTCAGCCTCCTGCAGCAAGGAGTTCCGCAGGTTAACTATTTGCTTTGTCAAGAAGAACAACTTTCTCTTACTAGTTTCAAGCCTGCTACCCATTCCTTTCCTTTGGTGTCCTCTAGTCCTTCTTTATGGGAACTCAGGAAGAACTTTTCTGAATGCACCCTCTCCACCCAACCCCTGCTTTTAGAGACCTCTATCCTGTCCCCCCTCCGTCTCCTCTTTTCTAAGCTGAACAGTCCCAGTCTCTGTAGCCTTTCTTCATCTGGGACCTGTTCCCAACCCCTGATCATGTTAGTTGCCCTCCCTTCTCCCAGCCTTTCTCTTCCCCCCCCACCTCCTTTTCCCAGTCTCCCCCAGTTTTTTCAATAAAGACAGAGTCAATGTTGGAAGAAACGTTATCTTTATTTTGTACATCAATAAGAAGGGGGGCTAGGGAAGGGTAAGTGGAAGGAGGTGAGGGAGGAATGGGGTACGAGCCCCCGATGGGGAAGACTGGGCTGGCTCTGTGGGCTTCTGGGGGTGGAAGCTCTCCTGCAGCCCCCCAATTACCCTCTCTCCCCAGATGGCAGCCTGCGGCAAGTGCAGCCGGGCTGATGGCCGAGTGGTGTGATGTGCCCAGTGTGGGTACTCCGGGCACTCCAAGCCAGAACTTCTTTGCAAGCGGGGCACCCCTTAGAACTGTGTGTCCGGGGTGGGGGTCGGGACCCTTTAAGCGCAGCCCTCGGCTAGCCTGAGACAGCATCTCCACGCTCTAAGTCCTCCTCTGATGCCCTGCCGGCACTGCTTCCGGCCATCATTAAGCCCTGTTCAGAGTCCACTCAATGTGGACTTGCTAGTTCGAATTAGCGAAACGCTAATTCGAACTAGTTTTTAGTTCTAGACGCGTTAGTTCGAATTAGCTTAGTTCGAATTAACTAATTCGAACTAAGTTAGTTCGAACTAGCGCTGTAGTGTAGACGTACCCTTAGAGATGTGGCTTTACAAAATCAACAGGAAAATATGTATCTTTAGACTAAGGCTATATATCTTAATATATCTTTTAAAAATTGCCATGAATTTTCTTAGATTGAGTTCCTGAAATACAGGGATTTAAAATGCTGGGAAAAAGTGCTATGTAGCTATATTGCAGGAAACTTATACAGCAGAAATAGATGCCAAGAGAATTAAGATAGTGTGAGTAGGTGTTGAGTATCAGTCACTATTGAATTTTAAGATCAGAGGCATCTTAATTCGTAAAAGTGAAACTTTTCAATGTATACAGTCTTGGCTTGATCTTGAAGAAAGTTATGTTCTTTTTGAAAATTGTTTCAACTCCCCCCCCCCCCCCCCAAGTTAATTCTAGAAAGCATTTACAATCCAAGTAAAGGTAATTCTGAATTTTCCAAAGACATTGAAGTTGTTCTGCTAGATGATATTTCTGCTCAATGGGAGAAAGTGATGTACAGAGAGAGAATCCAGGGTCCTAAAGAAAGAAGGACATGAAAACAGCAAAACAAGGACTTTAGACTTGAGAAAAGTGGATTTCTACCAATTTGGAGAAACAGTAGGCAGGCTCCCATGGAAAGACGAATTAGGATGAAAAGGCGTTTAAGGGGGCTGGCAGTCCCTAAAAGATGTCACTAGAGGTTCAACATCAAGCTATTCCAATGCTGAGGGAATATAGGAAGAGCTTCAGAGGGTCTATGTAGCTGCCCAGGGAGCTTTTCAACTATCTAAAACCCAAACCATACAGGAAATGGAAGGACACATCACTGAGGAAGCGTATGTGTGACAAGCACAAGCATTTATGGACAAAACCTGAGCAGCCACGCCAAAGAATGAGTCACAGCTGCACCGAGTGTTAGAGGCAACAAAAGACATCAGGGCTGGGTTGGGCTTCCCGCTCCAAGAAGAAGGTGCACTGCTAACAGAAGATAATATGAAGGCAGAGCTGTTTGTTCTCTGCCTATTTTGCTTCGGACGTCTCACAACAAATGACGTGTGACCCAGCCAAGTTGCCACACATAATAGAAAGGGGGGGATGCGGCCTGAGATAAGGAACAAACACATCAGAGAGCTTCTGACCAATGTGAATGAATTCAAGTCGGTGGGTCTGGATGCTATTCACCCCAGCGTGGTGAAGGAATAAGCCACGGAAATCTTGGATTCACTGGCACTAACAACTAACTGATGGAGAGGTCCTGGAAGCCTGGGGATGAGCTAACACAGAGCCCATCTTTAAAAAGGAGGAAAGGGAAAAGTAGAGGAACCACGGGCCAGCTGTATTAGCTTACCAGGCTAGGCTGGCTCTAGCGTATCAGACATTCAAACTGTGGGCACCTTGGGGAGAAAGGGGTTATCATTAACAACGAGCAGAGATAACACCAAACCAGCTGGTTTCCTTTTCTGCCAGGTTAACTTCTTTGAGGGAGCAAACAACCGTGGTTGACAAAATATATTGGACTTCAGCAAGGCTTTTGGTGGTCTCATGTGGCATTCTGATAGAGAAGCTGGAGCAACATGGACGTGGCAGAACAACCATTAAGGGGACACAGAACTGGTGAGACCACCACAAACAAAGTGTAACGACTGGAATTATGCCAGTCTGGAGGGAGGGCCCAAGGGGGCTCCCCCAGGGATCTGTTCTAGGTTATTCCTACAACCCAGCCATTAATAAACATATGAGAGAGCATCTTGATCCAACAGACAGACAGCACAAAGCTGGGAGGGCAACCACCACTTTGGAGGATACTGCTAGAATTCAAAGGAGCTTGAGAAATAGGAGAGCTGGACTATAAACCAACTGAACCTCAGCCCAGACCAACGCCAGCCCTGTGCTGTGGCAGGAGAGGAGAGGTGAGGTATTTAAGCCCTGGGATGATTAAGGCAAGGTTACTACAGGTAATTGGAGCACCTGGAGCCAATCAGGGCTCCACATAAGCCCTAATAAAACCCTTCTGCTTCAGCTGGGCAGAAAGGCGGGAGGGGAGAAGAGTTAGCTGGAGTGTGGGAAAGACTGAGGGCTACCCTGCTTTAAGGGGGAGAGGGCAAGCAGCCTGCAAAGCTGATGAGGCTGGGATCCCTTCCCACACTCTTGTTCCCCAGAGCACAAGCAGAGCCTCCAATGCTCAGGAAGAGGGGCTGGGGGTGGCCCTGTGACTAAGAAAACCAAATCCAGCATAGGCGAGTGCTTGCTTGGTAGCAGCCCAGCTGGGCAGGGTGGCAGATCCAACCTCAAAAGGAGACAGTGATGTGATGCTGGTGCAAGTTCAGCTGTGTTACCAGAGGCCTAGCCTGCAAGCCAGGGGAGGTGAGAGCAAGGCTCGGCTCGGCTCTGCACTGGTGGGACCTGAGCTAGAGCACTGGGTTCAGTGGTGGCCACCAGTGTGTAGACAGGATGTACAGACCCTGGGAAGGCTTCAGAGGTAGGCAGCACAGACGGCCAAAGGGATGGGATGCAGGCCTTCCAGACTGGCCAGGCCCAGTTTCTGCAAAGGAGGACGTGAAGGGGTGATATGATGACAGTCTTCAAATATTTGAAAGGCTGACACAAAAAAAGATTGAGAAGCTGTTCTCCCTTGCCGCAGAGGGTAGGACAGTGGGCAAACAGTGCATTCAAACTACAGCATACTCCATGGGGGAAATGCCAGTCCTTTTCTGTGTGTTGGGAAAATGAGCGATGGTATGCCGTTACAGGCTGAACCGTCACAAAAAAAAGCACTGCCTGTAATACTGGGATGAAAGGGGGATACTACACTGGACAGACATCTGGACGAAACACACATGAGCACCTCCCCTGTGATACTGAGCACCCCTATTCACCCCTCCCCCCACAAAATCTGTCTTGTGAGGTTGGGATGGGTTTGATCACAGTATGCTGATCATGCTAGCGCTTCCTGCCTTCTGGGGCTCCCCATTGCCCTGTCCTACTGGGCCAGAAGCTCTGGTCTTCCCCGGCCAAGGCCCAGAGCTGGAGTTAGCACCCTGCTGGAGAGCAAAGCTGAAGCAATTCAGCTCTGGGAGGGCTCAGCTGGAAGGGTTCAGCACCCAAAAAAAAGACTAAAACCCCCAATCCATCTTACTCTAGTTTTACACAAAGTTGTCTAGGTTTGGGGCAATGAAAGGGGGCAGTGCAGAGTGCTTGCTCCCCCTCCCATGTCACAAAGTGTTTTTTACTGAGTACAAAAAGCAGGATGCAAGTGGTTAGAAGTGAAAACAGATCAAAGGAAACTGCTAAATTAAAACAAACAGAAATGCCAGCTTGTCCTGATCCACGAAGAAAATTATTTCCTGCAAATTCTTACCCTACACAGCTGTTCTAGTCATAAGCAGCCTCCTAGCTTGCACTCAATCCTTCCCCCTGTTCAATCTTAGATTTCCCAGCAGGCATTTTAGGTGGCAATTGGGAGGTTCTCCTGGAAACTGCCCCTGTTGTTTGGTTTCTTCCCTTGATATCCTTTTCACGCATGGCAGGAGTTCTTGGTGCTCAGTTCAAACTTTTCTCACCTTCAGTGGAAAAGTACAGTAGTAGTTGGTTTGAATACTGAGCCACTAAGTTCCTAAAGTGTCCCTAATGGGCCTCTTTAGCACAGTTAGAATTAAAACCAGATTCATGCTTCATATTTCTACCTTCACATACAAGAATGATACATGCAAAAAAAAATTAGATCTACAACTTCAGCAGATTGTAACTTTGAAATCGACATGTTACATGATGCATTTTGCATAAAGCGTCTTTGAGTTATGCATATTCATATTCATATTCATATTCATAAGCCAATCTTCATAAAGCATGGGGGCCATGACAGAGGTATCATTTGAAATCTAATAACTCACTGCTCATTAATATTCTTGCATGATGTGTTCACAGGTTGTGTCCAAAGGGCACGGAGGTAGGCGGAAGTGTTTAAACCAGCCTTTTCAGGGGGCTTGTCATAAACAGGTTTTCTTTACATGGGGGAATGTGTATTTAATTCTCCTTCCAGGCTAGTGTGCAGGTAAAGATAATATAGGCCCCTTTTTACTTATTAAGCTAACAAGTGGGAGAAGAACAAGCATGGAGATTCCTTCCCCACCAGACTTGAATAAACATTTCAAAGGTGTATTAGGCTATAAAGACAGCGGGAGGTCTAAATTTCAGGTGATAAGCAATGGAATCAACTGATGATATACAACATTACCATATTACAAAAATGCTTCAATTGAGACCTTTTCTGAAAGTTGTTAAACTGGTGGGGGGCTACGTCTACACTGGCCCCTCTTCCGTAAGGGGCATGTAAATTTCAGCAGTCGTCGTAGGGAAATCCGCGGGGGATTTAAATATCCCCCGCGGCATTTACATAAAAATGTCCGCCGCTTTTTTCCGGCTTTTAAAAAAGCCGGAAAAGAGCGTCTAGACTGGCCCCGATCCTCCGGAAAAAGTGCCCTTTTCCGGAGGCTCTTATTCTTACTTCAAAGTAAGAATAAGAGCCTCCGGAAAAGGGCACTTTTTCCGGAGGATCGGGGCCAGTCTAGACGCTCTTTTCCGGCTTTTTTAAAAGCCGGAAAAAAGCGGCGGACATTTTTATTTAAATGCCGCGGGGGATATTTAAATCCCCCGCGGATTTCCCTACGACGACTGCTGAAATTTACATGCCCCTTACGGAAGAGGGGCCAGTGTAGACGTAGCCTTCGTGAATCTCTTTTTGAACGATCTCTATTATCATAATAGAAAGAATTATGGATACACGTGGCTGCGTCTAGACTAGCATGATTTTGTGGAAATACTTTTAACGGAAAAGTTTTTCCGTTAAAAGTATTTCCGCAAAAGCGCGTCTAGATCGGCACGGATGCTTTTGCACAAAAAGTGCTTTTGCGCAAAAGCATCCGTGGCCAGCCTAGACGCGACTTTGCAGAAGAAAGCCCCGATCGCCTTTTTAGCCATCGGGGGGTTTTTGCGCAAAACAGTTCTTCCCTGTCTACACTGGCCCTCTTGCACAAGTATTCTTGCACAAGAGGGCTTTTTCCTGAGCGGGAGCGTGAAAGTATTTGTGCAAGAAGCACTGATTTTGTACATTACAAAGTCAGTGCTCTTGCGCAAATTCAAGCGGCCAGTGTAGACAGCTGGCAAGTTTGGCGCAAAAGCAAGTGCTTTTGTGCAAAATCTTGCCAGTCTAGATGCATCCATGGGCATTGGGCTTTTGTATCTGTAAGCAAATGAAGGGTGAAATGAGTTTCCTCCAGGTCAGGGGGAAAGGAACTATCTATCACCAAAGAAATTAAGCAAGGTGGAATCAAAACAACGGAGGGTCTATTTACATAGAAATCAAGAGGGATGGGAAGCCCCCAATTAGGAAAAAACAGCATGAAGAATTGAACACTGGATGATATGAGCAAGGACAGAGTCCATTTGTGGCCTCCAGGACTAGACGGATACAAGGGAAGAAGAGAGCCGTTGAAAGCCGAGAAAGGGGTGTCCTTCCATTGAATGGGGTGGGGGTTTGAAGTCTCTGTAAACTGACAATAGGTGAGAAACCATCCTGAACAAAACAAATATCTTACTACATTCAGATTTTAGCTCTGAGATATAGGCTTTCATTTTTATTGGCTTGCAACACTTGCTAACTTTGTTCCTTTTGCTTGGCATCACTTAATCTCGTCCCGATTGCTAAAAATGGGTTTATTTTTACTATAAACCAAGTCAGTTCTGTGCTTTAATGAAGGAGTATGTATTAACTCAATTAAGTTAATAAACTCTGGTGTGATTTGTGTGTCTTCTGGGAACTTATTCTTTTTCTGAACTGTCCAGAGACATTGCAGAGCATATGGTTTTGGGGGAAGTTAGGACCAGAAGTCTGTTGGGGTCACCTTGTTGTTTGTAACTAAGAGCATGTCTACATGAGGAAACTATTTAGAAATAACTAATATCGATTTAATAACTCCCAAAATAACAAAATCGAACTAGCGTGTCCTCAGTACAGGGAAGCCTCGAAATTATTCCAAGGTAGACCCCATTAATGTGGACACACTACCTCGGACTTAGAGCCACAGGAAGCACTGGGGAGGAATTAGTTCGAATGACTCTGAGGAGTCGTTATTTTGAAATAGCGGTTCCAGAGCGGCCTCACTCCCGCTATTTTGAAATAATTCTTATGAAATTAGTGTTATTCACTGGCAGGAGAACGGATTTCAAAATAAGCAGCCCGTTATTTCGAGATAATGCGCTTGGTCGTGTGGACGCTCCACTTATTAATTCAACTTAAGAGAGGTTATTTAGAAATAAAGCCCTAGTGTCGACTAGGGCTAAGTCTGGTGGGAGTGGGTCTCTGGGTTGTACATGGGATGCTGGGGTCACAGTTGTTGAACTAGGGCTATCCAGTACACAGACCAGCCCGCTTGTGGGCTGGTTGTGAGCATCCAATGGTAGAAATCACAGCAGGAAACACTTTGAGGCACACAGGATTGCAGGGCAAGTGATGACAACCCCTCACTGGTCGGCCCTGTACCCCAAGCCCTGCCACATCCTGCCTTCACCAATAGGCCCCAGCCCATTCCCCCACGTATACTCCCTGCTAAACTTCCTCGGTCTTCAAGCTCTTCCCTCCAGCCCCCCGTACCTGGCTCTTCACAGCCTTCCCCGTGCTGTCACGCCGGCACCGCAGTGGTATGCGCAGAGCACAGCGGAGCAGCTAGAGACAGGCCCAGGCATAAAACAACAATGAACATTTTCGGAAATAGTTGGGCTTGGTCAAACTGTAGGGACGAATTTTCCCAAGTGTTCTGAGGAGGATTTTCAAAGTGGTAACTCTTCTGTCAGAGCGAAGCAAGGACGGGGCCCGGGCTGAGTGTGGGTCTACACTGAATGCTGGGTGTGTGTCTGCAGTACAGGTAACCATCTTACCTGAGCTGCCTTTCATCTAGCTAACTGGGCTCCCAACAGCGGTGAAGCTGAGTCTGCACAGGCTGCCCAGTCCCACCCAGGACCTTGGGGATGTTGCAGCTGGCTGGTCTTTGCTGAAGTCTGTGTTGCCATGGTTTCACTGCGATTGGTACCCAAGATTAATTAAAGCTAGCTTGCGTGTGGGTACACATGCTGCAGTCACACCTCTGATTGCACAGCAGACATGCCCTCAGTGACACCAACACTAGCCTTCGCTGTGAGGTACCGAATTTCTGTCAGGCTTGAGGAGCAGATGGTTATGCTTAACACAGCAAGTGCAAGTTCCTCTCCTTGTCTGAGGCGGTGAAGGGGAATCAAGTGTACAAGATTAAAGCACTGTCCTGATTTTATGCTAGAGGAAGCCAAGAAAATGTGAGGAAAGTGGGCCATGTTTTAAAAACATGACAGAATTGAAGTGTTTCCTATAAAAAAAATATTGCCCACCCTGCTGCCTTAACAGAGGGGTGATGGTGCTTGTGCTCCCCCTGGAGTGCCCTTTATCCTTTGTGCCTTCCTTCCTGGGGTGCTGGCTCTGTGCCTGGGGGAGGGGAGGATGGAGCCCTCAACTTCATGCACCTGGGGGGCCATTGTGCCACTGGAGGAGCCCTCCAACCTACTTCTTGTCACAGGCCCCCTTATCCTTCCTACCTTCCAAGTGTGTCAACCCTATCCCTCGGGAGGTTGGTGGTGGGTTTCCCCAGGGCCTGTCTCCGAGCAAGGCCTGTCTCGGGCCTGTCTCCGGGCAAGGCCCCTTTGCCATTCTATTCCAACTGGGGTTGACAGGTGCTCCCTGCCTTACACTGAGGTGTCCCAACAGGACCCCAACCTGGCCAACCGCCAGCACCGAGACTGGGCTTCCTCTCCCAGGACACTGACTAGTGTGTGACAGCTGCGGCATGTTGCCATGCAGCTCTCCAAGGCAAAGACCTTTCTCCGAAAGACAAAAGCATGACAGAGAAAAAGCCCTTGGAAATCCCTGCACCCTTACCGCAGATTCCCCACATGGCCAGCCTTCCACCTGGAACGCGCCGTAAGCCCCTCCCTCCTCAACTCACCCTCCGAGCGCTCTCTCCAGCTGCCCCTTGCTTCCGGTTTCTTCTCCTTATAGCCACCCTCAGTATCTTGTGAGCCCTGTGATTGTCACCCTGCTGCTCACCATCCCCCGCCTCTCCCCACACACACACACACACACACACACCAGACAGTGAATTTGCCCTCAGCTGCTGATAGCTCCCTGTCACACTGCCCCCTGGAGCAGAACATAACCACACACAGACCAGCCATGGTCCCCACGGGCACTGTCCGGTGTTGCCGTATCTGGTGCACTAGCTTCCTACCACAGCTCTGCTCTTCCTGCAATAGGGAAAGCTCTTCATTCTTTCCCCCCTCCCCCCCCCCGGCCACAGGAGGCCAGGTACGGGGACTCCTCGCCCCTCCGTCTGGGTGGGGATGGATACCAGCTGGAAGAAACCCTCTTTACCGTCGTAGGGCTGCCGGGGAAGGTGAGGGAAGAGGAACAGGACCTGTTCAGCTGTTTCTGCTCCCTCCTTCTCCCTCCCTGACTGGTATCACTCATCTCTCTCCCTCCTGCTCCACCAGAACTTTCGTCAGCTCCTGAAGCTGGAAGGGCAGGACACTGCCAGCCTCCTTAGCCGGCCTGAACATTTCTCAGAGTCTTCTCTCACCCTAGCCAGAACGGCTGCAGTAGGTTTCAGAGTCACCACCCTTTCAGTGAAGTGGTGAGAGTCAGCTAATAGGCACATAGTGTTGGCCAGGATTGGGATACACTGGTAGAGCCGTTGGTGGGTGTCCCAGGATCTGAACAGTATGTGGAGTGGAAGATCTGGACTGAGAGAGTTAACAGATGTGCCCAAGGAGTGCAGCTAGAATGGCTTACACACAAAACACAAACACAAATACAGTTCCTCAAACTCTCACCCATTGCTGCAAAGGTGGCATGAGGTTACCAGCCTGTGGCAGATGGAATTTCTGTTTCATGAAGGAGTTTGAAATCCATCTGCATTCTGATTTGGAATGACACCTGGAAATTTCAAAATTTTCTACAAAAAAAATCCCCCCCATCCCCACCCCCACCCCCAAATCATTACAGGTCCAAGGACATGTTTTGTAGAAAGACTAGGAGAGCGAAGGAATGTTTTATTGGGCTAATTTCTGGTAGTGAGAGAGACAAACTTTAGTGCTATGCAGAGCTCTTCAGGTCCAATGTGGACCTTCATCCTGGGACTGGCACAGCTACAACACCACTTCTTTCAATTAATCAATTCATTCATTCATTCATTTGAAAGTATTTTACCCCACCTCTCTATTCAAAATAAACTTCTTTCAGTTCTGACTTTTATTTTACACAACACAATGCAATGCGCATTTCCAAAAAAAGTCAAAATGGAAAGTCATTTTGGAAGGAAAATTTGAAATGTTTGCTTCTGAAATTGAGGAAACACATTTTTTTTCCCAGCTTTATTTTCCCTCCAAATGAAAGTTTAGCAAAATGGACACAACTTCATGAAGCATTTCAGTTCTGAGCAAACTGTAATTTCCAGCAGAAAATGATTCCATCAAAGAATTTCTGACCAGCTGGACTGTACAGGAATGTGGTCTGTGAAACGGGGGCATTCAATTCCAGATCTAATCCACCCCAAGGACTTAGAAATTATGGCTACTGCTGCTCGGCAGAGTAACAGATCAAATTCTCTTTTAAATTAAATGTCAAAATGTGTTGACTCAAGGTAAATGTTGAGGAGAGAAAATCCCAAATTCAATATTCATTTGGAGAATAAGAGAAACCGAAATAACACTTGAGGACATGCATTATTAATCAGTGCTTTATGTAATGACATTTCACAAGAGCTTCTGGGGTCTTCTGTCCTCAGTGATCAGTCTCAATTCTGCTGTTGCTTCAACCATCTGATCAAGGAGAAGACCAGCAGGAACAACTCCACAGAAGATGGCATCAGTCGTAGCAAGTGCAAAGAGAAAGGAAACAAAAGCTGAGCAACTGGTAAGCTCTAGCCAGATTTGCCAATACACAAAGGACAAAAGGAAAGCAATGGGAAAGGAAGTCTGAGTCAATATTAGAGTTATTATACTGTGCAGCCCCATGCAAGAAAGTAGAACAAAAGTGCTACTTATTGCTAGCACCATCTGGAACTGGGGATGCTGTCAGTGCAGAAAACATCTTTCATTATAGTTATCTGAACTGGTTGGTTTCAGATATAAAAAGGGGGAAAACATTTTTCTTCCCTGATTGTGTGTGTGCCCTGTGATTTATATTCTTTACGGCATTTTTATGAGCTTCTGTAGCACATCATAGAGTGTAATAACAGCATGGTAATTGTGTTGGCTGAATGTCCTGGCACTTAATTATAATCCTGTCATTGTCATTTGCCAGCTTGTCTAACAGAATAACCTTGCCATGTGGCTGACATCCAAGTTAAAAATAAAGGGAAAAGAAAAAACGAAAGAAAAATGGCAAGGGAAAAAACAAACAAGTGTTGTGTCAATAGAGGAGACATATGCTTGAAAAGTCTGTGACGATATTCTAAAGACACACAGCTTGCTGGAGCTGTGTTCATGGCATCTTTAGACTGCTTACCTGAGAGTCATGTCCACAAGAAGGACATTCTGAGATTCAAACATGCTAAATGGATGTTTGGATTCAAAGCTTTCCTTTTCCTTTTCCTTTTCCTTTTCCTTTTCCTTTTCCTTAATCCTACTAGAATCTTTTCAGTTCCAGGCCAGCTGAAGCCAAGTTTCAGCTTCTGGATCATGCAAAGTCCTTCCCTCTACAAATAGGGTTTGTTCCATTTTTCTTTCCATGTTGAGGAGCTACACATCCTTGAAGCCTTGAAATAGCTTCTGTCCATGAAAATAACCAACACATGCCACAGAAGGGAAAGCCTGATTACAGTGAACTTCAAAAGTTCTCAGAAAAAAAAGACTAGACTGCAAGGTTGGGAATTTTAATACTTAGTGCTTGGTATTTGTTGAGTACCAGAGGGGTAGCCGTGTTAGTCTGAATCTGCAAAAGCGACGAGGAGTCCTGTGGCACCTTTGTCAGCCGACGGTCAGGGCAGTGTGTGTGTGTATGCTTCCGAGAAAAGGTTTAACGTCCGTGTCTTTACTGCTAGGACCGGGGTCCCGTCGCAGAGGGTGGCCAGCAGGCCAACAGACGCCCCGTTATATAGAAAGAGCTTATTACACCTTAGATTTTAACTGCTAGAACACAGGGGTTCCTTCGCAGCGGGCAGCCTGGGAAAGGCTGGAAAGGTGCCCCAACGGATCTTGTCACCTGGGAGTGACACAGATCCAAACGCCCAAGCTCTCCTTATGTCTGTCCCTTTTATGACCGGCTGAAGTTCTTTTAAATTGTGCTTGGTTCTGTTACAGCAACTGAAGGAGTCAGGTTAAAGCTTAAACAGTTACAGGTTTATTAAAAGACTTATAAAAGCATATGGTTACAATGGCTATTGCTCTATTTCTTAAATGCTAACAAATACAGATTTTAAAAATGGTTACAAAGAAAATAAAGATAGAAAATAGAAATAATGGTACCAAGTGACAGCTTAATCTTTAAAGAGCTCTAAGTCTATGTATATATATACTTAAACAAAGGACCACATCCAGGTACAATTTTTACCCCTTTCTGTGCCTCTCGACTCCAGCGTGTCAGGCCAGGGCCGGTCTCTCAATTCCTAGGAAAGACGAATACGAGGTGGGCGTCCCCTTGGAACCTCGGGAGATCAAACACCAAACCCGACCAGCAGATAGATGGTAGATTGACACTCAAAGAGAATGCGCTGCTGGACCTATCTTTATACCCCTAGGGGCCCGTATTCTCTTTCTTATCTAAGATGCCGAATTCTACTGGTCCGTTTTGTGGCGCCAGTTCTTACAAGCAAGTTTCAAGTTAATTTACACTTGCAAGAGAGATAACTAAATTGTGAGCACTAGACATTTTTTTTACTGGGCGAGAGATTCCTCCCCCCGCGGATGGATGTGTGTTCATATCAATATGGGTTTGAGTCAAGGGCACTCCTTGGCAGCCTCTTGGTCAGCAATTGGCGTATCTCTGTTTACAGCCATTCACGGTCACACAGCCTGGGCCTTCTGCTCTGTGTGCCCTGTATGCTCCAGGCAAGCAAAAATGGATGTTACAAGGGGGGGTTTCTGTCTGGCTACAACCTTATAGACTAACTGAAGTGTTGGAGCATAAGCTTTCGTGGGCAAAGACCCACTTCGTCTGATGCATGTCTTTGCCCACGAAAGCTTATGCTCCAACACTTCAGTTAGTCCATAAGGTGCCACAGGACTCCTTGCTGGTATTTGTTGATTCCTTTATATTCATCCATCCAGCAAATAATCAGTGGCCAAGAAGACAACCGATCAGACAAGCCAGCCTATGTCAGTGAAATCTGGCAAGTCCAATATTAGTTTATCTGGTTCCCTCAGGGTATTCGATACATCACAGACCAAGAACAGGAAACCTCAAGTGTAGAAGAGCTAATCTGCAAGCCAAGAACAGAACAGCAGAGTAATCAGTACATTGGAAAGCCACCACACTTGGAAGGTTTCCTAAAGAAGCTGAGGGAACTGCTCTCAGAGGTGGTGTAGAAATTCTCGAGGTGCACAACTTCAACAGGTGTACAGACAACAGCCAGGGGGAAATGGAACATCAATTCTACGGGAAATTATGTTTTTTCCAACTTTGTTTTTATTCCAAATTGGAACAAAATGTTTCAATTCCTCATAGAACAGAGTTTCAAAAATATTCAAATCAGAACCACCAATGCATTTGGTTTCAATAATGTTAGCACATCGGAGGTGGGCAATAATTTTGGAAGGGGGGGGCCTCTTCACAAATGTTGGAAGTGGCTGCGGGCCGACCCAGAAGAGGCGGGGTTGAGAACGATCCTGCTGGGTATGGTGACCTTACTTTCTGAACCAGCTGCAGCTGGTGAGAACAGTTTAATTTAAATTATGAAACAGGTTAAGCGTTTTAACTTTCTCATGTTAGTTTATCAAACTTCATTTTAAATTAAGTAAAATAATATGTCCAGCACGAAAGGTTTCAGTGTTTTCTTTGTTTAGCGGAGGAGTTGGGAACCCTTTTTGGGTCGAGGGAGGCAGGAAGCCAGAGTCAGCGGCGCCTCCGGGGCTAGCCCCAGACCACGTGGCCACGGAAGCAGCGCCTCAGGAGCTGATCCTGTTGAGGAGCCTCAGCCCCAGTGACGCCTCCTCTTCAGCGGCAACGTAGGAGGTGGAGGGGTGGGGCTGATCTCTTTCCCCCGGGAGGGGCCTGTAATTAGGGACGGGACCTGTAACTGCCTCACGGGCCGGATCAAAGCCCAAGGCGGGCCAGATCTGGCCTACTGAGAGGCCTTTGCCCTCCCCTGCAGCACATCAGAATATAAAATATAGGCTGTGTCTAGACTGACAAGTTTTTCCACAAAATCATCGGCTTCTGTGGAAAAACTTGCCAGCTGTCTACACTGGCTGTTTGAATTTCCGCAAGAACACTGACGATATCATGTAAGATCATCAGTGTTCTTGCAGAAATACTATGCTGCTCCCGTTTGGGCAAAAGCCCTCTTGCGCAAATCATTTGCGCAAGAGGGCCAGTGTAAACAGCACAGTACTGTTTTCCGCAAAAAAGCCCCGATCGCGAAAATGATGATCGGGGCTTTTTTTGCGGAAAAGTGTGTCTAGATTGGCACGGACGCTTTTCCGCAAAAAGTGCTTTTACGGAAAAGCATCCTGCCAATCTAGATGCGCTTTTCCGAAAATGCTTTTAACGGAAAACTTTTCCGTTAAAAGCATTTCCGGAAAATCATGCCAGTGTAGATGTAGCCATAGTACCTCAGAGAGGCAGCCGTGTTAGTCTGTGATTTCAATAATAACGAGTAGTCCTGTGGCACCTTAGAGACTAACAAAAATAGATCTAGTAGATAATAGTGGTCAA
The DNA here is from genome assembly GCF_052426305.1 of Pelodiscus sinensis. NCBI lineage: Eukaryota > Metazoa > Chordata > Testudines > Trionychidae > Pelodiscus > Pelodiscus sinensis. The sequence goes on along the minus strand of NC_143068.1, from coordinate 729,408 downwards.
ATATAAAATATAATACAATATATTAAAATATCCCAACATAAGTGAAAACTATAATGAAATGATAGTCAAAACAAAGTATTCTCATGAAAATGAGACAGCAAAATCATTTGTTTTGATGCTTTTCTGTCTACCATTTCATTGAAATCACATTTCCATTTCAACAAATTTTCATTTTACAAAGGAAAATTCTGTCAAATTTTTCTTGACCAGCTCTAACTCAGGCTCAAAACTCCTCATTTATCTTTTCTACTGCAGGTTTCTCTCACGCAGTTTCTGAAATGGCTCATGTATGACCCCATGTACCAGATCTGATTCCCCTTATCTCCAAGCAAGGAGATCCTACTATCATGGCCTGTCTTTGGAAGCTCAGAGACCAAGCTTCTAAATGCTAAAAAGAAATAAAACTCTTATGTAGTTATGCGGCCAAACCACAGAAGAACTAGTGACACATTCCAGCCAGTCACTGACTAAGCTGATAAAGTTGTCACCACCAACAACTTGACACCTTCACAAGAAATGAGAATGAGTGGCAAAACTCACCAGACCTAATTATTCTACAATACATTGTAAATCTGTAACCTGAGATAAGGTAAAATATGCAATATATAATAGTTGCAAAAAAATGGCTAAATTGTTATGTTAACAAACACAATAAAAAACAAAGGTAGATGGTATCAGAGGGGTAGCCGTGTTAGTCTGAATCTCCAAAAGCAGCAAGGAGTCCTGTGGCACCTTATAGACTAACCAAAGTGTTGGAGCATAAGCTTCAGTTAGTCCATAAGGTGCCACAGGACTCCTTGCCGCTTTCAAAGGTAGATGGGTAAAAGCCTGTGCTGATGAGTCTCCATTGCTTTGCAACAGAGAATTCCTCCTTTCCTCAGAACGCCACACTCTTCTGGCCTCTCCTTGTAAGGTTTGGTGTGGTGTATGAAGGCACGGACTCCGGCCGGTGCACGCACGAAATCGTTTTATTGCAAGATTACAACTATCTTTATACCCTCTCAAACTTCCCAAAAGTCCACATCCTGCTTTTCATAAACTGTGCTTCTTCACAGTCCCAAACACGGCATTCTCGAAGGTCGTTGACTCAGGCAGATGTTGTTATTGTTGGCTCAGGACTCTTGCTTGGTTTCATCCTTGGGATGCCCTGTCACGTGGCCAAAGCACTATATTTGTTGATTCTCTACAGTTTGGGACGTCAGTGGCTTCTTTTATCCACATTTCAAACTGGGATTTATCTCACTCCTGAAAATGTGAAGAGTAAGAAAATTAGAGCCCTCCCCAGCACTACACGCTCTGTGACTTTACCACACAGGGAACGCTGAGGAGCAAGGATGCAGTGTTTGGAGTGATAGCAACTGCATAAAAACAGTTCTAAGGGGTTTGCATCTGTTCTCTTCCTGGTGACTCTGGTTACGGTAAGGAACGGAATTTGGAGTTAAAAAAGGAATAACAGGAATAGGAGCCATACTGGGATCTAGGCAATTGGTTTCAGGTGGCCCTTGTGAACACACAGTCACTTTGAATTCGATTTTTCCATTTGGAGAGAGACCTGCTGAGAACCCTCCGGGTGGGAATGGAAGTGAATTAACCAAATTTGTATCTTTCCTATTCTCCTCTCTCATGTCTGGCCACATCTTTTCTGAATTTGGATGTGTGTTCTTGTCTCTCTGAGTAGCAAAAATAGGTCCTACGACCCACCGGTTGGATAGATGGTGGAGAGTGCAGAGAGGCAGCCCTTGCAGGGCCGTAGTAAGAGCCAAGCAGATCCACCCAGCACAGCTGAGAGAGCAAAGATTTCTTTTTCGCTCTGTGCAGAAACTCTTTAGAGGTAGAGTCACTATATAAAACTGGATTTTTCATTCAGCAGGAAGGTGACAGGGACAGGTGCTAGGAAAAAGGAGAGAAGCTAGCTCCACCTCTTGGCTAGTGCTACATAATGCTCCCACACACGGGTTTTAGGACGCAAAAGTAATGCCATGCTCCGGAGTGGTTGGTGATAGAATCAGAAAAGCTTAGGGTGGGAAGAGAGCTAAGGAGTCCAACCCACTGCTCAAAGCGGGACCAGCCCCAACCAAATCATCCCAGCCAGAGCTTTGTCACGCTGGGACTTAGAGGGTTTTAAGGATGGAGACTCCACCCCCCTCCCCAGGTAACCCATCCCAGTGCTTCACCACCCTCCAAGTAAAGTCGTTGTTCCTAATATCCAACCTAGCCCTTCCCCACTGCAACATGTGACCATTGCTCCTTGTTCTGCCATCTGCCACCACTGAGAACTGCCTCTCTGCATCCTCTATGGAACCCCTCTCCAAGTAGCTGAGGGCTGCTATCAAATCCCCCCTCATGCTTCTCTGTGTAGACTAAATAAGCCCAGTTCCCTCTACCTCTGCTAATAAGTTGTGTCCCAGCCCCCTCATCATTTTTGTTGCCCTCCAACATTCACATCCTTTCTGTACTGAGGGGCCCAAAACTGGAGGCCATGTCCAGATGTGGCCTCACCAGTGCCGAATAAAGGAATATTCACTTCCCTAGTTCTGTGGGCAGTGATCCTACTAATGCAGCTCAATGTGCCATTCGCCTTCTGGGCTACAAGGGTGCCCTGGTGACTCACATCCAGCTTCTCATCCACTGTCTCCCCAAGCCCTTTTCTGCACAGCTGCCTACATTTAAGGACTCTAAATTTCCACCTCAGCACCGAATTAGATGTTCTGGTTTCCAAAAGACTTCTCGCCTGGCATCTCCCATTGATTTCTCTGGGATTCCCATGTATATAAAGCTATGCCTGTGCATAATTGGGGCGTTTGTGTGCCCACCTCTCTATTATCAGGGAGCAGCTACACCAGACGTTCCTGCACATGAGCATGAGACCACTTTACCGGCACTTGCTTGTTGTTGTTTCCTATAGAATCATCACCAACGCGCACGCCATGCTGGTCATGATCCATGCAGCCGGCAGGCTGTTTCCAGGATAGAGTCCGAGCGCAGAAAGCTTCATGCTTCTTTATTACCCTTTAGCATGGCTCTTGTGATACTGCACTTCTCAGCTCTCCCAGTTCTCCGCTGAGACCCTGCAACATTCCTGCATCAGGAATTCAAAAACAAAACTGAGCTGTGTTTTCTGGAAGGCAAAAATTGGGGTTCCTCCATCCTCCTCTTCAGCTTGACAAGCAATATTTCACACAGTTCAAGCCTTTGTGATTGGGAATGATCTCATATGGTAATTTCTTCCATTTTCCCTTAAAATAACCCACAAAACATTTTCTACTTCATCTTTAAAAGGTAACTGTGAATTTGACAATTTTTCAATTTTTTGATGAATTTCCAAATACAGGTTGGACCTCCCTGGTCCTGGCACACCTGTGGTCATGCCGGATCACTGATGTTGCAGGACAAGAGAGTTCCGGTTTACAGAGTTTCAGCCTGTAGCAAACGGGGTAAGAGGCACATTCTATCCAGAATTTTCTTAAAATGTGTTCTAAAATTTTTCTACATTCCCAAATCAAAATTTGCCATTTAACACTCCCTGAGTAGTGCCAGCAATACATGGGTTCGTCTAGACTACATGGCTCCGTCGACGGAGCCATGTAGATTTGTTGTTTTGGCAAAGGCAAATGAAGCCGCGATTTAAATGATCGCAGCTTCATTTACATTTACATGGCTGCCGCGCTGAGCCGACAAACAGCTGATCAGCTGTTTGTCGGCTCGCGTGCTAGTCTGGACGTACCCCCGTCGACATCAAAGCCCTTTGTCGGCAGCCCCGGTAAACCTCATCCCACGAGGAATAACGGGGCTGCCGACAAAGGGCTTTGATGTCGGCAGGGGAGCGTCCAGACTAGCGCGTGAGCCGACAAACAGCTGATCAGCTGTTTGTCGGCTCAGCGCGGCAGCCATGTAAATGTAAATGAAGCCACGATCATTTAAATCGCAGCTTCATTTGCCTTTGCCTATGTGTCTAATCTATATGCCTCTGCCGACAGAGGCATGTAGTCTAGACACAGCCCATCAGTCATAAGAATGCCTAGTCTAGGCAAGACAGAATTATAAATTGCAAGGAAGTTCTATTCTTGCCTGCTTTACCTCACATAAAGGAGTTAGTTTCTATATGACCAATGCCTCTTGTAATCTGCTGTGTTTACAGTAGCAACTCTGTTTTGAAGACTGTCAACTCAAATGTTCTCTATCTAGATATTTACCTGATCCTCCTCACCATACTGTCGAGCACCTCACAGTCGTTAATGGAGTTCAATCTTCAGTCCTCTGCGAGAAAGGGAAGAGTTACTCCCAGTTCGTAACTAAGAACGGCCAGACTAAGTCAGAGCAAAGGTCCATCCAGCCCAGTGTCCTGTCTGCCCATAGTGGCCAATGCCATGTGCCCCAGAGGGAATGAACAGAACAGGGAATAATCAAGCAATCCCTCCCCTGTCATCCATTCCCAACCTCTGACAAAGAGAGGTTAGGGACACCATTCCCATGTCTCCACTTGCTGGAGGATTGGTGCTCTGATGATCAATCCTCCGGGGTTCAATATAGTGGGTCTAGTAAAGACCTGCTAAATCAAATGCTGAGAGTGCCCCCATCGGCGTTGGTACTTCTGCGCTATTGCAAGGAATAAGGGAAGTTGATGGGAGCATTTCTTCTATCGACCTCCCACTGTGGGGCTGCCCCAGAAAACCTGTGCAAAGTACGTCGACTCCAGCTACACAATTCATGTAGCTAGAGTTGCAAAACTTGCACTAATTTTCTCTGTCAGGGTAGACCTGCCTAAGGCCTGGGGGACATTAAATGACTTTCCCAAGAACACTCAAAGTTTGATAGACACAGGAATTTGACCTGAAACAAATGCCATCTCCTCTAGAACGCTGATGCTTCTTTCTCTTTTTTTTAAGACCCAGAAGCACTTATTCATGCACTTTCATTATTTATGTGAGTGGTGACATACAAGCCAAGAGGACCACGTACGCAAGTAGAGCTGGGCACATGCATAAGAGTTTGCAGAAATCTACCAGGCTGCCCCCTCCTCTTCTCTTTTCCTCTCCTCACAGACGGGAGACGCTGTGCTTGCAAACACTGTGGTTTATTTAATGTTCCCGTCACTTTTACAGCATCCTCTAATGCAGGGCTACGCAACTTTGGAAGCCCCAGGAGCCACAGTGATACTTATAGCACATGCTGAGGGCCGCAACTTAAGTGTGGTTGTATATACATGCAAATATATATGTAAATCTATGCAAATAGCTTCTTTCACACTGATGGGCATGAATACAAAGCTTAAGGCAAACTACACAACACGCAGGCCCCATGTAAGTCAGTTCTGTTGATATTAATACAATGCAATATTTACCCAATTTCCTCCCATATGACAGCACTTTTAATGAGCAATGACAGTCCAGGAATTTAACTACTAAAACAGAAGACCATTATATTGACTACTTTTTTGTTTTGGCTCCCACCTGCGGGCCATGTGTTGAGCCTCACGTAAACCCAAACTGCACCGTGGGCCGCAACAAACGGGCCACCCCCGGGATGCGTGTTGAGTAGCCCTGCTCTCTTGTGTAATCCCTCAGCCCCACCATTAGACCAGGGAGATCTCCTTTGCTGTAGCTCTCAAAGCCAGCCAACCTCTGCCCTTCCCTCCCCCTTCCACTTCCTTCCTGTGTTTGCATCTACTCCTTGAACAAACAGCTCATTACAGCTCATTCTAATCTGTCTACTGGGTACAGCTTTGCCCACCTGGTTTACTCTGGAGTGACTTACTTGGTGACACAGTGATCAGAGGGCTGGTACAGCCCTCGTTCACAAAGATATAGCTAATTTGCAAACCTCGTTTAGCGAGGCAAGCAATGTAGATCGCTGGAACTCCTCTGAGCTGACAATGAGGCCCTGCTTTGTGCTTTTCTGTTTCAGATGTTTTAGTGAAACAGAAAGACAATCGATTTGCCTTGAAATATTTCCTCCAAAATACTCTTTTATGGTGAGCCAGGAGGAGTTATGAAGCCAGGAGGAGGTTGGCTCCTTTGGATACCATGGTGTTTGTGTCACCCTAGCTACAGCGGATGTTTGGTACCTTACGGGGTATGTCTAGATTACATACCTCTGCTGACAGAGGCATGTAAAATAGGCTACCTGACATAGTCAATTTAAATATCCCAGGGTTCATTAAAATAAAAATGGCCACCATGCTGTGCCAGCTCAGCTGATCGTCAGCACAGCACACGAGTCAAGATGCAGATCGGTCAACAAGGGAAGCCTTTGTCGACCGCTCCTGTAAACCTCATAATCTAGACATACCCACAGTGCGGGGGCCTGGAATTCTGCAGTCTGGAGCCTGCATGAGAAAGGGGAGATGGCCAATAAGGTTTGGGACACATACAGTATGGCTATGTCTACACTCGCGGCTTCTTGCACAAGTATGGCTGTTCTTGCGCAAGAATCCGCAGAGCGTCTACACTGCCTGCCTGCTCTTGTGCAAGGAAATTTACAGTACGGCATGGTAAGAGAGGGCTCCTTGTGCAAGAGCTACACTCTTTTTTTAACAGGTGTAAGCCCTCTTGTGCAGGAGCTCTTGCGCAAGAGAGCAGTGTGCACGCTTGGCAGGGATTTCTTGCACAAGAAAGCCCTATGGCTAAAATGGCTGTTGGAGCTTTCTTGTGCAAGAGAGCGTCCACACTGCCGTGGGAGCTCTTGTGCAAAAGCACAGCGTGCACATGGCAGTGTGGACATTGCATAAGAACCCTTGCGCAAGATGTTCTTGTGCAAGAAGCCGCAAGTGTAGACATAGCCTATGAGTGGAGCACCTCGCTTTTCCTGAGCACTGTTTGGTGAATGTAGGGCCTGACTTGAAGCCAGCCAACAGATTCCCTCTGACTTGTGTGGGCTTGGGGCAGACTCTGAATTCGTGATCCTGAAAACACTGCTGCTTTTTCCAAAAGCATATGCAAGCAGGTAGATTGGATGGCTCAAAGGTTTGATAGTTTGACAGAGGCTATTCCCAATTTGGCTGGCTGGCTCATTCAACTCAGGTTGGTAGCAATTGAACACTGTCAGGGGCTGAAGACCTGACATCAACTAGAGATGCTCTGTGCATTTCCCTGAAGCCACGTTACAGAGAGAAAAACAAATGCCATCGCTCTTCTTGCACTGCGGCACGTGTGTTGTGTGGTGCAACATCCCTGCCACCAAGCATTCGAAAATCACAAGCCTCACCCCCAGCAGTTACAAGAGTGCTTCCAAAAATAACAAGACTTTGAAGAACAATACATCTTAGGTTCTTTTGATTTGCATTTTGGTGTGTGATGCTTTCGGTGCTCCATTCCCCCATCTGGTCTCTGTAACCATGAAGGCTAGAAATGCACCTTTTAAAAAGAAAGGAAATACGAGAGTCCCCAAACATCCGTGGAACTCCAAATGCTGGGCCTTTAAATAAAAAGATGCACTATCTATGGCTGTGTCTAGACTGCAGGCCTCTTTCAAAAGAGGCTTTTTTGAAAGATACTTTCGAAAAAGCCTTTCGAAAAAGAGCGTCTAGACTACAGCCAGTACTTTCAAAAAAGCGAGCTGCTGTTTCAAAAGAGCGCACCCGGGCAGTCTGGATGCTCTTTCAAAAAAGCACAGTTTGCATTACATAGCGCCTTTTTTCAGAAGAGCACTTTCGAAAAAAGGCGTCCTTCCTCGTAAAACAAGATTTCCTGTGGTCGAAAAAGCTGCTGTGTTCTTTCCATTTACTTTTGAAAGAACGCGGCAGCAGTCTAGATGCAGGGGAAGTTTTTTTGAAAAAACCCTGTAGTCTAGGCACACCCTATGCCAGAGGTGAGGAACTTCAGGCTTGGGGGCCAGATGCAGCCCCTGGGTGGCCTGGATCTGGCGCCCGAGGCTTGTGTTAGGGAGCCCATGCTGGTGCTCCAGCCCCCCCTCTGCTTCCCTGCAGGGCCGGAGCGCACAAAATCTACTAGCCTGAGCCCCCCAAGACACTGGTGTGTGAGGGGAATGTGGGAAGAGGTTAAAGCGACTGGGACTTTTCAGTTTAGAAAAGAGGAGACTGAGGGGGGATATGATAGAGGTCTATAAAATCATGAGTGGTGTGGAGAGGGTGAATAAAGAAAAGTTATTCATTAGTTCCCATAATATAAGAACTAGAGGACACCAAATGAAATTAATGGGTAGCAGGTTTAAAACTAATAAAAGAAAGTTCTTCTTCACACAGCGTGTAGTCAACCTGTGGAACTCCTTGCCAGAGGAGGCTGTGAAGGCTAGGACTATAATAGAGTTTAAAGAGAAGCTAGATAATTTCACGGAGGTTAGGTCCATAAAAGGCTATTAGCCAGGGGATAAAATGGTGTCCTTGGCCTCTGTTTGTCAGAGGCTGGAGAGAGATGGCAGGAGACAAATCGCTTGATCATTGTCTTCGGTCCACCCTCTCTGGGGCACCTGGTGTTGGCCACTGTCGGTAGACAGGATACTGGGCTAGAAGGACCTTTGGTCTGACCCAGTACGGCCGTTCTTATGTTCTTATGAGAGTCTTTCTCCATCTCAGATGGGGCTCACATCAGTGAGCATTTTGTGGGTTTTTTCTTCTTTTGTGTTTTTTTTCTTCTTACTTGTGGGCAGCGCCCGACTGATTTTTCTCTGGGCCAGTGGCCGCCGACCCAAAAAAGGTTCCCCGCCCTGATCTCTGTTCTCATGATAAAATCAAGTGCACCTGCTTGTTCAGGGTTATGTAACTAGATCAGGGCTACTCAACACGCGTCCCGTGGGCTGTTTGTTTGTGGCCTGCGGAGCAGTTTGGGTTTACTCAGGGCTGAACACATGGCCCATGGGTGGGATCCTTTGGACATGGCCTCCACAATGGTGAGACATCTCCCCGACAGAGTGAGCATTCAAAAATGCAAGCGGACGGGCTGGCTGGAACAGGCGGGTTCAGGGTGTCGCGTTTCTAGCCCCCAGGGTGGAGGTGCTGGGAGCACCAGGGCATTGTGGGAAGTGCTGGCTGCTTAGCCTTGTGGGCGGAGCCTGAGAGGTGCTGACTGGCTCACACGGGCCACGTTTGGGTCCAGCGCCGCAGCTTAATATTTATATTCATGCCCGTCAGTGTGAAAGAAGCTATTTGCATAGATTTGCATAAATATTTGCATGGATATACAACCATACTTAAGTTGCGGCCCTCGGCATGTGCTGTATCATTGTGGCCCCCGGGGCTTCTAAAGCTGAGTAGCCCTGCTCTAGATAGTCAAATTAAACATCGCCCCAGGTAGCAGGAGTCTCTCCGGGGTCAAGTTCAGGCGAGAGGCCAGAGACTCAATAGCACTGAAACTCAAGCTTGTCCTCCAGGTTAGTGGGCGTGAAGCATTTCCATAGTGCGATCTGGAGAACTCTTGTTGCCGCCCCCAGGGTTTTCTGACTCTACGGTAGAGCCGATTTTGTTTGCAGAGCTGCTGATCTGAACACTAAATTGACATGAAAAATTAAAAACTAACACTGAAGTATTTGCAGTTGCCTTACCGTTGATTTAATATCTTCTCCTGAAGGGCGGCCTGTCAATACGTTATTAGTCACTAATGTACGTTATAACGAGTGCACTGTACAGAGGGAGGCTGGAATGGATTTTAGTGGCACGGCAGGAGGTTGGGAGCCAGAATTAACTCAGGGTGCCCCTTCAGCAAGTCATTTAACCTTTCTGTGCCTCAGTTTCCTCACTATTCTTGCAAGGGATTTGTGGAGCTGGCCCAGAGATGGCGATCGTTGGATGAGAAGGGCTGTGAAACCCTGAGCCTGCACAGTTCAAGTGAGTGGGGCTTGTCACGGTCACAGGGAGCTGTCTGGATGGCTGGGTCCAGCACCAGGGCCTACACACGGCAATTATTTTCGTAATGACACATTGCGCTGGGCTAGTCTCTCACCAAGATACAACCCACGTAAGCCAGCACCAGGCAGGCCCACTGACAGCAATTCTGGGCCTCAAGGCGGTACAATAAAGGGCCCTCTGCCCTCTCCCTCAGCTGGGGCCACAAGCCCCCACACACCAGGAGAAGCCAAGTGCCCCTCCCCCTCTACAAGAGACTTGGGCTGACCCAACTGGCCCCCACGTGCTCGGTGGAGCTCCAGGATATCTGCACCACACTTCCCTTCCCTCCTTCCCTTCCCCGGGCCCAACCTGCCTGCTGCAGCATCTCTTGATTTAAAGACCTTTTTTCTATGTCCCATACAGACTCCAAGGCGGGTGGGGCTCAGGGCTGGGACATGGGGTTGGTGGGTGAGGCACCTCCTGGGGCAGCTTTTCCTTGATGGCACAGACCCTGGGGAGGGGAGAGGGCAAGCAGCTCTGCGTGATGCAGCTACACTGCACCCACCTACAGGCACCACCTTGCGCAGCTCCTATTGGCCGCAATTCCCAGCCAATGGGAGCAGCTGAGGCAGAGCCTACAGACCAGGGAGGCATGGGGAGGGAGCTTCCCAGTGCTCTCCGCTGCAGCTCCAGCCTGGGGAGGGAGCTTGTGACAGCGTGTGGAGCTATGTCCTCCCCTCACCCTGCCAGGCAGGGCCATATGCCAGAGACTTCAGTAGCTGCAGCCTGTGGCCCTGGGCTAAGGCTGCGCTGCAAAAAAAAAAAAAAAAGCACTTTTGGTGGCCTGGAGATCTTCACTTAGCATGTGGCCGTGGGCTGCAGCTACTAAAACCCCCTTCTTAATCGGGCTCTGGCTGGCCAAGGTGCATTGTTGGTAGATGTAGTCTATCTAGGAAAGCTGCCCCAAAAAGGAGAATGGGGAGAAGAACCCCAGAACTACACATTTCACAAGGTACTACAGTGGCATTTCTTATTTGAACTTTGTACTTTTTTTTTTAACTGAAAAAAGAGGAACATCGTTGGTTCAGATTGTCCCGTCCCCCCCCCCCCCCCCCCCCCCCCCCCCGCCACCCCAATGAAAATGCAAAATGTCACTTAACTTTTTATGAAAAACAGAAAACAGTTTTGATGGAGAATTCTGTGGGTGACTTGACAATTTTATAGAAATCAGGACTTGCTCTTTAATGCTGTCAACCCCCCACTCCCCAAAGAACTGACTTGCAATAAGTATGATCCAATAATAAATAATTTGACTAGATCTATTGGCCAACCATCACCACTTACATTACAATTTTTTTTGTTTTTTAGGTTTTCCTATAAGATTTTTTAAGCAGCTATCTAATATTTATATCTGCATATACAGTAATTTGTTGTGAATGATTTATTAAGTATTTATAACAGCTGAATAGCAAAGCTCATTTAGTTTATTCTGAACATTACTTATTTGATTGTGAATTATGTAGTCAGTTTTTAAACACTCATATTTGCCCCAAGATTTCCATGCAAGTTTTGTTCATTAATTATATCTTGTCATCAATGGTTACAAATGGCAAACTCTGAACATGATCTTTCCGTGAAGAACGATGGATTAACAGATTTCAGAGGTCACCATGCTGTTTCAGAGTTTATCTGCATGGGGAAATGATACTACTATAAACCAGCATGTGAATTTAGACTGATCTATTTATACTGATTAGCTGCATTTCTCTCTCTTTGGAAAGGGTTTAAACAGACCCCCAAAAGCCACTCTGATTCCAGAATAGCGTGTTAACATGAAGTGCTGTACTGGCTTAACTACAACATCAAGATTGACACAACCTGCCCATGTAGACAAATGCTCAAACAAAAATAAAATTCTCCTTTCAACAAATATCAAAGTAACATGGACAAATATTCATGGAACCAATATTTATGGGGTAGATTTTCCAAGCACTCAGCATACAGAAAGATTTTGAAAATCCCACCCTAAGCCCTGGTCTACCCTAGGGAGTTATTTCAAAATAACAGGCTGGTTATTTCATGATTTGTACCCCCACGTTCCTCAGGGAATAATGCCTATTTTGAAATATCATTAATGTGGATGCTCTGTTGCTGCTATTTTAAAATAACCACCCCTCAAAGTAATTCAAAGTAATTATTCCCCAATGCTTCCTGGGGCTCTAAGTTGAGGTAGCACATCCACAATAACAGAGCCTGCCTCGGAGGTTCCCCCGTAGTGGGGATACGCTATTTCAATTGTGTTATTTTGGGAGTTATTATTTCGAAGTTAGTTATTTCAAAATAATTTCCTAGTGTAGACATGCCCTGAGTGTTCAGTAGTTTCTATCAGAAGCCCCTGAATGCCAATTCACACAGGGAACAGAAATCGGAGCATGTTCAAATTTGAACTGCAGTTTGCAGTCAACCCACAGAGAAACACAACTGAAGAGCTATTCAAATGAAGTAGAAAAATGAATAAATTGGGGAAAATTGGGAGCAGAATGTGAGTTAGATGCATGTATCACTCACTGTGAATTATTCACTCAGCCTGTGTCTTCATGGTAAAGCTTGGTAGAATGTAATCGGTCTGAAACTAATAGACTTCTATACACATTATGCTACAAACCTACATGATTTAATAGAACATAAGATTGCTGTAGGGTTGAATAGGATGGTTCAGGAAGCCTATAGGAAGGCATATAAGTCCATTAAATGTTATAGGATTTTTCCATCAGGCTGCTGTACTGCTGCTGGAGTCTGGCACCATTACGGAAGTGTCTCTGTGGTAGGGAACTCAAATATCTAAGGACAGACTTTTAGTCCGATGCAGGCACCAAAATAGGGTCTTTCTGGTGGTGCTGAGCAGAGAACATGAACTTGAGGGGGCCAGTTTTTTTCAGAACTCAGCACCCAACAGCTTCTGTTGTCTTTGAGTTTGAGGCTAAAAGAGGTCAGCAGTTCATCCCCTCTAACCTCCTGCATCCTACCCCCATTATGGTGAGTCTGGGCAGCTTTCCAAATGATCTTAGTCTCTGCCCACCCTAACCAGGTTTGACACTCTGGCCCCTGGTTACTTACGGGGTCTCAAGAGATGTCCCCAAAGCCTGAGGCACCCAGCGTCACATGCACGGTGCTCTGAGACACCCTCAGTCTCTCCTATTACAACTGTGGAAGAACCTCTGGGCCAAGAAGAGGGGGCAACACCAGTCTGGTGTTAGCGTAACTGCCACTGGGTAGATTTGAACCTGGAAGCTCAGTGTAGGAGTCTCCGCAGCTGGAGCTATAACCCAGCTGGCTCTCAGCTTAGGCTGTAGAGCGCCCTTGCTCTTATCTCTCGCTGTAAGTGGTCAAAGCGTCACCGCACAGGACAGTGACCCACACGCGGTGCGTGGCTTACATGAGCACACTCACCCAGGATGTGGGAGACCCAGAGCCCACGCCCCCTGCTCCAAGCGTTCTCGTTTATCTCCCGCAGAACAAATAAAGCGGTAGAGACCCATTTCAGAAGTGTCAATGCCCAGAGTCATCACACCCCAGTCGCTTTGTGACTCCAGCTCCCAGCGTCCCTGGCTGTAGCTTTGTGCTTGAACTATTCAGATGAATTAAACCAGAAGGTCTGTTTTGGCCGTATTGGGTCAGACCAAGGTCCATCCAGCCCGGTATCCTGTCTGCCGACAGTGGCCAGTGCCAGATGCCCCAGAGGGAGGGGACACAACAGGGAATTTTCATTTGGTGATCACAACAGGTAATCCTAGTTCTTATATTGTGGGAATAAGTAAATAACTTTTCCTTATTCACTTTTTCCAGATCAGTCATGATTTTATAGATGCCTGGCATATCCCCCCTTAGTCTCCTCTTTTCTAAGCTGGAAAGTCCCAGTCTTTTTAATCTCCCTTCATATGTGACCCATTCCAAACCCTCATCATTTTTGTTGCCCTTCTGTCACAGGGCTGGTTCCCCCTCAGGCTTACAGACCTGTCATCATCGGCGTTGTCCCCCCCCCCATCACACCAGCCGACACCCGGGTTACCCTGTTCCCAGCTCAACAGTCTTGCGGTCCGTGAGTCCCGAGGTGCCCGTTTCTGGCTGGAGGGGCCTGCAGGGCTCAACGTACTGCGAGGAAGGAGGGGGACTCGGGCCCACCCCTCTCCCGGCCCAGGACCCTAAAGGCAGTGGCATGGTTGCGCTGTCTGGTTGGTGGGGATTCCCCGAAACTCACCAACCCTCAGGGCATAGGGCGCCTTCGCCTCCGGTCCCCGTCCTGGGCCACTTCCTCCTGCCTGTGCCCGCCAGCTCCCTTCTAGCCAGTCCTGGCTTATCCAGCTTTCCTGGGCTTCTGCCCGCTGGCTCCTTGCTCCCTCTGGCCTCTCCCCCGCCTTGGGAGTTCGTCCTGGCTCCCTTCTCTCTGCTGGGGCCTGGCGGCATTTAAACTCCCCGCCGGCTGCGGCCCCGCCCCTCTCTTCCAGGCGCGGGCCAATAACATCAGCGGACGCCTCTCCCCGCTCAGCCTCAGGTGGTCCCAGGCAACACCCGGGCAGGAGCGCTGGGGAGGCATGCAGGCATCCTGGGGTTCAGCCTTACCCATGCCTCCTGCCTTCTCCAGCAGGCCCCCGGCAGCCCGTTCCCCACCCAGCGCATCCACTGGCAGCCAAGCTGTGCAGGGGGCCGTGGTCTCCATGTGGCCGGAGCTCGGTGCCCCGTCACACCTTCTCTGAACCTTTTCCAATGCCAGTATATCTTTTTTGAGATGAGGTGACCACATCTGAAGGCAGTATTCAAGATATGGGCGTTCCATGGATTTATATAAAGGCAATAAGATATTTTCTGTCTTATTCTCTATCCCTTTTTTAATGATTCCTCACATTCTGTTCGCTTTTTTGACTGCCGTGGCACATTGAGTGGATGTTTTCAGAGAACTATCCACAATGACTCCAAGATCTCTCTCTTGAGTAGTTGCAGCCAAATTAGTCCCCCTCATATTGTATGTGTAGTTGGGATTATGTTTTCCAATGTGCATTACTTCGCATTTATCAACATTACGTCTGCCATTTTGTTGTCCAATCACTTAGTTTGGTGAGATCTTTTGAAGCTCTTCCATCTCCCATCATCTCAGCTGTTCCTGCCGAATCCACAATCCTTGGCCTCACCCTGTTGGATTGCATTGAATCCACATCAACATAATAAACATCGACTGGCAGGGTTCTCTAACAGCTGTGCAATTCTGAGTCATTACTGCTAGGTTACTTGGAAACCAAGAGTGTGGCCAGCTTGAGAGGAAAGCCACCACCGGAGGAATTCCTTAAGCTGCTTAACATGAAGTGTAGCTCTCCAGACACTCCATCACCAGCTGAAAATCAGTCATGTGCCAGGGTGATGGGCACACAGGCGCCAGCTCCTGGAGTCAGAGGATTATACCAAAGTTTGTGTTACAGAAAAATATGTTTCTAGCCTTAACAACTTCAAAGAAAATCTTCCAAAAATTACCTGAATGGAACTGATGCAATGGTGTATGCCTTGGGCCTGGTCTACATTAGATCCAGTGCTCAGCTATGTAGAATACATAGTTAGAGTCGACTTCCTGTAAACCGAGGTTGGCAACATCCCCACAGCGGGAGACTGATGGGAGCAAACACTCCCCTCAGCTTCCCTTACTCTTCGCAAAAGCAGGAGTACCAGACACCAGTGAGGGTGCCCTCTGAGTTTGATTTAGCGAGTCGTAACTAGACTTGCTAAATTGAACTCCGGAAGATCGATTGCAGCAGCGGCGATCTTCCGTGTAGTGTAGACGAGGCTTCAATCTGCAGGGAGTCAGAAGCAATAGCTCCCACATGCCAACAGCTGCAACAGAAATGATATTAGGGAGAGCACACACCAGATTTACAGTAAGTATAAATCAACGTAATACCATTCGAGCCAGCAAGCTGAGGACCTGAGCCATGATGTGCGACCTGCTTCAGAAGCCTTCTAGATGAGAGGAACTATATAATTGTAGGGAACAGGAGCATTATCATTATTTTCTGCTTTGCTTCTTTAATTTAATTTCATGCTTCGTGTTTGTTTTATTGGTGGTTTATGCACTGGGACATTCATAATCATTTATTATTGAGGGTGATAGAGAATGCCTAACGTTTTAGGAGTGATATGACATTTACATTCACTTATGAGTTATTAGATGTCTTCTTACAAGTTAAGATAAATGTCAAACCTCGACATCTTGTATTTTGCACATCATTTAAGTTTCCTCTGTAGCTTCCTCTTGGTTATTCACTCAAATAATTCTCTTGATTTTTATTCCGGGGATGGAAGAAAACATGCTGACTTGGAAAAGTAATTACAATATCCCATGACTTACATGTGGCACGTGTGATATTCACTATAGGGCCTGATTCCGAATCTTTTACACACTGGAGGAACTTCACCGAAGTCAGCAGAACTCCTCCTAGAGTTCATATATTCAGCAGGAGGAAGAGTTGCAGAATTCAGCCCTGTATGTGCTGTAAAATAAAATGATGATGCAACGTAACCATCTGATATGAACCCAGCTCCACACAGCAAAGAAAATGGATAGATTTCCTGCTGAGTCAAATCTTCTCCGCATTACCAATCTTGGAAACAGTTTTAAAAATTTCAGACACACTTTAGAACTCCGCAAAGCGGTATTGTTTGATGCTTTCCTGCTTAAAACAGTGAATCTCGATAGCAAGTAGGCGTATGTTCCTCGGAATAGAAATCAGGCTGGAAATCAGACAGCATCTGGCCCAGCACAGGAGATGTTTCCACAGATGCTGGTTTAGCCCTGGTCTATACTATAAATCAATACTGGTAGAACTATGTCCCCGTGGGGCGTAGCCTCAAAGACCTGTTGTTATTGAGCCATGTTCCCCTGGAGAGGGAGGTTGGAAATAGCCGGCCTTACTCTGCCTGACCCAGAACCTGTGAGAGAGTCAGCATGTGGCAGGTAGGATCCCTGCTGACACAGTGGCAGACGGATCTGCCACTGTTAGGGCACTGGGCCTGCATCCCCCCCCCCTGCCACTCAGTCCACAAGTAGCAGTCTCTCCCTCCCTCCACTTCTGTAGGCCAACCGCCTGCGACTGCCTGCTCTCCGCCTGAATTAGGAGACCCGACTGTTTGGTGCCCCACCCTGAACCAGGGCCTGGGCCCCTGTTGACTGTTGCTCAGACGGAGCATAGGCCTGAGTACTGGGACTGGTTGCTACAATTTGTTGCCCCGCCCTGAGTTTGGGCTGGGCTTATTGACTATTGGTTTAAAGGCTCCGTCTGAACCTAGGCCTGAGCTCTGGCCTAGTGTTGCCTGCCCTGAGTGAGGGCCAGGGCTTATTGACTCTGTGCTTGACCTGACTGCAGGTCTGAGGCACAGGACCAGTGTGTGCAGCAAGTTCCTCATGTGGGTTGAGTAGCTGTGGAGTGTGGTGGAGTGGGTCACCCACTGCCTGAGAGAGGACTGCTCCTGATTGGGCTACATCCCAACTTAGAGAGCACTATACTGACAGGAGAGCTTCTGGCTACTGTCATGGCTCCTTCCCCATGATAAATGCAGAAGTGGGGGCCAGCAAGTGTACCCCAAAGCCTTATCTACCAGGCTTTGGTATCAAACTCCCCCCAAAATCTTAAAAACCTAGATTTTGGGAATAAAACTTCTGCTGCCACCACCCAAATATTAATAACAAGATTAGGGGAAAGATCATTTGGGAAATCTCACCCCTATTATAAAAATCAGGACACACAAGTAACCAAAGCCAGGTTAATAAAAAGAAAAGAGAAAACTTTTATTATTACAATAATATTCCTGTTGCAAGCATAAGGATCAGATGGAAAGGTAACAAAATATACTCATGGAGGAATTACACCATGGGCTAGAACTTAGTTAAAAAGAAAAGCCAAACTCCACTTAAGCAGTGCCAGATCTCAGCTGCCATACCCAACCCTTAAAACAATAAAGCCTAACGAAACTACCTAAACTTTACCCTACTTACAGAAAGTGAAGAATTGTTTCTTGGAGAGCGAGAGAGATGCTTGTCCCTCCCTGTAGCTGCAGAGGACTTCCCAGAGAGACAAAAAGAAAAAGGAAAAACCCCAAATTCCTTTGCTCCAGTTTGAAAGTCCCACCTACATTCCTATTGGTCACTCCACCTGGCTAGGTGTAATTAACTCCTTAATCCCCAGGCTGCTGGCTAACCCTCATAATCATGACAGCTACCACTTGGGGAGATAGAGTATCTATGCAGACAGGAGAAGCCCCCTGTCGGAGTAGGTAGCATCGTCCCTAAGTGCTACAGTACTGTAAGTGTAGGCAAACCCTAGGGGAAGCTCAGAGAGGCTGGTTCCAAGTCCATTAAGGGATCACTTTCTTGCTAGTGTCTTCATAATGCCACAGTAGACATTAGGCATCTGCCCATTGGTGCTTCCGTGTCAAGGAAATAGCAGAGACTGCTGGTGGTTCTTTTGTAACCCCTGGCCCTGACTTAGGGACACCAGCCAGCAAAACCCTCTTTCTGCTCTTCAACCTTCTTCCAGGAACCACCTTCCACATCAGTCAACTCATCTCCTGCTTGGCTCCTGACTGACTTTTTATAGTCCCCAGGGCTGTCCCACCCTCTCAACTGGTCCCATTGGGAGTACCTGGAGTAGAACAGGAGGACTGAACCCAGTTGCATTTGGTGGGCCCAATGCAACAGTGGGCTTACAGTGTCCCTTTTGCATTTGATTTCTGAGAACAATGCATTTAAACCACCAATACTGAACATTAGCAGGAACATTAGCAGAAAGCAAATTTTGAACTCATAGACCCAAGAGAGAAAACGATGGTCTAGCCAATCAAAAACCAGAACCAGTAGCATGTGTCCTACCATGAGTGCCCGCTCAAAATGAAACACATTTTGACTACCCATAGGGATTGTTCCGGAAGAATCTAAAAGTTGCTTGAAGAAATTATCCAGGAAATGATTTTGAATGGCCAGGGCAGGACAGGGAGTCAGAACCTGCCACAGGGACCGTTCACTAGCAGAAAGGTCAAATATGTCAAATAAAGTACCTGTTACAAATTCAAACAATGAAACTTTTACCAAAGTCTGTAGACGCTGGGTTTGTCAGTTCTAGTTTTTGTTGAGAAACTGAAAAATTTTGACATATGAAATTGTTCAGAGAAAACTTTTGTTTTAGTCAAAAGGCCCTTTCAACACATTTTTTCTAGGTAAAAAACCCTACTTCTAACACGTCTTATGTAATGGCAAGTGAGGAGAATTGCCAGACTCTTATTGGCTGTCAAGTAGAGGTGTTAAAATGTGTGTAATGAAGTAATTGTGTAATGCTGAAGATTTCAAGCAGTTACATGGTTACATACGGGGCCGCAGTTGGCTCCCTAGTAGCCTGTGCCTGCAGGAAGCCAGCTTTTAAGCTGGCTCCCCGCGTCTACTGAGAGCCTGCGTGTTACCATGAAGGTTTATCTACCCCCATTTACACAGTTACACTTTGACAACCCTACTGCAGAGGTTCATTGAGCAGCTGTCTTACTTGCCACTTGGGTCACAGCCTCAGCTGGTGGAAGTCAGGATAGCTCTGCTGAAGTCTGTGGAGCTTTGCTGATTTACATCAGCTGAGGATCTGGCCCTTGGACTTTCACTCTCGATCCAGCAGATTTGGGAAGAACACAATGAAATGGGCTACGGACATTCAGCTACATGGCAGCATGCATTGCACAGCCGACACCGGAGAAGAGAAGAATGAGGGGAGGATATGAGAGCAGCCTTCAATTACCTGCAGAGGGGTTCCAAAGAGGATGGAGAGAGGCTGTTCTCAGTAGTGACGGATGACAGAATAATGAGCAATGGTCTCGGGTTGTAGGGGGGGAGGTCCAGGTTGGAGATTAGGAAAATCTATTTCCATGGGAGAGTGGTGAAGCACTGGGATGGATTCCCGAGAGAGGGGGTGGAATCTCCATCCCTAGAGGTGTTTAAGTCCCAGCTTGACAAAGCCCTGGCTGGGTTGATTGAGTTGGATCGGTTCTGCTTTGGGCGGGGTTGACTCGACTTCCTGAGGTCTCTTTCAGCCTTAGAGTCTATGGCTACGTCTACACTGGCATGAATTTTCAAAAATGCTTTTAACGGAAAAGTTTTCCGTTAAAAGCATTTTCGGAAAAGCACGTCTAGATTGGCAGGATGCTTTTCTGAAAAAGCACTTTTTTTGGAAAAGCGTCCGTGGCCAATCTAGACGCGGTTTTCCGCAAAAAAGCCCCGATCACCATTTTCGCGTTCGGGGCTTTTTTGCGGAAAACACTACTGTGCTGTCTACACTCATCTTTGGAAAAAGACTTTTGCCTGAACGGGAGCTGTTACCAGATTTGCCCAGTACTCTGGGGTATGCTCATTTATCAGGGTTACCCTTATGGGACTGGGGGAAGGTTAACAGTTCTATCAGTGTGCTGTTGGTGCTTACTTGGGCTCTCATATGTAGCTGAATTCTCCCTGCTTCCAATTCCCCCTCCCACTGGAGCTCTCCTGCAGGTACCAGGTTCCTCAGGATGGGGTTCTTACCACCCTGGCAACACTCAGACACTCACACCCACTAACAGAGCACGTCTGAGAGGACTGGGTACTCAGCACTCACAAGCTGACCCCCTCATATGTCCCTGGACTCAGCTGGCTGGGTTTCACAGCAATGCCACACTGCACCCTCATGTGCCTTTGGACTCCGTGGGCTGGATTAAACAGCACTTTAAGCTGCCATCCTCATAAGCCCCCAGGTTCAGCACCCCCTATCCTCACTTTCACATCACAGTCATTCACTGGTAAACCACATGATGAGCAAACCCCACAGGATTTTGGGCACTACAGGGATCTTTTGCTTGGGTACAAGAAGCGTTGTTGCAGAGCGAATGGGGAAGCCAAAACAACACCCCTTAAGGAAGAGTGAGCGAAAGAGAAAGAAAGAGAGAGAAGCAACCAGCTTAACAATGAAAGTGATTTATTTCTGAGTAGTGAATAGATGTCAGACAGTTACAATATTAAATCTAACAATTACAATATCAAATCTAAATTGAAACTGATTACAAATGTTAGGTAACCATATAACAGTTTACACAGGGCAGGGTCAGGAGGCTATGCTTAGAGAGAGAGTTGATGAGAGAAAGAAAGAGAGAGAGAGAGACCTCACCACTCCACGGAGCTTGCACTGATCAGGGTTCCCAGATGATGATGGTAGCCGGGGGTCCAGAGGGCAGGAGAAAATCAGGACAGAGCCCCCAGCACGATCAGACAGGAGATGAAGAAGTCTCAATGGAACTGATGCAGTTTAAGTCCAGGTATCAGAACAGTTTTCTTGGGGCAAGAATAGGAGGTTTTATAGGGATAGTTCAAAGAGAAAGAGGAGAGACAATAGAGACTGATCACCCCTGGTTATGGGTGATGTTCCTTGAACGAGCTCACAATGCAACTTGGCAGTTTCAGTATTTTAGGTGTCAATAGGATTGTTACTAGAATTGGTCTGATAATGACTAATTTGGGTGTGAGCAGGCCTGGGTTCATTAGCATCTGGAGCAGGGATTTCCCATCAGGCAGTGCTTCTCTGCTTTCGGTGTCCCATAGTTCAGTGCGGTTCCTGCCTTGGAAGAGCTGCTCTCCATTCTGTATGCTAATGAGATGTCCCTCTGTTCCATCTTTAATGCAAATGAGGCTGTGGTGTTTCCTTAATTGTATCACCCTTGTCTGAAGCAGTTTAGGTGTGTCTTCCCCGGCCTTTTCATTGCTTTGTCTGATTCCAGCAAAGGCTTAGGGGAAGGGGGAGGATGGTTTTCAATGAGTGTCACTCCCTGGCTCCCAAAAGCACAGGGCTGGTAGGTAACAGAGCAGCATAGTTTTTCTGGAAAAGCACTGATGATTTTACATGAGATCATCAGTGCTTTTCCGGAAATTCAAGCGGCCAGTGTAGACAGCTGGCAAGCTTTTCCAGAAAAACTGGCCAGTCTAGGCACAGCCTGTGATTCTATAATATTGACTTGTGTGGGGCAAGAAGCTGCCCTTTGCTCTTCTTAGGAATTTGATCTGTATTCAGAAGTGTTCAAATACTCCAGTTAAACAGCTCTGACCCCAGGATTTGTCTGCGGCTTATTCCCTTTGACTATTAGCTATTCATTTACCTGTGGGGTGTGACTGCTTAGGCTAGTCACATGGTACTGTGTTTTCCCTCCTAGAACTGCCTGGAACATGACTAAAATGAAGAAAATCAACGAGATGTCTGCATGTTTCTGATGTGAAACTTCATGCATATGGATGCAGGAGTATTTGGAAGACTTCCTTGCCATTTCCATTAATGTTTGTTTGCTTCCTTTGCTATGAATTCTCTTGGGAGCAAAAAGAGCCATTGGCATAAATGTTGGGAAACAAAGAGAGGATCAGAAATCCTATCCCAGCCAGTTGGTGGTTTGGAGCCAAACATACCTGTTTGCCCAGCTTCACTGAAGCACATTTGTAGAAGTCAGTTATTTTTTTTTAATCCAATACATGTTGTGCTGACAGCTAAAGCAAAATATTTCAGTCAGAGAGAGTTTGGTTACCCCAAAAATTCCCACCGGAGGCCACCCTGGGTTACACTAGCATGGGTTTATTGATAAACTAAAGAGGATAGAGGTTTAAACCAAAGGTTTAAACTAAAGAGAGCTATCTCTCTCACACACACACACAAACAAGCACATACACACACACCTCCATTCATTCCCTCATTCACACACATTCATTCCTGCCCGCGGGCACTCACACACTTACACAGGCATATGGGCTGCACAAGGGGCCAAGGCATGTTGGTTCTGGAGGGTCTGTCTGCTGATCATGGCTGAGGAGCTGGTCAGGAAAGAAACTGGCTATAAAAAGAGCTGGTCAGGAAGGGGGGCAGAGGGAAGGGCCTTCTGTCACGTGCTCTCTCCTTGTATCGTTTCTGTACAGCTTCCGTGACTCATCTATCTTTGTCACCAGAGAGCATGCTCAGACTTCCCTTGGTCCAGCAGAGCAGCAATCTGATGACTCATCACCATGTGCCCAGCCTTGCAACTTCAAACACGCACACACACACACACACACACACACACACACACACACACACACACACACACCCCTCTTTTCATTCATGTAGGGGAGAATGCAGTTTAGAGCAAGCTACAAGTAAAGTGCCTGAGGGCTACAGAGGTTACAAAGTTGCAGCTTACAGTAAGTTTCTGAACTTATAAAACAAAGTTGCTGAAAGTTACAAAGTTGCCAGGTTTTACAAAGATTACAAGTTGCAGAATGTAAAATGCAATGCGGACAAACCATCAGCAATGAAGTGACTTAACAGACAATTGCCCCCTCCCCAGCAATGGGGTCAGCTGGGTTTTGTCAGTCTCTAAGTCATGTGTTGGCAGGACCTTACAGTTTAGTGTATTTCCAGAAAATGCATGTGCAGAATCAAGTAATAGCTCAGGCGGAGGCTTTTTATGCAACAAGTCTTACTTTCAAGCCACTGCAGTGGTGTGGTGCCCCTTCTCAAAGCCGTGGAAGCCAAGACCTAATTGCTGCTCAGAGCACATGGCTGGTGAGCAACTCAGGCTAGCACTTTAGCAACAATGGATGATATATTGCAAAACACCCGCCCTATTCCCAGTCCCTGGGAGACCATCACCCCGCCACCTTGGCTGTGTCTGATTTTGCAGAAAAACTTGCC
The DNA here is from genome assembly GCF_052426305.1 of Pelodiscus sinensis. Classification (NCBI taxonomy): domain Eukaryota; kingdom Metazoa; phylum Chordata; order Testudines; family Trionychidae; genus Pelodiscus; species Pelodiscus sinensis. The sequence continues at coordinate 705,882 of NC_143068.1, read as the reverse complement.
AGCTGTCTACACTGGCCGTTTGAATTTCCTCAAGAACATTGATGATCTCATGTAAGATCGTCAGTGTTCTTGCGGAAATACTGTGCTGCTCCCGTTTGGGCAAAAGCCCTTTTGCTCAAATCATTTGTGCAAGAGGGCCAGTGTAGACAGCACAGTGCTGTTTTCCACAAAAAAGCTCCGATCGCGAAAATGGCGATTGGGGCTTTTTTGCGGAAAGCCACGTCTAGATTGGCCACAGACGCTTTTCCACAAAAAGTGCTTTTGCGGAAAAGCATCCTGCCAATCTAGACGCGCTTTTCCAAAAATGCTTTTAACAGAAAACTTTTCCGTTAAAAGCATTTTCGGAAAATCATGCCAGTGTAGACGTAGCCCTTGAGTCTAGTAACACTTCCCAGGCACCTAACGCACCATCAAAGGCTGCTGAGAAATCAGCTGGCACAGAATAGCCTGCACTGTGAGAGCATTCTGGGCTACTCTTGTGGTTGCACTGTAGCAAGACTAAAAATAAAACTCAGAAAGGAAGCAAGTGAGTTAAGGAATGAAAGGGCTGGAGCGTCAGCACTTCGGAGCCGGGATCTTGTCTCAGAGCCAGGCCTAGTTATGGCACTTGGTCTGTAATGTGCATCTTCCCACTTTCTCTGGACCAATGATGATTGTTTATAGCTACATAAGGCCTTTCCTCAGGAGAATCCCAAGTCACTATGCTAGCTGTGGTCCAACTGTTGACTCGCCTGCTTCTAGAGACCACATAAGCATGTGCTTTACCTTTATGCCTATCCAGGAAAACACGTATTTAACGTAAACAATGAGGAGTCCTGTGGCACCTTGTAGACTAACTGAAGTGCTGGAGCATGAGCTTTCGTGGGAAACAACCCACTTGGTCAGATGCACGTAGTGGAAATTCCAGAGGCAGGTATAAATATACAGGCACGTGAAAATTCCTACCTCTGGAATTTCCACTACATCCATCTGACGAAGTGGGTCTTTGCCCAAAAAAGCTTATGCTCCAACACATCTGTTAGTCTATAACAGTGTTTCCCAAACTATGGGCCGCAGCCCGATACCGGGCCATGGGAAAGAAATACCTGGTCTCAGCGTAGCTGCTGGGAGGGGAGAGGGGTGGAGCAGACTGGGAGGAGGTGTGCGTGGGGGGGGACCAGCTGCCAGGAAGCAGGGTTGTCTGGCGGAGATCGGGGCGGGGAGGGCGGGCAGGTGGTGGAAGCAGGGTTGGGGGCAGCGGGGCCATCTGGCAGAGATTGGGGTGGGTGGGCAGTGGAAGCGGGGCTGGATGGGGGATGGGGGGGCTGGATGGGGGAGATCTGGAGAACGAGGATGGGAGAACCAGCTGCCGGAAGCAGGGCTGGACGGGGGCAGCGGGGTTGGCCAGGGGAGATCGGGAGGAGAAGCGGGGGGGGGGGGGGGAAGCGAAACGGCCGGTGGGAAGTGGGTCTGACCCAGGCACATGATCCGGATTCCATTTCCCCCCCCCCCCCCGCCCATACCGTCCCTCGAGTAGTTACAAACTGCCAGGCTGGGCAGAGGATGCAACCGGGTGGAACACTGAAAATGTATTCATTTTTCATTCTTTTTTTAGATGCGTTTATATTTTTGGGCTGCAAAAAACAGTACTGAAAAAAACGGGTTCCAACTAAAGTAAAAAGTTTGTGAAACCCTGGTCTAGCCAGCATTCGATCCATCTACAGTTGATTTATCCAATCCATGTTCCCTTAACTTGCTGGCAAGAATATTGTGGGTGACCGTATCAAAAGCTTTGCTAAACCTGGCACTGGGGGTTTTGGGAGAACCAAAAACAACTTATTTGAATATGCATCATTTGCTTAATGAATATGCAAATATGCAAATGAATGTTACCGGTCCTCCAAAATCTCATGAATGAATTTACTGGTCCCATTGTCAAAAAGTTTGGGAACCCCTGGTCTATAAGGTGCCACAGGCCTTCTCGTTGTTTATGCAGATTCAGACTAACACGGCTACCCTTCTGATATTTAACATAAATACTTCTGTGAACAGGAATATTTTCCTGAATCGGAGCCATCGAATCCACTGTGCTCCAGCCCTTGGGGAAGCAGCCAGCCATAGCCTCTTGGAGCTGTGCAGCCGGGTGACAGGAGAGGCAGCAAAGGAAGGTGCAAGGTCTGGGATTCATGAAGCCAAGGGAAGAGCTCTTACTGGATGCTCAGGCAGAGAAGGAAATTCCACAGGATAGATCTTGTGGAGTTTCCTGGCCATTGGTTCCCCCGAGTACTTGTTGTGTGACCAAGTACACAATGTGTCCCAGAATAAGTCACATGTGCATTTAAGATGCTCCTGCCCTTCCCCTACCTCATGCTCTGGTCTACCTCTATCCTTGTCACTTGCCATTCTCCCCCTTCCTGTGCCTTCATCCCCTCCCTTTGCTTCTTGTCCCTTCAGCTCCACTTCCTAACCTCCCTCCTCATCAGGTCCGATTCCCCACCTCTCCTTAGCCCTGCATCCCTTCCACCCCCGCCACCGCACTAACCCCCCACCCCTCTGCATTGGCACCAGGCTACGGCCTCCTTCTCCTCACTAAGCGGGCTCCAGTGTTGGGTGAGTCGAGGGCACAGGACGAGGTCTCCCTCCGCTCGCTACTCATGCCCAGCACCGTAGCAGCCTTGCTAGCTGTGAGGAACAGTGGCAGCGAATGGCCTCCTCAGCGCTGGGATGGAAAGAGCTGGCTCTCTCCACGGGGGTGGCACACGTGCAGTCCGGCCACAGGGCGGGGCTGGCGTGTGCTCAGAGCAGAGGAAACCCTGGGACAAGCTAGCTGCCTGTCTTGTGTATTTTCCGAGATTTACTGGCCAAATTTGGTCACATTTTCCTGGGACTGGCAAAAGGGGCACGCCCGGCAACAGGTGAACCCTCTGCCAAACATCAGGCTACTGCTCTAAAGAAGGGTAGGTGCTTGGGCATCTCATTAACACAGCTGTCTGATTTTTTAACATGGCAACGTGCAGGGCAACAAGAATTATTAGGGGGCTGGGGCACATGGCTTCTGAGGAGAATCTGAGGGTCTGACTACACTGCAGCCTTATTTCGACATCTCATTTCGAAATAGTTATTTCAAAATGAGTTATTTTGAAATAATGCGTCTACACACAAAATGCATTTTGAAATAGCGCATCCACACTGATTGGACGCTGAATCACATTTAAGGCCAGCCGGAACTGGTTCCGGAAGGGCATCAGTTCAGAAGTTACCTTGTGGTCAGGGCGGCCAGCAGGGCACCCTGGGAAGGGGTGGAGGCCCCCTCTTTCGAAATAAGCATCTACACAGCGCTTATTTAGAAATAGCAGTTTTGAAATTGGCACTATTCCTCGTGGAATGAGGTTTACGAATTTCGAAATAAGCCCTCCGCTATTTCGAATTAATTTAGAAATAGCAGTTGGCTTGTATAGATGCTAGGAAAGTTATTTCGAAATAACTTTGCTGTGTAGACATGCCCTGAGCGAACTGGGTTTATTTAGTCTGCAGGAAAATGAGGGGAGATTTGATAGCAGCCTTCAACTACCTGAACGGGGTTCTATAGAGGATGGAGAGAGGCTGTTCTCAGCGGTGGCAGATGGCAGAACAAGAAGCAATGGTCTCAAGTTGCCATGGGGGAGATCTAGGTTGGATATTAGGAAAAACTATTTCCCTAGGAGGGTGGGGAAGCGCTGGGACAGGTTCCCAAGGGAGGGGGTGGAATCTCCATCCCTAGAGGTGTTTAAGTCCTGGCTTGACAAAACCCTGGCTGGGGTTGGTCCTGCTTTCAGAAGAGGGTTAGACTAGGATCACAAAAGATTAGGTATAGAAATGTAGCTGTGTTAGTCTGGGGTAGTTGAAGCAAAATGCAGGACAATGTAGCACTTTAAAGACTAACAAGATGGTTTATTAGATGATGAGCTTTCGTGGGCCAGACCCACTTCCTCAGATCAAATAGTGGAAGAAAATCAGCACAACCATATATACCAAAGGATACAATTAAAAAAAATGAACAAATATGAAAAGGACAAATCACATTGCAGAAGAGAAGGGGGATGCAGGGGGGGGGGAAGGAAGGAAGGTAAGTGTCTGTGAATTGATGATATTAGAGGTAGGGAGAGTGGGATGTTTGTGAGTTAATGGTATTAGAGGTGATAATTGGGGAAACTATCTTGGTAATGGGTGAGATAGTTCAAATGTTTGTTAAGTCCTTGTTGGAAAGTGTCGAATTTTAACGTGAATGACAGTTCAGAGGATTCCCTTTCAAGTGCAGATGTAAAAGGTCTTTGTAGCAGAATGCAGGTGGTTAAGTCATTGTCCTTTCTGGTTAAAATGGCAAGAAACTGTTTTCTCTTTGTGATCTTGTCTGATATCTGTTTTGTGGGTATTAATCCTTTGGCGAAGTGTCTGAGATGTTTGTCCAATGTACATAGCAGACGGACACTTTCGGCACATGATAGCATAGATTATATTTCTGGATGCGCAGGAATATGTGTTCTTGATCTTATAACTCACTTGGTTAGGTCCAATAATGGTATCAGCAGAATGAATATGTGGACAAAGCTGGCAACGGGGTTTGTTGCAAGGGAAGGTACCAGGGTTGGTATTATGTAACTTTGTTCTCACCCACAATTATTTCCAGTTTGAGAACAACTTATACCTCCAGATCAGCAACACAGCCATGGGTACACGCATGGCCCCACAGTATGCTAACATCTTTATGGCTGACCTAGAACAACGTTTCCTCAACTCCCGTCCCCTTTCACCCCTCCTCTACCTACAGTACATCGATGACATCTTTATGATCTGGACGCATGGCCAAGAAACACTGGAGATATTCCACAGAGATTTCAACAACCTACACCCCACCATCAACCTCAGCCTGGACCATTCTACACGAGAGATCCACTTCCTGGACACCACCGTACAAATCAACAATGGAAAATTAGACACCACTCTCTACAGAAAACCCACCGACTCATACAGTTACCTACATGCATCCAGCTCCCATCCAGAACACACCACACCAAGCCCTTCGATACAACCGCATCTGCTCTAATCCCACTGACAGAGACCAGAAGCTTCAGGATCTCTACCAAGCATTTATAAATCTCAACTACCCACCCAGAGAAATAAAAAAGCAAATTGAAAGAGCCAGACGAATACCTAGAAACCATCTACTTCAAGACAGACCCAAGAAAACCAACAATAGAACACCACTTGTCATCACCTACAACCCCCAACTTAAACCTGTCCAACACATTATCAATAAACTACAGCCTATATTGGAACAGGATACCATACTCAAAGAGGCTCTGGGAGACGGACCCATAGTCTCCTATAGACAACCACCTAACCTCAAGATGATTCTTACCAACCACCACAGGACATACCACACTAATACCAACCCTGGTACCTTCCCTTGCAACAAACCCCGTTGCCAGCTTTGTCCACATATTCATTCTGCTGATACCATTATTGGACCTAACCAAGTGAGTTATAAGATCAAGAACACATATTCCTGCGCATCCAGAAATATAATCTATGCTATCGTGTGCCGAAAGTGTCCGTCTGCTATGTACATTGGACAAATATCTCAGACACTTCGCCAAAGGATTAATGCCCACAAAACAGATATCAGACAAGATCACAAAGAGAAAACAGTTTCTTGCCATTTTAACCAGAAAGGACACTCTCTCAATGACTTAACCACCTGCATTCTGCTACAAAGACCTTTTACATCTGCACTTGAAAGGGAATCCTCTGAACTGTCATTCATGTTAAAATTTGACACTTTCCAACAAGGACTTAACAAACATTTGAACTATCTCACCCATTACCAAGATAGTTTCCCCAATTATCACCTGTAATACCATTAACTCACAAACATCCCACTCTCCCTACCTCTAATATCATCAATTCACAGACACTTACCTTCCTTCCTTCCCCCTCCCCCCCCCCCCCCGCATCTCCCTCCTGTTCTGCAATGTGATTTGTCCTTTTCATATTTGTTCATTTTTTTTAACTGTATCCTTTGGTATATATGGTTGTGCTGATTTTCTTCCACTATTTGATCTGAGGAAGTGGGTCTGGCCCACAAAAGCTCATCATCTAATAAACCATCTTGTTAGTCTTTAAAGTGCTACATTGTCCTGCATTTTGCTTCAAAAGATTAGGGTAGAAAAAGATCTCAGGAGGTCATCTAGTCCAGTCCCACACTCAATGCAGGGCCAGTCACAGTTAAATCGTCCCACATTCATCTGATGAAGGGAGTTCCGATTTGTTTTCCGTAACACAGAGCGCTGCCCTGAGCCCCTCCTCACCCCCAAACTCTCAATCCAGCCCCTTCCCCCCACACACCAATACCCTGTTCTGAGCCCCTCCGCCCCCACAGCCTGGGGGTGTGGGATAGCTTAGTGGTTTGAGCATTGGCTTGCTAAACCCAGAGTTGTGAGTTCAATCTTTTCAGAGGCTATTTGGGGCAGAAATTTGTCAGGGATGGTACTTGGTCCTGCTGTGAAGGCAGGGGACTGGACTTAATGACCTTTCAAGGGTCCTTCCGATCCTAGTAGATAGGCAATCTCCATTAATTTATAGCCCACCCCCTACCCTTAACTCCCCCTCATCCTCCACCCCTTTCTCTCAGCTCCCCCCATATCTGCCAGTCCCCTGACCTGACTGCTGCACCCCCTCCCCTCAAACAAAAAAGTTAAGGACCAGAGCAATGCCAAGTGCATCTTCTAGTCTGCAATAAAGAATTTTTCTGGTAAATCTGTATTGCCCATGGACCATAATTTTCACTCCTTCATAATAGTTTTAGCATGTTGTGCAAACTAATTGAACACTTGCAATTCAACAACACTGCAATGTGGAGTCCCACAGGATCGATTCTATTGTCTGTTGGGATGAACTTCGGACTCATCACCCCACAGCATTTTCGGGGTAGCTGTGCTCACTCACCCAGTGCAAATATTTGCACGAATACTCCTGACACTTGCACCAACATTATTATGACTAAAAAGACAGCTGAGTGAGTGATTAGAAAAAGTGATTAAGAGGCACTTAATCTCAGCTCAAGGCACATACAGACTTTATTCCAAAGCATGTCCAGACACACGCTTTTGCCTGAGCTCCCCAATTCTAGCATTTACAAATGAAATTCAGCTGAGAGCAGAGGATGGACGACAAGCAAAACCACTTATTGCCACTGGACCACAATGGACAAGGGGGTCACAAATTCTGAACTGAGAAATTAAACTCTAACATCCAGGTGAAAATGAAATGCATTTGCAGGAGAACTGGAAAGCGTCTTACAAACTAAAACCAAAGCCGTGCAATTGGCCATTTCCCCTGCAACAGCACTAACAATAGGTCAACAAAGGCGGAAGTAACCTTAAAATGTGTTTATTTGTAATGTGGGCCCCAAGGGAGTCTGTCACAGAACTGGGCTCTTGAACTTTTCAAGGCTTTTCGGTTCACCTTTAACTGCCACTGACAGACAAGTGGCCCCAAAGGGCTCCATCCTCCCTTCAGGAGAAATTTCTTGCATGTTTCCCATTGTTGCAGGAGACCGAGCTTGCGAAAACCAAATGCAACGTTTCCTGTCACACACGGAGAGGACACTCGGAGCTGTGAATGAAGGCTTGTCTCCACTAAAGCTTAACTGAGCAATAAAAAGGATTAAAGGGTCTAGAAAACATGACCTCTGAGGGAAGATTTAAAGAATTGGGGTTGGTTAGTCTGGAAAAGAGAAGACGGAGGTAGGGATAACAGTTTTTAAATAACCTAAAAGATTGTAACAAGGAGGGGGGAGAAACATTCTCCTTAATGTCTGAGGATAGGAAAAGAAGCAACGGGCTCAAATTTCAGCGAGAGGTTTAGACTGGAAATTAGGAGGGGTTAAGCACTGGAATAAGTTGCCTAGAGACACTATGGAATCTCCATCACTGGAGATATTGAAGAGCAGGTGAAACAGGGAAGTGCCAGGGAAGATCTAGACGGTGTTTGGTTCTGCCGTGAGGGCAGGGGACTGGACTTGATGACCTTTCAAAGTCCCTTCCAGTCCTATGATTCTATGACACGCAGGTATTTCTGTTATTTCTTAGTGGGACAGAGAAACCGGTTGCTAAATGGGGATTCCACTGAGCACATTTTTAAAAGACGTTTCACAAATGTTGGTTTCACAAGGGCTATTTTTGCTCACTTTTCTGCTTTGGAGGAAAGAACAGGTGGGAATTAATTAATTATACACAAATATTGGCAGAAAACAAATGTTGAACACACAACCTTTATAGCATTTGCTCTGGAAATACCTGACTCTGAGAAATACCTAGCCAATCATGGAACAGAAACAGTAGCACATGACCCTATGCAGCCAATCAAAACTTTTGAATATTCATATTAGCCATGAGACAGAAATGATCCCCTGAGATTATTCACCCAATACTTTGAAATAATGCAGGCATGTGAGGAATGGCATGGCCAGAACATGGACACTTCACCAAGGCCAGGGGTAGGGTCATAGTGCCTGCTTCTCAGGGCTGGGCCAACATCACCGGCAACAGGACATTCAATCTAGCATAGGGGGTTCAAAGTGTGCCCAAAATGCAGCATGGAGACCACGCCACCCTCCCGCTCCTCCCCTGGTGCTGGGCAGACCTCAGCTGGTGTGCTGGGTCCCATTGTGGTCACCACTATCGAGGAATGAGGTTGAGAAATCCAAAAGGAGCCAGAGACAAGTGATAAGGGGACTCAGAGGGATGGAACACCCGCCACCTTCAGCTTCTGCTCATGAACTGGGTCTGTTTAGTTTGAAAAAGAGGCGATCACGGGGGGACATAATAATGGTCTTCAAATACTTGACAGGCTGCCTTAAACCAGAGAGAGAGAGATTGTGATTGTTCTTTCATGCCACAGAAGGCAGGACACAAGGCAGTGGGTTCAAGCTACAGCTCAACAGATTTAGAACCCAGGAAAAGCCTCCTACCTGTAAAAACAATAGGACACTGGAACAGACGCCAAGGGAGGTTGTAGAATTGCATTCAAAAGGAGCCTGAATTGCCATCTTTCTTGGATGGTTTAGACACAAGTCTAGCATCTTGGCTGGGCGTAAAGAAGATGACTTTTGCATGCTCCCTCTAGCCCGATGGTTTTCAGAAGGGAATTCCACGTTTGCAGGAAGCTGGCGAAGCCTCGCTGACAGACGGCAGTTAGAAAATGAACAGTGCTTCGAGGAAACGAAGTGATGAGCACAATACAGGGAAACTTGTCAGCTGCGCATGAGAAGTACAGCATGTCGTCGCATCCGATGTTCCAAAAGGCAAGACCACATTGTCCGAAAAACAACCCCCTGCAAATGCAATCAGGCCAAAGTCTTCACACAACAGCGCTTGTTCTCTTCCCTCCCGCCACTTCCTGTTCCTCCGCCCACCTCTCTTTCCAGCCACGCCCACCTGCCACCCAGCCAGTGCGGAAAGGAAAGCCAGGCCATTATCCTGTGGCACTGGAAGCTCAAGATGCACCCTCTCTCTCTGACACACACCACAGAGACTTTGTAAACTCATGTCTGTATTGACTAATCACCACAACTTTCCTGTAACTACTTCTTCTTAAAGTGGGCAGGATCTTTTCATAAGGAAGTAGCTTCTGGCCCAGGCCACTTGCTGCTTTAAACTAGAGCAAATGGTGGATTCTCTATAACTGGAAGTCTTTAAATAAGGATTAAAAGGTTAGATGCCTACTCCAGGCCTAAAGGTGAGGTTCTGGGCCTGCGACGCGCAGGAGGCCAGAACTAGATGTTCATGATGGTCCCTTTTGGCCTTAATCTGTGAAAACTTTAAGAACTCCTGGGTTCTGTAGAATTTATCCTAAAAACCTTTAGAGCTTATTGGAGAATAAGCACCTTTCTCTCTGCTTTCTGAATGATCCTACAGCATCATATAGCAGGGACTTTATTCTTCATTGAATTCTGTTGGATGGGTCAAGAACACAGAGTTCTCATTCCTCCTTAAATGCTAGAGGAGTTTTGCAAAAGGGTTTTGTCTCCCATTCCTCCATTGTGCTAGTCCACAATCTCCGTGGCTGTTGCCCCAACTACCTCATAAGGGATAGTCCACACAGCCATAATTGTTGTGCTATGGATGAGTGTGGCTTTAAGGCCTGAGCTTCCCAGAGAGTCTGTGTGGGGTGCTGTGAAGCTCCTGTTTATGGACAGCCAGCTGGAACCAGACACCTAATACATCAGATCTCTTGAAAGCACCTTAAGCATTGAGTGATCACGGAACACGAAAATCATCAAGGGAAAAGAGCCCCACGCTTTTCTCCTCCTCGTCTGCCTACTTCTGTACTGCTGCGACTGCCTGGCCAGGCTGCCTGGCTTTTTAAAGTGTCATGCTCTGTTATGTGGTATTTTATAAGTAGCTGTCAGTGTGTCCATTGAAATCAATGGGGTTACATTAGTAGATGCGGTATAAGTATTAAGATATGTGTAGCTAGACCATTCCCTGGCTCTACATCTGCTTCTGCTGAAAGGCTGGAATCATTTGCTCACCTGAATTTACCCTCATTAAGCAAGTGGTGAGGTGCATTAGCCAGAGGACAACAGACGGGGCCTTAGCATCACCGCAGACGGTAGATGGTACTTCCTCCAGATCTCAAGATTTAAGCAACTGTAGAATGGGTCAGGAAGGGAAAACGATGGTGTTGCAAGACGTGGCACTAGCAATTCAGCGGGGGTGCTCGTCTCTCGGAATTCCGACTGACCACCCCACTGTGCGAGCATGGTGCTGGCACCCACGGGACTGCTACAGCCATCCTCCAATGGCGACATACAATGGCTGTCCTGTGTGGTGGTGAGGTTTGAAAATCCCATGACGCTATCAGTGGAGCCTGGAGGTCCTGGCCAGATTCCAGTTTAGGGAACCCTGCCCTTCCTACCCCAAATTCCCCCTGTAGTTTAGATTGGCTGCAAAATTCTTTTTCATCTGTAGTCACCTCTTGGGTTGACCTGCTACCTCTGTTCCACTGCAGAGGTGGCTGTGCGGATGACTGACATGACGCCTGTAGGTGTCACTAGTAAGGTTTCACTTTGTGACCTTTGGCTGGGAGGTCCAATAGCAATGCAGTGTCAGGGTAGCTGTGCCTGTATTCCCCATCTGTTGGTCCATGAGGGCACCCACTGAAAGGTTTCTGGCTTCCTGTCATCATCTCGCTTGAGCAGGGACCTGTGTCACTCACTCCCGAGCAGAGTCTGTCCAGGATGTACAGTGCCTGCCTACACAGAGATCCCCAGCAAGCCAGGCTGCCTAACCCAGCCAGCATCTGCACTTTGCTGGTTCTATGAAGAAAACTTTAGGGACTACAAGAGCCTATACAGGCTTAGAGGCTTCCTAGAGATCAACCCAACCCCAACTCGGGCTCTGGCCGGAGTCGACCCTTCAGAAGCCACAACTGAGTTTCCCCTGTAGTTATAAGATCTTTTAGAAGCAGAACAAAAGCTGACGAGCTAGTCAGTAGTCACTCTTCTCTAGGGAAGGCATTTGCCAAACCAGAGGTGGGCGTTTGTATTAACCTCACCCTAAGCATTCCCCAGGAACTCCACTTAACACTCATTATCCCAAAAATCTCTTCTTGGCTGGATCGTTTTTAATACGGTGCCTTTGAACTTCCAGGTCTTACACCTGTCACATCTCCCTCCCAGACAGGCTGTGTACAATTCTTGCCCAAAATAAAATGTGAACTTTGCATTTAATACAATGGTCTCAGAGATACTTAATTCAGTAAGGTGTCCAAAGGGTACGCAGGGAACTGCTGTATCCATCATACTAAGATCTATGGCTGGACAGGGGACTTCACCCTAAACAATTGATTTAATGGGAAATCAATAGGTTGAAAATGGAACAATCAGTTTCTGCAGAGGGTGACATCCAATGGCATTTAAAACAGAGCACATGGAATTGCCTCTATCCCATTGCACTGAATACTAACAGAAATTGATTTCACCTGCAGAGGCCAGCACTTTCTTTTTCTTTTTCTCTTTCTGACTTTGGATGCTTTGTATAATCCCACTTTGAAACTAACAATGGGACAGTAGCAGCAGACTCTGTGTAAGATCACAGGCTCCTAGGGCTGGTAGAGACCTCAGGAGACATTGAGTCCAACCCCCTGTCCAAAGTAGGATTAACCCCAACTAAACCATCCCAGCCAGGACTTAAACACCTCTAGGGACGGAGATCCCCCAGGCCCTAGAGAATCCATCCCACTGCTTCCCCGCCCTTCTGGAGAAACAGTTTTTTCCTAATATGCAGCCTAGTCCTCCTAGGCCTAGATCACACTGGGGCTGTAAGGGGCATAATTCTATATATCATGGGAAAGGTACCAAAGAGTTTGGCAGATTTGGGAATTAAAAGAAAGGCTTCACTTGGCTTCATTTCCACACCCCATAGAGAGACGAAAGGGAAGACAAACCCAGGTTAGGGTGAAGGCTTGAGCAGTCCATCTTTGCAAAGGCTCGGAACCTGATTCCCCTCTGACTTAAACCAGATTAACACCAGTCTCACACATCTGTGACTTCATTGCAGTTACTCTCAGTGCACACTGATGGGAGTAAGAGGAGAATGAACTCTTGGGAAGGGAATAAAAATGGACTTCGCTTTCCCCTATGCTGAAACAGCCATGCATGATGGGTAATGGGAGGAGATTCATTCACCATTACAGATTGTCATTCATCCAACCTGAGTGGTGAATGTTCCCTCATCTGAGGGGACGTATTTGTGACACTATTTCGGCTGCCACACTTGTTTGTCTTTTGAACCTGCCTGCTGGTTAGTGTAAGATTCTAGAGTTGTAGAGAAAACAGGACCAGTCCGTGTATCTGGCTGCCATGCTATCTCCTATATCTGTTCAGTGGAGGCTCCTGCTTCTTTGCAAACAACGAAACCTGTTGAGTGGGAAGAAAGCCAGGGGAGCCAGCGAGCGAGCGCTGGGGAGCGAACGTGACCATGGTGCCGCTGTTGCCTGGATACTGTACCAGTGAGAGCCCTGAAGAGAACTCGCTGGCGCTGTGGTTCCTGACTGGCTGAAAGAAGCAGCCGGCAGATTCTGAAGTGAATTTAGTGTCAGTGTATCGGGGGTTGTGGGTTTTGCATCCTGGCCCACTGGGAAATCAGGAGCCAGTGCGGTCCAGGAACTTACCACTGGCTCTCGGTTGTCAGTGAAGCACAACTCCAGCAGAAGTCTCCCGCCCTGGGATCTGATTGACAGAACACTAAGGGGCCTGATGGTTCCCCCCTTGTATTTAAACCAAACTAGGAGCAGAGCAAGTGGATCGTGAATCTGGGTGTTCCCGCCATGGCATCGCTGCTCTTGCACTGCCTGCCCTGCTCTCTGACTCATCTCCTGATAACGGGCCTGTCTCCTGGCAGGAGGTCTGCCCTCTGGCACAGTCTGACTCTGACTACCTACTCTCCGACTCCTGCTCTGACCACTAGGCCAGGCTGATCAGCTCTTGCGGGCAGCCATGAAGACTGGCTTTATCAACCTCTGCTCCGCCATGGCTCAGAGGGACAAGAGCAGAGAGGGCCTCCCTCACCGACTGGGCCACCAACGAGCCCTTAGCTGGAGATCCCAGAACCCAGCCTGGGTCCCCCTTTTCTCATTGGCCATGAGGAAGTTGCTGGACCGAGGGACTGTGATGCTGCCCCTCCCCCAGAAGGGGGAGGAGGGAGGACACACAAAGTGCGCAAAGCCAAAGGGCTGTGTCATGAGGAGGACACCAAGGTCCTAGGAGTGACGTGGGCCCCTGGAGCAGAAGTGATGGTGGCAACCCCAGAGGAAAATATTTTTGTTCCCAACCAAGTTAATACTTAATTTAAAAAAAATGAGCAGCTATTGTTATACATACAGGGTGCGTCTAGACTGGCATGATTTTGCTCAAAATCTTGCCACCTGTCTACACTGGCTGTGAGTATTTGTGCAAGAACACTGACTTTGTAATGTACAAAATCAGTGTTTCTTGTGCAAATACTCCGACACTCCCACTCAGGGATAAGCCCTCTTGCACAAGTATTCTTGCGCAAGTGGGCCAGTGTAGACAGCCACGTTAATTTCTTGCACAAGAAAGCCCAATGGCTAAAATGGCCATCTCTTGAGCAAGAGAGCGTCTACACTGGCACGGATGCTTTTGCACAAAAGCAAATCTTTTGCGCAAAGGCACATGCCAGTATAGACGCTCTCTTCCGCAAATACTTTTAATGGAAAAACTTTTCCGTTACAAGTATTTGCACAAAACCATGCCAGTCTAGACGCAGCCATAACGTAGTCTGCTAGGGAATGAAATAGAATATTCAATAAGGAAGCAGGTTATTTCGGTTTAATGTTATCTCAAATATATGAGACAAAAGGGATCGTGTGGCAGCACTGATGTATGGGAGCTAGCGCATCATGACAGCATGCTTAGCAACAAAGTGTTGCCATGTTCAGGAAGTTAAACAATTCTCCTTCCAGGAAGTGGTTGTTGCAGGCTAAGTGAAGGAGGGTATGTCTACACTACCCCCTAGTTTGAACTAGCGGGGTAATGTATGCATACCGAACTTGCTAATGAAGCCCGGGATTTGAATTTCCCGGGCTTCATTAGCATAAAGCCAGCGCCGCCATTTTTAAATGCCGGCTTGTTCGAACCCCGTGCCGCGCGGGTACACGCGGCACGGGCTAGATAGTTCGAACTAGCAAGCCATTCCGAACTATCTGTACACCTTGTTCCACGAGGTGTACAGATAGTTCGGAATAGCTTGCTAGTCCGAACTATCTAGCCCGTGCCGCGTGTAGCCGCGCAGCACGGGGTTCGCACTAGCCAGCTTTTAAAAATGGCGGTGCTGGCTTTATGCTAATGAAGCCCGGGAAATTCAAATCCCGGGCTTCATTAGCAAGTTCGGTATGCATACATTACCCCCCTAGTTCGAACTAGCGGGGTAGTGTAGACATACCCGGAAGGAGTAAAGGCTGACGGTTGCACTGCCTTGGCTCAGTCCTCATGCTTGGACACTGCGTATATTCAACACCTACCAGGTCGCCTAAGCCTCCTCCCGTAGAAGAAAGTGGCCAAGCTCCCATGGCTTTCGATGGAAGCAGGATGAGGGAGCGGGGGGTGCTCTGAACTGTACAGGGTCAAAATCCAGGAGGCCCAATAGGCACATTTTTGATACAGACGTGCTTGCTAGGTTACAGAAGCAAAAACCGAGAGCCATGAACTTGGGAGTCACATAGCCCGTTCCCTGCGAGCTGCTTTGTAGACCACTGGCTAAGGGGCAGTCTCTGAAAGCCCCTTGGCCGCTTCCAGTCAGTCCCTTAAAATGCCACAGTTGAAGGGAAAATAGTTTCCTAGGGGCCAAATTTGTCCACCACAAAACCCTTGGAGTGAAAGGCAGGCAGATGATTTAGCTAAGTGGATAAAAGGCAGTACACAAAGGCAGGCTTTGCTGATTTGGGGATCTTCAGCATTTTTTAAAGTGTTTAAGTATTTTTCTTTTGCCAGGAAAAGCTTTTCTGTTCCCCTGACAGATCATGACAGAGGGTTTGGGGTTTTTTTAATGCCACATTGGTTAATAAATCAAGTAAATCTCAGCATGTAAAAGAGAGTAGCATGGACAGACTTGTAAATAATTAACCACTCGTTTCCTTAAAGGGGCAGAAAATATCCAGTTAGCACAGAACAGGCAGAATTTAGACGACTCCCTCCAATGAGGAAAACAAGGCTGGATCCCGCGAGGTGCAAAGCGGCGAGGAGCTGTGTTCTTACATTGTCACTGGGCCAGAGCAACAGTGCTAGCCAGAATGACTCTACAGATCAACACTTAGGCTAGTGGCTTTCAAACTGTGGGTCGTGCCCCAGGACTGGGTGGTGGGATGTCGGGCGTTGGGGCTCGTTGCTGAGGGGCGAGAAGATGAGCAGCGGGGGGCTAATGCAGCTCCCTGCCTGTCCCAGCACCGCAGACTGCGCTGCGCCCCAGAAGCAGCCGGCAGCAGGCCCGGTTTCTGGGGGAGGGGGCAGAACAGCAGACAGGGCTCCCCGCACGGCCCCTGCCTGAGCGCTAGCTCCATACTCCCATGGGCTGGGACCCTGCTGCTGGCTGCTTCTGGGGTGCAGCCTGGAAACTGCCTTAGCCCTCCCCCACTGCGCTGCTGACTGGGAACTGCTTGAGATAAACCCCTCCTGCCCCAACCCACCCCCAGCTGGAGCAGGAGGGGCCCACACTCTAGTCAAATTGGGTCAGGTCATGGAATCAATAATGTTCTTCAACTGGATCATGAGAAGAAAAGTTTGAAACCTCCTGGCTTAGGCCTCAGCTCAGATTTTGGTGACCTACATTCAAGTCCCTCTTCTAAGCCCTATTTCCTAGTGTATAGAAAGGGAGCAGCCTCTAGGGCAGGGCATGAGAGCAAAAGGTTTGGACACCCACCGGACCTGCTCCCAGAACGGGGATATGAATCAGGGTGTCCGAATCCTGGCAAGGCCTTTGACCTGGGCCACAATAGCGTGGGGTAGCACAGGCTGCAGCTCGGGCCAACCACCTTTGTACAAACCCAGGGGCTACTTCTAGACTGGCATGATTTTCCGGAAATGCTTTTAACCGAAAAGTTTTCCGTTAAAAGCATTTTCAGAACAGAGCGTCTAGATTGGCACCGACGCTTTTCTGCAAAAGCACTTTTTGTGGAAAAGTGTCCGTGGCCAATCTAGACGCGCTTTTGCACAAAAAAGCCCCAATCGCCATTTTTGCCATCAGGGCTTTTTTGCACAAAACAAATCTGAGCTGTCTACACTGGCCCTTTTGCGCAAAAGTTTTGCACAAAAGGGACTTTTGCCCGAACGGGAGCAGCATAGTATTTCCGCAAGAAGCACTGATTTCAGACAGTAGGAAGTCAGTGCTTTTGCGGAAATTCAAGCGGCCAGTGTAGACAGCTGGCAAGTTTTTTCCAGAAAAGTGGCTGATTTTCTGGAAAAACTGGCCAGTCTAGACACAGCCACCCACTTCCTGAGCAGAGGAGCCGACAGCCATGCCAGGCCCCTGGCAAAGTGGGAGGAGGAGACCCTGGCACCAGGCTCTCAGAAGGAGCGGAGCTGAGGGCAGAAGGGGCATGGCCAAGCGCAGTTGGCCCTCAGCACCACCCAGAGCGCAGCGACCCCCACCCGGTGCTGTGTCGAGCACACTGCGCAGCGCCCGGTGCTCTGGCGGCAATTTAAAGGGCTCGGGCGCTGCCACAGTAGTGTCGGGAGAGCCGGGCCCCAGAGCAATTGCCCCCATTGTCCCGCTGCCAGTGAGCCTGAGCCATAGCCTAGGCTAGCCAGACCTGCTGCCCCCAGCTGCACTGCCACGTTGGGCATGCTCATTCCAATGCAGCCGATGGATGTCTCTCTGCCCGGGTTGGGAAGCGCTCTCCTAGCCACCGTGTAGACAGACTGAGGTAAGAGCTTACGAGCACATCTACCTTCTGGGCACTGTCTGGGCACAGCTCTGTTCCAATGCCAGCCGGCCTGCCTAGTGTACACACAGCCCATGCTAACGGAAGAGGCTGTCTGCCGCCGTGGGAAGACCATCTCCCGGAATGACTGAAGCTACATTGACAGAACATTCTTTCTTTGAACTAGCTGCATCCAAACGGGGTGGCCATCACCTACAGTCTTCAGCTAAAACCTCTCCAACACATCTGTGATCTACAACCCAGCCTGGACAACGATCCCTCATTTCACAGGCCTTGGGAGATAGGCCAGTCCTCGTGCACAGCCAACCAGCCAACGTGAAGCAAATTCTCACCGGCAACTACACACCGCACCACAGTAACTCTAACTCAGGAACCAATCCCTGCAACAAACCTCAGTGCCAACTCTGCCCTCATATCTACACCAGTGACACCGTCATAGGACCTAACCAGATCAGCCACGCCATCACTGGTTCATTCACCTGCACATCTACCAATGGAATATACGCCATCATGCGCCAGCAATGCCCCACTGCTTTATACATCGGCCAAACTGGACAGTCCCTACGTAAAAGAATCAATGGACACAAATCAGATATTAGGAATGGCAATATACAAAAACCTGTAGGAGAACACGTCACTCTCCCTGGACACGCAGTAGCAGCCATCCTGCAGCAAAAAAAACTGTCAAGACCAGACTTCACAGAGAAACTGCTGAGCTGCAGTTCATCTGCAAATTTGACAACATCAGTTCAGGATTAAACAAAGACTGTGAATGGCTGGCCAAGTACAAAGGCAGTTTCTCCTCTCTTGGTGTTCACACCTCCACATCAGCCGCTAGAAGTGGGCCTCATCCTCTCTGACTGAATTCACCTAGTTATCTCTAGCCTGCATATTTATACCTGCCTCTGGAAATTTCACTACATGCATCTGACGAAGTGGGTCTTGCCCATGAAAGCTTATGCTCCAATACATCTGTTAGCCTATAAGGTGCCACAGGACTCCTTGTCTCTTTTGCAGCGATGATACACTTTTGAAAACGGCACTGCAGAGTTTGACACTGGAGAAGAACATTTAGCTTTTACGTAATGCTTTTCATCAGCAGACCTCAAAGCACTGATCAAAGGAGGTCTGTACCATTAGCTCCAGTTTAGAGATGGGGCAAACTGAGGCACATAAGTTAAGGGACTTCCCCAAGGTCACAGTGCAGACCAGTTTCGGAGCCGGGGATAGAAGCCAGGTCTCCTGAATCCCAATCAAATGTTCTACCCTTCAGGCCAGACTGATTTTCAAAATTTACCTCCTTGCCTGTAGTAATTAGAACCTCTCTACAGGCTGAAAAAAGACAAGGCCAGATGGAGATCGTTTTTCAATAAAGGTAGAACAAGGATAGCCCTGGATACTTCAGTGCACGCTCGCTCACAAAGACCCTGGAGAGAGAAGAGAAGCTTTTTGCCTTGAAAAGTACCTGGGATTAAGTCCTGCCAGAGGGGGATCCCTCATCCCGGGTTTCTCATTACCCTCACACTTTTGTTAGTTCACCATAGTGCTCTTTATTTACAGAGTGTTACACAGCTCCATGTCCCACCACCATGCCCCAAGCTTCAACCTACCTGCTAGGCACAGAGGAGAAAGGAGGCAAGAGAGCTCCAATCCTGAATTTATTTGTCCTTCTTCCAACTTTCCTCTCTTCCCCTTAACAGTCCCCAGCTGACAAGTTGAATCCCTGGTTAACTGTAATCCCCCCGTCCTACCCTCTGATCTCCAGATCTGGTCCACACCGACAGACTTACAAAGGACATGGAGTGGGTGAGCTATTGTCACAGGCTCTCAACATCTGGGAGACAAAAAGCAGCTGTTTTGGCTCTGTCCCCCGTCCGTCTTGTCTTTCCTACAGGATCCCCAGAAGAAGGGCTCCAGGATTAGTTAGGACCCATTAGAAAGCGTCCTCCTGTCTGCTTGGAAATCAGCTTTTTGCCACATTCATGATTTATTAATTAGTAGTATTATGCTCTCAGCCCTGGCATACAGATGGGAAGGCTCAGTACTGCTCTGATGATCCTGTGGGTCCCCCAGAAATGGCATGGCTTTTCAGAGTGTGGCCTTTGAAGTCCTGGGCCGGTGTTTGACATGCAGGCCTTTCTGCACGAGAGCACCTAGCAACACGGAAAGGAAATAACAGGCACAAGGTGCTAGTTTTGCAGTTAAGGAGCAGTGAGCTGCTATAGCTGTTGCCTTCACAAGAAGTGTTCCTTAGCCACTTTCTATAAGCTTGTGGTACAAATACTATAAAATCCTCATGAAAGTGATGCTCCACATACAGAAAAGTAGGTAATTCTCTAAAACTCATTGACAGCCTTCTGCTCCCCCAAATCTTTAACCAAACAGCATTTGTTCCTTTGTTGGCTGGGTTGATCTCTAGCATGTGCATACATTATAACACTGATAGGATGCTGGATGTGAAAATGACTTATTTTATTATCTGCTTCAAAGGGGTAGCCAAGTTGGTCTGTAACTGGAAAAACTTAAACAACAACAAATAGTCTAGCAGCACCTTAAAAACTAAGAAAACATGTAGATGGCATCATGAGCTTTCTTTCGTGGGTACAACCCATTTCTACAGATGAATGGAGCATTAAAAGTCCAGATCCAAGAATGACTATGGGAAAGGGGGGGGGGGAGTGAATTAGTGTTCAAGTTACAAGAAGCTGATAAGAACAATTTGCACCTTCTCTAAGATCCCATTGTTTAGTTGGTTAAGTCATTAGGATGTGGAAGGTAGTGTGCTAGCCAGACAATGTCTTTAGTCATACCTCTATGACAGGAATCAAATTTGTGAATGAAGTTAAGTTCCAACCCTTCCCTCTGTATTTGCCTTGTGGAATTGACCTGAAACAACAGGGTGACTTTGAGATCCAAGCTCTTGCCCTCTAGCACCCTCACTCTACTTATGCTACATTGATGACATCTTCATCATATGGACCCACGGGAAAGAGACCCTTGAAGAATTTCACAGGGATTTCAACAACTTCCACCCCACCTTGAACCTCAGCCTGGACCAGTCCACATGAGAGATCCACTTCCTTGACACTACAGTACAATTATATGACAGACACATTTCCACCACCTTGTACCGGAAACCTACTGACAGCGACACTTACCTTCATGCCTCTAGCTTCCATCCAAGACATATTTCTCAATCTATTGTTTACAGCCAAGCCGGGATTTGCTCCAATCTCACAGACAGAGACAAACAGCTACAGCAGCTGTAGCCAACCTGTGTCCTGTGAGCCACATGCGGCTCTTGTCCCTCAAAAGTGCAGCTCGCGATGCCGCTCCTGTGCCCCCCCAAACGGCCCCCGCCGGCTCTCCCCAACCCCCGGCTTCCCTGTGCTTACCAAGTCGGAGCTGCGGGGTTTTAAAAATGGCACCCAAGATGGCAGCCTCCTTTTTAAAAAAAATTAATTTTTTTCATCTTGCTTAACTTGTTCTGGGACAGGGCTTTTTTTTGCTTGACAATTCTGGTGTGGTTCTTTGCATTTTTTCCATCGCTGTTTTGGCTTGGCCACCTCTGACCTATAGGATCTATACAAAGCATTCTTAAAACTGAAATACCCACCCGGAGAAGTGAAGAAACAGATAGACAGATCCAGAAGAGTACCCAGACATGAACTACTTCAAGACAGGCCAAGAAGAGAAAACCACAGAATTCCATCTGTCATCACCTATAGCCCACATCTTAAATTGTGAAATTGAACCCATGATTTCTGAGTTCCAATCCCGCACACTATCTGCCACTAGCCAATGCTTTCTCCCCAGGTAAGGCAAAAGCCCCTTCACGGTCTTTGACATTTAGGCTATGTCTAGACTGCAGGCTTCTTTCAGAAGAAGCGTTTCCAGAAGAGAGCATCCACACCGCAAAAGTGCACTGAAAAAGTGATCTGCTTTTTCGAAAGATAGCATCCATTCAGTGTGGACACTCTCTCGCATTTCAGCTGTGATTACTATGGACGGAATGGCCCCCAGGACACCTGCGCTTTTTCCTCTTCTTTTGAAAGAACTCCCTCTTCCCCATCATGCACACCTTTTTGCAAAACAGCTCTTTCACAAAAAGGCTTCTTCCTTGTAGAATGAGGATTACCAATGTCAGAAAAACCTCTCTGTTCTTTCAATTTTCTTTCAGAAGAACGTGATTGCAGTGTAGATGTAATTGAAGTTTTTTCGGAAAAACTCTGTAGTGTAAACATAGCCTTAGTGAGCTTTAAAGAAAAACACAGCATTTCCTTGTTCTTTTTGACAGTGTCTCAGTGCAGACATTAAGCTTCCTGTATTCTCTACTTCTTGTTCCTTAAGAGAAGCCAAAGTTCTAGAGCAAGAACCTACACAAAATAGAATGTAACAGAGTCACAATCCCAATAAAGATCTCACAGTCTGTTGCTGGGGAAATCTACATGTCACAAAATCAGTGCTATGATTATGGGAGGAGAGGAAAGACAAAAGTGACATTCAGTATTTGGTTCTTGAGGAATGGGTGTTAGCCACCAAGTCTGGTGTTTCAGGGACAGCCATCCTCTGGATTAGTTCAGGTGATGATTTACAGTGATGTGCTGGAAAAGGCAAATGCTTACAGCTGGGTGCTTTTTTTTTAATTGTAGCAAATAATTTATTTTTGGCAATTTTACTTTCTGGGCACTGAAACTATTTGCAAATTCCGTTCAAATTCAGCAAATAGTTTGGTTTGGGGAAAAAAACAGGGAAAAAAGGGAATTGTCAAAGTTTTTGCACTTACTAAAAAATAGTTTTGATGCTGTTACAGAACAACATTTTGAAACAAAGGGTGAATTTGAAACAAGTTTTCAACACATTTTGATCAACCCAGATGATTGTTCTCCATATTTTTGTGTCAGCAAGAAAAATTAAAAGATTTCATTTACGTTCACACAACACTGATTTTTTTTTTTCTCAGTTCCTAGGTCTGTTGTAGAAATAACCTTTGGAATCAGACAGTAGTAGCTGCTACAGTTGCACTTGCATCTGGCAGCTGGAATGTGGGTCAACAACCAATTGCACAATATTAAAACCTTTCCTTCCTCAAAATATACTCAGGTTTTTCTTCTCAGAGGAAACACCTGTACTTAGGAAGAGCAATAATTCTGCTGATACCTGCCTATTGAGTGAAATCACAGAAAAAAAAATACTTGAAATTCTTACATAACAGACAGCTATTCGCTACCATCATGCATTCAGGTTCACGCTGCTTTTTGAACTTTGATGGAAGGGCAGTGGAATTAAAAAGTTGCCCCTGGAGAAATGCAGCTTGGTCTGAAAATATGACATCTTTGTGCCATTTCCCCCCAAGCATTGCTAAATTTAGTTGCATCATTCCTAACACGACGTTCTCAGCTAAATCCCTGGGCTTCACTTTGAAAATTTCAGGGAGTGTGGTATAGTGCAGAATCAAAGCAGCATTCTTGTTGAATATACCTTTGATCAGAGATGTGAGGCATATTTTCAACCCTCTGAAACTTGACTGATTTGGGGTTTCATTACACACATGAATCTCAGTCCATTTTCATCAAAGGCTTTGCTAAAGTTCACCAATCTTGCGATGGAACCTTTGATAGTTTATGGGTTTGCATGAAATTCAGTTTTGCTGTGGGAGGGGGAGTGGGCTGGCATGAAACTAGATGCAAGAGGTTTTGACTGAATTTTGAAAGTTTGGGATCACACACAAGTCACATGGCCAGATTCTCTGTTGAATTCACAGCTCCTTTTGGCTGTAATCTGAGATCAAAGGATAACTCTGATGGGAATAAGTCTTTTTGGTTTGCACATCTTCCTCCGTTCCCCCTATGCCCCCCTTCCCAGCAATAACAAAATATCCCCAACACCTAGCTTTACAGATGAACACTCTCTAACTCATTTAAAGGAGATTCTATGATTCATAGAATCCCAGGGCTGGAAGAAACCTCGGGAGACATCGAGTCCAGCCCCCTGCCCAAAGCAGGACCAATCCCAACTCAATCAGCCCAGCCAGGGCTTTGTCAAGCTGAGACTTACAAACCTCTAGGGGTGGAGATTCCACCCCCTCCCTAGGGAACCCATCCCAGTGCTTCACCTCCCTCCTTGGGAAATAGTTTTTCCTAATATCAAACCTAGACCTCCCCCACTGCAACTTGAGCCCATTGCTCCTTGTTCTGCCATCTGTCACCACTGAGAACAGCCTCTCTCCAGCCTCTTTGGAACCTCCCTTCAGGAAGTTGAAGGCTGCTTCCAAATCCCCCCTCGCTCTTCGCTTCTGCAGAGTAAACAGACCCAACTCCCTCACCCTCTCCTCATAGGTCATGCGCTCCAGGCCCCTCATAATTTTGGTTGCCCTCTGCTGGACCCTCTCCAGTGCATCCACATCCTTTCTATACTGGGGGGCCAAGCCTTTCAGTCCCACACTGGTACCTTGTGTATGGGTGCGAAGTAAGCTCAGAGGGGGGACCCTATCTCTACTGTGTCCCCTGGTGACCATTTAAGTTTGTGGATGACACTGAGCCGGGGGAAGAGGCAGATACGCTGGAGGATAGCTATGAAGACAGGATCCAGAGTGACCTAGACAATTTGGAGGATTGGGCCGAAAGAAATCTGATGAGGTTCAACATGGAGAAGTGCAGAGTCCTGATGGACGGATTTATACAGAGGTAATAAGATATTCTGTCTCATTTGCTATCTAACTGATTCACCCACCCCAGATATCACATACGGCCACGCTGGAAATTGGATACCTGGATCTCTGGATTTGGATCCACACACCCACTAGTCGAGGGATGTTCAAATCTGGGCTTTACAATGCCTTTGCCTTCACTGCAGTTAGAGATGTCACCAAATCTCCCACGACGGGTTTGTCACTCTTGAATGTAGGATTCAGAGACATGACGTCCCTGTTCCTGCTGCAGATGTACAAAGCTGAAAGCCTGATTTGCATCAGCTGAACTGAAGTGACATTTGCATGAAGTGAAATCACGAGTCCTCATTGGGAAACTAGACAGATAGAAATGAAAGTCATAAGGGACAGCCAGCTCTGTGGGGGCCATTTAGTTAACAGGATTACAGAGTGTCTTACTGTCACGTATGGGACTGCCCCCTTCCCCCCCCATTACAAAGGTGTTTTCTGTTTTTAAATGTCCACTAGTTTGACATATTGAAAGGAAAAATTACTGTAATCTGCTCTGGCTAGTCTCTTAAACTGAATAATCCTAGCACGGTTTTGTATGCAGTAAGTGACCATCACCATTATATACTATGTGACAAATAATGCAGGAGCTGAGCTGAACTTCTGATAACAGATTTGGATTGACTTTAGTGGGTTTTGCATTGGCATCAGCCAGGGTGGGGAACCTTATTGGGTCGGGGGCCACTGACCCACAGAAAAATCATTCAGGGGCTGCACACAAGTGAGAAACAAAAAACCTCACCCCTCACCAGCATGGGCTCCCCCTGGGGGCTGGATCCAGGCAACCCAGGAGCTGCATCTGGCCCCCAGGCCTTAGGTTCCCCACCCCTGGCACAAGCAATCAAAAATTATTGTTTGTTCATCTAGCTGGATAACTTGCACTTGCACCTGATTGTGAGAAGAACCAGGTATGCACAAATTCCCCTGGGTGTGGCAAACCAGACCAATGCGGATCCATGTGGAAGTCCTGCAGACGGGTTGGCAGTGTCTTGAGGGAAGAATGGGCAAGAAAGGATAGCATTTGGACAATCTTCGCAAGAGCCTGATTGTAACAGGGAGGAGAATGGAGGGAGGTCAAAGAGAACACCAAGGTTGCAAGCTTGGGTGATGGAAAAGATGATGAAGTTGTCAAGCAAGGTGGACTGATTTCAATCAAAACAAATTGCTGATTTCAGTAATTGCGTGATTGCAGTAATCAGGGCCCCTCGATTTAAATCACTGATTAGAATTGTGTTTTGCATTTGAACATTGTAATTTTCCTTAAAAACCAGATTCTCATTATTGAGTGACCATTCAAATGCCTGTCGGCAAATAAACACCGCCGGTGCACTGAATTTGGTGCTGCTTTTTGCTCACCTGGAGAATGCACCATATCTACAGACATTTACCAGCAGACTTACCCGGCGTCGCGCAGACCTGGCTCAGGGAGGCGGGAGGGGCACAAGGCTCCTATCGGCGCTTCCTGGGCCAGGGAGGGAGGGAGGTTAGCCCAACCCAGAGGTTGGGGGAGCAGCCAGGGTTTGTGGAGGGAGGGCAGCCCGAGGTTTGGAGTTAGGAGGGGTCCACATGGGGCCAAGGATCCAGAGCCAGTTCTCCTCATAGGAGGTAATTGGGTTGGTCAGGCATGACCTGCCCTTGGAGAATCCATGCTGACTGTTCCTGATCACATTCCTCTCCTCCAAGTGTTTCAAAACAGATTCCTTGAGGACCTGCTCCATGATGTTTCCAGGAACTGAGGTGAGGCAACTTCCACTAATTTCGCAGTTGGGGTTTCTTTAAAACTTGGGATCAGCATGCATTGTTGAGTATTTTTTTGTATTTACTTTAATTGTGTATAATATTTTAAATTGGCCAATCTAGGTTGTCATAATTTCAAATTTAAATTTATATAGAAAGTGTGCATCAGTCTGTGCGTCTGTCTGCCTGTGCATCTGTGAGTCTGTTCACGAATTCCTCCGAAATTGTAAGAGCTAGGACCATCACATTTAGTAGGCAGCGTCCTCCTACCCTAATGTAAACCAGCGTCAGGGTTTGGTTGTGCCCAGAAAATGGGAAGTGCCAGGAATGGGACTGTTTCCCATAACATGGGAAGGGAGGGGGCGGAGAGAGGAGGGACGTCAAAGGGAGGGGTACAGAGAGGAGGGATGTGCTATTGAGAGTGGCCAGCAGGGCTGGGACTCCGCCATCTTGCCTGCCTCCAGAGTGGGTAAGTAGCCCCCCTACTCTAAACCTGGAGTCTGCCCCACCCCCCAGGGAGAGCTTGCAGGCTGGGGAGGAAGCCACTGCAGGAGGGGCAGCCCCCAGAGCCTCGCCTCCCCAGACTGGCTGCAGGGCAGCAGCTGGGGGGACGGGGGCTGGTCAGCACCTTGGAGCCTGACCCCCTCAAGAGTCACTAGAGGGGAAATGGCCCCCAGAGCGTGGTCCTCCCAGACAGGCTGCGAGGGGTGCAGCTGGAGGCCAGGAGCAGCCCCCTGAGCCTCACCTCCACCTCAAAAGCCTGCAGAGCATGGGTGGGGGGCTGCAGGCAGCCCCCAGAACCTCATCAAGGGCCCCATTTCAGGAGAGTAGGGGGGCAGCTGCCGTGTGCTCCCCGTTCCCTGGATGCTAAGGGAGTGAGGGGAAAGCGCTTGCATTCTGTGCATGAAGGGAGCTCACTGGCCAGGTGAGAGAGGCACACGCAGACTGCAAGCACTTTCCCCGCACTCCCTGAGGGTCCAGGGAGCAGGACAAAAGGCAAGCCACATCCCACAGCGCACAGCTGCTGCCCCCCCCATACGCCGGACATGACACCCTTGAACCTCCCCTCCCCCAGACAGCCTGCAGGCCATGGGGGGACTGAAGGCCGGGGGCAGCCCCAAGGGCCCACCAGACAGCCTGCAGGGGTGGATGCTGATGAGGGCTGCCCAGGCCTCTTGGGAGGAGTTGCCATTCTCACTGCCCCCTGACCTCCCAGCCGCATCTTGAGCCCCCTGCCCTGACTCCTGCGCCTCCCACCTGCCTGGATTTCCACACGCCCTGCCCTAAGCCCCCACTTCCTGCCTTGAGCCTCCCACATCTCCCAACCCAAGCCACCCACACCCCTGCCCCTCCTCACCCCTGAACTCTCACTCCAGCCTTCATTTGCCTTATCACTGAAATCACGCATGGATATTAGTCATTTATTTAAAACAAAAAACCCTCCAGTTAAAGACCCGAGCAACTCTGCATACATCAGCTAGTAGCTAAATAAAGGGATCGGTAAGTCAGTGGTGCAGTAAATGCTGTGAGATCGCTGGCTGGAAACAGAGAAGCAAAGCTGTGGCTGCAAAGGAGAGCATGTGGCTCTGTCAGTGTTGGTGTGTATGTGGGGCATATACAAGTTAGACAGTCTTTGTGTGTGCTTGACTATGGCTTGGAACAGGGGCATCAGGCAGTGTGGGGAACACTGCAAATAACACAACATGCGAAGCTGTGCCAGTGCCTGCATTTGAGCCCGGGACAGTAAATGACGGCTATACGCACATCGATGAAGAGCTCCTGCCCTTCCTTGGAGGAGAGGAGAGACAGTCCAGAGTATCGAAGGGCAGAACGGTAGAACCTACTATTAATTCAGACATTAACTCCCTTCCGATGGGGAGATTGAAGGAAGCCCAACAAATCCCGAGTCTCCATGACAAAACCAACTTGTTACTTTATAATTCAACAAGTGTTACCAGCTCCTATTATTAGAAACCCAAATTAGCTCTGCCATGGGAAGAGGCTGAACTGAATCCTTTTAGCCTTGTGTAAGTTAATTACAGTACACGTGTTAAAAGCGGCATCTGTCTTAGTCAATCTAGTTGATTATTGCGCTGCTTTATTTTTAGTTCTCAGCAAGATGAAGGAAGACACTAATATCAATGAAGGTTTTCTGCAGATATTGCTCTATTAGGTGCTCTCCAGAACCAGCCCTGCGAGGGTTCGGTCAAGAACTTCTTTCCCTAAGACATACTGCTCCTGAGATGGGTTCGATGAAGTACCAAGTAATCCGAGGGAAGAAAAGCCTTTGACGGCAACTTGGAGAAGAGATAGACAGTCCCTGCCACAAAGGAGGCAATAGCAACCCTAAGCCTGTCAAACTTTATAATGTGCTACAGACTCTGTAACCTGGCTACTGTCTCGCCAGGGCGCTGCGTCTATACCAAGCTCCTCTTAAAGCAGATCTCACTGTTGTCATAACTACAACAAGGAGTCTGGTGGCACCTTAAAGACTAAGGGTATGTCTACACTACAATGTTAGTTCGAACTAACATTCATAGCCGCTACACTAGCGCTCCGTTAGTTCTAATTTAATTCGAACTAGCGGAGCGCTTAGTTCGAACTAGATAAACCTCATTTTACGAGGATTAAGCCTAGTTCGAACTTACTAGTTCCAATTGGCCTGCATCCGAAGCACAGTCCATGTCCGGCCCTTTTTGGCAAGGCCAAGGCCCTCCGGCCTGAGTCCATAACACAGTTTAGGGTTGTAGCAGGGACACACCCCAGGTAGGAGGGCCCAGGGCCCTGTGAGCGACCGGGTAGCGGGTCACTCCCTCGGCAAGGCAATCCGGCCAAAACGCGCCACGGTTCTCTGAGCGGGAGAGGAGGCTCGTGCTCCTGCCCTGGGCCACTTCCTACCTGGTTCCCTGGGGTTCCTTCCCCTGTACTCGCCCAGCTCGCTGCAACCTCCGGGCCGGCGTCTCCTCAGCAGGCAGTGCCTGGGTCACACCTGGAGTCTTCGGCAACAGCTGTGCAGGAGCTCCCTTCACAGGTCCTTCTCCTCCAGCTGTCTCCCTTGACTTAGTCCTTCCCCAGGCTTTTATAGTGGAGCTACTGCCCGGGCATGCTCGGTAGGGCTGTGGGGGAGGGGCCTCTGCAGCCAGGTAACCCTGGCTGGGCCCTGCAGGTTCAGTGCGGGGCTGCCTCGCACCATCACACTCTCAAATAAGAAATCTCCTAAACCAAAGATTTGGGGACCTCCGGCTCCCTTTCCCCTTGCTGTCTTTTTCCCATTTGAATCATTTCTTTGAGATCCTGAACTCAGCAGACAGGCTGCACAATACAGACCATCCGTCTCTTTACATGTGCCCCAATTAATTAACTTCAGAGCCTCAACTCACCCCCGAGAAAAACACTTTGCTCTTTCGGATGCTCCCTTTAACAGAGAGTCTATTTGACAAGAGGTTCTCGGGAATGTTCCCGGCTGTTCGAGCTGGTGACTCATCTGAAGCACAGGGCAGGGCGGGTCTGTGTCTCTAATGGAAAGTGGCATGTGCACCTCCCCTGGGCAAGGGGCTTGCCAGCTCTTCCTGCTCAGGAGAGGCACCATTCAGGAGGCATCCATGATCTTCCTGCAGGTCTTGGGAATTTGGCCCTGATCCTGCTCTCGGGAGTGTCTGTGCTGACACTGCCAAGCCTGGTCTCCCAGGTATTGCAGTCCCCAGCCATGCTGGTAACACACCTCCTGTGCTTCTCATAGCACCCAGGCATTGGCAGCAGTGACTGCCTGGAGCAAGGCTCCCCACCCTGCATCCGGTAGTGCTAATGTCCACTGAATGCACTGTTGTCCCAGCGACACTGGAGCAAGTCTCCTGTGATCTGGGCCATTGGATGCACACTGACTAGTGCCTGAATACCCTGTGAGGAGACTTTATTGAGTCTCGGACATTAAATTATGTTAAGAACGAGTTACACTTGAGAGGGTGTATCAGTAACTTAAGGACAAAAGGACTCCGGGATGTTGCAATGATCTCAAAACCCAGCATTATAAACCCAGGAAATTCAGAATGATGGTTACGCTGAAGAGAAATCCAATAATGTTAAGGTAAGAATTGCACAACTGAGGTACACAAGGAACCTTAACTCTGCCCTGCATTAGCCCTATTCCACTGAATGGACGTCAGTATTCGTGGTCCAAGAACAAATTAAATTGAGTTTTAAAGACACATCAGTATATTTAAGCCCTGCTCATAGGGCAAAGGAGTAATTCAATTAGCTAGTAGTGGTAGTAGTTTTGTATCTTATATTTAGTCAAGCAACTAAAGAGACACTTGACACAGTTAGCCTGTGTGCTTACAATATTTTATATGTATTATTCATGTAAAAAGAAAACATTGTAACAAATAAAAGAGTATTCTGGAGAACATCTGATTATTCACCTGTTTAAAACCTGCAACTTTTTGTGTAGCATATCCTTAAAAAAAGGGAATATCAAGGTGAACCAACAACGTCAAACTACACTGGACCAGCACATTACTAGGATGTTTCTGATATAGATTGACTCTCCCTGGTCTGGATCCGTGGGACCTGAAAGGTCCTGGACCAGGGAATTTGCTGGATCAAGGGAGGTCAATGCACCAGGGTCTCCGCCTTTCCTCCATGGCTGGCCCGCTACCGCCCGAGGCTCTGTTCTCTCCACGGAGCATAGGGGGAGTTTTTTCTGCTGCTGGACCAGTTATCTGAGAATGAAACATTAGTCTCTGCTTTCTGCAGTCTAGCATGAAATTCACTGAAGATTTAGTTTGAGATGGAAATGTCACCCTGACAGATTAATTGAGCTATAACGTATGTAAAGAAATGTAAAAAGAGAATGCAGTTGCATTACCCGGCGTTAGCACCTCCGGTAGGCTCTGCTACCTGCTATAATGACTGTGTTGAATGCATTCCCATGGGAACCAAATAAGGCATTTTAATGTGGAAAAATATCATCCCAGGCTTATCCTCCGTGAGGGAAGGGAAAATACATCTGGGAAGCAATTTTGGGGTGGTCACAGTGGTTCACTTATCAATATTAATAATAATGCATAAAACTGGGGCTGGTGCATTATCTCCCGCCTTGCAGAAGACAGAGACCGAGTTCCATGTAATTTAATTTCAATTAGTGCATTGAAGCTTCTTAAAGATTGGACTCGCTATACTTTTACAGCTGCTTTCAGACTATTAAGCACAATACAGGGAAATTATTATGTAAATGAGAATTATCATATTGCTTTATTATCTTTCTCTCCCTCCTCTCCCCTGGTAATTGGTGAGGGAAAAGTGGGAACAAAACGGATGATGGCAAGAGTGACTAATGACAGCTTGGTAGCAGTCTCTCCTCTCAGATGGAAAAGCCCAGAATTTGTGTGTGTGTGTCCCTTTAATTTAATTTCCTGTTAATTACCTCAGAGAGGAGCCATAGGCCAGTCTACACTGTGGACGCTCCAGCAACACAACAGCACTGGAGACGCACGCCGGAGACGCTTCCTACAGCAGCGGAAGGGTTTTTTCTGTCACGGTAGGTCATTCATGCTGGCTGGGTTGGTGGAAGCATCGTCCTGTAGGCCTAGACATATCTACGCAGGGGGTCAGCACGCTATGGGATGCAGGGTGTGAATTTCTCACACCCTGAGACACTCCAGCCTCGCTTTTAAGTGTGGATAAGCCTCTGGGTTCTTTGCTTTTCACTGCCATTTCCCTCCACGCTCTCAGGGATGCTGCTAACGCTGGTGCTTATCAAAGACACGAGAGATGCTCGTTTATTCTAGACGGCTGCTCCTAGCACCCGCACGACCTTGTCCCCAAATGCAGGACATGGAGAGAACGTGAGCACTGCATTGTTTTTTACTTACCAAAGCCCAGCAGTATGATCCACTGAAATAATAAGATAACTATTATAAACGGGAGGAGCAAGGGTACAAGAAACCCTGGGGTTAGTGATTTACCTCAGGAAAAAACTGATGAGTGGAGACATTTTTTAAGGTGGGAATTCTGAGTTGCTTAGGATTTGGACACCGAATTCCCATTGATGGCTAATAGAACTAGGACTTCATACCCTTTATATGGTGGTGAAGAGGTCAGCTCTTGAGGAAGTTGTTCCAAAATTCTTGTTGTTTGGACAGACAGAAAGGGAAAGAGAAGAAGAGAGATGGGGCCTGACTCTGTAAGGAATCGCTCTGCACCTTGTAGGATCAGGCCAATAGAGAGACAGGGTCGGAGACAGACCGTCAGGCTGAAAAGAGAAGAAAGAGAGACAGGGGAGGGGGGAATCATAGAAGAGAAAGGTCAGAGAGGAAAAAAAAATCAAGCATGGCACAATAGTGTCCTCAAATATTAATATGAAGCTGAGGTATAAATAGAAACAAACACATGCGCCTGAATCTAATAAGGGCCTTGTTTACAAGAAAGCAGAATGATTCATTTAGCTGGAACCAGATTCCAAAATCAGGGCAAATGCCTGTAAAAAAGTGTAAAAAATGGAAGTGTCTGTATAGGTGTGTGAAATTTTACTTCGTGCTTTCAACCTGCTCCATTCTCCTTGTACAACCAGCCCTCTAGGGACACACGGAGACTCTCAAGGGCCAGCATTGGAAGGTGGCGGGAACTCGGACAGACCTGCCAATTCCAGGTCTTTCCTCCAGCCACTCGCTCAGGATGGGGAACCTTTTTGGAGTCAAGGGCCGCTGACCCACAGAAAACTCAATTGGGAGCCGCATAGACGTGAGAAGCAAAAAAACCTTCAAAAGTCCTCACTGAAGTGGCCCCCTCCAAGAAGAAGAGAGACACTCCCCTTGCACACCAGAGCTGCTAGTCACCTTTTATCTTCCTCCCTCAGACAGGAAGAGTGTGTGTTGGCAGGACACAGACACGCCTATGTGGTATCAGTACAATCAGCAGTGTGCAGAGCCCACCTTCTGCCTGGGCTCCCTGTTCCTAGGGCGACCCAATGGTGAACTCAGTGGTGCTGAGTTCTGAAATACTCGCGCACGTTTACAGCAGCTTCTCATAAACTCAAAACTAGGGGCTTCTAGCGCGTGAGACATGGCCATGAATAATGCAGCCCGTGCCATTTCCCTTGTGTTCTCTGTTTATACAAAATCCCTTTTCTTTCATTCACTGCCTGAGTTCTCTGTGTGGTGCAGCTCTCTGCATTCACAGTGCAAGTCCGCATGGCAGCCGTTGTTGGGGAAAGCTGGAGGCTGCAGCCATGGGCTGTGGCATAGCTGGGGCGGTGGGTGAGACTCTTGGCACTGGCACTTGGCAGTCTGGGGGCATTTGAACAACTGCCTGTAGGTCAGGAGTGCACAATAACTTTGATGGGGGGGCCAAGTTCAAGGGCTGCACTTCTATGCAGTGGGGCGGAGTCTGGGACGGAAGATGGGTGCAGAAGGGAGTTTGGGATGCAGGAGGGGGTGTGAGGTCTGAGAGGGCGTTTGGGTGAAGGAGGCAGTTGTGATCTGGATCAGAGATTTGGGGGAGGAGATTTGGGAAGGGATATGGGTGCAGGACAGGATTCTGGCCTGAGGGAGGAATGTAGGAGAGGGTGCAGAGTCTGGGAGAAACCTGGAGGAGGTGGGGAGAGGGAGTACAGAGGGTTTGGGTGGTGACCTGGGGCAGGTAATTGGAGGGAGAGAAGGCGAAGGGTGTCACAGGCATGCTGTGGCCAGGAGCAGCTTATCTCATAGACTTATAGACTCATAGGCTTCAAGGTCAGAAGGGACCATTACGATCATCTAGTCCGACCCCCTGCACAGTGCAGGCCACAGAATCTCACCCACCCATTCCTGGAATAATCCTCTCACCGATATCTCAGATATTGAAGCCTTCAAATAGTTTAAAGACCCCAAGATGCAGAGAATCCTCCCGTTAGTGACCAGTGCCCCATGCTACAGAGGAAGGCGAAAAACCTCCAGGGCCTCTGCCAATCTACTCTGGAGGAAAATTCCTTCCCAACCCCAAATATGGCGATCAGCTGAATCCTGAACATGTGGGCAAGACTCACCAGCCAGACACCCAGGAAAGTTCTCTATAGTAACTCCTATCATCCCTCCATTGGCCTATTTACCACTGATAATGAACAGTCAATTAGTTGCCAAGATCATGTTACCTTCATAAACCATCCCCTTTATAAACCCATTGAGCTTAATCTTGAAGCCAGATAGATCTTTTGCCCCCATTACTTCCCTTGGAAGGCTGTTCCAGAACTTCACTCCTCTAATGGTTAGAAACCTTCGTCTAATTTCAAGTCTAAACTTCCTACTAGCCAGCTTATATCCGTTTGGTTTTGTGTCCACATTGGTATTAAGCTTAAATAATTCCTCTCCCTCCCTGGTATTTATCCCTCTAATATATTTAAACAGTGCAGTCATGTCGCCCCTCAGCCTTCTTTTGGTTAAGGTAAACAAGCCAAGCTCCTTGAGTCTCCTTTCATAAGACAGGTTTTCCATTCCTCGGATCATCCTAGTGACCCTTCTTTGTACCTGTTCCAGTTTGAATTCATCCTTCTTAAACATGGGAGACCAGAACTGCACATAGTATTCCAAATGAGGTCTCACCAATGCCTTGTATAACGGCACTAACGTCTCCTTATCCCTACTGGAAATACCTCGCCTAATGCATCCAAAGACCATAATAGCCTTTTTCACGGCCATGTCACAATGGCAGCTCATAGTCATCCTGTGATCAACCGAGGTCCTTCTCCTCCTCTGTTACTTCCAACTGATATGTCCCCAGTTTATAACTAAAATTCTTGTTATTAATCCCTAAGGGTATGTCTACACTACCCCGCTAGTTCGAACTAGTGGGGTAATGTATGCATACCGAACTTGCTATCCACGAGGCGTACAGATAGTTCAGAATGGCTACGTAGTTCGAACTATCTAGCCCGTGCCGCGTGTAGCCGCGCGGCACGGGGTTCGCACTAACCGGCTTTTAAAAATGGCGGCGCCAGCTTTATGCTAATGAAGCCCGGGAAATTCAAATCCCGGGCTTCATTAGCAAGTTCGGTATGCATACATTACCCCGCTAGTTCGAACTAGCTGGGTAGTGTAGACATACCCTGAATGCATAACCTTACACTTCTCACTATTAAATTTCATCCTATTGCTATCACTCCAAGGTCATCCAGATCTTCCTGTATGATATCCTGATCCTTTTCTGAATTGGCAATACCTCCCAACTTTGTGTCATCCACAAATTTTATCAGGACACTTCCACTTTTGGTGCCAAGGTCAGTAATAAAAAGATTAAATAAAATTGGCCCCAAAACTGATCCCTGAGGAACTTCGCTAGTAACCTTCCTCCAACCTGACAGTTCACCTTTCAGTAGGATCTGCTGTAGTCTCCCCTTTAACCAGGTGCTTATCCACCTCTCAATTTTCATATTGATCCCTATCTTTTCCAATTTAACCAATAATTCCCCATGTGGTACTGTATCAGATGCCTCACTGAAATCGAGGTAGATTAGATCCACTGCATTTCCTTTATCTAAAAAATCTGTTACTTTCTCAAAAAAGGAGATCAGGTTGGTTTGGCACGATCTACCTTTTGTATCTAGGCCTGCAGGCACCTGAAGCTGTCTGCTGCAGTCCCAGGCTGGTCAAAATGGCTGGTGGCTCTGCTTCTGTATGGAGGGACGGAGGGAGGGAGGAAGCTTCACATGCTGTCCTTGCGCCCAGCAAAATTTCTCAGCTCCTATTGGCTTGAAACTGGCCAATGAGAGCTGAGAGCTCTTGCTGGAGGGTGGGGGCAGTACGCCAAACCTCCTCCCTCCCTCCCCCTCCCAGAGTCCAGAGCAGAGAGCAGCCAGCTGGTTAAAGCGGTGGGAGCAGCTCTGTGCCTAAGGGCTGCCTCTTGCCCACCCTGCCCTAGAAGTCGCAGGGCGGTAGATCTTCAGGACACTTGGCAACGCCTGAGCAACCTAGGCTCTAAGCTGACTGCGTCTCACCAGAGGCATCCTAGAGATGAGAATAGGGAAGGGGGGCCGCACGCCTGGCACACTGCCTGTTCCATCACTCACCTGCCAGCCATGCTTTGAGCTCACAGCCATCGCGGAGGCATTGCCTGGGGCCTGGACTTGTGGAGAGACCGGATCATCCAAATGAGCCTGGGGAAGCCTGGAGGGCTTTCATGTGCGTGGAAAGCAGGCTGCTGGGGACGGTTTCTCTTCATAGGAAATGGCTCCATTAAGCAGTAAGGGATAGCAGGCAGCACATCTCAGGATGGTTAGAGAGTTTCCTAGGTACCGGCATAAATCAGCAAGCCAAAGGCTCGTGTTTACTGCAAGAGAAGTGGCACGGATACTCTGCTGTCAAGTAGCCGACGAATTCAGTTCTGGACGACTGCCCTAGATTTACCTCCAGTGCTTATTTGGTCCTTGCATTGGAAGTAAAGTCTGTTCCCTGCCAACGGCTGCCCCAAACTCTAGCCCCTGGCATCAGGGGCCAGCCACAGTCCACACTGGCCACTCTCTCTGGCGGCAAGGTGTGGTGCAAGGGGAGTGGGGGGAACCCGGCCCAGCCCCTCCTCTGGGTCCCAGCTCAGGGACACTCTGGCGACAGCCTGGTCCTCTCCCTTAACTGCTCGTGTTCTCCGGGCCACTGTCATGTCACCCTGGCAGCCTCCTGGCCCTTACTCCAGCCTGGGAGGTAACAGGCTGGAGCCCTCTGAGCCTGCCCAGCACTGCCCTACTGAAAGTGCTTCCTCTTTCACTGAGACCTAGTCCTGCCCCTCTCGGGTTAGGACCCAACGAGCCACTGCTGTGCCGAGCTGCTCCTTATAACAGGGCTGCCCTGGCAAGCTGCCTGGTGGTTGGCTTTGTATAAGCCCTTTCCCGATTGGTCAGGGATCAACGCAGGCTTTAACTCCTTCCAGTCAGAGTGGGGCCGCTGCCCCGGTACAGTTACCGTCTGTTGTCATTCTGGATTGTAAGAGATAAAGTAGCATTACACTGACCCTTCCAGCAAGAGTATTTCCTATTTCGTATGGGACATGAGCATAACACCGTCCCCCACCCCCCACACATTGCCTCGCCTGTTTGGATTCAGGGTGGGGATTAGCTGTGCCTGTCTCCCGCACCTAGCAGAATGAAGGTCTGATAGTGGTTGGGGCCTCTGTCTTTTCTATCAGGTCCAATTGCAAAGGGAACCGCTCAGTTCAGTCTTTCAATGGGATCTGACTTTACATGCTGCGTTCGGTACAAAGGCTCTCTCCCCTTAAGCACTTTTAGGCACTTTGTAGTTACTTATTTGAGAGGACTTAGCTCTACACTTGCTAGGTGTTATTTTGAATTCACTGGAAGATCAAGGATGTTACGAATCCAGAGAGGTGTAATTAGGCCTGAGTTCTAGTCTTCTGCATGGTATAACGAATGCAGAACAATCTCACTGCAATGAATGCTGAAGGGTGAATTTCACTTACCTTTTATTTTAAACAGCCTTGATCATTCCAATCCATGTAGTGCCTTATGCCACAGCTAGTCCCATTATGTTTTATAAAGCCATTCCAGCATAAGGTTTAAAACAACAGTAATGCTGACAGAAGTGGATATTTTTTACATAATTCTACTTTTGTATGTTCAAATATCTTTTGTTGTATGACCATCAAATATTTATAATAAAATACTAATATAAAGCAAGCTCTGTACACTTTGTATTCTGTGTTGTAACTGAAATCACTTATATTTGAAAATGTAGAAAACACCCAGAATATTTAAATAATTGGTATTTTTTTAATGACAGTGTGATTGATCAAGATTGATTTTTTTTAAATTGCAAGTAATTTTTTGACCACTTGCCAGCCCTAATATATATATTGATGGGCCTTGAAAATCTCCTTGTATGTGGTATAGGTCACCCACGGTAAATGAACCAAGTAGGAAGAGTAAAAAAGTGGAGAAGCACATTAGAAACTATCTGGGAGCACAGAAAACCTTGGTTATTATTGTGCCAACAATAGACATATATAAAGAAATTAGATAAAAACATAAATACTCTGACTGGAAAGTTGCATCTGAATACAACTTTTGTTAATGCCCAGAAGGATAATATAGAAGGACCCAACAAATATAGAGAGAGCCAGAATGCCTTAAAACAGGCACAATTCTCCTCAGCTTGTTTTAAACTGGCTCTTTCTAGCATGGATGTCTGCAGCCTACCTCAGTGGGCCCAAATGAGGTGGCTTCCCTTAGAGCCTGCAAACAGGACCAGGAAGTCATTCTGCGATGATCTGGGACTCTCTCTGTACAATTGAGGAATTCTGCTTGACACCGTGAAGATGTTCTACGAGAGGTTACTGCAGGAGGTTTCAAACGTCACTGCTCTGTGACCTCCTTCTGAAAACAAACTTATTACATGACCCCAGGCTGGGGGCAGGGTGCTCAGTTTCCAGCACTTAGAAAGTTGGCAACCCTAAACAGAGAGGAAATGGTTACTGGGACTGAGCCTGGGCAGACCTGGTCATCCCTGGGCTGGAACTCAGACTAGGAGTAGGAGGCATGTATGAGTTCCCTTACCAGCCACTGGGAAAGTGACCCTAGACTTAGACTTGGAGCCCTGAGACAGTGTTCAGCCAGCCTCCTTAGCTTGGAAGGTGGGGGGCAGGCAGGGGCAACTTCCCCAGGGCCTAGCATCTTGAAAGGGCCTAGGGTCCCCAACCACTGCCACCACGACCTCGACAGAGGCAGTGGTCAGAGCGCCAGATCCTTTAAATTGCCCCCGGAGCCCCTTGGTGACACGCGCCCTGTGGCCCCAGTGATGCTGAAGGGAATTAGGACACTACCTTGCCCCTTCCACCTGAGGCCCCGCCCATTGTGAGGGCCCCAGAGCCGGCTCCCCCCCAGTGCTTGGCAAGGTCTCTCATCTCTGGCGGGAGGCTGTATAGTGACCTGGTGCATTGTGAAGAGAGAAAAAGGGCTGTAACATGGGTGATCAATAGCAGGGTGCCAGGAAGGGCAAGAATTAATTCCCAGACCTAGCCACAAGGAGGGGCGCACAGTGAGCGTCCTCCTTTCCTAGCCCTTCGAAAGGTTATGCCTGAAGGCAGCTCCAGCCATGGAAAACCAGGTTTGCTTTCTTTCCCCACAAGAGAGAGGGGAGGCAGGAGCAATGGGAAGTGACCTGAATCAAAACAAAAGGGTCCCCAGGACCATGAGGGGTTTCAATAAAGAGAAACACAGGGACAAGGCAAGTCGAGGAAGCAAAGGCCAGGAGAGTGCAGAGTCGGAGATCTGGGCAAAGAGCTCCAGGAGGGAGAGGTCCCTCAGGATGTAGCAGCCTCCGGAGGCAAGGAGGCCTGGCTGCTTTCCTGTGCCCAGGGGTGCCACGGACTTGGACCACAGCCTAAGGAATGCCCTGGGCTGTGAGAAGACTGAGGCAGGGATGTATGCTCAGTGTGTATTGCCCTGCCAATGGCTGATTGATCAATGGTTCCACTTCTTGTGGAGGGCCTAGGAACAAACCATCCCCATGTAGAAGAAATAGCCAATTTAGCCGGAGACCTGCTTGGCTTTGGCTTACCAGGGAAATCTGCAATGAGCTTAAACACAGCTAGGAAGCTCACAAGACGTGGACACTTGGACCGATGACAAGGGAGGAGTATAAATACGTTGCTCGAGCACACAGGGGTGTGGCCAGGAAGGCCAAGGTGCAATTGGAGTTGCAGCTAGCAAGGCAGATTGAGGGGAACAAGATGGGTTTCTACAGGCATGGTAGCAACAAGAAAGAGGTGAGAGAAGGTTTGGGGCCCTTACTGGGTGAGGGAGGTAACCTAGTGACAGATGACGTGGGAAAAACTGAAGTACTCAATGCTTTTTTTGCCTGTCTTCACAGACACTGTCTGCTCCTAGACTACTGCACTGGGCAGCACAAGATGGGGAGGAGAGGAGCAGCCTTCGGTGGTGAAAGAACAGGTTAAGGACTACAGGCAGTCCCTGGGTTACATGGATCCGACTTACATCGGATCCCTACTTACAAACGGGGTGAGGCAACCCCGCACTAGCTGCTTCCCCGCAGCAGACCAGGGAAACGCAAAGCTAGCGCCCCCCCCCCCCCCAGCAGACCAGGGAGACGCAAAGCTAGCGCCCCCCCCCCCCAGCAGACCAGGGAAACTCAAAGCTAGCGCCCCACCCAGCAGACCAGGGAGACGCGAAGCCAGCGCGCCCCCCCCCCCCCCCCCCAGCAGACCAGGGAGACGCGGAGCGGCTTTTCTCAGCAGACACCTCAGCTTGAGAATAAAGGCCTGAGGGAAGTGAGGTGTGGGAGAATAAAACTGAGCTCTGGAGGAATGTTTGGCTAGAGTTTCCCCTACAATATGTACCAGTTCCGACTTACATACAAATTCAACTTAAGAACAAACCTACAATCCCTATCTTGTACCTAACCCGGGGACTGCCTGTATTCTGAAAAGCTGGACAGGCACAGATCCATGGAACCAGTTCTAATGCAACTGAAGGTGCTGAGAGAGTTGACTGATGTGATTGCAGAGCCACTGGTCAATCCCATGGAAAACTTGTGGCAATCGAAGGAGGTCCTGCATGATGGGGAAAAGGCACACGCAGGGCCCTTCTGGCATCTTTTAAAAAGTAAGGAGACGCTCGGGAACCACAGACTGGACAGCCTCACCCCAGTTCCTGGAAAAAGCATGAAGCGGCTCCTTGAGGAATCCATTCTGAAACACTCAAGGAGAGGAAGAACAGTCAACATGGATTCCCCAAGGGCAAGTCCTGCCTGACCAATCTGATTGCCTTCTGTGATGAGATAACTGGTTATATCGCGACTTGAGCAAAGCCTCTGATACAGCCTCCCAGAGCCTTGCCAGAAAATTCAAGTGTGGCTTGGATGAATGCACTGTAAGGTGGATGGGAAGCTGGCCAGATGATCAGCCTCAATGGGTAGCGATCAACAGCTCAATGTCCAGTTGGCAGCTGGTATTAAGCGGAGTGCTCTAAAAGGTGATCCTGGGGACAATTTTGTTCAATGTCTTTGTTAATGATGTGAATGATGGAATAGCTTCCACCCTCTGCAATTTTGCAGATGGTACTGATTTGGGGAGAGAGGCAGACTAGCAGACAGGTTTTTATCAGATGCATTTAACATTTTTTACCAAATCATATTTAGGTCTACTTTATACTAACTAGTATAAATAATTGTAGCTTCCCGGACTTCAGTGAAGCTTTAACACCAGAGGAGGATCTGACCTCTGAATTATCCTGGGCATGTAGCTTGTTTGAAAGACATTTGCTGCAAGTATTCAATCTTCGGAATCAAAGCTGCTTTGATTGGTTGCACAGATCATGCGGTGTTTCTTAACTAGAAGAATGCTACTTTGAGACTCAGGTTCCCAATGTGAATAATCACAAGCATGTATTCAAAGTTGCTTTCACAAGGGTTTTCCCCTAAAACTCCTTTGAACACTGGTGTTTCTGGGAACATTACCACAAGTAAAATCGTGCTGGAGCATTCTCCGCAAGCCAATGAAAAAGGAATTCAAATGTAGTCCATCTGGCTCTGCTGCTTTAAAATCGGTCCAGCACTATCATCTAGACACATATGGGTAATTAAAAATAAATCATATGCAACTGCTTTCTATCTTAATGAGACAATATTGTGCACTGAACTAAAGATGGATTCCTACCACAAATGGATCTAAACGTCAACAGAATGTGTGTTCTGATTTGTTGTTGCAAAAATAGGGGTGAAATCCATATCCACTTTCTCCCAAAGTCTGAAGATATTTGGATCTTGGATTTTGATGCAGGCTGATGTTTACAATGTAAATTGCACTGTTACACACATCCAAAGACAAGGCTTTAGCTTATACTGGTGGAAGAGATGGGCTGGAAGAGAGATTCACTTCTTTAGAACAGTAAAGCAAGTCACCCAGAACTGCAGTGACTGGTGCATTAATAATGTTTCAAATACTTTTTTGTTAGAAAAGTGATACTATGGCAAAACAGAAAGCCCTTAAGGTTTATGGGGGTATGTCTACACTAGAAAGTTAGTTCGAACTAACGGATGTTAGTTCGAACTAACTTTCCTATGCGCTACACTAGCGCTCCGCTAGTTCGAATTTGAATCGAACTAGCGGAGCGCTTAGTTCGAACTAGGTAAACCTCATTTTACGAGGACTAACGCCTAGTTCGAACTAACTAGTTCGAACTAAGGGCTGTGTAGCCCTTTAGTTCGAACTAGTGGGAGGCTAGCCCTCCCCAGGTTTCCCTGGTGGCCACTCTGGCCAACACCAGGGAAACTCTATGCCCCCCTCCCGGCCCCGGACCCCTTAAAGGGGCACGGGCTGGCTACGGTGCCCGTGCCAGGTGCAAGCCTGCCAGCACCCAGCTAGCAGACCCTGCACCTGGCACGGCACAGAGCCACCCACCCGATGCCCCCCAGCCCACCCCCTCTTGCCGGGATCAGGCTGGCGGCTCCCGGGAGCTTGCCCTGGACCGCAAGAGGCGGGCACCTTCCTGGGCTAGTGCGGACATCGTGGACCTCGTCCACGATCTCCGCACTAGGCACAGGAAAGTGGCCGTCTAGGGCAGGAGAGCTGCCAGCCTGGCCACCCAGGACCAGGTGTGCATGAAAATCAAGGGGGTCCACTGAGACCCCCGACACTGAGCCCTGAGCTTACAATGGCCGTACTGGGTCAGACCAAAGGTCCATCTAGCCCAGTAGCCTGTCTGCCAACAGCGGCCAACCCTAGGGACCCTGGAGGGGATGGACCGAAGACAATGACCAAGCCATTTGTCTCGTGCCATCCCTCTCCAGCCTTCCACAAACTTTGGGCAGGGACACCACTCCTACCCTCTGGCTAATAGGACTCCATGGACCCAACCTCCATCACTTTATCTCACTTCTCTTTAAACTCTGTTCTAGTTGTAGCCTTCACAGCCTCCTGCAGCAAGGAGTTCCACAGGTTAACTATTTGCTTTGTCAAGAACAACAACTTTCTCTTACTAGTTTCAAGCCTGCTACCCATTCCTTTCCTTTGGTGTCCTCTAGTCCTTCTTTATGGGAACTCAGGAAGAACTTTTCTGAATGCACCCTCTCCACCCAACCCCTGCTTTTAGAGACCTCTATCCTGTCCCCCCTCCGTCTCCTCTTTTCTAAGCTGAACAGTCCCAGTCTCTGTAGCCTCTCTTCATCTGGGACCTGTTCCCAACCCCTGATCATGTTAGTTGCCCTCCCCTCTCCCAGCCTTTCTCTTCCCCTCTCCCACCTCCTTTTCCCAGTCTCCCCCAGTTTTTTTCAATAAAGACAGAGTCAATGTTGGAAGAAACGTTATCTTTATTTTGTATATCAATAAGAAGGGGGGCTAGGGAAGGGCAAGTGGAAGGAGGTGAGGGAGGAATGGGGTACGAGCCCCCGATGGGGAGGACTGGGCTGGCTCTGCGGGCTTCTGGGGGTGGAAGCTCTCCTGCAGCCCCCCAATTACTCCCTCTCCCCAGATGGCAGCCTGCGGCAAGTGCAGCCGGGCTGATGGCCGAGTGCTGTGATGTGCCCAGTGTGGGCACTCAGGGCACTCCAAGCCAGAACTTCTTTGCAAGCGGGGCACCCCTTAGAACTGTGTGTCCGGGGTGGGGGTCGGGACCCTTTAAGCGCAGCCCTCGGCTAGCCTGAGACAGTATCTCCATGCTCTAAGTCCTCCTTTTATGCCCTGCCGGCACTGCTTCCGGCCATCATTAAGCCCTGTTCAGAGTCCACTCAATGTGGACTTACTAGTTCGAACTAGCAAAACGCTAGTTCGAACTAGTTTTTAGTTCTAGATGCGTTAGTTCGAACTAGCTTAGTTCGAATTAACTAATTCGAACTAAGTTAGTTCGAACTAGCGCTGTAGTGTAGACGTACCCTGGATGATTAGGGTTTCCCATATGCTTGAGAGAATCTAGTTAATTATTTTATCTGATCATTTTATAGCATAATACAAGATAATTTAGTCAAAATATACACCACAGAAGTGTCTCGTGTTTCCATTGTTCATAATATTCATCTGCAAGACACAGAAGAATAGGTGGCCAACAGTTTTGATAGAAGTAGCTAGTGAGCTTAGTGTATTGTATTGAGACTTCTTGGGTTGCCACCATACAACTTTTTATTGCCATTTGTAATTATTGCAGCAGAACCAGAAACTCTAGACTCACTGCGGCGAGTGGTGGAGAAGCACATAAAAAAGGAAGTTCCTGTCCAAAGAGCTTACACTACAATTTCAAAATGGTATAGATCAAAATGCACTATGGAGCTTCTGGGGCCTGGCAGCAGAGATAACACACACAGAGCATGCAGCCAAGTCTCAGGAAGTAAATGTAACATACAGCAAGCTGGGGTGTAAGTGTTTATATAGACAAGCCCTA
The DNA here is from genome assembly GCF_052426305.1 of Pelodiscus sinensis. Lineage (NCBI taxonomy): Eukaryota > Metazoa > Chordata > Testudines > Trionychidae > Pelodiscus > Pelodiscus sinensis. Next base: position 661,585 of record NC_143068.1, on the reverse strand, counting down.
AGTCTAAGGTGAGAGTCAACAGATGGATGCAACAATCAGATGGGAGAAGCACAAGGTAATAGGGATGTGATTATAGCCAGAAATGTCTCAGAAGGGTAACTGACTGAGGACTTGCAACATCAGTGTATTCCATCTTGCTAGCTATCTAACATATTGCTGGGGTGTTTTGCTGGGTCACCAATTAGCAGTTATTGAGGTTTTGCTCTGTGCTTCTTTCTGGTTGTTTTACATTTCATTATCAGTGTTTCCAGATGAAAATATTCCTACTTCAGTAAATTACTGGAGGTGTTTCTTATTTTCATAGATTCATAGAATATTGGAACTGGAAGGGACCTTGAGAGGTCGTCAAGTCCAGTCCCCTGCCCTCACAGCAGGACCAAGCACCATCTAGACCATCCCTAATACATGCCTGTCTAACCTCCTCTTAAATATCTCCAGAGATGGAGATTCCACAACCTCCCTGGGCAACTTATTCCAGTGTTTAACGACCCTGACAAGTAAGAAGATTTCCTCATGTCCAGCTTAAACCTCCCAGCCAGTTAGTGACAGATTTTTTCTCTGCCCTTCCTCAAGAGTTGAAACTTTGCAGCAACATGTCTTTGATTAGGTGGCATGGGAAGCTCTGTGTCTCTTACAATGGCATTCCTCTCTCCCGGTTCTGAAATGGACTGTGGCAATAGCTTTGCAACCTGTTACCCGTGTAACTGCGTGTGTGCATCTACGCCGCTTTTTAAGGCACAGCTTCGGGCTGCTCTGTGAATGTTAGGGAACTGCAGCTCCTTGCTTTGCAGCTGGAGATGCTAATGACAGGGCCCATGCTTGCAAATGAGAGCAGTCCGACTTTAATCTTTCTGAATCGGGGGTGGATATTAGGGAAAGGTTTTCTCATTAGAACAAATTCACAGATCTAAAAGCCTCCCCATTTATATTCCTTCGAATGTTGTTCTGCTCAAGCAAGCGGGTTCTTAATGTCGATTTTAATTAAAGCATTTAAAGTGGATTGCAGCTGTGCAGCTAATGAATGGACTAAAGGGTCACTGGGAAATGCTTGTTTCCCACCCTTCTCAAGGAGCAACACTTGCAGTGTGAGCCAGGTGGGCTCCACCCCCCCCCCCCCCCCCCATCCTTCCAGCTCCTCAAAGGATCTTGCTTCTTTTTGGTTTCCCTTTTTTTAAAATAAGAAAGAAGAAAGTACTCGATGGGAAACAAAGAGCAAGGTCTGCTAGGAAAGAGGGTTCTGTGTTTACAATACAGTACAAATAATAAAGGCCTCAGATCTCTTGCAAAAGGCTGGTTGGAAGCTTTGCTTTTTTGTACATTTCCCCAGGTTACCACTGAACTTTCTCTCCTTCCTGCTGCCTGTCTAGTTTTGTTCAATATTTCTCACTCTCCGCAAAGCCGTCAGCATGAACTCCAAGAGCTAACCCGTCTCGTGATCCCTCTCCTCTGGTTTTGCTGCCTGCTATTTGGGGGCACTGAGATCTCATCATCCCCATGAAGGCTCCTAATTTCGTGCTAGGTCTAAATTAGCTCCTTCCTTCGCCTCCACGGCTGCCGCCTGGAATGCTGAGATGCTTACTGATGGAAACCCAGAGGAAGTTTATGTCAGAAGAACATGGTGTAGGATTTCCCAGGGCAATCCAGAAAATCCTCTTTGATGCCAGACACTTTGGACCAGGGCTGCTGTGCTAGTGCCTGGCATAGTATAGAAAGGAAATTACTGCTCTGCTGTGAAAACCAGTGTGGTCAGCACTTGTCTGCACACACGTTCCTTCCTGCAGGTAGAGAGATCACAGAAAGGAGGATCCCCAAAGCAGGAAACGAACATGGGATCAAATGATTCTTCCCCCTATTTGATTCTCTTCCTGTTTAAATAGGACAGCTACAGCATGGTCCATGCCTCTCCCTGCCACCGCAGGGTCAGACCAGGTGATGGCTCCTCGGATAGGCTGGGGACCTGCATACGGAGAGGGTGGGTACCTGCTGCTGCTCTGCGCTATGTCCTTGCCAGCCCAGGCAGAGCTGATCAAAGAGAAGAATCAAATGCCAAGCACCTGAAGCCAGTGGGAGCAGCAGGTCTCAGTGTTTGACGTTCTATAATACTGCATAGTTGAGCGATTGAGTCTGCCTGTCCATCTCTCGGAGGCTGTTTGCTCAAGTATCCCTCCTAAACGGTAAGAGCTAGGAGCAACAAATTGGGTAAACAGCTTCCTCTAACCATAGCTCACAGCACCGCTCTCCAACGTTTTAAGCACAAGATCACTTTTTGAATTTAAGTGTGATTGACGATCTAGCTCAAACCCAAATACCCCTGCCCCACCTCCTTCCTGCCCCTTCTCCGAGGCCTTGCCCCTGCTCACGCCACCCTCTCCCACCTCCTCCCTCCCTTTCACCAGGCAGGGGCAGAGGGTTAGGGCGTAAGCTCTGGTCTTGGGCTCAGGGATTTGGAGGGTGAAGGCTCTGAGCTGAGCCTGGGACGGGGGTTCAGGGTACAGGCTCTGGAGGGAGTTTGGCTCTGGGGGCTCAGGGCTAGGGCAGGGGCTTGGTGTGCAGGAGGGTTTTGTGGCTGGGGTAGGGGTTCGGAGCTGCTTAGCTCAGGTGGGACTAAGGCAGGCTCCCCCCTGCCCTGGCCCTGGCCCTGGCCCTGCACCACTCCCAGAAGCAGCCAGCAAACTCCTTCCATCCCAAGTCCTATGCCCCCCGCTCTGTTCTGTGAATATAGAATACAAGGTGGGAGGGGGACACCATGACATCAGCACCCTTCAGCTCCCTCCCCTGCTCTGCACAGCAAGCAGGAGGCTCCCAGGGGCAGAAGGGCCGCTCCAAGGCAAAGGGCAGGAGATGCAAAGCAGTGGGAGGAGGAGCAACTGAAATGCCAGGCTTGACAATAGCCTCCTGGCCAAACCAGTCACCTGTCACAGGCTCCAAGATCTACTGATAGATCCTGGTCTACTGGTTGGTGACCACTGACTCAGAGCAAGGTCAGGGTTTGGTTGTGCCAGGACAAAGGGATAAACCTGGAATGTGACTATTTCTCATAAAATGGAAAGAAAGGGGTCTCCTAGCAGGGACACTTAGGCTGTGTCTAGACTACATGCCTCTGTCGGCAGAGGCATGTAGACTAGACACATAGGCAAAGGCAAATGAAGCTGCGATTTAAATGATCGCGGCTTCATTTACATTTACATGGCTGCCGCGCTGAGCCGACAAACAGCTGATCAGCCGTTTGTCCGCTCAGTGCGCTAGTCTGGACGCTCTCCTGCCGACATCAAAGCCCTTTGTCGGCAGCCCCGTTATTCCTCGTGGGATGAGGTTTACCGGGGCTGCCGACAAAGGGCTTTGATGTCGGCGGGGGAGCGTCCAGACTAGCGCCCTGAGCGGACAAACAGCTGATCAGCTGTTTGTCGGCTCAGCGCGGCAGCCATGTAAATGTAAATGAAGCCGCGATCATTTAAATCACAGCTTCATTTGCCTTTGCCAAAACAACAAATCGACATGGATCCGTCGACGGCGCCATGTAGTCTAGACGTACCCTTATACTACATAATGACCACAGGGCAGCAAGGGGCCAGCGATGGGGACTAGGACCGCTATGACCCCATTGGGCCAGCAGGGGGCAGCGGTGGAGAAAGGGAAAGCTATCTACTATATATTTGAGAGAGTACCCAGAAGTCACTTATTTCAGGACAGGCCCCAAAAGGGAACTAACAGAACACCACTGGCCATCACCTACAGCCCCCAGGTCAAACCCCTCCAGCACATCACTGACAATCTACAGCCTATCCTGGAAAATGACCCCTGGCTCTCTCAGACCTTGGGAGACAGGCCAGTCCTCGTGTCCAGACAACCCCCCAACCCGAAGCAAATCCTTTCCAGCCGCCACAGAAACACTTACCCTGGAGCCTGCCCTTCATCAAAGCCTATTGCTGACTCTGTCCACGGCGCTATATTAGCGACACCATCGCAGGACCTAGCCACATCGTCAGGGGCTCATCCGCCTGCACAGCCACTAACCTAATATACATCATCAAGCGCCAGCAATGCCCCTCTGCCATGTATACTGGCCAAACTGGATGCCAAAGAATAAATTGATGCAAGTCAGACATCAGGAACGGTAACGTACATAAACCTATAGGGAATGCTTTAACCTCCCTGGACAGTCAGTAATGGATTTAGAAGTAGCTCTCCTCTACAAAAGAATTTCAAAAGCGGGTTAGGAAACAGATTTCCTGGAATTCATTTACAAATCCAATACTATCAGCTTAGTACTGCATAAGGATCTTAACTAGTTACCGCATTACAAAGGCAGCTTCCCCTCTCTTGATATCCACATCTCCACATCAACTGCTGTGAATGAGCCACTTCCACCCTAACTTGATTAACCTCATTAATGCAAGAACCCTTTTTCTTTTGTTGTCTTTATGTATGCCTATGGCTCTGTAAATTCCACTCCAGTCCATTTGATGAAGTGGGTTTTACCCATGAAAGCTTATGCCCTAATAAATCTGTTAGTCTCTAAGGTGCCATGGGACCCCTCTTTTTTTCTCACTGCGTCTGCCTGTCTCCCAGCGGGGGGGAACGCACTCCTCCCCTGGCTCCACTTGCTGCTGCTACAGCAGCCATCGACATCGGCTAGCCCAAGATGCTGTGATGACAGAGGGCTGGGGCTGTCCTAACCTCCTGCATGCTGAGCCCCTCAGCCCCAGCCCCAGCCCCAGCCCCACCCTAGAGCTCAGAAAGGGACAGGGTGCCACACTGAAGGAATAATGGTTGTATTTATTTACTCTCTTAAGGTACATGAACTCTGCAGAGAAGATCAAAGCTGCCACTGTCACTCTTCCAGGGTTCGAATCAGAGGGTCTATAGAAGACACACTAATTTGAACTGAGGAGGGAGATCTGGTCAATGCCGGTAGTCCTAGTTCCACGAGGAATAAGGGAAGTCAAAGGGAGAGTGTTCTCCCTTTGACTTCCTGCAGCATGGACAGCGCCAAAAATCGAGTTAAGGTCCTTTGACTTCAGCTACGCAATGAACACAGCTGAAGTTGTGTACCTTAATTCGACCTTATCCCATAGTGTAGATGTACTCAGTTTCATTCCGTTTTCAGAGTGGAAACAAACTATACAATTTCATTTTCATTTCACTTTCTAGCACTCAACTCCTAACAATTCTAGAATTTTAGCTGGTTAATTTTTTATTTTTTCTGAAATTTCTTCCATTGGAAAAATATGGTGATAATGATTGTTTTTCACTGGGAACATGCCAGTTTCAACAAAGTACCTCTTAGAATTAGTCCAAACTAAGTTAACTTTGGATCATTATGAAATGAAGCAATTTTGCACATGTGACTTCACATAGACATGTTTCACGGTATGTTCACTCGCTAGTTTAGTGCACATGCATAAGACTTTTTGTCTGTCAAGAGGATGAACATTTGTGTATGCTTCAAAAAAGTGCCCATTCATTTTGTTTGCAACTTTTAAAAAAGAAGAATACCCCCTCCCCCTGTCTCGTTATTGGCTGTAAAAAGCATTGAGATCAGCAGGTGGAAGATGCTGAACAAAGATTGTATCTTGTAAGGGAACGAGACCTTCACTTAGACTTGTCAGGCTGGCCAGTTGACTGTTCAAGTGATGTGAATTGACTATGGTTAAATTCCATCAAGCATTCTCTCAAGGATGCCTTAATGTAGGTGGCAGTCTACCCTTTTGATTGCATCACAGAGCCATTCTTTAAAAAAACAAACCTTCGTTTCAGTTCAGATTTTTCTGAGTTAAAATAACACAATTGAGCAACTTGGTTTTGTTATCAGGCATAAGTAGACAAATAAGTTGAAGACTATAAAGTCTCCCTCTTTTGTTATTGCTCTGATTAATCTGTGCTCTAAAATATTTGACAATTTTTGACATTACTTGACAAGATTTGACTGGTTGGTGCCTAATTATTTTTGAACTGGTCTATTACCCAATCCTACCCTAACATCCATTGAAATCACATCACAGATGGCACTTGGCACCTTTTGTAACTGTGTCCAGCAACAGTAAAACCGCTAACACACAACACGAAAACTAGACCAGGCCTTGTGAGTGCTTGTTCTCAGCGGAGGGGTGGGGGTGTTATTGTGTGGTGCCTGAAGAACATTTAGCTGAAAGTGTAGACAGGACAGCACTTTTTAACTCAGCAACAGTTCCTGACACTTATCAGTAATGGACCCATTGTCATCCTTTCTAGACAACCTCTTGTCCTAAAGCACCCTCCAAAAATCAAGTACACTTCTGCTTCACCTATATTGGAAATCCCCATTTCTGTTAGTGTTTGTGTCTCTCTCTCGGCCAGACCCAAAGGTGGTTGCAGTGTTCAGGAGGCGCAAATAACTCTGGGGGTATGTCTACACTACAGTTAGTTCGAACTAACGGACGTTAGTTCGAACTAACTTTAATAGGTGCTACACTAGCGCTCCGCTAGTTCGAATTTGAATCGAACTAGCGGAGCGCTTAGTTCGAACTAGGTAAACCTCATTTTACGAGGACTAACGCCTAGTTCGAACTAGCTAGTTCGAACTAAGGGGTGTGTAGCCCTTTAGTTCGAACTAGTGGGAGGCTAGCCCTCCCCAGGTTTCCCTGGTGGCCACTCTGGCCAACACCAGGGAAACTCTATGCCCCCCTCCCGGCCCCGGACCCCTTAAAGGGGCACGGGCTGGCTACGGTGCCCGTGCCAGGTGCAAGCCTGCCAGCACCCAGCCAGAGACCCTGCACCTGGCACGGCACAGAGCCACCCACCCGATGCCCCCCAGCCCACCCCCTCTTGCCGGGACCAGGCTGGCGGCTCCCGGGAGCTTGCCCTGGACCGCAAGAGGCGGGCACCTTCCTGGGCTAGTGCGGACATCGTGGACCTCGTCCACGATCTCCGCACTAGGCACAGGAAAGTGGCCGTCTAGGGCAGGAGAGCTGCCAGCCTGGCCACCCAGGACCAGGTGTGCATGAAAATCAAGGGGGTCCACTGAGACCCCCGACACTGAGCCCTGAGCTTACAATGGCCGTACTGGGTCAGACCAAAGGTCCATCTAGCCCAGTAGCCTGTCTGCCGACAGAGGCCAACCCTAGGGACCCTGGAGGGGATGGACCGAAGACAATGACCAAGCCATTTGTCTCGTGCAATCCCTCTCCAGCCTTCCACAAACTTTGGGCAGGGACACCACTCCTACCCTCTGGCTAATAGGACTCCATGGACCCAACCTCCATCACTTTATCTCACTTCCCTTTAAACTCTGTTCTAGTTGTAGCCTTCACAGCCTCCTGCAGCAAGGAGTTCCACAGGTTAACTATTTGCTTTGTCAAGAAGAACAACTTTCTCTTACTAGTTTCAAGCCTGCTACCCATTCCTTTCCTTTGGTGTCCTCTAGTCCTTCTTTATGGGAACTCAGGAAGAACTTTTCTGAATGCACCCTCTCCACCCAACCCCTGCTTTTAGAGACCTCTATCCTGTCCCCCCTCCGTCTCCTCTTTTCTAAGCTGAACAGTCCCAGTCTCTGTAGCCTCTCTTCATCTGGGACCTGTTCCCAACCCCTGATCATGTTAGTTGCCCTCCCCTCTCCCAGCCTTTCTCTTCCCCTCTCCCACCTCCTTTTCCCAGTCTCCCCCAGTTTTTTTTCAATAAAGACAGAGTCAATGTTGGAAGAAACGTTATCTTTATTTTGTACATCAATAAGAAGGGGGGCTAAGGAAGGGTAAGTGGAAGGAGGTGAGGGAGGAATGGGGTACGAGCCCCCGATGGGGAGGACTGGGCTGGCTCTGCGGGCTTCTGGGGGTGGAACCTCTCCTGCAGCCCCCCAATTGCCCCCTCTCCCCAGATGGCAGCCTGCGGCAAGTGCAGCAGGGCTGATGGCCGAGTGGTGTGATGTGCCCAGTGTGGGCACTCAGGGCACTCCAAGCCAGAACTTTTTTGCAAGCGGGGCACCCCTTAGAGCTGTGTGTCCGGGGTGGGGGTCGGGACCCTTTAAGCGCAGCCCTCAGCTAGCCTGAGACAGCATCTCCATGCTCTAAGTCCTCCTTTTATGCCCTGCCGGCACTGCTTCCGGCCATCCTTAAGCCCTGTTCAGAGTCCACTCAATGTGGACTTGCTAGTTCGAACTAGCAAAACGCTAGTTCGAACTAGTTTTTAGTTCTAGACGCGTTAGTTCGAACTAGCTTAGTTCGAATTAACTAATTCGAACTAAGTTAGTTCGAACTAACTTTGTAGTGTAGACATACCCTGGGGTACTTGAGAGAGAATAATTATTTTTTCTCTTTATTGGAATTCTTAAAGTCTGCTGTTGCAGATGTGCTGCTCTGTAACTTTGCAGGGAATTCTCTTTTTGCTCTGACAGTTTGCTGCCTTGTTATTCTTTTTGTACCTAAGGAAGAAAATAATAATAAAAACAATCATCAGAGAGAAACAGTATCCAACTGCCCTACCTCTGTTCTCCAGACCACAATCAAGTCCAGAAGACTAGAATTAGGGAGATCTGTGAATGGGAAGACCCAAATATTTTAGGTCTAAATATATTGTTGCAGATGTAACTTTGGGTACTTCTACACTAGCCCCCTAGTTCGAAATAAGGAGGCTAATGTGGGCGACCGAAATTGCAAATAAAGCGCGGGGTTTAAATATCCCGCGCTTCATTAGCATGTTCCCGGCCGGTCGCCATTTTGGAAATTGACAAGCCCGGAAGAACTGCCAGCGTCTACACGCGGCAGAGAAGGGAGATTCCAAAATAAACCCCTTACTTCGAATTACCAGTTAAACCTCATAGATTCCGTTTGGATCCATGGAATGAGGTTTAACTGGTAATTCGAAGTAAGGGGTTTATTTCGGAATCTCCCTTCTCTGCCACGTGTAGACGCGGGCAGTTCTTCCGGGCTAGTCAATTTCCAAAATGGCGACCGGCTGGGAACATGCTAATGAAGCGCGGGATATTTAAACCCTGTGCTTCATTTGCAATTTCGGTCGCCCTCATTAGCCTCCCTAGTTCGAACTAGGGGGCTAGTGTAGACATACACTTAAGGTCTAGATTTTGCAGATTTTTTACCTCCATTTCTAGGGGCAAGAAGTGCTAGGAGGTGGAAGATGGGTTCAGCGCAGCGGTGGGCAATATTTTTTGCCTGGGGGCCACTTCAAAAATTTGTGAAGTAGCCCCAGGCCACCTGGAAGGGGAGGGACCTAAACAGGAAGGGGCAGGGCTACCCCACCCCCAGACCATGATTGGGGAGACCATGGTCTGGGGGTGGGGGAAGCCCCTTTGTCTCCCTTCCCACTAGGCACCCATGCCCTGGAAAAGGCTTGGCATGCTCCCCCACCCCTCGGCCAATTGGGGTCTGGGGAGCGTGGAAAGCCTCCTCCCGCCCTGTGAGGAGCACGTGGCACTTTGAAGTTCAGTGGGCTCCTCGCAGGGCTGAGGCAGGGCGAAGGAAGCTTCATGCATCTTCCCTGCCCCCAGGCCCTGATTGTCCTGGAGGCAGGGAAACAGCAGGGCCTCCGCGGGCTGGGAGGTCAGCAAAAAGCTGAAGAAATTGCTAAGCAGGAGAATTGCTGGACATATTGTCTTGGGTCCAGGGCACTATCTCTCTGAAGGGGAGAATGGCTAGTGGATTCAAAGTTGCTGATCCACTGGCTCCACTGCTCACGTATCCCTGACCCAGGCCTCCCCCTGAGCACTTCCTCCTCCTCGAAGCTTGGATGCAGAGACACACAGGCTGTGTCTACACTGGCCACTTATTCTGGAAAATCAGCCGCTTTTCCAGAATAACTTGCCAGCTGTCTACACTGGCCCCATGAATTTCTGGAAAAGCACTGATGATCTACTATAAGAAATCAGCCGCTTTTCCGGAAATACTATGCTGCTCCCGTTTGGGCAAAAGTCCTTTTTCCGGAAAACTGTTCCGGAAGAGGGCCAGTGTAGACAGCACAGTAGTGTTTTCCGCAAAAAAGCCCCGATCGCGAAAATGATGATCCTGGCTTTTTTGCAGAAAAGCACATCTAGATTGGCCACGGATGCTTTTCTGGAAAAAGTGCTTTTCCGGAAAAGCATCCTGCCAATGTAGACGCGCTTTTTCCGGAAATACTTATAACGGAAAACTGTTCCGTTTTAAGCATTTCCGGAAAAGGGTACCAGTGTAGATGTAGCCACACTGAGCATAGTTCTCTGGTGCAGACCCCTATTTCTACATGTGAATGGCTCTGGTTCCATGGGCCCTCTGTGAAAGTAAGGACAGTGGGGAGGTTAATTTGATGCTATATTCCCCTCCTACCATAGGAAGAGGAGCTTGGCTCTTGGATCCCATGTCCAGCTCTTCCACAGATGCACTATGGGACCTTTGCCAACTCATTGATTTTTAAACTTAAAAAACAACCAATAGAAATGGTTTCCCTACCCATGTTGTATCATAATATTTTCTGCCCTATGACGGGGAAAAAAGTAAAAGGAAACCAAACCAAACAAACAAAAAACAAGCCCCAACCAACCCCATTCAGCCAATCATGGGAGAAGATAGTTCTCTTTCTGATCAAAAGTCTTAATTTCAGAAGCATTTTTGCAGCATTTCTCAAAGGGGCACCTATCTGCAGGGTTATTAGTAAGAAAAAGGTTGTAGGTATTAAGTAAATACTTTCCTTTCCATGGCAAAAACCCTTATCCAAAGAATTATTTCATCAATTTTTCTTATTAATTGATGCTACCAAATATTTTCATTCTGCTCTGAATCCACAGATCTCAAATCACTTTATAAAGGATGGTAAAACTGTGATTAAGGTGGGTCAAAAAATGGGATTTTTGAGTAAATGTAACGCTTGTGAAAAGTGGCCAATTTTGAGGGGAAAAGATATTTGACAAAAACTGGAAGCCCAAAAACTTTATAAATAAAAAAAATTGCTAAATACTGAAAGATTTGTGTCCAAAACCAAAAACATACCTTACTCTGAAATGTCACTGCAATGCTTCCTGGGAGTTGTAGTTCAGTTCTTCACAATCGTCTTCTGACTCACAATCCACAACTTGACTACATCCTCAATGAGTCTCTGTGGTTGTCTGCCTTTTGTAGTTGTGGAAAAATGGTGCCGTGGCTACCTGCCTGCCATAAATCATGGCCTCCCCTCACCAAGACCAACCGAGGGCCTAATTTTGTCAAAAATGTTAAGCAATTTTTTTTATTTCAATGAGATTTCTCACTTGAATAGTGGTTTTCAGGATTGGATCTGGACTTGAATAATTGACCAGTGGAACACTCTTCCACAGGATATTACTAAAACAAAGAGGTAAACAGGGATTGTTAAAGGGTTATTTATTTACACGAATAATAGAACATACTTAATCTTGGAAGGGTTCGATTTTATTGATTAAAGCCAATTTCACCATATGCACAAACCAATGACAAATATTTCCATTGATCATAATTAACACTGACAGGCAAAGTAAGAAATGTGGTGCTTAAGATTTTATTAGACTTTGCTTTAAGGCTATTGACATTTGTGTATTTTGCCATGTGAAGTTGACTATTTTTCTGTTAACAGTTGCAAAGCTGCAGCTTGTTGAATCTCGACATTGATGTCATTAAATAATTCTCTGATATCCATAATTTCCTGAAACTCGGAAGAATTAAAGTGATGACAATAACAAAGCTTAAACATTACGATACTCTGTAAAAATTATGATAAAAATCAGATACCATCACTTTACACAGGAGAATTTTAAACAGAGAATTTTAAACATAAAACTCTCAATTCTCCAGTCACAAGTCAAGGTACAAGCTTAGAGCACATAAGAAACACTTCGTCTGTAGGCAGCAGATAATTATATAATTGTGCTTTTTCATACTTGCACCTTCTATAACATCTGGTGCTGGCCCCTGTCAGCAGGACCAGCCCTAGACGAGCTGTCGGCAACTGGTGCCATATGTGAAACGCGTGATTAACGCCCCCGCTTCCAAAGCCTTCAACGGCCATTTTTCTTGGTGCCCTAGGCGACCACCTAGGTTGCCTGTATTGACGGATCGCCACTGCCTGTCAAAGACCAAATACTGGGTCAGATGGAGACCAAGGCCTGGTCTACACTATACCAGGGAGGTTAGCGTAAGGTACGCAACTCCAGCTGCGCAAAATGCATAGAGTTGGCTTACCTTAAGTTGAACCTTGGCTGAGTCCACACTGCAGGAGACTGATGGCAGACAACACTCCTGTTGGCTTCCCTCACTCCTCCCAAAAGGAGTGTGAACTAGACCCGCTAAATTGAACACCAGAAGATCGACCTCCAGAGCATCAATTTTCCGGAAAGTATAGATGTGCCCCAAGTCTGTTCCAGTCCTGCAACTGCTATCTTCCTAAACGAGAAGATTTCCCCAGTGTTGCTTGGGTCCTTAACTCAATTAATTTTTGTTTTTTAGAAAATAAAATGAAAACGTCCAGGCTTCGTTAGAATTATTGCTCTGGGCTTGGGCTGGGGATGAGGGGTTCAGGATGCAGGCTGCCCCAGGGAGAAAGGACAACTCCAGCCTGCTCTCACCCTAGCAGCTTGGGGTCAGGTGAGAAGCGTCTCTCTGTGGCCATTGCAGCTCCAGCGTCACAGTGGAGGGAGGGTGCGCATGTCCCCCAGCTGGGGCAGGTCCAGGTTGGTCTGTTCCTGTGTTCCCCAGCCGGAGTGAGGAATGCAGCAAACTGGGCACTTTCCCGTCGCTCGCTTCCTAAATTCCCTAATGGAAACCATCAGCAATTATCCTCTATGAAGGGTGAGCCTCAGACTCCCCTGCCCTTCTTAAAGGGCATGGGAGTGGGAGGCTGAGGGCTGGGGCAGACCCACAGGGGGGCAGGGTCCCCAGCCAGTCCTTTCACCTGCCCGGCCAGTCTGTCTCTTTCCTGTCTGGGGGCGAAGCAATCCCATTCCAGGCACATCCTGTGTCCCTGGCACAGCCAACCCCTCCCTTGGCTTAAGCCAAGAGATCAATGGGGTGTCCTGGCTCTTACGGTTGGGGGCAGTTCTTGCAGACAGACGGACTCTCGCACAGCTGCCCGGAGGGACAGACACGCTCGCAGTGACTGACTGCGGTGTGTGAAGTTTGCAGCGCGGAGCCCGCGGGACTCTGTGCACCCCGCAGACCCCCCTCAAGGAGCGGGACCCCCCCCCGCTACAGCTCCGCTGCTGCCGTGCGGGGAGGGCTGCTCACGTGCGTAGGGCTCCCGGATCGTGCCCCGCACCCGGCAGTGACCGGGGTGCGGTAGGACGCCGGGCTGGCCCCGGGGGCTCCTCTGTGCGCTGCCCCCCGACATCCAGGCGAGCTGCGCGCCCCGGGCCCCCCAGGAGCCAGCTCAGCCCAGCCCTGGCACATCTGGGCCGCGGGGGGGCACCTCTGGGCACATCTGGGACGCGGGGGGGCACATCTGGGCACATCTGGGACGCAGCCCAGCGCGGAGTAGCTGCCAGCCCCGCCCCGCGCTCCCCTGTTTGCTAGAGCCGGCCTGTTCCATCAGCCGCCGGGGGGGGGAAGCCGCCTCCCCGTTCCCAGATGCGGGGCATTCCGACCCTCCCGGAGGGGCCTATTAAAGCCACGTCCCCCTGCCCAGCCACACCCCTGCAGGCTGCGCTGCTGAGCCCAGGAGAGGAGGTGGGGAGGTCTCCCCCCCCGCCTGGCTGCGGCAATGGTACGGCCGCGGGGAGGGCTCTCCGCTGCCCGGCCGGGCGCTGCGGCTGTCAGTTCTCCTGGCGGCTCCCTAGAGCGGAGGCCGGGCGCTGGCTGCGGGGCCGCGGTGGCTGGGCAGTGCGGTGCGCGGGGCAGGCTCTCCCTCTTTCCTCCTCCTCCTCCCCCTCCTCACTCCCTTCTCCTTCTTTGACATTTTTACCTCTGACATTTTCTTGCTCGGTGAGTATTTTTTCTTCCTTCTTCTTGGGCGGCTTCCCCCTCCCCGAGTCTTTTTCTTGTCATTAATTTAAAACACCCCCCACGTCTTTCCCACAAAAGCTTCATGGGATTTTTTTTCCTAACTCAGACCCCTCTGCTCTGTGTCGGCCCTTGCAGGGGTGAGGGTTAGCAACTCAACGCGCCTCCCGATGCACCCGCTAATTCCCCGCCTTGCATCCCTCTTCTTTCCCTTTTAAAAAACTGATTAAGCCCCCACCCCCCCTTTTTAAATAAGAAAGTCTGTTTTGAAAGTGTGTTTGTTTTAAGCACTTCTCTGCTTTCAGAGGCGATTATCCATCTTGTGGCAGGTGCGATGTTTGAATGCTGTGTGGGGTTTCTTCTTTCTCTTAACTTTTTACAATTTTTGTCTCCTCCCTCTCCTCCTTTTTTTTTTTTTTTTTTTTTTCTTGGCTGTTTGCATTGCCTCTTGCAAAAATACATAGAATCTTCTTGAGAGAGTTTTTTAAAATATGGATTTGTTGACAATGAGAATTCCCCCCACTTCCTTTTTAACTGTTCTTTGGGAGTTTGGAGCTTACAATGTTCTTCATCTGTCTGGTGATGTGGGGAGAACAGCAAGGGGGAAAGAGGACAGAGGCATCCACCCCGGTGGGCTGAAGGATGAGAAACATTCGTGTTTCCAAAAACTGTCTGGGTGAAATCCTGGCCCCACTGAAGTCAATGGCAAAGAAGCCATTGACTTGAATGGGGCCCAGATTTTGCCCGCAGAGTGTGGGATAAAACCTTTTCTACCTTAATCCACTTGGAGGGAAACAATAAACCTGTTCTGATTGGATGACAGACCATTCTGTGTCTCAGCGCTTTACTGATGGAAATATATTGACCCAGGTGTGTCTTGTGTTTTTTGTCGTGTATTTTTGAGGCTGGATTTGCTGGTTCTGTGCTATGTTCAAAAGAATATTTTTATCCCTTGTTGCAATCGGGGGTTCAGCTTGGAAAAGTAGTAGTGAAATGATAACAGGTTATCTTATCGCACTCGTAAAATTGAAGCCCTGGACTCTCTCAGGCTAAGATTTTTGTTGTGCTTGTTGGAACTTATTTAAGATGCTTTGTGCTGACTGAATGCACTAATCAAATCCCATGTCAGCTTGAACCATACCTGAACAAAAGTGCTTTCTTTGTAGCCAATGGGGGCTGGAAATAAATCTTTTGTCGGTTATTGTTAAAACACTTTTTTTGTTTGCTTTTAAGTGGTAGTTTTCTTACATATAATAATTGGAGCTGACGGGTTGCCACTGTTCTATCTGTAGCTCTCCCCTGAACTTTAGAAGGTGGAAGGTTTTAAGGCTGCATTTGACAATTCTGAGGCAGGATGCATCCTGTTTCATATTAAAGAGGTTATTATTGACTTGTCTTCTGTGAGTAAGGGCCATAAGCGTGCTAATCAATAGCCTGTGTCAATATGTGGTGTCCAGGAGGGACCTGATATGGGAGACCTCTGCATGCCAGAGTTCTGAATGAGAGAGAACAGGGCCTGGGCTCAGACCTGCATTTGCTAAAGCAAATACCTCAAATCTAGCCCATATTCCCCTATCTTAGATTCCAGTTAGGCTAATCCATCTCAGGTAGTCAAATTGTTGGTTCAGGATCTGTCACTTCTGGTTTGGTGGGGGCAGGTTGAGCTGGGTTTTTGTATCATCTCATTTTGCTGTTTCTTAAGAGTTGGTTCTCATTTTTATTTAGGAAAAAGTTTCATGTAAATGAACTAAAGACCGCAAATGCAGAAGGAGCTTCAAAGCAATGTAAAATGTATTGCATCTTTTGTTTACCTGAGATTCCTCTTCCCGCTCCTGCGGGTAGAAGAAGACACACATGTTGTGTGACCAAAACCTAGGCACTGTTGCACGAAAGATATGTAAGAAGAAAAAGCTGTTTTGAATCTCTGACAACTCACCCACTTCCAAAGATTCTCACAAAGATTATTCCTCATAGTCCTAGAAGTTTTTAAAACTAATTTTTTTTAGCTGGAGAATTGGGCTTGTTTGAACCTGAGTGCATATAGTAAGGCAGGTATTATTCATTTAGTTCTCAGGGGGCTATGAATGAAAGATTGCCTGAATGTTGAGGTTGACTGTCAAGATAACATTGTGGAAGAATTTTACAGGAATGGCAAAGCAAAAGAAGGTGCGTCCCTTAAGAACCATTTCCTGTAGAAAAAGCCGTGATTTTGGAAGGATGTTTTGCTTAGAGGTTGTAAGGGGTGGGTTAAGTGTCTCAATAGAGTGGCGTGTGTGAAATAATACTGTGTCTCTCCAAAAAGAAAAGTTGAAAGCATTCTCAACCAAGAGACATTTTAGTTACCCGTGCATCAAATTATTAAATAAAAGCAGCAGAACTTTCCATGATTTGTGTTGTGAGTAGCTGGCTGCAACAGGGACTTTCAGGCCTAGTATTTTATGTCGAGTCAAAGGAAATGGCCTCAGGGTATACAAATCTCAGCAGCTCCTGATACACTAAAGCTAATGCAGAATTTTCCAAAATGTTAGTTTTGCAAGTCGGAGATGGTCAAAGAGATCCACATCTCTTCCTTTCCCCTGCTTAAACGAAAGACAGGACTATGCAGCACTTTAAAGACTAGCAAGATGGTTTATTAGGTGATGAGCTTTCGTGGGCCAGACCCACTTCCTCAGATCAAATTCTGGAAGAGAATGGGCATGACCATATATACCAAAGGAATACATCTCTATTACTTTTCCTCTGCTTAGTCGTTTCCTCTTGTGTCCCCCTCCTGCGCGGGATTGTATCTTGCTATTTGGAGAAACACAAAAGGAATGTACAGTGTTTCTGAATTAAAATGTATGGCTCTATGTGTTCAGGTTTCAATTGCATTGGAAGCTAGTCTGAAACGCTGGCTTGATTTGAAACCAGGAGCAGGAATGATGGAAATATCTAGCAAGTGGTACATGCTGGGGGAAAAAAACCTGAAATAATGAGCTGAAGAGAGCTAGCATGAGGATAAAATGTCACAGCAAATGGTTTATAAATTCATAAAACACACTATGGGGAAAGAAGGAAAAATGTTTCAAGCAAGTAACAAGCTATTTTCTCATAACTATAAAGTTGTAATGAGGTAGTTAAAATATAATCCGAAATCGGTGCTTTTCATAACTATCTTCGTAGTGGAAGGTTAATCGGTAGAATTCACGCTGGTCTGAATCCCGCTGAATAATAAAGAGAAGCTCTTAGAAGAATCTGAAAGCGAACAGGCATTTTTCCGAGCTGAGTTATGTCGTTTTTTTGGATGCCTGAGGCCACTGCATTTTAAGAGGACGACCAAAGCTTTTGTTTTCAAGCTGGCCTAGAAAATTGCAAGGGATGAATCCAAAGAAGGTTTTCAGAAGTTGTCATTTGTGATTACATTGATTTTGCTGCTGCACAAGAATGCAGCCCTGTTCCTTTGCATTGTTTGAACTATCTATTGTCTCTCTCTTCTCCCCACCTGTATATTGAGAGTTTCTAGTTCCTCTGACTCAGAAGTGTATCTTGAATTAGAGGGTCACATTTCTGCCAGCTGCATTGCTGGTGTAAACTCAATTATACCCACTTTACAAAAAATGGGATTATGGTGATACAAGAGCAGAGACTGATTTTATGAGCAGCTTTCAGGCATTCTACAGATTTGACATGCAAGTGTAAGATTATGGCTTTACAGGTGGGGTACTGTTAGGGCTGGAAACTGAGATTCTTCCAGTGACAGACTATAGTGACGTAAAGTGGAACAAGGGAGGACTGTGTTTACTGTGCATGTGCTAGGTAACCCTCTATTCCTCTCTAAATGATACACATTCATGCCAATTGCAAAAGAGACATTTGACTTTATTGCGAATTCCCAGACCTTTCTTATATCCAAGGCTGCATGGAGCAGGTGAAGCCAGTTTCTGCTAGGTGGTGGACAGGAACCAGAGGCTGTTGAAGTGAATAAGAATCTTTCTATTGACTTCCGTCAGCTGTGGGGCAGGCTCTGGGGCCAGTGACTAGACCATCTGTGCAAAGATTGTAAAGCTGAACCTGTGCTCTGTAGGATCTTAATGATGGAGAAGACAAATTATCTGTTTTATTAAAAGCCAAATACTAGGCACCTCGGAGCTAACTGTTTCAATTTTAATAATGGGGTGAAAGCTGAGAACAGGTTGCTGCGTCAAAGTTCCCAAACACCCATGCTTTAGATGAGCAATAGTAGATACTAGATATTAGACCAGGGGTAGGCAATAAACGATGATGGTTCACCAGGGCTAGCCTCGGGGCCAGTGGGCTGCTGCTGCTATATTTACCTGCACCTCCACAGATGCGAGTGATTGCAGCTCCCATTGGCCAGGAATGGCGATCTGTGGCCAGTGGGAGCTCTGATCCCTCATACCTGTGGAGGCACAGGTAAATGCGGAGGCACAGGTAAATGCGGAGGCACAGGTAAATGCGGTGGTGTCGGACCCTGTTGGACTGGATCTGGCCTGTGCCGGTATTTGCCCACCCCTGTATTAGATGATCAATTCCATATGTGCTGCCTCAGGAAGATTGAGTTGGCGGGACAGAATTCCTAATCGGAGGTCCTTAAGCTGTGTGGTGACCTGGACATGGAAGCAATGCTTATGACCAAAGAGTTTTGCTTGTCACGTTATGAGGATGGATGATACACGGATACTGAAGATGGTCTTCTACAGCCAGCTTGTTCACAGAAAGCACATTATGGGTGGTCAACATAAAGCATTATAAAGACACCTTAAAGGCCAATGTGAAGTCATGTGGCATATCTCCCAGTGACCTGGAAATCAGGACAGACTGGTTTGCTGCCAAATTATTGTATAGATTCTCAAACGCCATGAGAGTCAACCTATCCAGACATTACACGAAAAGCGTAGGATCTGAAAAGAGTGTAGTGCACCCACGGATGGGGGAATTTTTATGTGGCATCTATAATCGGATTTGTTGATCAAAGATTGGCTTTATTTCTCACCCACGGTGTCAGAGAAGATGAGATCCATTGATCAAGGCTCAGTCCATCTATCCATCCATCTGTCCGTCCACACAAGATAAGTTGTGATAGCATTAAAGGGGCATAAATAAAACCTTCCAAAGCCAACTTGTTAGTGAAATTATGAAAGGTGGTTATGATGCTGCAAGGATCCAATTCTAAAACAAACTCATTCTCCAAGGTAGCTGCTTTTCTTTAACTGTGCATATTTTTTTCATTATAAACAGTCCAACTTGAACAGAGAGAGGATGCTAATTAGTGTGACAATCTGTTCAGAGCAGCAGGAGTCATATTTGAACCAAACAAGTGTTACACAGACAGAGAAAGCTCAGCCTCGAACTCTGCCATGCAGACTCAAAATGACAAGCGTCTTCATTATTGAGCTTATCGGGGAACTAGTCTGTCAGCCCAGAATCTTTGTGTTGCTCTGTCTGTCTGCACAGGGCTGCTATTAGTTTGCACAGCTGCTCTTTCCACTCCAAAGGAGAGTGGCTCTTCCTTTTCTTGAAAAGCACAGGCAAGAGCCATTTCCAGTCTGCTCCGTGCAAGTCAGAAACAGGATGGTAGCCTAAAACGGAGACCACTATTTCTCCTCAGTCCTATCAGAGAGGATTGCTGCAGCGTGTTGGAATCAGACTTGCCTCCCATGGAAGACAGTGGGAGTTCTAGTGACTTTAAAGGACCAGGTTCTGCATTGGGCCTGAGGGAGGAGGCAAGAGCCACAACCCTAAAATGAGGGTTTTAGAGCCCAGTTGCCCCAGTGCCATAAATCTTCCTTGTTCCTCTAGTGCCCTTCATTCTTGGGAGAGTTTGCCAGTGACATTGCATTCGTTGCCTGCTTTTCTTTCAAACAAAATCTTTCCTTAAAACCGAAGGAAAGCAGATGGCACGCTTGGTTTTTTTTTAGACCACAGGCACAAGCTAAATGGCATAGAGACCTCTGGGCTCTGCCTGTCTCTTCCTGCCTGATATTGAAGTCTACAGCATCAACGCAGCATATGCTAGTTCCACAGGTGATTAGAAATGGACCATAGTGCAGCTTCATCATTCACATGGTTTGCCCAGCAGACAGCTTGGGCTCTCTCCAACCCTGGGTGCGGTTAATAGTCTATCTGTGTCTGATCCCTGTGACAAGTAGGTGTCAAGAAGATAAATGTACGAGGGGGAGGGTGCTAGCAAGTTCTGCTCCAGCCACTCCACTCTCAAAGTCCCAGCCCTAGCTATGCCCAGTGTGTATGCTGTGCCACTGCTAGTAAGAAGAAGCACACCAAAGCCTTCCAAATGGGATCCAGCCGTTCAGTAAAAGAATTAGGATGGACATGAGGGTGAATAGTGAAATCTATTCCATGTCAGTAGATACAGTGGTGATGGGCACCAGCCATGTATATGAAGCCTGACCTATTCTGCCAGAATTTGGTGTTTGTCTTCTTTTAAGAAAGGAATTCATTGCCTAACCAATTCCCTGGAGCCCAGCCCATGTTTTCTAGCATGGGGGAGTGTGAATAGAAGCTGCTGTACCTAATGCTCATCATCCTTGTGTCTAGATGCCCTGCTATATGGATGCTTTGCAAGACTTAAGATGAAACATTCATGATCTAACGAAGGGAAGCCCAAATCCCAGGCTTGCTTGCTGGCTTCAGGTTTGCTAGTTCTGTGCTCAGCGCTACATTTCTGTCAGACAGGTGTCAATGTGTCTGCTCTGCATGAGGTTGTTGGTTGCCGGGGAGAACACTCTTGTGGCTGTTGGATTGTGTTATAAAAGGAACACAGAGCTGTTGTCATACATGCAAAAACACCAGAAATTGCTCATAGTTAAATTAAACTTGACTGGACCTTGGATCTTGCTATTGAATTTAGGCCCTGATGGTGCAGTGCTTACTCGTGCTGGTGGGCCATAACTGAGCCAAGTAGCAGCATCGCATAAGGTGGCCTCAAAGGTTTGGGTAGCACATATGCCATTCACACCAGTCTAAAAATTAGCTGCTGTGACTGTTACCAGCACCTGCCATAGAAGCAGAGGTCCTGACCCTGCCAAGGTACCTGCGTCAGTAGACTCCTCTAATTGTGGATCGCTGTCCAAAGCCTCGAAGCTAAGTCCTGGCACTGCTGCTTTTTCAGTGATCCTTGATCAAAAAAAGCCCTATCAGCACCCTATACATTTACTGTAACAGTCTCTGGTAGGGTTGCCAGATGGTTTCAACAAAAATACCGGACACACTTGACATTCCATCACAATCTGCATTACATGTTATTTAGAAAATACTGGACATTTCTATTTTCTCAATTTGTTTCCCGAACAGAAAGCTCAAATACTGGACTGTCTGGTTCAAAACTGGACACCTGGCAACCCTAGTCTCTGCATTAACTGAATGCAAGAAATAGCTGAGAGACCCATGTGAGGGTAAAATTCCACCAAAAGATTATGGTATGATTTGAATATTCCACTGTATGAGATCAAACACATGAGCAATCACTGGCACTGAAAGAAACATCAAACATATTTTGTTTTAAAAAAACAACAACAAATGGTCTGGTAGCACTTTATAGACTAAGAAAACATGTAGATGGTATCATGAGCTTTCGTGGGCACAGCCCACTTCTTCAGGTGACCGGAGTTATGAGTAGGGGATATGAAAACTCGAAATTAATAGGAGAGGGGAAGGAGAAGGGGAGAAAAAGAAAAAAAGGAAGGGGTGTGTGAGAGGGCATCATTAAGTATCTGGAGAGTGGGTACTTAAACCTAAGCAGATCGAAGTAAATAGATAGAAACTAAGACAGGAAGGATACCACTCACAGAGCTGTTATCACCTTCAGTGGTTATGAAGTAGATAATGTCCTAGCCAGCCTATATCTTGATTGAGTCCATTAGCATGTGAATTGAATTTGTGGATGAAGTGAGATTCCAGTCCTTCCCTATGTATCCCTTGTGGAGCTGGCCTGTGACAAGACAGCCACCTGCACATCTGTTAAAGTATGGTTAGGTAAGCAGAATATTTTGTTCTGGTTTTCAACTTAAATGTGAATGGAAGGTTCTTCTGGAGCAAAAGAAGCTGTTCTCCAATAATTTGAATGTGGTTGTGTACTGGCACTCCAGTTCCTCCGCTGCCCCACCACAGGGCTGGAGCACACAAAATCCCCCCCTAGCATCTGGGGTGTGAGGGGAATGTCTTTCTCTGTCAGGGGCCAGGTCCGTTAAGGGCCGACTGATTTTTCTGAGACTCGGTGGCCTCTGACCCAACAAAGTTTTCCCGTCCCTGGTTTATAAGCTTTTCATTAGAATAGTTCCATGAAGGTATTAATGCTGGGCTGTGTCTACACTGGGCCACTTATTCCGGAAAATCAGCCGCTTTTCCGGAATAAGCTGCGAGCTGTCTACACTGGCCCTTGAATTTCCGGAAAAGCAACGACGCTGTACTGTACAAAATCAGCCACTATTCCGGAAAAACTATTCTGCTCCCTCTCGGACATAAGTCCTTATTCCGGAACACTGTTCCAGAAAAGGGCCAGTGTAGACAGCCCAGTAGTCTTTTCTGGAAAAAAGCCCCGATCGCGAAAATGGCGATCGGGGCTCTTTTCCGGAAAAGCGCGTCTACATTGGCCACAGACGCTTTTCCGGGAAAAGAGCTTTTCCGGAAAAGCAGCCTGCCAATGTAGACGCTCCTTTTCCAGAAAAACTGAAAACGGAATAGTATTCCGTTTTAAGCAGTTCCGGAAATTCATGCCAGTGTAGACACAGCCCTGGTGTCTTGCCACACAGGTACAAAGGCGGAAGAACGCTTGCCTCTCTTCAAAGAACTGGGACCTTTCTGAGCTCAGCCATTAGCCGGGCAATCCTTGCTTAGGAAAACATGCAATTCCTTTGTCCGCTTTTATCCAGGCTCCTGGGCCCTGCTTGTTTATTTTCTACAGCTTATTGAATCACTTTGAAGGCAGGGCTAAGCATTGATCATCTCTTATGGCCCTTCCTCTTTGTTCTGTCAGCAAAGTTACAAAATGGACCCTAAATTACCTCTCTTCCTAAATGACCAGGCTTTGTGTTCTCAAAGGTGGCAGAGCTTTTTCATCTGAAGCATAAATCAGGGGCAGCTTTTGTGCCTGCCACTTGCTTGAGAACCTTCTCGGCACTGCCCTCCAGTGCTTTCTGCGCGCAGCCAAACTTTGGGGCCCAAAGGCAAGCCAGGGTGTGATGAAAACAATCATGAGGCACCAAAGTGCAATTGGCTTCCATGATGAAAAATGCAGACGCCGAGGGCTTGAACCGCAGCATTGGGTCTTGTCTACAAATGGTTCTTCCCATATTAGCACAGTTGAAATTTTGTCCTTTCCGTGGGACGCAAGGGTGAGCACATGACAGAGCAACAGCAGCTGGAGGAATGCCACAGCTGGGTCCCTTGCCCAGGGCCAATAACCGTTGACTACACAGTTGAATATAGTAGCATGGGTGGTGGAGGGGAATCGCATCCTCTCTAGCCTTCATTTTCCCCACTCAAGAACCTGCCATGGTGAAGGGCCTCGAGAGAACAGAGCTCCCCATCTACCCACTGTGTGTATCAAGGCAGCAAGGCCTCACTTCTGTCGATATGGGGTGGCAGTACTCCAGTGTACTAACGGTAGGCTGCGAGTGTGGCTAATTCAAGGGAGGAAAGCCCGGATCCTGCCGCCCAATTATTAAGCTATTCCCTGGCATTGTATTCCTGGCTGCTACCTTATGCGTGCAGATATTTCTCTAACACCCTAATTCTAATCCTTACTACGTGCTGTGAGCAGAGAGAGGGCCATCAATTGAAATGTGATTTCTAAGCAGTGATCATGGAGTGCATCACGCCTTCATTATTCAGCTACTTGCCAGTATTAGCTCCTACAGTGTGTCTCAGTGTACTAGTTTGCATGTACGAGACCAGCACTTCTCTGCCTCTGAAAGCATACGGGGGATTATCCACGGGAAGGACTCCAAGCAGGGTTTCCATACTTTTATTTTCATTCCTTACTTTAATTGCAATGCCTTCTGCCGCTACACTGACCCCAGCCCTGTGGCCCTCTGGCAGATCTGTCTAACAAGCTGCTAACATGGATGGGGGAAACGTACAGCACTCCTCGCCTACGATTAGTCCATTTTTATATTGGCAAACGAAGGCCCTAGGCCACACAACCACTAGCCCCCGGTGGCTGGTCCCTGCCAGCCGACTTGAGCTTGAGTTTCACAGCTGTGTCGATGCCGTCTGGGCTCAGGCGGAAGCCACGGCTGAAGAACTCTGAAGCGGGACGGTCCCAGAGTTGAAGCTCCAGCCCAAACCCAGAAGTCGACTCAGCGGTGAGACAGCCCCACGGCCAGAGCGAGATGCGCCGGAGTCAGCTGACACCGGCCCGCTCTAGGCTTTTCTTTACTGTGCAGACGTGCCCTTAGTGCAGCGGTCACCAGCCAGTCGATCGGGATCTACCAGTAGATCTTGGAGCCTCTGACAGGGGATCCTGACTGGCTTGGCTGGGAGGCTGTCAAGTGCCTGCACGTCAGCTGCTCCTCCCCCCACTGCCCTGCTGCTCCTGCCCAAAGCCTCAGAACTGCCCCCGGGAGCCTCCCGCTTGTTGTGCAGAGTGGGGGAGACAGAGGCAAAGGGCATTGATGTCACTCTGCCCCCCTTTCCTGTACCCTATCTTCACAGAGCGGGGCCTCGGCGAAGGGGCGGGGCAGGGATATTTGGATTTGAGGTAGATCCTGGACTGACAAATTCAAAAAATGATCTTGTGCTTAAAAAGGTTGGAGACCACTGCCTTAGGGTATGTCTACACTAATCCCCTAGTTGGATCTAGGGAGGCTAATGAGGGCGACCGAAATTGCAAATGAAGCAAATGATATTTAAATCCCACGCTTCTTTAGCATGTTCCCAGTCAGTCGCTATTTTAGAAATTGACAAGCCCGAAGTAACTGCCCGCGTCTATACACGGTAGTGAAACAGGATTCCGAATTAACGCCCTAACTCGAATTAGCTGGTAAACCTCATTGCAGGAGGAATAACAGCTAATTCAAGTTAGGGCTTTAATTCGGAATCCCGTTTCACTGCCGAGTGTAGATGCGGGCAGCTACTTCGGGCTAGTCAACTTCTGAAATGGCGACCAGCTGGGAACATGCTAATGAAGCGTGGGATTTAAATATCATTTGCTTCATTTGCAATTTTGGTCACCCTCATTAGCCTCCCTAGATTGAACTAGGGGGCTAGTGAAGACATACCCTTTGTGAGTTATTTGACTTGCCCATAGTCCCTTGGGACGTCTGTAGCTGGCTACGGATTTGACCCACGCCTCCCAGTCCTGTGTTAACAATTAGGCTATCCTTCCGACTGTTACAAAAGGCTAACATCTTGTATGTACTCAATGCTGCTCAGGTAGCAGGCTTCTGTCGGGATGAGCACACTTTGCATCCAAGCAGATTGCTATGTGTAATGCCAAAAATGCAGCCTGCTGTGGAGTCAATCAAACTCCGTTATGCTTCCTAATGCCTGTGTAAACCAGAGGACCTGAGACTGCTGAAAATGGAACCAAAAGGCTGCTCTCCAGCCTTCTCTGAGAGCCAGCTTGTCAGAGGCTGGGAATGAGTGATGGGAGAGGGATCGCTTGATGATTCCCTATTCTGATCATTCCATCTGGGGCACCTGGCATTGGCCACTATGGGCAGACAGGACACTGGGCTAGATGGACCTTTGGTCTGATGCAGTCTGGCCGTTCTTATGTTGGTCTTGGTGCCTCTAGGTTACACATGCAACATTACACAGCAGTTTAGGGCAGGGAATGAAGAGGAAAGTTCTTCACCGTTTGACAGGTGGCTCCACAAGTCCGAAACTTTGCTGGATCACTGATGCAAGTAGAGCAATTCAAATGATTGCAGCAAATGTTGTCGAGTGTCTAATTGTGCCCACGAAAGCTCATGATACCACCTACATATTTTGTTAGTCTTCAAGGTGCTACTAGACTTTTTGTTGTTTTTAGTAAAATAATGGTACAACTAAATGTCACTTGGTAAAATGCAGAAGTTTTTCAGGCCTTCTGATGCACTGGGATGCTGTTTGTTACTGGATGGAGGCTTCAGCTTCTGTGTGAACAGTGATGGAGAGACGCCCTCTGTTGCTGACTGCAGTGAGGAAAGTACTCAGTTTTGGGATGCTGTTATTTAAAACATGTTTTTAATTGTGTGTGGAAATGGAGAAAGCAGATGTGTGGAAATGGAGAAAGCAGATGTTTGGAAATGGAGAAAGCAGATGTGTGGAAATGGAGAAAGCAGATGTTTGGAGGTTTTTTTTCCTGTGCCCAAGTTTCACTCTCTTTTTATTCCAAGTCTGAATTGTTTTGCAACTAAGAGGGAGTTTCTCTAGCAAGTGGACGGAAGACTAGCAGGCACAGTGACTACAAATGCATTCGCTGCTGCTGCTCCTCCACCCCTTTTTTCATAAGAATAAGAGTGAAGCTGTCTGATAAGAAAACCCAGTGTCCCCCCCCCCCCTTCCGGGTTGGGTGGGGCGGGACCAGAGAGCGAGAGGATTTTATAGGCACCTTGGGGGAGTCCTTCGTATGAACCCAAGTTCAGAGAACTTCAGACGCGGAGTCCATGTTAGCTGTTCCCACCATTCCTCTTTACACTGCACCTGTAGCAAGGGGCTGTGCATACGCACCCATGGCTCCTCTCCCAGGGATTCTCTTAGCCCCGCTGGGGGGAATGTAGTTCACCATATTTAGCTTAAGACTTTAAGTTTTGCAAAATGCCACGACTATGCCAATGTTGGTTTTCTGGGAGTTAATTCATTGTTTGACAACTGAGATCTGGAGCGAACTCTCCTGCTCTGAGCACGGCAGTGTTGTGCAGCA
The DNA here is from genome assembly GCF_052426305.1 of Pelodiscus sinensis. Taxonomy (NCBI): domain Eukaryota; kingdom Metazoa; phylum Chordata; order Testudines; family Trionychidae; genus Pelodiscus; species Pelodiscus sinensis. The sequence continues at coordinate 634,819 of NC_143068.1, read as the reverse complement.
GGTCTCTAACTCTTTTGGTGACCTGAGGCAATACATTTCAGTTTTGTGCCTTGGTTTCCCCTGCCACATTCTCTCTATTTAGCGGATAAGATTTCTGTGACTGTCTCTTACTGTGTGTTCGGAATAGTCCCTTGCACCATAGGCCCTGAATTTATCTAGGGCCTTTGGATGCTTCTGTAATGTAAGTCGCTTGTTTGCATAATCTCCAGCACAGTGACCAGTTCATTGTGCGCCTGATATTTGTTCATTATTCTGAATTGTACCGGTAGCTGTAACTGAAAGGTTTTGGGCCTGTTGGTTCTCTCTTGGCTCCTCAGGTGACTCTGTAGTTCAGAACTTGGCAATCAGGCTGTGATTGGTCACCCAAATTACATAATATGCTTTCTGGTCCCTGACTGGATGACTAAGCCCTTGTCGATAGGACCAGGCTGACTATCAAGGAGAGATGGTGCATGTTAGGGACAAGACCTGGGAGAGGAGCAGGCTTAGGAATTTTTTAGTACCATCAAATCTCTTTACTTGTGCAGAAGAAAGAGCATTTTGTTAAATACAATTTTAAATAATGGAGATTACTCATCTCCTAGAACTGGATGGAACCTTGAAAGGTCATTGAGTCCAGTCCCCTGCCTTCATAGTGGGACCAAGTACCATGCCTGACAAATTTTTGCCCCAAATCCCTAAATGGCCTCCACAAGGATTGAACTCACAACCCTGGGTTTAGCAGGCCAATGCTCAAACCACTGAGCTATCCCTCCCCCTCTCCCACTGTATCCTAAAAATGGCTGGGTGCCTACCTGACCGAGGGGGTGAGAGAAATGTCAGGTGTGCTGGCTGGAGCATAGACTTCACTATCCATGTGCTCTAGTCCCAGTCTGACACTGTACCGGAGCACAGGATGGTGCCCAAGGAGTGCAGATGTGCAGGAGCGTTGGTATGTGAAGGAATACAAGCTCCACTCCAGGGAGTGGGAATGTGGAAGGAGTGGGAGTGCAGCGGGACTGCCTCTCGGGTTGGCTTTCGTTAAAGGGTTCGCAAAGGTAAATTGTATCTGTTCAGGCACGTAGGCAGCACTGAATTTATGTGCACACACATCGTGAAGGGCCACTCACATCTGCGTACTCTATGTAGGTCAGATACATGCTGGTTGTTTTATGAAAACAAAACTTGACAGCCTTGCCTCTATGCAAGGAAAGACAGAGAATCGCCCGGTGAGGGTGCGAACTCCATCAGGAATGTTTTGAAGGCCAGAGCCCCGCAGGGGAAGTGTATGCAGGTGAGCTGCAGTAGCATCGCCATGTGCTTCAGGTTGGGCCATTGAGCGCGAGTGATGAAAGATTTCTCTGCGCTGTGTACCCGGGGTTTGATGCGCTGTCATATCGGATTAGTTGTACAATGCAAAATACGACCGGGTTCTGGGCTGCTTCTAACAGATGCTTTTGCCTTTCTTTGTTCGTTATAAAGTCGGTGAAGCTTGTGATTCTTATATATGTAAATGTAACGCCCACTTTCTCCTGCTGTTGTATGTGTACCCCTGTTCCTGTGTCTACTGGTAGGGAAGGTGAGCACGGGGCAAAGTGATAACACCCCATTCAACTCCGCTGAAAGACTCTCACTGCTTCATGGGATCAGGCCGTGGGTGTTCAGCTCCTGCAGAGGGCCTGGCTGCTGCTATTGAGGCTGATGTGGAGGGTCCTCAGATACTCTGGTGATGGACAAAGACAAAGCCTAAGAGTTAAGATCAGGACATGCAGGGTGGTGTCAGGAGATTACCCTGCTGCTGTTGTAAGCAGAAGGCTACAGGCCCCGGGCTGTCAGCAACACGTCCTGTCTGATTCCTGTTACAAAGCAAACAGACACACAAAGATATTTTTCAGTTTTATTCCGATTTGATGCTAAACAGAGAGTGTGAAATCCCCATTTTCTGGGAATAATAATAATAAAAAAACGGTGTCCCTGCCCAGCACTTACATACCAGAACTGAACTGACTGTCTAGTGTGACCAAAATGAGGCAAGGTGAATATTTTTGTAGCACGAGGCACCCTTTGAGAATGAGCTGGATGAAGCTGGCACGTCTAGAGAATCCAGCCTGCCTGAACCTTTCTGCAGCTCAGCGATGAAATACAAGGGAGTGCGGATCAGCTATAGGCCCCTCCTTGGAGTGCTGCTAATGGCACTGGCAAGAGTGGCCGTCCCCTCCCCCCGTGACTCTGCAGCGCTTTCTATTTACCCAACAGCTGTCTGCATGCGTGAAAGTGTGTTTTTTATTCTTCTGGTACTATGGGGGCGTGGCCTCTGCCGAACAGCTCTGCTCTGGGTGCAGTGTGACCAGCTGGGACTGACCCTGGAACTTTGGATGTCACCGTCTGTGCTGCTAAGTTCTAGCGCTGTTAACCCAGGCTCATCAGCATGGCCCAGCTGCTCCTGGTAAGGACACGGGCCGCTCATGGAATTGTGGTGCTCTGGCGTTTCAGTACCTGTCCTCAGGTACCCTGGGAGTCTTGGTACCTGGGGGCATTGGCAGCTTTCTACCACTCTAGTCCCCTTTCCACCTCTCTAGTCCCCTTCTCCTGGGGCAGCTTTCCCCGTGCCCCTGCCATGCAACTTAGCTCATCTTAAGGCTGCTCTTAATCGCACCTGCTTATAACAACCAGCAGGAGCCTCTTAGGCTGTGGCCAGAAGGATTCCTACAAAACAAAATGGCACCAGCAAATGGAAACTGGTTTTTCATGGCTTGCCTGCTGCTTTCTGACCAGTTCTGCTTTTGCATAAGGAGGGGCTATTTTACATAGTTCCTTCCCAGTGCGGGGTCATGCTGTAAAGTGTGGGGGCGAGTGTAGGGGGGACCCTGTTTTTTCGAAACTGCCCTTTCACACTGCGTAAGGCCACTAGCAGCTGTTTCTAGAACCCCAGCCTGGTGGCTGCAATGAAGCAAAGTTTGTGAAGCAGAAACGCTAGATCCTGTGCTGACGACAAGGGGCTCCACATTACAATACAGGTTGAACCTCTCTAGTCTGGCATTCTCTGGTCCGGAAATACCCGTTGGCTGCCATGATTTCAGTTAGCCGGGTGTCCCCTTGTCATGGGTGTGGCCAAGTTTCACGTGGTCCCATAAAGTGTGTTTATGGCCACCAGTCCTGGCTCTCTGTGTTCTGTGCTGTAATTTAGCTCGAATTTACCCCAATGCCTTCAAATAGCTCAGGAAGCAGGGGAACTGTTGGGGATGCTGCTAGACAACACTGACCTCCTGTGGTCCGGCAAATTCTCTGGTTCGGAGCTGGTCAGAGTTCGAACCTGAGGGTGCTGGACTAGAGGTTCAACCTGTACCAGCTTAGAGAAAGCAGAGGTTTGATCGGGACAGGGCTGCAAGGGTATACTCATGGGATCCCGGTGGGTTGCCTGGGCTGCTCTTGAAAGCCAGCACGAGAGTGTCTGTGAGCAGGGAATCGCCTCCCCAGCTCCAAGTGCAGGAGCAGCCTAGTTATAGACCCTGCACTGCCTGCTGGGGAAGGCGCTGCCTAACCGGATCATTACAGTACCAGGGGAAGCCTGTCTCATCACAGCTGGGCCCTAATGACAATAGCGATAGCATCAGGGCCAAGCCATTTTTCAAGCAGCCCGTTCCCTCCCTCTCGGGTTCCTTAGAACTGCAGTGAAGTCTGTCCTGACTGTGGACCGCTTGCCCAGGAATTTCCATGACAACCCTTTGTGGTTTCATAGAATCATAGAACCACAGAGCTGGAAGAGAACTCAGAAGGTCATCAAGTCCAGCCCCCTGCTCTAGGCAGGACCAATCCCAATGAAATCAACCCGGCCAGGGCTTTGTCAAGCCGAGACTTAAACACCTCTAGGGATGGAGACTCCACTACTTCCCTAGGTAACCCATTCCAGTGCTTCACCACCCTCCTAGTGAAATAGTTTTTCCTAATATCCAACCTGGACCTCTCCCACCGCAACTTGAGACCATTGCTCCTTGTTCTGCCATCTGTCACTACTGAGAACAGCCTCTCTCCATCCTCTTTGGAACCTCCCTTCAGGAAGTTGAAGGCTGCTCTCAAATCCCCCCTCACTCTTCGCTTCTGCAGACTAAAAAGACTCAACTCCCTCAGCCTCTCCTCATAGGTCATGTGCTCCAGCCCCCTAATCATTTTGGTTGCCCTCCGCTGGACCGTCTCCAATACGTCCACATCCTTTTTGTAGTGGGGGGTCCAGAACTGGACACAATACTCCAGATGTGGCCTCACCAGAGCTGAATAAAAGGGAATACTGTAATGACATCTCTGGATCTGCTGGCAATGCTCCTCTTAATGCAACCTAATATGCCATTAGCCTTCTTGGCTACAAGGGCCCACTGTTGACTCATATCCAGCTTCTCATCCACTGTAACCCCCACGTCCTTTTCTGCAGAACTACTAATTAGCTGGTTGGTCCCCAGCCTGTAACTATGCTTGGGATTCTTCCATCCCAAGTGCAGGACTCTGCACTTGTCCTTGTTGAACCTCATCAGATTTCTTGTGGCCCAATCCTCCAATTTGTCTAAGTCACTCTGGACCCTATCTCTGCCCTTAAGCGTATCTACCTCTCCCCCTAGCTTAGTGTCATCCGCAAACTTGCTGAGGGTGCAATCCATCCCCTCATCCAGGTCATTAATAAAGATATTGAACAAAACCGGTCCCAGACCGAACCTTGGGGCACTCCGCTAGAAACCAACCGCCATCCTGACATCGAGCCGTTGATCACTACCCGCTGGGCCCGGCCTTCTAGCTATCTTTCTATCCATCTTACCGTCCATTTATCCAATCCTCTTTCCCTTAACTTGCTGGCGAGAATATTGTGGGAGACCGTATCAAAAGCCTTGCTAAAGTCAAGGTATATCACATCCACTGACTTTCCCATATCCACAGAGCCAGTTACCTTATCGTAGAAGCTAATCAGATTGGTCAGGTACGACTTGCCCTTTGTGAATCCATGCTGACCATTCCTAATCACTTTCCTCTCTTTCAAGTGCCTCAAAATGGATTCCTTAAGGATCTCTTCCATGATTTTTCCAGGAACCGAGGTAAGACTGACCGGCCTGTAGGTCCCTGGATCGTCCTTCTTTCCTTTTTTGAAGATAGGCACTACATTTGCCTTTTTCCAGTCATCCGGGATTTCTCCCGACCGCCTCGACTTTTCAAAGATAATAGCCAAAGGCTCCTCAATGACATTTGCCAACTCCCTCAGTACCCTCGGATGCATTAAGTCCGGACCCATGGATTTGTGTACGTTTAGCTTTTCTAAGTAGTTCCTAACCTGTTCTTTACCCACCACAGGCTGTCCATCTTCATCCCATCTTGCGTCACTTAGCGCATTAGTCCGGGAGCCCACCTTATCCATGAATACAGAGGCAAAGAAAACATTGAGTACTTCAGCTTTCTCCAAATCATCTATCACTAGGTTGCCTCCTTCATCCAGTAGGGGCCCCACAACCTCTCTGATCACCTTCTTCTTGTTAACATGCCTGTAGAAACCTTTCTTGTTATCCTTCACATCCTTAGCCAGTCGCAATTCCATTTGCACTTTTGCCTTCCTGATAACCCCCCGGCATTCTCAAGCTAGACATTTAAACTCCTCCCTGGTCATTTGTCCAAGTTTCCACTCTTTGTAAGCTTCCTTGTTGTGCTTAAGTTCACCAAGGATTTCCCCTGTAAGCCAGTCCGGTCTCCTACCATGTTTGCCTCTCTTGCTATGCGTCAGGATGGTTTCTTTCTGTGCCTTCAATAAGGCTTCTTTAAAATACTGCCAGCTGTCCTGGACTCCTTTCCCCTTCATGTTAGCATCCCAGGGGATTCTGCCCATCAGATCTCGGAGGGAGTCAAAATCTGCTTTTCTGAAGTCCAAGGTGTGTATTTTACTACTCTCGTTCCTTCCTTTGGTCAGGATCCTGAAATCTACCATCTCATGATCACTGCTTCCCAGGTTGTCACCCACCTCCACTTCCCCTATTAGTTCCTCCCTGTTTGTGAGCAGAAGGTCAAGCTGCACACGGCCCCTGGTCGGATCCTTCAGCACTTGTACCAAGAAGTTATCCCCAACATTCTCAAAAACTGGATTGCCTGTGTACTGCCGTATTGGTTTCCCAACAGATGTCAGGGTGATTAAAGTTCCCCACGAGAACCAGGGCCTGCGATCTGGAAGCTTCTCTCAGTTGTCCGAAGAAAGCCTCATCTACTTCATCTACCTGATTCGGTGGCCTGTAGCAAACACCAACCACAATATCACTGCTGTTGTTTGCTCCTTTAAACTTAACCCATAGACTCTCAACAGGTTTTTCTCCCTCTTTATACTGGAGTTCAGAGCAATCGTAGTGCTCTCTTACATATAGTGCAACTCCTCCTCCTTTTCTCCCCTGCCTGTTGTTCCTGAACAGTCTATACCCTTCCATGACAGCGCTCCAGTCATGCGAGTCATCCCACCAAGTCTCTGTTATCCCAATTAAATCATATTTCTTGGTCTGGGCCAGGGCCTCCAGCTCTTCCTGTTTGTTGCCCAGGCTTCTCGCATTAGTGTACAAACACCTCAGGTAACCAGTTGATCGTCCTATCTTCTCCCTTCGAATGAGGTGTCCTCCTTTGTTGCTTGTTCCTCTTTGCATTTCTTCCCAATATCCAACTTTCCCAGTGCCCTGAGTCCTGGTTTAACTTGAGCTTGGATCCTCCAGTCCTGCAAGGTCCGGGGACCCTGGAGCAGAGCCCCGAGTTGGTGCCATTGCCATGTAGATGCAAGGGGCATGAGGCCTGCACTCAGGCTCACACGTGGGTTTATGGGGCAGTGATGGACATACTTTCGGGCCAGCGCTATCACGGGAGTGTCGAGGGTGTCCATCAGGCTGTCCTCCGGGTTGTGCCCAAAGCCACAGCCTCATCCTTTGTGACTGATCATAGAGACCAGGAAGATTGGCCCACGGCTGGGCACCTGGCAGTGATTTATAAATCTCCGTGAGAAAGGGGAGAGGACAAATTGAGCACAAGTGTCAGTGAGACTCTTCCCTCTTTCTCCATTGTTCATCAGGCCCCCCAGTCACTGGATGGGAACGCCGCCTCCTGCAGGGCTGCCAGCTGAGTTTGGTGCCCGCCATGTTGGGGATTACTCTGCTGAGCACTTGCTACCAGCTCTGCAAGGCCCAAGCCAGCCGCCTATTCACATTTGGCAATCCGCGCGTTCAGCCTGAATCCCCGTCCAAGCAGTGCAAGTGCCGGGATTCCCGGACCTACAGATTGCTCCAGTGTATTTTAAGTAGTGGTGAGAAATTCCCCAACTCCTGCTCAAGAAAGGAATGTGCCTTTGTCTCCAGTGGTGCACTATTGATCTTCTGAAAGTTTATCCTTTGTGTACTCATTTCTGATTGGGCCTGACCAGCTCTTAGCGCTCGCCTGAAATAACACTTGCCGTGACTCTCTTCAGTGGGTCATTAGTGAAGACTTATACAGGGCCTAGTGTCAATAATCCTAATGTTGCTTCGGTCATATGCTCTGCAGGGGAGTACTGGCTTTTGCTGTGTGCGCATTGGCGGCAATTGGAGCACTGTGGGTGGGCTCGGAATGCAAATAAGTCTTTTAAATGTATTAAGAGCCTGCTGACTAGTCGATTAGTTGATTAAACTAAATTTAACATCCCTACCTCTGCAGGAACACTGCAAACGGCGCCTCTGTGTGTGGGAAGAGGGAAGGGTAGGGCCCCTCTGTGCTCCAGCTGCTGAGATTGGAGGCCAGCTGATTTCACCCTGGAATTTGAGCAATTTGGTTTGTTTTCAAAGTTACCATTGCTAAGAAAGGGAGCTGATTTCTGCTCTTGGCTACATCTGGAGGTCTGTGCAGTAGCTCCATTAACCTCACTGGGGTTCACCCTCTCCCGCCCCCCCAATTATTCTGTCCTGCAGTCCTAAAGCCAGCACCGAGTGATTCATGTCAATCCCTGCAACCTGACTGCAGCTCATCAGTGAAGAAAAGGCCTTGTGTGAGCACACTGGCAGTCTTAAGGAAACTGAGGCGAGAGTTCCTGGCAGTGGGCTTTGCACCACTCCTGGTTGGCAATAAGTAGGTTTGGTTAGTTAATTGTGCTGTCTCTACAACAGTGTTTTCCAATTTTATTTGGCCACGGAACCCTTTTAAACTTGAAAGAATTTCGAGGAACACCTAATACAGTGGTGCACCAGCCGGGCCTATGGCTGCCAGGGGAAAATTGATGGAGCAAAACAAAACAAAAAACCCACTGCACCGGGGAAAAGTTGTCGAGCAGGGGAGGTGTCTGAAAGCCAGCAGAGAACCGCAGAAGGAGCCAGCGTCTTTTGGTCTGTCTCTTTAAGGGGGGTGGGTCAAGTTCTCGTGGAACCCTTACTTTCACATCGCGGAACCCCAGGGTTCTGTGGAGCACCATTTGGGAAGCACTGCTCTACCGAACTGCATATCTCCCTTAATCTCCCTCCGGATTTAGCAGCCAAAGGGTTATCTCTGTGGAAGGAGTGGGCATATCCATTCTTATGCCAATGATGTGCACACATATCGAAGAAGTTAGTTAAACAGAAATTAAAAGGCACAGTGACAAGAGCCAAATCCCTGCAAGCTGCATGGAAACATTTTAAAGACACCATAATAGAGGCCCAACTTAAATGTATACCGCAAATTAAAAAACATAGTAAGAGACCTAAAAAAGAGTCACCGTGGCTTAACCACCATGTAAAAGAAGCAGTGAGGGACAAAAAGGCATGTTTCAAGAAATGGACATCCAATCCCCGTGAGATAAATAGAAAGGAACATAAACACTGTCAAATTAAGTGCTAAGAAAAGCAAAAAAAAATTTTGAGGAACAGCTAGCCAGAAACTCACACAATAGCAAAATGTTTTTTAAGTACATTAGAAGCAGGAAGCATGCTAAAAAACCAGTGGGTCTCCTAGCCTAGACAATCCAGATACAAAAGGAGCAATCAAGAATGATAAAGCCATTGCGGAGAAGCTAAATGATTTCTTTGCATCAGTCTTCATGGCTGAGGATGTTGAGGAGATTCCCAAACCTGCACCGTCCTTTGTGGGAGACTAATCTGAGGAATTGTCCTGGATTGAAGCATCATTAGAGGAGGTTTTGGAACAAATAGAAAAACTTAATGTTAACAAATGTCCGGACCGGATGGCATTCACCCAAGGGGTCTTATTCATTAGTTCCCATAATATAAGGACTAGAGGACACCAAATAAAATTTAATGGGTAGCAGGTTTAAAACTAATAAGCAAAAGTTCTTCTTCACACAGCGCATAGTCAACCTGTGGAACTCCTTGCCAGAGGAAGCTGTGAAGGCTAGAACTATAACAGAGTTTTTAGAGAAGCTAGATAAATTCATGGAGGTTAGGCCCATGAAAGGCTATTAGCCAAGGGGTAGGAATGGTGTCCATGGCCTCTGTTTGTCAGAGGCTGGAGATGGATGGCACGAGACAAATCGCTTGATCATTGTCTTCGGTCCACCCCCTCTGGGGCACCTGGCACTGGCCGCTGTTGGCAGACAGGCTACTGAGCTAGATGGACCTTTGGTCTGACCCTGTATGGCCGTTCTTATGTTCTTATTCAGGCAGCAGTAAAACACAGAATGGCAGCAACACCTCTAAGAGGCTGGAAGAGGTGATATCCGCATATCGATTATAGTGGAGGCTAGGTCAGACTTGCAGCTGTAGTCTGGTGGCTGTGCACTGAGTTCTTGCTGTCCACAGCAAAAGCACAGCTTTCGTACCCAAACATGGACAGCCTCTTTCAGTCCAGGGGGCAGATGCTGAGCTCATTATGGCCCTAATTCCCATGAAACTCAGGGAAAACTGCACCTGCCAAACGAGGAGAGAACGGACTCCACTCACCGTGTTCCATTCATGTGCTGCTGTGCAAACAAGATCAAAGTTCCAGATGCTACAATAAGTATGTTGCAGCTGCTTGCACCAATGTTCTCTCTAATCTTTTCTGTCCATGCACGGAATAATTTTCTGTGCACTGAGGCATGTGCAAATGTGCACCACCAGTAGAAATAAAACCCAGCTGCAGGCGCTCTGCCAATCAGCTGAACCGCATTTCAATCTCTCCTGGGTGGCTGCACAAGCGCCCAGATTACAAGGAACGCTGCATGATGCTATTGTGGACATGAGAACTGGCCTTTCTGGAAAATCTTACTTGGTTCTCTTTTCTGCTGTGTCATTGTGCAAATTGTTGGCCAAGTTTTAAGGATGCGAAGGAGCCTGCCACTTGGTCACTGAGGTTTCTCAGCAACTGACCATGAAATTCAGGCTGTAATGCTGCATTGGGGAAACTGCACCAGTTTTAAGGCCAAGAGGGACCATTATGATCATCTCGTCTGACCTCCTGTATAGCGCAGGCTGGAGAATTTCACCAAGTGATTTCTGCTACAAGGCCCATAATGTCCTGAAGGGGAGAAAATCAGAAGCTGCCAAACCTACTGCCATTTCACAAACCATTCGCATTTGATTCCTGACCGATTAAATCTCACTCGCTTCTCCCCCCCCCCCCACCCCGTTTGTCCCTCTTTTTCATCTGAATCAAGAACATTGTCCTAATGACAGCTGAGGGGGCTGATCCCAAGCACAGTAAAGTCAGGAGAGTCTCTCGATTAACTTGGAGGGTGGCACTTGGAATCACATCCATATTAGGCCAGATGGGTGACTCTGCTCCAGCCCTCTTGCCCGGCTCCCAAGGCACAAAAGCCAGTGAGATGGGATGGCTGGCCACAGGGGACTTTCTCTGCTTTGGGGAAACCCTTGGCTGGCATAAAACTAGCCTGTGTGGCTCCAGCGGGGTCTGGGCAGGAAAAAGGGTCTGGAGCCCTCCCACAGATTGTCCTTAAGCTAGGGTAACAAATGTGACAATCCCTAGTCCAGAGACTAAAGCTCACTGAAGTTAATGGAAAGTCTTCCAGAATGCAGCAAATTTCATACAGATACAAATGGACCAATGTCCACAAGGAAGTGGTCCCTGACCTCTCCTCAGCCACACCCACCAAAACCGGCATTGCGACGTATCTTGCTCCATCACTGTTGGGCCCATTTGGATCCAGGTGCCTCTTACGGCCATGGCCTCTTCCCACAGTACGGATGAGTTTGCATTAGAGCCACTTGCTTCCCAAGGAGCAGGATCCGTGGCATGTGAAATTCAAGAATTAAATCCATACACATTTGCTCAGCCTCCCGTATTCAATCGAGCAGGCCAGCGTTGGCTGCAGCCATGGCAGTGCTGTTCATCCTAATGCAGGGGAGACAATCCATGGAGGAAGCTAGCGTGGTTTTTAGATAGTCACTAATATTTTCAGGGAGGAAAGAGGTTAGAGTGATTTCATTCTCCCTCCTTCGCCTTTGTTCTGCCAATGGTGGTTATTTTTAAATTACTCAAGATATTGTGAGTTTGAGGAGTTTTCTTCACTCCATTGTTGTCAAAATGTCAATTCTAATGAGTCTCCACAAACAGGGATACCTAAGTGGTTTAAGCCTTTAGGTTAAACCAGCAGCTGATAACACTTTGGATGAGTCAGAAAGGCTCCTGTGTCTTTCTTTTTTAATGTTTTTCAGCTGGAATGTCTTCATCAAAATTAGATATTTAAGCTTAAATAAAACCATGATGCTTTCTTGCCAGCTAGCTGCAGAGCTGCTTGCAATTCAGTAGCCAAGGAAAAAGCTCCTGTAAAATAACAAGGATTGCAAATTAATAGAAGATTAAATTAACACATAATTAGAAATTGCTAATACTCCCGGTGAACAAAGACTGATCCGGTGAGACACTTTATGAATTGAACGGTAAGTATACAGCGCCTGGTCTCGGCCCTGTCTTTCCTCCCGCCTGCAGATCAGTTCCACAATTATAATTTCACAGAGGTTTGATCTGCAATTGATTTCTTTGAGATAATTCAATTTAGATGCTCGCTTCCTCCAGGGTAGAAAATGAGAGAGGATGAAGTGTATAAATCCCAGCGTTGTCCATGGGCGCACTCAAACTGCTGGCAACCAGCCAGCCGAGATTCAGTGTCTTTCGCTGACCGTCTGGGCGGAGTGTCACGCATTTTAGGGCTTAATTAGAAAATGATCAGTAGGGTCCAACTGCCAGGGAACAGGGCCTAGGCAGAACACAGCGACTCCTCAGCTGCTCTTTTTTGTTCTGTGCAGAGGCATGCCTGGAATGTACCTCTTCCGATGAATTCCACTGGCATGAAGGATACTGGCATACACATGTCTGCAAAGCCATCCTCCCTAGCATTCCAGCTAAATGGGGCTAATGGGGAGCAGGCTGCCAGGGAAAGGCTGTGGGTTAGCTGTTTCATGTCCGCAGGTGTCAGAGGAGGTACCACCCCAGTGGCAGTGTGGAGCGCGTCCGGCCGGGAGGCAGTTTGGAGAGGGGATTCCTGTCGTACCAGGCCAGTCCCCTCTTCGTGCCTGCGCGGGGGCTGTTAAGCCAAATTCCGCACAGGTACAGCGGGAATGTTTCCTGTCTGAAGACCTGGAAGCCAGGAACCGGGGCTAGAGAGGCCTGTGAACTCATCCCCCAGAGTCTGAACTCGCTTCTCGCCGGCACCTGCCCTGCTCACAGCTGCCACGTTCTGGAGCACTCCTTGGCGGAGGCGGCGGCGGCGGGGGGGGGGGGCAGTTTGCTGTAAGTGACTCAGCGACATGCAGGAGTTGTTTTACAATCAAGTGTCCCTCCATGTCTAGTGCTACTCTCCCCCCTTCTCTGGCCCAGGCTTTGCCAGCCCTTCAGGACTGGCCAAGAGTCACCCCCATTCAGCACCACTAGCCCAGTGATTCCTGAAAGCACCCTGGAGATTTTAATAGGCTATTTTAAGGAAAAGACGTTCCATCAGGTGGGGTGGGGGCGGAAAATCTCCCAGAAGAGCTTCCATCAGAGCTGGCAGCCCTAGTCTGTTTTCTCCAGCATTGTCTCTTCACCCATATATCCCCCCGGCCCTCTTTCCTTTCCCAGGCATCTTCCCTGCATATCTCCTCCGCCCTCAAGTCTGTTCCCCTTTTGATCCTTCTGCATCCCCACCAGGCCCCTCCGCCTCCATCCACCTTTCCGCTAGGCCCCTTTGCTCCTCACGCACATACATTCTCCCTCGGTGGGTGGAGCATAAGCATATCGTGCTGCTGCTCCCATGGGGCAGGGCCAGGAGGCCTGTGAAGGGAATATGGCGGGGGGTTCCAGTCGCCTCCTTCTCCTGGGCTGCGTCTAGACTGGCAAGTTTTTCCGCCAAAGCAGCTGCTTTTGTGCAAAAACTTGCCAGCTGTCTACACTGGTCACTTGATTTTGCGCAAAAGCACTGACTTTCTACGGTCCGAAATCAGTGCTTCTTGCGCAAATGCTTTGATGTTCCTGTTTGGGCAAAAGCCCTTTTCTGGAAATGTATTTGCGCAAGAGGGCCAGTGTAGACAGCTAAAAACTGTTTTCTGCAAAAAAGCCCTGATGGCGAAAATGGCGATTGGGGCTTTCTTGCGCAAAACCGCGTCTAGATTGGCACGGACGCTTTTCCCCAAAAAGTGCTTTTGTGGAAAAGTGTCCGTGCCAATCTAGACGCTCTTTTCCGCAAATGCTTTTAATGGAAAAACTTTTCCGTTAAAAGCATTTGCAGAAAATCATGCCAGTCTAGACGTAGCCCTGCTGTGCTATACACTGAGGCTTTTGACAGAGACTAGTCACGTCGAAACTGCTAATAGAGCAGGGATTTAAATATCCTGTGCTTCATTAGCATAAACATGGCCGCTGCTTTTTTTTCGAAATGGAGTTTTTTCGAAAAAACAAAACAAAACCCAGCAGTCTAGACGCGGATTTGTCGAAAATAAACCCTTTGCGACAGATCCTGTAAACCTCATTTTTTGAGAAATACAGGATCTTTCGAAAAAGGGTTTATTTTTTGACAGATCCGTGTCTAGACTGCTGGGCTTTTTTTCGAAAAAGCTCCGTTTTGAAAAGAAGCGGTGGCCATGTTTATGCTAATGAAGCATGGGATATTTAAATCCCCACTTCGTTAGCAATTTCGACGTGCCGTGTCTCTGTGGCCAGAGGTGTAGTCTAGACGCAGCCTGCGGGTGTAGCATTCCCCTGTGCACCAGCCCCACCAGCTGCCCTTCTCACCAGCAGCGGAGCCATGTGCTTGCCCTGTTTGGAGCTTCTGGGGTCCCGGCTGCGTTTCCGCCCGAGGCCTGGCAGCCAAAGCCAGTTCAGCATCGCTCCAAGGGGGCCTGTGCAGCTGGGGGCTTGACTACTGCAAGGCATTTGCGGCATCTTCACTGTCAGGGGCTCCACTAATGGGTTGAGTCTGCTTACGCTCCAGGCCCCGAGCTGGCAGGGCACTAGGTGGAATGCTGACTACCCCATCCCTATGCCTGTGGAAGCACAAGCTGCCTTGCTGGAAAAGAAATGCTCGCGGGGCTATGGATGCCACCCAGAGCCAGATTTCTGTGCTTGCTTGCACTGCAGGCGGGAGCTAGCACAGTTCTTCCCACACGCCTGCGGTCACCTACGCTTGTATCGCCCCCACCCCTCGGCCCACGCCCGTGTGAGAGGAGACGCAATGCAATGTACAGTCAATCCCAGTATAAATTGCAAAGGAAGCAGCCCGGCATCGTTGGTGCTGAAGAGCACACGGCCGTTGCTCCTGCACTCCCCTGGGAATACTTCAGCTAATGGGCGGTGAAATAGGACCCGGCCTTCCTGCTGCAGGTCCCAGGATGCTGGCAGAGTAATGCCTTGTCTTTATCATCTGGGCAGAGGCACCGGTGCTTTGCTTCCCAATGGTAATAGGCTGCCGAAGGCTCGTTGGTAGCCAGTCCAATAAGTGGTAATAAAATGGGGGGGAGGGGAGAGAGAATATAGCTCAGCAGAATAAACCCACAAGGCTGCAGAAAATTTAGTTCTGCAGAGAAAATTGGGAGCTAGTGGGGGAAAAGATAGTTTGCTCAGCAACTGCTCCCCTCCCAATTAAACTGCATTAGCTGGGGGTGGGGAGAGGCGGGAGAGGGGAATCCCATATCTAGTTGATACCAGCATGTATGGAAAGAAAAATCCCCTTGTTAACTTGCTTGCTTCCTGTTGACCTCCCTGTGACGGACCGGGCCGTGTCTGGGCACAGCTGAGGGCGTCCGCTCAGGGCGAATTGCTCAACTTCGGGCTCCTTACAGTCCCCAGACTGGTGACCTCTCCAAACAGGCCACAAACCAGTCCCACAGAGCGCTTCAGCTGCCTGCCTGAAGCCTCACGAGCAAAACCCCTCCGACATCCCAGCAATATCTGTGCCCCAGATGGCCCCGGGCCTCATACACAGGTGGGGGGTCCTAGCACCCAATCCCACCTACCCCGAACAAGTTCTGTCCAGTTCCAAGAAACCAGCCACAGATCCCTGGTCAATTTACCCTCTGGACCTTACCCACAAATCACGCTGGGCCAATCCTTTAGCATCTAACAACGAAAGGTTTATTATCACAAGAAAGAAAAGCATGAGAGTAAGGTTGTTAAAGAATAGTACGTTACATGCACCAAATCTCCCAGTTCTCGACGCAGGCTCTAGCAGAGATGTTGCAGCTGCTGGCTTAAAAGTCCTTGTTGCACATCCTAGGATCAGGATGGGTTCACAGGCTCTTTGATCCCTGCATTGCTGCCTCTGGGATGAAGTGCTGAGCTGAGAACAAGATGGAGACCACCACATGGCCTATTTATCCCTCCTTCCTCGTCTCTTCTTGGCTATCGCAGGTCACCTGGTCTCTGGCTTATTCCTGTGTTCACTGTTGGTAGCCTTTAGGTATGAGTCACCCTCATGCTTTAGGTGTGTCCTTGGCCCATCGAGTGCCATTGTCCCACAGGGCCTTGCTGATTAGCATGTCCATAGGCCGGGCCCTGCCCAATGCTCAACCACATGCAGGGAAATATTCAGTATCCATACAAGTACATGCTTATAATTGCACACACAGACATTATACAATCACATGAACACGTACATAGGATTAGCAGACAGGGAGCTTCTATTCAACACCCCACATGGCCCCCCTTTATACCATTTTCTGGGGTCAACATCCCCACCTATGGGTGCAGCAGCAATCTGGCTGCTCCCCTCAAAATCCAGTAATGTGGCACTCCCCTACAGCTTAATTTCTATTCCATGGTGGGGTGCGCAGGGACCTTTTCTTCCCTGCTCTAAGAACACGTTTGTTTGAATCCAGGTGGGGCAACGTTTCCGTGTGTCTGTTCGGTTTCTCCATATCCAGCTGAGTTCATTAATGTTTCACCCTCCATTGATGCTACGCTTCTGGCAGTTTTTAAAATGTAACAGGACCTGTTTTAAACAGGGGAAAGGATTTAAAAGACACTTTTAGTATCAATTGCTTTTATTAAGCTTAACAGCTGGCATCAGTGTCAGGCTACACTAAAAAAAATGAAATTCCCTCTTTCGGGCTAGGTTGTCGAATACACCCATTCATGGTGATGAGCATTGACACACGAGCAAGCTGTCAATGAGTGAAGTGTTCTGTTTGATTTTTCTATTCTGGCAGTGCTGTTATCAAGATCTGAGCCCTAGCTGTGCTGGGTGCTGTACATACACACACCAAGAAGTTGCTGTGGAAACAGCCAAAGGAAGCAAAGGAATCGCCACATTTCAGATGGGGGAAGGAGGCACAGCGAGATTGACTTTCCCCGTGTCACCTAGGAAGTCTCCTGAGTCCCAGTCTAGTGCCTTAAGACCATCACTCGTCTCCAGTCCCCGGCCTAGTTTGGCATATTCAAAAGGGCACTATGCTGACTTGCCTTTATGTACCCACTAGAAGAGTTACCCGCCTTTGCTCGGGTCCTTACCTCAGTAACCCCTGCCAGCTGGCACAGCCAGGGGAGGGCTGCACGTCCCCTGACCAGGGCAGGTCCAGGTTTGTTTACTCGCTGCGCTCCCCAACCACAGTGAGGAATGCAGCAAACTGGGCACTTTCCCCTCGCTCCCTGCTGAAGGGGAATAGCCAGCAAAGTTCCCATAGGAATGGGAGGAGCCCCAACTCCCCTGCTCTTCTGAAAGGGCACCAGGGAAGTGGGAAGTTTGGGGCATGGCCCCTTGCTAGCCTCTTATACCTGCCTAGAGATTCTGTCTCTCGTGGCTACGTCTACACTGGCATGATTTTCCGCAAATGCTTTTAACTGAAAAGTTTCCCGTTAAAAGCATTTGCGGAAAAGAGCGTCTAGATTGGCACGGACGCTTTTCCGCAAAAGCACTTCTGCGCAAAAGCATCCGTGGCCAATCTAGATGCGCTTTTCTGCAAAAAAGCCCCGATCGCCATTTTCGCAATCGGGACTTTTTTGCGCAAAACAAATCTGAGCTGTCTACACTGGCCCTTTTGCGCAAAAGGACTTTTGCCTGAGTGGGAGCAGCATAGTATTTCTGCAAGAAGCACTGATTTCTTACATGAGATCGTCAGTGTTCTTGTGGAAATTCAAGCAGCCAGTGTAGACAGCTGGCAAATTTTTCCACAAAAGCAGCTGCTTTTGCAGAAAAACTTGCCAGTCTAGACACAGCCTGTTGTGTATGGGTTTATGAGAAGCAAGCCCATTCCAGGCATATTGCATTTTCCTGGCACAACCAAGCCCTGACCTTGCTTTAAGTTAAGGGGAAGCTGCCAATCAAACGTGATGGTCCTAGCTCTTGCTATTTAGCAGGAGTTTTTGAACAAACAGGCAGATGCACAGAGAGACTTGGGCCCAGATGCCCACACAGACAACCTCTCTCAACTATACAGCAGATTGTGATCACGCTTGGCCCGGCTGTTTGTTTGGGGGCCTCAGAGTACTTTTAAAACATGAATAAAGCCTCAGACGGAGCCATGTAGATTAGGCAGGACGGCAACGGGAAATGAAGCTGTGATTTAAATAATCGCCGCTTCATTTAAATCAAAACGGCCGCCACGCTGCGCCGATCAGCTGATCATCGGCACAGCGCGGCAATCTAGATGGGGATCTGCCAGCCCCAGAACCCTTCGTCGGCAGATCCTTTATGCTTTGTTAAGATTTTGGGGGGAAGTTTTTTACCAAAGCCTGGAAAGATCAGGTTTGGGGGTACTTTTGCGGGCCCCCACTTGTGCATTCATCGTGCCAGAGTGGGGAAGGAGCCTTGCCATGTCCCAAAGCAGTGCTGCAATGCCCTCTGCTCCTGTGGTACCCGGTTAAAGAAACCAGCACCCCGGGGCCAGGGAGAGCTGTGTGTGCTGATGTAACTGCAGCCAGAGGCCTGAATCCTTATCCGAAACTCTCTTTCCAATAGAGCTGGAACTAGGGCTTCCTTCAGAGCTGCCCTAAATGGTTTTCACTGGTTGCCTAACATTGTGGGTGCTCAGGGCTGGCTCAAGCCATTCCTGCGCCGCAGGCATGTGATGTATGCGTGGCCCCGCCCCCCGGCACACTGCGTACCTTCCAGCTGCAATCAGACGCATGGCCCTGGGTGTGCGGCGCCTGATGGCAGCTCTAAGGGGCGCCGCGCAGCTGGCTAGCCCCCCCCTTAATCTGGCCCTGAGGGCACTCCTAAACACCACAGCCCGGTATCGCTCCCCAGCGCTGTTAGTAGCAGCAGGGCACCATCCTTGATTCAGCTGGATGGGAAACAGACTCTTCCCCCTTCTCCCATTCTATGGGTCACTGGCCCAGCCTGTGAAAATGTTCCTGAGTACTGTCCAGGTGCCCCAGGCAAGAGCTGAGGAGTAAGCTGGGTCTCCCAGGATCACTATGGACATTTCCACATCCCCCACTCTTACCTTGTGGTCTGGAACGAAAGTCCTGCCTGCAGCTTTCTGTATAAGCCAGTGTGCCTGAAGAGTCAAGCATCATGCGCCTTTCCAGATGATCCCGTGTTGATGTCTGGGAAACAGCCATGGTGATCTACAAGCACCTGCGACACCCACGAGAAGTGTCCCTTCCTGTTGATGTGCTTGCTGGCAAGGTGGACTGGCACTAAAACTGGAACAGGAGTGCCATCTGTGTCCCCTGTGTAGCTGGGAAATCTCATGTCCACAAAGCCAGCTAGCATGTCGTGCACGCTTCCTAGAGGCACGGTCCTCCGTAGCAGACTGGGATTTATTGCCCTGCACACTTGCAGCAGTACAGCACCAATCCCGATTTATCCTGTACATCTGCTTTGCGAATGCCAAAAGCAATGATCGGTTGCCACTCTCCATGTCATGCAAACCGTCAGTCTCCTCCAAGATCTCGTCCTCTGTCGATAATTTCACGGTGCTCTCCCCTGCCACATGCAAGTCCTTACAACAGTTAACCGAGCATGTGAGAGAAGGGCAGGATCCAGACTTTCCGCAGATGCCGGAGTGCACAGTAGAGAATGGCAATTGGAAAAAAGGCACAAAAGGAAGCCAGAAGCCCCTGAACAAAGCAGTGCCTGATGGAACGTTTTGCATGGTCCGAGATGTCTCACACTAAGTTCTGAGTTCTCACAAGACCTAACAACAGATGGTGTCGCCAGGCATTGTGGGATACATACCCATAGTGCAATGCACCTGCTGTCGAGGGGGGAGCTAAAGATACGGGCACAATCTGCCAACGGAGGAAGCAAGTGTGAAATGCTCCAGCGACAACTTCTGCGTGTCTCCATTAGCATCCTCCGCACAATTTGGTAGCGTAGACATACCCTCAGCCGCTCCAGGAACTTTTGAACATTATAGTTACAGCTGTGCTGTTAGCCATGTTCTAACCAACAGGTGTTAAGAAGCTAGTTTAGACAGGGCAGCATGTACTTTCACATGTGCTAAGCGTGTCAAATTTTACCCTAGGGACCTCCCTAGGCTTTAACTCAGCCAGCTAGACCATGTTCCTTGTATTTTCACGTGTGTCAGCTGACACATTCGAGAGTCACACGTTTAAACTGTGTTGTCTAGACAAAGCTTCGCTGTGTAATTCCACTCCCAACCCGGCTGCGCAAAGCCAGAGCGAACCACTTTGGGTAGGGAATTGCATGAGAGCTGGGGAGCCGTGGAATCGTTTCTCTTCTCCTGAGCATTGGGCAGAGCCACTTAATCCCTTGGCCAACTGTTTCAAACCCTGCTCTGGGACAGCAGACAAGCCCCTGGAGAGTTCCTGGCCGTTAGATTCATGTCCTTGTGAAAGAGTGGCTTGTGATGTCTCCTCTCTCCCCTTGGCTGTCTCTCCAGCCTCGACTCTCTGGTCTAATCTCTAAGAAACAGGCAGAAATCAGTTTTTAAATAGATTTGTGGTAGGTAATCTATTCTTCATCCTTTCGGTATGCATTGTCAGTCGTTTAGGTGAGTATTATCACAGCTGCAGGAAATTCTGGGGAGACAATAGTTTAATGATGGCGACTGAAATTCAAAAAGTGACAACTTGCTTTAAATGTAATGAGCTTAATTCCAAAGTCCAGGTCACTGGTTTTGACTAAACTTTCCAGGACCGTTATTCTTCTCTTGCCTGTAAATTGATTCCTATCGGTGGAGATGTTTGTCCTTTTTGCATGTGGCCTGTGGAATCTGGTTACAAACATTTACTGTTAAAAATCGAATCTGTCCAAGCCCACCTTCCAAACCCAACTCTGCTATTTCCAGAGGTTTGGGGGAGCCCATTTACACCCACTTTGCAGCTGCCGGTTCTCACCTTGCATAATCCCTGCTGCACCAGGGACCTTTTGAAGCTCTTGTGCTGGTGAGTGTCACCCTTCAGGAAAGTGCATGAGTATTATTTCATCACCAGGTGCCCAGACCAGCCGTCTGCCATTCACTGCTGGAGGGAAGACATGCTGGGGCTTGGGTAAACAGCTTTCTCTCCCTGAGTGGAAAAAGACCAAAGCCTAACTGCAGCATAATCAGGCAGGCACCTGGGGTCAACTGGCACTTGCTAGAAGCCACAGGCTAATTAAACACCTGCAGCCAATTAAGGCCTTTAAAAGGGCTCCCCAGGCAAGGAAGGGGGGAGGAAAAGAGCGAAGGATGGGATGAGGAAGTGCTGTGTGCAGGAGCTGGATGGGGCCAGTGGAGGACTGGTGAGCAGGTACCAAAGGAAAGGTGCAGGGAGGGAAACGCCCCAGGGAAAAGCTGCTAGATTGTGAGTGGCAGTAACCCTGGGCCAGAGTAGTGGGTGGGCCTGGGTTCCCCCAACCTCCCCACGTCCTCTCAGCCTCCACCTCAGGAAGGGAGATCAGGACTCCAGAGGGGATTTTACCCCAGACTTATCCTGTGCTGAGTATGGCTCGGTAGGCTGTGGTTCCCGAAGGAGAGAGGCGTGTGGCGGGACACAGCGAGCCTCTAAGGCCAACGCTGTCTGCCAGCAGCGCGAACCCCACGGGGAATAGCCAGATCTTAGCCACACATCACTCTCTGAAACACCTGAGTATCATTGGGGCACTATACACGCACCGATCTTTTAAACAAAACCACTGTCTGCAGGTGTCCCATCTCCCCTTGCCGGCGCGCCCTGTGATAAAACAGTCCCATGAGAAAAGACCACCGTGTTCTTTAGTAAGGGCCCAATACACTACAGCTTTCAGCATTAGAAGGAGAATGACTGGACCCCTCCTTGTCACAAAGAGCTGCACTTGGATATCTGTAGAGACACACCCTTCAAAGCAAAGCTGAGCCTTCACCCTGTTTGCTTGTCTGTTCGGAGCCTGGGAAATGAACACCAATTGCAAGGGCGACTTGCCATCCTGCCCGACTCAGAGACCTTTTCAACACACGTACAAACTGCCCGTTGAGATTCCTCTTGTCGTTTGCATCTGGGTACAAAGCCCTAAACCAGGTTTCAAAATGTCGAGTGAAATGACGGTCTCGCTGACCTTTTAAAGCTAGTGAAAGCAAATCCTGTTGCCGCTGATGCATTGGTAGCATGCAACGAGGTGGGGGAAGCCACTTAGCAACCAGAGCAGCGGACAGACTGTTCCCAAGGAGAATGCTGGCTTCCGTTTAGGGAAGGAAATGGACAAATAATGTGTGAGCTTTTCTAGCAGCATATGGAGCGGCTATAATGAGGAGATGGCACATAGGATCCCTTTTCATTAATTGTCAGCCAGTGCCGTTCATATACTGAGCAGAACCTGGGCTTACCTAGATCCTGTCCTGCAACAGAGATCCCCCAGGTGTGTGCTGCCAGAATCCTTATCCATTTCCCGTCCCCCAAACCCTTCTCATTCCCAGCCACCAACCTCAGAGAGGGCAAAAACTGGATGAGATTAAAAATGGGACCACACTGCTTGTTTTGAACATGAGAATGGCCAGACTGGGTCAGACCAAGGGTCCATCTACCCCAGGGTCCTGCCTGCTGATAGAGGCCAATGCCAGGCGCCCCAGAGGGAATGAACGAACAGGGAATAATCAAGTGATCCCTCTCCCATTAGCCTTTTCCAGCCTCTGATAACAGAGCGTAGGGACACCATCCTTGCCCCGCCTGGCTAATAGCCATTGATGGACATGTTCTCCATGAATTTATCTAGTTCTTTTTTGAACCCTTTTAAAGTCCTGGTTTTCAGAACCTCCTCTGGCAAGGAGTTCCACAGGTTGACCGTGCGCTGTGTGAAGAAAAACTTCCTTTTGTTTGTTTTAAACCTGCTACCTATTCATTTAATTTGATGACCCCTAGTTCTTTTTTGAAGTCACACTTTGAAGGGGTAAATTATCCCCTGAGCTGAGTCCAGCCTTTCTTTCCACAGATGCAGTTTGTGTCCACCGAAGGAAATGGGCACAAGCCCAAGCACACTTGCTGCTGTCACTAGCCGTATTCATACTATGGTACCACAGTATTTTCTGCCACCTCCCAGGCACCTCCTTGCGCCTAGCAGTGCTTCTGTGAATAATTTCTCCCATCTTCAGGGCTCTCCCATTGCGTTCCCACCAACCAAACACTCTCCTGGCATTTGTTACCTATTTTCCCACAACAGCAAACCAACCCTGAAAGCGCTCTAATAGCCATGCCGCCCTTTGGCTCTGTCTGCAGCAGCCCCCGCCAGGCCTCCAGCCCCTCACAGTCTCAGCAACTCAGTTGCCCACCACAGCCTTTTCCTCATTGCTGCTTCCTGTTGCTTAGAGTAGCCCTGCTTGCTCGAAAACCGGCCTGGCTCCGTTGTATCCGGGTTGGTCGCCGCCAGCCCGTCATGGTAAGCCGCCTCGGTACGGTAGCTGCTGGAGGTCCCCGGTCAAGATCACCGCCCCATGGTGCTGGGCACTGCACAACTTCACTGAGAGAAACAGCCCCGGCTCGGAACTGCTGGCAATTCTAATAGACAATTCAGACAACAAGGACCTTTACTTTGCCAATGGGAATATGAAACTATGGCAACGCAAGAGCGATCGCAGCTGCGCCTCAGGAAGGTCTCTCACGTAGCTGCTGTAAGGCCATAGGAGAGGATCCTCCTGTTGGCTTAGCCACTCCAGCCTCTGCAAGGTGCAGAATCTGTGTCAATCGGAGATGCTCTCCTGTCCACACGGTTTATGTCAGTGTCACCTAGGTCACTGAGGCCAGGTCTACACTAAAGGGGAAGGCTGAACGACGTAGCTGGAGTCGACGCACCTTCATTTGCATTTCCCCGCTGTCCCCGCAGCAGGAGGCCAATGGGGGCAAACGTTTCTGTCCGCTTCCCTTCTCGCAGAAGCAGGGGCACCTTCTGAGTTTGATTTAGTGGGTCTCCCTGCCAGGGATGGACGCTGATGCCAAAGGGTGGCTCTTCCTCTTTCAAACACAGCGCCCCTGGCTGTCGGGATTATCAGACGTCATTTCAGTCAGAGCTGCTACAACCAGCTACCCAGAGGCTGAATATCCTGTAAGCTCCCGGC
This sequence comes from Pelodiscus sinensis, assembly GCF_052426305.1. NCBI lineage: Eukaryota > Metazoa > Chordata > Testudines > Trionychidae > Pelodiscus > Pelodiscus sinensis. Next base: position 611,006 of record NC_143068.1, on the reverse strand, counting down.
CATAGTTCAGTAGCTTCGACAGGCCAAACAGCAGTCTCCCACACGTGCTCTGGAAAGCCCTTGAGTTCATCGGATGCGGTTTTCTGTTCTAATGGACTATGGGCTGGACCCTTCAAGCCCCGCTTTCCTTGGGGGAGTAGGCCCCACTCCACCTTTGTGTAGCACACCCAGTACACTTGGGGGAGCGGGCAATCAGGAGATGGCGAAGGAGACGGCCTTGTTTTTTGGCATATGTTTCCGGAGGCCCCCCATCAGTAGCAACAGCCAGTCTAGCAGGAAAGGCGAACCTTCGCTGCTGGGCTGGGCTGAGTTGTTTGATGCTGGCATGTTAATCGTTGTAGGCAGGCTCCGGTACAGTCTGAGTTTGAATGTTGCCTTTTCCAGGCCTCACAACAGCACGGAGTTTTTTCTAACAGTTGTTTTCTTCTGAGCAGCTAAATGGGAGATTGAATTTCCACCTAAAGGGAGGCCCCTGGCCAGGCAAGTCGATCACTCTGACAGGGAACTTTATCCGCTCCTTGTCCTTTTCCCCAAGCTCATACCTAACCCTCCATCCAGGGAGCGGGTGTCCTAGGCTGCCCTTTCCAAAAGCAGCCCCCAGGACGTGTTCAGAGCGTGAGTGATTAGAACAGCTGCTCTAGGTGTGGAGGGTGGCTGGTAGGCATGTCATAGCCGCCACGAGCTGTGTAATGCACAGTGGCTTTTTCTTAGCCGGGAGTTGCTGTGTTATGCAACAGACTCCTCATCTCCCCTCCCCTGGATCCCCGTGGCATGAACTGCAACGGTCCAGCCAGGAGGTGGCAAACGCATGCACTGCGGTGACGAGTTGGATGAACATTTTCCGTCAAAACCGTTTTTTGATGGAAACTTGGTTTTCAGCTAAATTATTATTTTTTCCCTCAAAAATATCTGCTCTCAGAAGAATGTTGAGTTTTCAGCTTAGCCATGTCAGCGGATTGGTGCAAGTGTTCACATCTTGTTCACATTAGCTTGTGCTTATCAGTTAATCGACTACACTATTACATCCCTACTTTGTATCCGGGGCAAATTCAGCCAGATTCCTTTTCATCTTCATTCGGTAAACCTTTCGCCCTGCCTTCATTATGGTTGGTCTAGAGCCCTATTGACCAGTGGAGCTGTAGAGCAGGAGAGCACACCAAGGAATACCCAACCGGTCCCAGCCAAGAAGAATTTGCAATCTCAGTAATGACATCGGTCACACTGACCCCCAAGGAACCTCATTGGTCCAGCTTGTGCCACTCAGAGCAGCGGTTGTTCTCCAAGACTTTTGTTTGAATCCACGCCAGCGCTTGCTGTCAGTACCGGCTACTCGCCTCCCTCTGCAGATCTGGGCTGTATCTTACAGCAATGGTGCAAGCAGGTTTCTTTTCAGTGTCACTGGCATGTGAAGGACGCATGAAGGTTCAGAGAGCTCCTGGCTGCTGTATCTCCCAGCAGAGCGTGGCCTCCAAGCCAATCTCCTCTGGGACTGATGGTTTCTTGCAACGTTGTTTTCTCAGCATGGGGGTTGTGAAGTGGTGCAGAGCAAATCCTGCGAGGTGCTGAGCTTCTGCTGCAGTTGGGAGGACTGGAGGTTTCCTCCGCATGGCACGGGGAGAGCTGTAGCCCTTCAATCTTCGTGCCCCTGAAGTTCCTGCACCTGGACATCATGACAGACAGGCTCCCGTCTCCATCGGAAGCAAGGGAAACGTGGGGAACGTGTAAATAAAGCCTGAGAAGCAAGGCTTTTGCTGCCACTAGGTGCAGGAACAGAAATCACAAGGTGGCAGCATATTCCTACTAACTGGTAGCACCTGACGCTTGATTAAACTATGGTGCAATAGTGACACCATCTTTATGTTGCCTCTGTGAGATCTCAGCAATTCTGTTCCACTCGCACATTGAAAGGTAAAAATCAAGCAACATTTTTACGGCTGCTTTTAGCTGCCAGCTCTGCAGTCTGCCCCAGGACCTGACAATCTGGCTCCTCTCATCCCCAGCAAGGAGTAAAGAATCATAGAATCATAGAATAATAGGACTGGAAGGGACCTCGAGAGGTCATCGAGTCCAGCCCCCCGCCCTCAAGGCAGGATCAAGCTCCGTCTACACCATCCCTGACAGATGTCTATCTAACCTGTTCTTAAATATCTCCAGAGAGGGAGATTCCACCACCTCCCTTGGCAATTTATTCCAATATTTGACCACCCTGACAGTTAGGAATTTTTTCCTAATGTCCAATCTAAACCTCCCCTGCTGCACTTTAAGCCCATTACTCCTTGTCCTGTCCGCAGAAACCAAGAGGAACAAATTTTCGCCTTCCTCCTTGTGACACCCTTTTAGATATTTGAAAACCGCTATCATGTCCCCCCTTAATCTTCTTTTTTCCAAACTAAACAAGCCCAGTTCATGAAGCCTGGCTTCATAGGTCATGTTCTCTAAACCTTTAATCATTCTTGTTGCTCTTCTCTGTACCCTTTCCAATTTCTCCACATCTTTCTTGAAATGTGGTGCCCAGAACTGGACACAGTACTCCAGCTGAGGCCTAACTAGCGCAGAGTAGAGCGGCAGAATGACTTCACGAGTTTTGCTTACAACACACCTGTTGATACAACCTAGAATCATATTTGCTTTTTTTGCAACAGCATCACACTGTTGACTCATATTCAACTTGTGGTCCACTATGACCCCTAGATCCCTTTCCGCCATGCTCCTTCCTAGACAGTCGCTTCCCATCTTGTATGTATGGAACTGATTGTTCCTTCCTAAGTGGAGCACTTTGCATTTCTCTTTATTAAACCTCATCCTGTTTACCTCTGACCATTTCTCTAACTTGCTAAGGTCATTTTGAATTATGTCCCTATCCTCCAAAGAAGTTGCAACCCCACCCAGTTTGGTATCATCTGCAAACTTAATGAGCGTACTCTCTATCCCAATATCTACATCATTGATGAAGATATTGAACAGTATGGGTCCCAAAGAACCTGCTAGCGGTGCATAAGGATGCCAGAATCTGGCTCCCTCTGCCATGGTTGATTTTGTTCTAGGGACAGTCTCTGTGTTCTACCAGGCCCTCTGTAAATTCAAGCGTCCGGGCCTTTAGGGAGGGTTTGGAAGGCAGGTCTGGCCACAGCTCCTGCCTTTAGAGAGATGCAGGACTTACTGGTGTTAGAAATGTTTCATCAGCGAGAGTGGATTTGGGGGAAATTTTGGTAACAGGGAAAGTTCTCGGACCCACAGGTCATCTTCCAGGGACTTTTGGGGGGGCACATGCTGGGTCATTGACAAAGCAGGGTCCCCTCACAGCATGGGGTGTTGTGCAGCAGCACACTTAGGGCAGGTCTACACTACGAGATGAGGTCCAATTTATGAAGGTTGATTTCTTTTCCTGCACCCGATTGTGTAATGTTCCCACTGTGTGCATGAGCGTCCCCAGCCATGTGGCTACTGTCATCTTTCACAGTGATGCACCATGGGCAGCCATCCCACAGTTCCTCCCGCCCCTGTGCATTCTGGGTTTGCCTCCCAGTGTCTGATGGGACAGGAGGAGGGTACATTCCTGGATATGATCTGGGGGTGAAAGGTGTCTGAGGCTCCCTTCTGTTTTTCATTATCTGCTGCCTGAGCAAAATTGTTGTCTCCGTTGGATTATTTAAGGCTACTGTCTGGCGGATTTGTCCATCAGGAGCAATGCTGCCAGATGGTTCCTGCCAGTCTAATTATTGCTAGGCCACTCCGAACTTTTGTGCGGGCATTGCTTTCGTAATGTCAAACCTAAAGAATAAGGGAGACGTCCCCGCTTCGGTGCGGGCTCAGTGCATCAGTGGGAGCCCTTCCACTGCATGACAGATAAACAGGCCTGTACACCCAAAGGACTGCAAAGTGGGGCGAGCTGCTTTTCTTCTCTGATCCATATGATAGTGACACCCGGATGGAAGGAAATCTCCAGCTTAGAGAATAAAGCAATGCCACCAAGGGAATAGCATGCCAAGGAGGTCAGCCCCATACACAGGAGGCAGGCAGAGGGAGGGTGGGGAGCAATTTCCTAGGCAAAAACTCAGCTGCCAACAGCCATTATCTGCGCTAAGGCCCGAGGCTGGCACTTTGGGGGCATTTCTGTTGGAGCAAGCCCTTAGAAAACAGCTTCCCACCGATGGGCTTTAACGCCTCCTTGTGCTTTGTAATTCTACTTAGCATGTTGGTGGTGGTGCAGCAACAGCACTCACCCGTCGCCGTTTCCTATGCATGGGATTCAATCAAAATGGGGACTGATCCTGCTTCCCTTAAAATAGAGTGGAGTTCTGCCTTGGATTCAGTGGGAACACGACAAGAGCCATTGACATTAGCGCTAGTTACGTGGGGTACATCTACACAGCAGTGCTATTTTGGAATAACATAGTGCGCATCTACACTACAAGCCTTTATTTCAAAATAATGCTGAGCGGAAGGAATTCTTACCCCGACTTCTAGTAACCTTCATTGCACGAGGAGCAAGGGAAGTTGAAGGAAGAGAGCCCTTTCTGCGACTTCCTGCTTTATAGATAGCGCCAAAAGCTGAATTGAACTATTTCGACTTCAGCTCCGCAATTGACCCAACTGAAGTTGCGTAGCTTCATTCCACTTTTGCCCTGCAGTGTAGATATACCCTTAACAACCAGGCCAACGTTACATCCGGTGCACAGCCAGAGTGCAGACCAGCCTCCCTTTTTAGTGGACACAGTTTACGCTCGTAAAAGTTGTGCTATAACTTTGAGCTGTCGGAACATCTCACCATACTGGTGCCTGTGAGGATTACTTGATTTTTAACCCTTCATGCAAAGGCGGTGAGAGACTGAAGATGACCCACAGCCATGGACAGGCTGCTCTGTCCAAGGTGGTCTGTCCATCATGGGCGCCGCGATAGCTCACATGATTAAACCACATGCAAGCTGTCATCATTCTCCACCGAGCCACAGGATTCCATACGTCTGTAGTTACACCAATATAATTAGACCCTGAGTGTAACTCTTCCCACTGATCACAGTGCCATGCCCATTACACCGCTCATGTCATAGCAAACCATCCGATTTGGGACAGAACCAACATACACCTATATGTGCTGCAGCTATGCATGTGCATATGCATACGCATGAAGAGGTTTGCATGCCTGACCCAGGTGCCCACTGAAACCCATGCCTACACATGTGCACTTATTTCTGAAAATCTGGCCATCAATATATTCTGCTGGCTTCTTCATAACAAGAACCTCCAAGACTATATTGAGGTTTTGGGATGAGGAAAGTCTTGCCTTCCTGTCCAGCGGGCATTCAGCTATGAAGGACTGCGTTGAGATCTATCATGCTTCACACACCCTGGCTGAGCATTGGGCTGCAAGCTGGGAAACGTGTAGTGTGTTTTCTTTCTGTATGGGACAGCTGGGCATATGCGCATGCAGATCTTTAATCTTAGTTCTACTGGATGTTCTGGTGGCAGCGGTGGGAATTTGTATTTTCCACAAGCCAAATCTCTCTTCTTCTAAGCTATAATTTTTTCAGTGAACTACACCAGAGCTTGAAATAGACACAGCCTGTCTGATTAAAGTGCACATTGTAAAACGTCTCAGGTCAGATTCTCCCGAGAGGGAAACCAGCAAGGAGATAGCCGTGAATAACCAACACGAGCAGGAACAGTCAGTAAACTAATACCAGCCACGCCATGCAGGCGCCAGATAGCTTGTCAGCCCTTTGCTAACTGATGCCCTGGTTTATTGATTCTTTCTATCAGCTGCAATACAGTGCCCACTTTACAAGTGCTCCAGAAGCATTCAGATAGAAGGAGACAGTTTCTCACAGCAAGACACAAACCTTAATCCATGCACTTGCAAGCCTGAGTGGAGTTTTCTATTAATATTTGTGCAAAGCTGTTTATGTCCAAGTCAGTCCTAAGAAAACAGCAAAGTCTCTTTTCTTTTTCCTGTTGCTGCTTCAATTCTGTGAACGTGTCTAACACTTTATCCCATGGCATCGCGCTAGAGCTGATTTCTAGTTGTCCCCTGGTGCATTCCTTGCCAGTATCCAGATGTAGGATGGCGAGCCAAAATAAGACAGGGCGGTGAAAATAACAGGGCCATGAAGCTGAACAAATGTGAAATTCATTTCTTCAGTTCATGGAAGGGCAGATTCTCCAGTGTACTGGTGTAGATCCAGGAAAGCCATTCAAGAGCCATGCGACTAATATATATCACCTCATTTCAGGAGCTCTGTATTTGTCCACCAACCTAACCGGAATCAGGCTGAACAACAGTTACATGGGACACTGCCTGGAAGCTTCATATACCGTGGAAGTCGGTTTGGGGAGCAGTAGGTGGCAAGTCCCAGTGACAGCAGGGATGTTACGGGGCATGATAGAGAAACACAAGAACGAGCCTCTTGGATGAGCAGTGAAATATTTGTCTCTGCTCCCAGTTTTCAAAAGTCTAAGCCCTGGTGTTTGAAAAACTTCGAGTGTGGATCATTACGTTCTGCCTAACTTCCCTCCTGGGAATTCAGCTGGGGAGTGTATTCCGTCCCCCTGCTGGTCCTGAGCAGGAGAAGAACAGGCATGTCCCAGGCGCTGCCGCACATCGGCCGTGGTGATGGAGGTAATGGCTTTAGCTTGGGAATGAAGGGTGAAAGTTAAGGTCATTCCCTGTTGACTGGAGAGGCCATTTGGACAGGTGAAGCCTGCTCTTGAGATTCTTACAGCTGTCGAGAGCCGGGCCCTGCATTAACAGCCTTCCCCAAAGAGTTCGCAGCATCACTAGAAAAGAGATACAAAGATGGAGGGGATGAGGAAGTGACTTGCCCAAGATCTCACAGAGAGTGCAGTGACAGAGCCAAGAGAAGACCCCAGTGCAGCACCATAGCCACCCAAACCACCTCGATAGTGACAGCTCTTCGTGCACGGCCTGTGGCCGGTAGGGCAGAAAGGTGTCGCCGTGGGCTGAGCATATGGCGACCAAGGCGCGAGATCGGTTGGAGGGTTAGGTTCTTTCATCCCTGTAGCTCTAGGGAGACAAGTTAGGCAAGGCAGGCATTACGTGGGAATACGGAATGGTGGCTTTGGCATGCTAAGGCAGAGAGCTCTGGTGTGCCCAGACCACCTGACCGATACGCTGGTCTCTTGGCCAAAGGACGTGTGTAATCACCATAAAAGTTTTGCGTTCGGGTCATTTTATAGTCAGGGGATGGGCTGCTTTTTGCTTACTGTAGGGCGGGGCGGGGAACCTTTTTAGGGTTGAGGGCCACTGGCCAACGGAAAAATCAGTTGGGGGCCACACACAGGTGAGAAGTAAAAAAACCCAACAACCCACACACACACAAAGAAAAACCCTCCCTTCACTAACATGGCCCCCGACTGAGAAGGCGAAACACTCTCCCCACAATCCTCTTGCACACGAGAACCTTGGGGGGGCCACATTTTGTGTGCTTCAGCCTCACAGGGGTGGGAGGGAGAGTTCCAGGGCAGGTCCCCAATGCTGGAGGGGGGCTGAGCCTTGGGGGCTGGATCCAGGCAAGCTGGGGGCTACATCTGGCCCCTAGGCCTGAGGTTTCCCAGCCCTGCTGTAGGGAATGGAAGTGAGTGGATGTTTATCATACTTTGAAGTGACAACAGCCATGGTGCACACTGGTGCACTGAACTAAACGGGAGCCATGACCGCTCATGTGAGGGCTGTTTGCTATGAATGCCACCGCGCTGTGCAGGGGAACGGGGTCTCTGTTTGCCCTGCTGTGGTATCTGTGCAGATAATCAGGGAAAAGGGCATGAAAATTTGTGGGGCGTTGCTTTCAAGCGGGGGGCAGGGGAGGAGATGAATGCATTATGGGAGGTTGGTGACATGTACCGGAACCGCCCACTGCACTGGCCTTGTCCCAGAATACACAGGGGCAGCAGGAACTGTGGGATGGTCCCCCAGTGCATCACTTGGAAAGTCAAAGGAAGCTCCCATTCTGGGGGACGTGCCCTGTCAACCTCGTGTGCCCCACACGCGCCTTCAGCTTCATAAATTCGGGTTCTGAAAAGTCAACGTTAAGACATTTGACCTAATTTTGTAATGTACAAATACCCGTAGGAAAGAGATGGTTCGGGAGGGGGGTCTGACCGAGGTCTCTAAGATCATGAATGGTGTGGATTGTGCACACATAGAAAAGTGTTAACAACTCTTTCCCACAATTCAAAAACATGGGATAACTGATGATATTAATAGGCAACAGGTTTAATAAACACAAGATTAAATACTTTTCTGGAATGCACAACCAATGTGGAGAGTCCATTACTGTGGGATGTTATGAAGGCCAGAGTATAACAGAGTAAGAAAAAGAACTAGCGTAATAGCTGGAGGACAGATCTGTCAATGGCTAGTAGCCAGGATGGCTAAAGACTCAACCCTGTGTTTGGAATAATTCTAAACCTCTGACTGCCAGGAGCCCGCAAGACTGGGCTGAGTTAACTCTACAACTGCTCGGTTCTGTACACTCTTATGTTCTGTATCAGGGTGTGTCTAGACTACACCTCTCTGTTGACAGAGAGCTGTGGGTTAGGCACATCGAAATTGTTAATGAAGCAGGGATTTAAATATCCTGCACTTCATTAGCATAATGGCCACGGCTTTTTTTCAAAACAGAGTTTTTTCGGAAAAAATGGCAGTCTAGACGTGAATCTGTCAAAAATAAACCCTTTTTCGAAAGATCCCGTATTCCTCAAAAAATGAGGTTTACAGGATCTTTCGAAAAAGGGTTTATTTTCGACAGATCCACGTCTAGACTGCCATTTTTTCCAAAAAAAATTCCGTTTTGAAAAAAGTGATGGCCATGTTTATGCTCATGAAGTGCAGGATATTTAAATCCCTGCTTCATTAGCAATTTCAATGTGCTTGATTTGCATCCCTCTGTCAACAGTGGGATGCAATCTAGACGTAGCCTCAGTGAGTCTACCTGCTCCCTGCAGCTGGAGTTAGCCAGTTTGGTGCTGTTTCGTGCAGCCGACCCCCCACCGGGGAAATGCTAACTGCACCTGAAAGAGCAGCACAAGGGGTTAATGTCACCCAAGCCATGTCTACACTTGCTGGGGTTTTGTGCTGTCAGTTTCACTGGTGCGCGGGACCCGGTGACAGAAAACCCCTGATTTGTGGACTTGCTCACTTCCCGGGTGTCGCATCCTGTTCACATTTACAGCATTTCCATCGCGGATGTGAGCAGCGGCCTGAGGGCTGCTATCCCACCACGCAGCTCTCTCCATTTTCATGATAGAACTTGTGGGAAGGAGCAGGGGGTTGATTGCAGGGCATCCTAGGTCCCTGCCTAGCCTCGTTCCCTAACCACCGATCAGCTCCAGTAGCTCAGCATTGCTCCAAGTAGGAGATCATTTCCTCCAGGCATTATCACCTGGCCAGATAAGTGAGCACTTGCCAAGAAAAGAGGAAGGGGAGTTTCTAAGTTTCCGGGGGCTTATGGGGGTGGGGAACCCTGTTTACCTGGCATTAGAACATAGGCGCAGGAAATATGGACGCAGGGGGTGCTGCAGCATCCAGCTTCCCGGTGCCTGGGAGCCAGTCCCACTGTCGACCACCCACCAACTTCACCGGTCCCAGGTCCCGCTGGCCCCATAAGCTTCGCCCCCCACCCCTCGAGATCTCACTGCCTGCTGGTCTCGTGGGCACTGCAGGGCTTTGTCACCTGCAGGCTCCATGACCTGCCCCAGTGTCCAGGCCACTAGTCCCAGAGGATCTGCTGCCACCTGGCATCTTGCTTCCAGCCTGGGGCTCTGCTCCTGACCCGGGCCCAGGGCTCAGCAGCTGCAGCCCCAGCCTGGGGCAGAAAGGGGCTGGGGTTGTCAACTCACCCAGACCAGCTGCCATTGCTGGAAATGGCATCCAGTCGGCCCAGTCAGGGAGAACTGGCCAGGGTCGGGGGCAGCTTAACTCAGCATCTTCACCTTAAAAACCCTTCCAGGGCCCCCATGTGAGAGCAGCAGAGCTGCGTGCCAGAGCGGTCCCTGAGCACGGGGGTATCCTCCGGAGGCTAACAGCTTTGCAAACAGGGAGGTGCATCGCCGGTGAGAGCTGTCCGACTCCCGGGGGGCGGGGGGGTTGCACTGAGGAGTGAAATTTCAGAGTTTCGCTGCAAGAAGTCACGGGGACGTGTCGACGCTTCCCCGGGCTTTGCACAATAAAGGGACTTGTTGCGCTTTTCAGGACGTGCCCTGAAGGGGACCCGTGCTGAGGAATCAGCGAGCTCGCCTCACATCGAGCTCGCTAGGCCTGGCAGCAGCGATGTCCAGACACTGGAAGCATCGCTCTTCACCCCGACACCTTAGCATGACACACCCATGCCTGTTACTCCATGTCACGCTGCAGCTAAAAATAATGAGTGTGAAAGACACCAGCCTGAGACGGGGGAAGGGGCGAGGGAAGCCCCTGTGGTTGGACAGTAAATCTGACTCCTGCATCTGCTGAGAGCCCATCAATCACACCCGCAGCATGTGTGAGAAAGCGTCAGTCTCACTCACGGGAATGTCTTTGGCTCCAGCTTCGGCTCCTTTTGTCCTTGGCCCTCTGTGAGTGTCTCTTGCTAGCCTTGACGTTTCTGCTGGCCTCTATTTTTAGCTGCACCTCACCCCTTTCTCCAAACTCGGAGGGACATTAGATGAAGAAGCTGGTGGATAATGTTACCTTTATAAATGGACAGGACTCGACCCTCATTCCTGGTGAAAGTCTGGAGCACCTCCCAGGAGTTATTCCACACGGGCACTGTTATGCCTTTATTAATGACCTAGATGAGGGGATGGGTTGCTCTCAGCAAGTTTCCGGATGACACTAAGCTAGGGGGGAGAGGTACCGTAGATATGTTAGAGGGTAGGGAATGGGTCCAGAGTGACCTAGACAAATTGGAGGATTGGGCCAAAAGAAATCTGATGAGGTTCAACAAGGACAAGTGTAGAGATCTGCCCTTAGGACAGAAGAATCCCAAGCATAGTTACAGGCTAGGGACTGACTGGCTAAGTAGCAGTTCTGCAGAAAAGGACCTGGGGATTCCAGTGGATGAGAAGCTGGATAGGAGTCAACAGTGGGCCCTTGTAGCCAAGAAGGCTAATGGCATATTAGGGTGCATTAGGAGGAGCATTGCCAGCAGCTCTAAAGAAGGCATTAATCCCTTTATTAGGCACTGGTGAGGCCACATCTGGAATATACGGAGTATACTGAAAGGATGTGGACGCATTGGAGAGAGTCCAGCGAAAGGCAACCAAAATGATGAGGGGGCTGGAGCACATGACCTACGAGAAGAGGCTGAGGGATCTGGGCTTATTTAGTCTGCAGAAGAGTGAGGGGGGATTTGATAGCAGCCTGCAACTTCCTGAAGGGAGGTTCCAAAGAGGATGGAGAGGGGCTGTTCTCAGGGGTGACAGGTGGCAGAACAAGGAGCAATGGGCTCAAGTTGGTGGAGGAGGTCTATGTTGGATATTAGGAAAAACAATTCCCGTAGGAGTGAGCGGAAGCACTGGGATGGGTTCCCTAGGGAGGGGGTGGAATCTCCATTCTTAGGGGTGTTTAATTCCCAGCTTGACACAGCCCTGGCCGGGTTGATTTAGTTGGGATTGGTCCTGCCTAGAGCAGGGGGCTGGACTTGACCTTCTGAGGTCTCTTCCAGCTCTGTGGTTCTATGATTCTATGATGTAAGCCCGGCACCTGACCGCAGTATTTGACTTCCCTCGCACACGCTCAGAGATAAGCACATGCTGAAGTGCTTTGCTGGACTGAGGCCTAAAGCATGTTTGTTAAGTAGTAAAAGGGCTTGGAGCCCAGCAAGTCCCTCTTCCCCACCGAGCCGATGCTGGCAAGGACAATGCCGGAGTCGTGGCTGCTCCGTGATGTTTGCTATCGCAGGCTAAGTGTTCTGCGTTTGGTTATTTGTGCTGGGCTGACGTAGGCGGGTGTAAGATGGGATGACTGCCCCTCCCCTGGGAGTGTACAAAGATCACATCTCCCACCAGCTGGAGTCTTCACTTCCAGCAAGCCGGCAAAGTATGTGTATTTGAAATGTGCGTGCTATGCTGGGCCTCTTAGTGCGTGCCATGGGGAGGGAAGGCGGGGGTGCGGGAGGCACATGTCTGCAGATTCCAGTTCCATGGGATTGGAGCGGGGTGACCAGCTGTCACCGTGTAAGAGAAAGACAAGGCAGCCCTCTCTTGGGATCTGCCTGGCCCGGGGAGGGGAATTGCCCAGGACTGGGTTACGTACAATGGGCAGGGTGTGGTCCCCGGCCTCCTCCCATCTCCAGCACACGGGAGGTTAACGCACACTTGGGTGAGGGAGGAAGTGACTTGTGGGAGTCAGGGAATGCAGCTATGGGGCAGGTGTTGCAATGACCCTCCCCCCTTCCTCCCGTGTGCAACTGGGCTGCCCTCTCTTGGCTCTTGGAGGAGCTGAGAAGGTGGCACAGTGCTGGGGAATCCTTCCACGCCTGGGGCGAAGGAAAGACGGACGCGTGTATCGCTCCCCCCTCCCCAAATACAGCCGCGAGAAGCCAGCCAGGGCCTCTCCAGCCGGAGCTGGTTTTTAATTAAAAAAGAAAAGGTTTTTTTCATAGTCCGATGCCCGGCTCCTTAATGAGGTGCCCGGGCAAGAGTAGCTGACCTTCCGGTGCCGCCGGCGAATCATTTCCCACCCAGGAGCTGATCTGAGCAGCTGAGGCATTGTGCATGTTTGCCAGTTTGTCTAGCTGAGCCGGAATGAATGAAAACTGGTCACGGGGGGGCGGATGGGCAGGAGGGCGCGGTGGAGCAGGCTTGAGGAGTGGCGACGACCGGCTCTGTCGTGGGTGCAGGCGTTGACCTTTCTCTCCACAGAACTCTGTGCAACCGAGAAGAATATTTAACAATAATTAAGGTCACATCGGCTGGGGAACGAGCTGACTGCATCAAGCCAGTGACAATTTCACTGCAAATTACTCAGAGAAATGTCAGCCTCTTCCTCTGCCTCGTGCTGATGGCTCCAGAATTAAAACGAGGGGGGCGGAGAGGTGAGGAAACAGCTATTGCAAAAGATTTAGTGGACAGATACAATATCCATAGACAGGGACAGAGCGAGCAGAGCAATGCCAAGCCTGGATGGTAGTTGTTTAAAATCAAGCATCAAACGGAGTTGAAAATCAGGCCACGGGATAAATGCCCACAAGCCCGTTATCGCCACCGAAATGGGCATGCTATGCCGGGGGTCTTAGTGCATGACACGAGGGGGAGGAGGGAAGGGCAGTGGGGAGTGGCCATGTCTGCATGGGATTGGAGCGGTGTGACCAGCTACCACCATGGAAGAGAAAGACAAGGCATCCCTCGCCTGGCATGGGGCGGGGAATTGTCCCGGACAGTGTTACATACAGCGGTGGGGGGGTGGTCCCCGGCCTTCTCCCATCCCCAGCCCATGGGTGGTTAAACACACACTTGGATGAGGGAGGAAGTGATGCCGGGGAGTCAGGCAGTGGAGCTATGGGACAGGTGGGTTGGGTTCTTTCTGTGTGGTCTTGGCGTAATCAACCTTAGCACATGGAGCCTTACCTCAGCGCCCAGCTCCCGGGCTGGTGCTGTACGGACTGTCCCAGGGCATGGTGCCTTACCTCAGCGCCCAGCTCCCGGGCTGGTGCTGTACGGACTGTCCCAGGGCATGGTGCCTTACCTCAGTGCCCAGCTCCCAGGCAGGTGTTGTACGGACTGTCCCAGGGCATGGTGCCTTACCTCAGTGCCCAGCTCCCAGGCAGGTGTTGTACGGACTGTCCCAGGGCATGGTGCCTTACCTCAGCGCCCAGCTCCCGGGCTGGTGCTGTACGGACTGTCCCAGGGCATGGTGCCTTACCTCAGCGCCCAGCGCCCAGGCAGGTGCTGTACGGACTGTCCCAGGGCATGGAGCCTTACCTCAGCGCCCAGCTCCCGGGCTGGTGCTGTACGGACTGTCCCAGGGCATGGTGCCTTTCCTCAGCGCCCAGCTCCCGGGCTGGTGCTGTATGGACTGTCCCAGGGCATGGTGCCTTTCCTCAGCGCCCAGCTCCCGGGCTGGTGTTGTACGGACTGTCCCAAGGCATGGTGCCTTTCCTCAGCGCCCAGCACCCAGGCAGGTGCTGTACGGACTGTCCCAGGGCATGGTGCCTTACCTCAGTGCCCAGCTTCCGGACAGGTGCTGTATGGACTGTCCCAGGGCATGGTGCCTTACCTCAGCGCCCAGCTCCCGGGCTGGTGCTGTACGGACTGTCCCAGGGCATGGTGCCTTTCCTCACCGCCCAGCTCCCGGACAGGTGCTGTATGGACTGTCCCAGGGCATGGTGCCTTTCCTCACCGCCCAGCTCCCGGACAGGTGCTGTATGGACTGTCCCAGGGCATGGTGCCTTACCTCAGTGCCCAGCTCCCGGACAGGTGCTGTATGGACTGTCCCAAGGCATGGTGCCTTACCTCAGCACCCAGCGCCCAGGCAGGTGCTGTACGGACTGTCCCAGGGCATGGTGCCTTACCTCAGCGCCCAGCTCCCAGGCAGGTGCTGTACGGACTGTCCCAGGGCATGGTGCCTTACCTCAGCGCCCAGCTCCCGGGCAGGTTCTGTACAGACTGTCCCAGGGCATGGTGCCTTACCTCAGCGCCCAGCTCCCGGGCTGGTGCTGTATGGACTGTCCCAGGGCATGGTGCCTTACCTCAGCGCCCAGCTCCCGGGCAGGTGCTGTACGGACTGTCCCAGGGCATGGTGCCTTACCTCAGCACCCAGCTCCCGGGCAGGTGCTGTACGGACTGTCCCAAGGCATGGTGCCTTACCTCAGCGCCCAGCTCCCGGGCTGGTGCTGTACGGACTGTCCCAGGGCATAGTGCCTTACCTCAGCACCCAGCTCCCGGGCAGGTGCTGTACGGACTGTCCCAGGGCATGGTGCCTTACCTCAGCGCCCAGCTCCCGGGCTGGTGCTGTACGGACTGTCCCAAGGCATGGTGCCTTACCTCAGCGCCCAGCTCCCGGGCAGGTGCTGTACGGACTGTCCCAGGGCATGGTGCCTTACCTCAGTGCCCAGCTCCCGGGCAGGTGCTGTACGGACTGTCCCAGGGCATGGTGCCTTACCTCAGTGCCCACCGCCCGGGCAGGTGTTGTACGGACTGTCCCAGAGCATGGTGCCTTTCCTCAGTGCCCAGCTCCCAGGCAGGTGTTGTACGGACTGTCCCAGGGCATGGTGCCTTACCTCAGCGCCCAGCTCCCGGGCTGGTGCTGTACGGACTGTCCCAAGGCATGGTGCCTTTCCTCACCGCCCAGCTCCCGGGCAGGTGCTGTATGGACTGTCCCAAGGCATGGTGCCTTACCTCAGCGCCCAGCTCCCGGGCTGGTGCTGTATGGACTGTCCCAGGGCATGGTGCCTTACCTCAGCGCCCAGCTCCCGAGCTGGTGCTGTACGGACTGTCCCAGGGCATGGTGCCTTACCTCAGCGCCCAGCTCCCGGGCAGGTGCTGTATGGACTGTCCCAAGGCATGGTGCCTTACCTCAGTGCCCAGCTCCCGGGCAGGTGCTGTACGGACTGTCCCAGGGCATGGTGCCTTACCTCAGCGCCCAGCTCCCGGGCTGGTGCTGTACGGACTGTCCCAGGGCATGGTGCCTTACCTCAGCGCCCAGCTCCCGGGCAGGTGCTGTATGGACTGTCCCAAGGCATGGTGCCTTACCTCAGCGCCCAGCTCCCTGGCTGGTGCTGTATGGACTGTCCCAGGGCATGGTGCCTTACCTCAGTGCCCAGCTCCCGGGCAGGTGCTGTACGGACTGTCCCAGGGCATGGTGCCTTACCTCAGCGCCCAGCTCCCGGGCAGGTGCTGTATGGACTGTCCCAAGGCATGGTGCCTTACCTCAGTGCCCAGCTCCCGGGCAGGTGCTGTACGGACTGTCCCAGGGCATGGTGCCTTACCTCAGTGCCCAGCTCCCGGGCTGGTGCTGTACGGACTGTCCCAGGGCATGGTGCCTTACCTCAGCGCCCAGCTCCCGGGCAGGTGCTGTATGGACTGTCCCAAGGCATGGTGCCTTACCTCAGCGCCCAGCTCCCTGGCTGGTGCTGTATGGACTGTCCCAGGGCATGGTGCCTTACCTCAGCGCCCAGCTCCCGGGCAGGTGCTGTACGGACTGTCCCAGGGCATGGTGCCTTACCTCAGCGCCCAGCTCCCGGGCAGGTGCTGTATGGACTGTCCCAAGGCATGGTGCCTTACCTCAGCGCCCGCTCTAGGCAGGATGAACAAGTGTCCGAGTGGGCACAGAATGGGGACTTCTCCCTCCCTTCCAGGCAAACGTTCCAGGGTGTTGTGGAATTGGGTTCCCGTCGAGGGGAAATGGAGGGCCTGTAACAGGGCTGGCCCACAACATTTTGGCACCTGAGGCGGGCAGCTCAAATGACGCCCCCATCACCGCTCGCTGCACCAGCAGCAGACACAATTTCCTCACTCTGGGTCCTAGTGGTGCCCCCTTTCCCCTCCCAATCTGGCACCTGAGATGGCCGCCTCAGTTTGCCTCACGGTAAGGCCAGCCATGGCCTGTAACAGGAGTATGGCATGGCATGAATCTGAGCAATCTGCTGTGTTTCGGATGTTTCCTGAAAGCTTGCTCCCCCGTCTCCAAGAGAGGGCAGGAGATGACTAGTCTCCCATCGGGCCCAGTGCGCAGTACGGGAATATTTTAGAGTTCGGTTCACGTGCGAATGGGATGTTGGAGTTAATGCTGCAGGCTACGTGAGAATCTCAAGTCCCTAATTTGATTTTAAAAGGCAATTATGGGCTGCCCCCAGGTGAGGATTTCATCAGCCCATGTGAGAAACTCGACATGATTTAGCCGTTCCCTACTGCCCCTGCCACGTTGCTGTCCTGAACAATATTTCAGGGAAGGCCATGGGATGGAAGGGCTCCCCGACCGGTACTGCTATCGCACTAAGTCTGTGGTACAGGCTGGACGTCCCAAAACCAGAACTCCCGCATCCGGCAACATCCGTGGTCTGGCAGGACAGGCTGGGTCCTGGGGACTCCCAGTGGCAAACGGGCTGGCGGCTTTGAGCCCAGCGGGACTGGGGCTAGGACCGGTGCTGGAGCCCTGGTAGCGCAGCAGGGGCTGTGGCAGCCCCAGTAGCAGGGCCAAGGATGCAGCAGCCCTGATAACAGGGCTAGGGGGAAGCAGTCCGGCCTGCCGGGGCCACAGCAGCCTAGCAGCCTGGCGGGGGTGGGGGCCAGCTGGGGCCAGCAGTGGGGAGGGAAGGTGGTCTGGGGAGCCGGTGGCAGGGGACCTCCTCTGGTCCGGCAAATTCCCTCCCAGTCAGGTCCCGAGGCTGCCGGACCAGAGAGGTCCAGCCTGTACCGGAGTCTCTCAGCAGCAGAGCTGGCGCATTGGCTAGAGCAGCGCGTGGGCTGCATTGGGACATTTCAGGGGTTGTAAATCCCTAAGCCGGGAGAGGGGGGAGCAGGGATGTGGCATCAGAACTCGGGGGGAGAAGCCCCCTTTGCGCAGTGTGAGCATGCCAGTGCTCAGCTCTTGGGACGGGCTTTTCACGCACAAGGTGCTTCCCAGCATTAGGCCAGATTCTCCAGTTCCCAGAACCTTACACCAGTGCAAAGGGGATGTTAAAATGCGACTTGATCAGAGCAGTAGCAGTTACATGGATGTTGCCTGGTGTAATTGACTCCACTAGGTGCAAGGCAACGGCCAGTCTGTCCCTGTGACTGCAGCCGGAATGGCAGTGCTAAGCAGCTTTGAAAATCAGGCCACTTCTGTTTCTTTTGGCACCTGGGTTTGAAGACTTTCACCCTAAGTGAGTTGTTTCATAACCTGGTGGAGCTGGTGTCAGCAGTGGGATTCGGATCCTGCTGTTCCTCTGACCATTCCACGCTCAGCCAGCTAGACAGTAGGCTCGTTCTACCAGAGTGGCTGCCCTTCCTCTCAGGAGGGGTTGCTTGTTACACTGGTTGTTTGGCATGAGGTGCCAGAGGCATGGAAGGCACCCATCTGCACTAACAGTGCAACTCACATCTGGAAGGGATCAGTCCGAGTAGGTTTGGCAGCAGAAGGATCTGCTGCAGCTGTTGCATGGAAAAGTGCAAAGTCTGGTCTTTAGCACAAACCTGCCTTGTAATGAAGCCAAGAAACACATGTCTGAGACCCTGCAGGGGTGGATCTCTCTGGGCTTTGAGGAAAAATGAAAAGCACGGGATGGAGTTGTTGGGGACAAGCAAGTGAATCTGAAAGTCGGGTGAGTGACCACAAGCAGATTGAAAACACCAGACTGAGGAAGTGGTGCAGGTCCAGGGTCTGATCCAAGAGGATTCTGGACTCCCCTTCCACTGGGGGTAAGGGCACCCCACACCTTGAAGAATCAGCCCTTTAGACCTGGCTTTGCCGTGTATTGCCTATAATGAGAAAACCCAAGGCCAGACTGTTCTCCTGCCCGGTTCCTGTGTGAGAAACCGAGGCAGGCCCAGCCTCCCCTTTCTCCTCCTGTGCACGATGCTTTGTTCTGCATCTACATTTGTTTAATGCAGCAGCACAGTTGCCCTTGTTTCCATCTGGGTCAGTGGCAATTATTTATAAACTAGCCAATTAGCCCATCGTAAGACGGGATTTTCAGGTCTCTCCTCCATGTCGGTCTTTTCTCCTGAACCTCCAGTCTCTCGCTCCGTGTCTCTTTCTCTCTCTCCTCCTCCTACTGCCTCCCCCCCTCTCTCTCAGCTCTCCTCCGCCTTCTGCCTCTCTCCCCATCTCTTCCTTTCTCTTCTCCCCCTCCTGCCTCTCACTCTCCCTTTCTCTCCCCCCCCTCCTGCCTCTCACTCTCTCTCCGCTCTCCTCTGTCTCCGGCGGGGATGCCCGCTGAGGATGTGGCAGGGAACAGGAGCTTGGTCTGTCTGAGGAGGCTCATGCGTGGAGCTGAGCCTGTGTTGCAGAATTCCAGGGCAGACCCAACTCTCTCAAAGCCACATGGAAGCCTGTCTCAGCGTGAGAGGATGGGTTAGCTTGGGCCTCAGCTTTTCCGTACGACTCTACCCCTTGCTGGAGTCTCCTTTGTCTTGCCTGCCCCCTAGTTACGTCTCACTTCAAAACTACTTGCTTCCAAAATCAGACATAAAATACGGACGCGTTACAGACGCTGACGCTTTAATTTTTAACATATAATTCTAAAATAAATCTTTCTGAATATAAAGATGGTACGTATCTTCCAGTGTGTGGTGTAGAGAGCCGTATGAATAAGCCATTGCCTGGATTAAATGTTAGTCTGTTCTGAATTCACTGGTGCTTTTTATGTAGCCAGTTATCAAATGAGGCAAATATCCAGACGAGTTGCTGTACTCCATGGGAGACCCCTGCGTACCCCGCTGGGAATGCATATCCCTGAATGAGAACTGCGGGGCTAGATGACCTTTCAAGGGTCCTTCCAGCTCTGTGTTTCTGTGTTTGGAGTGGTGGGGAAGAGGGAAATTTGAATCTGAGATTTGCATGCAGCCCACTGCTGAGACTAAGGACAGCCACAGAGTCTGGATCAGGACCTAGACGGTGGCAAAGCTGAGGGGTGTTTGATTCTGGGGTTTGGGTTTGTCTCTTGTCCGTGGCGCTAAGTGCTTTGGGCCAAGGAGGGTCTCACGACAGCTGCTGCTACACTTGGAGGTGGGAGGACGGGCTTCCCAGCTTGCACTGGCATATTCGCACCAGCGCTCATCAAGCGAGCCACCATTTGGGAACCACTGCTCCAGGGCTGAGATACTCACACCGGCCGAAAACTCCTTTTCTGATTCTCCCCTTGAGTTGTTATTTTATATCAATGCAAACTGGGCGCAAGATGCTGCTGTTGTGATTTTTGACATAACTTTGCACCCAAGTTGCCCTCCTTTTAAAAACTGCTCTACAATGCTAAAAGCAACCTTCCCCCCACCATGAATTTCTTTTTCCATGTCTCTGCACTTCCTGCCCCACCTGGAAATAACTTGCAGAATCGCATCGAATTCATTAAACTGAATTAAGTAGAAGGCAGTTGCAAAATTGAAAGTGACCTTGCAGCGCAATGTGGTGCTTCCAAAACATCTTGCTACCATATAGTAGCCTAGTTAGTTTGCTACCTGAATGGGGCAGGAGACTCCCCCACCCCAAGGGCAATGAAACTTGAGGGAACAGTCACAAAAGTCTGGCTTTCCTACTGGAATATACCCCTTTCTTCCATGTTCTAGCTGTATCCACCACCAAATAATGAGGATGTTTTATGCCAGGCACCGGGTAATCTAAAAGGGCCCAAATTCTTAAGCTGACGAGATGGGACTAGAAGGAATTTATCTGCCCTCCACCTCTGACCTCCTGTGCAACTTCCCTGGAAACTTGAGAGCAATACAGAAACCTCTAGTGTCTTTCCTTTTGCAGTGAAGTCCCCTGGTCTCCTTGGAGTCCCTCTGGGACACTGGGTAGTGAGAAGTCGGATGTGATGTAGCACTTAGCAGAAAGGGATTGGCAGTGCGGACTCATCTGGAAAATCGACACGATGCAGCTAAGGTCGACCTAAACTCGTAGTTTAGTGCAGGCCATAGTGTCCACTCCCAGACATCACCGCTTTGCTTTCCACTCTCTGCATGTTACAGCCCTTTGCCATTCCTCAGCTGGGGTAACCGCAGCCAGCCATCAACCCAGGCAAACTGGCCCGTGATGAGCTCCCCTTTGAAAGCCAAGCAGAGGGCGTCACCTTTGTCCCATGTATAAAACCTCCAGCAGGCTAGCGGGGCCTGGGGTGACCCCGTTGGGGAACATCAATCCAAGCGCTCGGCTATTCATTTCTTATTCAGTCTCTCCGGGACCCAACAAGCCTGGGCTGGAGACCAGTTTTGCCTGCACAGGGCAGGCCCAAGGGACCCATTCTGTGGGGGGCTCTGGTGAGTCAAGGACCTTCTGCATCCCTGAGGGGGCCGCTCTCCAGTGTGTTCCAATGGGCAGGGCACCGGGGACCAGCCCGACTCCACCCAGCCATCAGGGAATCTCCCCCACTGTTTGAAGATGGCTGGATTCCGAGGGGAGAGTTACGGCGAGTCAGGGGCAACTCCCCCCCGGGTGGGACAGATGGGGGGAATGAAGCCTTCCAGCCCTGCTGCAGTGAGGCTGTCTGGTCTCTGATCCCCTCATTTCTGAGGTGCTGCTCCACCGTCTCTCAGTCCCCTGCCTCCCCCCGGCACCACAGGAGTGGGTCTCCAGCCCTGGGGATGAGTTGCTGTTTGTAAAGCTCGGTGACAGATCTTAGTATCTCTGCGATTTCATCCTTCATTCCCTTCCCAAACCTCCCTCGAATGCCATCTGCTCCCGGTGATTTACTGCCCTGCCGTGTGCGTTGGGGGGTGGCTGGAGAGTTGATATTTAATTTTTATAGCTGTTTTCATTCAGGAAGGAAAGGGAAGTGCTTTGGGGGCCCAGAACAAGAATAAAACGGAAGATTTTAGTGGGTTTCCTTTGTCTGGGAGATTTTCTTTTCTTTTCTCTGTAGCGTGGCAGTGTTTTGTTTTCCCTCCAATTTCGAGCATCATTCAGAATTGGCTGCAGTGATGCCAGCAAACTCCCAGGACAGTAAAGTACACTCTGATTAGCTCCAGGGCTGAAAGACTAGCACCTGCCAGGCAGGAGACCTGAATAGGCCTGTGGGTTCCTTTGGGACGGCTCCTCACTGAGGTACTTCTGTATGGAGAGCAGGAGAAGCCGGGTTCTTAGTGCAGCTCTTTGAGGATTATACACATCTCGGTCCCAACCCGTTCCCTGCTGTGCCGGAGCGGAAGGGAGACCCGCGCAAGAGGAAAGCAGTTTGTGGGGGCACTGGCTGCCATGCTCGGTAGCTGGGGAGGTTCCCTCCACAGCAAGGAATGGGCTAGTGACTTCCTGCTGGTGCAGCTGTTGGCTGTAGAATTCTTTACTTGCTGCCTCTGAGAGGAGCTCTCCTGTCTGCGTGTCACCGAGGGGTGGGAGGCCACCAGGCCCTGCACCCCCATCCGCAGCCAGGACGTGACTGTGGGCCAGGCTCTCTGCCCGACTGCAACTCCCATGATGCACTCCACCGATTCCCATCTTTGGAGGCCTGGCAAGAAGTGCCCAGCGTGACACAGGCAGGGCTGTATTCACGCTGTGAATACAGAACAGAAGGTTTATTGGTTCACAGGGATACACCGTAGGACAGACTTGAAGCACAGGAACCAGGAGCAGTCAATACCATCCATCTTGGGCCCTGGGCTCCCTTCCTGCATCCCAAGTCAGCAGAGACTCACCCAAACACTCAGCAGCCAGTCCCAGCCCTGCAGGCAGCCCTGACTCCTCCTCTGCCCAGCTTCCCAGGCAAAAGGTGTTGCCTGGTTGCACCCCCCAGCTCATGTTACAGTTAGCCTGTGCCATTGTGAACGTGCTGGCCTGGCCAGCCTCCCGCAGTGAGTTGCACCTGGAATTCCCATCCCCGTCTAGCTATGCAGTGTCCAGGGAAACTGAGGCACACACACAGGGTTACCACAGGACAGTAGAAGCCACGTGCGACATAACAAAGCAAACCACGTGAATACAGTCCTGCCTGTGTCACACTGGGCACTTCTTGCCAGGCCTCCAAAGATGGGAATCGGTGGATTGCATCATGGGAGTTGCAGTCGGGCAGAGAGCCTGGCCCACAGGGCTGAACGAGAGCACGAGGCACCTGAACGACAACGCCCATCGGACACCCTTGCCGCTCAGGCAGACACAGATGAATATTGCAGTGACCTGAAATAAAAGGCTTCCGTTCCGCTCAACCACCCACATTTCTGCGATTCGGGTCAACCCTAAACAAAATGCTCATTTTGGTTTCTCACCAGGAAGGTCGAAAAGTTCAGCAAAACTGATATTTCACTGTGGGGAATCTTCCATTTTCCCTGTGTGGGGGGAGAGGGGGATAGTTTTAGTGGAAAATGGCTGCCCGGCTCCAGTGTCCTCTGTGCATTCGTGTGTTCAATGGTATTTCCCCACAGCCGGGCACTCTCCTCTCAGCCCCCGCCAGGTTCTCCCTGCGTGCGAAGTCCATGCTAACGCAGCCTGGCCTCCCTGGCTCGAACTGGTCCTTTAGACTGCAAAGCTCGTGCTTTGGGATCCAAACGTCCTGGGCCGGATCAGTGGCAGACACACAACAGCAGCAGGCATTGCTGCATCCTTTCATTCAACCACTGTAGGCAGCCACCCTTGTGTGCGAGGGATTAGGAAGTATTGGATTAACTTCTTATCACAAGAGGCAGCAATTTGTGTGTCCTGATTCTTCTAGGTCGGAGCCGAGTCCATAAAGGGATACTGTGCCCGCTCCCGGACTGGTGACAGGAGGGATTAACCAGCACAGAGCCCAGACACCATTCCCGGTGAGTAACTGAGCGTATCTTCGATTGCGCGCTGGAATCCGACGCGTGTGAGCCGCACTGTGTGTGTGTGCTCCTGCTGCCACGTG
The DNA here is from genome assembly GCF_052426305.1 of Pelodiscus sinensis. Taxonomy (NCBI): domain Eukaryota; kingdom Metazoa; phylum Chordata; order Testudines; family Trionychidae; genus Pelodiscus; species Pelodiscus sinensis. The sequence continues at coordinate 587,556 of NC_143068.1, read as the reverse complement.
CTCAGGGGCAGAGGGGCTGCTCCCAGGGTTAACCAGGTTTCTAGGTCTGTGAAGGTGTTTGGTCGCATGAATGTAAACATCCCCGAGACCTCGGGTTACCTAGGGGCAGGGCGTGCGTGCCAAAGGTTGGCAATGCTGGTGCGCAGGGAGAGCCAGGTCTCCGCAGGGCTAGCGCTATGGGCACAGGGGATGGCCAGGGTAAGTCAAGGCCTTGCTAGTGTTTGTGTACTGTCCGGTGTGGTGTCAGACGGGCTGCTCTCCCTCTGGTGCCTGGAGCTCGGTGGGGCCATGCCAGGCTGGGACATGGGGCCTCCCAGAGCGCCCACCGGGGCAAGGCAGCTCCGCTCTCCCTCAAAGTGAGGCAGTGTCTTAAAGGAGCCCGTCACATTTGGGGAGATAAAGAACTCAGCAGTGGGGACCATTGGGCAGGGTATGGTAGTGACTGAGGTTTGCCTTCTCTGGCCGGGGCGTCGGCTGCCACACTGCAGCAACCTGCCACTCGGCAATGCCCAGCCCTCGTTACTGTGTCCTCCCGGTGCTACACTCACGCCTGGGTGACACCAGGATTTCTGGGGGCAGCTGCCATGGGCCTTTGTGCTGCAGTGCACTATGCTGCTGTAGTGAGCAGTGGGAGACGCTCTCTGTCCATCTGGTCTCACGGGGGAATTGCAGGAAGGCAGCCGAGGGTTATCAGCACTCGAGGGATTTGCCACGTGTCCCTCTTGGAAAGTGGGCCGGTGCCAAGCCCGAGGGAAACCAACACTCTAGCCAGTACCCCCAGACTGGACAGGAAGCAGCAGCATAGCTAGATAAGAGGGTGTGTGGTGCAGGGGTGGAAGGAGAGTTTGGAGCAGAAATCCCAGGGCTGTGATGAATGATACCCTGGAATTGCTGGTCCTAGGCTCATTATCACAGTGGGACCTGGAGGAGAACTCCTGAATGATCCCTCGGTGTTTGTTTAGCCCAAACTACTCAGACACAGCTGCCCTCAGGGTCCTTCATCAGCAACCTCTTATGTCTTCACTGGGCGTTTGTGTGTGTAAAAATGGAAAAGAACTCCCAGCATTTGATCCATATGGAGATTTGCTTGAATAGGGACTGAATAACTCTACCCCAAAGTAATTATATTTCTCGTTACACTGCATGGTAATGAGGCTGCGGTGTTATATTCGTAACAGTGACCTTTTCCCAGTCAGCAATGACCAGTTCCTAGCTAGGCGGGTAGAGGCAGGACATCATTTTCAAATTCTGTTAGGTTTATGATACCCTGCAAAGAATCTGTTCTGGCTGGGGACTGGGCCAGAGTTTTCCTTGGGAACCCTTCACGGGGAGAAAGAATAAATTGTTAAATCCAGTGAGCCCTGCATTGGATGGTTGATGTTTTGGATAATGATGAAAGGACCTCAGAAAAGTTCAGATGGGCACTCAAAAATTCAGCTGCACCTCTGGACATCATGGATGCTACAATGGGAGTAACAACACTCTGGTACCATTGACTTTGTTTGAGATGGCTGTAGCACAAAGGAGACTTTTTTTACTTGGAATGCCATGGTTCCCACATTCCTACCCCTAGGCAGAAATGCTGAGGTCCACAAAACTGAAAAATAATTAAGGAACAAAAAGTCACTTACAGTTTTGCAAATCTGAAATGAGGATCAGAGACTAAAATTGAGGGGGACGGTTGAGAACTGTTCTTATTTCAGCTGAATCAGTTTCTGCTTCCATGTTAGTAGATTCTACCTTTCCCCATGGTGTTAATGAACAGGTTTCGATACAAAATGGAACTGAAAAGTTCCATTATAAAGGCAGAATAAACAAAATGGCGGAACAGAAGACCCTCTTCTCAATGGATAAGGAAAATACTATGGTGTAATAAGCTGTTGGTGCCAAGACCCTGCTGAGCTCCTAACTCTGAGGAGAGTGGCCTTTCTCATTCTTGAGTGAAGCGAGCATGAAAGTCTTGGGACCTGAATGCAGCCGAGCTTTGAACAGGAGAGCCCAGAACCTCCACCGCCCTTCTGGCTTCCTGAACTCTGTGGAAGGGCGTCAGCTCTCCTGCTGCGGAGCCTTGTGTCTTTCATTTGTCACCGCTCCCCAAAGAGAATTCAGAGCCAGTGAAATAAGATTTTATTCCAGAAAGGGTCATGAAAACGCCCTCGTTCTGGCTCTCTAGGAGGGGTAATGGAAATGCCCATTATTTGGAGTGTCCAGAGGATGTTGTGAAAAGACCTTCACTTAGGAAGGAACAATCAGTCTCACACACACAGAATGGGAAGCGACTGTCTGGGAAGGAATACGGGAGAAAGGGATCAAGGGGGTATAGTGGACCACAAGCTGAATATGAGTCAGCAGTGTGATGCTGTTGCAAAGAAAGCAAACATTTCTGGGATGCATTAACAGGTGTGTTGTGAGCAAGAAGTCATTCTTCCGCTCTACTCTGCACTGGTTAGGCCTCAGCTGGAGTATTGTGTCCTGTTCTGGGCACCGCATTTCAAGAAAGATGTGGAGAAATTGGAGAAGGCCCAGAGAAGAGCAACAAGAATGATTAAAGGTCTGGAGAACATGACCTATGAGGGAAGACTGAAGGAATTGGGTTTGTTTACTTTAGAAAAGAGAAGACTGAGGGGGGACATGAGAGCAGTTTTCAGATATCTAAATGGGTGTCATAAGGAGGAGGGAGAAAACTTGTTCATCTTGGCCTCTGGGCATAGAGCAAGAAGCAATGGGCTTAAATTGCAGCAAGGGAGGTTTAGGTTGGACATTAGGAAAAAGTTCATAATTGTCAGGGTAGTCAGACACTGGAATAAATTGTCCAGGGAGGCTGTGGAATCTCTATCTGTGGAGATATTGAAGAGCAGGTTAGATAAATGTCTATCAGGGATGGTCTAGACAGTATTTGGTCCTGCCATGAGGGCAGGGGACTGGACTCGATGACCCCTCGAGGTCCCTTCCAGTCCTAGTGTTCTATGATTCTATGACCGTTAGGTCTAGTAATCTAGAAATGGTTGTGAGAATGTCCATCAGCTGGCAGGTGTGGGGGAAGGGTGCATGGACTGAAGTAGCTCTTGTATTGCCAGATGCACCTTGTGGCGCGGTTTATACCCATCAAAGCTTATGCCCAAATAAATTTGCTAGTTTGAGGCGCCCCAGGACTTCTCGTTGCACTGCCAATGGTTACAAAAACCCTTCAAAACAATAAATAGTCCTGCAGCACCTTGGAGACTAACATGAGCTTGCATGGGCACTACCCACTTCTCTGTCTCCCCGCTCAGAAACCAATAGTGTGTCTGAGCTCAATCACAGGGACTAATCACAAATTAATCCTGACTCTAATCGCTCGTTCAGGTCAGTTATCAGCCACGGCTGTTCCTGTCCTTTCAGGATTAGTAGAGCACTCCATAGCACTGTAAGCCCTGGCCTCCCGGTGACCTTAGCAGAGCCCTGTACAGATACAAAATGGGTATTTGAATTCGCATCTGCAAAAATGATCCGCAGATATCTGCATCCACAGCTGCGGGTGCCCGCGGATATAAAGTGGATCTACATGTCTAACATCAAGATGCATTTTGAATGTATGTGTCAGGCTCTGCCTGTAGCTGGTTATTGTAAGTCTTGTGTGGCGGAGGTGATGTCATTGGAATAGAAGGGTTAACGGAGTTGTGTGGCAGTCAAGAAAAGCTTAACTCTCTGGACAAATTATCTTTCTGGGCCTGCGAGATCTTTGTCCACGAAAGGAATCTGCAGTAGCAAAACAGGTGCATTTGCAGTGACTACGAAGCTGCAATTCAGTCCCAGGGCTGCACTGATAAGCCACGTCATAAACCACGAGAACACAACATCAGCACATTAGGAATGGAAGTGCTGAGGAAAGGCTTGAGAGCAAATTTAGCCTAATATCAATCCCTGGGCTATCAGTTGCTATTTATAACACTCACCCTGCAACTGTAGCTTTTCAGCAAGAGATGGGCAAGTGCTTCATACTTTGGCCCCTTGACCACTGGCAGGCACTCGCTGCCTGCCCAATTCTTTGTTCTCAGGAAGTGATTATAATCAGCTGATAGAATATTATAATTTTGACACTGGACTGCTGTACAGTTTGGGGTGCATCTGATGGGGAAGTTGGTAAGTGTGTTTGGAGCCATGTCCCATTTAATTCTTATTGCTCCACAGTGCCTGATACCGTGACATCCTCTCCAGAAGTCAGGCTAACTCGGGAGCAGTTAAACTTCTCTCATGCAGCAAAGGAAAATTGTCTAGTTGATAGATCAGGAGGCTGGGATCCTGATGTGCTGTTACTAGCCCTATCAATCTTTCACTTTCTGGGGCGATTTCACGTGTAACAAGATCATGATTAGTGTTTAGAAATAGCCCTCTCCCTAAAATATTTCAGGCTAATCTTCCGTTCCCCTGCCTTCTCTCTAAGGCTGCATCTAGACTGGCAAGTTTTTCCGCAAAAGCAGGTGCTTTTGCGGAAAAACTTGCCAGCTGTCTACACTGGCCGCTTGAATTTGCTCAAGAACACTGACGATCTAATGTAAGATTGTCAGTGTTCTTGCGCAAATACTATGCTGCTCCTGTTCGGGAAAAAGCCCTCTTGCGCAAATGTATTTGCACAAGAGGGCCACTGTAGAGAGCTAAAAACTGTTTTGCGCAAAAAAGCCCCGATGGTAAAAATGACAATCAGGGCTTTCTTATGCAAAACCGCATCTAGATTGGCATGGACGCTTTTCCGCAAAAAGTGCTTTTGCGCAATAGCTTCCGTACCAATCTAGACGCTCTTTTCCGCAAATGCTTTTTAACGGAAAAACTTTTCTGTTAAAAGCATTTGTGGAAAATCATGCCAGTCTAGACTCAGCCTAAATGTATATTATCCATGTCTAGCTTTCCCCTCTGCTTTTGAAAGTTACAATTCTAAGCATATATCGTTCTGTCGGCCAGGACGGTATGGGGAACCCAAACTTGGATAACACAAATTATGAGAGAAGACAGGGAAGCAGATGATTAGCTGGACACATTTAAGTTTTAGGTCTTTTTCTTATCCCCTAATTCACTCTCTGATTTTTCTATGAACTAAACAGGGGAGAGGTGGATTTTCCAAGTGCTCACTATTGACTTCAGTAGGAGCAGAGTTAGTGCAGGGCTGTGAGGTTGTGGAGAGCCCTCCACGTACCCGTGAAGATCAGTGCGAGTCACATTTCCTCTTTCGTTCCACTGAAGCTTGCAATTCCCCAGGACAACTTCTTGTCTTAGAATTGGTCTCATTGTTCCGTAGGGTTAGAGGTCAAAGTCCTTTGCAGAAAAAAAGAAGGGTTTGGTGTTTTGGGGTTTTGGGGTCTTAGACTCTCCAGTGCCCCAAGGTAAGATGCCATTGGGACCGGTAAAACTGGAGGACAGGATGACTTATTTCTGGATTTCCTGTAGCTCTTTGGGAGCTTACGGAAGCAATAATTCAGTTAGTGGCAAAACGAACAACTAAATCCTCTCATTGTTCCGTTCCCTTATCTGACTAACCCCATGGCACAAGAGAATGGGAACAGTCCTGAAAACATGGCGCCATAGTGTGTAGGGCTGATGTGTGACTTGTACCACTTACGGCATTCTCCAGTCTGCCCAGTTTTGGGGGCTGGGTGAGCGGAGCTCCTTGCCTGCACACTCCACTCCCAGAGCAGCTGGGGGAGATGCACTAGGGGAAGGGCGGCGTTTGACAATCACAGAATCCTAGGACACTGGAACAGGAAGGGGCCTCCAGAGGTCATTAAGTCCAGTCCCCTGCCCTCACGGCAGGACCAAGCACCATTATGCCATTAGCTTTCTTGGCTACAAGGGTGCGCTGCTGACTCCTATCCAGCTTCTCATCCACTGGAATCCCCAGGTCCTTTTCTGCCAAACTGCTGTCTAGCCAGTCAGTCCCCAGCCTGTAACAGTGTTTGGGATTCTTCCATCCCAAGGGTAGGACTCTGCACTTGTCCTTGTTGAACCTCAAAGTTTGTGAAGAGCGCTGGGACCTGCCGATAGAAAGGATGATTGCGTTGCACAGTATGGCTGCATCTAGACTGGCATGATTTTGCGCAAATACTTTTAATGGAAAAGTTTTTCTGTTAAAAGTATTTGCGCAAGAGAGCGTCTATACTGGCATGTGCCTTTGCGCAAAAGATTTGCTTTTGAGCAAAAGCTTCCGTACCAGTGTACACGCTCTCTTGCGCAAGAAAGCTCCGATGACCATTTTAGCCATCGGGCTTTCTTGCGCAAGAAATTAACTTGGCTGTCTACACTGGCCATCTTGTGCAAGAACACTTGCTCAGGAGGGCTTATCCCTGAGCGGGAGTGTCAGAGTATTTGCACAAGAACCACTGATTTTGTACAGTAAAAAGTCAGTGTTCTTGCGCAAATACTCGCAGCCAGTGTAGACAGGCAGCAAGATTTTGCGCAAAAGCACTTGCTTTTGCGCAAAATCTTGCCAGTCTAGACGCACCCCTATTGGTATTATTCACTGGAACTGTTTCACCCATGTCTGCTAATAGCAACCATGGTAGCATTTCTCTTTCACTTTGGATTATTCAACACTCTAGTCAGAGGTTCTGAGCTGTACGGCCTTGATTTATAAGGTGATGAAAGGCATTTGTCAGAAATTCACCGTAAGGGCTCAAATTGACTCTTAGGGGTGTCTCATTACAGTGCTGGGCAATCACATCCCCTTATTAGCATGCTAATTACACTGCTGTAAACCTCAGCATTTGGCGTATTATTAAGAAACATGTGCACTGGGCCAGTTCTGCCCTGGTTCATTTTTGTGCAAGCAAGGACCAGGATGGCATGTCAGTGGTGGCATGGCACGATGTGGCTGGTTTGGCGGGACTGAGAGAACCGATGTGCACACACACACGTGCACATGCACACACGTGCACACACGTAGAGTTGATTTAAAACCCCTGCTCTGGGGAAGCCAAATGGGACTATTTCGCTTTCGTTCTAAATATTAAAGTCTGAAGGATGCAAAGTCTAAAGTATTCCCCCCCTCCACACACACACACTCCCTTCGAGTCTTTTCTCGCATCACTGTGATCCGCCTGCCTGTGGAAACTCAAAGAGGAAGGAGACTGCAACCAGCCTGCATGCGCTAGTCTAGCCTACGAGGCTCATGAAAAATGCTGCTCACACCCGACTAGCCCTGGGTGGGAAGAAGGAGCCAGGCTTATTCCAAATGGCTTTTTCAGGACCAAAATTGTGTGGTTGAATTGGGGAATTTCCCTGCATTTTTCTTTCAAGTTAAAGCAGAAAAATAACCCCCTGGATCTTTTAAAACACTGAAATAAAATGCAGTAGTGAACCTGGGGATAGGTAGGTGAGTTCACTCTTGTTTTGCATGAGGGTGCTGTCTGTGTGTCCGTCTATACAGTTATTGGTACTTCACGGTCCAAGCATAATTCGTGGCCTATTTCCCAAAAAGAGTGGGGCCCTCTACTTGTCACACACTGTGGAGAAGCCCTACCCATGGAGAGCAGGGATTTCTGTTGGAGAACCCTCAGCTCAGGACCCTGTGGGATCCAGGTTCCTACAGGCTGAGCTCCGTGTGTAGTTCCTTAGTGATGCTAATGAATTGTCAGTGAATCATCAGCGCCTCACGCACAGGCGGCACTTTGTGCATGACTCGAGAAAGGGTGGCCTCCAGGGGCAGGAGGAAACTGGCATAGAAAAATCAGCTTCTTTTCAAAAATAATCCCCTGGATCGATCAAGTGGCAGGGCAGTTTCGCTGACGCTTCACCTCTGGCTGTGAAAAATAGAGAGTTTTGTTCCTCAGATGCTGAGAGCCCTTTAATCTAGACCTTAAAAAAAAGCCAGTGAGGCAAGAACGCAGTTGGAATCCTTTCCAGGTGGGCGCTCTCCAAGAATCGCCTGCAGCGGCTAACAAGGCCTGCATTGTTCTCAGACTGCTCTCAGGCCGGTAACCCGCTTGGAATGGGTTTGTGTTTTGTCCAGTGAGAAACAGGCCGGGGACTACGACTGGGGACTGAGAAAACTAAGATGAACAATAGAGCCGTTTGGAAACACTGAGTAATCTCAACATGGACTGACTTTAGATCCGGCGCGTCGTGCACTAGAGTAAAAGACTATGTCATTGGCAACGAAACTCTCCTCAATTTGCTTGGCTGGACTCAAAGAGAACCGTAGCAAGGGGCTGTTTTACAAAGAAGGTTATTAGGAGTAGTTTGGCTCATGGAAAGGAGGTGCCATTTGCAAACTTCAGTTCCAGATTTTAGTCTGCTCCACATCCCTCAGGTGTGAAAGTCCCCCTGTTTCTTTCCACCCATGCATAGAACAGATTTCTCTGCCTCACAATTGCTTATTTAGCCCAGGAAGGGAAAGTTAGCGAATTCAATCATTTCTCTGTATACCAGGATAACTCCTGGCAGAAAGCAGCTAATGGAAAACAAGCTTTGTGCAGAAAAGGAAATGTGGTGGTGTTTTTTTCTCATTGCCCGTTGTCAGCCTGTAGATTATCCTGTTTGCTCAATTCAACCTAAACACCTGAACTTGAAGCTTGTGGGCTCCAATCCCCCAAGTTATTTAGCTCTGATCTCTTAGGGTATGTCTACACTACAGCACTAATTCGAACGAAGCTAATTCGAACGAGCGCATTTAGACTTAAAAACCAGTTTGAATTAGTGTTTTGATAATTTGAACTAGCATGTCCATGTTGAGTGGACCCTGAACCGAGGTTAAGGCTGGCCAGAACCAGTGCCGGCAGTGCATCAGGTTAGGACTTAGGGTGTGGAGCTGCTGTCTCAGGCTAGCCGAGGGCTGTGCTTAAAGGGTCCCGACCCCCACCCTGGACAGACAGTTCTCAGGGTTCCCCGCTTGCTTGTCTACCTCAATGAGGGACAGCAAAGCAGTCCTGTCTTGGAGTGCCCTGAGTGCCCACACTCGGCACATCACAGCACTCGGCCATCAGCCCGGCTGCACTTGCCGCAGGCTGCCATCTGGGGGGTCAATCGGGGGGCTATCAGGATCCAGGAGGCCCTGCAGGAGAGCTTCCACCCCGAGGAGCCCGCAGAGCCACCCCAGTCCTCCCCATTGGGGGCTCGTGCCCCATTCCTCCCTCACCTCCTTCCACTTACCCCTCCCTAGCCCCCCTGCCTGATGTAAAAAATAAAGGACACGTGTTCAAAAATAGAAACTCTCTTTATTTAACAAAACTAGGGGTGGGCTGGGGATTAACCTCTGGGGAGACTGGGAAAAGCAGGTGGGAGAGAGGAAGAGAGAGGGAGGGAGGGGAAGGGGGAAACCTGGGAGGAGGGAGCTGGAAGGGGGAAGCCAGGGGAAGAAGGAGGAGGGGAAGTATAAAACTATGGTACGCCCACATCTTCAGTATTGTGTACAGATGTGATCTACTCACCCCAGAAAAGATATTTTGGCCTTGGAAAGGGTACCGAAAAGGGCAACTAAAATGATCAGAGGTTTGGAACAGGTCCCATATGAGGAGAGGCTAAAGTGACTGGGGGTATGTCTACACTACCCTCCTAGTTCGAACTAGGAGGGTAATGTAGGCATACCGCACTTGCAAATGAAGCCCGGGATTTGAATTTCCCGGGTTTCATTTGCATAAGCCGGGCGCCGCCATTTTTAAATCTCGGCTCGTTGAAACCCCGTGCCGCGCAGCTACACGCGGCATGGGGTTCGAACGAGCCGGGATTTTAAAATGGCGGCGCCCTGCTTATGCAAATGAAGCCCAGGAAATTCAAATCCCGGGCTTCATTTGCAAGTGCGGTATGCCTACATTACCCTCCTAGTTCGAACTAGGAGGGTAGTGTAGACATACCCTGGGACTTTTCAGTTTGGAAAAGAGGAGACTGAGGGGGGATATGATAGAGGTCTATAAAAGCATGAGTGGTGTGGAGAGGGTGCATAAAGAAAAGTTCTTCATTAGTTCCCATAATAGAAGGACTAGAGGACACCAAATGAAATGAATGGGTAGCAGGCTTCAAACTAATAACAGAAAGTTCTTCTTCACAAAGCAAATAGTCAACCTGTGGAACTCCTTGCCACAGGAGGCTGTGAAGGCTAGAACTATAACAGAGTTTAAAGAGAAGTTAGATAAAGTCATGGAGGTTGGGTTCATGGAGCGCTATTAGCAAGAGGGTAGGAACGGTGTCCCTGGCCTCTGTTTGTGGAAGGCTGGAGATGGATGGCACGAGACAAATGGCTTGGTCATTGTCTTCGGTCCATCCCCTCCGGGGTAGCTGGTGTTGGCTGCTGTCGGCAGACAGGCTTCTGGGCTAGATAGACCTTTGGTCTGACCCAGTACGGCTGTTTTTATGTTCTTATGTTCTAAGCTTAGGGCTCAGGGTCGGAGGTCTTACTGGACCACCTTGATTTTCATGTAAACCTGCTCCTGGGTTCGCATGTGGCCTTTGGTGGCCAGGCTGGCAGCTATCCTGCCTTAGATAGCCACTTTCCTGTGCCTAGTGCAGAGGTCGTGGACATTGGAGGCCTCCCTCCAAACCTCGATGAGGTCCACGATCTCTGCACTAGACCAGGCGGGCGCCGGCCTCTTGCGGCCCCAGGCAGGCTCCTGGGAGCCGCCAGCCTGGTCCCAGAAAGAGGCGGAAGTCTGGGTGGCAGCGGGTGGCTGACTAGTGCCGTGCCAGGTGCAGGGTCTGTTAGCTGGGTGCTGGCAGGCTTGCACCTGGCACGGGCACCGTAGCCAGACCGTGTCCCTTTAAGGGCTCCGGGGCTGGGAGGGAGGCAGACGAGTTTCCCTGGTTGTGCCCAGAGTGGCCACCAGGGCAAGCTGGGAAGGGCTAGCCTCCCACTAGTTCAAATTAAGTGGCCACACAGCCCTTAATTCGAACTACTTAATTCGAACTAGGCGTTAGTCCTCGTGGAATGAGGTTTACCTAGTTTGAATTAAGCGCTCCGCTAGTTGGAATTAAGTTCAAACTAGCGGTTTGTATGTGTAGCGCCTATCAAAGTTAATTTGAACTAACGACTGTTAGTTCGAATTAACGTTGTAGTGTAGACACACCCTTACTGATGTGAGTGGGAGTTAGGTGCCTACATGGGACACAGAGCCAATGGGAACATCTGAGCTCAATGATGCGAGTGTGTAAGTTCCTTGCTGGCTCTGGGCATTCATTCTAGAGCAGATTTATAAACAGGCTCATTCATTTTACCATGCCCAATAAAAAGCCTGTGTTATTGTTAGAGCGGAGGGATTCATTCATATTGAAGGACTGATTCTGTGAATGAGGTCTTGTTCCTTCCACAGGCCGGCCAGTCGTGAGTCCTTGTGATAGGGCGCCTGCCCCTTTGGAGGGCCAGCCCGGTTTGGGTCAGACACAGCTGAGGAAGGGCTGGTGATTCCTATACAAGGGTAAGGAGTTCGTGACGGAGGTGTAGCAGGGACTGGGCGCTTGCTGTGGGGGCTGGCGTGCGGGGACTGTCCTTCCGGCCCCTCTGAAAGGGTCTGTCCACGCTGCAGTTGGACACCCAGGCCTGCTCACTGGGGCTCGAGCTGAGGGGCTGGCTACGGCAGTCTAGATTTCCAGGCCTAGCCTGGAGCCTGGGCCCTAGGACCCTGTGAGGTGGAAGAGTCCCACAGCTTGGGCAGAGCCTGAAGATGGACACTGCAGTTAAGCAACCCCACTGCCCACGTCCCAGGCCCAAGTCAGCAGGCACAGGCCCACTACGGAGCAGCCCAGGGAAACGCCTTGGGGCCAGCAGCCCAGGGTGCCCAGCGGAACTGCTCACGGTTTGCCTCAGTGTTACGTTGGCAGAATAAGCGACGCCGGGAGGGACGATTATTCTGTTACTCTCCTGCAGGGCAGGGGACCTTTTTTGGGTTGGGGGGGGCCACCGACACACAGGAAAATCAGTCGGGGCTGCACACAAGTGAAAAGAAAAAAAACCCCAAGCCCTCCCTGAGGGACCCCCACTGAGAAGCAGAAAGACTCCCCACACGCCCCTCACACACTAGAGCCTAGGGGGGGCCAGGTCTGGACTTCGTGTGCTTCAGCCCTGTGGAGAGGGGGCAGCAGGGAGGCTGGAGCGCCAGTATGGGCTCCCCAGTGCTGGGGCAGCAGAAGCCCTGAGCCTCAGGGGCTAGACACAGGCAAGCTGGGGGCCTCATCTGGCCCCCTGGGCCTTAGGTTCCCCACCTCTGCTCTACTGCCTGGAGCCCTCCTCCTGTTCTGTTCCCAGGACCACAAGGGCCAGTCTCTGCCCTCAGAAGTTTGCAGTCTAAGGCCGACTCTACACTAGAATCAGGGCGGAATCACTAACTCTTAGGGGTAGGCAGCATCCACGCCCTGGGTGCCATTGTGAACCCAGCCCCTGGACCCTGGAGATGGCGCTCGATCAGCCAGTGCGTCCAGTGGAGCATGTATGCTGACAGGCGAGCCCACCCAGCGGCACAGGGAAAGGCTACACTCAGACTGCGGCTTGCAAGCCACACGTGGCTCCTTAGTGCAGCCCCTTTGCAGCACAGGCGATTGCAGCGCGGTGTGATTCAATTACTGACCAATCCAATCGCTAACCAGTCAGGACACTTTCACTCACCAGTTCAGTTTTCAGTTTCACGAAGTTATTCAAGTCTCTGCTGTGAGAATAATGTCTCGGCGCAGCACTCCAGTCAGTGAAAGGGGGAATTCACACTGCGGCGGCTCGTCGGGGTAATAGTGATCACTGCTTCGGCTCCTAAGCCACTGAGGGCTGAGAATCACGTGTTTATACTGACGCTGTGCTGCTGGAGCTGTCTAACCATAGACAGACCCGAACTGCGAGAGGAGACAGCAGGCAGATCGGTACAGACAGACAGAGGAGGATAGGGACACGGAAAAGTCGGTAGATGTGATGTACCTTGGCACTAGCAAAGCTTTGGATACGGTTTCACACAATGTTCTTGCCAGCAAGTTAAGGGAGTGTGGATTGGATACATTTACTGTAAGGTGGATGGAAAGCTGGCTAGGCTGTCGAGCCCAACGGCTAGTGATCAATGGCTCGATGTCAGGTTAGCGGTCAGTTTCTAGCGGAATCCCCTGGATCGGTTCTTGGACCGGTTTTGTTCAACATCTTTATTAATGACCTGGATGAGGGGATGGATTGAACCCTCAGCAAGTTTGCAGATGACAGTAAGCTAGGGGGAGAGGTAGATATGCTGGAGGGCAGGGATAAGGTCCAGAGTGACCTGGACAGACTAGAGGACTGGGCCACAAGAAATCTGATGAGGTTCAACAAGGACAAGTGTAGAGATCTGCCCTTAGGACAGAAGAATCCCAAGCATTGGTACAGGCTGGGGACCGACTGGCTAAGCAGCAGTTCTGCAGAAAAGGACCTGGGGATTCCAGTGGATGAGAAGCTGGATATGAGTCAACAGGGCGCCCTTGTAGCCAAGAAGGCTAATGGCATATTAGGGTGCATTAGGAGGAGCATTGCCAGCAGATCCAGAGAAGTGATTATAACCCTTCATTCGGCTCTGGTGAGAGGCCACATCTGGAATATTATGTCTAGTTCTGGTCCCCCCACTATAGAAAGGATGTGGACGCATTGGAGAGGGTCCAGCGGAGGGCAACCAAAATGATAAGGGGACTGGAGCACATGACCTATGAGGAGAGACTGAGGGATTTGGGTCTGTTTAGTCTGCAGAAGCGAAGAGTGAGGGGGGATTTGATAGCAGCCTTCAAATTCCTGAAGGGAGGTTCCAAAGAGGCTGGCGAGAGGCTGTTCTCAGTGGTGACAGGTGGCAGAACAAGGAGCAATGGCAGAACAAGGAGCAATGGGCTCAAGTTACAGTAGGGGAGGTCTAGGTTGGATGTTAGGAAAAACTATTTCACTAGGAGGGAGGTGAAGCACTGGGGTGGGTTCCCTAGGGAAGTAGTGGAGTCTCCATCCCTAAAGGTGTTTAAGTCTCAGCTTGACAAAGCCCTGGCTGGGTTGATCTAGTTGGGATTGGTCCTGCCTAGAGCAGGGGGCTGGACTTGATGACTCCTGAGGTCTCTTCCAGCTCTATGGTTCTATGAGGAAAGAGATTTGGGCATGACAGTGAGTCCTTGCTGTGAAGTGGGGATAGAGCTTAGAGATCTGGCACATCATGGATGGAGTTAAAGTGCAGCTACGTCTAGACTGCAGGCTTCTTTCGGAAGAAACTTTTCCGGAAGAGATCTTCTGAAAAAACTTCTTCTGAAAGAGAGCATCTACATTGCCGAAGCACATCGAAAAAGCCATCTGCTATTTTGAAAGATAGTGTCCGTGCTGAATGGACGCTCTCTCGCATTTCAGCTGTGATTACTATGGACTGAGTGGCCACCAGGGCACCTGTGCTTTCTCCTATTTCCTCTTCTTCCGAAAGAACTCCCTCTTCCCCATCCACACACACTATTTTCCAAAAGAGCTCTTTTGGGAAAAGGCTTCTTCCTCATAGAAAGAAGATTACTAATGTCAGAAAAACCCTCTGTTCTTTTGATTTTTTTTCCAAAAGAACGTGATTGCAGTGTGGACGTAAGTGAAGTTTTTTTAGAAAAACAGCTGTTTTTCCAAAAAAAATCTGTAGTGTAGACATACCCTAAGATGTGTCTTTATTTCCTGTCTACCCAGACTGTTGATCCTTGCTCTTCATTGCCTTGTGGCTACTTTACACATTCACCACTACCTCCAAGGTTGGGAGAATCGACCTGTGTGAGGGGAAACTGAGGCAGTGACTAGCCTGAAGCTGGACTGGGCAGGACAATGCTATTACATTCTTAAATTAAAATTCTCTGAAACTTTTTTCAGTTTGTTTATTCAGTTACTTGCTGCATTTCTCCGCTGGGCGGTGATCATGTAAGTCATGGTGGTGTTCTGCACTTGGATTCCACAAGCGTGACTCTTATATCCAAGTGTGAGTTCAACTGTGCATGGCAAGTTTAAAACTTGTGTCCCAGAAGCAGTGGTGTGGGCATGCTCTAGGATTCTCTTTCTGGGAGCATGCATGGCGCTGTGTGTCAAGCACATGCATGCTCATGGAAAAGGAACTCAAGGGCAGTCAGTTTGTACAGAGGCAAAATGAACAACCAGACTGGTTGGGCCAGTCTTACAGCTCATACCTGGCAGGTGTGACGCAGGTTGACTCAAGCCCTTTAACCCTTCCCCCAGCTCAGTTCACTCAACTCTGAAAGGGGGAAGGCTTGTTCCATGGAGACCTCTTACAATGATGGTGTCTCTCCTGCAAGCACTGGTGTGATGTTTTACCGTTTCCATATTTAGGGGTAGCACGATTTGTGACCCCCACAACAGCCCCAAATTATTTACAATTCACTACATTCCATTCCAACACTGATCCTCCATCAGCCCTGGCTGAATTGGATTTACATAGCCACACCTCGGATTCCCTCTCCCTCCTGGCATGAGCTGTATTTACATCTCAACAGTTGTTAGTTAATTATCTTGCAGGACTAAACAATTGTAATGGGCACACCCACGCCCAGGGCAGCTCTCTCCTTTTAGCTGGCTGATAGCAAGCAGCAGTTCAGCCCCTGCTTACATATATAAAAAGTTTTTCCTGCTGTGCCACAGAATGACGTCATCAGCCTACTTGAAAGTGGAGTCTCAGCGTCTCACTGACTTGTGCTTCAACCAGAACCAACTGCCAAACTGAGCTCTGTCTGTGCTTCCATCTGTGACAAGTACTATGTGAGCAATAGAGCAATGAACAGGTTTTTTCTATACAGCTTTGTTTGTTCACTTTTCTATATAATCAGTGCAAGATTCACAGGCTTTTGCGGCCAGAGAGAGGGGGCTTGGTGAGTATAGGGAGCCCCCCAGTAAGCTCCAAAATAAAAAATAGCCCCCCTACAATAAAGAGTCTCTTTCTCTGTATATCCCATTGCATGCATCTTGCTTCTGACGCATTCGCAGGCCAGCCCTGCAGAGTGCCTGATGGGATGTGACAGGCAGGACACTGTCTGATGCATCGAATGGGACGTGTGAGTCTGGAAAATTAAATAAAGCAATACGGTGTGGTGGGGAGCAGCAAGGGACAGACAAGCAGATGGACAGACTCCGTCGCCAGTGACAAACCAAGCCTGACGTTGGCTTCCTGCCAGATTTGAAATTAGGGGTTTGAAAGAATTAGCCAGGCAGTTGCTCCTTTTGCGGCCTCTGTTCTGCAGCCTCCCATTAGTGTACGTGATTGTTCCGTCAGGCACTGACCTTTCCGAGGCTGCGATGTGACAGCGCAGAAAGGGCACTCGCCTAGGAAATCTTATGAGCTCAGGAGATTTCGGGTTATGATTCCTTCCTGCTATGTACCTCGGCGTCTTCAGGACGTTCGCGTTCGCCCTCCCCCATGGGCTTTTGGGAGGGAACTGTTTGTTCTTCCCACACCGTGTCATTGTGTTTTCATTACAAGAGTGAAAGGTGCAATAGTAACCCAGGTCAGAGATCCAGCAAGGCTGAATTCACGATGTCCCTAATCGCCAGGGACAGATCTGGGGCTTTGATTTGACCTTTGGAAGCAAGTTTTATAGGAAAGGAAATGCAGATTCTTTGTCACAGATGAGTAGATGTTCTAGCCTGCTGGAACGGGGAAGAGAGAGGAAAAGGGCCTTTGCTGATGGCAATTTTGATCACCCACTTGTCTGTTTCTTCTTCCTACACCCCTACGCTTTTTCCCAGGCTGCCCCCTGTGGATAAAGAAAACTCCATCAAAACTGGTAAAGCTGCCACGTTATCTTCTTATAAATCCCTAATTAAAACCTAGCTCAGCAAGGATGCTTATGAGTCACTCTTGCCTGGCATTGGCCAGGCAAGCATCAAGCTGTGATTTCATTTTTCCTGTCAGTTCGATTGTTAACTCACCCTCCCAGCCTACTCCCCCATCCTGTTCTGTCTGATCTAAATTAGCTGTTGCCACTCACGAAAAAGATCTTGGAGTCACCATGGGTAGTTCTCTGAAAACTTCTACTCAATGTACAGCATCAGCAAAAAGCCTAAGAGAATGTTAGGAATTGGTGGGAAAGGGATCAAGAATAAGACAGAAGATCTCATTGTGATGGCTTTGGTCACAGAGATCCCCGTGAGATTGTCACTTGCTATACTGGAAATACCCCTAAGCTCTCCTCCCTGCTCTTTGGAGCACCCTAGCACTCTGTCCTACTGAGACAGAGCCTCTGGTCTCCCTCCGCAATGGCACAGAGTTGGGGTCACAGCCCATAGCAGAGCAACACAAACACTGAGGTTCACTCAGCTCTGGGAAGGCTCAGTCAAAGGGATATGACACAGACCCCTAGATAAATCCATCTCACTCTGCATCTGCAGAAAGTGTAGACAGAAAGGGCTCATAAGTTGTTTGCCCCCTTTATCAATGAAAGAAAGATATGCACATCTGTTGTTCCCCCATAACAATTATTTGCAATGGGTTTAATAATAAACTGTGATTTTATTAAGTATAAAAAGTGGGATTTAAGTCATTGCAAATGATAGCAAACAGATCAAAGTAAGTTATTAAGCAATATAAAACAAAACGCATGAGCTAAGGTTAAGAACTAAAGCTAAGTCTATAGTACGCAGAAGATTGACACTCCAGAGGTTGATCTTCTGGAGTTCAGTTTAGCGGATCTAGTACAGACCCATAAATCGAACGCTGAGGGCAGCTTTGGCTGGGATTTAGTACTCCTACCTTTGTGTGGAAGGTGCAGAAATGCGATTTAAGATACAACAACTCCAGCTACATAATTAACGTAGCTGGAGTTGCTTATCTTAATTTGACCTTCCGCTGTAGTTCAGACCAGGCCTAGGAGTTGTTACAAATCATAATCTCTCTCCCCAAATCCTATTGCAGGTAAAGTCGTTCTCAAGCCAGAGTTGTCTTTTCTGACCTGGGTCCAACACTTCTCCACACCTGTTGTTATGGTCCTTTTGTTTCCAAATGTTTTCACGTATCCTCTGGGGAGGCAGTCTGTAATGCCAGCTGACTACCATCACTGTTGACTTCCCTTTCCTTAATTACAGTTGCCTTATGGCGGGAAGTCTTTGTCCAATTCTCCACACCTCTGTGAAAAAGTACAAAATTCAAGATGGAGACCAGCATCAGGTGACATGGATACATGTCTTTGTAGCAAGTCTGCAGGGGACCAGTTCTCCCCCACTCAGTTGTCGCTTGCTAATGGGCTATTAGCTCAGTTTTTGGCCTCTTCATTGTTATTCCTGGGGGGCTGGAAATAGGCTTTTCTCAACATGAATGCAGTGATCATAAATCTATAGTCAATATTTTTAATTTCATGATATTTCAGAAATGGTACAATATACACATTCAGAGGATTAAGGCTTTCCAATGACAAGTTACATGCCACATTTTGCATAAAGCATGTCCGAGTTAGGCATATTCATATTCCTAAACATATTTCCCTAAAAATATTAAATATACCCTTACAATCATCATACTGTACCACTATTCAAATCTATAGTGAACCCACACCTGGACTATAGGGGTGCATCTAGACTGGCAAGATTTTGCGCAAAAGCGGCCGCTTTTGTGCAAAATCTTGCCAGCTGTCTAAACTGGCCGCGAGAATTTGCACAAGAACACTGACGATCTAATGTAAGATTGTCAGTGTTCTTGCGCAAGAACTCTGACGCTCCCACTCGGGAAAAAGCCCTCTTGTACAAGTGTTCTTGCGGAAGATGGCCAGTGTAGACAGAGACAGGAATTTTTTGCGTAAGAAAGCCCCGATGGCGAAAATGGCCGCCGGAGCTTTCTTGCGCAAAACCGCGTCTCTACTAGGCACAGATGCTTTTGCAAATCTTTTGCGCAAAGGCACTTGCCAATATAGACGCTCTTGTGTGGAAATACTTTTAACGGAAAAACTTTTCCGTTAAAAGTATTTCCGCAAAATCATGCCAGTCTAGACGCAGCCTTAGCAGAATAGCAAAAGGTTCAGAGAAAGGTAACAAACAATAATCAAGGGTATGGAATAATTTCCACATAAGGAGAGACTAAAAAAGATGGGGTTGTTCACCTTAGGAAAAAGAAGACTCTGGCTTTACAGGCTGTTTTCAAATGTTTTCATGCATCCTCTAGGGAGGCAAAGTGATCTAGGAGTTATAGTGGCCCACAAGCTAAGTATGAGTCAACAGTGTGACACTGTGCTACTGTTGCAAGAAAAGCAAAAATGATTCTGGGAGGCATTAACAGGAGTGTTGTGAGCAAGACATGAGAAGTCATTCTTCCGCTCTACTCTGAGCTGATTACGCCTGAATTGAGTATTGTGTCCAGTTCTGGGCACCACATTTTAAGAAAGATGTGGAGAAACTGGAGAAAGTCCAGAGAAAAGAGCAACAAAATGATTAAAAGTCTAGAAAACATGAGCTATGAGGGAAGGCTGAAGGAACTGGGCTTGTTTAGTTTGGAAAAGAGAAGACTGAGAGGGGACATGACAGCAGTTTTCAGGTATCTAAAAGGGTGTCATGGGAATGAGGGGGAGGGGGAAATTGTTCTCCTTGGCCTCTGATGATAGGTCAAGAAGCAATGGGCTTAAACTGCAGCAAGGGAGGTTTAGGTTGGACATTGGGGGAAACTTCCTGCCTGTCAGGGTGGTTAAAGACTGGAATAAATTGCCTATGGAGGTTGTGGAATTTCCACCACTGGAGATATTTAAGAGCAGGTTGGATAGACGTCTATCAGGGATGATCTAGATGATGTTTGGTCCTGCCGTGAGGGTAGCGGACTAGACTTGGTGATCTCTCCAGATCCCTTCTAGTTCTAGTATTCTATGTTTCTGTGACTCAGGGGAGATATGATGTCATGAATTATGTGAAAAAAGTGAAAGACGTGTTTTTTACCCTTTCCCACAATACAAAAAATAGAGTTACCTGATGAAATTAATAGACAGCAGGTTTGATACAAACAAAAAGAAATACTTTTTCCACACAATGCACAACTAACCTGAGGAACTCTTTGCAATGGGGTGTTGTGATGGCCAAAATTATTTTAAAAAGTATAAATAAGTCCATCAGTGGCTATTAGCCAAGATGGCAAAGGAAGCATGCCATAGTCAGGGTGGCCCTAAACCTTTCATTCCCAGAAGCCAGGAGTGGAAAACAAGGGAGGATCCCTTCTTAATTGCCCTGTTCTGTACACTCCTCCAAAGCCCTGGTACAGGTAAATATCAGAGACAGGATGCTTGGCCAGATGGACCACTAGCCTGACTCAATATGGCAGTTAGTGCATGTTGCTTTTTTGTCTTGCGTGCAGGCACAATGGAGCCCTGATTTCTGGTTCCCTAAGCATTACTACCGCAATAAGGAATAATCATAGAACCTGCTTGGAAGAATCATTGGATGGGGCGTAGTTCCCCCATGATGTACATATTTCTCCCCCATGAATGTTGCTTGAAGCTACGTACCCATAGCAAAGGGAGAGCACAGATCCCTTCATATTTACAACATTGGTGCCTTGAAATTGCCTTGCCCTGAAAGGCAGATTTTATTGCATAACACTGAGTTCCTGGGGAGAGAGGGTGCAGCCTCTATATTCCCTTCCTTGCAGGATTAGGGGGCTCTCCCTCCAGGCCAGTGTTGCATGGAGAAGGAGTAGATTCAACACTCTGATCTTTATCTGCAACACTCTGATCTTTCTCTGGGGGCTGCCAGTCTACAGCTGTTTCTGGCTGCTCCTCGCTTGGTCATAAATATCATTTTACAATAATTGCCACTGACGCGAAAGCGAATGATGGTTTGATGTGCCTGTTGATTTTCTTCTCGGAGGAACTGTCATGCAGCTAGTCGCACTGCCTGGCAAACCAGGGCCAGGGCAGACAGAGTCCCTTCTGCACCGAGAAATCTCAGACATTAAGTGAGTAGCCCCCATTGTCCCCATACTCCTGACCAATACCTAATGATGCAGGTGGAGGCAAACATCCAGGCTTCCACATTGCTCAGATTGGATTCACCCTATTTTGGCACAAGAACAAAGGTGAGGTGGCTTTGGAGCACCATGCAGTACAGGGCCATCCTAAATTGCAGTGCTGTGGTTAGTCCCCCTGTGGGTCATTTCAGGGGTGCAGAACCACTGCCGTATAAAATCAGCCCGGTGACATCTGCTCCCACTTATGCGTTCTCTGGGGGTGGATGCACAGACGAACCTTGGAGCCTTCATGGTGCTCTGAGGTCACAAAGCACTGTTGAATCAGGGAGCGTGTCTTGAGTGCAATACTGTACATGACAGAGAGAGGGCGACAGTGAGATGACACTTGGTAGTCACGTTTTTGTGTGCGTCCCACCCAGTGTTTCTTGATACTAGACCCAAATTTCTTCTGACCCAGTCAAAAGCAGGAAATACCAGCGACCTCACATGAAATCCCTTAAAAAATATTTCATATTCAAAGGTACTGAAATTAGCTAGTCGTCAACAGTGGGACTATCCCTGTAATTGCCAACACCTCTCTTCCAGTTCTCCGGAGCTGGATTATGATCTAGGTGGCAAAATCTAACTGAAATGCCTCGTTAATATTCTGTTATTGAGCACTGACCATTCCTAGCAGGAGAGGCTGGTAATTAAAGCGATGAGGCTGTGCCAAATTGCCAACGTTGAACATGTTGCTTTGGTCAGAG
The DNA here is from genome assembly GCF_052426305.1 of Pelodiscus sinensis. Taxonomy (NCBI): domain Eukaryota; kingdom Metazoa; phylum Chordata; order Testudines; family Trionychidae; genus Pelodiscus; species Pelodiscus sinensis. The sequence goes on along the minus strand of NC_143068.1, from coordinate 565,973 downwards.
AAGTAACTTTAAAAAGGACCCCATAGAACAGAACTGCTGCCTGTGTTACTTCAGAGTCACATCTGCTTGCTGTGCGGAGAGAAGCAAATGTTTGTGGATGCTAATAATCCATCACACAATCTGAGAGAGAGCAGAACTCAGGCACCAGCGACAGAGTGCTCAGCTATTTCTCACCTGACAATGGGGTAGGAGGCAGAAAACCCGCACCAGGATTTTCAGTGGCAGGCGTGGTCAGTGCCTGTTAGAGAATTTAGGAAGGGTCTTCTTGCAGGTAAGCCACTGAATAGGAGATCTATGTTCAACTTCCTGCATCGGCCTCAGCGTCCTTGAGCAAGGCTTGTAGAATCCAACGCAGCAAAGCACGTAAAGCAAAGCCCGTGTTTTACTGACCTGGGCTCTTCAGCTCACGGTGCCTCAGTTTCTGTAAATGGGGGGAAGGTAAGGGTAACCCACCCTTTGCCTTGTCTGTTTAGACTGTGAGGTCAAGGCACTATGTGTAATGCAAAATAGTCACTGAGCCTGTCGTTTATAACCTGATTTCAGCTGACGCCAGCGAAGTGGCTAGGGAAGAAGGAGGTTGGGAAGCTCATTTAGCTTCCTCTGCCTTATCTTGAATACTCTGTGCCCAACGTGCTCTGTTAAGTGCGTGATTCAGAGCCTGCGGAAGTTGATAGACGTCTTTCCATTGACTCATATGGACTTTAGATCAAACCTGCCGGGAATGTTTCCGAACTGCATTTTGCTGCCATTGGTAGTGTGTATCCATGCAGGGGCTACTCTCCATTTCAAGTATCAGAGGGGTAGCCATGTTAGTCTGATCTGCAAAAGCGGTGAGGAGTCCTGTGGCACCTTATAGACTAACAAAGTGTTGGAGCATAAGCTTTTGTGGGCAAAGACCCACTTCGTCAGATGCATGTAGTGGAAATTTCCAGAGGCAGGTATAAATATGCCGGCCAGAATCAGGCTGGAGATGACGAGGTGGATCCAATCAGGGAGGATGAGGCCCACTTCTAGTAGCTAATTGGTATTCACACCTCTAGATCATCTACTAGAAGTGGGCCTCATCCTCCCTGATTGGTTCCACCTTGTCATCTCTAGCCTGTTTCTGTCCTGCATATTTATACCTGCCTTTGGAAATTTCCACTACATGCATCGGACGAAGTGGGTCTTTGCCCACGAAAGCTTATGCTCCAACACTTCGGTTAGTCTATCAGGTGCCACAGGACTCCTGGCCACTTCTCCATTTCAAGAAATTCCACTCCATGTCTGTTGGTTGGTCTGGGGACAGTTTTACTGCTCAATCACCGAGTTGGAGTTGGCTCTGAATTCCTTTAGTATTTCTCCTCCTCTCCCCTATTTCCTAGCCTCTGTTTCTCACCCTCCATGGTGAACACTGAGACCGATGATGAATTTAAGAGGAATGCTCTCAAGGTGGAGAGGCTCCACATTTTGTCCAGTCTTAGGTGTTTCTAGAGCACAGTCTGTGATTTCAAAGTCCTCGCAATTCTCTGTGCCGGAAAGCATTTCCCCATAACAAACGAGTCACTGCTCTTTTTCCACACGTCACATCCTTACTGCTCATAATGAGCGATCCTACAATAACAAAGCAGCAGAGGAAGCACTGGGAACACCACCGACTCTATAGTAACACACCATCAGACACTCCTCAGGGCTAAGGTGCAGCTCTGGATTAATAAATCCACAAATGTGGTGCAATGCTCAGGAGAACCTCCACGATCACACAACAGTGTCTGTGCCCACGAGCAATCCTACAAAAATACACCGGTGGTCAACAGCCGGTAAGGAAGGGATGCTCTAGCACAGAAGCCAAGCCTGCAGAGAGGTAGCATAAAGGGAGGGCTTTTTAAAAATTCTAAGCGTTGTTTGGAGACTGTGCTTTCCCCTTGGACCGGCTGTGCTGGCGCTGTCACTCCAAAGATGGGATGTGGATCTGATTTTAAAACAAAAAATCTTTCAGTGCAGATCTCTGGCACTGAGAATATTTCTTGTCCCTGAACTGGGTGGGCCTTTAGGGAAATTGTGTTTAGCCTCCACCTGTGACTAATTAGCCTTTGCCCTGGGGATGGGTCTGAAGCCGCAGATCAGGTGAAAGCCTGCAGATCCACGAGGGCCAGATTCACAATGGTGGATCTATGGGCTTATGTAGGTGCCTACGTCCCACATTTGGGGGGTCACTGACACCCTTAGCTCACTGTTCGGCTGGTCGCTAGCCCTGGAGGTGCCTGTGTGTCTCTGGCCGGGGTGTGCAAAGGCGCCCAAGGTCCCGACGCTGCCTCCCAGCTAATGAGCCTCTCCGAGCCATGATATGCCTAAGCACCCGTGAGAGGCTCAATGAGGCATCCCGCCAGTGACTGGCTTGAGCAGGGGATGCTGGAGCTGCCAGGCTCCCGCTTGATAGCCCACCTAGGGGCTGGGGCAGCCCAGGGAGCCTTTGTCAGTTTCATCTAGAAAAACCGGAAGCGGAATGTCCTTTCCCTTGGTCATAGCGAACACTTCGGACTGATACAAAACGATTTTTCTTTTAATTCCAGTGTCCAAGTTCAGACTCACCTTAGCTTCTACCTCCCCTGTCAATCAATGACCTTGCCCACTTGGACATACCCCCTGACTCTTTCAATGGCCTCTTGTTTCTGACATGCTTGAAAACAGGGTCAGACCCATGTGCACGGTCACAGCCTTTTCATCCTGGGCCTTGGCTCCCCTGACTGTTCCCAGCCCCCTCTGTTCACAGCACTCTCGAATCTTTCCTCTAGGCAACGGTGTTTTATGCTTCAGATCCTGCCTCCCTTCCCTTTAATTAATTTTTCGCACTCTCGCTCGTCCCTGTTGCGCTGTTTTATTTAATTTATTGCTCAGCGACCATCATAACCTCTGGGCAGGCCTCTCATTTATGGTTCACACTGCCCATTTCCCTCTGTGTCCTTTTCCTTTATTGATTTTTTCCCATTTGATTTCACCCAGCATTTCCAGTTTTATTTCCCCTAAATTGCTCTGCTGAATTTATTTCTTCTCATTTGGGGTTTGGCTCTCATATTCATTACTGATGCGGCTGCAAGGAGATGGCTCTTTTGGGAGGAGGGGTCTATATTCCTTTTAAAATCTGGTCCAAGTCATGAGTGGCTTCTGTCTAAGTTCCCAAATTAAGGAAGGAAATGGTCCCATTCCAGTCAGACCTTCTGAAACCCTGTCACAGGAGTCAGGCCCCTTCCTCTGCTGAGATGCCATAAAAGCAGGTTCCGGTACCCTGCCTAGACGCAGACTAATTCCTCATGACTTGTGCTACCTAGTGGAGCTTGATGGCTCCAGGGTGAACACGAGAGAGGCTGAAAGCTCCTTTGGGCTGGACGGGTTTGATGTATTGGGGCTAATCGGTGACAGAAACTATGCTGGCAGGGTCCCCAGGGGGACATGAATTTGTGTCCCTGTTGGTTCTTTGCCCCTCCTCAGTGCTAAGCAGTAAGCGAGCACAACCAGCTGAACCTCCCTTGTGGAGGAGGCTGGGGACTCCTTGGCCACCCCCAGCCTATCCAGGAGGTTTGGGAGCTGCTTGGTGGCTTGCATCTAAATGTCTGGGCATATTGGCTGAGGGACACCAGGACAAAATTCTCCATTCTGACCAGCTGTTCTCCCTCAAGAAGGGTACGTCTAGACTACATGGCTCCGTCGACGGAGCCATGTAGATTTGTTGTTTTGGCAAAGGCAAATGAAGCCGCGATTTAAACGATCGCGGCTTCATTTACATTTACATGGCTGCTGCGCTGAGCGGACAAACAGCTGATCAGCCGTTTGTCTGCTCAGCGCGCTAGTCTGGACGTTCCCCCTGTCGACATCAAAGCCCTTTGTCGGCAGCCCCGGTAAACCTCATCCCACGAGGAATAACGGGGCTGCCAACAAAGGGCTTTGATGTCGGCAGGGGAGCGTCCAGACTAGCGCGTGAGCCGACAAACAACTGATCAGCTGTTTGTCGGCTCAGCGCGGCAGCCATGTAAATGTAAATGAATCCGTGATCATTTAAATCGCGGCTTCATTTGCCTTTGCCTATGTGTCTAGTCTACATGGCTCTGCCGACAGAGGCATGTAGTCTAGACAGAGCCGAATAGTCTCCATGGATCACTAAGTCATTGGTCTCTGCTATGGACGCCAGCAGGGATGGAGTGCGGGGGGGGGGGTCAATTAGTGGCGACACTGTGATATAGACACCACTGAGAACTATACTGACACCACACACGCCACCACGTCACCCTGAAACGGCAACAGCCCTCAGAGCCTGCTAGGTTTAGCATCCGGAAGCGGTGGACAGGGCTGGCCTCCCCATGAGGCCAACTGAGGGAGGGGGGCGCCACGGACCCAGAGTGTAGAGAATTGTGTCTGCTGCTGGTGCATGTGTAGGTGGCAGAGCAGTGCCGTGAGCGGAGGAGAACAGGGAGGAGGCAGAATTGAGACCTTTCAAAGTTTTGGCCCAAGCGAGGGGGCAGGGGGGCGTCATTTGAGCTCCCCGCCTCAGGTGACAAAATGTTGTGGGCCGGCCCTGGTGGTGGAAGTCACAGCTCCCTCTTAGGAGAGTCTGTAGAAGGCAAATATTGTAGAGACATGTGGGATTTTCTGGTTCCTTCCCATTCTGTTCCCCCATCTCATAATGAGTTGAGCTACCCAAGTGGTGGGTGTCGTACAAACCCCAATGCGAACCACGCTCTCCCCACGGCATTTGGGTAATTCCTCAGATGGTAAAACAGGACTTGTGTAGAGCTCTGAGTCTGAACAGCTGCTGGGGATCTCCCCCCTTGAGTCAGGAAGTTATTTCCTTCCATGCCAAGTTTTGGCTAGGCATCAGAAGAGTTCTATGTGATGTCTGGAGGATGAGCCTATATCTACAGATACCTCCATAAGCTTTGTTTTAATGAAAGCACAGCTCTAAACCTGCAGGCAGCTCATAGCCTAGATAGAGCAGCTTACATTTCATTCCTATCAAGAGACCTTTTTCCTGTGCTCCTGCCAAACCAAATGAAGACAAAGTCAGAAAAACTGGCAATCCAAGGAACAATTTCACCTGGGTTATGCTAGATTCCATAGTCAGAAGAGACTAGCTGACGACAGATTTGTGAGGCATGTAAAGCGCATTGGATGATGTCTCTTTTTAGACCTTTAAAAACAGTCAAAGGAAAATCCTGTGATATTTATAAGGAATGCACTTTTAGGTAAAATTACAAGCTGCAGAACAGAGCTTTGTGCTTTTCGGTTATAGTTAGACTGAAAGCTTTTCTTTGTATTTACCTAGTTTGTTTTGAGACAGTAACACATCCAGCAGAGATCGTCCAAGGGTTTGGATAATTTATCATTCATTGTGAATTGAGGTTTGAAAGTTCGTTTGTGACATGGCCCGGCCCTCTCTGCATCGGGATTGGTATAACGCATCTCTCTCTCCTGGCAAATGGCTCTTTGCATCTCATTTCTATACAGGCTCTGTGGGAAAGGGAGACTCTAAAAAAACAAGACCTGCATTTGTGAGGGGAAGGGCAGGAGAAAGCAGAATTTGATCTTTTTCCTTAGCATGTTGCAACCAAAATAAACTATTAAGGGATTCTGTGAGCCAAATCTGCCGGGAAGTATTGTAATTTAGAAAGCGCTAAGGTGCTCCTTTCTGGCACACAAAAGCCATAGCATTGAAAAAGCCACCTCAGATTGATTTGTATTTGGAGAACGGGGTCAATCGTGTTGCAGGGACTTTCCACTGATGACGACTCACACCCAGGTTGTTCTGTGGCTTTTCTTCTCCCTTGTCCACCAACTGATGATGTATGAGGAGAGGCATGTGCCCTAGAATCAAGAAACCTTGGGGCGGAGCTGCCAGCACCCGCTGCCCACGAGTGGGCTGTACAGCCTGCCTGTCCTGTGGGACTCACGTCTGGCGTTGCAAGCCAGGAAGTTCTCAGGGTGACCGTTTCAGGCCCTGCAAGTGTGCGTAATGACACCGCCTTGGAGGGGAACGGCAGCGGAGCTGGGGCCAGAGGCAGCCTGCCCGGCCGCTCCCTAAGCTCATGCAAATGCAACCTGGTTTCAAGGTAGGTGAGGCTGGGCTGGGTTTCAGGTGCCCAGCTGTCGCCAGTTCTCTCATCTGGCACCTAATCCCAAATATACCCCTGCCCTACTGTCCCGTGGGCTTCCCCATTGCAAACCGGCGTCACAGGGGACCTGCCTCTGTAAAGTGCTGGGAGATCGATGCGTGAGCGGGGGAAGGGGCACTTTCCTGGCTTCTACGCAACCCCGGTGAAATGGGCTCCTGAAAGGATCCGAGTCCCTGCTCCCACTTCCTTTACCCAGAGGCCTCCCTGATCTCGAGGGCTCCCTTCCTCCCCGCAGTGTGGCAGAGCCCTTGTCACCCCAACAAGGCCGGGTCTTCCTGGGGAGCTTGACCCAGCCTAGTTGTGCTCACTTAGGACAGGGGTTAGGGTGCCCCCACCCGGGGGGGCTCTCTCTGCCCTGGAGGCGTCCCCGACCCGCTGGGTATTGCAGGCAGCGCACAGCAAATCCACCTTCTCAAACAGCAGCCAATTGTGAAGGAACGAGGAGGAAATGGGAGAGGTTACGGGAAAAGACATCCCCCCGCTTCGCGGCACCGGGACCCCACATGCAGGATCTCTGGGCAGTTCGCAGGCTGCTCCTCTTAGGGTCCAGGCCTCTGCTCTGGCCCTGGCTGTGCTGCAGGGATGCTGCAGGTCAGACACTTTCTCTGGCAGTGGCCATGCGCCTGCAGGTTCTGGGGGGCAGGACCCTTCTCCCCCCCCCAAGTTGGGGAGTCGAGCCCCCTCCAAATCTGACCTGCAAGGCCTCGTGACTGGTGGTGTCCATCTGCGCTGGATCTCTGCTCTTCCAGTCGTTCTGCTCCCCAGCTGCTCACTGCTGCAGCCCCGGCCCCCTGACTCCCTCAGTAGCCTGCCCCCCCTTACAACAAGGGCGGTGTACGTAAGTGATGAATGAACCTGGGGTTTAGCTTGGGCCCCCCACATGCAAGGGAACGCCCTAGCCACCTGGAGACAGAGTCCTTCTTAGGCCTCGTCTGCACTGAAAAGTTCGACTGACGTAGCTACATCCGTCGGGGTCTGACAAATCCACACCACTGCTGTAGCTAAGCTCCCCCCCCCCCCCCGGTGCAGACAGACCTATGCCGATGGAAGAATGCTCCCAGCGCCTAGCTACCAGCCTTCGGGGATCTCCACCCTGACTGTAAACCCTCCTCCTCCGCCCCCCCCCTTGGAGTGTCGGGTGCATCTACGCTACACGGCTATGCCAGCAGAACTGTGTCACTACAGGCTCTGTGGTGTAGACAGACTCTTCCCTCCTGCTGGAGGCCCCCCATGGTCTGTTTCATTCAGAGCAGCTGGAACAGGAGAGGTGGAGAGAGACTACCCGTGAGAGATTCCCTAACTCAGCGGGTTGGTGCAACGGCACCCCCGTTTGGCCGAGTGCGGGTTCCCGCACCGCCTCAGTCTCACAAAGCCGTGCGGCTACTCAGCCCTCCGGTTGAGTCACACTCCTGTGTCATACTCAAACCCCTCCCCAGACCCACCCCGGCTCCCTCTGCAGAGCGTTCCTCTGAGGCCAGTCTCTCGGCCTGTTTCCCCTCCCTTTCTTTCTCCACTCAGTAGGCGAGTGCTGCCTCTTCCTTGTCTCCTCCTGGAGTCAGTGTCCTGAACAGCTCCCCATGCTGAGCTGACCCTGGTTTTGCCAGCCAGCCCTCTTAATCTTCTCCCTTCAGGGCTGGGCTGCAGCTCCTTTTGTAGTCCTCCCTGGCCCCTGATTGGCCAGATACTCCAGACTCTCTATAGCGTCCTGGAGGACTTCTCTATGGCTCTTTTGGCCTTGGGCCTAGCTCCATTACAGTTGGGTTCAAATCCCTTCTCCAGACATGTTCTAACAACTGGGACAGAAGTCCCAGGAAAGCCACCCCTTCTTTCTGTGGAAGTTGTTTTGATTTAGCCCTTGTTAAAAATCCCTGAAACAAAAGGTTTATAGTTGAACCTTATGTTTCCTTTGACCCAAAATGGAGGTTTTCGATTTGCTGGCACTTTTTGCAGTGGTTGGGTTTGCTTTGACCCTGATGTGTTTTTGATCGGCACTGCCGGTGAACTGACAAGTCGGTTATTTACCCAGCTCTCGTCAGGAGTGTATTTAAACACATGGGCTACGTCTACACTGGCCCCTTTTCCGGAAGGGGCATGTAAATTTCACCAGTCGTAGTAGGGAAATGCGCGGGGGATTTAAATATCCCCCGCGGCATTTAAATAAAAATGTCCGCCGCTTTTTTCCGGCTTTTAAAAAAGCCGGAAAAGAGCGTCTACACTGGCCCCGATCCTCTGGAAAAAGCGCCCTTTTCCGGAGGCTCTTATTCCTACTTCGAAGGCCTACTTATGGCCTACTTCGAAGTAGGAATAAGAGCCTCCGGAAAAGGGCGCTTTTTCCGGAGGATCGGGGCCAGTGTAGACGCTCTTTTCCGGCTTTTTTAAAAGCCGGAAAAAAGCGGCGGACATTTTTATTTAAATGCCGCGGGGGATATTTAAATCCCCCGCGCATTTCCCTACTACGACTGGTGAAATTTACATGCCCCTTCCGGAAAAGGGGCCAGTGTAGACGTAGCCACAGTGTTGATCTGGATGGCTGAGCCTCATAAAGTCTCTTTGAACTAGGCACGATCACCGCGGTCAACCTGATCCAGGCCCCCTGAAGTCCCTGGAAGCCTTTCCACTGAGGTGAGAGGAGTAGTGATCAGGCCTTGTATGCCGCCTGCCCAACAGGGTGGCTGGGTGCAAGTTTTAACTCTGTTTTACCAACGTTGTCGATTTTAACAATTGCCTTTCTCTCCAGTCCTTTTAATCCTTATAAAAACTTCCTTTCTCTGCAGAGACACCTTCCTGGAAAGTAATCCAGGGTATGTCTACACTACCCTGCTAGTTCGAACATACCCCCACAGATCAGTGACTCCATTTACTGTACCATAGGTGGCCTGAAAATCCTTCCCGTTCCTTCTCGGGATTTAATTCAATTGCTCTGGAAAGCAAAGACACACACTATGGGGCTTAGCGATCAGATTCTCACTCTCCTGTTTACCCTTTACCTGTCCTTTCCCTCCTGCAGTTCAGCCTGCGAACCGCTTCTGGGAGAGCCAGTGGGGGAGCAGGAGAGTCGGGTATATTTCTCGTTTGCAAAATACCACACGAGAAAACCAACCCAAAATGACCTCAACTGAGAAACTCACCCTGCCGGGGCTGAGTTTGTCTTTCTGCTCCAGGCTCTGCAATCTGGCACCCAGGAGGGCAGCATCGCTCTGACCCAGCATAGCCCCTGACCAAGGAAAATAGGGGCGGGGTCCCTGGGACTAATGGGAGACTGGGGATAAATATGGGAGAGGGAATGTTTAAGGGGGGGTCAGACGGGAGTTTCTTGGATGAAGTTTAATGCGATGAGTGGAGAGAGGTGGAGACAGAAGCAGTAGGATTTAGGGCAGGGGTGAGGAACCTTTTTTGGGTGGGGGCTGCTGACCCACAGAAAAATCAGTTGGGGGCCGCACACAAGTGGGAAGCGAGAGGAGGGGGCTGGAGTGCCAGCGCGGGCTCCCCAATGCTCCCCACATCCAGCCCTTGGGCCTTAGTTTCCGCACCCCTGGCTCCGGGAGGTCCATGATGCCTCATGGGGTTTGTTTGCTGCATGGGGATGGTGGGAGGGTATCTGGGGACCGCAGTACTGGGGATGTTTCAAGGGGAGAATCCTAAGGCAGCTGAGGTCTCGTGGGGTGACACTGCAGGGCTCATGGGGCCGATGCGGTTCTGGAGTGCCAGTTTCACAGCGAACGCTGTCAGGCCCGACTCCCTTTGCCTGTCCAGTGAGCTTTGGCGCGGGGGAGCTTTGACTTTGAATCCTGGTGGGAGCTAAGGGCTACCGTGAGGTGCTGAGCATGGACACACACTGTCCATTGCACACTGGTATTAGTGCTGTATGGTCATTGGGGGTGTTTTATTACCAGAACTAGAAATCAGGCACCGTTTCCAAATACATAAAAGAGCACGAGACTCATGAAATGTTAAATGCAAAATTATCATAAATATGAATAATTGCCAGGGCCCCCAGCTGTTCCCTTGCAGGGACTCACAGGTTGGACAGAGCCCTTCCCTGAGGGGGCTCTCGACTGGCTTGGAAAGAGAACCCCGAATCCAAGGGCCCGTCAGTCGGGCTCTCGTACATGCGCAAGGAGGCCCTTGTGAGGTTATTTGTGGGGCAGAACCCAGTGCTTGTGAAGCTAAAGGCCTCAGCTGCTTGAGTGAAAGGACCCGCTGCTATCGCCCGGGGCAGGGGCCAGCTCATGACTCCCCGGAGGCGGTGTGACTCCGGGGGGGGAGAGCGCACCGTCGTATCAGTTAGTCTGGATGACCCCCCCTCGTTGGTTGAGGAAGCTTGTTTTAAGCATCATGGGTCCATCACCTTGTGGCTCTGTCACTGCGGGTCCTGGTTCTGCCCGTCTCGCTGTTACACCCGCCTCTGAACCGGTGGCTTTCTGCCATCTGGTGCCTGGCCTGTTTGTACTGGGGACCTTCCCGCTAGGAGCTGACCCTGGGCCATTCTCTCTTCTCTCCCCACCTGTGCTGAAAGGGAGCCACGAGGGGCGTGTCTGTCGCCCTGCCCCCTCGAGGAGCCGAAGGGCTGGACAGGACACTGCTTCCGAGGAAGAGCCCACAGCGTGGTGTCATGCTCCTGACAGAAAAGCCAGGAGCTGGGCTTTCCCCATGGAGCCCGGGGGTGGGCAGATAGCTCACCCGGCGTTGCGGGCGGGTAGGTGGAGCAGGCGGTGCACCCTGCTACAGCCATATGAGGGAGCCCGTCCCGCTAGCTGCCACATGGCACCCTTGCTGTCCCAGGGGCACCGAGTCTGATTCAAAGAGAGCAGTGCATGATGGGTCACGTGCTTTCTGCAGGATCCCCTTGCTATATGTCAGGAGCAGGCTGCAGTCCATCACAGCATAAGGGTGCCAGCTGCATCTGTCTGTCTTATCTCTCCTGGCTCTGCGATTTTATCCAACCTGTGATCGCTTATCGTCTCTCTGCCTTTTCTATTCCCCTTTATCCGATCTCTAGTGACTCTATTGTGTCCCTTTGACTCTAGTATTTCTAAGGGTGTGTCTACAAAGCACCCTAAACTCGAAAGAAGATACGCAATTTGCGCTATGCAAATTGTGTATTGTATTTCAAATCTATTTCAAAATAGCTTATTTTGAAATTTGGCGCATCTACACGGCACCAAATTTCAAAAGCACGCGCTATTTCAAGCCATCCCTTAGCTCTTGTGCAACAAGGTTTACTGGGATGGTGAAATAGCATGCCCGTTATTTCAAAGAAGCCATACAGTGTAGACGTACCTTAAGCCACCTACCACTGGGCTACTGTGTCCTTTGAGCGTAGGAGCTGGGGGCACACTGTGGACTTCCCTGACTGATTTTCCTCTTTACAATCCAATTCCCACCATTGAAATATTGATAGCAGCATCCCCTTGCTGCCGGAGAACCCTTTCTCCCCCAGCAATGGTGTCGTCAAATCAGAAGCCACGGCTGTCTTCAGCTCATTTGCACTTTCCCCTGAAGTCTCTGTATTCGTTTTTCTAACTCGTAAAGTGCCAAGATATTAGGCTTTAGAGAAACTCTGGTCTCTGTCTGTGTGATGCGAGGGCTGCAGGAAATCGTAATTCGGCAGGTGGCGGGCTGCCCATCCACCTAGTGCTGAACTGTATTCGCACTCTGAGATCAGAGCTCCCCCTCCCACGGAGCACTGTAGAACGCGGCGCGTGCTGCCTCGTGTCTGGGCATGTGCCTGCACGCCGGGGCCTTGGGCTCCACGGGTAGGTGTGGAACGAATCTGTCACATCAGCCAGGCCCCCTCGGAATCAGAATATTGGTGTGAAGAAAGAATAACAGTCCGGCTTGGGAAGTGCCCGCTTGTGAGATGGCCGTGGAGGAGTGAGGGGAGGACTCGAGAGAGGGAGCAATAGGGGGAGGGCAGCGTTCCATAGGAAAGGGTTTTGCAGGTCCAGGAGACAACCTTCCAATAGCCCCCCCCCCCTCCCCCGATGACATGGCCTGTGCTCCTTTAACTAGTTCAGTTCCTCTCCTTGTTCGGCGCCTCCCTTTCCTTGAGATACACAGAGCCAAGTTAAGGGCTCGCCTGGCTGAGATCCGCTCTGCTCAGGATGCCAGAGGCCATCAGGCAGATCCTTAGGGCCCATCCTACCCCTGATGCGTGTTAGAACAGCAGAGAGTCTGCTCCAGCTTTCACCGCCGGCAGAGGAGTTTTTAAAGGCTCCAATGGAGGAGACCCCGCGGGGACTCCGCTGTTCCCTGGACGTGCCCCCTAAGCTGGAGTGCCAAGGTGCTGCACAGGATCCACCTCCTCCAGCTTTTACCCAAGCGACGAGTCCCATGAGGAATTCTCCTCCGGCCGCCTACAGCCAGATTCCAGAGCTCTCTGCTCTGCTCAGTGGCAAAGGGGCCAGAAGGCCGTAAGACAGAGCTCGCCTAGGAATGGGCGGCATGGAGGGGCTGACCCCCCAGGGTCTCAACTAGCAGTCTCACTGGGTTGCAAGAGAGAGAGCTCCAGGGCCAATCTTGGGAAGGGTTCCCAGGTGCTGTCTGCTGCCTGGTACCGCGGAGCAGTGAGCCATCGCCTCCCTAGGCCCACTGCCTGTAGACCAGCTAGCAGGGCTGGCAGCAAATCTTCAATAGCACATGAGTTTTTCGACTCAGTGAATTCTTCTGCAGCGTCAGAAGAACAAAACATTGCAATTTGGCAATGCTGCTTCAGAGCCTGCTGTCCCCGTTCTCCTCTAGGTGCCACGCTCCCGAGCTGGACTACATCCCCCACAATGCACTACAGCCGCAGTCCCATGATGAACCACATCCTCTCTACAAGAGGGGAGACCATGGTGCCCCATGGGAGATGTAGTCCAATGAGGAAGCCTGGCTTGTGGAAGAGAATGGGAGCATGAGGATTTTGAACTCCAGCTCTTACGAGGCCAAGCAACAACACTTCCAGAGCAAAGAATTTCAATCTCAGAATCTTAGAACTGGAGGGGGGTCACGAGAGGGCATCAAACCCAGTCCCTTGCCCACAGGGCAGGACCAAGCACCATCTAAATCATCCCTAATGGATGTCTATCTAACCTGCTCTTAAGTATCTCCAGTGTTGGAGATTCCACAACCAATTTATTCCCGTGTTTAACCACCCTGACAGGAAGTTTTTTCTAATGTCCAACCTAAACCTCCCTTGCTGCAGTTTAATCCCATTGTTTCTTGTCCGGTCCTCAGAGGCCAAGGAGAACAACTTTCCCCTCTCCTCCCTATGACACTCTTTTAGGTATTTAAAAGCTTTTATCGTGTCCCCTCTCAGTTCTCTCTTTTCCTAACTAAACAAACCCGATTCCTTCAGTCTTCCCTTGTCGGCCATGTTTTCTAGACCTTTCCTCGTTTTTATTTCTAGAAAAATATTCCTGTTTACAGCCAGAATGTTTTGGGTTTTAAAATTCTGCCCAAAATCTGACTTTCCTGTGAAAAACAGAGACAACACTAATTTCTTATCTAAGTTTCTGGCAGAAAACCCATTTTTCAAGCAGCTCTAGTGAGTAGCACCATGCTGGGGCTATGTCCGTGTTTCTTCTCCCCATGTTGTGGTTCCTTGTCCCCACAATCTTGCACCCACGATGCAGCCATAGGGGTCCAAAGTTTTTGAAGTTGGGAGAACAAGGGAATCACTGTCCAGAAAGCATCATTGCAACAATGGCATGGAGTCATCCTGACTGTGACATTATCTTTTAGAGAACCACATGCAGGTGAACAAACATGCAGCTTGTTATGTAAAGTCACCTGATGATCCTCAAATAACCACCCCAGTCACCTTCTTTGATCGACTCCAAAATTACTGAGCCTAGCTGAAAATATTATGGAATATAAAAGCTAAGGATTCTCTATTGACATTTTGGAATTACAAATTACATTTGTTGTGAAAAACGAGAAACTGTCGGTTTAATTGGTTGTAGGTTGCAATTTGGGCGCACTTAGGTAGGAAAAATACAGCTCTCTGGGGGATTGTTAAAGATCGTTTTCCTTTGAGTCAGCAAAGTTCATAGCTGGGAGGGAAACAGATCTATATTCTATCAAAGCTCAAACTAACAAGCAGCTCGGTCTGGACGAACACTCTCCAGTAAGAGAAAATTACTGAACTGAACAAATTAGCACGGGGGCTGATATTGAATGAACGAATGAAACACTTGAGATTTGAACTGTGGAGGGGGGATGCAAAGAGAAGCTACTAGCTGAGATGAGTTTAGCTTCGTTCCTATTGTGTTACCCAGGGGGAGGGGACTGAGAAGAAATTGTAATCACTTGGCTTTAGATTGTGATTAGATCAGAGACGGCCAATATTTTTTGTTCCTAGCTCTTTTTAATGAAATATGCAGATTCAGATTGACTGAACGTCTTGCAAACTTGGTTTGATTTTGGCAAATTGCCTCAGGTAGACAGGAGAGAAAGAAAATATCTAGACCTGCCAAAGCAGTTCATTTTGACCTTTTCAGAACAGCCAGGGGGAATTAGGTGCCTTCCACCAACACAAAGGAACCATAACTAAAAAAAAACCAGGAAAAAGTAATATCCTCCTTGTCCCCAATAGCTGTGGGGTTAGGGGACTCACCTGTCCCATAAAAGAGCCAAGTCTGAACCCTTGTTTGGAAGCAGGGACTTAAACTCAGGTCTCCTACTTCAGTGCCCTAGTCTATTAGGTATTCTGGGATGCATTTCTTTTCTGTTGAAGCTGTTACACTTTGTATAAATAATTAAATAATGATTGTGCAAGGGAAAGGGAAAAAGACTCCATTCCATAACCTAGTGGTGAGAAAACTCTCCTGAAGAACTGAAGAACCCCAGATCCCAGTGAATTAGTATATAATAACCCCAGGTGTGTGTGCTAACCAAGGGCTATACAGTATCAGTAGGCTTGGAAGGATTAGATTTTTATTGGTAGCTGCTGTGTTCCCTCGACATCCCCAAACTGATGAAAAATACTTTCATCTATAACAACTGAAATTTACAGACAGGCAAAGTACAAAAAATGCTGCTTGAGACCTTATTAGAGTGTGATTCAGGGTGTTTACTTTTTCATTCTGGCGGTGATGGTGACAAGATGTGTTTTAATGGTTATAGAGCTTTAACGTTTTGAATCTCAGCATATCCTGTCATTAAATAATTATTGTCTGACTCTCCTGGCATCAGCTGACCACTCTACAATTTTCCCAACTGTGAAAAATTATAGGTAAAAATAAAATAACGCCTCAAAATAGATATCAACATATTATTTATAAATAATATTTTATAAAAAACCTGAATTCTTCCAAGCTCAAGTGTAAGGGTGTTGCTGTTGCTATCACCACCTCTTTGCTGCTTGTGAATGGTGCCTGTGAAGTGAGCTTTCTACTTCCAAATTTCATTTTCTTTTTATTAAACAAAAGGGGATAGAAAGGGGGATAAAAATGCCCAAAATTGAAACAAACCTTTAGTTTCAGATCAAACAAAATATGTTGTCTGACCTGAAACAATTTTTTCTAAGTTTTTGATTTTCTGGAAGTTCCAAAAGATTTTGATTTCAGGTTGATTCCAAATTACTGTTTGGAACGTCCAACAAGCTGAAAAGCAAGTTATTTGCACAGGTCTGGCTTAGTTCCCTAATGTAGACATGCCCTCAGTGAGCAATCTATTTCAAAATAACAAAATTCAACTTAATAGCTCCTGATTTTACAAAATCGAAATAGTGTATCCCCACTATAGGGATATTAGTCCGGGGCAGGCTCTGTTAATGTGGACGTGCTACCTCGACTTAGAGCCCCAGGAAGCACTGAGGAGTAATTAGTTCAAATGACTCTGGGGAGTAGTTTTTCATAATAGCGGCACTGGAGCAGCCACACTCCCGCTATTCCGAAATAACTATTTTGAAATTAGCGTTATTCCCCAAGGAAAGCAGGAGAACAGATTTCGAAATAAGCAACCACTTATAATGAAATAACGGTGCTGGTAGTGTAGATGCTCCACTTATAAATTCCACCTCAGGGTGGTTACATAGAAATAACGCCCTAGTATAGACCAGGGCTGAGAGAGAAAGCACTGCAGGACGGAGACTGTCTTTTTGTTAAATGTTTGGAGAGCACCTAGTGCAGTGAAGCCCTGGCCTCTAGGTGTTACAACTGAATAGTGCTAATACAAACTATGTTATACAGGCATGAGTCACTGCAGCCACTTCTGGGGTGAAGTGAACCAACGGCTTAATAGAACACACTGTTGGTGAATGAGGCTGCTGCACGGAATTGAGGCAACAGATGGAATTTTAGGTAGAACCAATCAAAATGTCACTAATGCACAGGAGTTAGCACCGCTGCTCTTAACCCAAAGCACCAGGGGATTCTTAAGGACGAGAAACGGACATCTCTGGGTGACACACGCAGGTAGAAAAGAAGCGGGGATCTGTGATTCTCACTGGTCGCCAAGGACAAAGTGCATGCTGCAGGAAAACGTTAATTTAGACCATCTGAAGAGGTTTGCAGGCCAGTCTCTGCCCCGGCTCCCTCTCCGCCTCCCAGGAGAATTTCAGCACCTGTACACTGGTGCCGAGACGCCGAGAGCTCTTTGGTGATGGAAGAAGTTGCTGGGGAGGTGGTAGAATCACCATCACAGGAGAGAGCAAAGATCGCCCAACCTAGGGCTCCTGGCTAGGGGAAAGGGTCAGTCATGCCGTGGGAAACCAGTTGCTCTCTCACTAGGGCTCCCTTCCCTCCCCCCCCCCCCCCCGACTCCAAAAGCCTGCCCGCTCTTGGATGCCTCTGATCAAGTGCCCTGTGTAGCTGCTGCTCCCCGTGGGGCGGGCCAGGAGGTATTCCACCTCCTGTGGCTGCTGGATGCTCCGCCTGCCCACTTGCTGCTGCAGGCCGGTCAGGAGGGCAGGTTCCAGCCCTTCCCACACTGGTGGCCCAGCCAGCCCCCCACCCAGCCCTGCCCCCGGGGGTGCTGCACGTCACCGGAGAGGTGCCGAGGTGGCAGTGCCTGCATGCCCAGCAGCAGAGAGCAGCCCTGTCTCACTTTGGCACGCTCCTCGCGCCTGTCTCCCCCCTGCGCACCTCACAGCACCAGGCAGAATCAGGCCCTCTGTGATTCCTCCTTAAGGAACCTGCCTGCCCTGTCTCCCTCTCTGCGCCTGGTCGGACAAATGCCCCCCTGCCACTTCCGGCTCACTCGCCCAGCACCCGCCTTCTTTCAAGGTCCCAGGCTCCCCCAGCTTGCGCTTGAAAAAATGTGATCCGTGCCTCTGATCCTGACACACTGGAGCCCCCTTTCCTTCTCACGCACATGGCCTGGGCTCGCATCTCGCAGGCTTACACATCCCCAAGCAGAAACAAAAGACAGTGCTTGGTCCTGCCATGAGGGCAGGGGACTGGACTCGATGACCTCTCGAGGTCCCTTCCAGTCCTAGTATTCTGTGATTCTATGACTATGCAGCACCTTAAAGACTAACAAGATGGTTTATTAAGTGAAACAAAATACAGGACTATGTAGCACTTTAAAGACTAACAAGATGGTTTATTAGATGATGAGCTTTCGTGGGCCAGACCCACTTCCGCAAGGCACTACATTTAGCCATTTATTAAGTGATGAGCTTTCGTGGGCCAGACCTGGCTGCATAGTCCTGCCTTTTGTTTCAGCAAGACCAGACTAACACGGCTGCATCTCTGTTACTATTCTACATCCCCGAGCACTTCAGGGTTCCTTCCTGTAGCTGTTGGTCAGGTTTGCGGCACCGGTTCTGTTTCTGGTATCGTCAATTCATGCGGCTTCTGCTTCGCCGTCCTAGATCTGAGGCCGTGCAAGAGGCAGGAAGCAATACAGCGTTTGAGGCCCTTTCGATTAATCCCCGCACAGCACGATGGCGCTGCATTGATTTTTAGCTGAGATCGGTGAAGTCTGAAGCTATTTCCTGCGTACACTCTCAAGGCGTAAGCAGTGCCGGCCTCTTGCACAGGTAACGGCGCTGCCAGTACCACACAGGAGGGAATCTGAAGAACTAGCACATCGGAAGGGAGGACTTAGAAAACTCCTGAAAGGCTCGTAAGTTGCACTTGTGAAAGATGCCCAAGTGGGATCACCCCTATAACGCTGTGTGCACAAGTTTGTTCGGGGCCCACAGAAGCAGGAAAACTGCGAAAGTGGGGAATTGTGCATGCAAATGAGTAAATGTCCATCCAAATGCCTGAGTGCGCACACAGCTGCACGTGCAGCTGCGTAACTCATGCCTGCAGGCTTCTGTTCATGCCGATGAATGTGTGACTAGCTGCTGCGGTTTCACGATTGTTTCCATTTCTTTTGTGAAGCCTGCAAGGGAAAACTCAGCTGGGCCGCAGTCAGGAACAGCCAACTTCTTTTCTTTCTTAACAAGTGTCAAATGATTTCAAACCATCAGGCAATCACATTGTTCCAGATCTGAAGGTTGAAATGTAACAGGAACAATACGCGGGGGGCTCCCAGGCTCTTCTCTGCAGCTGGATTAGCAGCTCTGCAGAGCTCATGCTGGCTGGAACATGCTGACTACCTGGAAAGGTTATAAAAGTCCAACGTGGTGAAAAGATCCGCACGAATACCTGCCTCTGCCGTATCCCAGAGCCACGCAGACGCGGTTAAGCAGTGCAGAAACATGTTGGGTTTTGTGGGCATATTAGGGATGACTCTGCTCCAGGATGGTATTGTACCAGGCAGACACATCTGTTCTGATAGGATTGCGGGTGGTAGCATTTCATCTCTAGTATTAACTTTTTGGGGCTTGTAGCAGGGCAGCTGCCCTGTACTGGCCCTTTAAGGGCCAAACCCCAGCCTGGAGCAGGCCCGGGGCGTTGGCCAATTAAGGCCCAGCTGGGAGCTATAAAGGGGAAGGGCTGCTTCAGCCAAGGCAGTGTGAGCCTGGCTGCTGAGGGAGCAGGACGCTCTCTGGAGCTAGGGCAGGGCTAGAGAGTCAGGCTGGGCCAGGACGCTTGGACAGCCACCCGGCCAGCCTGCTAGGCCTGCAGACAGGCCTGCCGGAGAGACACCAAACCCCCGGAAGGGGGCTCAGAGCGAGTGACTTGGGCACTGCCGGAGGGCAGTGTGGCGAAGAGAGCAACGCGACCGGAAGATTCCAGAGGGGAAACGCCACGTGAGCGGAGGCCGGTGCGGGCGGAATGGACTGATTCCGGGGACAGACGACGGACCCCCGCTACGGTGGTGAGTGACCCCCTCACAGGGCTCTTCCTTCTCGTCCCCGTTCATCTCTAGGAAGCACCATGTTTGCCAGAGCAGCCATTTCCCCTGTTTCGTGGTAGCCCCGCACCCTGAGTTGGCTTCACAAATTGTTTTGGCCTGCCATTGGACAGATACACCCAGCCTGTGACACTCTGTGCATGCACTAAAGCTCTCTCCTTCCTGGAGTCGCCCGCACGCCGCACGCGTCATGGCTAGTGCAAGAAGCAGTGGTCATTGGTACGCGCAGTGACACTGAACAGCACACTGGGGTGGTACAAGGAGGTGTGAACGAGACACGAGATCACAGGCAGATCAGGCGTTTGTTCGCAGGTGGCTTCTTTTAGAATCCAGCCCTTCTCTCCTGGCTTTGCGAGAGTCTGCACCCATCTGGAGTCTACACTTCCCTTTGGACACAAATGTTCTGTCTTGTCCTGGGCTCAGGCACCAGGGATTTCCCTCCCCCCGCCCCCGAATTTCCCCAACACCCCCCCCCAGTTTTGTGAACTAGTTACATGCCAATTTAGTGATTGTTTGGAAATTTGAATTGAAATCGAAACATTAATACACACTTTAAAAGCATATACAGTGTATGATATGTGTATCTGAAAAAGTATAATACATTTGAAAAGTATGAACATAGACTAGCTTCCTTATACAGCTGTTGTTTTTATGACAATGTCAGTGCATTCATTTTGGTGATGTTGCCAACCTAATCATTTCAAATGATGATTTGTAAGCAAAGTCAAACTGAGCTCTCCCTGACAGCTAGTGATGAGCTGGGGGCTGGGGGAAAAGGCTTCAGGACCAGGTTGTATTTACATTCACACCTAGTCTACTTAGTTATCCAGCAAACAGAGCTGTGTTGCCCAAGTTGTCTCACGGTCTCACTCCCTGACACACACACACACCCTGTAAATTCAAACACCCCCCCCCCCCCCCCGCATTCCAATTCCTGGAGAAGGCGCTGGCTCAGATCCTTTATGGGATGAATAAATAGCACCAGGTAACATGGCGAGTCACTCACCGGCATGGTGCCCCCTGCTGGTCACTCAGGAATTTGCTTAATTCAGCCCTGGAGCGCCCCCTTCTGGCCTGAGTCTTGCCCACTGTTCCCTGTTAATGGCTCTGCCACCTTGCGTTAGGAGCCACAGTCCTCCCAGAGTACAATGCCCTTCCCTTT
The DNA here is from genome assembly GCF_052426305.1 of Pelodiscus sinensis. Classification (NCBI taxonomy): domain Eukaryota; kingdom Metazoa; phylum Chordata; order Testudines; family Trionychidae; genus Pelodiscus; species Pelodiscus sinensis. Next base: position 545,432 of record NC_143068.1, on the reverse strand, counting down.
GGGTACTGCGCTCCACAGTGCTCCCACACTCAGGGAGCCCGCAACCTCGCATGCCCATCTTGCCTCAGTGACCCACTGCCCATTTTCAACTAGTTCCTTACCTCAGGGGCAAACTGTATCTGACATGGCCTCTCCTCATTGGCAAGAGGATGTGGACCTGCTGCCCTTGCCTGCCCTGGTTGTTTGCCTGCAGCCCTGATACCTCAGGCCTTGCTTCAGGCCCTGCAGCCTGGGAACTTGCCTGGCTAGAGCACCCTAGATCTGCTGGCCTTTCCCAAGCCCTGCTCTACATCAGTAAGCCTCTAGCTTCCCTGGCAGCCAGGTCCCTCCTGCCACACCACTGGAGCAAGAGTGAGAGAGTTTTCTTCTCAGGAGCCCCTATTTATACCGTCCCCAAGTGGGCCCGAATTGGCTGATACCTGGTGCAACGGCTTGCTTCACAGCCTCATGGTGTGGCCAGTGCAGAGCCACATGGTTCCTCATTAGAGGTGGCTCTGTGTCCAAGGGGAACCATCCTAGCCCCCCAAGTCAGACAGTTAGGTTGGAACTCGCAGGGGACGTTACTTTCTCCTGCGATTCACGGCTCTTCAGGCACCACCAGCTCCTCACATCACTCCACACAAATGAGCTTAGAAATTTGGGGTTGACTCATTTTGTATCTAGAGGAGTCATCCCTTTGGGTGTGTCTAGACTACGTGGCTCCATCGATGGAGCCATGTAAATTAGTTCATTCGGCATAGTCACTAAAATAAACATGGCCGCCGCGCTGTGCCAACGATCAGCTGATCTGGAACAGTGCGGCAGTCTAGACGCGGCGCAGTCGACAAAGGAAGCCTTTGTCGACCGCTCTGGTTAACCTCGTTTCACAAGGCAAAAAGATTATTTAAATCCCTGCTTCTTTGACTATGCTGAATAAACTAATTTACATGTCTCCATCGACAGAGCCATGTAGGCTAGACACACCCCTTGACGCAAGAGTGAGATGTATGAATGGGAACCAGGAATTTCCCCTTTCCTCTCATCATGTGCTCATGGGAATTATTAACATAACGCAATCTAGATAATACAAAGAAACCCAGTGAACTGTACAGGCCGAGTCCTCAGCAAGCGGAAATCAGCCTCACGCCTCCGAAGTCAACAGCCATTTCCTGAGCTAGTGTAATTTAGTGCAACCTCCTCGTTATCGATATGCCACAGGTCCGTCTGGTGACTCTCGGTGTCGCTCCATTGACGCAATGAACCGGCCCCTCGGCTGCTGTAAATCAATAATGCTCCCCTGAAGATGATCACACTGCACCAGTGGAGAAAAGCTGAGGGGATTTTCCTCCTAACACTTCAAAATGAGCAAAGTTACTAGACAAATCCTGAGGAAACACAAACCCGCAGCCTCCTCCGATATGTCAGCGTTGAAAGGGCTTGTGTCCCGCCTCGCAGCAAAGCTGGGATGGCTGGTGTTGGCAGGTTTCTTGTGAGTGTGGACTCCCGGCTTCGTCACTGATCACCTCATGGCTCTGGGCCCTGGTTTCAGGCCCCTCTAGGCACAAACGTGTACGTGTAACCCAGAGGTGCTGGGACCACTGGCAAGGGAGAGTGAGGTCAGGGCCAGCTGCTCTGAGGCGTGTGGCTTTAGCCCCTCAGCTCGCAGGTACATACGTGTACTTTGTACATGCAACATTGGATGCTTGTGTGTTGTGTGCCTAGACAGATGCACATCTCTGCGTGGGTGCATGGAAACCAGACATGTATGTGCCCTTTCAGTTGTGTGTGCCAGCCCAGCCCCCAGCCTACACCGTGAAAGGCATGAGAGCTTGAACACCAATGTCAAAGGGCATGGGGGAGTTGTTTCAGGATCCTGAAAATCAGACTCTCTGGGTCCCAATTTAATTCTCTGTAAAATGGTGTGACTAGTCTACCTATCACACTAGGGGTTGGTTGACTAACACCTCTACATTGCGATAAGATTTTGAGATGAAGTTACATAAAGTGCTGCCTATATCAATGCAGATAAATCAAGTTCTAGCTTAATGATAATGTTGGGAGAATTGACAATCTCTGATAAATGCTAGAGAAGGGGTGTGTGTGTGTGTGTGTGTGTGTGTGTGTGAGAGTGTGTGAGAGAGAGAGAGAAACGAACATGAACACACACCAGCAAAGAGTTTATTGCTGTTTGTGTAAAGCTCAGTGTGTGACAGGAATGAAGGGGTAGCAAATGTGCCTTACTCCAGAAACTCTGCTTAGTTTGACAAATGCAGTTTAAGGGACGACGTGGGGTTCCCATTTTGCCAGCAGCGACTCTTGGCTCTTGGCAGAGAAAGGTGTGAGTTGATCCAACAGCTGCAGGGTGAAGCTAGTCAAATTCAGACTGGAGATAAGGTGTAAATCAGGGGTTTCACTCCCTGCCCACGGGGCATCTATGGGCCTGGGAGACCCAGTGGCTGGGGGGCCGTGGCTGAATCTGCCCGCCAAGTCCCATCCCTTCCTGCCACCAGCCCGTGCTCTCCCCCCATGACACCCCATCCCCGAGGGACCTGGCCCCAGGGACGACCAGGGAGGCCCGGTGCAGGACGGCAGCAGCGTTCGCCTCCCCCCGCCCGCACTACCCACAGCATCAGAAGCTACAGTGAAGCAGAGGGCTCTCAGTGAGTGAATTCACTCTGCTTCCCTGTGGCCCAGGCTGCTGTGCAGAGTGTGGGGGCCCAACCAATTCTGCCACCCCGTGCCAGCCTCCTGGTATTCCCCGAGGCTGAGGTGAGGGGGCGGGGCAGTAGCAGGAAGGGGCAGGGATTGGGAGACAGCTTCGGGCAAGCCCCTCTGGGCTGCTGGGACTCCTGGGCTAGATTGCAAATATGGTCTGACTTGTAGATGGCCCATGGGCCAAGAATTTGAAATACCTGCTGCGACGTGAGGGTCATTAATCATTGGAACAACTGACCAATGCTCATGGTGGATTCTATCTCCCTGGCAGATTTTTAAATCAAGATTTAAATTGGTTTAGAACCAGGACAGTGTTTCCTTCTCTGTGCTGATTGTCACAATAGCTAAGAGAATTTTCCCATTCCAAAGCAGGTCACCTCTCCGAGTTTCACAACACATGAGTGGGTCCAACATCAAATCCATGATTTGGAGTAAGAATTTGAACCTGGGTTTCCCTTACAACAGGAGATCCCTAAACATTGGTCCATTTATAGGCTTGGAAGGATTCAATTGTTGTCAGTAAATGTCAGCAAACGTTGATTTCACCATCCACGCGGAAACTGGCACAAGAATATTTCCAGCTACAGATAGGCAAAGTAAGAAACTTTGGTCTACATTGGAGGGGAAGGTTGACCTAAGATATGCAACTCCAGCTACATTAATTACATAAGCCAGAGTTAACGTACCTCTCCTTGGCTTCCCTTATTCCTTGCAAGGAGCAAGAGTACTGGCTCGAACGGGGCACCCTCTGAGTTCACTTTAGTGTGTCTTTACTAGACCCACTAAATCAAACCCCGGAAAATTGACCATAGCAGCATTGATCTTCCTCATAATGTAGATGTGCCTTCAGAATCCAAATCTAGTGAATTAGACTTTTTTAGTTAGGTTTGTTACATGTGGGCTAATGAATGAATAGTAAAAACAAGTAGGACTTGTTGATGTAAGGATATTTACTGTGCATATTTTGACATATGAAGTTGACAGTTTCTGTTTCAATGGTTTACACAGCTTTAACTGTTTGAATTTCAACATCTACTACCATTAAATAATTGTCTCACTTCCTCTAATTTCATGGAACTGAGAAAATGTGAGTTGATAAACACCTAAAATATGCTTAAAATAATTGCTGAAATTATATTAAACCCCCATGAATTCTTCCAGCACACGTAATAGGAACGCGTACTGTGGGGAGGGAGCACACATTCATTTCCGAGGCAGAAATCAGCTTCCAAGCCGGTTGAGAACAGCGCAAGCTGCATAAAATATCACAGACAAATTGGCAAGCTGGGAATACGCCTGGTCCTGGGACCCCTCCCTTCCCACCTCCTCTCCCTCCGTTCTCAGATCAAACATTACACAAGCACAAGTGCAGGAGGGACACAAATCTCACCTTGTTCAATGTTTTTCTTGAAGATGCTGCCTTCCTTCAAGACATTTACCTTGTTTCCATAGTAACAGTATTCATCCCATAACCTCAAAGTGGGTCAGCAGCGTCTCCCAATGGTCAGGTTGTCACAGAATTCCTCCCCCCTTAATCGTTCTCCTCCAATAGCATCTGTTTGTCAATGTCCTCATTAGTAGCAACCTCCACTACGTCTCTCTGCCAGCACAGACACGAAGGGCTTTAGCGGCCTTTGCTGCATTGGGACACCAGACCCTGCCTCCCACCGTTCTGCCTTTGGAGGGGAAAGGCCAGGCCAGTCCTGCCATGGGCGCTAAGGATAGAAATCTAGGAGGAGCCTGGACTGCTGCTTTTCAGAGGGCCCCCTGGTACCAGCTCTGACCTGCCAGCCAACGGGGATGGGGAGCAGAGTCAGACTCCTGCCCACCCCACTAATCTACATGGTGTCTGATAGTGTTTCATGGGGATGAAACCAACTAGGTCCCATAGATGTTCCTCCCAAAAATGACAGGCAAGGCTGAAAGCGTTGCCTAGTAGCAGAGTTGCCTGACTCTCCCCATTGTAGGACCATTTTCAGTTGCTGGTTTCTTTTCCATGCTATAACTGTGTGCCAGATTTTCCACGTCCAGTGTCTGCCATGGGCTCAGCTATTGTGACCATTGCAGGGCAAACCGTTGAGCTGTTTCTGTGAATGGGGCGGAGGGAACGGGCATTGCTTTGCAATGGTAACAGGAACCTGATGGCCTTTCCTTCAGAGATGTAACAAGATGGGCCCTTCTCCCGCTCTTGGGTCCCTCGCGAGCAGTCTGGAATGCCTCTCGCTTGTCAACACTGCTGTGAGTTTCCTTATTTATGTTCCACCTCTATCACAATCCTATGCAATGTTTCCATAGACATTGTCCTTTGATCCTCAGCCCTTTCTCCAGAGAGAGAATCACAGAATCCTAGAATCCCAGGGCTGGAAGAGACCTCAGGAGTCATCGACTCCAGCCCCCTGCCAAAGGCAGGACCAATCTCAACTAAATCATCCCAGCCAGGGCTTTGTCAAGACGGGACTTAAAAACCTCTAGGGATGGAGATTCCACCCCCTCCCTAGGTAACCCGTTCCAGTGCTTCATCACCCTCCTAGTGAAATAGTTTTTCCTAATCTCCAACCTAGACCTCCCCCACTGTAACTTGAAACCATTGCTCCTCATTTTGTCATCTGCCCCCACTGAGAATAGCCTCTCTCCAGCCTCTTTGGAACCCCCCTTCAGGGAAAGCGACAAGGAGCACCTTAGGGTATGTCTACACTGCCACCCTAGTTTGAACTAGGGTGGCTAATGTAGGCATTCGAACTTGCAAACGAAGCCCAGGATTTAAATATCCCGGGCTTTATTTGCATGTTCCTGGGCACCGCCATTTTTAAATGCCCCGTAGTTCGAACTACCTGCCCGCGGCTACACGCGGCACGGACTAGGTCGTTCGAATTAAAGATCCTATTTCGAACTACCGTTTTTCCTCATTGCAGGTCGGGGTCTTGAGGCAATACTGCAGTAGAGACCTTAAACAAGACTAGCAGGAGACACCAACAAACTCCCCTGTAGCCCCCATGGCGTGATCTGAATAATAAGGGGAAGGGCCTAGCAATTTCCATTGAGAAATGGCTGGCGGTGGCCAACATTCCTCGCCCTTTGCACCTGCTTAAGCACAATGGAGATAACTAGGACAGTGTTTCTCAACCAGTGGTATCCTTGGTGTACATCCACACAACTTGAAATTTGGAAAAAACTGAATTTTTGTTTTAAGTTTTACAGCTTTGTATTATCTTTGTACTTTTTACACCCAAAAATTTCATCACCCACCCTGCTACGATTAAGTTGTTTAAACAAATGTGTTGCAATGGTAGAAAAAATTTGTGTGTGTGTGAAAACTGTAGGTACTGGGGGTACTTATAGGCTCTGTCTTGACTACATGGCTCCATCGATGGAGCCATGTAGATTAGACAGATAGGCAAAGGCAAATGAAGCCGCGATTTAAATGATCGCGGCTTCATTTACATTTACATGGCTGCCGCGCTGAGCCGACAAACAGCTAATCAGCTGTTTGTCCGCTCAGCGCGCTAGTCTGGATGCTCCCCTGCCAACATCAAAGCCCTTTGTCGGCAGCCCCATTATTCCTCGTGGGATGAGGTTTACCGGGGCTGCCGACAAAGGGCTTTGATGTCGGCAGGGAAGTGTCCAGACTAGCGCGCTGAGCGGACAAACAACTGATCAGCTGTTTGTCGGCTCAGCGTGGCAGCCATGTAAATATAAATGAAGCCGCCATCATTTAAATCGCGGCTTCATTTGCCTTTGCCAAAAAAACAAATCTACGTGGCTCCGTCGACGAAGCCATGTAGTTTAGACGTACCCATAATGTTTGAGTTTTTTAAAGGGGTACTTTATGAAAAAAAAGGTTGAGAAACACTGATTTAGGATTTCCTTGAAAGGGTGTGAGGTGCCCCTGTAATCCAGATCAGTAGCCCGGTAGTGGCCGCTCTCAGTCAAATGGGCCAGTGCACACTGCGAAGGACTTTTAATCCCTGGATGATGGGCACAATGGGCCTTAATCTCGCCGTGTAGTTAAAAATAAACCAACCATGCTGTGCAATGTCGGAAACTGCCTGCCTGCTCCTGTGATGCTCCCCCAGACCTGGACAATGCTGGAGCTAAGCGCATTTGGACGTATTGGCTTTTCCTCTTTTCTCTGCAGCTTGTGCTTTGGGCCGGTATCTGACTAGCTAGACCAGCCTCTGGTGTCCCGAACTCATTCTGCCCCACAGCAGCATCCGGACAATTGTCCCGCTCACATCCTTGAGAAATTGACCCACCACATTGGAGCCAGTGACCTGATGGGACCGTTAGATCTTCCAGTGCCTTCCTGTATAGCTCAGGCTGTCCACCTTCCCTTTTCCCCCGGACTGAGCCCAGTAATCTCCCACACGGATATCCCGTCTGTATCTGAAAGCTTCAAAAGACAGAGAATGTGACCCTTCCCTGAGCGGTGTGTTCCAGTGGTTAATCACCCTTGTTGTTAGCAATTTGTGCTTCCTTTCTCACTTGACTCTGTCAGGCTTCAATTTTCAGCCACTTGTTCTTGTTCTGCTTTTCTCTACAAGATTAAAGAGCCCTTTAGGTCTCGGTATTTTCTCCCTGTGAAGATGCTTCTACATTGTAATCAAGTTACCTCTCAATCTTCTCTTTTTTTTTATCCGCTAAACTGCTCTTCACGTCTCTTCGTAAGGCATTGTCTCCAACTCTCGGATCATTTGGGGGTCTTTTTTCTGCCCCATCTCAACATTTTTAACCAGCATTTTTAAAATGGAGACACGGGGACTGGGTACAGCAGACTCCTAGTGCACTAGCCCAGTGTTTCTCAACCAATGGTACGTGTGCCCTTAGGGGTACTCGAAAGAAGTCCGGGGGGGGGGGGTAAATCAACACAAGTGAAATTTGGAGGAAACTGGATTTTTGTGTTACATTTTACAGCGCTTTATTATTTTTGTGCTTTTTACACCCAAAACTTTCATCGCCCGCCCGGTTACAAAAAAGTCATTTAAATAAATGTGTTGCAATGAGAGAAAAAAAATTCTGTGTGTGAAAACTATAGATACGGGGGTACTTGTAATTTTTTTAAGGAGTACTTTATAAAAAAAGGTTGAAAAACACTTCACTAGACAGTGCTTTCGCTGCTGGCAAAAGATGGGTGAATAATTGTTCCAAGTGGTTTGCTCAAGCCATTCTTCTCTTTACCCATCGGCTCAGAGAAGGGAAAGGCCACTTCTTGATCTCCGTCATTTGGGTACCAGTGGAGAGAAACTCCCCTGGGATCTTGATTCACATGTGTCACTGAGACCAGAGGCTAATCCCACGAGGCTGTGACAGCCAGCCACTGTTAGTGTCAGTGTTCGTGTTACTGTCACACCCAAAGGCCCCAAAGGATCAGGGAAGAGACAGTCCCTGCCCTAAAACATTTGCAATCTGCATTAAGGGAGGGGATTTTCAGAAGTGCTCAGCACTGGCTGTTCCCATTAAAGTCCATAGTAAAACTCTACACCCCACCCTCAGCCCTCCCTGCACCCAACCTTCCAACCAGACTCCCCCAACTCAGTCTGCTCCTGCACCCAACCTCCCAGCCAGACACCCCTACCACTTGCTCCTGCACCCCCTGACCTTCCAGCCAGACTCACACCCGCCCCCCCAGCCTACTCTTGAACCCAACCTCCTGGCCAGACCCCTTCACCCTCAGCCCCATTTTGTCGTGATGGGTGGCTGGCTGGTGGTCTGCAGAAGGGTTTGCCTTGAGCAGGGTGGGCCACAGGCCAGAGTTTGAGAACCGCTAATTTATGCAAAGCAGCAGGGTAGGGCGATGTGGCGTTCTCTGGCCTGTGGGAGGCAGGTTGTCAGACGAGACTCTGACCCTCCCCTCTGGTTTCGCCACTGATGAAACAGAGGAGGCGCTACCAGCAGAGCAGCCCGGGGCAGGGGGAGTCCTTCAAGCCATAGAGGGGCTTTTTGCACAGGCGGCGCTCGTGTCCGACATGCCCCCTTTCTTTAGCAGGTCCCGCCACTCAGACGTGTCAGGCAGGTCTGGCACCGCCCCAAGCTGGGTAGACAGCCGCGGGGTGACAGTGAGTGTATCACACCAACCCCAGGTCGGGTCGCTGGTCTCTCATTTTGCCTTTTCCCCCTTTGCAGGCAGTGGCCCTTGTCATGATTAGGAGGGTTGGCCAGCAGCCTGGGGATTAAGGGGTTAACTACACCTAGCCAGGTGGAGTGACCAATAGGAATGTAGGTGGGACTTTTCAAACTGGGACAAAGGAATTTGGGTTTTTTTCCTTTCTCCTTTTGTCTCTCTGGGGGAGTTCTCTGCAGCTACAGAGAGGGACAAGCATGTCTCTCTCTCTCTCCAAGACACCATTCTTCATTTTCTGTAAGTAGGGTAAAGTTTAGGTAGTTTCGTTAGGTTTTATTGTTTTAAGGATTGGGTCTGGGATCTGAGATCTGGCACTGCTTAAAAGATGTTTTGGCTTTTCTTTGTAACTAAATTCTAGGCCCATGGAGTATATTTTGTTACCTTCCTCTCTAGTCATTATGTTTGCAACAGGAATATTGTTGTAATAATAAAAGTTCTTTCTTTTCTTTTTATTAACCTGGCAGTGGTTAATGGTGTGCCTTGATTTTTATTTTAGGAGGGGAGAGGGCTGAGAAAAAATGAAGGGAAAAAAGAGAAAGTGATCTGAATTTTCCTGAGCCCTGTAAAAGCTCTGGTTCCCGCCCAGTTTGTGTGCTGGCCGATGGGTGGGTCACTTCCTGTTGTATCTGCGCTAATTCAGTTGGAGTCTCCTAGCTTTTAACACAGGAAAGGGAGGATGAATCCAAGCGACTGTCTGTCACGTGTGATTGCAGCCCGGGGAGGCTGCAGCGAGCAAGCTTTGAGCTAGCGAGCACAGATTGCATTAGGGAAAAGGCTGCGGCAGCCTGGACTAGCTGGTTGAATATATATCTAAAGTCCCAGGTGGACTTGTACAGCTCAAGCTGTTACCTGTGCTGCCAAATTAGCTAGCTCATAGGTAGCTTGGGCATGTCTCTATAAAAGCATAAGAACGGCCAGACTGGGTCAGACCAAAGGTCCGTCTAGCACAGTGTCCTGTCTGCCAACAGTGGCCAATGCCAGATGCCCCAGAGGGAGGGAACACAACAGGGAATCTTCAAGCGATCCCTCTCCTGTCACCCATTCCCAGCCTCTGACAGAGGCTAGGGACACCATTCCTACCCATCCTGGCTTGTAGTCATTGATGGACCTAACCTCCATCAATTGATCTAATTCTTTCTTGAACCCTGCTCTTCACAACCTCCTCTGGCAAGGAGTTCCACAGGTTGACTGTGTGCTGTGTGAAGAAAAACTCCTTTGATTTGTTTTAAACCTGCTACCCATTAATGGCTACTCAAGCGGCAGTCACACCCTTCAAGGCAGTGTGGGCAGACCCTGTGTGAGCACAGATCTAGTACCATATACATGGAGCCAAATCCTTAGCTATTGTAAATCCATGTCGTTCTGTTGAAGTCGGGATTTGTGCCCTAATAATAAACCCATCCTAGTTTCAAAGCACTTCCAAGGCTGGTGCATCCTAGCTTCTTTTAAGCACGCCCAGAGAGGGGGTTTATTTGCATAATCCTTCCTAGATTTTGGAGCACTTAGGGATCTAGAGAAGTTTGCTCTGTGGTAAGAACGGCTCTTTGCATTGGAGAACTCTGCTCTCCAAGTGCAGGGAATTAGTCACTCGATTGCACGGCTCTGCCTACTCACAGTTTAGAGCCCAGCCACAGCAGCACTTAAAACGGAAAGTCCCGCCGCAGGAGGAGCACCGGGAAACAGCTCTCCCAGCGCTCTACGTAAACCACCCCCACGAGGGGAGTAGCAACCGGCACTGGCACTGGCTCCCAGCACTGTAGCCTGGCTCCCACTAGCACTTGTCTACGCTGTGACTTGCTGTGCTGAGGGGTGTTTTTTCACACCCCTGATGGAGAACGTTACAGTGCTGTACAGTCCCAGTGTAGACGTGGGCCACCTCTGAAGGCTTGGGCATTGGATGTTGACTAACACTTTGCGGACCTATGGGGATACGCTTAGCAGAGTTAATGCTCATCTTGCTAATGTTTCGGTTAAGGTCCCTCGCCGTATTATGAAAGTGGCATTGCCGGCTGCTGGAAACCTATTCGGTTTTCACAGCAGCGGTGAGAACCAGTCTTTAGGGCTTATTTTCACCCTTGGGATTTCTTGTATCTTGAAGCTTCTAAACTTGTTGGTTAATAATGACCCCCTCCTTACGTAGCATATAGCAATTAGTGAGCAGAAAAGTATTGCCCTGAAGCCTCCAGTAGCCTGTTATTTTAGTGCAGCACAGTCCCTTATGGGTACTTATTACAAAAGCAGCGCCAGCTTGTCAGAAGTTGGCCTCTAGTTTGATACTTACAATTCGCAGTTGCAGTTCAACACTCACTGTCTAACGGCAGATAAAGAACTCCCTTGCCCCGCCCCCTCGTACGCTTCCCTCAGGCCCCTAGCCCTGCCCCACCGTTCTGAGGCCCCGTCCCCACGCCCCACGGCTCGCTCTCCCACACCCTCACTCACTTTCTAACTGCAGATAAAGAACTCCCTTGCCCCGCCCCCTCGTACGCTTCCCTCAGGCCCCTAGCCCTGCCCCACCGTTCTGAGGCCCCGTCCCCACTGACTGCACTCCGCCCCACGCCCCACGGCTCGCTCTCCCACACCCTCACTCACTTTCCCCACGCTGAGGGGGTTGCGGTGGTGGAGGGGGGTGAGGGCTCCAGCTGGAGGTGCAGGCTCTGGGCCAGGGCTGGGAATGAGAGGTTCGGGGTGCAGGCTCTGGCTGTGTGGCGCTTACCTCAGGCAACTCCTAGTCTGCAGCCCAGCGGGGCTGAGGCCCTGCCCACTGCCACCAGCTCCCACTGGCTGTGCTTCCTGGCCAGTCGGAGCTGTGGAGCCAGCGCCCGGGGCAGGAGAAGCACATGGAGCCTCCCTGGCTTCCCCTGCACCTAGGGGCTGCAGGGACACGCGGCTGCTTCCAGGAGCCATGCAGAGCCAGGGAGCCATGGTGCTGCCCGGAGGACCTAGGGGCCCTTTTCCACTGGGCATCCTGGTCGAAAACCAGGCGCCTGTCAGCCCTGGAGTGCAGGGCACCTGAACGGTGGGTGCAAAAGTGACTGAGTAGCACAGCGGAGACGTGTCCCATACGGCCCCCGGCAGACGGCTTATGGTTCAATGGCCTGTTCTCCATGGTCAGCGGGGCCAACAGACATGCCAGGACCCTGGGCAAGATGGGGGACAGCGCCGTGCGCCAGACGGGGCGGGTCTTCGGACGGAAGGGGCGGGGCTGGGGCAGCCAGCCTCAGCGCTGCCCCGAGCACACCGGGGGCCCTGGGCCATTTTTAATCACCGGGACCCCTCTTTGTGGCCCCTCCCCCAGCCCCAGCTCCCTGGGTGGCCAGTAGGCGTCGCCTTTCCAAACCTGGCCCCGCCCACACTCCGCCCCCAGAGCGCCTGCTGTAGATGTGTGGGGGTGGAGTGTTGCTGCCCCTAGGGCCCCCCCCCCCCCCCGGAGCTGGGGAGGCTGTGGCTCTGTACTGCTCCACCTCCCCGTGGTGTGTGGGGGGGGCAGTTTGGCTCCTGTGGGGGGCAGGTCCTGGGCAGAAGTTGCCTCCCCAGCCCTCCCTTCAGCCACTGCCCATGTCCCCCTCCTGTCACCGGGCCTGTCCACCGTGGATTGTTTTCCCAGCCAGCCGGGGTTCCTGGAGCAGAGAGGCAGCCAGGAGTAGGCCACGGTCATTTAAAAGGAGCCGGGGAAGAGGGGAAGCAGGAGCGGGTGGCACTAAGGAGGAGGAAGCGAGGGGGGCACAAGAGAAAGGGGGGGTCTCTGCAGCCCCGGAGGTGAGACGCCACCTCAGAGCAAGGCTGCCCGCCCTAGTGGCAAAACCCCAAATGCCCTCGTCTTCGTTTCACTCCCCTCCCAGGGCTAGTTTGGGCACAAGTCAGAGCAGGTGAAGTGAACTCTGTTCTTACCCTGCAATGCCTCCTGCAGCCCCCCCCCCCCATGCCCAGGACACCCCCACTCTCTGCGAACCAGTGTGATTTTGAAAGGGGGGTTGTTCAGGACTCTGTGTGCATCTCATCACCCCCACCTGTGGCTGAAGCATTCCAGCCCCTCTGCTGACCATGCCCACCTAGGGTATGTCTACACTACCCCGCTAGTTCGAACTAGCGGGGTAGTGTAGACATACCCCTACTTCGCAGGTCTAATGAGATCCTCAGGCCCTTCTGGGGCTTCTCCTGTTTAATTAATTGTCCACAGCTGCCCCCTTTGCGTGACCACTTAGTCCTGACAGAGGTGACAGTCAAGATATCCCTGGTTTAATTAATTTCTCTTGAGGATTTAAATGGGATAATGCTAAAGCTTAATCCGGCCCTCTCTAAAATCCCTGTCCTTGGCTTTGGTCACTCGTCAAAGGTTATTTTCAGTGTCTTGCTCCTCTCTTCCCCTCTCCTCAGTTAAGCTCTCTTGACTCCTGGTAAATAGTTGACATCTGCTCCCAGGTAGCAGATGGCTGAACCGATGCCAGTTACACTCATATCCCTCCTGACGATTCCCGCTTTCAGCGCAGAGGCTGATTCTCTGCCCACCGCAGGTCTCGCTCTCTAGCAGCCGGCCCCAGTACGGTCACTCAGTAGCGCACGTTCCCAGATCGGGATGGGGCAGGAGCAGGCCCGTTACATTGTGACTGAAAAAATCTTCAAAAATGCTTCATAGGGCTTCTCTGCTCCCGTGCTGACAGGCCCAGACAAAGAGTTTGCAGGGCCCAAGGCGGCATACGGGGGTTGGCCTGTCAGGGCCGTGAGCAAGCAGCCGGTGTGGGTGGGCGCTGGGCAGGCGGGGCCCTGAAGACAGCATTGATAACAGCATCTGACTCCCCCTGCATCCAGTACTAAAGTGATTTGTAACCCAACACCAGGCAAAGCTCCTGTCTGCTAGGGGCAAACAGCTCTTTGTGTAGACTCCTGTGTCAGGAAGGGTGCTATCTATTGACTTCGATTCTAATCTGCTTCGTTTTAACTACCCAATCTTCAGATACTTACTGATTCCCTCTAGCTCCCTGTCTCCCATCCCCCTTCCTTTTTTCCCTCCCCCCTTCCCTTCCCTCTCATAGACTCATAGACTGTAAGGTCAGAAGGGACCATTCTGATCATCTAGTCTGACCCCCTGCACAGTGCAGGCCACAGAATCTCACCCACCCATTCCTGGAATAATCCTCTCACCGATATCTCCGATATTGAAGCCTTCAAATACTTTGAAGGTCCCAAGATGCAGAGAATCCTCCAGCTGTGATCTGTACCCCATGCTACAGAGGAAGGCAAAAAACCTCCAGGGCCTCTGCCAATCTACCCTGGAGGAAAATTCCTTCCCAACCCCAAATATGGCGAACAGCTAAACCCTGAGCATATGGGCAAGACTCACCAGCCAGACACCCAGAAATTCTCTATAGTCACTCCTATCATCCCTCCATTGACCTATTTCCCACAGATAATGAATGGTCAATTAGTTACCAAGATCATATTATCTCATCAACCCATCCCCTTATCATAGAATCATAGAACTGGAAGAGATCTCAGAAGGTCATCAAGTCCAGCCCCCTGCTCTAGGTAGGACCAATCCCATCTAAATCAACCCGGCCAGGGCTTTGTCAAGCTGATACTTAAACACCTCTAGGGATGGAGACTCCACTACTTCCCTAGGTAACCCATTCCAGTGCTTCACCACCCTCCTAGTGAAATAGTTTTTCCTAATATCCAACCTGGACCTCTCCCACCACAACTTGAGACCATTGCTCCTTGTTCTGCCATCTGTCACTACTGAGAACAGCCTCTCTCCATCCTCTTTGGAACCTCCCTTCAGGAAGTTGAAGGCTACTCTTCCCTTCTGCAGATTAAACAGACCCAACTCCCTCAGCCTCTCCTCATAAGTCATAAGCTCCAGCCCCCTAATCATTTTGGTTTCCCTCCGCTGGACCCTCTCCAATGCGTCCGCATCCTTTTTGTAGTGGGGGGCCCAGAACTGGACACAATTCTCCAGATGTGGCCTTACCAACGTCAAATAAAGGGGAATAATGACATCTCTTGATCTGCTGGCAATGCTCCTCTTAATGCAACCTAATATGCCATTAGCCTTCTTGGCTACAAGGGCACACTGTTGACTCATCTCCAGCTTCTCATCCACTATAACCCCCAGGTCCCTTTCTGCAGAACTACTACTTAACCGGTTGGTCCCCAGCTTGTAACTATGCTTGGGATTCTTCCGTCCCAAGTGCAGGACTCTACACTTGTCCTTGTTGAACCTCATCAGATTTCTTGTGGCCCAATCCTCCAATTTCTCTAAGTCACTCTGGACCCTATCTCTGTCTTCCAGCATATCTACCTCTCCCCCTAGCTTAGTGTCATCCGCAAACTTGCTGAGGGTGCAATCCATCCCCTCATCCAGGTCATTAATAAAGATATTGAACAAAACCGGTCCTAGAACCGAACCTTGGGGCACTCCGCTAGAAACCGAACGCCATCCTGACATCGAGCCATTGATCACTACCCGCTGGGCCCGGCCTTCTAGCCATCTTTCTATCCATCTTACCGTCCATTTATCCAATCCACAATCCCTTAACTTGCTGGCAAGAATATTGTGGGAGACCGTATCAAAAGCCTTGCTAAAGTCAAGGTATATAAAATCCACTGATTTTCCCACGTCCACCAAGTCAGTTACCTCATCATAGAAGTTAATCATATTGATCAGGCACGACTTGCCCTTTGTGAATCCATGCTGACTATTCCTAATCACTTTCCTCTCATCCAAGTGTCTCCAAATGGATTCCTTAAGGATCCCTTCCATGATTTTTCCAGGAACCGAGGTAAGACTGACCGGCCTATAGTTCCCTGGATCGTCCTTCTTCCCTTTTTTGAAGATGGGCACTACATTTGCCTTTTTCCAATCATCCGGGATTTCTCCCGATCTCCACGACTTTTCAAAGATAATAGCCAAAGGCTCCTCAATGACAGTTGCCAACTACCTCAGCACCCTCGGATGCATTAAGTCCGGACTCATGGATTTGTGTACGTTTAGCTTTTCTAAGTAGCTCCTAACCTGTTCT
The DNA here is from genome assembly GCF_052426305.1 of Pelodiscus sinensis. Taxonomy (NCBI): domain Eukaryota; kingdom Metazoa; phylum Chordata; order Testudines; family Trionychidae; genus Pelodiscus; species Pelodiscus sinensis. The sequence goes on along the minus strand of NC_143068.1, from coordinate 529,604 downwards.
TTACCCACTACGGGCTGTCCATCTTCATCCCATCTTGCGTCACTTAGCTCAGAAGTCCAGGAGCCGACCTTGTCCGTGAATACAGAGGCAAAGAAAGCATTGAGTACTTCAGCTTTCCCCACATCATCTGTCACTAGGTTACCTCCTTCATCCATTAGGGGCCGCACACCCTCTCTGATCACCACCTTCTTGTTAACATGCCTGTAGAAGCCTTTCTTGTTATCCTTCACATCCTTAGCCAGTCGCAATTCCATTTGCGCTTTCGCCTTCCTGATAACCCCCCGGCATTCTCGAGCTAGACCTTTAAACTCCTCCCTGGTCATTTGTCCAAGTTTCCACTCTTTGTAAGCTTCCTTGTTGTGCTTAAGTTCACCAAGGATTTCCCCTGTAAGCCAGTCCGGTCTCCTACCATGTTTGCCTCTCTTGCTACACGTCGGGATGGTTTCTTTCTGTGCCTTCAATAAGGCTTCTTTAAAATACTGCCAGCTGTCCTGGACTCCTTTCCCCTTCATGTTAGCATCCCAGGGGATTCTGCCCATCAGATCTCTGAGGGAGTCAAAATCTGCTTTTCTGAAGTCCAAGGTGTGTATTTTACTACTCTCGTTCCTTCCTTGGTCAGGATCCTGAAATCTACCATCTCATGATCACTGCTTCCCAGGTTGTCACCCACCTCCACTTCCCCTATTAGTTCCTCCCTGTTTGTGAGCAGAAGGTCAAGCTGCACACGGCCCCTGGTCGGATCCTTCAGCACCTGTGTCAAGAAGTTATCCCCAACATTCTCCAAAAACTTCCTGGATTGCCTGTGCACTGCCGTATTGGTTTCCCAACAGATGTCAGGGTGATTAAACTCCCCCACGAGAACTAGGACCTGTGATCTGGAAGCTTTGCTCAGTTGTCTGAAGAAAGCCTCATCTACCTCATCCATCTGATTCAGTGGCCTGTAGCAAACACCAACCACAACATCAATGCTGTTGTTTGCTCCTTTAAACTTAATCCATAGACTCTCAACAGGTTTTTCTTCCTCTTTATACTGGAGTTCAGAGCAATCGTAGTGCTCTCTTACATATAGTGCAACTCCTCCTCCTTTTCTACCCTGCCTGTTCTTCCTGAACAGTCTATACCCTTACGTGACAGCGCTCCAGTCATGCGAGTCATCCCACCAAGTCTCTGTTATCCCAATTAAATCATATTTCTTGGTCTGGGCCAGGGCCTCCAGTTCTTCCTGTTTGTTGCCCAGGCTTCTCGCATTAGTGTACAAACACTTCAGGTAACCAGTTGATCGTCCTATCTTCTCCATTCGAAACATGGGTCCTCCTTTCTTGCTCCTTCCTCTCTGCATTTCTTCCCGGTATCCGACTTTCCCACTCCCCTCAGGGTTTTGGTCACTGTCCCCAACGAACCTAGTTTAAAGCCCTCCTCAGTAGGTTTGCAAGCCTGCCCGCGAAGATGCTCCTTCCTCTCTTCGTTTGGTGGATCACATCTCTTCCTAACAGTCCTTGTGCCTGGCACAGAGTCCCATGGTCGAAGAAACCAAAGCCCTCTCTGCGACTCCACCTGCGCAACCACGCATTTACGTCCTCAATTCGACGATCCTTGCCCAGTCCTTTCCCTTCAACAGGAAGGATGGACGAGAACACCACTTGCGCTCTGAATTCTTGGATCCTTCTTCCCAGCGCTACATAATCCGCAGTAACCCACTCAAGGTCATTCTTGGCCGTATCATTAATTCCTACATGGAGAAGCAGGAAGGCGTAACAATCTGAAGGTTTGATCAGCTTGCTAAGCCTCTCAGTCACATCGTGAATGCGAGCTCCCGGTAAGCAGCACACCTCTCGAGATTCCAGGTCCGGACGGCAGAGGGATGGCTCAGTCCTTCTTAGGAGGGAGTCCCCGACCACCACCACCCGTTGTTTTCTTTTGGGGGTGGTGGCCGTGGAACCCCCATCCCTAGGACTACCCATCCCATGCCTTCCAGTAGATGGTGTTCCCTTCCGGTTTCTTCCTTGTGAGGTCCCTTCCAGAGCTTTCAGCACTGCAGAGCCTGTGGAGAGAGCTTGAAAGCGATTGCTTACCTCTATAGCATTGGGGGATTCCCGTGCTGGCCTTTTTCCCCTTCTAGAAGTTACATGCTGCCAGTTCTCTTCTTGGTCACGTACTGCCCTCTCTGGCTCCTCTGCCTGCCGTGCTTGAAGGATTAAATGCTGCCTTCTATCGAGAAAGTCTTCATCCTCTCTGATCAAGCGTAGGGTCGACACTTGGGCCTCCAGTCCTCTAATTTTTTCTTCCAAAATGTCGACCAGCTTGCACTTGGTGCAGATGAAATCCGTTCTTTCTTCCGGGAGGAAGACAAACATGGCACACGCAGTGCAGGTAACAACAGCAGAACGATCACCAACCATCACTGCTGTCCTGGAGAAGGGATTTAAAAAGAAAGACAAGAGAACCTCCCGCCCTTCCCTCTCCCCTTCCAGACTCCCTCTCAAAACTCCCTGTTAGCACTCACCTGTTCGCTAGCTCCTTGGTCGCTTGCCCACTGCCTTATAAAGCCCCTCCCCCTACAAAGGCTCAGCCAATCAGCAGAGGCTTCTAGAATTCAAACTTTAATTAGAAGCCAACAGTTTCCAGCTGCCAATCCTATTTATTTTGGGTGTGCACATCCTAAACTCATAACTCCGGTCATCTGAAGAAGTGAACTGTGCCCACGAAAGCCCATACCATCGACGTGTTTTGTTAGTCTATAAAGTGCTACCAGACCATTTGTTGTTTTTTTTCTGTAAGGGTATGTCTGCACTAGCTCGTTAATTCGAGCTAGGTAGGCAAATCAGGCAACCGGAGTTGCAAATGAAGCCCGAGATTTAAATATCCCGGGCCTTATTTACATGTTCCTGTCCGGCTTCCATTTTTAAATCCCCCTTAGTTTAGATTAACTTTAAACTGCCGCATGTAGCCGCGGGCAGTTCGTTCGAACTAAGTCCTTAGTTCGGATTAACTGTTATACCTCATGCAAATAAAGCCTGGCATATTTAAATCCCGGGCTTTATTTGCAACTCCGGTTGCCTGATTTGCCTACCTAGCTCGAATTAACGAGCTAGTGTAGACATACCCCTAACAGACTAACTCGGCTACCCCCTGAAGCATGTAAATACAGTTGCTCCTGAAGCCTCTCCCCTTTCCCAACTAGCTGTCAAAGGGGAGTTCATTCAGACCCTGCTTATATATAAAAGTCTTTTTGCTTAGTTTCCATCCTATCTGTGTCCTTAACATCATAGTATATGAGCACCGCACAATCCCTAAAGGATTTGAATTTCTCAACAGCATTATGGAAGTATTTGCCCCAATGTATAGACGGGGAATTAAGGCCAAGGATGGGTGAAATGGCTTGTCCAGGATCACACAAGAAGTTTGTGGCTAAATCAGCAATTGATCGCTGGGCTTGTGAAGCCTACACCAGGGTCCTAGCCACTAACCACCCTTCTTACAGCTTGCTACATGCCTATCCACAGCAAATCTAACACATGGAACACCAGCTTTGATTTCATTTACTCTAGGGTCCCTTTACACGCCTCTGACAATATAAAGGGGCCTCGCAGTGGGGGTAAATTTGCAAGGAGACATCGGGTAAATGAAGACTCAGGGCCCAAGTGAGTTCAGGGGAACAAAGTAAACTGAAACATGGGGAAAAATGACATTAGCTTCTTTCCAGACTGTGCAAAGCATTCCTTGGTGCCGTAGTAGTGTCATCCCAGGACATTAGAGAGACGAGGTGAGGGAGGCAATGTCTTTTACTGGACCCACGTCCATTGATGAGAGAGACCAGCTTTCCAGCTCTACGGAGCTAGGGGCACATCTTCATGGGGCTCCAAAGCTTGTCTCTCAGGCACAGACGTTTGTCCAACTGAAGATATTACCACCCCCGCCTGGTCTCTGCAACGCTTTCAGCAGAAATGGTATTTTCAAATTGCCTGTGTCCCTTTCAATGTAATATTCACATTACAATGACAATATCTTCCGGAGAGGTAGGCTGAGCCAGACAGCAGGAGGGATGTGCCAGTGTGGAGTCCATGGTCATTCCCAGTCAGGGTGTCTGTGCCGTGGTGAGTGACGCATGGCCTGTCTTTCGTCACAAGGGGGTGTCTCAGAATCCTAGGACTGGAAGGGACCTTGAGAGATCATCAAGTCCGGTCCCCTGCCCTCCCGGCAGGACCAAGCTCCGCACAGGCATAGCGAGGGTGGTAAAGGCAAAATTTGCGCCTCCCCCCATGCTGCCGCCACACGGCAGGACCCTGAACCTGGTGCGTGGCTGAGCCTGCCCTTGGAAGGAGGGCAGGGAGCTTGTACTGCGTCTTCCCCCTCCTCCTCCAGTTTGGGGCTGGGCCCCGCATGCACTAACCCACCAGCGGAGATGGAGGAGGGTCGGGCTGGGAGCAGGGAGGAGGCTCCAGGAGGCGGGTGAAGGAGGAGCAGGTGAGCTGAGGGAGCAGGTGAGCCAAGGGATGACGGGGGAGTGAAGGGGGACTAAATTGGCACCCCCCTAGCATAGTGCCCGGGGGCAACTGCCCCCCCACCCACAACCCCTCTTGCAACGCCACTAAAGCACCGTTTGGATCATCCCTGACAGATGATAGACAGAGGTGCAGGAGGTCCAGGTTGGATGTTAGGAACAACTACTTTACTAAGAGGGAGGGGAAGCGCTGGGCTGGGTTCCCTAGGGAGGGGGTGGAATCTCCATCCCTAGAGGTTTTTACATCCTGGCTTGATAAAGCCCTGGCTGGGATGATTGAGTTGGGTTGGTCCTGGACTTGGATTGAGTTGGGCAGGGGGCTAGACTCAATGACTCCTGAGGTCTCTTCCAGCCCTGGGGTTCCAGGATTCTGTGACGCTAGGTGGGATTTTCAGAAGTGCTCCGCACTGGCCTAACTCCCATTGAAGTCGACTTCCACTGACTTGAAGGACAGAGTTGGAACAGTGCTCTGAAAATGCTGCTGCATGTGCTTTGCCCCACCGCCCTCGTGCAGGGGAGATGCACGTTTATTTCCCCACCTCTGCAGCAGGCTTAGAGACAGCCCAGCTTGATTCGGCTGGTGCCTCTTGTCGGCACAGCAGGAAATGTCCCAAAAGTGGATTGAGAAAAGACTAAACTCCGTGGACCTGGCTTCCTCGCCGGGTTGGTCCACACGCTCCAGTCACGTTTACAGCCAGGCTGCCTGGGTGGCTAAAACCATTTCTGCTCCATCAGCTCTGCAGATTGAGTGGGTATTAACTTGTCATTTTGTTCATTAGCGGCATTAGAAAGCATGAGTCAGTGGTGCTGCCCAGGGTGCCGTGCTGTTGATTTGTGTGTATTGTACTGGTAGACAAGATCATTCCCTTTTCTCGTCCTGTCCGCTGGGCAAATTCAGCACCATCACATTGTGCAGAAAGTCCCTCTTCTTCTAATTAGATCTGCCCATGCTTCGCGCCTTTCTCTCATGCTTTGCTTAGCTCCCAGCGAAGAGTCCCAGAGATTTCAACATGATTATTGCTCGCCAGGATCTAGCTGCCAGCTCTCTGCAGGGCGCTTCTCTTATCCACTGCCGAAGCCCGAGAGCACCATGGGAGGGCCTGGATACTTCTGGGCATCTGTGGAGTCAGTCGAAAAGCCTTCCGCTGCATTTCTCCTTTGATGCAACACAGCTCGTCAACGGACAATACGAGACAATAGGATTCCTCCTTAGATTTAGTGTAGTCGATTAACCAATAAGCAAAAGCGTGTCGGTTAATGCTATAGACTACACACATTTCCCCCTCTCTCCCCTGTGCCTGTACATTTTTTAGCATGCTGGCCATTAGCCCAGCTCAGTGCAAGGTTGCGCCGGGTCCAGAACCTACCCCTGCTGCGGCTCTGCATTTACACTGTATTAGGAGCAGGCAGCCCAGCTCAGTTCTGGCTCTCATCAGGTCCAGGAGCTCAGACCCTTCTCCCCAGGCTGGGGACTACAGAATAATCAAGTAACCGATACGAATTCATGAGGTTAATCGACTAATCAATTAACCGATATTTAACATCCCTGGGTCAGGAGCTCGCTCACGGTGTCTTGCCCATGCCTACGGCTGGGTGTTCTGAAGTAGCCCCGGCTCCTGCAGTGCACGGATAAAGAATTCCACAGTGCGCTGTTCTAAAAATCCCAGGGCAGCCACAGAAATCAGTGAAGTGTTTTCATTGGGCAGGTTATCTATCGCCTTTGTAAGGAATCACACCAGAATATTGATTGGAAGCCAGGAGCTTTCTGCTGTGGCTTATCTGAGTAAGCAGAATCCCAGCAAGGCAAACAGATGCAGGGTCAGGTGGTGCACACTGTAGACCAGCAACCTTCGAACAAAAGACTCTTTGCAGTCCCAGTAAATTGGTCCCATAGGACTTTTGCTTTGAAATTATAATTGACCCAGGGAAGAAAAAGATTCCATAGACACTGGACTCATTAAAACCCTGTCATTCACCAATGGCTTATTTCTGGCACCTAATCAGAGGGAATTAAATTATCCATCTAACTAACTTAATTTATTGCTGCTTGTGATGCACAGACTAAAAAGTACAAAGTGCCGGATGTAGGGAATGCTACCTAAACTCTCTGTTTGACTGTCTCACTCACTGACCATCCCACATCAACTGAAAAACCCGTCCAGCACTTATATTGATTCTTATCTTTTTTAACATCCCAGTTTATTGGGATAGTTAAATATTTTTTAAAAAATTGCCAGAAGATGGGAAAATATCTGACGGACCCATAAAAATTAGATGGGGATGTTTCTCAGGTTTTGGGGAACAAAAAGAAAACAGCTGAAATGACAGGCCCAGACACCCAGATTCACAGACCCTTCTGTGCAAAAGTGCATGCTTGTTTGCTTGGCCTGTTAGCAAACCCAATGCAGCATTTTAAGTACGGCCTCTGTTTAGGAAAGCATCTCTATTCAAGGAAGCATCTGAGCATACACTTCACTTTAAGAATGTGATCCGTGCCACTCAAGTCAACTGGACTTCAGCACATGCTGGCAGCTTTCCCCTGCTTAAAGGCTGCACTGGATCCAGGCCTTCATGTGACTTCATGAGCAATCCTGTGGGTGCATAGGACCTGTTAGTATAGCATTGTACACAAAAATCAGGTGTACAAATGTGTGCACATGTATCTGTCAGGAGCAGCCTGAGGCCGGCTGTGGCAGCTGGTGCCCCAGGCAGAACATGCGATCAGCGCCCCCGCCTGCACGACCGTCAATGGTGTGACATCATCATCGGGCACCCCAGGCGCCCCGTGATGTCATCATCGGGCACTCCGGGCGCCTTGTTGAAGGCGGTGCCCTAGGCAACCGCCGAGTCTGCCTATGTTCACGGGCCACCCCTAGTATCTGTGCATCATTCCAGGCCACAGTGAAATCCAAGGTTTGGGGCCACATCCTGAAACTGGATTAAAGTGGGTAGATCTTTACACTCATGCGAAGTCCCCCTTAAGATTGGAATCGGGACCTTTGTTTCTTGCTGAGATGAAACTGAGGGGGTGTCTACACTACACGTTTTTTTCGAAAGTGGCCTTTTTTCGAAAAACATTTCCCCTGCATCGACTGCTGTCACATTCTTTCGAAAGTAAATCAAAAGAATGCAGCAGTTTTTTCGACTGCGGAAAACCTCGTTTTACGAAGAAGAACGCCTTTTTTCGAAAGTGCTCTTTGAAAAAGGTGCTTTGTAATGCAAGCTGTGCTTTTTCGAAAGAGCATCCAGACTGCCTGGGTTCTCTCTTTCGAAAAAGCGGCTTGCTTTTTCGAAAATACTGGTTGTAGTCTAGAAGCTCTTTTTCGAAAGAGGCTTTTTTGAAAATATCTTTCGAAAAAAACCTCTTTCGGAAAAGGCTTGCAGTCTAGACGTAGCCTGAGCAGCTTCTTTGACTTTCTTGAGTTAAAGGGTGAATTAGGAAGCGTGGCAGTTCTATGCGGGAGGATCTCTGACTTTCTCACCAGTCCTAGAGCAATTGCATTGTAGAGTTTCCTGGGTACTTGTCATGAAAGCTGCACATGCATGTTACTCTTGGCTGGTGTTTGGGAATCTGATCTTCTAACTGCATTGCTGGCTGCAGCCTCTTTTTTTCATACCGCTAGTTTTGATCTATGGTTTGTCACTTTCAATGAGACTCAAAAACTCAATAAATATGAATAACATGGAAACAGCTGGTTGAGCTCCAGGCACCAAGGACTCAAATCAATAAGCATGATTATCTCTCCTTTTATTTTCCTCAAATCCAGTTCCTCAAGACACTTTAATGTGAGGATAGCTCTATTCAAGATACTATTTGAGGAGTCTTAGTTCCAGGAAGAAATAATACCTCCTGCTTAAATCAATCCCAAGAAAACTCATAAGACTTTTTCCGTAATGACCTTTCATTGTGTGGTTATATCCTTTTTGGATAAATAATGCCAAATCAGACGTGTCCAGAATTGTGCACAGTTCTGTAATCCCACTCATTTTTGATGGATAGATAACATACCTTTGGAGCATGTTTACATATCTTTTGCTTGGGCTGGTAACATTTTCATGACAATTTTACAAGGCTGGATTGTTCTGATGGTGAAATCCTAGTGCTGTGATTTTATTACAAGGAAATATGGAAGAAATGTCCATGCCCCGCTGTTTATGCCAGGAATACGTTGCAGGCATAACAATTTGCAGACAAAATTATTTCGTGGAATGAGGAGTAACAGTAGTTCAAATTAGGATCTCTAATTTGAACTACTTACTCTGTGCCGCGTGTAGCCGCTGGCACGGAGTTCGGACTAAGGGGGATTTAAAAATGGCGGCGCCCGGGAACATGCAAATGAAGCCCTGGATATTTAAATCCCGGGCTTCATTTGCAACTCCGGTTGCCCTAATTACCTTACATAGCTCGAAGTAACGAGCTACTGAAGACATACCTTCACATCCCTACAGAGGAGCAGTAAGCAAACACACAGGTAGATGAACATGCATAACCCACATTCGCACATATACAAATGAACACACATAGAAGCTCAGGTATGTGCATACACCTGCCTGTTTACCTATGTAGTTACACGCACCTACAACCCAAGCCCAATCACCTTAGCAAAAGGCCTCTAGAACAGACACACTGCTGTTCATTTGGCCCCACAGATCCCCACAGCTCCACTGAACCGTGACCTCGTGAGGCCGTGTCTCATTATGTAATTGACCGAGCTAAAAGTCAAGCCCCTCATTACGTGCCCTGCAATGCATTCTGTTTTGGGGGCTGCAGATTGAGAGTCAACTCGCCACTCTGCCAGCAACAGGTCACTATTGCTTGTGCCCCACAACTTTGACGCACTTTGATACACACGCATAGCTGTTGGCTCAGAATCGCCCATGACACAATTGAGTGTCAGAGGGAAGAAGGAGGGAGAGCGGCAGACAGATGTTAGCTTTCTGCAGCACGCTAGAGTTCTGACATATGACTGCATCGGGGCTCTTGGCCTCACTTGTGAGATCTGCAGTGTTATGAAGGGACCATTTCTGTCCTGGTTTCTTGTGGTGCTTATGAAAAGCTGTGCACAAAGAGCTACAGATCTGAAATGCCCATGCAAATAGGCCTTACTCCTGGGCTCTCCAAGGAAGCACAGCTATAGTATTAGTATGCTTGGACCAGGAACATCAGGGCCTATTTTTGTGTTTAACTCTTCTAAAAAAGTAGGTCATTGCTTCACATTGATCCACAAGGCCATGGGCATGAATGTAGAATCAGGTCAATACCTAGAAAATGACCATTTAATAAAAAATTCGGTGACATATTTAAGTTCTTGACCTTTCCTATAAGCATAATCCTCCCTTGCTAGTATTTTTTAATTTTAATGTGCTTGCCAAAGGGAAGTAAAAACAGTTTTAAATTTGTGGGATTTCAGCTTCAAATATTATTCATGTTATTGAATAACTGCCATACCTTGTACATTTGAATCAGAAATTCGTAAAACTTCCATTCCTCTTTCCGTAATGAATTGGAATGATTTTGTGATTTGTAACCGTAAACATTTTCTTTGCACTAAAATGGCAGCTTGCTCAGCGACTCGATTTTCATTTTGTCTGCAAATATTTTTATGAACTCAAATCATAATTCTCATGACTTTTTTCTGATGAAAACCAAAAATAATTATTTAAACTTTTCATCCTGCATATTCCGGTGTAAAAAGTAGTTCATTCCGCTAATTTAAGTGGCAGCATTCTTTATGCGAAATTTGGTATCTGTAGGTAATCATGAAGTATGACTTTATTTTGCACAAACAAATCCACAAACAAACTCTTCAAAATACAGACTAGATAGACAATTGAGAAGACTTCCCCCGCCAGTCCCCTTGCGCCAGAAGGCAGCGTGGGCTCCACATACATGTAGAAAAAAGGATGACAAATCAGTACCCAGCCAGCAGATCATAAACTGGGGAGGCAGGCACAAATCACATTGAAGCTGTGCTCTTCAAACCTGGAAAACACCGTGTGCGTGTTCCCACAAGCTGGAGGAAATGAGATAGATGTGCTTAATTGCTAACACGTTTCCAGCCAACAAAGAGAGGAGAAGCTGAGTAATGAGCCAGGTTCTGATAACTGAATGGCCAATCAATTGACAGAAGTCAGAACTCTTATTACACCTGTGCAGTTTTAGTTGTTGTTAAGTGGATAAAGCAAAGACCTTGAAATTACAGTAGCACCACCATTCCTTCCTGCCCCCTCCCCCCACCTCCCACCTCCTTCTTGGAGAACACTAATGGCTGCTTTAACCTTTGAGATGCCAGTGCCTGGCTGCTGTAATTACCCCTGTAACCCAGGTATGCGTTCGGAAGGAAGGGGCTTGAGGGAACATGGTAAGATCCCCTCAGGTTAATCTGTCCTTTTGACATTTGATTTGTTCAGAGATGGGGGTGGAAGGCAGCCAGCCAGCGCACCTGGAAGATCTTATAGCCCTTTCAAGCACCTGTAACAAACTTCTCTCCTCCTTTTCCAGCTACAGTAATTGAATGTGAAATTAGCTCAGCCCGTGAGAGGGCTCTTGAATTTAGTGAGTCCTATCCCCAGGGGCAGATGACCGTTTTGCGGGGCCCCGGGCAGCATAATTCCGCGGGGCCCCCCTTTGCCATGGCACATGCGCAGTGACGCCACGGTGCATGCGAGGGGCTTTCTGAAGCGCGGGGCAGCCGCCCCATTCGCCCTGCCCTATATCCGCCCCGTCCATCCCAACCCACGGCCTTAGAATCATAGAATCCCAGAGTTGGAAGAGACCTCAGGAGTCATCGAGTCCAGCCCCCTGCCCAAGGCAGGACCAATCCCAACTAAATCAACCCAGCCAGGGCTTTGTCAAGCCAGGACTTAAACACCTCTAGGGATGGAGATTCCATCCCCTCCCTAGGGAACCCATCCCAGTGCTTCCCCACCCTCCTAGGGAAATAGTTTTTCCTAATGTCCAACCCAGACCTCCCCCACTGTAACTTGAGCCCATTGCTCCTTGTTCTGCCATCTGCCCCCACTGAGAACAGCCTCTCTCCATCCTCTTTGGAACCTCCCACTGCTCTCAAATCCCCCCTCGCTCTTCTCTTCTGCAGACTAAACAGACCCAAATCCCTCAGCCTCTCCTTGTAGGTCATATGCTCCAGCCCTCTAATCATTTTGGTTGCCCTCCGCTGGACCCTCTCCAATGCGTCCACATCCTTTTTGTAGTGGGGGGGCCAGAACTGGACACAATACTCCAGATGTGGCCTCCCCAGAGTCGAATAAAGGGGAATAATGACATATCTGGATCTGCTGGCAATGCTCCTCCTAATGCCCCCTAATGTGCCATTCGCCTTCCTGGTTTAAAAACCTTCTCAGAGCAGAGTTTGGGCAAAGGAAACTAACTCCTCATCTGCCTCCGTCTAGGGCAGAGGGCTCTGGTAGTTCCCTTGGGGCAGAGGTGCTGGGGCAGAGGCGTTTGGACACAGGGCTCTCGGAGTTCCCTAGGTGCGGAGACACACGCTCCGGAGAAGCTGCCTGCATGGAGAGAAGCAGTGGCCATCACCTTCTTCCACAACTACATCCCGGAGCACCTGAGTGGAAATCCAGGGGCACAGGCAAGGGAATGGGGCTTTTGCCACCGGACGAGTTCGGTTAATGCAACGAGGAAAGTCTGTTGCTACTGAAGAACAGAACATCTTGCACTTCTGTCTCACCTCTCCCCATCCCAAAGCCACGCGCTCCCATATGGGAACCTGCGTGTTACCAGAGCAGATACCTTTGGGTTGGCACGTTGACATGCAGCCTGCAGCACTGACGTGGGGCAATGGGGAAAATACAGTTTCTGGGGCCTCCAGTGCAAACACCTGCTCTTACAAACCCTTGTGAAGTCTCTTGAGCTCAGGTCTCCGCACCCAGCAGACCAGACTGTGAATTCATGAGAGGAACCTACTCAGAGGGAATTGCAGAGAAAACAGTGTGTGATGGTGGAATTACTGGCTGGATGATGATGCCGATGCACAAAATAATGTTCTTTTGGTGCAGCTATTCGATGTCGATTTTTCAAAAAGAAAACTGAAAAACAAACCACAAGTCCACCACGTGGCATCATTTGGACATCCGCAGAGTTAGAACCTTTAGATCCACCACATAGACCTTGCGACATGATCCAACAGATTTAACTGGTCACAAGTCGTGAGCTAGCTTGCCAAGTGCCTGCGAAGCCCAGCAGCAAAGTGAGATTCAGGTTCCATCCCGGGCTCTTCAGGGGAATGTGCTATGAGACCATACGAACAGCCAGACTGGGTCAGACCAAAGGTCCATCTAGCCCAGTGTCCTGTCTGCCCACAGTGGCCAATGCCAGATGCCCCAGAGGGAGGGAACACAACAGGGAATCATCAAGTGATCCCTCCCCTGTCATCCATTCCCATCCTCGGACAGTGGCTATGGACACCATTTCTACCCATCCTGGCTAATGGCCTGATGGATCTAACCTTCATGAATGTATCTAGTTCTTTTTTAACCCTGTTAAAGTCCTGCTCTTCACAACATCCTCTGGCAAGGAGTTCCACAGGTTGACCACACACTGTGTGAAGGAAAAATTTCCTTTTGTTTGTTTTAAACCTGCTACCTATTAATTTCATTTGGTGACCCCTAGTTCTTATGTTATGTGAGCAAGTAAATAACTATTCCTTTTCACTTTTTCCACACCAGTCATGATTTTATGTAGCGCCCATTCTTCCCCCCCCCCCTTCCTTCCTACCTGCTTCAGTACCTTCCCTGCTTCTTGTCCCAGCCCTGTTATTTATTTGGGGGGCAGTGTTAGTCTCCACTGGAAATTTGTCACGTTGTTTACTTCTTATTTCTTTTATGGATGCCTTTGTTCAACCACATTTATTTTTTGTAAGGACATTGCAATCGTACAACTGATTCAGCATATGGGCAATTAAAAGCCAGCGCAGCACAGATCAGACATGATTTAGGTCAGAGTTCGTTCTTTAGCTGCTTAGGCCAGTTCCTCCTCTTTCTGCAGTTTTTCCTGTGAAGCAGATTGTCAAAAATAACTGAATAGATGCCCCATTTCTGTACAACGATTCCTTTTTCTGATCTCACTCGTCCCTCAGAGGGTAGTGCCTCGTTCACTCATCTGGATTTCCTCTGGGTGGGCTGGATACTCATATAGTTTCACTAAATAGTCACACAGAAGCATAATTCTCAACGTGTGGGCTATTCACAGTGCTGATCCAAGTACTTTGAATTTTGAAATTTTTCAGAAATCTGAAAGAAAAAAACGGGAATTAAAATAAAAATGGAATCGTGAACAGGCCCCCCTCCCCCCTCATTTTCAGACTACCAGACTGGAGGAAATGTGCTGAGCTTTGAGATTCCAAATTCACAAATGTTGTGATATTTCCTCGGCCCCCTCTCCACCCGGCCATGTTTGGGGGTTTTAGGCCACCTCTAGTGGCTGAGGAGCTGTTCATTTTGTGTGGCTGATGGCCTATGGCACATAGTATATTTTCTTCTACTTTTGGATTCAATGATGGGAGTGCTTTACCCCACAGAATAACAGATCCCATGCTTTCCAGAGCAAGTGAGCATCCCTATAAAATTCATTCCATTGAGGGGCTTTGCCATTTTCATAAATACCCAACGAGAGCCGGCCCAAGCTATGGGCTGACCAAGCTAGTGCCCCATTGTAGGGGGCGCCGCTCTGGGCTGCAGGGCTGGTCATGTATGCGCCGCACACCCGGGGGCGGGGCCACGCGTGCACTTGGTGCCCGGGGGCGAGGGGTGCCGCGTGCCCGGGGACAGGGCCACACATGCGTCGCACTCCCGGGGGCTGCGCCACGCTCCCAGGGCGCATGAATGGCTCGGGCCAGCCCTGTACCCAGCAGCCAACTCAGTTTTCACAACTCATAAGTAATAATTAGACAGACTATAAACTCTGTGGGGTCCAGGCCATCTCTTGTTCTGTGTTTGCGCACCACCTACCTTCCTGGTCCATGATTCACAGATCACGGAACGGTTAACTGGTTAACCGGTAAGCCTCACCCTTTACAGTTAACCAGTGGGGGCCGGAACAACTCCCCGCCTATCCCCGCAGGGGAACCGCTGCGGACAAACGCTGCTGCAACGTCCCGGCCAGAGTAGCCTGTATCCGTGGTGGGCCTGGCTGCCCCTCAGGCCCTCCACATCGTTTTTAGAAAAACATCCGGTTGGGGGTTAAAACTCTTGGAGAAGACACAAGGTCTCCTCTGCACTGCCATGATACAAACAACACCTCGCAGTGCTCTGCCTGCTGTGTCAAGTGTCACGGTTATTTACAGAACACATTCGCGAATCGCCTATTTTCCTCCCACATCGCCAGCACACCAGCACTGAGCTCTGTGTAAATAGGAGCTGGGTTTTTGAGTACTCGGGCTCTCTCAGGAGCTATTTATACTGTAACATTTTTATAAGGTCTCAGCGGGGTGGCCGTGTTAGTCTGTAGCTTTAAAAACAACGCGTAGTCCTGTGGCACCCCTAGAGACCAACAAAAATATATCTATCTCATCATGAGCTTTCATGGGCAAACGTGAGTTTTGTCCATGAAAGCTCATAATGCTCTCTATATTTTTGTTAGTGGCTAAAGTGCCACAGGACTACATGTTATTTTTATAAGGGTTATTGCCAACTTCTTTACCCACCGGGTATGTCTACACTACAGCGCTAATTCGAACTAACTTAGTTTGAATTAGTTAATTCGAACTAAGCTAATTCTAACTAACGGATTCAGACTAAAAAACTAGTTCGAATTAGCGTTTTGCTAATTCGAACTAGCATGTCCACACAGAGTGGACCCTGAACAGAGGTTAAGGATGGCCGGAAGCAGTGCCGGCAGGGCATCAGATGAGGACTTAGAGCGTGGAGCTGCTGTCTCAGACTAGCCGAGGGCTGTGCTTAAAGGGTCCTGACCCCCACCCCGGACAGACAGTTCTCAGGGCACTCCAAGCCAGGACTGCTTTGCAAGCGGGAAACCCCTGAGTGCCCACGCTGGGCACATCACAGCACTCGGCCATCAGACCGGCTGCACTTGCCTCAGGCTGCCATCTGGGGAGAGGGGGCAATTGGGGGGCTGCAGGAGAGCTTCCACCCCCAGAAGCCCGCAGAGCCAGCCCAGTCCTCCCCAACGGGGGCTCGTACCCCATTCCTCCCTCACCTCCTTCCACTTACCCTTCCCTAGCCCCCCTTCCTGATGTACAAAATAAAGGACAATTGTGGTCAAAAATAGAATCTCTCTTTATTGAACAAAACTCGGGGAGACTGGGAAAAGGAGGTGGGAGGGGGAAGAGAGAGGGTGGGAGAGGGGAGGGCAACTACAATGATCAGAGGTTTGGAAGAGGTCCCATATGAAGAGAGGCTAAAGAGACTGGGACTTTTCAGTTTAGAAAAGAGGAGACTGAGGGGGGATAGGATAGAGGTCTATAAAAGCATGAGTGGGGTGGAGAGGGTGCATCAAGAAAAGTTCTTCATTAGTTCCCATAATAGAAGGACTAGAGGACACCAAAGGAAAGGAATGGGTAGCAGGCTTCAAACTAGTAACAGAAAGTTCTTCTTCACAAATCAAAGTGTCAACCTGTGGAACTCCTTGCTGCAGGAGGCTGTGAAGGCTACAACTAGAACAGAGTTTAAAGAGAAGTGAGATAAAGTCATGGAGGTTGGGTCCATGGAGTGGTATTAGCTAGGGGGTAGGAGTGGTGTCCCTGCCCAAAGTTTGTGGAAGGCTGGAGAGGGATGGCACGAGACAAATGGCTTGGTCACTGTCTTCGGTCCATCCCTTCCAGGGTCCCTAGGGTGGGCCGCTGTCGGCAGACAGGCTACTGGGCTAGATGGACCTTTGGTCTGACCCAGTACGGCCATTGTAAGCTCAGGGCTCAGGGTCGGGGGTCTCAGTGGACCACCTTGATTTTCATGCACACCTGTTCCTGGGTGGCCAGGCTGGCAGCTCTCCTGCCCTAGACGGCCACTTTCCTGTGCCTAATGCGGAGGTCGATGTCCGCACTAGACCAGGCGAGTGCCCGCCTCTTGCGGTCCCAGGCAAGCTCCCGGGAGCCGCCAGCCTGGTCCCGGGAAGAGGGGGAGGGCTGGGGGGCATTGGGTGGCTGGCTTGAGCCGTGCCAGGTGCAGGGTCTGCTGGCTGGGTGTTGGCAGGCTTGCACCTGGCACGGGCACCGTAGCCAGCCCGTGCCCCTTTAAGGGGCCTGGGGCCGGGAGGGGGGCAGAAGAGTTTCCCTGATGTTGGCCAGAGTGGCCACCAGGGAAACCTGGGGAGGGCTAGCCTCCCACTAGTTCGAATTAAGGGGCTACACACCCCTTAATTCGAACTAGTAAGTTCGAACTAGGCTTAGTCCTCGTAGAATGAGGTTTACCTAGTTCGAACTAAGTGCTCCGCTAGTTCGAATTAAGTTCGAACTAGCGGAGCGCTAGTGTAGCGCCTATCAAAGTTAATTCGAACTAACGTCCGTTACTTAGAATTAACTTTGTAGTGTAGACATACCCACCATATTTGCTGATCTTCTTGATGGATTTTTAAAGAGTTTAAAATGTAGGGCCATTTCTCATATTAAAACCATACACGCTGAGCCTCTTTAGTCTGGCACTCTCTGGTCCAGCTACCTCTCTGGTCCGGCATGATTGTAATTAGCTGGTTGTCCACTTATCATGGGTATGACCAAGTTTCCTACCATCCCATAAAGTTTGTTTACTGCCGCCAGTCTTGGCTTTCTGTGTTCTGTGCTGTTATTTGGCTCTAATTTAAACCTAAATGTCTTCTCACAACCCAGTAAGCAGTGGAAGTGCTGATAATGCTGTTAGATAATAGTGACCTCCTGTGGTCTGGCAAATTTTCTGGTTTGGCACCGGTCAGGTCCCAAGGATGCTGAACTAGAGGGTTCAACCTGTACAATTTCACAAGTAATTTAGGACCCAACGTTGCGAGCTAGTCCGGCCGCACTCCTTGTGTCGACACACCGTGCACATCCAGCAGTCCATGGAGTGCACGGTTGCACGGAATTTTCAATGCAAGTGAAAATGTCACTGAAATGAAGCATGAAATTTGGCGGGAGAAGAGATACATGGGGGAATTTTGAGGCCTCTTGTGCAGGGTACATTTGAGTATCCAGCCGGGTTGATTGGAATGAAAATTAACGAGAGATTTGCCTGAGGAATGACTGGACGGTTGAGCCAGAGCCCATGTTACAGAAAACGAGACAGAGCCAGAGAGATTAAGGAACATGTCCAGGGACACAGAGGGCGTCCCCAGCTGGCCACATACATTTCAAACCTAAGCATTTTTTGTAAGAACTGAGAAGTCAGTTTTACATTTGCGGGCACAGATGATTGTTGTTTACACCCCAGTTTTAGTAGTACTATCTGCTCCGTTGCTATGGTTTCAATACTAATTGATCACAGTGTGGGAAAAGCAATGCAGCCTCTCAGATGAAAAAATGCCTCTGTAAGTTTGGAGGAGGGTTACTGTTGTGGTTGTTGTTAATAGCACTCCAACTCCTGTGTTACAGGCAGTGTTTTCCCCAGGAATTGAAATGGGGGAGGGAGGCAGTTCGAATTTACAGGGCGGGTGTCAGGGCTGATGAGGGGTGGGACTGTGAGAGTGAAGATGGACTGTATGGCACCATAGTAAAAACTGAAAAATGTTTCATGACCATTTTGTTAGATTTAACTCGTGTTTTAAAATCACACAAATTAAAGTTGGCTACTCAAGCCTTCTATGAAGCATGACGTCTACATCCTTCTTGGTTTCTTGTTATAATTTTGCACAGCTCTGTTAATGAACTTCTCGAATGCAATACATTCATCTTCGGTGGCTTCTTGTGTGTATGGCTTCAATGGATTTGCTCATTAGTTCATTCACATGATCAGGAAGAAGGCAACTTCTTTCAGAACACAAAATTCTATTCAAAGATGAAAAAGAACACTCAGCTGTAGCTGTTGTGACTGGGAGTAGCAAGAGATGAATTTCTCCTTCTTTCATCCTAGGAAACAGCACAAAGATCCGGTCGAGCCACTAGTGATAATAAAAAACAAGTTGAAGTCAAATCTTCATTGATTCATCGTATGATATTCCACTCTGTGTTCAAATTCTCTATTCTGCCCTGAGCACAAGGCAGCCCCATTGCTGGTAGTGCCTGTCTCCTCTCAACTGTCGGCGTTTTATAGGACAGGCATCTGTAAAAGCTACGTAGAGGTTGAGTTAACTCACAAACATCCCACTCTCCCCACCTCTGATATCATCAATTCACAGACACTTACCTTCCTTCCTTCCCCCCCCCCCCCCCCGCATCCCCCTCCTGTTCTGAAATGTGATTTGTCCTTTTCATATTTGTTCATTTTTTTTAATTGTATCCTTTGGTATATATGGTTGTGACTATTTTCTGCCACTATTTGATCTGAGGAAGTGGGTCTGGCCCATGAAAGCTCATCATCTAATAAACCATCTTGTTAGTCTTTAAAGTGCTACATTGTCCTGCTTTGGCAAATAATGCATTTTAAAAATCTTGGCCTTCTAGGAAATACATTTATATAAGTTTCCATTCCCAGTCACAGCTCTAGTATTCTGGAGCAAAGTCACTAAAATATAGTCCAACAAACAAATGTTTATTTAATGTGCCCCTCATTTTTCCCTCCACCTCACCCCACTCACCGGTGTTGTCCTTGGTCAGTGGAGACTCAGAGTTCAGAGGTGCTTTCACATGAGTACACCTTCCAGGTGGGGGGCAAAAAGACACCTTGCTTATTCTCCAGCTGCTCACTGTTCACGATGGCCACTGTTGCTCATTGTGCCACTGTTCACTCCATCACTCTGTTGCCAAAGGCCCCACGCCGTCACCTTCTGCTGCCACCTGCCCTGTGACCTCTGCGAGTTGGTCTCTTGAGGTTCCACCCAGCTCTCAGTGATTTCAGCTGAGCTCTCAGTGGGGGAACCTCACTGCTAGGTCAGTCTGGGCTGTCTCTTACACAAAGACATTGTCCCCACAAGAACACTGTCCCCACAGCAGGACTAAGCACTCAGACCTGATTATCAGTGATTTCAGCTGTAGTGGTCACTTAAAACAAAAGATTATGTATGGAGCCTAATCAGCTCTGTCTTTAACCAGTGGAGAGGGGCAGGTTAGATAGTACTTGTGACTCAGACAGACCATCAAGCAAAACACCCTGTCCCCATCCTCTCTCCTGATGCCCTCAATCAGTACAGGTTAAGTACAGTTCTACTGCCCTTTACTCATACAATAAGAACAACAACATTTCACACACACACACACACACACACACACGCATTCAAGTGATTTGTAACCCAACCCCAGCCAAAATCTATCATGTGGGCAACACAGCTCTGTTTGCCGGATACCTAGGTAGATTAGGTGTGAATGTAAATACAATCTGGTCCTGAAACCTTTTCCCCAGCCCATCACTAGCTGTCAGGGAGAGCTCAGTTTGACTTTGCTTACAAATCATCATTTGAAATGATTAGGTTGGCAACATCACCAAAATGAATGCACTGACATTGTCATAAAAACAACAGCTGTATAAGGAAGCTAGTCTATGTTCATACTTTTCAAATGTATTATACTTTTTCAGATACACATATCATACACTGTATATGCTTTTAAAGTGTGTATTAATGTTTCGATTTCAATTCAAATTTCCAAACAATCACTAAATTGGCATGTAACAAGTTCACAAAACTTGGAGGGGGGGAAATTCGGGGGGGGGGGGTGTAGGGGTGTAGGGAAATCCCTGGGCACAGGGAAGCCACTTGCCTGCCCATTCTGCCCACAAATCCACTTTAACCAGCTGTGGGGAAATCTTCCTCACTCAGCAAGATTCTTCATTAGTCGACCTGTCCCGTCCCTGTGTGACATAGGGGCGCCCTGGTTCTCCTGAGGAGCCCAGCTCTCCCATGAGCTCCGAGACCATTGGCAGCTGGTGTAATGCAAAGCAATCCTCGGGCTGCTCTCAGTTACCCTGAGGGACCCGTCTGCACACAGCAGGGTCAGAATCTGGAGAACTCAATGGGCTCCCCTGTACCCCTTCTCCTGAGCTGCTGTGGGCTCTCCGTAGCCAGAATCTCATTGAGGATCGGGGCCAATATGTGTAGTGGAGGATGTTTCACCTTACCGGAAGGGGACTTAGTGCCTACCTGCTCTAACCCCTTACGGAGGAATCCTCTTGCTCTTTGTTTTTATTTCCTACGCATATACCCAGTTAAACAAAGGAAACTGGGCTTCTTCGTGGACAAATCTGTGTGTGCGTGTGTGTGTGCGCAATGCGCCATCTTGCCAGCCCACATTGGTGATTTGTAGGTAGGACCATGAACATGATAACAAGTGAAATACTGACTGCCTGTAAAAGGGTTTTAATCCCCTGCGCGGATACCCCCCAAGGGGGCGTAGAAACATCAGCCATACGAAGCCGGGAAGCGGTGTGGGCTGCTTAGAACGCTTGTGACGAGGCCTCGGGACCCCGGGGTTATTTTCCTTTCTTCATGGCGAGTGGCAGAGGCGTCGCCGCGTTAGTCTGTAGCTGCAAAAGCAATGGGGAGTCCTGGGCCAGCTTCGAGGGGCCTAGCCCAGGAACCGATCTGTTTATTCAGCTCTCACAAGTGGGTCTTTGCCCACGAAAGCTGATGCCCACATAAATGCGTGAGTCTCTGCAGTGCCACAGGGCTGGGGGTAGGGACGCCTTGTTGTTCTCCCTTTCTTTGTAATCAGGTTCCAGTGTGAGTTTGAGCTTGTCGCTGCACTTCTCTGACTGGTCACTGAACTCAATGAAAATAGTCTCAGTGCTTCACTATGGAGGGGCAGGTGCTTAGTTTCTCTGTCCAAAGGGGCTGAGCGTCTTTCAGGCAAAGGCCCTTGAAACTCATGGAAGGCCCCTCTGAATACAGCGGGTTGGGAGCAGCCCCTCGCTCACGCACTGGGGTTAGATCCGCTTTTGCCGAAGAGCAGGATACACATGTGGTTTGCTCCGGCTCCTTCCAGCATCCACCCCACAGCTGGGCTGCAGGGACAGGCATGGGAAAGCAGCCGTGATGGAAACCGGGCAAACCTTCCCTTCGTCAGGGAGGTGCTGGGCAGCGGACGAGCCTGCGAAGGCAGCTGGGAGATGTGCTGGTGCCTTCATGCCACCCTCAGCCTGTGGGGAACCGTCAATGCCCCAGCCGCCCCCTGAAGCCGAAAATCGCCCAGTGACCGTGGAAGCAGCCTTGCAGTCCCATTGGTGGCAGTGGGGTTTCACTGCTCGCAGGGAGTGTGCCCCGCTCCACGCTAATCTCGTCTAATCAGCCTGAGCCCCAGCTCTATCCCCACATCCGTGGGAGGAACACCCGGAGCTCCAACAGCACAAACGCAATGCGGGCCTGTCCCCTCTGCCCCGGGAGAAGGCTCTCCAGACACGCTGAGTCTGGCTGCTAAGTCGATCACTCAAATCCCAGACTGGTTCTGTTCCCAGCTGTGTACAGTAATAATAGCACCAGTTGGTTAGCCAGCGGGAGATCACCGTAACGCAGCATTCAGACTGTGCACCAGGGCACGTGGCCAGAACAGGCAGGCACTAAGCCGCCTCTCTACTGCCAGGCAGAAGGAACACCAGAACTTAATTACAGGCAGCAAAAGCTGATTTCTTTAATTAAAAGGACTTTAGTGGTGCCAAGCAGATGGCTGATCTCTCCCAGTATTAGGACTAGAGCCCAGAGTATCTGTACAATCCGAAGGGACGTGTAGGAAAAATAAAGGAAACAACTTCATTTTTTTCCTGGGTAATTCATAAAGTGTGGACCTCTCCTGCATGGGGGTCAGACAGGCTCCGCCGGTGCCTCATGGGCTTCCACCGAGCTCTGCCGATTTTCACCAGAGGAGGACGTGGTCCTATACGTTTTTGTGAGCCAGTCAGACCTACTATGCAACCCGGCTGGTCGAGTGTCTGCACTGCCAGGCTGTATTCTGCTCAGTGTCAATCCAGAGTCACTCCACTGGCCTCAGTGAATCTACACCAGCATCCCTGAGCCAGAAACCGGCCTGTTAGGGAGTAGTGGAAAGGAGACGGTCTAAAGAGGAGCCCGCACAAGCAGGTGGTTAAGGAGCGAGGCGAGAGGCAACAGCAGGAATGGAAACAGCAGCTCAGCACAATCCTAATGTATCTGGCACACATTGCCCGGCATGGGCCTTTTGTCTCCTGACCAGAGACGGTGGTTCATGGTGAACCCTCCTTTTGTTACGTGTGTCCCGAAAGCCAAGTATCATCAGGGTGGGGCCAGATGTCTAGTGGTTCCTCCTCCAACTAACCCGCACACCAGCCTGAGCCCTGCCGAGGGCCCTGGCAAAACTAACGACCCCCTTTACCCGACACTACTCCCCTCCCTCCGGCACTGAGGCTGTGTATGAAACAATGAGGAGGCAAGAGAACCTGGGAACAGCCAGCAGCCCCACCTCCAAATGGACGATGAGTAGCGCCCCCTGCTGGCATCTTTGGCAATCACCCTTCAGTCACCCTTGGGCAGCGGGCTGGACTTGATGACCTCCTGAGGACTCTTCCAGCTCTAGGATTCTATGACCCTTTGCAAGTCCCCTGTGGAGGGCAGCCCCCCACCTGATAGCTCAGTGTCCCTGACGCTTTGCTGGCCCCCTTCCACACCCGGCTCCTGGTGTGACCTCAGTGGGTAAGAGAGACACAGAGTCCAGAATGGCAACCGGACGTCTCCCGCTGCCACAGAGCCCGGACCTGCCTCTCGCTTCAGCCAAGAGCCCCTTAGGCACCACCTCTCCCTTAAGCTCACTTGTGCACTGGCTCTGTGCAAAGACCTCCGCGGAGGGCAAGCCATGGCAGGCGGGACCCCTTAGGCAGAGGCCTCGCAGCAAACAATGGGTTGATGATTAAATATTCATTGGTAGGGTTGCCAGCTCTGCCAGACTGGAAGACTGTACACCAATGCTGTGACACTACACTACACTGGGACTATATCATTATCTAAGAGGGATTTAAAGAATTCAGGTAATGGAGAATCCACCATGGTCCGAGGTAAGTTGCTCCAGTGGTTAATTACCCTCAATATTAAAAATCTGCTCCTTGTTTTTAGTCTAAAATGTATCTAGTCTCAACCTCCAGTCATTGGCCGTTGTTCTGCCATGTCGGTTGCATTAACAAGCACTGTGCTACCACAGATCTCCCCATGTAGAAATGTATAGACCATGATCAAGTCTTAAACTTCTCTTCGGTAAACTAAATCGACGTAAGGCTCCAGATGGTTCTGGACTTGCTGGTGCTGAGCAAAATCAAAATGTAAGGGGAAAACTGCAGCAGCCAAATGACTGGAATGACCCGATTCAGAGCTAGGCTAACTCGACTGCCTCTGGAATCTGATTCGGGGCAGGGTGCATTCTCCTTCCGAGGAGGCTTCTGACATTATCGGCACTCGAGAAGGGTCTGGCTGCAGATCTCAGCTTTCCCCCTGTGCGGTGATGTTCACCTGCTGGATTTTGGGTGGGGCTGGCCTGTGAACCACGGTCCCCTCCACTCTTTAAAGGGAAGGTTATTAGCGCTGGCATAAATAGCTGCCGCTAGAATCATAGAATCTCAGGGCGGGCAGAGACCTCAGGAGCCATCGAGTCCAGCCCCCTGCCCAAAGCTGGAGTGACCCAACTCAATCATCCCAGCCAGGGCTTTGTCAAGCCGGGCCTTAAAAACCCCTAGGGATGGAGATTCCACCCCCTCCCTAGGGAACCCAGCCCAGTGCTTCCCCACCCTCCCAGGGAAATAGTTTTTTGTAATATCCAACCTAGACCTCCCCCCCGGTCAGTCAATTCCAAATGGCAGCCTCTCCCGACATGCCTTTATGCATCAAACCTTTCTCCCCCCTCCTGAAGGAGAGACACGTCTCCCTGGGTTTAGGGCTTGACAGTTACGAACATGGCAGCAGAAGGCTGCTGCTCACTGCTGAGGAACCAGCGCCCTTGAGAGCAGTTTGGATTTAATCCTCTTGACCCAGAGGTTCGTGTTTCACTTGAGCCAAATAAACAAGGAGCTGGAGAACCAGATGGAAGCTTTGCCTTCGGGGACAATTTCCACCGTTTCTGGCTTGCGTTATTATCGTTTGCTTTCATGTCCCGCCCCACCCCCATCCAATCTGGAGTCAGACATTTCTCATGTATTTATTTATGTGCTTTGGATTAAATGAAAAGGCTCCTGCAATGTAGCACCGAGCCATGACATATCAGCCCAGCGAATCAAGATTCCCAAGCTCTCCTGTTGGGGACCCATTTGCTTTCTTTGCTTCTCTGCTCTTGTTTTTCAATTTGGCTGTTTGTGCGCTACGTAAAGCACATGCCCTGCCGTCCGGCAGAACGTGTCCCGCTCTGACACCGCCGTTAGCGTGGAACAATGCTCCGGCGTTGGGTCCTCGCGGGGGTTTTCTGAACCGTTGGGGTGTTTTCGATGGGAAGGGCTTGTCCTTTCCTGTCACGCATCATTTCTGTGGCCATGGCTCGTTTTTCTCAGCTGTAAGTGGAATTCCCCGAAACTGATAAATTGTGTTGCTCATCCCCTCCAATGAATGATGCTGCCTTCTTTTCCCCTTCGGGTTCAGTGTAGCCGCAGCCCCCACAACCAACACGTTTTCAAACACGGCATTCTGTAAATCTAATCCAAAGAGCTGACAGTCTTAAAGGCGTCTTCTCTACTCATTCCCATCGTTTTTCCCATCTGTGGAAACATTGACATATTCAACAGCACTGTCCAAATGGCAGGGGGGAAGCTGGGAGCCCCCACACCCCCACCCTCAGCCCGCTCCTGCATCCTACCTCCAGTCCAGAGCCTGCACCTCCAGCCTGCTCCTGTACCCGACCTCCTGCCCCAACCCCACACCTCCCAACCTGTTTTCCAGTAGCTCCCTCCTATGCACTGAACCCCTCATTTTTGGCTCCATCCCAGACCCGAGGGAAGCCCCCAAAATCTATTATCCTCAGGCCCCCAGAGAGTTAACACATTCCTGGAGGGAAGCCCTGAGTCTTGGGCTGGCAAGGGGCTGGCATGAGTGAGCCAAGTGTCTCTTTTTTTCTGCTCATCAGTCAGGGACCACATCTGAGTTTTCCCCCCAACCCAAAAAGGTTCCCCACCCCGACTCAGGAAATGTGGATTCTGTTCCTGACTCTGGCCTGCTGCACAGTTTGGGCAAATCACCTGTCCTAGCTTAGGGATGTACAATCCTGATTACTCTGTTAACCGGTTAAATGGTAGGCTACCCTGACATTTAACCGGTTAACTGACTAAGGGGATCCCGGGTGGGGGACCACTTCAACCCGGCTGGAGCAGCCCCCAGCCCACGGGGATCCCACTCCCAGACCTGCACAGGGCTGGAGGTCCGATTCCCGGCCCCAGCTGCCAGGTGGACGAGGTGGGCTGACCACTGGTGGCCCCTCACAGGCACCAGGCAGAGCTGGAGCAACACTCTACCCACGGCAGGCCACAAGTAGGGGGCTGCTCCTGTGAACCGATTAACTGTGTGATTATAAGTATGATCATTAGAAAGTAAAAGCTGGTCTGAATTAAAACTGCCTTGTAGCATCTGTCGTTGTTTAGCTAGGGTTCCCAAAGTAGCATTCAGGATGCTGGCGCTTAACTCCCTTAGAATCCTTGGAACATCCCAGTCTAGGGTTGCCGGGTGTCCCGTTTTGAACCGGACAGTCCAGTATTTGAGTTTTCTTTCGGGGAAACCAATGGAGAATATAGAAATGTCTGGTATTTTCTAAATAAGATGTAATGTAGACTGTGGTGTAATGTCAAGTGTGTCTAGGATTTTTGCTGAATCTATCTGGCAACCCAATCCCAGTCTTTGGTTTAATTGTTTGTTTTTGCATTTCACAGAGTTTGAAACTGACTAGAAAGAAAACTGGAAACAAAAACCAGTTAGTCAGTTTCATTTTGTAGGTCACATTCCTGCCACTGGCCTATTGTCATTAGGGTAAGGACTGACCTCCAGAAAAACTTGTATTAACTCAAACTAAAACAAAACTTTGGCAACATTTCCACTTGTGTTTGATTTTATGCCTCCCCGCACCTTTGTTATTTAAAAAAAGAAGCTCACCAAAATGGAATTGTATGTCTAAATGGAATGATTGTGTCCTTTTTATTCTGGAATCTGAGCTGTGTTTGCCTAACAAACCAGCCTTTGAAATGATTAAGAATGCTTAGCCTTGCTGCTGCTATCTTTGGCTACCAACTGGGAGGAGAGTTAATTGTATACAGTTGCTTTAACAAAGGCCATATTAGCAATATACGTGGATAAAGCTGGCCTGAGGTCAGATCGTGCAATCTGAAGAGGCTTAGATTCTGGCCAGGAAGCCTCATCAGATCCCATCGCTGAATTCGTTTAAAAATGCCTCTGCAAGTCTTGGACACTCAGCCAGTTGGGAACCATCATGACGTGACTCCCACTGTGCCAGATCCTTACTGTCTGTGAAACTCCCCTCTTCTCCGGGTTCTTGCATTTTCACTGTTATTTCACGGTCTCTGCACCTGAGCCCAAGAGGACACACGGTGCCTGTTTCTGAACTATGGGACGTTTTCACTGGGCCCTTTTTTGGAGGTGGAAAGAATCAACCTGTGACTCTGTGCTACTTAGCTTTTTGCTTATTAAAAACTAGAGCTAGGGAAATGTAAACAATGGCTCATGAAGGTTTTTTTTCTTGGGTCTAAGCACCTTCCCCTTGGACCCCAGGTGTGATTTAGCCACTGGAGTAACGTACGTCTACACTACGGGAGAAGGTCGAATTAAGCTACCCAACTTCAGCTGTTTTAATGGCCTAGCTGACTTTAACTGACATTTGGCACTGTCCACGCTGCAGGAAGTTGAAGGGAGCACGCTTTCCCTTCGACTTTGCTTTCTCCTCGTGGAAGCAGGACCACTGGCATTGACCGGAGCTCCCCTCTCAGTTCGAATTAGCTGTCTTCACTAGACCCGCTCATTCGAACCCTGGAAGATCGACAGCGGCAGCTTCAATCTTCTTTGTAGAGCGGACCTACCCTGAGAGCAACCTCAGGGCTGTGCCCTGCAGCTGTCCCATAGATCTCACGAGCACAGTGACCATGCCCCCACCAAACACCTCTTGGAGGAGAGGCCTGGAATCGCTGGCACAGAGCCGCCCAGGCCAAATATTCTTCATCGAGGGATCTCCCTACCCGAGGGGAACCCTCATTTCTCCTGTTAGATCATTTTTCTGCCACTTTGTATGCTGGGAGCAAAGATTGTAGCCGGTAAATTATATGAAACACAGGCTTCCTCCATATCTTGCTGAGTCGCTCACCTTTCTGAGGTGTCACTGTATTAATCTTCTTACAGGGTCTGATCATGTCAATGCCAGCCCTGTCCTCCTTGGCACTACAGCAATGAACGATGATGTACGGAGCAAGCAGAAGATAACTCATTGTCCCTTAAGTCAGATTGACCATGAGTGCTGAGAGCAGCAGAAATCAGGGCCTGGAAGAGTTCACAGTGCAAAACTGAAGTGAATTCTCAGAGGCACACCAAAGCCCAGCTGCGTTTTCTGTTCTGTGGTGGGACAGACTGAACTGAGGGGAGAAAACCGTAGGACATGTTATTGTGAGGATACCCAGAGGAGAAATGAAGCAATGTAGGATATTCCCCAATTTGCACTGGGGTACGCGAAAACAGCTATTTGTGTCTTCACCATATAAAATAGGCTGCAAGACCCTAACCCAGAGCAAACAAACCATTTCTTTGGGGGGAAAAAACTACCCAAGAATAAATCCTAAGACTTTCCTTGGGGCGAACCCCCCAGTGAATCGGTTTGTAAAGTAAGTTCCTGCACTCTGGTCATTTTTTTAAACACCTTCCCTTCCCTTTCCACTGGTCCAGTGCCTTTGTAACCCTAATATTTCTGGGTGGGAGTCATCCAGGCAGGAATAAGCTAGACACAGGTGCTGTAAACTCACCGAATTCCTCTGTAGTAACGGCTCCCACTGTCTATGTCCTGAGACTGGGGATTTGCCTGGGTGTTCAGTGCAGGCAAGGGAAGCAGAAGGAACAGCGAGTCCTTGGGAGAAAGGGTGGCTCACTGCCTCAGGAAGGAGGACGGGAAAGCTGAGACTTGCAGCCTGCACCACGATTTTCAGTGGGATGCCCAGCTCCCTGGCCCTGCATCCACGCGTTTCATCGTCTGTGCCACGGCGGATCCCGTGCAGCGAGAACCTCGGTGGGGCTCAAGCGATGCAGGGTTCACCTCCTCACGCTGCCCCCAGTGAATCCAGCCCCCCGTCAGCAGGCAAGGAGGAAAGCCCGGGGAGGAGCACCAGACTCACTGCCGCTTGTCAAGTGTGCTCCCAAGCCCAGTGAACATTAAAACCCCTTCACCACAGGGCCAATGCTTTCAGGAATCAGCCCCCACCACCTGCAGAGGCTGGTCTGCAGTCAGGCTGCTGCTGAATGGCAGGGCAGCGAGCTAGGGCTGAAACCCAACAGAGGCACAACGAGAGCAAAATGGCCACCTGCCGTGACCGTGCCATGCCTGTAACTTTTCTGTCAGTTGTCCTGGCCATTTTCCCCCGCAGCTTCGCAGCAATCCAGGCCTTGAAGGGGAGGCCTGGAACACCCTGGGAATGTCAATAGACCGCGCGGCTAGTCAGACAGTGACAGAGACGCGAAAAGCGCCTGAGCCATATGGGCAAATTAAGAAATTAAATATCTTCAGGGGAAGCAGCTGCAATCCTAGTTACTCCTCACAGCTCAGGAAAGAGAGGTCAGCAGTCCCAATGGCATTTCTGAAAACTGCCGAGCTTGCAAGATGAACATGGCTGCTTATTCATTTTTCCTTTGGGGAAAAAAAAAAAAGCACAAGACTCTCTGAGCCGGCTTGACGCCCACTGAGTTATAGGAACCTGAAATATGGGCAACTTTGAGTCATGCGCATCTCTGCCCCAATCCTGTTCCCTATGGCAAAACACCCATCAGCTCCACAGGCAGATGGACTGGTGGGGTCTAGATCCTTATCCGACCTGATTGGCTCTGACTCGGGGTGGCTGTATTTGATGGAGGCTAGCACAGCTCTTTTCAGTAGTGATATGAACATTTCAGATAAACAGCCTCCAGGGTCGATGTCTCTACGTGCACAGTACAAACTTGCACCAGCCTTTAGCCAATTCCCTAAGGAAGCAGTTGTACTAGAAGCTACCAGATCCCACTTCCCACTCAGTTCACCCTCATTTGCAGTCCCCAGCCGCCAGAAATAGATTAGGCACACAGTTATGCACACAATTTTGCAGGCAACTCTGGGCTACTGGTATTTAGAAGCTCAAATCCTGATCATTTAAGAGTTCAGATTGCTTGGAGGCTGATGGAAGTTCCCTGGTTTTGCCCACTTGCAACTGAATGGTTGATAATATCCTGCAGAAGCATGTTCCCCGGGTTATTTATGTTGGACTCTGCCTAGGACCAGTGGTTACACAGAGCACGTTCCTTGTCAATTCCTTGTTCAAACTCTAAACAAAACAAGAGTTTGGGTCTGTCTGGATTCCTCTGTATTGGAGGGAGGGGCGTGGCAGGGGGTAGGAGGGAGTAATGAGAATAGCAAATGGATGTATCGCATAGAAAAACTATGTGCAGTGCCAAGTGAATGATTGAAACTCTGCCCTATTGTACCATGAACATTTCATAAACCAGCTTGAATTCCCTACTTTAGCCGTGCTGGATTCAGTTCATCAAACAGCAAGTATTTGGCTGCGGGCCTTGTGCTGCAGATTGCAGAATGACTGATGGTGGCAGCGGTGTTGTTATTACAGGCTGCCCAGCAGAGCAGAGCCGGGGCAGTTCTCACCTGTCTTGTTTAGTGTTTCCAGAGTAACACTAACGGGCTGAAGAAAGTGTGGGCCAAAGTCTTCCCAGGCAAAAACCCACTAAAGTCATTAGGATTACAACAGGGATGAATCTGGCCTTGTGTGTTAAAGAATAGCTGGATTGGGGGGTGAACAGTCCATCTGTCTTGTGCGAGAGCGTGATAGCACAAGGCCTGGCTACGGAGCACTTCTGGGAGCTGCTCAGTGCATCTGACGGGAGATCAGTGTGGTAACCACGAGACTCGCGCACAAGGGAAATGATGCAAGGAAACTAGCCCAGGCAAGGCAGTGGGAAGCTCAAGGTTAAAACCTGAACTTATTCTTCTGTAGCTTTCCCAGGGAGTGTTACTGTTAAACAGAGTCACAGTGCACCAAGAACTCCAAGCAGTAGATCTAACAGGTTGTAGGTGGCAGTGCAAACAGGGCCCATCCGAGGGGGCCAGGCGGCCCATTTGGCCTGGGCCTCAAGCTGAAACCGGGCCTCAAATTGAACCCCGTGTTCATTTTTTGGCATTTGATAATTTTGCAACTTGTTTTTATGTGAATCCCTCTGGGATCAAACTGAGACCGACTCCCTCAGCTCAGAGCTGCACATGTAAGCAAATAAAGGATGTGAAAAAGGCTAGAAAAGCGTTTGTGAAATAAAAAATATTCAGACGGCCTCTCGCCCTTTTTTATAGTCCCTAGGGTTGCCAGATGATTTAACCAAAAATACTGAGCAACCCCTCCCCCCACCAAAAAAAACGGGGGGGGGGGGGAGGGAAAAGGACCCAGAGAGTTATTAAGCAAAAAAAAATTTTAAATTTAAAAACAACATGGCCCCTTTAAGAACAGGAGGGGCTGGTCTCTGCCTTTCCTAACGGGCTGCTGGCAGCCGATGGCCATCTTGCCTCCTTCCCTGCTCCGGGCCAGACAGCTCCCCTGCACAACCAGGTAAGTGGTGGAGGGCTGGACCCAACTGCTGAGTGTGTGTAGGGTTGCCAGGTGTCCGGTATTTTCAGCCCCTGGCCGGGAAAAAAACAGAAAATACCAGCCATTTTAAGCGTCCGGTATTTTCTGAATTTTTTGTACCAGACATGAATAGAAAATACCGGACTATCCGGGTCAATATCAGACACCTGGCAACCCTATTGGTGCCTTATTTGGTTTTCATGTCTAATTTTTTATTTGTATTAAGGCTCCAGGCCTCAAAAGCTGGAAGTGGCCCAGGCCTCTCTTGGTGTTCACACCTCCACATCAGCTGCTAGAAGTGGGCCTCATCCTCCCTGATTGAATTGACCTCGTTATCTCTAACCTTACTCTTCATTGGAACTCTTTTCATGTGCCTGTATATTTATAACTGCCTCTGGAATTTCCACTACATGCATCTGACGAAGTGGGTCTTTGCCCACGAAAGCTCATGCTTCAATAAATCTGTTAGTCTATAAGGTGCCACAGGACTTCACATGGTTCATTTTAACCATTTCAAAATTAAGCATTTTGATATTCCCTTTTTAAACAGCATTTTGATTTGAAATGTAGCTAATTTTAATGAAAAGGTGGAATCATTTAAAAACCACCTGAAACAAACAAAAATATTTCAAGTTAAATAACAGGTTTAATTCAACTTGAAACAAAGGTTTTGTTTGTTTTCATGTCAGTGATGTTACCCTCTCCTCCCCCCTAAAAAAATCACCCCCTATTAAAACCAAATTAAATATTTTTCCTTCAGATTTTTTTGCTTGGGCCTTCCATCCCCCAAGTCAGTTATTTGCTCAAATCTCAATGTCAGATAGTTTCGGACTTCACGTGGGTTATGGATCAGTGTAACTGCTTCCGTTAATAATATTCCTCCCAGTTTGCATAAGATCGGCCTCAGGGCCATGCGTGGGTAATGAATACAATGGTTTCAGTTTGTGTTATGAGCTCAGACATTAAGGGCCAGGCTCAGTTCTGATGCAAAGGAGCACACTGGCCTCTCCTCACACTGGGCTTGGATTGGGCCCTAAGCCCCTCGTTACTGCAAAATGAATGGAGCGGGTTGTAAAGAATTCAAATGCTGCTGATTATTGCACATGGCCACAGGAGCTGAGTAGAGGATTCAGGTGAAATCAGACGGAGGTTTCCCAGGCAGCAGAATGCTTCACTGGCCTTGATACAAGTTTAGCTGTCATGCCCAGCAAATTAAAGCCAAATAGGCAGTAAACTTCCATGGGCGATTAACATTCCCATGCAGGAGATTAAGCAACATGATGATCAAATTGGAATTTAATACGATTCAGCTGGTTCAGTACTGCAGGATATTCCCCCCTTGCTGCCCCCATGTGCTTTAGGAATGGTCGGTGCTTGTATTTCCTCGCTGGCGGGCACGTGCCAGGCACTCACTAGCCCTGCTGTGAGCCGTGGGTACACCCTGACTCCACCCAGGGATGGGCCACCAGTGCAAGTTCTCGGTGCTGAGCGGGGAAGGTGCAAGGCAACGGGGCAATTGGAGAGTGGGCCTATGGAACCCAGGGAGCTGAAGAGCAGAGACTCTCAGGGGCTGGGCAGGAAGGGGCAGAGAACTGTTGCGGTCCGGAGACATGACCTCACTTTTTCTTCAGTAGCTCCGGCCCTTCCCAAGCAAGGTCCCATTAGTGTCAGGCAGTAGCAGCTTCCTCACTCAGAAGAGTGTGAGGTGCCCTCGATGCCGAGGTCGGGAGGACAGTGGTGGCGCCCCTTCCCACGGCTAAAGGCCATTCTTCCGATCTCTCCTCAGAGGGGGCACCCAGCACCTGAGCCATGGGTACATGAGGACGGACCGGCCTCAGTCAGGGCAGCAGCTTGTTCTGCTGCACTTTTCCTCCAGCCTCTCTAGAGCCCAGCATGTGATCTAGAATATGGTTTTCATCAAGTCACAGCCCCAGTGCTGTGCCTCAGTTTCCCCATTTGTAAAACGGGGATAATTACACTGACTTACCTACTCCAGGGTGAATGTGCTGCTTCATTAACAGCCATCCAGCGGTCAGAGACTCTTGGCTACGTGAATGCCACACGTTATGTATTACCAGCTCGCCCTCCACCTGGCACCGTGCCGCAGTGAAACCCACCAGCTCTGACTAATGTTCGCAGCTCCCGTGTAGGATATTGGAGTTGCTTTTCAGATTCCATGGGTCCCTGGTAATTGGAACGCTGCAACTTTGAGCACATAACAGATGATGTGGCAGTGGAGGGCATTTGTCATTGCTTCACTTCCCTACAGCGGGAGGACTCATAAGTCACAGCTGACAAATCTTTTAATGACTTTTAAACTTCATTTACAGAAACAAATGACCATAATCAACGAGCAATGATGGGTTACTCATCTCTCCATAGGATTAAAAAAGCAACATGTGGCTTAACCCTTTGCAGAGCAACCTAATGCTCCGCGGGGACCCGGGCTCATCACACCCCACAAGGAAGGGTGCAAGACCGCAAAGGGCTTTGAGCAGCCAGTCGCAAAGGGAAGCCTAAGAGGAGTGACTCTCTCTGTGGAAAGGGCAGAAGTCATCCAGGGCAGGATTTTATTGCTGATGAGTTTCAAACAACAAACTGTATATGTGCATTTAAGGCTTGATCCAAAGTCAGCTGGACCTCAGCTGAGTCAATGCGCCCAGCCCAGCAAACCATGAGAGGTCAGACCTGGAGAAGACAGAAGTAAAGACTGGTACATGTGGAACCTCTCTAGTCCAGAACTCTCTGCTCTGGAAACATCCGTGGTCCGGCATGATTTTAGTTAGCCGGGTGTCCACTTTTCACGGGTGTGGCCAAGTTTCCCATGGTCCCGTAAAGTTTGTTTACAGCCGCCAGCCCTGGCTCTCTGTGTTCTGTGCTGTTATTTAGCTCTGATTTACCCCTACATGTCCTCTAACAGCCCAGCAAGCAGTGGAAGTGTTGGGAATGCTGCTAGACAATATTGACCTCCCATGGTCCGGAAAATTCTCTTGTTCAGAACAGGTCAGGTCCCGAAGGTGCCAGACTAGAGAGGTTCAACCTGTATTTGGGTTGTATGTGTGTAGGCTCAGACCACACCCCATGTCGTGTCATTTGCATGCAGAAATAGCAGGACTGCATGTGAGTCTCCCCAACAGTTGACTCCCTGCAATCATTTGGGAGCACTGCAACACTGTGCATGTGAGTGTTGTGATCCTTTGTATGGGCATAGTTCTGAAAGATCAGGCCTGTTTTTTAACCTCCTGCATCTGTATAAAGCAGAAAGGGCCGGGGTGAATAGAAAAGCAAGGCAAGAGTTTAAAACACCTGGAAAGAGAACAGGTTGTGGCCAAATATAAATCAATGAAAGAGGCAGGGAGTGAATACAAAAGTACATGGGAAAAAGACAGCTGCTTTTGAATATCTGTCCTTTTAACTGACTTAGGCGCCTAAGTCTCATTGACTTTCACAGGAAACTCAGGCACCTACATTACTTGAGTGCGTTTGAAAAGGTCACCTAGTGGCTAAAGTAGCTGGGAAAGTTAGTCAATAGATAACTGTGAAGAATAAAGAACAAAAAATAAAAATAAAAAGTCCAAAAGCTCGCTCACCAACCCAGGGTCATCAGACCAAAAGAAATAATTTTGAACCCAACTCTGTGGCACATGGGCACAGGAATGACTTTACTCCTGCAGATGCCAGGAGGTAGGGAAGGTAAGTAGCCCATGAAGGGAGGATGAGGATCCTGAAGGGCCCTGCGAGTGGTGACACACAGATGTGGATTTCAGACGTGAGGATGCTGGTAGAGGAGACAGATCAGCAGAGAGTTTCCCAAAGCAGGACCTACCAAGACTTTCTGGCAGCATGCTCTCCTATGTCATGTAATAGATGCAGAGAATAAATGATGGAGGGAGACAAGTGTGGCAGACAGTGTAGATCAGTGTTTCTTAAACTTTTTAAGACCGAGGAACACCAAACAATATTTTTTTTAATGAGGAATATCAAGGATTTTTTTTTCAGCAAAAAAAAAAAAAAAAAAAAAAAAAAGGTTGGGGGTGAGAAGGGTCGGGGGGGAGTTATTGAGCAAAAAAAAAAGGGGGTGGCCTGCCTCTTTAAGGGCAGCCATTCTGAACTCTGTTGTTCTCCACGACACACCTCCAACTGCTTTTGGGGGGGCCTGATTTGAGATCTATGAACACAGGCTTGACCAGTGATCAGATCACATCCTGAACCAAGCACTGGGCATTATGGGAAGTGTGAATCCGGCAATGCCAAATCCAATGGCAGAGCACAGAATGATTTTAGCTGTGTCTACACTGGGAAGGTTTGGCGACAAAAGTGCTGTCCACGTGCAAAAGTCAGCAAAAGTGAAAAGCGGCCAGACTGGTTTTCTGCCTCCCATTGTCAACATTTCAAGACCACAGCTTCCCTGTCGACAAATAGAGTGAAGAATTGCGGGGAAACATCTCACAGTGCAATGTTGTGAGAAGGCAGAGCTGATCCCTGCTCTTTTCGGGATTCTCTCTCAGTTCTCCCACAGCATTCTCAGTTGCTGGGAGTTCTCCATGCTGAGGAACATCAAAGCAGCACAGCCGTCTCTCCAGCCCTCCTCCTGCAGCAGCGGTCTGCCTGCCGCTGTGTCCCTAGAAGGGAGAACAGGAGCATTCCAGTGATTTGCTCTATTTGTTTGTTCCCCAAATGAAGAAGCTCACTCAGCCATCAGACACTTCCTAGAGCTTTGAAGGGGGAAGGGCGCATTCCTGCAGGGCAGCAGAGATTGCAAAACACTGAGCGCAGGCATTGTGGGATACTGGCTCTCACTGTTTTGTCAACACAAGGCAGTTTTTGGTGACAAAACCTGCCAGTGTAGTCAAGGCCTGTGGCAGCTGCCCTATCTCCAGTTGATGCAGAATTTCCTCCCTGGGCTGCAGGGGGGCCAGGACCAAAATTTCATCTTCCATCCTGGGTTCAGAAACATGAAGTTGGCCAAAGAGATTCAGACCAAGAATAAAATGGAGACAATAATAATGGCCTAAACTATAGGGACTGTCATCAGGTGCTGCCACTGAGAACACAACAAAACCCAGAGCAAGAGACGGGCCTTTTTAGCACTGAACAGCAGATAGCATTTGCGTATTAAAGAGTCTGTAGCATTAAGATGAAGTGCTCTTGTTTAGGGAACAACAGACGTGAATAACTACAATTACATCAGTGGAAGCAGTCTCCGTGGCGATGCTACTTGATAAAATTTTCCGGTAATGCATTCTGGGGCACTGCAGAGCCAGAGAGGGGGGACTCAGGAGGGCCCATGCTAGGCCTTGTGGCCAAATTTCCCCTCCATTGCAAGCACCAATTCTGCTTCTCTCTACGCTCAGTGGGTTGCCAGCATTTTAATCATCCCATCCAATGCTACCACTGCGGAAGCTAAACGGGGGAGGAAGGATTTGGAGCACAGAAGCCTAGTGTAGACAAGACCTGAGGCTCTGGTTGGCTGCTGAAGAGGAATGGCCACAAACCCAGCGGGTAAGTCCACCAGTCCACAGCTGTTTCTGCTAGAGATACCCAGAGCAGAAAGACCAGCAGCAGCAGATGACTGGGCTGGGAAGGACAGTCCCCACCATGCCCGTGCTGATAGGGCTCCAGAGAAGCCTTCCCTGGTATAACCTCCTGCCTTGCACAGGCATGAATTCATACTAGGTGCAAGCAGGCCCCACTGACATAGGGCAGCAGTGTTGCTCCTCCTCATGCCTGTAAGTCTTGCTCTGGCCCAGGGAATTCTGGGAATTTGCTATACCTCTGTTGATGGCAAAGTCTTTCCATATAGCTGGTGAGAGAATCATGCCAGGTGGCAAAGACCCAGCTGCTGCTGGGGAGATTTGAACAGCGTGTGAAGCCTAATGATTATTATTGCTTGAGTTACAGGAGCATGGAAGAGACCCAATCGTGAGTCTGGGCTAGGCCTTGTTTAGCGTGGGGGAGAGTCCTTCCCTTCCCCAAAGAGCTCGTTATGGAAATAGCTGAAGAGTGGCAGGGGAAAGAGAGGCCCAGAGGGTTTCCTCTACTCCCTGAGCTCGAGAAAGTCCCAGTTCTATGCCAGGAAGGTGACAGATGCGTGCGGCGAGGTTAGTGGGAGGAGAACACTTGAAACTAAGATACATACGAGTGACCAGGCCTCCGGTGAACTTCCAGGACTGGTTACATAAAGTTGTGTTGTCAAGGTCAGCAGTGGCCCACAATGTGGCCCAGTCTTTTATTGGAAAGGATTTGTGGGAAAAGTCCATTTGAATATGGAGAACGTTTCAGTATAGAACAAACGTAGTCGCTAAGGTGCTGCAGGGCCCCTCGTTGTTTAACAAAACATGTAGATGGTCTCATGAGCTTTCATGGGCACAGCCCACTTCTTCAGATGACTGGAGCATGGAGTCCAGAGGTACAAATAAATCGCAGAAAGAGGGGAGATGGGGAAGGAAAAACAATTGTCAATGTAAGTGTCCATGCTAAATGAGGTTAATAGAGTGGGCTGTAAGTACCCAATACTTAGCTTTTGATGACATTTGGGTGTTGAATAGAACAGCCCATCCAGTTCTTGTCTTTATTCAGTCCCTGGCTAAATGTGTCCAATTTGCATATGAAGGCAAGTTCCACAGTGTCTCTCTCTAGTTAGTTCCTAAATTGCTTTGTAAGAGGACAGCCATTTTAAATCCATTAGTGAGTGTCCGGGCAAGTTCAAATGCTCCCCAGCAGGTTTCTGTGTGTTACCATATTGAATATCTGATTTGTGTCCAGCAATCCTTTGTCATAGAGACTGTCCAGTTTGGCCAATACCCATGGGAGAAGGCGCTTGATGGCATCTCTCACATCGGTGGACGTGCACTTGTATGAGCCCCTGATGTGGGGCTGATGTGGTTAGGACTTGCGATGATGTCACTTGTGTAGATGTGTGGAAAAAGACTTTTCAGTTCAGGTTGCACCTCTCTGGTCTGGCAACATCCATGGTCTGGCATGATTTTAGTGAGCCGGATGTCCACTTAGCATGTGGGTAGCCAAGTTTCCTGCAATCCCAAGAAGTTTGTTTATAGCTGCCAGTCCTGGCTCTCAGTGTTCTGTGCTGTTAGTTAACTCTAATTTAGCCCTAAATGTCTTCTCCAAGCCCAGCAACCAATGGAAGTGTTGGGAATGCTGCTAGACAATATTGACCTCCAGTGGTTTGGCACATTCTCTGGTTCAGCACCACTCAAGTCCCAAGAGTGCCGGACTAGAGAAGTTCCACCTGTGCTTCAGAGCACTTTTGTCTAAATTAAAAAAATGCCACCAGCTAGGACTCGGCAACTCCAAAATAACAGACCAAGGTTCTCAGCCTAGCCCTCCGAAGGAACCCCACAAGAATAGCTCAGGAAGCACAGCCCAGAACCCTGAGCAGCCGTGCACTACTACACTAGGGTGTGCAACGTGCTCCCAGGTGACCCTACAATTGCAAACTAGTGTGACAGCCCAGCACTCGTTATCTTCTCTCTATGATCAAGCCCATTGACACGCCCTTTAATCAATGCCGGGTCACCACCACGACTCAGTATATGGTCACACACAAGTGACCTCTATTTCATCACAGTGACAAACCAATTCTCCTGGGGCAGTGGGGCGTGAGGGGGCCACCCTCCCCCTCCCCACCATGCTAGATGTCTGCCATAGGGTCATGGTCGGGGTGCTGTGAAGCTGCGCTGCCTGGGCAACATTGGACCCCGGGGAGGCTGGATTGGGGGAGGCTTCCTGGCTTTGTCCCCTTTGGGGTGGAAGGAGGGAGCAGGCCCTGCACTCACTGAGCAGAGCACAGGCACTAAGGGGGACATCTAACTTGGCCCTGTATTTGCAGGGCTGACTCTGATTAATGAGCTGTAATTGGGGGCAAGGGAGGTTCTCTGCTCTCGCTGAGTTTTGTCCCCTCCCCTGTATGAGCCAGGCCCCTGCCACTTTGACACCAAAGGCGAAAGCAAGCGGGCGCTTTGGCAAGACCTGGCTGAGCGGCAGCAAAAGCCAGCAGGGAGCTAGTTAAAGGGCTGGCAGGGTCCCGGATTGCGATAGGACAGGACCCGTAAGAAACCTAAGTTCCTTCACCCCTAGCTGGCACTGAATGACCCCCCTTCCTGCCAGCAGGCTGCAGATCAGACTAGTCAGGATCAACGCCAGGACTGTTAAGTCAGACCATTTGGGGAAGCTAAGGCACTAAGCACTAATTAGCAGAACAATCTTTAGCAGAAGAATAATGGCCGCCCGGGCTCAGGTCCCTAATTGGTCAGCCCACACCGATTACGTCTCATATGCAAATCAGCCTTGCCAATAGTGACCGGACAGAGAGATCGCAGCATTCTAAACTCTGACCGCCCCTCCCACTCCCCTGCTATCCGACACACCAGGAGCCTGCCTTCCGGATTGACACGCACCCTGCACGTTATCCCGGCAGCATCGGGAGGCGCCGGGCTCATTGGACTCTGTGTTTGGACAGTGATGCTGGTCCACGCCTCAGCGCAGCCTCGTGGGCGAGCGCCTCTTTCCCGCCGCCAGCTGCACCCGCATCAGCAGCACTGAGGCAGCTACTTACCAACGGCTTCAATGGCCACGTT
Source organism: Pelodiscus sinensis (assembly GCF_052426305.1). NCBI lineage: Eukaryota > Metazoa > Chordata > Testudines > Trionychidae > Pelodiscus > Pelodiscus sinensis. Next base: position 489,671 of record NC_143068.1, on the reverse strand, counting down.
TTCAAAAGCTGAGGCTCCCGGCAAAGTCCTGGCTCAAGAGCCATGTAGAGGGGCCTGTGCCCAGGCCAGGAAGCAAGCATGAGAGTCAGCCACAGGGAAGACGAGATAACACGTGGGGAAGGAAAGGGTGACACCGAACATGCAATGACGCAGCAGGAGCAAAACCTCCCCACCCCGAGAAGTGTCCTTGGCAGGTGCCAGCACGGGCGTGATGGGATTCCCCTCATGTAGCCCAGGGCAGAGGAGAGTAACCCTGGCACTGCGTGAGGGGAATCCCGTCACACCCGTGCTGGAGGAGACAGGCAGTCGGGAAGGAAGGACTTATTAAAAGGAAACCATCTATCTAGGGTTGGATACTTCTGAGGACTCCGTCACCACCGCACCTGGGCACCTCTCAGTCTTTGACAAGGTGACCCCCCCCAACACTCCTGTAGCCCAAGAGAGGCTACGGGACCCATGCGAAGTCACACAGGAAGCGAGTGGCACAGGGACTAGGTCTCCCCCGGTCTAGCCTGGGACACGACCCACTGGAGCAGCATTCCTAGCGCTGTGGCGTTGCACTCAATGAGGAGAAGAGGGGGGGGATGGGCCTGTGGCAGGGGACGAAGCATAGACTGGCGGGGGTGGGGTATTACTGGAGCACCTCAGAGCCCCAGCCACAGCCCCGGGCCCCAGTGCGCTGGGAGCTGTGCAAACAGACCAGAACTAAGAACACCACTGCCCCAAGCAACTTATCAGTAGGAAACAACAACCTGAGGGGGCAAAGTGCTCAGGATTCACTCACAGCTGCTGGTGTAACAGCCGTACCAGGGACCTGGAGCTGCTCTCTGTCAGCAATCCACTGGGCACCACCTGCAGATCAGTGGGGGGCCCTCCTGAGGCGCAGCGTGCGTTATTTTGAAGGGAAGAGCTGTATTTCCCACTCCTGGCCTGTTCTGACATTCTCCCCCGGCATTCCTTCCGCTAGCCAGGGAGCAGGGCCAGCAGGAGCACCAGCCGTGACTGGTGCAGACCCTGCCCTGGGCACGAGGTGTGCAAAATCTGGCAGGTGTCCCCCGGCCTGTGTGAATTCAGTGGGGTTGTCTAGTCCATACAGCTAGAGGTCCACAAAAGGACACCCGGGGTTGTGTGGAGCCGGTGGCACTGCTCATTACACTCCAGGCGGCAGTAGAAGCACACTGGCGAGCAAAGCACGATCAGCCACGCAGGCTAATTTATGCTGCACCCAGAGGTGAAAGTCAACGGGTGCGTCCTGGTGTGCAGCTTCAGCAAGGGCTGGCTGAGCTGTGGCAAAAGAGCTAGCAGGGACCCCGGCTGCGATAGGGCAGTACCTGTAAGGAACTGTAAGTTATTTTTACCACTGGCTGCACCTATTGTGTGAGCAAAGCAGGAGTTAAGTCTCCAAAGCTGATGACGCTGCCCCTTTTGCCAGCAATTAGATTCATTTCAAACCCCCAAGAGAGATGCCAATTGGTTGAACAACAGAGACACTTCCCCGAAAATTCACTTGGTGGAAATTTAATTTTCTCCTCAAATAAATCATTTGTAGTTAAACCAGATTTAGCACTTCTGGGGTTTGTTCATTAGCTCCTGGGATGTCAATAGGCAACTGAGGAGAAGTTTTCTACAAGGAGGATGAGAACAGGAGACGGGAACTGGAGCATCATGTCTTCCTATTAAGATGTGAATGATAAAGAATTAAAGTGCAGCGCTCAAGAAATTAGTCAGGGCCAGCCATTAACAATCATCTTGTAGCACTCTAATGAGCTGGCTAAAACTGCTCCATCAAAGGATTTAATTAGATTAATACATAGACCATTGTCCATTGCCCAGTAGGTAATCATTAGTTTTTGCACCAATGGGATTATCGATGACATTCTATTTAATTGCTGTTTCTTTTCCATTTTCTTTCTTTTTTTTCTTTTAAAGATTCTTTCCCCCAAAGGTCTTTCCCCCCCCCTCCCCCCGTTTGCTAAAATAACCTAAATGTTACCCCTGGAATTCCAAGTATGAAAGTGCTCCCAAAACAGGCCTTGCTGATTCAATTGACCTTTAATATTTATTTTGCCTCCGCTCCTAATCACCTCCAAATCTCTCTTGAATGGGCTAACATTCTTTTTGACAGAGTGTTGAAAAGTCTATTTGTTGCATTCTTGGAAGTCAAAGGATGAATCCCACTTTGATTTGGGGGGTGAGAGGTAAAGGGAAATACCTACAAGAACTTTAATAAGCACCAGTATTTTAAAATGGGTCTACAGAATGTATTGGAGCTTCAATGAATCTGCGTTTTGAGTTTCATATTAACCACTCCCACTGGCATTCAGGAGTTCAGTTTTATAGATTTTAAGACTTGAAGGGACCATAAATTCATCTACTCTCATCTCCGAAGATCCCATTAGTTTCACTACCACTATGATGGCTTCCACATGGGTTGAACCTCAGACTTCCGGCTGTGTAAGCCATACCACTAAGCCACGAGGGCATGAATGATCATGTGAACGTGCCAATATAGAACCGGGAGCCCAGTTTCGGCAAGTGAGCTTTTTGTGCCTGATTCAGCTCTCAGTCCCACTGGTCAAAGTCCAGAGTAACACCAGTGCCCGCTCTTGAGTACTGCCGGTCTGAAACTGAAAAAAGAGGTCAATAAAAGGTCAAAGTCAGTTGAAAAATGTGGTTTTGTTTCTAAGGCAATGTTCCAATTAACCATTGTAAACAGAGAAAAAATAGTTTGGGTCAAGCAGTTATGCTGCTTAAGTTTTGAATCAGAAAGTTGGCTTCAACAAGAAAAACGGATTTTTTTCGTTTTGAAAGTGTCAAAATGAAATGTTTCAATGGCTTCAAAAGTTTTTTTTTTCCCTCAGAACTTTTTTCTATTTGGGAACCGTTTCGTTTTTGACAAATTTGTGGGATTTTTTTGATTACATGTTTTTATGCCAGTCTCCTATATACTTACTGTAACTGCAGAGCAACATGACCTTGCAGAATACCTGGGCGGCTCGGTATCCTAGGGGTGATTTGCCAGCATCTCCAATAGACAGTTAGAACTGTGGTAAATTACATGGACAACATTCTGAGCCATTTCCCCACCAGCCCCAGAACAGAGGCTTCAGAGCCTGAATCCTCATGGAGAAGTGAATCCCTTGAGGCCTTTCCACGGTAGCAGCCATGTAGCGTTATGATGCCACTAAGACCTGCCTCCCGGCATGGATGGAAGAATCCCAGGCACTGCTGCAGGCTGGGGACCGACTGGCTAAGCAGCAGTTGGGCAGAAAGGGACCTGGGGATGACAGTGGATGAGAAGCTGAATGTGAGTCAACAGGGCGCCCTTGCAGCCAAGAAGGCTAATGGCATATTAGGGTGCATTAGGAAGAGTACGGCCAGCAGATCTAGAGAAGTGATTATTCCCCTTTATTAGGCACTGGTGAAGTCACATCTGGAGTACTGTGTCCAGTTCTGGGCCCCCACCATAGAAATGATGTGGATGCACTGGACAGGGTCCAGTGTAGGGCAACCAAAATCCCCCTCCCTCTTCTCTTCTGCAGACTAAACAGACCCAAAGATGGGGAGAGAGGCTGTTCTCAGTGGTAGCAGATGGTCTAGGTTGGATATTAGGAAAAACTATTTCCCTAGGAGGGAAGTGAAGCACTGGGCTGGATTCCCAAGGGAGAGGGTGGAATCTCCATCCCTAGAGGTGTTTAAGTTCCGGCTTGACAAAGCCCTGGATGGGATGATTGAGTTGAGGTTGGTCCTGCTTTGGGCAGGGAGCTGGACTTGTTAGGAAGGGGAGGTGTAATGTTGCAAACTGGCCAGCGCATGAACTCCATAGACCACGTGCTGCAATGAGAACCAGGGGGTTTGCCCCAGACCGGCCAGTAGACCCAGCAACTAGTGTCTTTTGTCCTAAACTTGAATTTATTTCCAACTTGACTGGCATATTTAAGATTCCCCAAAAGGCAAAGTCAGTCTCTCAGAATAAGTTCAATAACTCGGATGTTTTTGTTTGCTTCCATTATTAATAACGTCTAGGCCTCCCTCGGAAGCAGAGCATCAGAGGCACTTTCCCAAACACCCATCAGCTGTTTTACTCTGTGCTGGGGGGCTGGTCTGTTCTAGTTATTGAACTACGCCAGAGCGAGATGGGTCTTTCCACTGTCTGGGAGAGACGCTGAGACCCTCCAGCTTTCGGAGATGGAACAGGTGGGGACTGGGTTATTAAAAAGAGGGCAGTGTTTGTTTTAGTGATTACACCAAAGCTTTGGAACTTGGTTTCACTCTTTGGGAAGGATGATCGGTTCCGAGGTACATGGTGTGCTGTGGGTGTGTATCGGTGTGTACATGCACAGAATCAGACAACGCCCTGTTGTGTCGTGTGTGTGCTTAGAGAATACCCCCGATGTGTAGGTGGATTTTCTTTATCTTTCTAAAATCTCTGGCTAGTTCACTTCCTGGGGAGAGACTCCAGGAGCTGGACAGAGAGCTCTGATGTGGCAGAAGAATATGCAAAAGGAGGCTATTGGGACACCAGATGGGGTATAGCGCATGTCCAGGGCAGCCCTTGGAATGGGTTTTACCCTGTGCAGCAGAAGGGAGCAAATGGAGAACTAACCCACGCTGCACAGTCCCGGGTGCTTGCGGTCCTTTCACATGAACTTTGCCACTCACCGCTCCTCAGGGCAAGGGGCCTGCCAGCCTGCAGGCTGGGACTGAAGCATTTCAGCAAACCAAAGATCCAGCAATCCTGCAGCAGATCCATGTGTTCTCAGAGTCCCTGGGCTTGCACCTTGTTTTACACCCATTCCCCACTATAGAACACAACCCCCTATTGAACAGACGATCAGTGAGAGGCCTCAGTCTGGCTAGGGTTGCCAGACACTTTCACAAAAAATATCAAACATGGCGGGAAAAAAATTGGCTGAGAAAAAAAAAAGTCACTGCACCTTTAAATCCCCCTGCTCCGCCTGCCCCCGCCAGATGCGGCAGGGGAAGAACGTCCCCACCGGCCTTCCGTCTGAAAAAAACCAGAAAATACCGGCTATTTTACACGTCTGCTATTTTCTGTTTTGTTTTAACCGGGCAGAGGCCTCAAATACCGGACTGTCCGGGCGAAAACGGGACACCTGGCAACCCTAAATCTGGTGGTTTGCAGAATCGCAGGGGCCAGAGATGGAGAGAAGCTGCTGGCACCACTTGTCCCTTTTGGACACTCTTGATGAGAACGTGACCTTCCTGGGCAAAAGCAGCTGGGCTCAGAGACCCTCCCTCATCCAAATGAGCAGCAATGCTGGTTTCCATCTTTTATTAACAAACCCCTTGCTTTGGGGAGGCCCCCTGGGACTCTGAGATGGGTCCTGCCAACTGGCATCATCCTACGGGGCAGCTAACTCGTCAGATTGACACGACTGTGCTGAGAGATCAAGAAGCCAGCCTGGGGTATGACTCTCAGTAATGTGTCTGGAATCCCTTGCTTTTTTAACTTGAAAAGGGTACTTCTGCCAGGAGGCCATGCAAAGGGCCTGGCTGATGGGCTGAGAAGTACCACGGAGACTCAGGCTAGAACAGCTACAAAACTCTGAATATTTCTTGAAACTGCCCCAAACTCTAGAGTCTGCAAAGCTGGAGAGGGATTCTGACCACACAAGAGAATACTCCTATGCACTTCTCTAGCACCTCCCACTCTGCAGTCAGTAAGTGCCAGTAACCCCATTTTACAGCCAGGAGGACTGAGGTGCAGAAATTCAGTGACCTGAATCAGGTGCCACTGAATGAAAGGCGGGGTTGAGTCGCGCTCCTCTCCCCATCCTCTGCTATGACAATTAGACTAACCTGCTGCTGAAACAAAAGACTAACAAGATGGTTTATTAGGTGATGTGCTTTCGTGGGCCAGACCCACTTCTGAAAGGTTGGCGTCTTTTGCTGCTTCTAGCCAGGCTGGAACTACTACAGCCAAGGCGATGTTTTCATCCCTCGTGGAACGGCCTTGGGGCTAAATTCTGCCTCTGAAGCCCGCCTGAGGCTCCACTAAAGACCTGGGCATCTCCCAGGCAGAGCATGAGCGACTGATAGCGAGCAGAGGGGTTGGATGACTGTGGAGCCCTCCCCTCCCCCAGCCTTCCTCTATGAGGGGCTTTTGTTTCCTGTTTGTAAATTCTCAGAGAAACCAAGTTGTGGGACGCTGGGTGTCAAACCGAGCTGAGGCTCACACGTGCCCTTTGTGAACCAGTGCATTACAGAGGCTGTGTGCCGGCCTGGCTCTGAAACAAGGAGAGCCTCGTGCAAACCGCAAGACGAGGGGTTTTTTCTGTTTCTTCACTGACAGTTCATCACTAAGATTGAATCCTCTGGGGCCTCAGCCACCTGGCTCTCAATTAAGCAGCTAATCTGTGAGGCAAAGCACTTAGAGCGGGAAGGAAAACCAGCTTATCAAGCGAAGCAGCTCCGGCCATAGGCTGTGACTGAATCGCGTATCGATATTTGTGAGGGATCCCTGCATGGTAGCGACCGCGGCAGGGTTTCCAGCAGGCCTGGTCACATCGGGAAGAGGCAGAAAGCCTGTGGGCAGAGGCACCTTGTCAAGGAGGGTCTGTGTCTCTCAGGGCTGGTCATGGCCCCTTCTGGGCCCAGGATGCAGCCTGGCCAATTTGCCTCTCCCCTGGCGGAGGGCCTAATCAGAGAGGCTGCTTGACGTTGCAAAGCACTCGGCTTCTTCCCCGCGCCAGGAAAGCGAGCGAGGCTGCCAGAGCGCCTTGACCTTTAGGGGATGCAAAGCTAAATTAATCTCATGTAAATTGTTCCAGCCCTGGCCTTGGTGAACAAGCTTCATTCTGGCATGTTTAACTGGGCGTGAAATCTAAGGGGAGTGTCGGTCCCAGGATTAGAGAGCAGGGAAGCAAGGGGGGGCTCCCTTTTATGGGGCTGGGGGCTCTTCCCCAAAGACACCTGCTGACTGGGAGATGGCCAGTGTGACTGTACGCCGCTCCTCAGACAGGATGTGGGGTTCTTCCAGCCGAAGGTGCTCTCTGTGCGAGGTGGGAGCCTGACACCAGAGGAAATAAATTTGCGCCTCAGGAGGACGGCTCAGCTGTTGGTCTTGCAGACTGAGGGTTAATGTGCTGGGACAGGATTTTCAGCAGCCCAGCCCAGCCCTGGTTGGAGGAGAATCTTTGAGGCCCAGTTCACCATTGTGCCACTCCTCGCACAGTCATTTCTGCCAGGGTTTTGCAGGAACCACCCACCCAGCGTTTTGCAGGAACTTGGCACCTGCCACACTAGAGACAGCTTTTAAGAAGGGTTCAGATAAAACAAGGCAGTAGCCCCTTGCTACCAGCACCCATCGGGTTGCTCTGAAAGTATCATTGAGGGGTGAAAGTAACTCACATTTCTTACAGGTACTGTCCTATCACAACCTGCCCCCCGGGGGCGCCTCAGGACAGCGGGGGTGGGGGGGTGGGTTATGATACCACAGTACCGGTAAGAAATGTCAGTGTGGGGTAGCATGCGGGGATCAGGGCAGCAGGCTGGGAGTATGGGAGGAGGCTCAGGTGCAGGTGCAGGGCTTGTGGGGGCATATCGGAGTCAGGGCTGGGGGAAGGGAGGGGCTGGGGGGTTCTGTGTGTGTGAGCTGCAGGAGTCAGAAGGGAAAGTGCAAGAGTTAGGGTACGGGGGGAGCTGCAAGGAGTCAGGGCAGGGGGTGAGGAGCGTGTGGGGGAGTCAGGTTACTTAGCTTGTGGCAGCGGCAGCAAACTGTGAGGCACTGCTACTGGGAAACTGGTACCAGTGCAAACGGGCAGGAACCCATCCACCAACCAGGTAAAGGACTGCCTGGCTGCCACACACGCTATGGACACCCTGTGTGCTACCCAGCATCCACTGAGAGGGGCAGCAGGACAGGTGTGCACACCCCAATAGCCCCGCTGGGAGCGCGCCCACCTCCCCTACAACATGTCCCCTGCTGGCCCCTTTAGCCTGCCTGCCTGACCTGGCTGTGTGCGCTGTGTCGCCAGTGCCAGCCTGCAGCAGGAACCCAGCTGGGAAAGCTGACAGCAAGTCGCACCACACATGCCTACAGCAGCAGGCCCCAGCCAGCTGTCTCTGGAGATGCACACCGCCTTTCTTTCACCTCTGAGCAGAGTAGTACTTGCTGGACAAGATTAGAGCACTATTTCTTAGGCCTTGTCTACACTGAAAGGAAGATCGCTGCTGCCACGATCAATCTTCCAGAGTTCGATTTAGCAGGTCTAGTTAAGTCTTGCTAAATCAAACTCAGAGAGTGCCCCAGTCAGAGTCCATTTGCTCCTGTCGGCTTCCCTTAGTCCTTGCAAAAGCAGGAGAAACACCAACAGGCTAGACTTAAGTTAAGTGAACCTTAAGCCGAGCTGCCGGGTCTAGTGTAGACCTGGCCTTAGTTCCCTCTGCTAACCCTGCTCTCTTTACCAATGAATTTTTGGTTGTTCAACACCTTGATCCCGTTCAGTAAAATCCAGCCCTTCCTGCAAGGAGAAATCTGCTCACTGCATGTAGTTTTAAGCAACATGTAAGGAGGGAGTTTAACACAAGTCATAGAAGGGAGGGTGAGATCATGCCCCCACAAAGTAAAAGCCGTGCTGTCATTAAGCTTCTTTGCACTTTACTTCCTCCCTCACGCCCCTACCAAAAAGACTGAAAAGGCTGGGAATGGAAGACATTTGTCCCTTGGGGTCATAAGGCTAAATGTAAAATGTAGCCAAATCGTCTGTTTACTTTGTTCCCTGGAGCTTCCCTTTCAAATACTCCCCTTAGCAGGATGCTGGAATGCAGCTGAGTCATTCCCAGGATTGTCCGACACTGTCTGCGATCTGCCAGATTGGCCCCGGCTCCCCTGGGCTCCCTCTCACATTGTCCCAATGTGAGAGGGAGCCCAGGGGAGCCGGGGCCAGAGAGGGCCTTGCTAAGCAGGAGCAGAGGTTCCAGACCCCTGGTCCGTGGGCTCCTTCAGCGGGCTGCAGTTCCTGAGGGAGGGGCTTGTTTTTCCCGTGGCTGCAGACTAAAGTAGGTTGAGAGAGGGGAACACAAACATCTGGACTCTGCAGCTGGCTGAGATTTCCCTGGCTGGACGGTAACGCTGCTGCTCGGGCAGCATTGCCCTGGGCTGGAGGGGGAGGCGCCTGCAGCCATGTCCCGAGTGGGGAGTGCAGCCCCTCCCTGAGGCCTGTCGTAAGGGGCTTCAGGGGCTGCTGCCCCACTTGAGACGCAGCCTCGTGGGTGCCCAGCACTGGTCCCACCCCAGCACGGCTTCAAATCTTCACTCGCTCGTCTGCCCTCCAGGGCATCCCGGGGCGGTGGGAGGGGGAGGGGAATCACTCACCAGACACAACTGAGCGCTCCTCAGACCCAAGCACTCCTGCCCCAGCCATATCCCAGCATGCACTGCGCACCCAGACCCCCAAGCCCGCTCCCACAGAGCAGTGGGAGTCACCTGAGCGTTTGCTGCCCTCAGCTGCCTGTCCCTGCGCGCACCTGCCAGCTAGTCCAACCTCGACAGGTCTTCCACCCCAGCAAGCTCTTGTCAGGGCAACGCACCGGGGCCCGCCCTACTTTCACCTCTGCTGTTATCAAGTCCCCTCTCGGTCTTCTCTTTTCCTGACTAAGCCAACCCTAAGGTCGTGTTTTCTAGACCTTTAATCATTCTTGGGGCTCTTCTCTGGGCCTTCGCCAATTTCTCCACCTCTTCCCTGAAATGTGGTGCCCAGAACTGGACACAATCATCCAGCTGAGGCCTAACCAGCACAGAGTAGAGCAGAAGAATGACGCCTCGTGTCTTGCTCACAACATTCCTGCAAATACATCCCCGAATGATGACACCAATCCAAAGCAATCAGAAATCAGGAGGCTGATTTCAACACCATGATCATTTCAAAAGGAGAAAGGAGGTTATTGTTGTTTGTCTTTTGAGCCTTTGAGGGTCACATTTTCAAGATGTTCTCTGCAACCACAAGGGTTAGAAACATATTGGGGGAGGTCATTGAAAGCTGAAAGTCTCCATTAATCACATGACTCCAAGAGCTGGTGCTGGAAAAAAAGGCCAGATATGTGAGATTTATGATACAGTCTCAAGGGCTCTTAACTCTTCTGCTTATCTCCTGAAACAGGAGTTTGGGGAATAACTAAAGCTACTTCCCAGCCAAGGGGAATGGTTCACAGTGATGATTTTCCTCTGAACATTTTGTTCTAATGCCAAGACCAATTACAGAAACATAAAAGAGCTCTCCTATTGGGCATGCTCTGTTCTCCATTATACAACTGTAAATCCAGAGTAACCTGACTGACTTCATATGAGCTACCACTAATACACGGCCCAATTCAGTGCTCCACTATACTTATGTGTCACCTGGCTTGGTTATAAATGACTCTAATGTTTTTTTAAACAGCTGTTTACTCGCATGCCATTTGACATGTCGTTTGCCATTGACACAACCATTGTGAAATACAATGGGGTAAAGAAATTCTGTTCTTCAGGTGGGAGTTTTAAAAGAATAAAAATCGTCACCGGAGTAGCTAACTGTGGCACAGATGTTTGCAACATAAACTTCCTTTTAATGTAATATAATTGCACAGGAAAATAAATATTCCCCTGCACTTAATGATCTCCTGGGTAGGTACTGTTTTAATATGATTATAGTATTTCTAGGACACACACACACATTTTTCTTGACTGGGCTATAGCAGTGAAATGTTGGAATTCATTTGCTAGCTCCACGTAATGCTGTCTCAGGGGTCTCAACTCAATTCTATTCCAAGTCCTGTGATTGTCAGTGTTTTTAAAGCACTGGGCTACGTCTAGACTGGCATGATTTTCCGGAAATGCTTTTAACAGAAAAGTTTTCCATTAAAAGCATTTTCGGAACAGAGTGTCTAGATTGGCAGGACACTTTTCCACAAAAGCACTTTTTGCGCAAAAGCGTCTGTGGCCAATCTAGACGCGCTTTTGCGCAAAAAAGCCCCAATTGCCATTTTCGCGATCGGGGCTTTTTTGCGCAAAACAAATCTGAGCTGTCTACACTGGCCCTTTTGCGCAAAAGTTTTTCGGAAAAAGACTTTTGCCCGATCGGGAGCAGCATAGTATTTCCGCAAAAGCACTGACAATCTTATATGAGATCGTCAGTGCTTTTGCGGAAATTCAAGCGGCCAGTGTAGACAGCTGGCAAGTTTTTCCGCAAAAGCAGATGATTTTCCGGAAAAACTGGCCAGTCTAGACACAGCCCTGGTGTAGAGTCAGTAGCAGCTGCTTTAAAAATCTGCTCCGGGTAGCAGTTACTGACATTGTAGTGCATCAGTTTGGGCGAGGAGCTCAATTTTCATTTTGGAAAAAGCTGTTTGTAGCCTCCTGATTGTGGGGGAAGGGTGGAAAATGCCACCCACTAGAATCTCAAAATCCTGAAGGCAAAAGAAAAAGGGACCCAACGTTTATTAATTTTAAAAATTGTGTGGGGTTTTATGCCAGGTTGATGATTCTGGGGGTTCACTCATTATGCACAATGCTTGGGGCAGGGAATAGTGTGTTCTCAAGCAAGGCACTACATGCTAAGCTGGTCAAATTAGAGCCAAGGCTAAGCCAGGCTTCATATCGATCGGCAAGAACATGCAGCTGTACAACATGCTTGGTTGTGATTACAGTTTGAGGCGGCATTCGTTCTATTGAGCTAGTGAGCTCGATCTAATCTCACGTCACTCCTTTAAATCCCAGTTGAGCCAAACCCTGGAAGTACATGCTTCCAGTAGCATTACTGTCCTCCCCTGGCAGGCAACCCCAAACGCCCTATACCACCCTGCCTCAGTGACACCCCCTGCCAGTCATCCAGCCCGTCGCAGGGTAAACTGTATCTGAAATGGCCACTCATCATTCACAAGGGGTGTGGACTGGCTGCCTTCTTGCAGCCCTCGTACCCTTAGGCCTTGAGAGCTAGGCCTCAGCCTGGAAATTTGCCTGGCCAGAGCTCCCCGGCCCTGCCTGCCCCCTCTAGGCCTACCGACAACCAGGTCTCTTCTGCTTCCCTCCTCTCCAGAAGCCTTTATTTATACAGCCCCACCTGGGCCCTAACTGGTTACTAAAGGCCACAACTACTTTCTCCAGAGCCCCATCCCTCTCCCAGGGCTGGATTTAACCCTTGGTCCTGGACAGTGCGACGCAGACACCCCTTCATATAACCACAGAGAGCCAGACTCAGCAGCATGGCCCTTTTGAATCAGACCTATCACCAAGTCCCCCTGCTCTTTTTCCAGGCAGGACTCATGTTGGCCTTTTACTCAGCGTACCAAGGCTAGAGCAGCTTGATAAGGTGCTGCACCATGTAGCATAGTGACAGAGATAGAGCCGTGTTAGTCTGGTCTAGCTGAAACAAAAGACAGGGCTATGCAGCGCTTTAAAGACTAACGTGCTGCATAGTCCTGTCTTTTGTTGCACCATGTAACAGCTTTCTGGAGAGCTGTAGTTTCTTCCGCTTCCCTGCTGGAAGGGACTAAAGCCAGTGTGGTTGATAAGGCTTTATCGGCTGGATTTAATCTGCGTATGCCGTGTACTGCTCACATCGCTAGAATGCAATTAGTTGAAGCATGAAATATTAATATGTGATGATTAAAAATGTCCCGGTTTTAGTTGTTACGGTAACAGGGGCACTAAGTGCTGTGAAATGAATATTATAAATTAAAGAAAAAAAGGGGAAAAAGCCCTCAGTGAAATGCTGTGAAAGAGCCAGAAAAGGTGCTTTCTCTGGGGAACAAGCGACTGGCACGGGTTACTTTCTCGCCAGCAGAATTATCCTTTGCAGACTTTTTTTGTCCAAGGTTTGAAAGCACTTTATAAACAGTTAATTAAGACGCAGACAGGCCACTATTCCAAAACTGAGAGGGAAAGGTTTCAGAGCTGAAATCCAGGAGTCCCACCTGCCTCCGGCTCTAACCACTAGACCACACTCCCTCCTGCAGCTAGGATTATAACCCATACGTTTGTTTATTTTCTACAGGTTTTGGTCCCAGAGCAGAGGTTTTTTTATTATTCCTTATCCAGCTTGAAAGGCATATTTTGATGGGCATTCACATAGGGTGTATCTAAACTACATGGCTCCATCAATGGAGCCATGTAGATTAGGCTGATTGGCAAAGGGAAATGAAGCCACGATTTAAATAATAGCGGCTTCATTTAAATTTAAATGGCTGCCGCGCTGAGCCGACAAACAGCTGATCAGCTGTTTGTTGGCTCAGCGCGGCAGCCATTTAAATTTAAATGAAGCCGGGATTATTTAAATTGCAGCTTCATTTCCCTTTGCTGAACAAAAAAATCTACATGGCTCCGTCAACGGAGCCATGTAGTTTAGACGTATCCATAGTGTCTTGCTTAGCATGCCAGTGGTGACTTCAGACCCTTGATGGCTCCATCCCAAGGCCTTCTCAGTGGCCTGGCCATCATCTGGCACGACTTTGCATTCACCATCGGACACCTGTGACGGACCAGGCCAGATCTGGGCACCGCTGAGGGCGTCAGCTCAGGGTGAATTGCTCAAAACTAAGGCTACTGACAGCCCTTGACTGGAGACTTTTCCCAAACAGGCCACAAACCAGTCACACAGAGCGCTTCATCTGCCAATCCGGCCAGCAGGAAGCCTCACAAGCAAAACCCTCAGGCACCCCAGCTTCCCTGTGCCACAATCAGATCCAGACCTTACATACAGGTGAGAGATTATAAAACCTGATCTCACCAGCTCCAAACAGATCTTCCTGGCCCCAAAGAACCAGCCACAGTCCCCAATCAATTTTCACTTTAGATCTTACCCACAAAAGCACGCTGGGCCAATCCTTTAGAATCTAAAATCTAAAGGTTTATTAATAAAAGGAAGAAAAGGTTGAGCATGAAATTGTTAAGGAGAATACATCACATACATCAATCACCAAGTTCTTGATGCAGGCTCTTAGCAGAGATGTAACAAACTGCTAGCTGAAAAGTCTCTGGTGTACATCCTGTATCAGGATGGGCTGACCATCCTTCCCGGCTCTCTGTCTCTAGCGAGGATGCATCTGGAAGCAGAAGCAGGATTGAAGACAAGATGGAGATGCCCTCATGGTACTTTGATATTCCTGCTGCCTCCCAAACTGGAGCTGGTCACATGATCGAGTGACCTGTCTGTGTTTCACATGCCAGTAGCCATGAGGCACTGGCTAGTCTGCAGGCCTCCAGAGGCTTTCTCGGGTGTATATTGGCCACTCTGAGAGCCATTGCACCACCAGTCACTGAACAATCCTTCCTCGCAACAGGCAGTCCAGGCCCACTGTTCCTTTCCAGACAGAGAACATTTACAATACAAGAACAGAGCCCATATCCATAACTCCAGAATCTCACCCACCCACTGCTAGAGTAATCCTCTCACCTATATCTCAGATATTGAAGTCCTCGAAACGATGGTTCAAAGACCCCAAGATGCAGAGAATCCTCCCACTGGAGGTCGTAGAGTCCCAAGCAGGCCAATGAAGGATGTGAACCCCTAGACGGCTGCGTGGGTGTGTGGCTGGCTAAGCAGAGAGCTAGCATGAAGGCTGCAAGGAGGTGCCTTTGGCTCTTCATCCCCATGGTGTCTGTGTTCCTCGCCGAGTGAGGAGTGCACACAGCGAGCCTCTCACGCCAGGCCTGTCTGCTGGGACTTACGGGGGAGTGGAGCTGCTAAAGGTATTGAGGGAATGGTAACGAGAGACTTGGGGTTCCCTTTGATTCCTGTTCAGCCTGATGCGGCCTGACAGTGAGCGCCAGAGGCTGGGACAGCTGGTGAGACAGTTGCCTCCCTCGCATACCAGTGTCGCTGTGCAGGTCCGTGGCCGCTCCACGGATGTGGGAGATCAGAACCGTTCCAGACGGCCACAACTGCACTGAGGGAGGAGACCCGCTTTGCAACACGGAAATCGGATCCAGCAGAGAGATCAGAGCGCAGCTGTCTTGAGCCCTTGTTTTTCTGCGCATGTGAGCTACTGAGTTCTCAACCGGCTGCAGCTTTCTTACGGGAGGCAGTTGCATGCCAGGAACAGCAATGGTCAGATTCCCCGGTGAACACATAGGCCGGTCTGAGGGCAGAGCAGTTGGACAGAGCAAGTTGCAGGGATTTATTTTGGCTACCGTTTTACTAGGTGACCCAAGGCAGGTCTGTGCCTCAGTTTCCCCATTTTTAAGAGCGGGACAATAGTGATTTCCCACCTCTGTGATGAGTTTTCAGATCTGGGGGTGGAAAAGGTGAACTGTGGAAAATGTGAATTAAGTTTGTGTTTTATTAGCAAGTAAGTTAAACCGACAGAGTGCTGAGATGTCACCTCTCAGAGCGAAAGCCGCACAGGGCAGCAGTACTGGAGCAAGACGTGCTTTGTGCTTTTGCTGATTTTTACTAAAACAAAAGCACTCACTCTTCCGCTGACTTCACTGGCGTCACCCCCATTTGCACCCACTAAGGATCCTCCCCATTGATTTCAATGGAACTGCCCTAAGGATCTGGCCTAGTTGATGTCAGTGAAAATATGTTGATTGATTCCAGGTGGGGATCCAGCCGGCTAGTCAGCTAAGAGTTATTCATATAACCCCTCTATCTACCCCCCATATTCGCAGCACTGAGGCAGCGTTACTGACATCCCTCCTACGCAGCTGGAGAGAGCTCAGCTTGCTGATGTTATTCATGTTTACAGATACAAACAGCTGGGCCAAGATTCAAACATTTGTAAATATCACCATTCTGGGCTCATTAGAATTTGGAAAGCATTTAGGCTAATAACAGGCTGATGCTTTTCTAAGCCAGCAATTGCGATTTTGGCATTTTTGTGCTTCAGAGATGCAGTGGGATCTGCAGGCAGGATCTGATTTGATTTGGTGTTGGGATTTGGGTGGGTTTTTTTCCCTAACCAGGGTTCCCAGAACCCCTGAGAGAGAAGAAGGAAAAGGCCCATCTCTGCCAGACAGCATGAAGCAGGGACGCTAAGGAGACATTATATGGGCAGATTGGGAGCTAAAATAAACCAAATCAAATGCTATGCAAATTCTAAACATCTGATTCTAAAAGCCAACTTGAGACGCTAACGGAGGCCGCATGTGTTAGTAACAGCCAGCAAAAGGACTTTGTTTTCTGCCCATTCTACAGGCTGCATAATGCAACGAGATTCCTACCTGCCTATGCAAAACTCAAGAGCAACCGCTGCACTTACCTCCCTGGTGTGAGGCGGGTGGCGTATTGGAGCCTTGCAAATCCAAGCAAGCAGATTAGATTTCCTTGAGGTTTGCCCATCTCCTGACCCAGGGTTTGAAAAGTCAATGCAATAGCCGCGGGTCATTTTGCAGATGCGGATATCGATTTTGTATCCACACAGGGCTGTACTGTGAGAACTTGGACAACTCTGGGTGAGATTGCAGGCTTTTCTCTCACCAACCAAGCTTAGCCCAATAAGGGGTCTCACCAACAATAGAGGGACATGGGGGAGGTATTACAGTAGCACGGAGAGGCTGGAATCAAATTGTGCAGGGAGCTGTACAAACAGGACAGAGCTAGGCAGTGCTACATAAGCATCATTCCTATTCTTTTAGGCTGGGAGTTCAAAGAAACCAAAGGGAGTATGGTGCCCAGCCCCAGATTCTCAACGTTATTTAAGGCGCCTGACTCCCATTGATTTCAATGGGAGTTAGGAGCCTTTTGAGGATCTGGCCTCAGTTCCCCTGGATTTGGATAACTTTCCCTCGGGGCTTTTTGTGAAACCCACCTTTTAACTTCCCCCACCCGTCTATAATGGCTCAGCCCAGGAGACATTTAAAGAAGAAAAAGAAACAAAGAAAAAACCCACCTCTGGCTATTTTAAGCTCCAGGAGTGAAAAGAGAAATGTCATCCTCGCCAAGCCCCCGGCTTTCTAATAGTGAAACCTCGCAGGCAAGCTGGGTTAATAGACTCAGAGAGCAGAACTGGGAGGCATGCAGTCGGTCAGGGGGTCCCGACCTTCTCGAGCATACAGCCCCTCCGTCCCGACAAGTGCCCTCTTCTAGCACAGGCGAGGGCCGGCAGCCAGTCGCCATCAGGGCCCCTCACCCACAGCCCAAAACTAGTGACTCCCCCCCTACAGGACCCTACACCTCCCCCTTCCCCCGACCTTTCTCCCCTCTCCCTGCACTGTGTGTGTGGGAAGGGGGGATTCCTTGCCACCGGGCTCCAGACCAGGGGAGCAGCCCGTATCACTCCCAGCCTTAGGGGCCTCCCCACCTGTCTCAGCTCCCCAGCAGCAAGCTCCAGCTTTGTTCCCCTCCCCACAGCACTGGGGCCTAGGGCCCCATGGCTCAGAGGGTTCCACCGTTTTAGGAGCGTTCAGCCTCAGCCAAGTGCTCTGAAATCTGAAACCCCCCTCTGCCTGCGGGGAGAGCTGCCTCCTGGGGGTGCAGAGCAGCACTGGGGATCCAAAGCTGGCGTCGTTTGGCCCAGGGGCCCCAAGTTACAGGCTGCTCCCCGAACCTCTTTCCTTCTGTTCTGCTGAGCAGGGCAGCCGTGCAGAGCCTGGCAGCCGCCACCGCTGAGCGAGCTGGTGCGACCTCACCCAGCCTCCCTTAGCAGCACTAGGGAGACGGCCCATCCCAGCCCGTCAGGCAGAAGGGGGTTGGCACCCGAGGCCTGAAAGGTGCCACGGCTTGTGAATCGCAGGTGCGGGCAATTGGCCTGGATGTGCAGGTCTTTCTGGAGGGCCAAGGGGGGCAAATCAGGCGTGTGAATGCCCCTGGGCAGGGACCGGGATTAGGAGTCAGAGGAGTGGAGAGATTTGAGGGTGAGAGGTGTGGGGGGAAGGGAGATGGATGGGAGAGGAGACAGATTGGGGGGTTCAGAAGAGGAAGACATAGCACCACCCAGCTTTTCCAGCGATCCCCAGGCCCTGCGTCCACTGCTCCTCCAGGCTCCTCTGCACCCCAGCTCTGCACTCCAACATGACTATACCCCAGTTGGCATCCCATGGCTGGCACTAGCAGGCACAGCGTCCAGTGCTCCGAGGATCCGTCCCTGTGAGAACAAGCCCTTCAGTTTCTTAAAAGCATTTGCAGAAAATCATGCCAGTCGAGACGTAGCCGCTGTGTCTGGGAAGACACCGCCAAGTGATTTAGCGGAAAAGTTTTCCGTTAAAAGCATTTTCGGAACAGGGTGTCTAGATTGGCAGGACGCTTTTCCACAAAAGCACTTTTGCGCAAAAGCATCTGTGGCCAATCTAGACGCGCTTTTGTGCAAAAAAGCCCAATGGCCATTTTCGCGATCGGGGCTTTTTTGCGCAAAACAAATCTGAGCTGTCTACACGGGCCTTTTGCCCAAATGGGAGCAGCGTAGCATTTCCACAAGAAGCACTGATTTCAGGCAGTAGGAAGTCAGTGTTCTTGCGGAAATTCAAGCAGCCAGTGTAGACAGATGCCAAGTTGTTCCGCAAAAGCATTTGCGGAATAACTTGCCAGTCTAGACACAGCCAGCCAGCGCAGACTGGGTTTTGCTGACAATCCCAATTGCTGTGGCTCTGATAGCAGAGTTAGCTGCAAGTCCAGGAAGCCGGATTTCAGCCTGTAAGCGGCGTGACACTGACCGCGATCAGTGGGCTCTTTTTTAATTCTATGAACTTGATTATAATTATAAACCGAGCTACACGATAACGCCCAGCTGTATAATTCCACTGCTGTTATCATTTTTTAACCTGTAGCCAGCAGCTGCCTTTCAAGTTCACTGTAACCAGATTGAACCTGTATAAAAAATGTTAATGGCGGGACCCATACAGGTGACTTGCCTGGGGCCCTTCACTCCCCCCAGGGACCGTCCTGAGAATTAGTTACCACTGTGTGGCTGACAACCTGCCTGTTTCCAAGGTAACAGTGACACCCACTGATCATCAGAAATTCTGCAAATTGCAGCAGGAGGCATTTCCGGAGGCTGACTTCACAAACTCTGTAACTGAAATCTAAAGGTGAGACCAGAGAGAAATCAGACTGCCGGAGGCTGCAGAACAGGGAGTTTGACACCCAAATGTCATCAGCTGCAGCCCCAAAACTGAGCTCCAGGCTAATTGCAAGTGCAAATCCCTGGGTTCAAAAGTGGCCTTTTGTTTATCGTGAGAGACAAACATTTTTAAAAGGCGTTTGCTGGGCATGAAAGATAAAAGGCAGGAACTGGGGTGAGCGCACGTTACAAACGGGGCCCTCGCACTTTCAATAAGTGCCAGCAGCTAAAAGCTTTTCTATAGTGTTTTTAAAGCTTTGACTTAGAGTTTCAGCAAAATGCTCTAAGTGCTAGACTAGAATCCTGTTTCAATACTGAATCCACTGTATTCCTGACAGAGCTGGAGTGCTCCGGGCAGCTACTGTGTAATCTTAACTCATAGGTGGTGGGTGAACCAAGGGTGGAGGGAGGCAAACCCCCTAGCCCCACTTCTTCCAGCTGAGGCTGTGGGAGCCAAGCACGCCACCGCAAGGGCAGGTTTCCAGCTCTCCTCCTTCCCCGGCAAGGCACCTCCCACTGCAGTGGCAGGTCTCCAGCCCCTTGCGTGAGCCTTCCTGTCCTGGACCATGCAAACGGCGAGCAGCACATGGTCCCAGCCTCAGCGCAGCTGAAGCCCGGGGGCAGCCCTGAAGCCACGCTGAAGCAGGGCGGGGCCGTGGCAGGCTGGCTGGGAAGGCAATGCCTTTCTCTGCCTCTGATACCCGCCGCCCATGTTCCAACTCCGTCCTCTCAACATGCCTGAGCCCTGCTGTGGAGGGACCAGCCGATGAGGATTTCTGGGGTCCCTGGCGCTCCCTGAGGAGACTGGTGGCCCACATAGAAAGAGTTGGTGACTGGAGTCTGTTTCCCAATGGCTGGTGTCAACGTCAGTTCTCACCATTTCCCCTACCATGCCAAACAGCCGTAAAATATGGCAACCCCACATACACCCCCCGCTTTCAGGTAGCATAATTATAGGGCAGGGGAAAGTACTGTTCTTTTAGGAGCATCCATGAAAGGCTTGTTCACCCACCACTGAGCTCCCCAAACTAAAGCTTATGTGAGATGTACATGGCACTGAGGCCTGGTGCCAGCATTCCCTTGAATGTTTTCCGTGTGCAGAATGAATTTTGGTATATGTACTGGGTCATGGGTGGATGTGCACCACCAGTAGAAACACATGCTGCCAGCTGCTGCCAGCTGTGGGCGACCTGCTAATCACTGGGCTGCCTTTGAGCACTTGGGTGTCCCACCAGAAGAGATTCAGGCTACAGGAACTCTACCTTGTGCTACCCTTTGCAGAGGAGGGAATTTCACCCTAGGTGACCAAAACCCATTATCCAGTGGAGCTATGTGATTACATTGTTTTTATTCCGTGCTGCATGTTGTTACGTAGCTGAGATTGCTACTGCCTGGCCCTGCAAGAAGGAAGCTGTTGTTTCGTGGTGTGAGCTATAATTCACCGGGAACTGCGTGGAGGCCTACAAATTCACTGTGCCTTTTTACAAGTGACCAGGAGGGGATGGCAATCCATCAGCTCAGAGCTGGATGAAAAGAGAAGCTGCCAGAGTGAGAAATCGGCTCTGTACTCTCCTCTGTGTCCTGGTCTCAGGAGAATGAGACTGATGAGACGGAATGGAAACATAACAGATATTGAAATTCAATAGCAGCTGAGATAGAGATTGTAATAGGGGCGGGGCAGCCGAGGCGGATGTGCTGTGGGAACAACAGACACATCAGTGACATGTTCCCCCAAAAAGAACATTACGGTCACGTAGCCACAGCCCGTGGCCTGTGCATGAGGGTAACTGGGCTCATCACAGGGACTTAGAGTTCTACTCAGAATTTTCTTGATCCCCGAAACAAGGTCTTGGTTTGGGGGTTGGAAATCAATATTCTGCAGATAGCTCAGGTCTGGTTGCAAAGCCAGCCAAAGCTTTGTAAAGTTTGCAGCCTTCCAGGTGCATCCGGACCCAGGTCATCAATCTTGATTCTGCATGAATTTAACCACCATACGCCTCACTTTCCCTACCTGGCGGCTTAAGCTGCCTGCTGGTTCAGGGCCAGCGTGAAAAAGGGCTGAGCTGTGATTTCAGAACCATGCAAAACTCGGCGTGAAATCATCTGACAAGCAGTTTGTGGACAGGGAGATTCCAACCAAATCTAATTTTAAAGGAGCCAGGACTCTTGGGAAGGGAAACCGTAATAAACTGCTAACCCCATTAAAGCCAAGCAACTGCTGTCTGCCCTGTGAATGCACAAATGATTTACTACGACCAGGAGTTTTGGCTTCCAAGTCAAACTGCCCTGTCAGCCCAGTCACTGGGATGTATTACAAGAGTGTGACAAATATGCTCAGTTCCTATATTTTTTCCTATACAGCTGCATATTTCTGCTGGGGCTTTTTCTATTTATTATAAAAAACTGTGAATAAATACAAAAATCAAATCTATCTATTCCTCCCTATATACACGTTGCTGTCTATCTATCTAATCTAGCTATCCCTGTTACATTTCACCTCGCTAAGAATAAGGACGTATAGGGTAAGTGTATGTCTAGACTGCATCCCTCTGTCGGCAGGGGGATGCAGATGAGGCAGGTCGATATTGCAAATGAGGCAGGGATTTAAATATCCCGCACCTAATTTGTATAAAAATGGCCTCCACGTCTTGCCGACTCAGCACTTTGTCAGTAAAAAGCGGCAGTCTAGAGGGGGATCTGTCGAGCAAGAAAGCCTTTTTCGACAGATCCCTTCTGCCTCCTGCAAGCACGGGGGGCTCCAGGCCTGGCTCGCAGGCCAGAAAGGGCTCATTCCTCGGGTAGAGTCGAACGTTTGCCAGCAAAGTCCACACGTAGGGACCAAAATAAGTGGCCCTGCCCAGCGGCATGAGTGGGTGACGTCACAGCCACCTTCTGCCCAGGGCAGCCCTTCGAGAGCACTCAGAATCCAGCCCTTGGGGGGGTTCATTGTGCACCCCACCCTGCTGTGACCTTGTCTGTAAGCAGCTAGACGGGGAGGGCAGGAGAACCGGGTGCTGCATGAGATCGTTCCTCACGTTCTACGATTGCTTTGGGATTTGAAATAACGTGTAAAGCATTGACCGTGCCAAGCCCCGTGCAGGGACACTAAGCCAGGGCACGTGTGCGTGGCGTGGCGGGCGATTCACCACATCACAGCCCCTGCTCCTGTAGTTCCCTGGAGCCGCCGGAACCTCTTGGGGTTCTCTGCTCAGAGGAAAGTGGGTCGGAGGACGGACTCATTTTATCTAAAATGCCCAGATTACACCTCGTAGCGCTGACAACTGTCGGGGAAAGGACGCTTGTTCCTGCCAGCGCTCCGTGACTTCCGATCCGGAGATGCCTGGAGCAGCCAGAACTCGGTCAGCTCTAGGGAGAGCTGAGAGCGCTCCGTGCTTGTCAGATGCACTCGGACGCCACTTCAGGCTCCTGGGAATCCCTGCCGACACAGAGCCAACGGGACCCGGGCCTGGCGTTACCACCAGCCTGGAGCAGGATTCGCCGGGGAAAGTGGGGGCTGTAGGGCACAGAGGGCTCCAACTGTCTAATTGCACCCCTCTTGCCCTGCCCCCCTGCCCCACCCCTTCCTTGAGGCCCTGACCCCCTGCTCGTCCATCCCCCTTCCCTCTGGCACTTGCTCTCCCCCAGCTTCACTCACTTTCACAGGCTGGGAGGAGGGTTGGGATGCGGGCGGAGGATGCCAGCTGGGTTTCTGGGCTCTGGTTTGGGGTGTGGGCTCTGGAGTGGAGGGGTGAGGGGGTGCAGAAAAGGGCTCCAGGCTGGGACAGGGGTGGGGTGCAGGGGGGGGTGAAGGATCTGGCTGAGGGTGCAGGCTCCGGGTGGGGCCAGAAATGAGGATTCAAGGTGCAGGAGAGGGCTCTGGGGTTGAGGTGCATGGGCAAGGGCGAGGGGCAAGAACTCTGGCTGAGGGTGCATGCTTTTGGATAGGGCTGGGGGTGAGGGGTTTAGGGTACAGCAGGGGGCTCTGGGCCAGGGCAGGGGATTGGGATGAGGGGTGGGGAGCGTGGGCTACAGGAAGGAGTTTAGGTGTGGGGGGGGGCAGGGTTTGGGGTGCAGCAGGAGGTCCTGGTGGTGCTTACTAGGCATGGGGTCCTGTGCTCAGGGAGGCGCTCCCTGCTGTCCTTGTGCCCGCAGCTCCCACTGGTCATGGGTCCTGGCCGAGGGGGTGCTATACGCACTGCCCCCGCCTTGAGTGACGGCTCTGCCACTCCCATTGGCCAGGAACGCTGCAGGGGCGGTCCCTGTGGGCGAGGGGGTGTCCCTGTGGGCGGTCCCTGTGGGCGAGGGGGTGTCCCTGTGGGCGGTCCCTGTGGGTGAGGGGGTGTTGCACAGTTGGAGCCTCCCTGCGCCTAGGTGCTTCAGGGGCCTGGCGGAGCCAAGGGAGGCAGGAGCCTGTCTTAAGACTGTTAGAAAGGGCCCTGGCAGCTCTGGTCAGCACTGCCGACGGGGTGGAAACCAGACACCTGGCACCCGTCAGAGGAGCCACCCCGGGAGTGGTCTTAGTGACACCAGCTCAGAGCTGGGCTGCCTCTGGTGACCTTGCCTTTGGGGTGTAGAAAAGCAAATGAGAGTTCAAGTCTGACTCCCTGGTCTGTTTGGCTTTCTAATGCAAAGTACAAAGCTCATGGGGGCTGGGGAAAGCAAGCCCTAGCCCCGCCCCTTCTGCCCCAGCCCCGCCCCTTCTGCCCCAGCCCCGCCCCTTCTGCCCCAGCCCCGCCCCTTCTGCAATCTTGCCCCCTTCGTGGAGCTAAGCTCTGCCCAACCCCAGCCCAATCCTTCCAGGCCACCTGGAGGGCTGGGGCTGCCGCAGGCCTGCGCATGGTCAGGTCCAGTCAGAGCGACAGCGCTGTGAACAGCATGGTCCTGTAGCAGCTCAGCATAGTATGCCCTGCAGGCAGAAGGCTGAATTTCCATGGACTTTTTTAGGCCTGTCTGAATGGTTAGGAACAGAAGCGGGTGCAAAAAACAGCATGGACTTCACATGCAGGGCAGATTGCAGTTGAGGGGGTTTCGTGTCCCCCCCCCCCATGTAATCTCCCTTCTGCAGCCGTTATTCCAGCCCCAGGTCTGGGGCCACCCGCAGGCCTCACCACCCGTTGCATAAAGTGAGGGGGCTGTTCACTGGTGGGCAGTTTGGTGACAGGCGGCTATCCCACACGCCCTCTGTCTCTCGGCCCCCACGTGGGTCACATCCGTGCTGTCCCCCCTAGCATGTCACACCCTTCCTGATCCTCCTGACTTGTCCCCTCAGGTGTTCAAAATGTCACTGAAGGTGCAGACAAGTAACATCACAAACAAGAACGACCCCAAGTCCATCAACTCCAGAGTCTTCATTGGGAATCTCAACACAGCCGTGGTCAAGAAATCAGACGTGGAAACCATCTTCTCCAAGTACGGCAGAGTGGTGGGCTGCTCGGTGCACAAGGGCTATGCGTTCGTCCAGTACTCCAACGAGAGGCACGCCCGGGCCGCCGTCCTGGGGGAGAACGGACGAGTGCTCGCCGGGCAGACGTTGGGTAAGGAGTCCTCGGGACCTCTCTCCACTCCTTGTAGTCAAGGCACAAAGTCGGGTCATGACCGGCAGACTCAGGAGCTGTTAGAAACGGGGCTGGGGATTTGGGTTTCCCATCTTTGGGTATGTCTACACTACCCCGCTAGTTCGAACTAGGAGGGTAATGTAGGCATACCGCACTTGCAAATGAAGCCCGGGATTTGAATTTCCCGGGCTTCATTTGCATAAGCGGGGAGCCGCCATTTTTAAAACCCCGCTGGTTCGAACCCCGTGCAGTGCGGCTACACGGGGCTCGAACTAGGTAGTTCGAACTAGGATTCCTATTCCGAACTACCGGTACACCTCGTTTCACGCCCTAGTTCCACGAGGTGTACCGGTAGTTCGGAATAGGAATCCTAGTTCGAACTACCTAGTTCGAGCCCCGTGTAGCCGCGCTGCACGGGGTTCGAACCAGCGGGGTTTTAAAAATGGCGGCTCCCCGCTTATGCAAATGAAGTCCGGGAAATTCAAATCCCGGGCTTCATGTGCAAGTGCGGTATGCCTACATTACCCCGCTACTTCGAACTAGCGGGGTAGTGTAGACATACTCTTTGTGCTTAATACATGTTTCTACTGTCGCTGATTTTGAATAACTTCTACATCGCATACACAGTTCATTCTTCATCCGTCAGGGCGTGTGCCTGGAGAGACACAGGTGTTCTCAAGCCATGTACGTGTTGTTCTGTGTTTCTCTGTAGGCATTTTATTTTACTTATCACAGTGGGGCTACGTCTACACTGGCATGATTTTCCGAAAATGCTTTTAACGGAAAAGTTTTTCGTTAAAAGCATTTTCGGAAAAGCACGTCTAGATTGGCAGGATGCTTTTCCACAAAAGCACTTTTTGTGGAAAAGCGTCCGTGCCAATCTAGACGTGGTTTTCCACAAAAAAGCCCCAATCGCCATTTTCGCGATAGTGCTGTTTTCCGCAAAAAAGCCCCGGTGCTGTCTACACTGGCCCTTTTGCACAAAAGTCTTTCGGAAAAAGACTTTTGCCCAAACGGGAGCAGCATAGTATTTCCGGAAAAGCACTGACAATCTTACATGAGAGCGTCAGTGCTTTTCTGGAAATTCAAGCGGCCAGTGTAGACAGCTGGCAAGTTTTTCCACAAAAGCAGATGATTTTGCGGAAAAACTTGCCAGTCTAGACACAGCCTGGGTGGACCATAGAGGTTAAAAGACATAACAACAAAGCCTTTTGCTCCTAGCTATAATCTGGCCCCACTTAACTAAGACCAGGGCTCTTGTGCTAGGCTCTCTACATACATTGAGTGAGAGGCCTCCCCTGTCCCGAGCAGCCTGGAAACTAACCCAGCAAAGGGCGGGATGGGAACAAATGGAAAAGTGATTGCTCCACAGTAAGACAGGAACTCAGTGGCAGAGCTGATCAGACCAGGTCAGCAAAAGGGGTTCTGCGAGGCAATAACGCGTGACAGAGCATCACATGGAGGCTGTCGCCTCATCCCGGGACGTGTGTTAAAATTCCTTGTGTGGAGCAGCACTGAAGAACTGCGGGATCTGCGCTCTGTAGGGGCCGATGCAGGAGGTCTGCCTGTTGCATACAAAGGGTAGGGTCGCGGATGGAGAGGGACACCTGCCCGGGCCCCAGCAATTTAAAAGGGCCAGGACTCCTGGCTGCTGCTACCTTGGCCACAGCAGCAGCTGGATCTCCAGGCCTTTAAAATAACCACGAGATCCCCAGTGGTGTAGAAGGTCTGGCTGCGGGAGGCTAGCTTCCGAGCCCTGCCCCTTCCATCTAACACCCCACCCCTCTCAAGCCTGGCGAAATCTGTCTTCAGAGATAGTCATCCTT
Source organism: Pelodiscus sinensis (assembly GCF_052426305.1). Classification (NCBI taxonomy): domain Eukaryota; kingdom Metazoa; phylum Chordata; order Testudines; family Trionychidae; genus Pelodiscus; species Pelodiscus sinensis. Next base: position 463,294 of record NC_143068.1, on the reverse strand, counting down.
AGTCAGGCTGAGGAGTTCTTAAGGTGCATGACATTGCAGTTGCTGCACTACAAGAAACCAAGCCGCAAACACGGAGCAAGCTGCAATGTCTAAATGTAGAGCTTTGGACTCTCTGCCACTGTGAACCACACAATGCACAGCCAGGCCCTCAGCCATCGTCTGGAAGAGGTCGCAGTTCTGGAGCAATCTGTGGGAAACGATTGCTGCAGTAGGCTTTGGAGAGTTGGCCATAACAAACCTCTGCATTACCACCTTTTCCCTACCCCACCGTGTACCTGGAGACTTTGATAGCCCGCCCTCACCTTGGAGCAAAAACGATACAGCTGGTGAGCAACTCACAAACTGGGCTTGTAGATGTTGACTCCTTTATGACACTAAACAAGCAAGGACTTTTCACCCAGCCACGTGGAACACAACCCAGATCTTGGTTTTCTGATAGAGGCCAACATTGATGTCCTACAAACTTTACAAAAGTGCTTGGAAAATGTCCATGTCGTTAACACCATTCCACCACTCCGCAGGGCAGCTCTGGAGTTCTGCTGGTTGAATCAATGCTGAACCGGTGCTGGGATTTCTGCACAGCAAACTGGGCTGCGTGTACCACAGCCGTTAACGACAGGGTGCAGTGTACCCAGCTTATCCCAGAACATTATGACCTTGTTCGCCTTCTTATCGAAGCTGCCACGAAACTCTGTCTTTGGCTGCCCTGGCCACAAGGAATGAGGCACTCTTTCAAAAGCATGAGAAGAGCAGTGACCCAGACACAGCCAAAGCTCTAACAGAGTCGTTGAATTCTGGGAGACGGTGAAGGGTCTCGACTTCACTCATTGATGGAGTTTTGCTGAGTCAGCAGCTCAAAACTCACAGTGCCCAAGCTTTTCAATGGCAATCAAAAATGACGGCTACCGCTGTCACCTCACACCTTGCCCAGAATTCAGCAACCGAAACTGACAAACTGACTAGACAGAAGGTTGAGAGAGCGCACTTTCAAAATGTCCGACAAAGCCCCAGCACTTTATTTCTTCTCTAGTGTTTGCGGCAGCTAGCGGTAATCACCGCAGACATTGAGAAAGCTTCTGGCAAGGACGACATCTATCCCAAATTCTTTATGAATTTGGGGGCACAGAGAAGAGGATGTTTGGCATATTTCTTCAGGCCATGTCTTCACTAAACAAAAGATCGATGCTGTTGCGATCGATCTTTCAGAGTTCAATTTAGCAAGTCTAGCTGAGACTCATTAAATCAAACTCAGAGAGCCTGGTACACCTGATTCTGTGAGGAGTAAGGGAATCTGATGGGAACTTTTGCTCCCATCGGCCTCCCACTGTGGGGAACCTCCAAAAAGGCAATTAATATAGCTGATTCATCATTCCCTTTTAGTGTAGAACTGGCCTTAGTAATTTATATTTGACAGAGAAGATCCCAAAATACTGGTGTGAGGTGATAGTAGCCAACATTGTTGTTTCCCCTTTTGCAGATGTCAAACTGATGCTGCCAGCTACTGCCCAATATCACTCCTCTCCACAACTCGCCAGTTAATGGAGAAGGCTGTGCTGGCTCTTTCACCCCTATCTTCGAGGCCATCCTGCCAAAGCAATAGGCTGCTTTCACACTGGGAGAAGTCTCTGCAATGAGGTTCTTGCAATTACTGGTCACATTCAGGCTGGCTTCAAGTGGAATCTAAAAACTGGAACAGCGCTAATCGATTTTTTCCCTGCCTGTGACATGGGATGGGGAAAGGGGCTACTGCTCATGCCATCACAGGTTATCCAGTGTCATAGTGTTGTCTGACTCCTGGCCACCATGTGACTGGCCACCATCTGACTCCTGTTGCATGGGCACATCAGCAAAGCATGTGCCCTCTGTGACAGTGTACGGCAAGAATCTGGGCTGGTTCCTTCACTATTCAGCATCTACATTAACAACTTACCTGACTAAAGGTCACAGGGCAAAGGCCTCACCCCCAGCAACAACAGACCTCGGTACTGGAAACTCCATCCCAGTGGCTCTAACACCTTGGCAATAGCCTTTCGCCAAAACAGCAGGCTTCTAAGGAACCACTGGTTGTCTCCTGTACAAAGTACTTCACGGTAACCTGGGATACAAGTCTGACTCCTGCAGCTCGTCTGGAAAAAATGTGACTAAGTAAAAGCAAGGACTGGCCTTGTCCCCAGACTCCCAAGTGCAGCGAAGGATGCCAATGCACGCACTTCGACCAGCGACTCTAGACAGGTCTACCTGCCCATCCGTCTGAGCAGGCAGCTCTCTCACCAGTTTTCTAGACGGGCAACTCAGTGCTTCAGTATTGCAGCTGGAACATTGAAATCAACACCCATCCAATGGTTGCCCACTTTGATACCTACTCCATCACCTGAAGTCTGGAGATTACCCCCAGGCTGTGTGTGCATGTACAATGGAACCATGGCTGACGCAATTCATGAGCACCTCCAGAATTTTCCCAAGACACATCTGAAATCCCACAAACCTCTTTGGGAAGAGACTAAAGCTCTTGAGGATTCCTCATTCAATCCTACAATGCTCTGGCAAGAATTCTGGGATAATGCTAATGTCCCAGACAAACTCCTTGTTGCTGGCCCTCAACTTGCAGGATCCAACCTACCCTGGAAGCAATGACCCGCTTCAGAAGAGGACATGCCAGGTGCTGTCCTCTCCTACACCTCTGGAAGAGGAGCAACAATGCCTAACATGACAGGACACCCGGCACAGTCTGTGGACCACACTGTAAATCAGTCCCCACTTGAATCATTTGCCTTTGGCATTTCAGATTTATACCAAAACTCTTCTGAAGCTGCCTCCTGGCTCCTCACTCTGGCCTTTGCTATTTGAACATTGCTGCTCCCCTCTTTTGCCCCAGGTGAAGTGGCAGACCCACAAATAGAAACTCGTTCTCCTGAATCCAAGGCCCTGCCCATTGGACCATGGTTCCTCTTGCAGGTGTCAGTGTTTTCGTGAAAACCTTCCACGTGTGACATGCCTCTTGTTGCTTTGCTGGTGGCGCTACAGTGGCCGTGGGAGCCCTAGTGCAGTAAAGGCATTGGCAGCCACTTGTGTTTTAATCGCCAAGGTGTGCTGACCTGCACTGACCTGCGGATTGAGATGCCAGCGGCTGGTCTACAGTCGTGGTTCTCCAGACAGAGGTGCACGTCTTTATTCTTCCCATCCATCCTGTTTACGTTCTTGTACCAAGCTCATGGTCATAACATCTGAGCACAGCCCAGCAGTCCATCAGGCAACGTGATCTCACATCTCTCATAGGCTCTTTGCATGTGCTTCTGCCTGTGGACAAGAGAACAGAGGAGGGTCTTGTTTGGGTAGCTGCTTTTAAAGCCATAACTACACCCATTGCTCTGTGGCTGTGTCACAGGCAGCAAGGTCAGAGAAAGGAAAGGAAAGTGGCGAGGAGCCCGAATTCCAGAGGGATTTCATCCTGTGGTCTGGGATCATTCCCAGAGAAAGTCCCATCTCTCCCACACTGAAAGCTTCACTCTGGCCCGTTCTCATTTGCCGAGCCAAACTGTCCCCAGCTGCATCCTCGTTTTGCATGTTGCTCTGAAGTGCCACATGCCGAGGAGTTCTTGTCACCTGGCGCGCACTGCAAATTGGTGCTGCAGACAGCGTTTTTAATCAAACACTGGCGTTGCGGAGGCTGCAGCAGGCCGGGGCTGTGCGGAGGGCACCGTCAGCACTAGACACCTGCTATAAGAGAACTGAAAGCCATTCCCACCTTGCTAGGATTTGGGGACGACAATCTGAAATAAGCACTTGAATGGTGGCTGTGTTCTACAGAGGCGCTGTTGTTATTTATCTATCTTGGGTTTGTTCAAATAGGCAGATTTTGGCCTGCAATGGAAATTACTTTTCGGCCTGGTCTACACTAGGCCAGGCAGGTCGCTTGATGGTACACCATCCAGCTATGCAAAGTGCGTAGCTGGAATCGGCTTACCACGGCACCTTGGCGTAAGGTGTCTGCATTGCAGAAGGCTGACGGGAGCGGCTTCCCTTACCCCTCGCAGAATGAGGAGTACCGGATGCTGGTGGGAGCTGCCCTCAGTGTTCGATTTGGGGCTCTACACAAGATCCGCTAAGTCAAACGCTAGAAGATGGACCTCCAGCAGGTCGATGGCCGTAGTGTAGACCTGCCCTTCACATGTCTTCCCTCCAAAGCAGAAGCAGACGGGAAGGCCAGAGACGAAACGCTGCATCAGCGTCGCTTGCTCCATCCCAAGTGTCGCCCCAATGGTCACTAGAGCTCACAGTTGCATGGATCGTGTTGGCAGAGGGTAGCCCTGGAAGCAAACGCTCCAGAATTCACTAAACACAGACACACATTGCCCAGCCCTGCTTCTGTATCAGAGGCAGCAGTGCAGGGCAACAGGCAGCCAGTCTGCGAGGGGAGCTGGTTTTTAAACTGGCTGCTCTCACGGACCAGCTCCCACCTGGCACCCCAGTGTGGAGTGACAGGGAGCTCCTCGGGAGTGGAGCCGTAGTGCACTGGCTGTTGGCACCACCCCCGGGGACTATACAATAGTCGACTAACGAATAGGAATTCATGAGGTTAATCGACTATTCAATTAACCGATATTTAACATCCCTACTCCATGCACACAGCCGGGGAGGGCTAATCGCCAGTGAAATTCAGCCCCCGCTTTGTGCAGTCCATGCCCATTCCTAGGTCTCCACAGACAGAGAGAAACCGACCGAGGGGTGTGGGACAGCAGAGGCCAGGTGAACTGAATCCGCTACCAGCCGCACCACCACATGCCTCATTTGCCATGCCCAGCCCTGCCCCTGGCCTTCTATTTCTGTGAGCGGCCTCTCTCGCTTCCCCTGATCTTCCCACGTCACCTCCCATTCAGCCGTGATCAGAGGAGGATGCAGTGACCCCCTTCAGCGGGTCTGCAGTGTTTTATTTTTTATTGGCGGGGACACGTTTGGGGTGGGCTGAGGGTCAGGACAGTCCCCCGGCAGTGAAACGCTCCCTCGGCGACACCAGAGCTTTGGTTCTCTCAACTTACAGTCAGGCTGAGATGAATGTAGAAATGGATCCAGAAGTCAAACCAAGAGCAATCATTCTTGGCAGGTCTCCAGTTCAGCCAACACCGTAAGTTCAAACATCACAAGCCAACCCCCCTCCAAATCACAAGGTTGGCTTACAAATCATGAGACCAGAAACAACAACAGCAACTTTGGAGCTCTCTTACCTGCTGGGTGTTGAATGGTTAGGGTGCCCTCAGATCACGTTTTCTCTGCAGCCACGCCGGCTGTGAATTTCACCTCGCACATGACAGAGGCTAGGGCTCAAGGACAAGCACCAACTCACGATAACGCCTAAGAGTTGGCAATAAGGCAGACTGGTCAGAAAAGTCAGCCACTCGCTCGGAGCCAGATCCTCAGCTGGGGCAAACTGGCCTCAGAGCTATGCTGATTACATCATCGTGTAGATCCGGCCCCGGGCACTTTGTTGGTCTCATCAGAGCTAATCAGCCAGAAGTAAAAGCTCCAAATTCGAGCCTGGAAAAAGTCTCTGCCTTTGAGTGGAGGTGAAAGTTCGGACCTGTTGTGATATCTCATCCGATCAGTCCCGCCAGCCTCTCTGGCCACCCAGGTGCGCTGTTTTTTGAACAGCCTGGCCTGTTGCCAGTTCTGACTTGAGTGGCTTCAGAGCAAACACGATGGCTACTTCTACACTGGCAAGATTTTGCGCAAATACGCTTTAATGCAAGAGTTTTTGCTTTAGGCTACGACTAGACTGGCATGATTTTCCGGAAATGCTTTTAATGGAAAAGTTTTCTGTTAAAAGCATTTTCGGAAAAGAGCGTCTAGATTGGCGCGGACGCTTTTCCGCAAAAGCACTTTTTGCAGAAAAGCGTCCGTGGCCAATCTAGACGCGTTTTTCTACAAAAAAAGCCCCGATCGCCATTTTCGTGATTGGGGCTTTTTTGCGGAAAACAAATCTGAGCTGTCTACACTGGCCCTTTTGCGCAAAAGGGACTTTTGCCTGAATGGGAACAGAATAGTATTTCCACAAAAAGCACTGATTTCTTACGGTAGGAAGTCAGTGCTTTTGCGGAAATTCAAGCGGCCAGTGTAGACAGCTGGCAAGTTTTTCCGGAAAAGTGGCTGATCTTCCAGAAAAACTGGCCAGTCTAGACACAGCCTTAGAGCATTTGCGCGAGAGAGTGTCTACGCTGGCATGTGCTTTTGCGCAAAAGCATCCGGGCCAGTGTAGCCGCTCTCTTGTGCAAAAAAGCTCCGATGGCCATTTTAACCATAGGGCTTTCTTGCACAATAAATTCATGTTGCCTGTCTACACTGGCCTCTTGCGCAAGAACACTTGTGCAAGAGGGCTTATCCCTGAGTGGGAGTGTCAGAGTTCTTGCACAAGAAGCTCTGATTTCGTACATTAGAACATCAGTGTTCTTGCGCAAGAACTCACGGCCAGTGTAGACAGGCAGCCGATGTAGACACAGCCGATGGGCGCTCTATGAATGAAACAGCCCTTCCAGGAGAGCAGGGTCTTTCCTGCAGCTGTTGTTCTGACAAGAAGAGGAATTAGCACCCACGGAGGAGTAGTCTCAGACTCTGCTGAAAAGCCCTAATGTTCTGCAGGGCGTGTCAGCACTTCTGTGTTTGCCAGTCGTGTCTGAGCAGATCGGGTACCCTGCTTATCTCTGCCAAACCCCGCCTTCATAGGCCCGTTTCAGTGGGTAGGAAGTGCTGCCACGCAGATTCAGGAGCGTTTGACCCCTGCTTTCGCCCAGGGGTAACGTGCCCACACCGGATGCCAGCTAGTGGAACATTCCGGCCTATTCCTTTTCATTTATTTCCTAATGTAGGCGGGTAGCCATTGCCAGGAACACAAGATCAGCCCTGCCGTAGGCCCGGCGGTGGTACATACCAGCCAACTCTTGTATCAGCCACCCCGCCCCGTGGGGTAAAAGGAAGCTCCAGAGCCTGAGCCCAAGGCCAGACTGGGTGAGACAGGGCCAGGCGCTGCTGCTCAGTGTATTCCAGGCCTTAGCGCCCTGTTGCCTAGTTACTACCCCTCACCTCACACAAGGGGACTGGTGTCAATTCCTATCCATCATGCTGTCAATTTAGGCCCTGTCTTGAACCTGGGTCACTATGGCTGCGTCTAGACTGGCAAGTTTTTCTGCAAAAGCAGCTGCTTTTGTGGAAAAACTTGCCAGCTGTCTACACTGGCTGCTTGAATTTCTGCAAGAACACTGACGAGCTCATGTAAGATTGTCAGTGTTCTTGCGGAAATACTATGCCGCTCCCGTTCAGGCAAAAGCCCTCTTGCGCAAATGCTTTTGCACGAGGGCCAGTGTAGACAGCTCTGATTTGTTTTGCGCAAAAAAGCCCCGATGGCGAAAATGGCGATTGGGGCTTTCTTGCGCAAAACCGCGTCTAGGTTGGCACAGACGCTTTTCCCCAAAAAGTGCTTTTAATGGAAAAAAGTGCCAATCTAGACGCTCTTTTCCACAAATGCTTTTAATGGAAAAACTTTTCTGTTAAAAGCATTTGTGGAAAATCCTGCCAGTCTAGACATAGCCCTAGTGTGGTATTTGTGTGGGGGGTGTTAGTACCAAGGTGTTTCTACACGAGGTGTTGTTACAGCCCCTCTGAAATACGTTCACGGCCTGCGTCTAGTACCTCTGGGGCAGGAGTGTTTCTGTAATATCAGCCCTGTTCTTGCCAACTGCTGTGGGCAGGGGCCTGCCTCTTGCTCACGGCTTGGCTTTGCTTTGTATTAGCAAAGTCCTGACCATTAGTGCCTAGGCCTCGTGCCTCACACCTGGCCTGTGATATGGGGGCTTGATTCAGACCCTCATCTTACTTCCACCATCACCTCGGCCGTAGCAGCACACTGAGGGAGGGCACCCTCCCACCACTAGCCAGCGTCATTTCCTGGGTTCAAAGGTGAGGCCGGCCCGCTGGCTCTGGGGGGTGCAAGTCGCGAGGAGCTGGGGCAGGCCTGGGAGGCTCTGGCAGGCAGCAAAGAATTGCTCCCCACAGGCAAGGAAAGTAGGACGGTGCAACAGGTCACCTCTCTGATGGGCTGCTTAGGTGCAGTGCCGTGTCCGTGCCCCGAGTGGGTTTGCTCAGGCGTTGTGCCGGCACCATGAAATTGGCCACATCGCGCTCGCCTCACGTCCGCCGCGCCCCTTCAGCCTGGAGGGGCAGGACAGAGATTTCCTCGGCCGATCAGGAAATTCCCTTCTCGCCGGCGCTGGCATGAAACCTGCCTCCGAGATCAATTGGGGTGACTGCAGGCATGCGTCTGCATCCCGTGCGGCATTTAGAACGGGCCAATCAGAGGAGACCTCAACGGGCTCTACATCTTTCCTTTGTGTCTTGTATTGAGAATTAATCTTCTATTCGGAGGAAGAGAAATAAATTGTATCTCAGCCAGCAGTGGCGAGGGGCTTGCACATCAGCCCTGCGCTGTACAGAGAGCCCTGCATTCTCTTTGGATGCCAGCCCTACGTGGGCATGAGCGTGTGGGGCTGGGTTAGCATGCAGGCAGGGGAAGCTGATGGGTTGCAGTTACCTGGGTAAGGGACAGAGGCTGGTGGGGAGAGCGGCTGCTTGGGACTAGGGAGGTTAAATGGCGGTTAATTGAATAGTCGAGTCACCTCATGAATTCTTATCAGTTACTCGACTATTCTATAGTCCCCTGGGGTGGTGCCGGAAGCCACCGCGCTCCAGCCTCACTCCCAAGGAGCCTCCTGCCACTCCACACTGCTGCTCTGAATCAGGGGAAGCAGCGCGGGGTGCCAGGTAGGAGCTGGGCCGCAAGGGGAGCCAGTTTAAAAACCAGCTTCCCACGCAGACGGGCTGCCTGTCACCCCGCAGTGCTGCCTCTGAGACAGGCAGCAGCACAGGGTGGCAGCAGCCCCTGTCCCGGAGAGGGGCTGAGCTCCAGTACCCAGCACGAGCGGGAACTGAACTGGGTTGCCTGCCCACCCGGCTCCTAATACACTAAATGCAGAGTCGCAGCAGGGGTAGGTCCAGAACCCGGCACGAGCCAGGACTGAGCTGCGCTGCTGGCCAGCCTGCTAAAAAATGTACTGGCAGGTAGCAGGTGGAAATAGCATGTAGTCTATAGCTTAACCTCTATGCTTTTGCGCATCAGTTAATCAACTACACTATTACATCCCTACTTGGGACATGTGGCCAAGGCCCAGCAGGAGGCCCAGCGTGCCAGCAGACAGCAGATGCTCAGCAAAGCTGTTTGATTGCCACGAGACACAGCTCCCTGCTAGGAGTCGGGATGGGCGGGTGCTTGCACCGTATGACGGGGGACGGCCCCTGCGTGGAACAAGGCAGCCGCATGTGCTCAGAAAGCAGCGCCCTGCGTGAGTGAGATGATCGTTACATGACGACATTAATGCAGGGGTTTGATTCGTTGCAGATATCAACATGGCTGGGGAACCTAAACCCAACAGACCCAAGGGGCTGAAGAGAGTAACCTCGGCCTTGTACAGGTAGGTGCGGCGAGGGCTTTTCACCCATCATGGATCCCAACCAGGGCTGATCCACAAGGGTCTTGTCCCCACCCAGCCCCGGGCCCCCATGCTCTCCCCCTCCTAGCCCCATGATCCATCCCCGTTACTGGGAGCGGGGGCCAGGGGATGCTATCGCTGCTGGAGGAGCTGCTGGCTTCCTGCGCTTTTCCTCACTGCCCCTCCCAGCAAGGAGAGGAGCAGAAATACCAGCCCCTCCCTTTGCCCCTCCTCCTGCCCCAGTTGGTACAGCAGCAGCCCCGCTGGAGGACAGGGCTGGGGGTTCTGTTCATTTCCCTGCTGGGCGGGGCAGTGGGGAAGGAGCAGAAAACCAGCAGCTCCTCTGGCTTCTGTACTGCCCCCAACAGCCCGTCCCAGCCGGTCTGGCTTGGGCTCCTTCATTGTCCCCTTCCAGGTCCTTGTGTCCCAACTAGCAGGGTTAGGGAGAAAGTGACTTCGGCGGGAGCTGCTGCCCAGGCTTGGGAACAAGGCGGACGAGCCCATTTGGAGGAGCCTAGGGAAGGAAGAGTCAGCTGCTGAGAGCCCCAATGGGCCATGAGGCCAGTGGGTGGCCTCCTCAGGGGGCTGCAAGATCGTCATAACCGAGACGGGCTCCCAGGACAGGGCAGTTTTGCTCACGGCGCTTGCGAATCCAGAGTTTGCGGGGGCTGCCGATGGAGCCGTAGCGGCGCTGCGATTGGCTGCAGAGGGAGCCCCCGGCTCTCACAAGCATCACTTGGGACGGCCGTGCTGTACGGGTGTGTCACGTTAGTAATACCAGCCTACGTGGACGGAAACCCGCGGAATCCGGCAACACTCCCCGCGGGTAATGGTAAAGAAAATGGCTCCTGGGCTGCATGTAGAACCCAGATGGGCTGTGGGTCGCCCACCACTGGTCCGGAGGCTGAGAGGACAGTGTCTGGAGGAGACGGATTGAGTTCTGGGATGCAGACAGAGGGATACCGGAAGGTTGGTTAGCTTGGGCCCAGATTAGAGTCATGTCACCAAAAGGGAGGTGCCTCCAGGGATGAATTTGAGCCCCAGAGTCTCCACCTCTGGCACCATAGAGCTGGAAGAGACCTCAGAAGGTCATCAAATCCAGCCCCCTGCTCTAGGCAAGACCAATCCCAACTAAGTCTCGGCTTGACAAAGCCCTGGCCTGGTTGATTTAAACACCTCTAGGGATGGAGACTCCACTACTTCCCTAGGTAACCCATTCCAGTGCTTCACCACCCTCCTAGTGAAATAGGTTGTGGTGGGAGAGGTCCAGGTTGGATATTAGGAAAAACTGAGATCATTGCTCCTTGTTCTGCCATCCACCACTACTGAGAACAGCCTCTCTCCAGCCTCTTTGGAACCTCCCTTCAGGAAGTTGAAGGCTGCTACCAAATCCCCCCTCCCTCTTCTCTTCTGCAGACTAAACAGACCCATCTCCCTCCATTGGACTCTCTCCAATGCGTCCACATCCTTTTTGTAGTGGGAGCCCAGAACTGGACACAATACTCCAGATGTGGCCTCACCGGAGCCCAATAAAGGGGAATAATGACATCTCTGGATCTGCTGGCAATGCTCCTCTTAACACAATCTAATAGGCCATTAGCCTTCTTGGCTACAAGGGCACACTGTTGACTCATATCTAGCTTCTCATCCACTGTAACCCCCACGTCCTTTTCTGCAGAACTACTAATTAGCTGGTTGGTCCCCAGCCTGTAACTATGCTTGGGATTCTTCCGTCCCAAGTGCAGGACTCTACACTTGTCCTTGTTGAACCTCATCAGATTTCTTGTGGCCCAATCCTCCAATTTGTCTAAGTCACTCTGGACCCTATCTCTGCCCTGAAGCGTATCTACCTCTCCCCCTAGCTTAGTGTCATCCGCAAATTTGCTGAGGGTGCAATCCATCCCCTCATCCAGGTCATTAATAAAGATATTGAACAAAACCGGTCCTAGAACCGAACCTTGGGGCACTCCGCTAGAAACCGACCGCCATCCTGACATAGAGCCGTTGATCACTTCCCGCTGGGCCCAGCCTTCTAGCCATCTTTCTATCCATCTTACTGTGCATTTATCCAATCCACAATCCCTTAACTTGCTGGCAAGAGTGTTGTGGACAGTATCAAAAGCCTTGCTAAAGTCAAGGTATATCACATCTACCGACTTTCCCATGTCCACAGAGCCAGTTACCTCATCATAGAAGCTAATCAGATTGGTCAGGCACGACTTGCCCTTTGTGAATCAATGCTGACTATTCCTAATCACTTTCCTCTCATCCAAGTGCCTCAATATGGATTCCTTAAGGATCCCTTCCATGATTTTTCCAGGAACCGAGGTAAGACTGACCGGCCTATAGTTCCCTGGATCGTCCTTCTTCCCTTTTTTGAAGATGGGCACTACATTTGCCTTTTTCCAGTCATCCGGGATTTCTCCTGATCTCCATGACTTTTCAAAGTTAATGGCCAAAGGCTCCTCAATGACATTTGCCAACTCCCTCAGTACCCTCGGATGCATTAAGTCCGAACCCATGGATTTGTGTACGTTTAGCTTTTCTAAATAGTTCCACCTGAACCAGAGTGATGAGAGGTGCGAGGGCTCACATCTTCCTGGGGTGGGGAGCCACTCAGCTGACTGGAGGTAACAAAAACGAGGGAGCTGCAACCCCGAGGGCACTTGCCAGTTAAGCTCACTAGCCAGAACCCATCACCAGCAACGTTTGCGTAACTTAAAGACACGGGGTCAATGCCAGGATTTCACTCTCGGCTCTCCACCCATTCGGAGGCAAATACCTCTCTGGGCCCCAGACGCCTGTCTGGGTGACCGCTGGCTGAAAGCCTAGCCAGTTGGTGGCTGAAGTGGTGTGTTTCTCTCTGAGCTGCCAGTTAGAGCAGTGGAGACGATGGAGCCAGTTTGCTGTTTCCCTCCTGCTTGTTCCTCTTAATTTTTGCCGGTTAATTATTTCCAGGTGCTTCATAGTGTCCTAAATCAGGGGCTCCAGGCTCAGCAGGAATCCATTACCCACCACTGGCTCATGTAATTAAAAAGAATAAATAAACGCCTGCCCTACTTTAACAGCCACCAAGTAATAAAACTCAAATCCCCAAAGCAGCATCAGTCTGTCACCTTCTCTCCCACCAATTACAGAGCAGTGGGCCGCCTGCCAGGGAAGCATCAATAAAATGAAGCTGCTCCCAGGCGAAATGGAAACCAGGCTACACCTGGTTACACTGCTGCTGGGAAGACGGCAGCAGACGCCCCACGTGTGGCATTTGATTCATGGCCAGAGAGTCGGACAAAACTCTGTAGTACCCAGGAGAAAAAAACCCTATTCTCGCCTGCTTCCTCTTTCTGAAGAGTCCCTCCGCCACCCCATCTCCTTCCCTTGTTGTCTGCAAGTGCTGCTGGCACCACACAGTTAGGGGTGAAAAGAAAATTATTTTCTTCCTGATGGGGGTGCAAACCAGCTAAGAGGAGGCTGCATGACCCCTCCGCTGACATGACCCCAGCCTGGGGCCCCCAACTCTTCCCTTCCTCTCCCACATTAGGGGGGACCCGTTCTGCTGCTTTCCTAACTCGTCCCTCCCAGCCACCTCCTCTCCAGCTCCATACAGCAGCCCTGCCAGGGACACAGCTGGGGTTTAACCGCAAGAACTCTTCTGCAAAAACCCTGCAGTGTAGATGTAGCCTGAGTGAAAGAGATAAAGATTTGAACAGCTCTCCAGGTAAATAGGCCTTGGGGAAGAGAAGCCTGTTTCAGAGGGTGAGAACTGTGAAGAACTCAGTAGGTATGCCTGAGGGAGAAGACCCTGATCTGCTGGGGCACAGCAGACTGCCAAAACCTCTTCAGGCAGAAAGGCCTAGGAGAGAGAGCCTGAGGATCAAGGGCAAGGATTACCAAGAGAGCTTGCCAGGTAGAAAGGCCTAGGAGAGAGGCACTCTGTATCTGGAGAGCCATTCACTGTTGTCTTTGCCCTTTTTCTCAAAGGTCTGAGGCAGAACGCTGACCAAAAGGGGTGACGATTTTAAAAGCTCTCTGGGTAGGCAAGCCTTGGAGAGAGGATCCTGATCCAGTGGGGTGAGGGACTGCGACATCTCTCCAGAGAGAGGCCTGGCAGGGAGACCCTGAGAAACTGGGGCAAGAATTATTAAAACTCCCTGGGTGAGAGAGGCCAGAAGGGAGAACCCTGATGATCGGGGTGGTTGGCACTGGTGGGGGCAGAGGGGCACCTAAACCTTAATCTTGTCTGGGGGGAGAGGTGTATGACAGGGTGGACTAAGGCCTGGCCCCATGCTGGAGGCCCTATGGTCCTGCCACACCCCGACCCAGAAAAAGAGCAGTAGAGAGGTCCTCCAAGCAGGCAGCAGGGGAAGCGGCGACTCAGGATTCAGGAAGACCATGTAAAAGGAGCTGCAGAACAGAGCAGCAGTCACTTGTTAGGGTTGCCAGGTGTCCGGTATTGACCTGAACAGTCCGGTATTTTCAGCTCCTGTCCAGTAAAAAATTCAGAAAATATTGGACACTTAAAATGTCCGGTATTTTCTGATTTTTTTCCCGGCCAGGGGATGAAAATACCAGACTGTCTGGGTCAATACCAGACACCTGGCAACTCTACACACACCCAGCAATAGGGCCCATCCTTCCCGCCACCTGCAGGGGAGCTGTCTGGCCCAGAGCAGGGATGGAGGCAAGATGGCCACCGGCAGCCTGTTAGGAGAGGCAGAGCCCTGCCCCTACTGTTCTTAAAGGGGCCATGCTGTTTTTTTAATTTTTTTTTGCTTCACTCTCTGGGTCTTTTTTTTTTTTTTTCTGCTCAACAGTTTTGGTACTCCCCCCTTTTTTTCCAACAAGATATTTTTCCCCAGGTGTTTTTTTTTTTTTTTTTTTTTTGCGTGGGGTGGGGAGAGGATTCAGTATTTTTGGTTAAATCGTCTGGCAACCCTACTTGCTGTACGGTGCTCAAGGACTAGAGACGGGGTGACTGGCTGGAAGAGTAGCAGTTCCACAGACAGCTCAGCCTGGAGAGCTCATAGCGAGCAGAGCAGAGCCCTGAGGGAAGGGTGAATACACCACAGGGCTGTGGAGAGAAGGGCTAATGAAACTCTCTGAGGGAGCTAGTGCCAATCACGCCATTCATCAGGGTTCTCCCTTCTGGCCTGTTTGGGGGGATACCCAAACCTTAATCGTGTCTGAGGGGAGAGGCCCACGGAATTAGAGGCCCAGAGAACTAGAGCTGCCATGGAACAGACATAGCAGACAGCTGCTATCTATAAAGTCCCTGGGCTGGGAAGAGGATGGAACTAGGTCTCACTCCTCCCAGCTGTCCATTAACCACTGAGGAAAGTGGCCTGCATCTTCAGGCAGACTAAAGGAGGGTAACTGCCCTAGCAGGGCCCTTTTGATTCCAGCCCTTTGGCTAGATATTATAGTCCAAAGACGTCTCCAGGGAGGAAGCCTGTTCCAGAGCGGCAGCAGTTCGGAAGATGCTCAGAAATCTGGCACATTACTAGTTGTAATGGAAATGGGTTAGTGCGGGGGAGAAGTAAATGATGCACAATAAATGCACTTTGTGCTATGGCTGCATGGAATGAGGCAGGTGATATCATGGACCACGCGTGTGGTATGTGTACACTAAATAAAAGTTCTCTAGCCACAGAGTCTACTTGTACAGCCACATACACAGAGAGGGCCCAAAGCTCCCGGACTTGCATTAAATGTAAACCCAGATGGCCCAGTTCTAATTGCAAATTACTGCAAAGGAGATATTCCAGAGTTAAGCTACAAAGATAAGTACAAATGAGATTTGGTGCCTAGAATTCAATGAGGGTGTA
Source organism: Pelodiscus sinensis (assembly GCF_052426305.1). NCBI lineage: Eukaryota > Metazoa > Chordata > Testudines > Trionychidae > Pelodiscus > Pelodiscus sinensis. Next base: position 447,942 of record NC_143068.1, on the reverse strand, counting down.
ATCTGGGCAGGACTTGGCTTAGGGGACAGCCATTATTTTCAACGAGTCCCCTGCAGTGTGTTTTATGGCTACTGTGAACAGGTGCAGAATGTACTCCAACTCTGCCTCTGTCTATATCCATTTATGTGCCCGTATGTCAAGGAGCTAGAGATCTGGGAGCTGAAGTATAAATTATTACTCCCTCAATGGTTCAGAAATTATTTTCCATGACTTAGCACCGTGATCTTTCCCTCTGTGCTGAGCGTTATGGCTGTGAAATAGCTGTGCTAGAACTCCATAATGCCAGTTTCTCTCCGGCCCATCCCTTCCTGCCCAGTCTGATTTGCTGGAAGTTTATTTCCCTTCTGTTCAGGGGAGCAGAGATTTAGAACAAAGCACAGACTGTAATGGCGTCCGCCCCGTAACTGTATGCAACAGTGTGATGGTGGCGTCGGGTGGTCTGCCGTGAATTTACAGTCATTCTCACTGAATAGCCCCGTGGGTAAAGGCACAGTATGCAAATCCAGTACATTATCATAACAGGTTTACTGCTGACTTTAGATGCTCACTCTTGGGCTCTGAACTTAGAAAGGTCTCCGTGGAGGCTGTTCTCAGAGAGGTGCTTCAGACCCACCCCTTCTTAGGTGGCCCATTTCCCCACAATAGAAACGGTCCTAAACTGAGTCCCAACAGTTCTCGGTTCTGCATTCGCTGTAGTCGGTGCCTCAGTAGTTCATGGTCTTGGTCAGCCTGGTAGAGCTCAAGGCAACTGGTCTGGCCTCATGGCCATGCCTAGTGTCAGGGCAAGCCCACCTCGCCTGCCCCACTTGCCCATCGTACCTGTAGCGCCCCATAGGGGGTCTTCTGACTCTTGCCTTTGCAGCCTCAGGGTGGAAGCTGTCATGGCTGCCAAGCTCCCTGCCAAGCCTAGGACTGGTGACCCTGGAGTTGCTGCTGTTGAAGCTCCTCCCAGGTTTCACGGTATTGTTGCTGGGCAGACCCTGCAGCCGGCTGCTGCTGGCCTCGTGCACCTGTCAGCTCCTCCGTGGGGCCAGTCTGAAACCCCCCACTCCTAGTGCCAAATGGAATGGGCTTCACTCACCTCTCCCAAGTGCACGTGCCGGTACGTGCTCTGTTTAGGGTGGCCCATCAGTGACTCGGCTCTCCAGCCGAGTCCCCCGTTGTGTGTGTGTGTGTGCAAAAGAAAACAAACCTTCCAGAGTGCAAGTCCAACAGCACCTCTCTTGGTGCCCTCTATATTGCCTCTCCGTTCATTCCCACTCTGGAGCAGAGCAGGACTTCCAGGGCTTCCGTCCTGGAGGCAATGTCTTTGCCCTCTCGGGACCCTTCTGGTTCCAGCCTTTTGGATGTCCAATCCCTTGCTCTAGGATGCCTCAAGATCCAGGCCAATTCCCCCAGTGGCTACTGGGCAGTTGCGGGGTGGAGGACCTGGTCCTGCCCACTACTCTGAGCCCCAGCCCCGGGACCCTATAGGTAACAGCTGCTGCTATTCCACTGCTGCTTTAATTCCCTGGGCCACTTCTCCCCACAGCCCTGGGCCATCTTCCCCCTTTCCTCAGGGATCTGTCCTGTTTGGCTGGCAGAGTAGCAGTTCTGTGGAGAGGTCATGGCAGTCACCCAGTTTTCACTCCTTGAGCTCCATGCAGCAACCGACAGCTGCTCTGTTCTGCAGCTCCTTTTATATGGCCTCCTTGGTCCCTGGACGCTACCCCCGCAGACACTCTAGCCTACTTGAAGGATCTCTCTATTACCCTTTTTCTGGGACGGGGCGTGGTAGAACCCAAAGGCCTTCAGCAGGAAGCCTCAGGGCCTTGTCCACCCCAACACACTCCCCAAAGATCAAGTAAAACATGGGACTAACAAGTAGCAGTCTGAGTTCTAGGAATAGCAGACTTAAAGAAAGATTTAAACTTTGCTTTCAGGGCAGGAAACATTTACAGCATCATACTGGAGAGTGCTGAATCCTAGCTTTTCAGGGATATGTAGCTGTCGTCATCTCTACTCCTGATAAGTTTTAAGATTTCAGATACTGAAATCACAGCATCTAATCTATAGAAACAGTCGTTTAAACATTTTTGAAGTTTTTGAAGATGTTTTGGTTCTAATTTGTCGGTATCAAAGACCAACGCTGTGGCAGCATTCAGTTCCCTTGGTGATAGGCACACTCACAAGGGATGTGACTTTTACCACTTATAGCTAAAGAAGAAGCCTATGCTAACGTCAATTCACAATTTATACCACCACATGCCATCAAGTGTTTTCTTTCTTCCTCCTGTTTCTCTTCCCCCCTCCCCCCAAGAAACAGCTGGTAAAAATCATTGCAGCTTTCAGTGAAGTCAGTGACATGACACCTTACACCAGCTAAGGATCTGGCCGCATTCACTGTGCCAGCAAAAATATCCATTTGATCATGGACAATTTCTTCTCACAAATCAGAGCTTTGCAGAGGGAGTTCAGTGTACTCTTGCTGATTGGGTACATGCAAAGATAAGTGTGCTCATAAATTGTGCGTACAAAGTCGAGGTGTCCACAAAGGACACGCCACTTCCCTCACTCTCCCATACTTCTCCCACAGCGTTCAGCTACTTGGGACGTGTCTTCACCCTGAGCTAATTTGGCACCACTGTGATCAATGCAGCAGGCATCGATCTCGTGGTCTGGGGAAGCCCCAATAAGCTGACAGAAGAACACTCTCCCATCAATTTAAGTAATCCACCTCAATGAGAGGCAGAAGTTATGTCAATGGGAGAATTCTCCTGTCTGCATAGCACAGTGTAGACACCATGTCAAGTCAATGTAACATGTCAACTTAAGTTACATTCTCAGAAATGGTAGCACGAGTTCTGCAAAATGAACCCACGAGGCTACACAGAGTCTCTCTGTGGTCCCTTTTACTTTGCCAGTCATGAACCTTTGGTGATAGATAATAAATCAGTTATTTAGCGATTTGACGTTGAAGAAAGGGATTGGAGCTGAGACTATGCCCATCAGTGCATTCCAGAACAGGGCTGGCTCTCTTACATAGTGGATGTGTTACTTTTCACAGGCTATCTGGTCCTATTTCCTACTGATTGGAAAATTGCAGCAATTATCCCTGAAGATGAAGGGAACCATGAGCTGTGAAATTACCAAGCACACAATGTGCAGCTAAACAGCTCAATCTGTGGCACCAGACAATCTGCTTTTAATCAGCACAGTCTGCAGTTAGAGTGAGAATATGTTTGATGCACTGAGACCAGTCTCTGGTTAGGGTATCCGTGCCCACATTCTCTGCCTCTCGCAAGAGGTGCCTAAGGCCCAGATCTTCCAAGGTATTGGAGTGTCTAATGCCCATGGGAATTAGGTGCCTAAATGCCTTTGAGTAGCTGCTAGGCATGGCAGGCTCCTCAGCACATCAGCAAGTGCAGCGTTATCTGTTGAGCTACCGAGAACATGATGCTATCAAGTGCAAACTGCTCAAAGATCAGGCCCCTTCCTTCCAAGTTAAACCAAATTTCAGTTGTTAAATGGCCAGGATCACAATTCGTAGCCAGGTCACAGTGGAGGAAGGTCCATCTAGTTCCTCATTCACATTACAGACCTCCCTACTGGGGCAGAATTCACTGTGCCCCTGTGAGGTCAGTGCAGCATTAGGGAGGGATTTCGGTACCTGCCTGTTGGTAGAATGTCTGATAGCAGATGGTTCTATGAGGCCCAAACAGTCTCTCACCCCACTCTAGCAATTTTTCTTTACCATAAAGCCACTGAAGGGATTCCCTGGAGTAGATACCATGAGAGTGCCATGAAAATCTCTGGCCTAGACCAGATTATGAAGTCTCCATCATTGGAGATTTTTCAGAGCTGGTTTTACACACACACACACACACACACACACGTCAGGAAGGGTCTGTACTGAGTCCTGCCACGAGGGCAGGGGACTGTAGTAGATGCCCTCTCGAGGTCCCTTCCAGCCTTATAATTCTATGAAACCTTCCATCTGAGAAAGCAGAATCTAGAAGCCAAGTGAGTGCTGTAACATTGACTCCCCCAAACCTTCCTGCACCACAAGCCCCATGGCGCCCCCCGCCCCACCCAAGCAGCACCCGCCACCCTCAGACACCAGGTCTCCTTTGTCACAGCCCAGAGTGTTGCTGTGGGGATACAAGACAATGAGGAGAGCCCCCAGTGAACCGCTGCCAGAATCGGTTATTTTATTCAGCCTCAGCCTCCCCTCCCGACTTCAAGCGAACCTGCTCTAGCTAGTCAACAGCATAGTCACTGTTTTGAGTGAGGACACACGTGTTAATCAGCGGCACCGCAGGTGCACACCGATACATAGGGCAGCAGCTGTGTTTTACCTGGAAGATCCTGGCACATTCAGCAGCCGCTGCATTTTCCTCGGCGCACCACAAGGCTATCCAGCCGGCTTCTTATGTGTTTCCCTCTTCTGTGCTTCTTAAGTCTTCCCCCTGCCTCGCGAAATACAGCTGCAGGCTGGAGAGAATATTATCAAGTCTCCAGGGTGTTTTAAAGGCAAGAACGTGCCTGAGCGTAGCTGCAACCTCACAGACACACGCGCGGTCTCTGGCTGGTCAAGCAAACTGCCACATCTTGGCTGAAGTGGGGCTGGACTAAGAAAACAACCCCGGGTTGGTCTGATGAGCACGGCCGGAATCCCAGCACGACAAGCAGTGAGTGAAACATCCTCTTAGCAATCTCTGCCCCTTCACCATCCTCCGCCAGTCCAGTGCCACCGCTGAAGGGACAGGTTCCCAGCAGGAGGCAATTGGAGTAGCTCTAGTGATGTCAAAGAAGCTAGGTTAGTTTACACCGGGTGGGGATCTAGTCCCAAGTGCCTGGCTAGTTTCTCTGGTCATGTCTTGGTACATGCCGGATACGGGAAAGAAGTACCCAGATCCCACTGGAATTCAAAAGGAGTTGGCTAGCTAACTCTCTTGGGCTCCTAGGGCCGTACACACCAGTACCCAGTTAGATAATTTCATGGAGGTTAGGTCATAAAAGGCTATTAGCCAGGGGATAAAATGGTGTCCCTGGCCTCTGTTTGTCAGAGGCTGGAGAGGGATGGCAGGAGACAAATCGCTTGATCATTGTCTTCAGTCCAGCCCCTCTGGGGCACCTGGCACTGGCCACTGTTGGTAGACAGGCTACTGGGCTAGATGGACCTTTGGTCTGACCCAGTACGGCCATTCTTATGTGTCCAAATCAGCAGTGGGCAGCTCACAGGCCACATGCGGCCCACCAGGGTTCCATGTGTGTCCCACGCACACACCCCCACCGCCCTCTTCCCCCCGTTTCTCGTGCACTGAGGGCCCTGCACTTACCTCCTCCCCTTTCTCTCCCAGCACTTCTGCATTGCCATGAATTGGCTGAGTCGCGTCCCATCCCTGCTCCTCCCCCAGAGCCTGAACGCCACACATCAGACATTTCACCGCACTCCGGAAGTGCTGAGAGGGCGTGGGAGTGGGGGGGGGGGGGGGAGGCAGGGATGTGATACTGTAGAGTAAATGTAAAAGTGTCTTTGCTTAATGATTTGGAGCTGATAACAGTTCTATTAATATACGAATGATTAAAGCGCGTCTAGCTGTGCTGAGATATTCCGCAAGCCAGATATTCGTGCATTTAATCGGATTCTTGGGGCCATGCTTAGTGCACAGGACTGATTTCAATTTTGTGGCCCACTGAGATGAAGGAGCGGAGATGCGGCCCATGCGGCCCACTCACTGGACTTGGCTTCCCCTCGCCGGTCCAAATGGTTCCAGTGTGACAAGCGGCCGAATCCGACTGCCTTCCTGCTTCACAAGCCTGACACTTATTTACACTTATGTCACAGCGGGGCGGGGGAGGGGAGAGCTGGATAATGCAGAAACAAGTGTGATTAGATGCTAGGGAGAGATGCCGAAGCACGTGAGTGTAATGAGGCTCAGCAAACGAGAGCCTGGATTCTTCTCTCTAGTTCCCTTCACTCACACTAGGGCTGGTCTACACCTGAAACACTACAAAGGTGCTACTATAAGGCATCAGTGTGGACACTATGTACACCACCAGGAGGGCGTTCCCCTGGGTGTAGTTAAACCCCCTCCCGGAGAGGGAGTAGGTAGGCTGGTGGAAGAATTCTCCTTCTGGAGCTGTCTACACAGGAAATTAGGTTGGCTTATTGGTGTCACGCTGGTGTGGATTTTTCACACAGCTGGGTCAGCCCAATTTTCTAGGGTTGACTAGCCCTAGGCCCACAAACTTGCTGGAACTAGAAGCAGAATGTTCTGAAAGGCTGTTGTCAGATGGGCATTCAGGTGTCAGATCTTTCTCCAAACCTCTCTGGTTAGGGCTGACAGGGCCTGATGACAGTAACCTAGATCCTTCCTCAAAAGACAACACAGGCTGTCCCAGGGGGCAGTGGCATGGGGGCTCCTTTTCTCCCCCCCAGGCTTAGCAACTGGGGCATCCCCATACTTTGCCCTGCAGCTAGAGTCCATCTGCTCAGCGAGGCAGGCTGGACCTGCAGGACTTCTCTTCCCCATCACATTCCGAGTTCTTTGTTAGAGACAACCCAGAGGGCTAGAAACCTGCTCTGTGAGGTGGAACTGGAGTCCAGATAGACACAGGCTTTAAGGATTTAAGGCTGCAGCTTCTGGCGTCACCGGAGTACAAGTCAGCTCTGAGGCTAGACAAGGGTCCAACCAAAATGGGCACCACTGAAAACAGGGATTATGTCTTTCTGCTCATGCTTCAAACCAGGAATTGCAGAGCCCTGGTGCAGAGACACCAAGCTAAGCAGGCTTTGAACTTCGGAAAGGGCTTGGGCGGGGGGGAGGGGGCTCTGAATCTGGGATGAACGCTCAGGTTGGGTCCTACTCACCCAGAGCCGCCCTCTGAGTAACACGCTCGTGTTTTCCATTGGGCAGGTGTAAAAGCGCAGACGCCTCTTTCCACACAGGCAACACCCCAAACTGCACGTGCTGTTCAGACAACGCTCGGGCACCCCCGGGGTGAGCACAAAGCACGTGGATGTTTTGGCACGAGCCCTTATGGGGACTCGCTGGAGCGCACGGGCCATGGTGCAAGCCAGAGGGTGCGCCTCACGCACATCTAGAATCCTAGGGTTGGAAGAGACCTCAGGCGGTCACCGAGTCCAGACAAAGCAGACAAGCTCCCCTGCCTCCTTCCTCCCACAGCAGAGCACCTCTAGCCCCCCAACTTCCCGCTCCTCTGCAGCTCACCTGCTACTCCCCTACCCTCCCTAGTACAGGTCACCCTCCCAACTCTGACCTGCCTGCCTCCGATAAGCAGACGGCCACTTCCATCCTCCTTCCCCAGCTGGGGTGAGGGTCTCTCTCTGACCTCAGGCTATGCAGGAGCTAAGCAGGTGGCAAGCTGCAGGCCCAATATTTCCCAGGACGTGGGGAGGAAAGAAGCATTTAGAAGTGGATCTTGTCTTTGCTTTCTGGCAGTGCCTGCTGGGAGATACAGCTCTGCAAAGAGGAAAGTAATCAGGGAAAAGGTCAACATCATTTATAAACGCATCAGGAGCAGGTGTAATGAGAGTGCTGGGGCAGAACTGAGTAGCCTCACTAATAAGCATTCTACATATTGAAATGGCAGGGACGGAGGCTGGGGAAGGAAATTGAAATCAGTCCACATTCAGGCTAAACATGGCAAAGGGCAGCTGTGCAGTAAAGCCCAGGCATGGAGAGAAATGCCAAAGCCCCCTGGAGCAGCTTAGGACCATGTGCATAATCTGCGAGGCACAAGCACGGAGAAATTGGCACAGAGCGGTGGAAGCAAAGCGGGAGAATAAAACACAAAGCCTAAGGTCACATCTTCACTGCCTGGAAAATTCACGCTTCCGCGGTTGATCTTCCCGAGTTTGATTTAGTAGGTCTAGTAAAGGAGGAGTCAAATCGCGAGGAGTCATGAAAGTTGATGGGAGCGTTTGCACCCTCAACCTCCCTCGGTGGAGACGGCGCCAAAGTTCAAACTAAGGAACATCAGCTCCAGACACACAATTAATGTCGCTGGAGTTGTGTAGCTTAAATCGAATTTCTGCCTAAATGTAGACATGGCCTGAGAGAGGGTCACTCAGCCAGCACTACAAGGAAGGAGCAGGGCAGGAGGAGGCTATTGCACCAGCTTGGTAAAACCTGAGATGAGAAGGAGAAGCTGGATAATCATCTGAAGCAACCTACATGTTTCTCTCCCCAACAAGGCTGTGCTGACCCAGATCCGTATGTGCTGGGAAAAGGCTGAGTCTGACTCAGAGCTCACTTGCACCAATTTTTCACAGAAGTAACTCCACTGCCGTAAATAGTATTGCCTCTGACGTACACCATGCAAATGAGGGCAGAATGTGACCTTCAGAGCTCATAGACAGAGTGAAAAGTTGAGAACTATTTACCCGACAGGAACAATTCAGAGGCATCATGACAGAAGTATATAGAATCACGAGGACAGAGAAGGCAGATTGGAAACTTCTGCTCTCCCTGTCTCACAAGAACAACAGGACAATCAGTGAAAGTCCAAAGGGCCAGCTCAAAATAGAGGAAGAAATACTTTTTCATGCAATGACTAATTCACCTGTGGAACTCACTGCCACATGGTGACGCTGAGGCAAATAACTTGATGTTACAACAGTGAATGCAGACAGCCAGTCCTGAAAAGGGAAAAGATCTCACAATTCTGGTTTAACCCAGTCAACCTAATAGAGTACGTCCACACCACAGTGTTATTTTGGAATAACTGACGTTATTATTTCAAAACAACGGCTTGCTGTGTGGACGCCTACTTGTTATTTCAAAATTTCAAGCTGGCAGACTTCTTACTCTGACTCCTGTAACCCTCATTTCACAAGGAATAAGGGAAGTTGAAGGAAGTGTGTTCTTCCTTCGACCTCCTGCTGTGTAAACAGCGCCAAAAGCCGAATTCAGCTATTTCAATTCAGCTACGCAATTGCTGTAGCTGAAGTTGCGTCGCTTAATTCGCCCATTGCCCTGCAGTGTAGGCATGCCCATAGGGATTAGAAGGAGACCTTCATGGGGGTAGATTAGCCCACAACGGCCTGCCTATTACAGGGTTCTTAAACCTTCATATGAAGCAACTGGTATTGGTCACCATCAGAGCCAAGATACTGAGCTTTGTGGAGCAGGCTGGCAGTTCCTGTGTCTCCGTGCTCCAGCCAGGGCCCACGGTGACAGCCTGGCTACGTTCCCACCTGGAAAACCCTGCTCTAGAACATGAAGCTGAAGGGTTGGGATTTTTTCCTGTGAGGTCAGTGGGTGGCAGGCCCATATTCATCACCACAGTGACAGCGCGGATGCTAATTAATCAGTGTTCCATCCTCTTGTCTCTACAGTGGTTACGACTTCGACTACGACTACTACAGAGATGACTTCTACGACAGGTGAGCGGAGACGATAGACGCCAGCGGCGCCATGGTCAGCCCACGGGGAAGGGGCGGGCAGGCGGCAGGTAGACTGAAGGCCAGCCCTGCTGGAGGAGTGAGACGATGAGGCAGTGGGAGGAAAGAGGCGTTTGCAGATGACGTTTGGAACCAGCGGGGGAGGAACAAGAGAGGCACCAACTAAGGGAGACTGAGGGCGGCCATGCTAGATAAGCAGAAGCAGCAGGGAATAGGGAAGAGAAGGAGCTGCCTGCAGGTTCCTTGGCTGCCCAGGCTGAAGGTAGATGAAGGCCACACAGGAGTTGGCTGGGAAGGTGGAAGGAGGGTGACTAGCACAGGGCCATCTGGAAATCAGTGAGGGAGGGACAAACAGACCCAGGTATGTTCCTGTCTCGGGTCTTTGGCTTTTCATGTGCTGTTTTCCTCTGGCCATGAGGGCTACTGACTTTATCCGGCCCTCACAGGATCAGGCCCTCTGTGTCCTGGAGCACAAAGCCGCCAGCGGACCGGGGCGAGGGCGTGGTTTCTAGCTGGCAACCCTGTGAACGCAGGGTCCCGTCCACTTGATGTTCCCCCCGTGCAGATAGCTCGGGAGCCTGTGAGGAGCCCCGACGTAGCAATGTAAATGCAGCTGGGCTGGAACTCGGCCTTTGCGCTTTGGGGTCCAGCTGTGATTTCCGGAAAGGCGGGTGACGCTCGCCTCCAGGGGCCTGGCACTGTCTGCAGGGGGGATTCTCTCAGCCGTAGGGCTGACACCCCCAGGAATAGAGCTTCGGGGGTCAGAAATGAACAAACACTTGGCTCCTTGGTCTCCCTGTCGAGGCAATGCAGAGCCAGCCCCCTGCCCTGCTCTGTGCCGCGTTGGGCCAAACAGCAGTTGGCAGGCGAGCCGACAGACAGGTGGGGGGGGCAGCTCCATGCTCCTGGAAGGGGCGGGGCTACAGGTAGAATGGGCGGGGCTATACCGCACCATCCCCCAGTGCCATAAGGAGCACACTGCCCGGGACTCTGCCAGGAGAGATTTAAAGCTCTGCCCACCACCCTTCTGCAGCAACAGTGCCAGTGGCTCGGGCCCAGGGCAGTTGCCCCCTTTGCCGCCGTCCACCAGTAAAGGCAACGCCTGCCTCTCGGCTTGCCAGCCCCCCAGGCGCCGCCTCTGGCCCTTGGCCTGCTCAGCGCTGCCGAAGCCAGTGGCCTGTCTGTAGGTAGCCTAGATAACGGTCCCGCCAGCTCCCCTGCTCACCTCACGGGCAGGCAGCAGCGCCATGGACAATCCAAGGTCCATCCCGCCAGCTCCCTGCAGCACATGGGGGTTGGGGGAGGGGAGAGGAAATGCAAAGGAAGGAGAAGGGGACTCATGGAAGGGTCTGTCCCCTGTAAATGCTTCTCCCTCCCCCCCCCCCCCCCCCCGCCCGCCCGCCCTTCCAGGGTCCTGAAATCTTGTTTCTGAGAACAGAGACCTGCAGGGGCGAGTTCCGGTAAATCCCAACCCGCCGCAGTCTCCAAAGGGAAAAGCTCCGGCCTGCAGAGAAACTGCCCCCACGCGGGCTGCAACTGTGTGTCTGATTCCTGGCTCCGTCCCAGGGTGCTTGCGAGACCCCGGGGGTGAGGTCCCACCTCGCTCGGACCAGCTTCCGTGGGGACCGAGACAAGCAAAGCCCCGTAGCTGGAAGGCCAGCAGGCCGTGGCCCAATCAAAGATATTACCCCCCCACTCAGCTCCTGCAGCTGCGGTTCGTTAATGTGTAGCAGCAGCAACCTCTAGTGGCTCCATCACGCCTCCTTCCCCTTGGTGGCTATTCCCAGCCTCTCTCCGGCCCCGGTCCATGCTGAGCGCGCCGCGTTCGCTCCACCCTGTCGACTGTAACCTGTTTGATTGACACGCAGGCTTTTCGAGTATCGAGGCCGGGTCTCTCCGGTCCCCAGGGTGGTGCCGGTGAAGCGTCCCCGGGTGACCATCCCCTTAGTCCGCCGCGTAAAAGCAACGCTTCCCGTCAAACTTTTCACCAGATCGGCCGCCATTGCAAACAGCTCCGCCAGATTAAAGTGTGAGTACCTGCGAATGCAAGCAGATCAGACATACGGCATAGGGAGCAAACACCCCGCTGGCTCACCTCTACCTCCACATCACTGAGTGCCCCAGAACAGCCACGCATGACGACAAACCACTGCCTGTCTGAGAAACTGTTTCCCAAGCACTGATCAATTAACCCTCGCATCCCCCATTTGTTAATAATAACCGACGGGGAAACTGAGGCACGGAGCTGGGACGTGACGGGACAAGATGGAGCTGGGAATAGAACCTGGATGTCCTGCCTCTCAGTTCCATGTGCTGACCATTAGCTCATGCTTCTTCCTGAATGACACTGATTACCGTATGTATTCGGCCATAAACCCCTTCTTTCATAAGCCGACCCCTGCCCAACTTACAGAATTTTTTTTTAAAAAAAAGTCAATGACCCGTTTCTAAGCTGACTTGTGCCAGGTCCAGCAATACCCCTGCTGCAGCTCTGCGTGAAATGTGATTTAGGAGCTGGTGGGCAGGCAGCCCAGCTCAGTCCTGGCTGGTTCTGGGTCCCAGGAGCTACTAGCCCCACCCCCACAGCTCTGCAATAAAAGGAATATGTGGGTAATGACACCACCTACTTTGTAAGGTGCTAGGAGAGCTTCTAATTTGCACTGGGCTATGTTGCATGCCCCTTCCTTCACACCCATAGAGTCCGTCTCTCCCCACCTTTCAGCCCACACTCATTGGCAACATATACTGTGAAGCCGTCTAAAGAAGTAATGCTCAATTTCTTTTCCAAATGAACCAAGGAAAAATATTCAGGGATGTGCTGACTTGACTCTTTTGCATCTTGTTTCACTTCTCTTGCCGCCGTTCAGCAGCTGATAAGAGGCAAATCAAGAGAAGCCAGCGAGGTTCTGTGTTTTACAAAGGGTAAAAGTCAGCGGCTCCCATTGCCAACAGTGGGGTCAGGTTTTCACCCCAAAAATTGCTTTGCTATACTTGTGTATCGATTACACTTTCTCCTAAGGCATGCACATAGAATCCTACAGCTGCATATCAATGATCTCTCTACTGTTTCCATTGGTGTGCGGAATGCATTTTCCATGTGTACCAAGACGTACGGATGTACACCACCAATGGAAACACATGCAGCTGGCTGCAGGTGATCTACTAATCAGCTGGGCAGCCCTGGAATCTTTCCTGGATGGCCCCCCTAGCGCACAGCTTACAGGGAACACTGCTGAGTCCTGCCGGAGACTCCAGCCAAAGGCTGCTCCTTGCTCACCATTTCCATGTTTGTACTGCTCGCCCAGGACTGCGCATGACTCTATCCCAGACCACCCAGAGCCGTGTCTGCCTCCCGCCCAAGGAGTGGAGAGAGTTGACTTCACGCCCAAAGTCCAGGCTCCATGTAAAACTAGCTCTTTATAGGCCAGCTCCCCTTTGGTTGCTGTGAAGTCCTGGCCTGGAATTTGGGCTGGGGGAGGATTGTCCCCAAGGTGTGACGTGTCCTGCATATCAACGGCTCCATGCAAATCAGGACCACTGACTTCTGAGCTGTCACTGGCTCCGATGGCATGGGCAGCGTCATTCCCTGCTGCTCTGGGGGGAAGCACGGCCCCTCCCTTTCGAGAAAATGGCCTATAGTCCAAGAAGCTACGGTAAACGTACGCTGAAATAACCATGTGCCTGGGGACAGTGGGTAAGGCCAAGATACAACGATTGCCCCTGCCAGTTGGGAATAGCACAGGTTTGGGTGACGGCTAGGACTTTAACAGGGTTCAAAAAAGCACTAGATAGCCATTGATGGACCTAACCTCCGGGAATCTGTTAGCCAAGATGGGTAGAGATAGTGTCCCTAGCTTTAGGGTGTCTGGAAGTGGGTGACGGGGAGGGATCACGTGAGGATTCCCTGTTCTGTTCCCTCCCTCTGAGGCAGCTGCCATTGGCCCCTGTGGGCAGACAGGACACTGGGCTAGTCGGACCTTTGGTCTGAGCCAGCTTGGCTGTTATGCTCTGCTACAAATAGCTAAAGTACAAAACGTGACTGTTCCAGAGCCACCCACCTGTGAGGCCTGGCCCGTCCCTGCCTTGAGGGGACTGGCAGCGAGTGGGTCCCATCGTAGTCAGCCCAAGCCTCGCTGGCCACCAAAGTGGAAGGGTGAAGATGCAGGCTGGAGTTCCAAATGCTCTGACTGCTTCTGCCACACCCCCAGAGTGGCCAGCAGTGCGTTTGTGCGAGCCACGTGGGAGCACGCGCCTCTCTCCCCTCGTGGCACGCAGCTGCCCAGGCCAGTGCAGGTCCTGCGGGTAAGGATCCAACCTCCAGAGCCAGCTGGGACTTGGTCCTGGAATGCGGACTTGCAGGATTGCGCTGAGAACATCGCAGGCTCCTGTGAGCTCGGGGGGGGCAGCCGCAGCCCAGCTCCCCGCTGCTGCTGGCCCAAGCAGCAGATGCTCTGCATAGGACTGGGGGGCTGCTCAGAGAACAGACAGCGAGTGGCTGGGGCGTGTTACATGCAGCGTGTGAGGAGCTCTGCTAGCTGGGGACTGTTGGAGCCTTGCAGCAGGAATTCCCAGCCCAGACTGGCTTCGTCCCAGTTCCACTCAGGCTGCAGCCTAACATCCTGCCTCCCCCAGCGGCTGGGACCACTCACCCAAGGGCACAGGCAGTCACAGTCCCTGACTCTCCACCTGTCTCAGCCGTGGCCCAGAACGGTTTCCGTGGTGACACTCCAGATTATCCCCCATTGCCGTCCCCCCATCTCGGGAGGGATTTCATGGTGTTGCCGCGGCCACCAAGTTCTGCCGGGGTTGAAGGCTTTGGGACTAGCCCGAAATCATCAGCCGCGAGCGTGTAAAGCAGCCGCCTGCAGTAACCCCCGGGCTTCTCCCTCCCTTTGAAGTGAAATGCAACGAGCTGCAGACGATCAAAACAGAGCTGACCCAGATCAAATCCAACATCGACGCTCTTCTGAGCCGATTGGAGCAGATTGCCGAAGAACAGAAATCAGCCCCAGGTCAGTGGGGGGCCCACAAACGCCTTGTCCATGGCCCCGAGAGGGCCAGGAGCGCCTTGCAGAGCAGTCATGCTCCAAGCCAGCTATTTCCACTTTGAGGATGCTAGTAGACAGGCACCCGCCCCGCCAACCCCACCTGAGAGCCAGGGGGGCTCCCATTGTGGAAAAGGACAGCTGCCGGTGAGGGCTGAGTCACCGGACCCGATTATCCCACCCCCTGCCCCCACCACACACCCGAGGGGCGTCACCCCACTGTGGGAAGAGACACAGACCAATCTAGATGTGTGCATCCGTCTGAGTCCACCCACGAGTCCCTTTGTCCAAGAACTCCTCCTAGACAGGAGGAGAAGACGCTGCAGACCGAATCCGGTGGCCCTCGCTCGTACTAACTGAAAGCAAGGCCGGGGCTTGGTTATTCCCAGAAAATGGGATGTGCCTGGAATCGGAGTGTTTCCCTACCATGGAACGGGAGGGGCTGGAAGCAGGGACTGGCAGGCTCTGCAATGACACTGTGGCAGTGAGCGCAGGGGGCAGTTATACTGCAGAGTGACCGGGGGGTGGCACCAGGAAGAGCGTGGCCAATGGGCGAGGTTGCTCCATATTGCTGACCACCAGCCACCGATAAAGGATCCCTCCTGTCCCCACAAAACCTCCCCCCTCCAGTCCTTGGCTCCAGCGCTAAATGGAACCGTCCCTGCCCCTCAGCGGTTCCATTGCCCCAGGAGCAGCGCTGGGGCTGAACAGGCGCTCCGCCCCACCGGCAGTCCTGGTCCCCCCACACATCCTGAGGGCTGGGCTGGGCTGGGCTGGGCGGGGCAACACCGTCCCTCCCCTCAGGAGCCAGCAGGGCCATGCAGCCCCATCTTCCCAGGGCCTGACCCTGCCCTGAATCCTTCACCCCTCCTTCCCAGTGCACCCCAATCCTCCCATCCCCCTTCCCTGAGCTCCCACCCCTCCTTCCCTGTGCCCCCAAACCTTACCTCCCCATTACCCACTCCTCCCATACCCCTGCCCTGAATCCTGCACCCCATTCCTCCCATACCCCTGCCCTGAATCCTGCACCCCAATCCTCCCATACCCCTGCCCTGTCCCCACCCCCTGCCCTGAATCCTTCACTGTGCACCCCAATCCTTCCGTCCCGTCACCCAATCCTCCCACCCCCCTACCCTCTCCCAAGGCCCCCCTGCTCTAAGCCTGCCACCCAGCCTCCTGCACCTCCCACTACCTGCCCTGAGTCCTGTGCCCCTCTCCTCCCCCCCCCCCCCCCCACACAGCGCCAGCCCCCTGCCCTGAAGAACCTAAGCAATGACAGTTAAGTCTTCCAATTATGTATAAAATAGCCGTCATGGGCTCTGAATATCTGACCCGGGACCCCCAGTGGACTATTTAAGATTAACTCCAAACTGTTCCTTCCCCTCCATGTCCCTTGCACCCACTGACCTTGCTGCCCTGGCTCTTGGGCCTCAGAGGTACGAAAGAAGGCAGATGGGAATAAAAGCGAGATCTCCCAGGACGACACAGCGTCAGAGGCAGAAATCAACGCAGAGGAGCCGCTGAACGGAGAGGAAGGAGAGGAGGAGGGACTCACGCGAGATGCCTGTGAAGACGAACTGGTAAGAAGTATGGATCTGGGGTTGTGACTACTCCGGCTGAAGCCAAGTGGGCTATTCACCTGCTTAAAGTTCAGCACCTGCTTAAGTGCTTTGTAAGAACAGGACCCTGCTTAACTACTTCAATGACAGGAGCCTTAGCAATGCATATTCTAGTGAGAAAAAGCTCTGTTTTCCCAAATAAAGGTTACAGCAAGACTGATAATAAATACACAGAGTCCTCTAACTGGGTGGAAAAGTTCTCCAAGGCCCTGCCCTTGCTGGCTGTATCTTACCACCAGATGGCATTGTCCTCAAATTTCAAGGAAAAGAAAAATCACAAAATCCATTTGTGTCTGAACATTTCAGAAATAACTTCCCAGGAGCGTTTTGGCTCCTTTTGTTCCATGTGTCGCTTGACTTCTAAACATCAGAACCAGAGCCAGGTGAAATTTGTCATCTGAAGCTATTTTGCTGAAAAGGCAGGTTCGAGGCAATGGAAATAGTCCATGAATTCATGTGGATTTCACTAAGCTATTTTGGTTGGGGGGAAAAAAGCCTAAAAATATTCTGGAAAAAAGCAAAAGGTTTCCATTTATCAGTGCAAAATTAGTTTTGGTTCAGAAATTTACTTCAATTTACTTTCAAGAGCTTGCAAATAAAACAGCACATTGGCTTCAGGTCAAAGACAACGTGATAGGCAACATGAAACACCAAGATGTTTCTTATTGGTGTCTCACAAAATTCAAACAGCAATTGTTCCAAAACACACTTTTTCCCCCCGACCAGCCAGTGAACAAAATAAACAAGCAAACAGGTTTTCACAGCACTTTAATAAGAACAGTCCCCATCTGGCAGGGCCCCTGAAAATTGGGACACCAATAAAAATTTTCATCCCTAACAAAGTTATTCATTCCTGCCTTGATTTAGAGTTATCACCTTTCTAATGTCTGGTATCTGAACCCGAGGCTCTAGCCATGCTCTGTTGCTTCTCTTGAGTCACCCCCTTTTCCAGTACTTCCCCCCCCCCCCATCTTCCTCCCCGGCTTCACCCCCCAAAGCCTAGTCCCCATTGCTCCTCCTCTCCCTGCATCCAGGAGCCTGCCTGCAGGTAGGAGGCAGCCCTGGCTGAGCAGGGTCTAACATGGAGAGGGCCTTGCACCTCCCTTGTCCCCATGGCAACCAGACTTTTGGCTCAGGTGCCAGTCAGGATACCTGACAACCCTAAATGGCCCTCGGACACAGAAGCCCAAAACGGGGCTGTCCGGTTGAAAGCCAGATGGATGGAACCTTAGTGGAGATGGGCCACACGCCTGACACGGTTAGCTCGTGAGGTGCTGGGCCTGGATCTTCCTGGGCACGTACAGCACCCTGGCCAAGGAGGCCTCGATCCTGAGTGGAGCCACTCTTCTCCGTGGCAATAGGCATCTTCTTCACCACAGTGGCCTGGGGGCTCCAAACCTGCGCCTATGCCTCAGTCAGTTGAGGCCTGGGCAGATACAAATGAGCGATAGCTGAGTGAGCTGCCCTTTGCCGCACCTTTGGGGAGCGTCGTGCCGGTGTGAGGGTCTCACCCAAAGGCCGGAAGCTGGTGAGATTCTTTCCATTGCCTCAGGCCGGCAGAGCACAGCTCAGAGCAGTGGAAAGTTGCGCAGGCCACAGGGACTTGCTGGCTGCCACGTCCCTCGGTTCCCGCGGTCTGGGAACGGCGAAATGTGGCCACCTGGAGCTGTGAGTGGCCAGGCCTGCACACACACAACAGACAAACTGTCTGGTGGCCAGCGGCTCACCCTGAGGAGCTGCCCGAGGCCTGCAGGCTGCCCCCACTGGCTTAGGAGGTGAGCGGGAGCAGAGCTCTGCTGCAGACTTTCCAAGATGCTCCAGGCCGGAGTTGCCCTGCAGGTCTCCTTACGTAAGGTGGCATCTCTCAGAACCATCCGTGGGAGAAGAGACCATTGAGCAAAAGCTCCTGTATAAATCTAGACAGTACTGGCCACGTCCATCACCTGTAGATGAAGAAGTAGAATAGTTCGCTGCTCGAGGACACTTTTCCATAGTACTGTTGATTGCAGCCATGTTTTCCAACGGAGTTTGGGTTCAGAAGCCCCATTTTACCAAGGGGAAACTGAGGCAAGAGATGTTAATTGGCGTGCCCAAAGTCACACAGCAGCCAGTGTCAGAGCTGGGAGTAGAACCAGTTGGAACATTTACCAAGGACCATGCTGGACCCACCCCTCCCCCCCAATCATTGGCTATTTTTAAATCAAGATTGGCCTCCTGCTTAACACAGGCAAGAACTTTCCTACCGTAATTCCTGCAGAAGATCAGTTAGGGGAAAAAAAAATCCAGAGCAGATTAACGTGATGGTCCCTCCTGGCCTTGGAATGCAGGTCTCCCGCGTCGCAGTCCAGCGACCCAGCTGCTAGGTCCCGCTGCTGATAAGCGCATGGAAATACTTACACTGGGTGCTCGGGGGTGGCATTTCAATGAGCGCGTGGGAGTTAGGTGCCAGCATCTCTCTGAAAGTCAATAGACGCAGGGCATCTACCCCCCGTCCCCTATAGAAATCCCAGCCTAGATGCTCAGGAACGACACAGAGGCCATGTTCTGCCCCTGGGATTTGTGCCAGGCTCCCTGTGCCCCCAGTGGGAGTCAGGTGCTCTAGCCCCAAATTTACACCCCCGCCAAGAGCCCATAATTTGAAAAGGAGCCAGGGGCTGCTCAGAACAGGTGAGGTCCATGGCCTACAGGAGGCAGCCGGCAGCGGGAAGGGCTTCCCATTGCAATGACTAACTTCCATGCCCTGCTCGCTGCCACGATCCCAGCGCTCCCACAAGTCCCTAGCCTCTGGGATCTGGGCTTTCTCTCGCGTTCGTTGGCTCAGGGATTTTAACATGACTCACATGCCCGCGGAGTGCCCAGACCCCTGGGCTAGTCACAGACTTGCTCTCTCCTGCTTGGGCGTACTGTGATGAGGTCCAGTGCCTGTCCTCATCACAAGACTGCTCTTGTACATGATGCTGGGGGGCTGGAGCCAGGTGCGTACTGGGGGTGGAAACCAGGCATCCAACCTGGACCTCTCCCACCACAACTTGAGACCATTGCTCCTTGTTCTGCCATCTGTCACTACTGAGAACAGCCTCTCTCCATCCTCTTTGGAACCTCCCTTCAGGAAGTTGAAGGCCGCTATCAAATCCCCCCTCACTCTTTTCTTCTGCAGACTAAACAGACCCAAGTCCCTCAGCCTCTCCTCATAGGTCATGTGCTCCAGCACTTTAATCATTTTGGTTGCCCTCTGCTGGACCCTCTCCAATGCGTCCACATCCTTTTTGTAGTGTGGGGGGGAGGTTTCCTGGCACCAAGCCTGGCTTCACCCCCTACGTGCTTCTCCTCAATCAGAAGGGACTGACACGCCTGTTTTTCTCCCTCCTGTCTTCCAGTAGCATGTTCGGGAGAGCGATGAACACCAGTGCGAGGAGAGCATGAGGTTATACCCTGGCTGGGCATGCTGAGCCGGACAAGCAGAAAATGCAGGGCTGCTGCCATCTCTGCCTGGCATTCCAAAGGAGAAACATGGACCGACATCTTCAACCCATCTGTAAAAGCAAAAACAAAGACCACCAGTCCCCCGAGCGGATCCTGCTCCTCAGAGCCCGGCTGCCGATCTGGGCAGCAGACAGACGCGTGCTCCATGACCGTCACTGCTCAGACTCTGGGATGGAGGTGTATTATAAAACGAGTCGGGGACGTGTTAGAGCCGTCCGTAGGGGCAGGAAGAGATAACTAGTCTAATCCAATAAAGAATTTAGCTCTCGCGGTAGACGGGGCCGGCCTGTTTCTTAATGGGTCTGGACAATTTGTAGTTCCACACATTTGACCATGTTCATGAACAGGGCACGGGGGCAACGTTTTCCTCCTCAACCCAGTCACCTCCTCCCAAGCCCTTTTCAGCCAACGAGCCGCCCTGGCTGCGCGGCCATCCCCCGGGTAAGGAAATCGGTAGCATGGCCCTTGTTGCACACTGGGCCAGCATGGAGAGAGGCGGAAGCCACTGACAGGAGAATAAGGGAACCAGAGCAGCAGCTACAAAGCACCTATTGTCATCAGAGGCCTGGTTTCTGAGCCATCCGACTGACCGTGTGTCACTAAGGGGAAACAAAGTCACTGTGGAATGGGGGGAGGGGAATGAAAGCGGAGCCAAGTGGCTAGTGTACAACCCGCTTACTGGACGAACAGTTCAGGCTGAGGGGTGCGCTGCCACCTCTTCCCCTCCGGCCCAGCATCCATGCCGTGTGCGACAGGCGACTCAGCCCCTATAGCCGCATGGCCACACACCAGCCCTGGCTCCAGCCTCCCTCGGGGCCTTCAAGGTCTGGCTGAGGGAGGGGCGAGCTGGCCCCTGCCCCAGACCACACAGGCTGCGCTCTGCATCGCGCTGGGCGGCGAACTCGCCTGAGTTAAAGGGTTAGAGCCCAGCCCGCTGGGCCTGAGGGGCTTCAAGCGTTTCCCGCCCCAGCCCTGCCGCCGCACGGCCCTTGGCCACTCACTGCCCAGACGACAAAGGGCAGCAGCAGACATGGGGGGGGGAGCGGGGTTCTTCATACAAAAGTCTCCAAAAGGGCCCCTCCCCCCACTTTCCCTTCTGTTGCATGGTCCCAGATTCCCTCGATTGGGCCTCTGCCTAGTCGCTGGCTGCAGACGTCGGTAGAGCTGAGATTGCAGTGCCAGGCCAACTGGCGGGCCATCTCCCCGGCCCTAGATCAGACTCCAAGAACCAGGGTGAAACTAAGCAGAGTGACCGAGAGCTACTCCACCAGTGTCAGAGCGGCCTCCTGCTTTCTACTGCAGCACTCAAACCCAGGCGTCTCAGTCTTTAGGGAGAGATGGAGTGGAAAGCAAGCCATGGAACCGGGCTTGCCTCAGAGAGAACCTGGCCTACCTGTGACCCTGGCTGTTGAAGCACAACGTTTTTCTTGCATTTCTTCACTGGAAATATTTGAGGGCTACAAGGGAAGAACGTTACTTTCTTTTCCTTCTCTTCCTTCCACGTTTCAGTTCCCAGACCATTTGTTTGTCCAGCGTGCTGTGCCGAGCCCTTGTATCATTGTAGTCTAGGCTTTGAGAGATGAGCTGCAATTTTTGCTATGAACTGACCGCGATGCTGCTGTTTGGGAAGAAGATGGCCTTGTACATAAAGTCCTGTATAATAAAAAAGGGGAATTATTCCACCTCGGATGTCTTCTCTGACTTTTCAGGATTTCTGGGCCCCGGGCTAGTGTTTCTGGAGTCACTCGTTTCTGTGGCATCTCTGCCAAGGGCTTGGCTTTGCCTGGGATGAGGGTTGAAAAAGCTCTTCTGGATTTGAGAGGATTTTGTCTGTAAGCCCCTAATTCTGTTCTAAGTGGAGCCCACTCAGTGCAGGACAGCAGGGTTGAGCCATCCAAGAGGCAGCTACTACTCCCTGGGTCTGAGTCATGGCACATCCACTTAGGGGGGAGGGATAGCTCAGTGGTTTGAGCATGGGCCTGCTAAACCCAGGGTTGTGAGTTCAATCCTTGCGGAGGCCAGTTAGGGATTTAGGGCAAAAATTTGTCAGGGACAGTACTTGGTCCTGCTGTGAAGGCAGGGGACTGGACTCGATGACCATTCAAGGTCCCTTCCAGTTCTAGGAGATAGGCAATCTCCATTAATTTATTTCAACTTTAGCCCTGCTGTGCAGCCAAAGCCGACAGTGTGTAAAGATGCATTAGCTGGCCATGGTCAACTCTTAGAGTCCCCTCTGGACCATCATTTTGATGGCCTTGTTTAGAATGCATCTTGGCCTGCCAAACTTGTATCAGCACGGCCCCTTGTTTGCTACAGAACAGCCCCAGGGCATCAGCACAGTGGTGGTTCCACAGGGTTTCCAGATCTTCCAGCTTCAGGGCATGGCAAGCCCAAGGTAGGATCGTACCTAGGAGCTCAGCCAAGGTTACACCATCCTTTGAATCAGGCTAGGACTCGCCCACAAGCTGCTACTCGCCCACAGGCTGCTCTGCAGGCAACTCAAGAAACACTGTGTCATACCTGAGCATGCTTCTAGGTGGGGGCGGGGATCGTACCCAACAGCAGCAATGCCTGCTACCAGAAGCAGCAGACAGCTAGCATTCCCCTCCTCCAGAAGCCAGACCACCACAGACCCAACTGACTTTTTAGTGCAGTGAATCCAAGAAGTAGCTTTCAAGAAAGTTTATCGAGGCTATAGCAGGGTAGTGTCAATCCATCTCAGGCCATCTCCAGGGCCCAACGTAACCTTTTGGTGGATCTTCCAAACAGCAGCAGGAGAGGGAACATGTTCAGCTCAGGAAGAAGTGGCTGTACAAGTCACAATGAGGTGGGGACTTTCATTCTAATCCAGTTACTGGGGTCTGCAAACTGCAGCTGCAATACCAACCCTTCTGGCCTTTTCAGCCCTTTCAAACAGAACCCTCCTCCCCCCGAAAAACATTTTAAAACTTTTTTTCCATACATCATTAAACCGGGACATCCCATCACTGCCACCTCCCTTTGCAGGAACTCCTTTCAAGACCGAAGGACGCCCACAGCTGTTTTTAATTCCCAGCCCTTGATACAGAGCTGCACCTGCCCACTGCAAATCAAGGAGCTGACATTTCAGGTCTTCAATAGGAAATAGCCTAGTCACAGTGGGGTAATTCTGGAGTCAATTGGCTCTAAGGCTACGACAGCAGAGCTGTTTTGGGATACCAGAAGCATCCCGAAAAAACTATTCCACATCTTTTGAGCACACCCGTTATTTCAAAATAACGGACATGCTATTTCAGAATCCCCATAAGCCTCGTTCCGTGAGGGTTACGAAACGTTTTGGAACAGCACTTTCAAGATTATCTCAAATCAGGATTTGGGCAGCACAAATCGTGTCGCTTATTTCAAAGTAAGGGTGCTGTGTAGAGGCAAGTGAATTACTCCAGACTGACAGATCAGACTACAGCCAGGTCTACATTAAAGAGGAAGGGCCAGATATGCAACTCTAGCTATGTTAATTACATCACTGGCATCAACATTCCTTGTTTTGAGTTTCCCTGCCATTCTCACAGCAGAAGGCCACTGGAAAGACATGCTCCACTGGCTTCCCTTACCCCTCACAGAAGCAGGTGTACCGGCCGCTGACAAGGGTGCTCTGCGAGTTCGATTTAGCAGGTCTTAACTAGGGATGTTAAAATGTATGTAATTAAGTAACCGTCTAACCACTGAAAATTTCAGGCTTAGGCTCATCAGATGAATGTAGCCATATAAACAGTTACTTCCCTAGTCTTAACTAGACCTGTTAAATTGAACTTTGGAAGATCGATCACAGCAGCATTGATCTGCTGTTTAGTGAAGACATGGCCTAAGGAAATGGGAGTTCTAGCTCAGACACCACAGCCTGCGTACGTTCTATCAGTACCCACAGTCTGCAGTGTTCACGACCATCACCATCATGAGGCAGCGCTCGAGTCATCGCATTGGTGCAGTGGGGCACTTACCCCCGCCTTGCTCCTGCCGATCAAGTGTCATGTTTACATAAGGCAGCTTCTGTCTACTTAACTGTGTAGCGCAGACCAGTCTTTGGCTCTCTGCCACTGATTCATAACCTCTCCAGGCTTCCATGTACACAGCCAGCATCAATTCTAAATCCCCACAGCACAGAAGCCCTATGGAGAAGACCTTAAACTAGGGCAAGGAGAACCAAATGCTAATTGCAGTTTGCATGGTTCCCGTTGTGTAAACAGCCCTTCATTGACATAGATGAGGGTTTGGGGGGGTGGCATGTAAGTACCTGGGCCGAATGCCTTGGGCCACAGCCCACTGTGCATAAAGCTATCGGCCTCTTGGGAGCACTGCTAAAAGCACAGCTGGGGGGCATCTTCCAGTCTTGGACTCAAGATCCACCATCTGCAGATCTACCCACCGCAATGGAAGAATTCAAGGCATGCAGGAAGCGCTGTTCATCCTGGTTCTGGCAAGCTAGATCCTGAAGAGGTTTGGCCCCATGCACACTAGCCAGGATAGCCATTTGAGACTCCTGGTGACATGAATCCCAGCGTTAAGCACTGCTGCCACGCTATCGGTATTTCACTGAGTACAGCCTTGAAGAGGCAGAAGGCATTGATAGTTAACCTAGGAGGAGGCGAGTCTGGTGCTCTGGTTCAATTCCATGCTTCACCACTATGGGCAAACACAAAGTGTGTGCGCGGCCTGACTGTGTGTGGCAGACTCGGGGCGTGTGACCGTGTTAGTGTGTGGTGGTCGCTGCAGGGGAAGTTTGAGAGAAGCCACACGCTAAGGGAAGTCTGTCCTGCTCTGTTGTCTCCTCCTCGCCACTCCGAGTCACTTACCCTCCATGCTTCAGACTGGAGCAGCTCCTCTGTGTCTCTCCTATCTCTGCAGAGGACAACACGCTGCACGGGGGGGGGGGGGGGGGGGGGGGGGGGGGGGGGAGAGAAGGTATAGCTGACTGCCCTGTTTAAATTTAGGATGGGTCAGAATGGAAAAGCCTGATAATGCTGAGAAATCAAAGAGCAAATCTGTCCCTTATCCAGGAAAACACCACGCACTGTGTGGGTATGAATTACCCTAAGGGAAGCAAAGTTTTGCCCCATCTTATTCTAGTGGGAAGGTACCCCTAATTCAATTTAACTAGTATCTTACTCTTCTCAATCGTGCTGCATGGCTACCTCATTTTTTGAGGTTTACAGGATCTTTTGAAAAAGCGCCCTCAGCAGGAAGTCACGAGCGGGAGTGTGCAACATGCACATATCCCAGTTTAAGAAACTCTTGCCCACACGAGATCAGAAGGGAGCAGGGAGGCATTCAGCCTAAGGGACTGTAAAATGGACCAAGACAAGACGGGAGGGCAGTGCCAGGAAAAAAAAAAGTGACAGTAGCTTAGCGCCTCTGAATTTTTCCCCAGAGACTCAATGGACAGTATCACACGAAGAAAGCATGCCGACAATTGAGTGATAACGTAATTGACTGATCATTTCAGTACTAACACAATATTTTAAACATCCATATTGAGGAACTACAGGTGGAACATGCTTGTTTAAAGCATTACAATTTGTCGGCCACTCTACTATTTGTTAAAGAAAACAATACAATACTTATGTTACACAAGAGGCACTGATCCTGGTTTTATTCACTTAAAGACACAGCCAACATTTGTTACAGCTCACTCTTCAAATTCAAAAGGCTTTTAAGAAACCAGCTATAAAACCTTGACTTTAACCGCACTGTATTGTCAAGTAGTTTTCAAATAGCAAATAAAAATGGTTTACCAGCAAAACTGGATTGTATATTAGTATATACACACAGATTAACACACTCAGAACTGAAACCCTTCAATTGCAGCCTTAAAATGAGCCAATAATACCCTCATCCTCGCTTTATTTACTAGGTGAGTGGATACTAGGGTTACATGCAGGGAAGCCATTCAACTCCCATCAAGCCACCAGCCTGCTGCTGAATTTCTCCCTCAATTGGCACAGCACTTCAATTTTAGAGGTCAGTTATTTGAATAGACACAAGGTTTTTTAGGTTTGACAGTACTATAATGGCAAGCATGCCTCTCTCCACCCCCGTTCTACCCCCAATCCCATTCCTAGGGAATGGTAACAGTTAACTAGATTCCCAGGCAAGAAAACTGGAGACAACAACATTCACTGCACGAACCAGACACGAGGATAAGAGCACACAGATGTGTGTAGGACCTACACTAAGTTCAGAGGCTGTGTGGCTTTTTTCAAATCAGTGCCAGAGTTCCCTTCAAAAAAAAAAAAAAAAAACCACCACCTTTTGCTAGTGGAGAAAGATGCATGTTTTACAGTACACACAGTGTTTGTACATTAAGCCTGGAACCCAAAAATATCTTGAATTAAAATTTGATGCTAGCAGGCATTTTTACATTTTCATTGCCTTGGATCCAGTGTGCAATATGTTACCAATATCCTTTTCATTTAACTTGATTAGTCATTTCAAGTGGTGCAAAGTAGAGAACTAAGTGAGACGAGAGAGAAATGAACGTATTTATGAATTTAGTACAGTGACACTGTGCATGTTTACAATAGCTCACCAACTCACTATGTGTACATTCAGTATCAACAGGACATTCAGGACCGATCTTCTGAACTGCTTAAGGGGTTGCATTTTCTCCTTAATAAGTTGCACCAAACTGTTCAGCTGCATTAACAGATAAAGTGCCCTTAATAGCTGGCAAGAACATTAAGGGAAGTGATACTGAACAGCTCATCACTTCATAAGCCAGTTCTCATAATAGCAAAGGAGGAGAGTACAGGAGTAGTAAGGGAAAGGAACCAGGCATCCTTACATGTTTTAAAAAAGGGCAGTTTTCACATGGACAGGACTATTCTCGCCATTCGGAATCTTAGCCAGTATGCCTTTTATATAACAACTGCTTTGTCTGTTCTAGCTACAGGCTCCCTAAAAGGAGCTTTCCAGAGGAAAAATACACTTCTGAAGTGTGTGCTGAAGTTTTATCCTGTTCTTTGGACATAATTAATTAACATAGCCTGCATGTAGTCATAGTAAAAATCGTGTTCATGGCAACTGTCAGATACAACTTAGAAAAACTGGAGGAAAAATTCAAATGAAAGAGTCACTGTTAGAATAACTTTAATTTATCTTGCATTGTACAGAAGTCTATGAATGGATTAAAAAGCACCTCCTTTCCCATCATATTTCTCTGATAGTTGGTAAAATATATTCAATGAGCAAATGTATGTGAACAGCTTCAGGATCTGCATCTTGCAAGGATTTCACAGACCAATCAATCAAAAGCCAAATATCTTGGTAGCTCTTACAACCTTGTTTAATACAATGGTAAATCCACGCCGATTGTAAACCTGTCCAGTCATATCTCCCCAGAACACTTTGCAAAATCCAGTGTCGATTAGCAAACTAGTTAGCTTTGGCACGGAGCTGTGCTCTCTTGCCTGTGACAGCCTGAAAACCAGTTTTGATGCTGGCAACGGAGCAGCGAGAATGGCAGGTCTCACACTGCAAGAAGTATAATCTGGTGTCTTTCTGCAGGATTGTGTCCGGTGACCGACATGTATGACAAGTAACATACTCCTCTGGAGAAAAGAAATGAAGTTGTAATTGAAAGGTATTGCATTAAGACATCACTAGAAAAGGCATCTATCCACCAGGAAATGCTACCTGAGTCTTAAAACATGACAGCTTTACCAAGCTTTTGCAGCAGCTGAGGCATGTCCTACAAGTTACATGCGGTTAGTAAGCTACTGGTCATGTTTTGCCTGCCTTGAGCGCTCACACCAATGCTATAAAAAGTGGTTCCAATTAAAATCTTTTACTAGCTGCAGATGCCTGAAACCTGAAATTGATACATTTCAGGCTGAGGCAGCATTTCCAGAACTTATCATTTCTTAGAGAGGCAATGCTAAAAAAAGTCAGATCTGCATAGAAAGGATTGACAATAGAACTAGGGAAGATTACCTCCTGAAGCATCCTTAGAACTGTAGTCTATGCATTTTATTAGTAAAATAACCACATACAACATCGGTTAGTCAAGAGGGGTTACAGCACCCCTCATCAGCCCTTTGCCAAGGCAAGTGAGTCACTAAGACTGGCAGGAAGCAATGCTGCAATATTCTCACTAGCTTTTACTCCATATCATTGGTCTATGGATAGAGCCAAACCAATGCCTCTCCCGTCAACTTCTTTATTGCTTTCAGGAACAAGCAATCTATAAACACACTCGGTCACATATTCTTTAGTATCCCCAGCGATGTAGGATTATCCAGGACATAAAAAAAAGTGACCAGCATTGGGCCAAGATTATTCATTTATGTTTTTCTCCCCCACGCCATGTACAATTTGCAGATAGGTACCTAAGTGTATCACAAGAAGATATATGAATCAATACAGGCGTAATTTCCAATACAGAACTACTTCCATGTAAATGACATTGTACTGAATTGTAATGGGCATAAGACACTGAGAACTTTAAATGTACAAGTCTAAGGCTACGTCTAAACTACCCTCGTCTTCCGAAAAAGAGATATGTAAATTAGGCATGAATTTGCTTATCTTCTTCCGATTCCTTTTTCGGAAGAGGTTTTTTCAAAAGAAAAAAAAAGCAGTCCAGGTGGGCTTTTTTGCCCCCCCCCCCCCCCCAAATCCTTTCGAGAACACCCTGTAAGCCTCATTTTTTTATGAATAAGGGTTCTTTCGAAAAGGGGCGGGCTGTGCGAAAAACCCCATTTAAACTGCCTTTTTCCCCTAAAAAACACAGCCAAAAACGGGATCAGAAGAAGATATGCAAATTCATGCTTAATTTGCGTATCTTCTTTCGGAAGCCAAGGGTAGTCTAGACGTAGCCTGAGTAAGGATAAAAAGGAATTATCTAAAGATAACAGAGATGCTAGTAAGACAAACTTGATAGTGAGAAGAGAAAGAGTAAGAGAAACTTGATAGTACTTACTGATGTATCTTCTCAAAACATTTTCTATTTGCTTTTGTTGGAATCTTCCTTTGATTACAAGTTGGTTGTTACCATCTATTGAGCCACTACATTTAAAAGAACAAGTAATTCAGTAAAGTGCAAATCAGAACCACAGAACAAGTTGTAAAGAAAGGACAAGAAGATCTGAAACACACGATTGCTTTTATTAAACAGCATTAGGCCCAAATCTAGCAGCAACATTTAATCTGTCTGTGCAAAAGAAACTGCTGAAAGATTTCAATAATGATCCAGGAACCATCTTCATCTGAACATAACTTAATGCAGTAATTATTGTGAAGACAACAACTTAATTGGCACCCCACAAATCCCAAAAATATAGTCATGCTCTTCAATGGTTAAGTGAATGTAGTACTTGTGCTGATTTGACAAACAGCCACCACAACGTGGTTGGGACGTAGTCTGTAAGGCTACATCTAAACTACATCCCTCTTTTGAAAGATCCTGTATGCCTCAAAAAATGAGGTCTTTCGAAAAAGGGTTCCCCCCCCCGAAAGAACCACGTCTAGATGGCGATTTCACTTTCAAAATATCCTCTCGAAAGAACGCTGTGACACGATTATGCAAATGAAGCATGGGATATTTAAATCCCCCTTTTCATTTGCACTTTCGATCTGCCTAATTTACATCACTCTTTCGAAAGACGGATGTAGTTTAGACATGCCCTAATAGTGTTGTAAATGCAAAAAGCACACACATTTTCTAGCCATGCTGATACAGAAAAGAAAGAATTTTAACAGTGGTCTTTCAAACCAAGTTTTAGTGTAAGATTAGTTTGAGATAAAGGGAGCTCGATCCCTGAATACACATTTCATAACTAGGCTATTCAGTTCTCTGTATATTAGGGATGTCAATGGTTAACTTGTTAACCGGGGCTGCATCATCAGCAGGGGAAGGGGAAGAAAGGGAGAATAAACTCAAGGCTTAACTGGTTATCAGATTTTATATCCCTACTGTGTATCTGCAGATAATAGTCCTTAAATCAACCCATGCTTGTCTTTTGTAGTCAGCAAACCACCACTATGTAATCTGAAAACTAGTAATACTACTAGTCATGCAGAATCCATTCATAGTGTTTTTAATACTGTGATGGATGGTGTATGAACTGCCCTGTACCTACCAGACCAATTTAACCCCACACAGCATAGATGCTCTTGAAAGGCAAGGAAAGAGTTATTTACCATGTAGCATCTCCATTCTCACCATTAGAGGAATAAAAGCATGCCCACTTATGTACATGAGGACCTGACTCAAAGCACTCTTGACTAAGGCAAATCTCTCCCCCCTTTTTGGTCTGAGTACAAGCCACTTACCTTGTGCCCAATTCAGCCAACAAAAACGCCAGGAGATGTTTTGGCTGACGATGCAATCTAAAAGTGAAAGGAAAGCTATTTTTATCCTCCACCTTTCAAAAGTTGGTATTAAAAAAAAAAACAACAAAACCCCCAACAATTTATAAGGACCTCTCAGAACAGCAAGCCTGTTTACAAGGTGCAGGAACAAACAGGGCTATGATTTTCATATCTGGAATAGAGCTATGAGAATTAGAACCGTCAGCCTATCTTCAATACTTGGAAAGAAACTTTTAGGCTTTTGACAAAGTCCCATGGACATTCTAAGCAAGCTAAGGAAATACAGTATAAATTAAGATACTAGAGCAGGCATGTCCAAAGTCCGGCCCGCGGGCCAATTGCGGCCCGTGTTCCGGTTTAATACGGCCCCCCAGGTAATTTGGCAATATCTATCTTTTATGGCCCCCAACGAATCCATATGTATTGAGATGAATACATTGTAAAATCTCAGTTAATGTCAGTTGGTCTAAATCAGTTATAAATATATTTGGACACAACATGTATACTTGGTGTTATGTTCCTGTTCATATTTTTTGAACTTAAAAGTTGACAGACAACCTTTATTACCAATAATATGTAATGTACTTTACAATGTTCCTGACATATATTTCAGCTTCCTGGATTTTTTTTTCATCTGGCCTTCAGATATGAAAGGCAGAGTGATTTAACACCTGTTTAGATTTGTCATCCATGTGACGAAATGAAAAGTATGCCGTTTGCAATAAACTTTGCATAAAATAGTTAATTTGCATTTAATTTTAATGGTTCAAAGAATGTCGGGCAAAATGGTCGGCCCTCACGCTTGTTCACTTCATCAAATCTGGCCCTCTTTGAAAAAAGTTTGGGCACCCCTGTACTAGAGGGTCGGTGCACAATTGGTTGAGAGGCCGTACTCAAAGATCAGATATCCGGTTTGCCATAAAACTGGGACAGCACATCTAGTGGAGTCCCACAGGGATCAGTCCTGGATCCTGTACTGTTCAATAGTTTCATTAATGATGCCAAGCTGGCACGGACTAACACCGTTTTGGAGGATAGGATTCAAGTTGATTTGGACAAACTCAAGAGTTGGTCTGAAATCAACAAGATGAAATTCCATAAAAAGTCAGGTGTACTGCTCTGAACCTAGATAGGAAAAAAATCAAACGTACAATGATAAAAAGGGGAATAACTAGCTAAGCTGTAGTACTCCTGACAAGGATTTGAGGGCTACACATTGCGGATCACAAATCGAATAAGTCAACGTTAATCAATTGCAAAAACATCAACAAGGGTTGTAAAAGGTCGGTTACCCTGTAAGCATGCTGCTAAGGCTAAGGCTTATCTGGTAACCTATTACCTGAAAGGCTGGAGCAGCCCTCCGCAGTGCCCTTGGCCCCTCTCCCCTGAAGCCCTTCTGGTCTCTTCCAGAGCAGCAACCCTAGCAATGCAGCACCCCCCTCCCCCCCCAGAGTGCCTTTCCGCCCTATAGTGCGGCAGTGTGGCTGGAGCAACGTCACACCCAGGGAGGGCCGGGCTGGAGGAGCCAGACGCCAGCTGGGAGTCCCCACCGCCCTCCACGGTTAACCAGTTAAACAATTACAATTATACTGTTAAATCAGTAACTTTCTTAATGGATAGTCACACCCCAAGTATCAACAGTAGGACTGTACATAAAATGCAGAAGATAATTTTTTCCTAATCTACTCAGTACCCATGAGATAGAGTACCTCTGTCATGTATCATTTTTAGTGATTAATAGGTCATTTAATATAGTTTTTACAAATCCGTGCAATGAAGCAATTATTAACTGTGTACAATAGGAAGGCTACAGTATTTCCTTCTCTGTCTCTAACAGGTCTTCAAAGCCACGAAACTTACAATTTACAGATATCTGTAAAGTTGACAAATGATGTTTTCTTGGTTCCTACTCTTACAACCTGTGGTGGTTTCATGACAAATTTTCTTTTCTCACCAGCTACCATGTCTGGATTCTTTTCCCGCATTATGTTAAATACTCGATTCAGCAACTGCAGAAACAAATATGTTTACAGCAACATGTGCAGGGTGGATTAAAAAAAAACCAACTATTGAAAACAAAAAACTACAAAAAAAATGTTTAAATCGGATTTTTTTTAAATTAATAAAAGACTAAATTTCTCATTTAAAAATATTTACAATTAAACCTCATCACAAATATGCTACACATATACTTACAGTCTCATAAAAATGAAGCAACAGCTCTAGTCTATACAGCCTAACTACAACAAGGAGCAGCCAGTTGCTTTGTTTGGCACTGCTCCCTGCAGGGGCAGGTGCGGGCTGGATCAAAAGGCCTGGCAGGCCTGATTCAGCTCACCGGCCATATCTTGCCAGTCCCTGATTTATGGCTTTTTACAACAATCTATAACCTACTCTCACACAACCCAGATTTCCCTCTCCCATGCTCCTGTCCTCATGACTGGACAGGTGTTAACAAGCCACTTTTCCTTGAATGGTCTTTGAAACAGACGTTCACCACTTGTATTCAAAACAATCTGTTCCACCCCCTATTTGGCCATGACACTCTGCGGTTATGTCTACATTGCACACTACAACTGTGCTGCTTTTAAGGCCGTACATATAACCGCTCTCCTGCCAGCAAAATAAACCCACCCTCCAACAAGTAGAGATAGCTTTGCTGGTAAGTGTCTCTTGCCAACAAAACGCTGGCTGCACCAGCACTTCTCACTGGTAAAACTTTGGCCACTCACGGATGTGATTTTTCCATACCTTTGACAAAAGTTTTACCAACAAAAGTGCAGTGTAGAGAGCCTGAGTATACTTCCCACACCCAAAGAACACTCTGTGTAAGCTAAAAAGCTTGTTTCTTTTATCAACAGAAGTTGATCCAAAGATCTCACATTGTGTGTCTCTAATATCCCGGGACCAACAAAGCTACAACACTGCATATAAAAACACTTAAAATGTAAGTCAGTTAACTAAGTGCGCAAGCTTTTAATATGTGGGGACAAATCCCATAATTTGATCCACACGAATCCTTGTGTGTATGTGGACCACCAATGAAGTCAGCAGTGAAGCACGGGTATCTTCCCAGATGCATCTGAGTGCCACATCAGGCTCTTATTTTATACGTAAGCAATTTTGTGTTTTTTTGATCACATGTACCTAAGGATTAAGTTAGAAACATACACATGGACACGAAATGTATTAGCATTTGCATCACTGGACCTGGGAAATATTTGGAAAAGATTTTAACTTTACCTCATCATACGTGTAGTCCCTTTCTGACCCTGCCCATGCGGGTCCAGTATGAAAACTAAAAGTAATTCCGTCATCTTTTTTGCTGTCTTCATCCTCCAGAGCTGTAGAAAAAGAAAGGTATCTGAGG
Source organism: Pelodiscus sinensis (assembly GCF_052426305.1). NCBI lineage: Eukaryota > Metazoa > Chordata > Testudines > Trionychidae > Pelodiscus > Pelodiscus sinensis. The sequence goes on along the minus strand of NC_143068.1, from coordinate 414,669 downwards.
TTCATGATGCACAAGTTGTTAAAAAAAGGTGGAAATGCTGCTAGAAACAGCATTAGCACTGTGTCTAACAGCATGTGTACCAGATTCCCAAGAAATGGGTGTTGTGAACTGAAGTTTTCCTCCATACATGTACTGATACGACCAGAATAGAAAAAGACCATATGGCTCTACCATTGAGATATTACTTTCCATTATAAAATATAGTAGCAAACATCCCAAATCAAGAAGATCGCATTTTACCTGGAAAAAGTCTGTGCCTATTTAGGCAATACGTATACTTCATTTGCAAGATTACCCACTTTCAACAGCCACACCAGCCAGGAATTGAACTCTTGGTAAGTTGGCTGTACTTTTACCTTCATCCTTTTCCAACATCTCATCCTCATCTGGAAACTTTACATTCTTCTTCTTTTTCTTTTTGTTGCCAAGCATGATATCAAGGTCATCTTCTGGTTCCACTGCCTCTTGCACATCACTTTCAATCTTTAAATCCTACACAAATTTAAAAAAAAAATAATAATCAGGCAGAACACGACTGACACCTAACATAGCATGCTGGAAATGAGACAGAACGTCCTTTGCAGTCGTTTGAAGGAGCAAGCTAGATTATGCAGCAGACAGATGACCAACGTTCCCTTGCTAGTTACAGTACCGAGATGGAATTTGGGGCCAGACTTTTAACCACAATTTTGCATGCAGAGCTGAGGTGCACCTTCTGGTGCATATACACAAATCAAGGACTGCAGGTGTAAAAGTCTAGCCTTGATATTTTTAAGAATGGGGAAATTTTTTATTCTTCTGGATTGCCAAACAATTTAGCCAACATGGGGTCATGTGACCAACTACAGCCATTCCCTACTGGTCTCCCCTGCGAGATCTGTGTAGTATAGGGTAAAACACACAAAAGATCAGATTTCATAGAGAGAGACCAGATTTCACAGTCCGCCTTTTTTAATGGCTGTGAATTTATTACGGGTCTAATTATGCATCATTTAACAGTGACTCTCTGGATGGATGACAGACTGCCCTGGAATTCCTGAACTGACAATCTTAAAAGAATGGAAGAGATGGGGACACAGGACAATGGCACAGGTGGATGAGGAAAGTCGGAATTTCTAGTAAGCCCAACTGGATTTAATTACACAAACTAGGTCATCTCTATAAACGGACCTTTATACCCTCTTCTGTTTCCTCTATATCAAACATCTTTTTTGTTTTCTTCTTCTTTTTCTTTTGGTTGAAGAAGTTTAAGTCATCCAGGTCATCGGAAGCATCTAAACTCCACAAAATTGAAAGAAAGACCAGGATTAGCAAGACTGTTACCAGTTTAGACATTAAGGGTATATCTATACGTCAACGATAGCCCGGGCTTGAGCTTGAACTCTAGTTGCAACCCCTTCCCTCTTAGCCTCTGCACTGCAGTTGCACTGACTCAGGGCTTGGACCCATGGTCCTAGGACCGCTTAGGTCTGGAGGGTCTGAGCGTGAGTTAAGCCAGGACCCTGGGTATGAATCTTATTTACTTCTGGGAGACTTCTGCACCAAAAAACCAAAATTCTACAAATGTGTCAAAATAATGCAATACAATCATACCAGTTCCACTTATTTTGGTAATTTATTAAAACTACCATACAGGGGGGAAAAAAAATCAAAATAACTGTTCAACTTTTCTTAAACACATAAAAGTTAATTTACAAATGCTTGGTAAGAAAGACCAGTTATAATCTTGGATTTAAATTTAAATTACGATACTTTTGTTTTCGTGTTTGGTGTTCTATAACTTAGAGCTTCAATTCTAATTAAGGATGTAAAGTAGTAGTTGACTACCCAATAAGCAGGACACATTTTTAAAGGGAAGCCGGCAGGAGGGGAAGCTGGCTGAAACCCATGGCCTGTTGAAATGCATCCTAGAATATTCAAGGAGCTGACAGAGGAGGTATCTGAGCCATTAGCTATCAGCTTAGAAAAGTCATGGAAGTCGGGAGAGATTCCAGAAAACTGGAAAAAGGGCAAATATAGTGCCCATGTATAAAAAGGGGACCCAGAAAACTATGAGCCAGTCAGCTTAACTTCTGAGCCAGGAAAGACAATGGAGAAAATAATTAAGGAATCCATCTGTAAACATCTGGAAAATAATGTGATCGGTAACAGCCAGCATGGATTGTAAAGACCAAATCATGTCAAACCAATCTGATGGCTTTCTTTGATAGGATAACAAGTGTTGTGGATAAGGGGAAAGCAGTGGACCCAGTATACCTAACTTTAGTAAAGCATTTGATATGGTATCACATGACCTTATCACTACACTAGGGAAATATAACCTAGATGTGGCTACTATAAGGTGGATGCACAACTGACTAGATAACCAGTATCAGAGTTATTAATGGTTCACAGTCATGTCCTTCCAGTCTAACAAGTGGGGCTCTGCAGGTATCAAAACTGATTCTGGTTCTGATCAATATCTTCAAAGATTTAGATATTAGCACAGAAAGTACGCTTATTAAGTTCACAGATGATACCAAGCTGATAGGCTTGCAAATACTTTGGAGGATAGGGTTATAATTCAAAATGGTATGGACAAACTGGAGAACTGGTCTAAAGTAAATAGGATAATGTTTAATAAGGATAAATGCAAAATACTCCACTAAGGAAGGAACAATCCGTTTCACACATACAGAATGGGAAGTGATTGTCTAGGAAGGAGTACTGCAGAAAGGGACCTAGGTGTCATAGTGGACCACAAGCTAAATAGGACTTAACAGTGGTACGCTGTTTTTTGGGGGGGAGGGGGAAGAGCACGAACACGATTCTGGGATGCATAAATTGAAATGTTGTAAGACATGAGATGATGAAAAGTCTTCCGCTCTACTCTGTGTTGATGAGGCTGCAATTGGAGTATTGTGTCCAGTTCTGGGCACATTTCAAGAAAGATGTGGAGAAAATTGGAGGGGGTACAAAGAAGAGCAATAAAAAGGATTAAAAGTCTAGAGAACATCACCTATGAGGGAAGACTGAAGAACTGGGTTTGTTTAGATTGAAAGAGAGAAGACTAAGAGGGGAAATGATAGTTTTCAAACACCTCCTTATAACATGCCTTTAGAAAAGAGAAAATTTGTTCTCCTTGACCTCTAATGATAGGACTAGAAGCAATGGGCTTAAATTGTGGCAAGGGAGGTTTAAGTTGAACATTAGGACTTCCTGTCAGGGTGATTAAACACTGAAAAAGATTGCCTAGGGAGGTTGCAGAATCTCCATTACTAGAGATATTTAAGAGCAGGTTAGATGATCTAGATCAGGGTTTCCCAACCTATGGGTCGGGACCCAAACATGGGTTGCCATTACATTTCAAAAGGGTCACCAGGTGTCTCCCCAGGTGGCTCTTAAGGAGCCAGTCACACATTTTTTTAAATTGCCCTGGGTCATCAAGTCTTCTTGAATTGTCAAAATGGGTCCTTATCTGGGAAAGGTTGAGAATCGCTGATCTAGAGGGTGCTCGGTCTTGCTGTGAGGGCAGGGGACTGTCCTGATGACCTCTCAAGGTTCCTTCCAGTCCTAGTACTCCAGGATTTCCTCCTCACCAAGTTCCAGAGCCGCCTCCTCTCACAGGTGCCGTAGGAACCTGAGGTGGGGGGAGTGGAAGGAGTCAAAGGCAGCCTTACACTCAACCTCCAGGGATGTGTCCCTTCCAGTCCTAGTATTCTATTATTCGATGTCCCCGGAATAAAAAGGCCATCATCCTCACGCCCTGTGACTGCTGAACAGGGGTTGTGACATGCCACTTTCCCTCATCTTCCCCTGAAGCTTCCGCCCTGAACTCCATTTCTGTCCCCTCTGCCTTATGTTCCTTAAATAAAAATGCATGATTTCTCAAGAACAGTATCTTTATTTCTTGTGTTGCATGGTGGGTGGAGATTACACAGTAGCACACTTAATGCAGGGGGTACCTCGTTAAGAGCAACAAGAATTACTGTCATATCACGGTCTGGAAAAAAAAAAAGGTTTTGTGAATGGCCCAAAGCCTCCCAGTGCTCTCCTTACTGCTCTGGCGTCTACAGGCACACTACCAGGGAGCTTCCTGGGTTTGCAATGGAGAGCAAGCTGGCAGGAAGTCACGTTTTCCCACAATGCACTATAGTTTTAGAATTAGAGCAGCCATATTTCAGAGGGCGGGGGACGTGCGCGCTAGGGACTCTGGGATATGGCAACCATAATTCAGGTCTGCATGTTTCAGTGCACATGCCAGATCCTTAGGTTTGAGCACTGGTTAGCAAAGGCTTAAGATGGGGTTAAAATACAATGGAGCTGTTCAAGCCTAAGATTCCTTAATATGGGTCAGCTAAATCAAGTCCAGCTAGCCTGGGGCTTAAATTGCAGAGCAGATGTACCCTAAGTATTAAGGAATAGATATGAATACTCAAAAACATACCTGTGAGAGACTAAAGGGGACACCCACTCCCTTGCTAGAGGATGTTGGGAAGGTCAAGTCTTTAACAGGGTTCAAGAAAGAACCAGAATGGGCAGGAACAGTGTCCCTAGCCTCCACTTGGCAGAAGCTGGGAACGGGCAACGGGATGATCACTTGACGATTACCTGTTCCGTTTGTTCCCCAAGGCACCGGGCATTGGCCACTTTTGGAAGACAGGATTGTGGGCTAGATAGCCTTTGGTCTGACCCAGTATGCCCATTTGTATGATCTAGGCTAGGGTAACTAGCCATGGGGGGAAATCGTTAGATTAGTAGTTACAAGTACTACACATACTTCAGATTACTGCAATAATATGCGTGTAGCATACAGTCATACTTTCCTATTTAGTTTAAAAATCTTCCCTGCTGCTGCTCCCTACACAAGGCAAAACTGACACCATAAGGAAATGTGTGCTTTTAACAGAGAAACTTGACTACATAAAAAAATAAAGTGGAAAAGAGATAAAACTGTCTTTTAAATCATCTTGGGTGTTAAGAGTCAGGTTAATTTTACAGACAAATATCATTTTCATGTCCTGTTAGTTTACGTAATGCTTGACTGAAGTACCAAGTGATCTGTTTGTTTGCAGGACCCCATGCCAAGCCAACAGATCCGTCCCAGCAGGAGCCTCGCTCCCCTCTTCTTCCACAGTGGCGTTCAGAGGCACATGGCCCCCACAGTTGGCTACTCTGAGCTAGGGATGTAAAATCCCGTTTAGTTAGTTAACTGGTTAAACATTAACTGAATAAAATGAGTGAGTGTGTCTGAAAGCAGAATTCTTGTAAATTAAGATGAAGAAGTCATCTGAAGAAGCGGGCTGTACCCACAAGAGCTCTGATACCATCTACATATTTTGTTAGTCTAAGGTGTTGCTAGACTATTCATTGTCTTAAGTTTTTCCAACTGGAAGTTATGTTCTGAAACTGCCAACTGAAATGTTTCACTATACCTTTCTTCCTACTGTCCTCTTCATCAGCTTCTATATCTTTGTCCTCTGTTGGTTCTGGCTCCACTTCTTTAGTTTCTGTCAACTGTGTCTCTTCTGTTTGAGTGTCTCCTCCTTCTTCATCGAGCATGAAGGGCTTCTTCTTTTTCTTCTTCTTCTTGCTCATAGTGGGATCAAAAATCATCTGTAAAAAGTGAACTATTCATTAGCAACATTAATTTACCCATTATTTAATTTGCTACAATAGCACCAGCAGACTTTAGGCAGGTTAGACATTTTATAGCTCTCTTTTCAACTAACTCAACAATCCTCAGGCTCTAGTCCCAAGAGGGAGTTTGTCTAGACTATAACTCATGGTTCTGTTTTAACTTGAATTAGCATGCTCTAATTGTCATCTAATATAATTGCAAGCGATTGTTTAGAAACATGATAAATGTTGGTCCCAGGACACATCTCTAAATTTACTCTTTGCTCTAGTACTAAGGCTCTTTCATTTTGTTCACACTAGTAAAATTTTTCAAAATTTAACACTGGTTCAGTCAGGGTAGATTAAGTTAAATCAGAATTTAAATCCCCATGTGGAAAGCCACAATTTAAATAGATTTTAATCAATTCCAATTATTCTTCTGTTATTTTCTACAATAAGATGAATTGTCATTGTATGATATAACCATAAGATATGGTGATTTATAACTAAATAAAGCCTTTATACTAGTTTTGGAACATCATTTTTGCTACCCCATGAGGAGATACATGATGAGGTCTCCTGGAGTCAGAGGCTGGTCCCAATGCCTGTGATATCTTTCCTAGTCCTTTGCACCCTGTAGCACAACCCCTGCATCTCCCACAGATCAAGCCCTTAATACAGAACATTGCATGATGGTGCCATATTTACAGAGCTTGACCTCAAAAATTAGAAGCAGAGGAACATCTCTCTTTATACAGAAAGACGGATGGGGACTCAGATTCAGCATACAGTAAAACTCCAATTGTCCAGCATCCAGTGGTCCGGCACTCCCGATAGTCTGGCACCAACTGGAACCCAGAAGTGCTCCGGCCAGCCAGACAATTGGAGCTGCTCCGTGCGCTTCCCCAAGTCCTCCGCTGCCGCTGCTGAAACTGACCAGCAGGGGACTTGGGGAAGCTGCAGAGCAGAGCAGCTGGGGTGCTGTCGGGCGCCAAGCAGGGGGGTGAGGGGCGGTGCTGCGGGACCAACCAAGCAGCACCCCAGCTGCTTTGCTCCACAGCTTCCCCAAGTACACCACTGCTGAAACTGACGAGCGGCAGACTTGGGGAAGCTGGGGTGCTGCCCGGTTGGTGCCGCAGCACCGCCCCTCACCCCCCTGCTCAGGGATAACTACTGCGGTCTGGGGGGGTGGGGAGCCCGCTCCCCTCCCCTCCCAGAAACTCTCAGCGGTGGCGCGAGGCTTCCCCCACCTTCCTGCAAGACGGCGGAGGGTTTGCCCCTCGCCTCGCCGTTCCCTGCCCACCCCTCAGATGCAGTGCGGGTTCCGGCAGACCTGTCACAGCCCCCCTACCGGAGTACCTCCCGATACTCTGGCATATCCAATAATCCAGCACCACCTAGGTCCCAAAGATGCCAGATTATTGGAAGTCTACTGTATTTATTATTTCAGTGTTACGTTATTATAAGTAGTTTAGGCTTTAACATAGTTTGTATCAAATCCTGATTTCATTGTAATGTAAACAAAATAAAAAATCCAATGTAAATGAAAAAAAAATTCTATTTCATCAACCCTAACTTCAGCTAAATAAGTATTACAGTTGGGAACCATAGGACATACTGGCCACCAGCTGCATTTCCATTTTTCAGCATATTATTATTAAAGATTTAGAGCATGTCAACATTAGAAATGCAGTACAGCTGCATAGTGTACACACTACAACAAAGGAAGGGAGTTTTCCTTCACTGTTTTAGACAGACTGTGTTTTAGACACAGATCAGGCCTTGGTCTGAGAAAGGTTGAGCACCCCATTAAATTTAACCTGTGTCAAAGGCTAGAATTTTTTTTCCCAAAAAATATCCAAATAGGAGATAAAGGACTGCATTATTCACTACCCAGGTAACCTGTTATTTCTTTTCTTCAGCTTCAATTACTGCAGCAGCAAGGCTGTTACTAAGGGTATGCCTACAATGCAATGTAAGACCAGTGTTAGTGGGACTTGACCAGCTGACCTGTTAGGGAACCTCAGCATCTTCATTATATTTTAACACTGTGTTAAGATTTCTCTAACCCATGCTTGAGTCCAAGGCTCAGGCAACCACCCTGCAGTGCACAGACCTGAGTCAAGTAATCATATCCTAGATTCCCACTGTCAAGGACCCTGTTCCCAGCCTGAAATGTGACCACTCTAGCCCTACTATTAGGGTGCACTGTGGGAAAACTTTACGGCCTGTCCTGCACATTACCAGGAAGCTAGTGTTTCCCTTAAGGTAGCGGTTCCCAACCTTTTCCAGATGGGGACCCATTTTGACAATTCAGGAAGACTTGGTGACCCAGGGCAATTTAAAAAAAATATGAGAATGGCCCACCTGGGGAGACACCTGGCAACCCTTTTGAAATGTAATGGCGACCCATATTTGGGTCCCGACCCATAGGTTGGGAAACCCTGCCTGAAGCTATACAGCTTCCCATTCAACTCCATGCAGGGGCACAGGGCTGCAGCAGGGAGAGATGAAGCTGAACTGAAGGTGCCTAGACTGGTAACAGGGTGCCCCATCCTGCTACCCCCAGCATGGAGCTGTCAAAGGAGCCTCTACTTGCCAGCACCAGCACCGAACTTCCGCAGCCAAGGAAAAGAGGCCCCTCTTCACCATCAGCCAAGTAAGCGAGAGTACCAACCCTCTGCCCCACCTTGAGCCCCTCCAGAACCCCAAAGCCCTCATCCCTGGCCCCACCCTGAGACTGCAGAGCCCAACGGGCTCTTAATACACTTAAAAGGCAGAACCAAAGCAGGGTTAGCTCCCAGGCTGGGCACTAACTCCGCTGTGATTCCCCTGCTTTTTGACTAGTCAATGGGAAATCCATCGGCCAATTGATTAAATTTAACATCTCTAGCGCACAACAGTTTGGAATCAACTTTGACAGTTACGTTAAGCCCAAATTTCCTCATTTTTGATCAACTGTATGACCAGCTGAGAAGAGGGAAGGTGTTCTGCATAGAAAACATTCCATAGTTCTAGAGTTGGTGAATACAAACATAATGCTGGTTTTAGGATTATGTCTTATGACTCATTTTAATGAGGATGACGCAAGACAGAGGCAAACCACTTGTAGCTTCTCAGATATTAAAAATGCAGATGAGATGAAAAGTAGGTCAATCTGTGATTGCTGGGTAGCAGAAGCATAAAATTGCTCACCTCACCCAACAAAAAACACCACCATTTATTTTAAAGTAACACACTTGTTACATTTTAATGGAGAAATCAGCAGAGCTTAACAGTTTGTTCTGCTCAGAACGCAACCTTTATGAGCAAATCTTTTAGTCAAAGAAGTGCTAACCATGTTGCTAAAGTTGAATATAAAGCTGTACAAGCCCAGATGCAAATTTAAGCACAAGTTATTTCTGTGGACATACTAAAATGTTTGCCATCTAAACAGAACTAGAATTATTTTAACAGCAATAGTTGTGCTGAAGAAAAAGATAGCTACACTTTTACTTGAACTATTAAGTTGCTTAGTCCCAGTACACAATAGCAGTCAGTATTCTAAAACAGTGATACCATCTGAAAGATGGGGAATGCATGGGACAGGATATAGTTTGTTATTTTAAATAACTACTGAATCCACCTTGACAGTAAGCAGCACAAGCGTTAAACTGTTTAAGAGGTGTAATTTAGACATTATCAGAACAAGCCTCAAATACCCAGTATAAAAGGAACCTTTGCAGAACCATGCACATGCATAATACACAGAGCAGATTACTATGGTATTTACAAACAGGACTTCTTTTTCATGAGCATCGAAATATGTTTATCTTGTATTTTAAAAAATTTAAATGCTATCAGGATACACAGAATGCGGATAACAATCAAGAATCAAAAGTTCAATCGTAGTTTAGAGTAATACACTTCTGTAGCAATCAGCTGAAAGGTTTAAAAGTACTCAGCAAAATAAGGTAGATTTTCAATATGATCCACTGAGAAAAAAGTAACCTGAACAGTAAATCCCATGAATTATTTATGTCTGCAACCTTAACTCTGTCTTCTTGTGAACCTCCATTAAAACAGAAGGCCAAACTCAGCCCTTTCCTGTTTTGTTTTGCCTAGCCAAAAACCTCTCATCTCCAGTCCTAGGGATTCCTATCATATGGGAGATTCTGCAGTAGGCGTCCACAAGGGGGAGCTGCTATAGGTATGCTGACCATACATCCCATTTTTTCCCAGGACAGTCATTTTTAAATACTGTGTCCTGGTTTCCCCATCAAGCAATTAAGTGTCCTGGATTTACAGGCCAGGGGTGGGGGCGTGGTGCAAATACACCCCACAATGGTCCTCCTGTCCCATGTGAGCAGCATCTTTCCTGTGGGCCAGCAGCACCTCAACCTCCTGCACCAGCTGCCCTAAATCTAGGAAGGCCGCAGACGCCAGCAGTCGTAGATGCCACGGGAACGCTGGCGTCCACGAGGGGGAGTGTAGGGAACTCTGATGTCAGCATGTTTGAATGAGGTAATGCGCCAGTCAAAGAGCAGGGGCTATAGTCCCACCCTTCTCTATGGGCGGGGCCGTGAATAGGAAAAGGTGATTGCTGCACATGCGGCCTTGCGCTAAGCCAGCCGAGCCACTTGTGACTAATGCGTGCAAGTGTGTGTGCCGCAGCACTCTGGCTAGGAGCAGGGACCAGGCACTTGTGAGTTCATGCTGGAGCAAGCTTCCTGCACTAATGCGGCACGCACTGCATGGCATTGGGCACGTGCACATTTAGCAAGGGGCTCGCAGTGAGAGTGGTTGTCACCTCAGGAGTTTGTTTTCTTTTATTAAAAATGGGGGTTGGAGCCTGCAGGGAGAAGCCTGAAGACACTCCCAGATGCATGCTGCAGAGCAACTTCCTGGTCAGAAAACCTATTACAAGCCCTTCCAGCACTCTCCCTCCTGACCAGACACCCTACCTCCAGTCCATTCCCGCACCCCCCCTCCTCGCCAGACACCCTACGGCCAGCCCGCTCTTGCACCCTCCCTCTCTCCTTGCCAGACACCCTATGGCCAGCCTGCTCTTGCACCTTCCTTCTCTCCTCACCAGACACCCTACAGCCAGCCCGCTCTTGCACCCTACCCCTGGCCAGACACCTACCCCCAGCCTGCTCCTGATCCCTCCACCTGGCCAGACACCCTGGACCCAGCCTAGTTCAGCACCCCACCTCCCTCCCAGATCCTGCACCCCATCCCTATCCCACACACTAAGCCCCTCATTTTTGTCCGTACCCCAGAGCCTAAAGGGGTCCATAAAATCCACTTACTCCAGAAACCCAGAAAAGTAAACGCAGATTATGGGAATCCCTAAACATCAGTTTACATTGAGCCACAGGCCAAAAAGACTGAGAATCACTGAAGTAGAGGCACCCCTGGCCTCTCCTTCTCCCTCCCCCCAAGAGACTGCCCTGGGCTCCCTGCTGCTCCACAAAAGCCCACAGAGCGATCAGGTCTGATTCCAGAGCAGAGAAATCACCATGTCACTCCAGTGTGGATGATGGACAGACTTTTGTGAGTCTTCCTCGTCCAAGCAGTTGATGATTTAAAAAGCTCTTGCACCCTCCTTACCAGACACCCTACTGCCAGCCCACTCTAGCATCATTCCCTCCCTCAAAGCCACACCCGAGACCACGTGAGACAGGACGTATTGTCTCTCAACAGAGGGGGTTTTCATGACTTGTCCCTTATATTTTTGAAGGGTGACTAAAGGTTAACTAGATCTTCTCTGGTATATCAACAGATTGTTTTGGGCCCAACTCTAGCTTAAAGTTTAAATTGAATCAGGCCCTTTGTAAGCAGGTTAGGAAGTGGTCTCATTTGGCAATTATTATTAGGTATTATTTACATAATATAGGCATTGCCATCATATACATTTCTCAGTAGCTTTACATATAAAATAGCCCAGGCCTATGCATCTCCATGGGAAATGTAGGTCACACTGGGGCTGCAGCCAACTCCCAGCCCCCTTCGGAGCAGCCTCTGTTCCCAGCAGGCTGGACTCCCCATGGAGAGAGGCTGTTCTGGACACTGGCGCAGTCCCTGCCTGCGGGACCCCACAGACAGGGGCTGCTCCAGACAAGAGCAATCCCTGTCTGCTGAAGGCCCTCGGCTGGGCTGGAACAGCCCCCTACCTGAAGCAGATGGGGAGCTGCTCCAGTCCCCTCTGGTTACCAGTTATTTGGAACAGCTAAGCATCACCCATTAAGATCACTAAGGAAGTTGTCCCATGAAATTGTGGGATAGTTCTGGATGATTCCCAGGCCCTGGGTTAAATGGAGCTGCATCTACACTGCAAAGTAATAGGTCTCTAATCCTGGATCTCATCTTGAATCAAGGTTGGCCCCCAGCCCTGCAGTGTCATGGGGACCCTAGGTGTGGACCTTGGGTTAATGCAATTGCAGTACAGTTGCATGTGTGGGGAGGCTCCTATGGGGCCAAAACCTATCCCTATTGATAGAGGATGGTGGGAGGAATCCTGAGGGGAAGTGGGGAGGTCATGTTACCCTTTACTTCCAGCCATGTGTCCATTGTGACCCTGAAAACACTAACCCCGGGGGCTGTACTTCCTGTGGCAGGTGGGGACAGCTAACCAGATCAGGGGCGTGGCTAATGTGTTCCTATTTTTGGTTCAGAAAATATGGTCACCGTAGCTATAGGCAGTTTGAATTTGCGGTGATGAGCACCTAAGATTTCAACCAAGCTAATCCCATTATGCTAGGCCCTGTACAAACAAAAAATAACCAGCTTGGTTCCATGGACCTTACATTCTTTCCTTATGCTGCTGTAGTTACCAACTCCTCTATTATTTTCTACCTCATTTATCCTCCCATTCCATTCCCTCAAAGGCTTTCAACCATATTAATCCTTCTAATTCATTCAATCCATCTCCCTCTCCTCTGTTCTATCCCACATATATCTTCTCACCTTCTTCACACAAAAGATTACAAGTCTCTGAACCTTCAAAACCAGAGAAAACAAAATCTAATTAGCAACAACAGAAAAAGTGAGGGTCCCATTGTCTAAAGGCAACTCTCAGGTAGGAGAATCTTATCCCCAAACCGCAGGGAATGCAGTACATATTGGGATTCCTATGACAGTGCTGTCATTAGACCCCATGCCATCTGGCTGATATGAAGAGCATCCTATGCCATTCTCTCTCTCTACTGTTCCTGCCTCCCAACACAGAGAGAGTGGACTAGTACCCTATGATTTCATCACATGCCAACTGCTTCAACTGGGCCATGTGCCTTGAGCTCTCCATCCCTTTGAACAGCTCCAGTGCTTGCCTCTGCTGCTTGCTTCCTCTCTCCCTCTCCCCAGGACTCTGAATAGCACAAGTTTAAACAGACTTGCAACTGGGGAGTTTTCATTTTGTTGCACCATAAAAAAGCTTTAAATTGCAATACAGGCACTAAAGCTGCCCTAAACTCAGACAGCCAGATTTACACTCAGGTCACATTTAAATAGCTTCCAAGTTCCATGCAGCAATGTGAGATAGTGCGTGTCTATAATTTAACTTAATTTGCATATTTATAATTTTACATAAATAACTTTAAAATAATTTTGATAGAAAGTGGAGAACTATTTGATCTCTGATGGAGAGTCACCTTCATCTACAGGGAGCATCAGGGCAAGTTTCATGCATGCTGCTTTGCTAGGGCTAACCTGGATGGTGTCTATGGCCAGTATAGCTCTGGCCTCCATCAACCTATCATTTAGTGCAAACCATGGTGACAAGTGTGTGGTAGAAGACCTCAATATGAAATGAGCATAAAGGTATCACATGTAGACTGGATGGTAGATTCAAACTGGTGAAAGGTTCTACAACTCTTTGGTAGTGCTCTAGGTCATCCAGGCCCAAATAAGAACGACTGACAAACCTACAAAAACAAGCTTCCTTTCAAAAATAGTAATGGGTCACAACTATTTTTGTGACAGCAATGGAATGCTTAGCATCAGGATTCCTGGGTCCTACTCCTGGTTCTGGGAATAGGATCTAGTATTTAGAGCTGTGGTTACACCCAGACTAGTTAACCATATGCATTTGGTACACTGCTTATAAGAGGCAGAGAGGATAAGACTTAGCTCTGTATACTGGAGTCTTGAGTTATACTACCAGATGTGGAGATAAGATAACTAAGAAGGGTATTTGTAAAAACAAAGGAATGATAGCTGCCTATCTCCTAAAGCAGTGGTCTCCAACCTTTTTACACCCAAGATCACTTTTTAAGTTTCAGAACAGGCGAAGATCTACCACCCCGCCCCTTCCTTGAAGCCCCACCCTCTCTATTCTCCTGCCCATCACTTGCTATCCCCAGCCCTTATACACTCTGTTAAACAATTTATTTTTAAATTATGCAATATATAAAATTAAAATCACATGTTTATAGTTATGAAATAAATGGTCTGTTTTTAATACATGCTATTTAGATGTCAAATGAAGCATTTACAATTCTACATTTTGTTCTCTGATATTTTGTAAATCTAAAATCAAGTATTGATAATTATTTATTTTTTCTTCCAATAACAAAGTCTGTGTGTGACACCTGTGACTGAACAGTATCTGCCAGTGTCTTGAAGTCTGCGTTGTAGTCTGAGATTGCTACTCGTATACAGTCCATCAGACGGGCATCTGTGATCCTGCGCTCAGCCTGGGAAGCTTGCTCCAGCACAGCTGGAGCTAGACACAGCCTCCCTGGGCTGAGCACAGGGCAGCAGGGCTGGAGGGAAGAGAAGTGGCCGCCCAGCCAGCTGCCCATGGCTCTCAGCCAGGGTGCACCAAGCTCCACGTGGGCAGGTGCAGAGGAGAAGCCGCCGATCAGCTGGGGCGCGGGGCAGCCGCTTTCAGCTGAAAGCCACAGTCAGCTTGCTGGAGTGTTTCAGCCCTCCCGACCTCCCAGCTCCCACCATTCCTCGCAGCTATTCACCTGTGTTGTTGCTTGGTGAGTAGCTGCTCCTCAAATGAGGAAATCTAACGTAAATGTACCGTGCAGGCGCGCAGTTCAGAGAGGGCTCAAGAGCTACTCTTAGAGCCCCTGAGATCTACCGGTAGATCGCGATCTACTGGTTGGTGACCACGGTCCTAAAGTAAGGATGTGAGGCCGTGGTCAGTAACAAGGGTTGTGAACTACACAGAAATATTAACAGCCCTCAGTGGAAATGGCAAGACCAAAACCCACTGCCTCCTGGCTTCCAGCCCAGTGCACCTTCCCCACAGGCCAAAACATAGGATTTCTCAGTTTCCCCTTCCCCCAACGATGTAAGCATTTATGACAGAATTGCCAAGTGAATGTGTGATGTAGGATGTGGCCACCTGTCAATTCTGCAGCTGGAAGATTCTCTTTGGAGCCACAACTGGATAGTTACATGTTCACAAATGATAGTTTAGACTCTGCAAATGTGATGCAACTTGCATCACATCTACATGATTCTTTCATGCAATAGGTTAGCTGGAATTTTTAATATCCTGATACTGCTCGCACATGGAAACAATGAAACTAACTAAACACATCAGAGTGCTTTTAAAGGCATACATTACAAAATGAAAAAATATATCTAACTTCCACTTAGTAAACTTAGGAGCTAATTCCAAGTGTAGGCAAGACCTATTCGAAGCATTGGTGTAATGCAGGGGGCTTCAATGGTCATTTGCCCCCTGCTTACATCAATTAGAAACCAGTAAATTCAGGAGTATTTTGAGTAGGAAGCTAGCCTTGACTGGAGACAGGGGCTGCAGTACGAGTGAATCACCATCCAATCAACAGTAGCTTATTAACCTATTTTTTTTAAAGCAGACGAGACACACAAACTGAGTTGCACACTAACATCCTCCTAGTGTGACTAGTTATAGTGACATAAAAAGTATCTTATATAAGCAGGGGATGACAAACCGTGGCGAAATCCACTCGCCAGCCCCGCATTGCACATGAATGGGGTGACTGGCTGAAATCTACTCGGCATGGGCAAGTAGATACACTGATTTGTCGAGCCCGCTATAAAAGTACAGGCTGAACCTCTAAAATCCTGGAATCCCTAATCTGGCAACATCTGTGGTCTGGAAAGACCATGCACATTGCTGGACCAGAGAGCTCGAGCTGGCCTGGTTCAGGGGTGTACTGGTGGTGGGGAGAGCAGCCCTGGCAGTAGCAGGGCAGGCAGCAGGGAGTACAGTCCCACCATGCAGCACTGCCCCAGTGTAGCTGGCCAGCACAGCAGGGGCTGGCTGCACAGCACAGCTGGGAGTGGTAGCCCCGCCCAGAGGTAGTAGGGCAGGCACCAGAGAGTGCAGCCCAGGACTGCAGCAAGAGCACAGCCCCAGCCGGATATATTTAAATGTACCTTTACACAAGAATAACTGTATCCACACAAGAGATTGTATTGGTATAATTATACTGGTTAAAAAAAGTTATCCCCCTACCCAAAGTAATTATATCAGTAGAAACACAGCATAAAGACCAAGCCTAAATAGATGTTAAGTATAAAAAAGGGGGATGATTAAGGTACTGATTAATGGAGAGTCCATCCCCCCCACACACCTATTGCAACCCCTGTCCACAAATGAAGGTTCCCCGCTTTCCCTCCCGGGAAACAAATCGAGAAAGAACAGAACAGAACACATGTTATTCTTTCATGTTAACTGATGCAAACAGGAGCAACACCGCGTTCGTCCAGGCTCTCATTTTCCTCAGTTAACAGTGAAGAACTGACGGCGCTTTCTGACAAGTGAAACCAGCTTTGTTTGGACCACAAACCACAGAAGGCCTTTCTCCCCTCCCCCATTTTTGGAGGGACAAGCCCTGGGACACGTGTCATAAGGCTCAAACCCGGACCCGCCGCTGGGGTGGGTGGGAGCAGCGCTCGACCCCAGAGCTGTGAACGCCCTTGTCAATCGCTGCGACAGACCCAATGACGGGGCAAGGGTCCAGCTAGAGACACGGGCCAGCCAGGCGCGTGCCCGTTTGTTAGGGACCCCCCCCGCGCGCGCACACACACACTCTCCCCCCCCCCCCCGGAAAGGAGACGGAAAAGGGTTTTCACCACCTCAAGGAGGAGCCCCGCCCCCAGCCGGGGGGGTCCAGGCAGGCCCCCCCCCCGAGCAGGCCTCAAGCCTCCATTCCCGGCTGCCCGCACGGGAGACAAGCGCAGCCCCCGCCCCCCGCAGGGCCGCGCGGAACGGCCGGCGCCCGGCTCCCCACATGGCGGCGGCGCAGGCCCCAGGCCCGGCTCCCCACATGGCGCAGGCCGCGAGCCCCTCACCTCGTCTCCCGACATGGCTGCGGGCCGGGCTGGCGCAGCGCGCGCTACGGAAGAAGAGAAGGGTCAGGCGCCGAAGACGGTCGCTGCTCGGACGCCGCTCGCGGAGCCGGGCGCCTCTCGAAGGGGCTGCAGCCGCCGCGCTCGGCTCTCTTGCATCAGCGCCCAGCGCAAGCCGAGTCCCGGATGTACACAGGCGCAGCACGCGCCCCAGCCCCAGGCGCAAGGGTTCTCGGGAGTCGTAGTTCCCGTGGCGCGCATGCGTGCGGGGCTGGGCGGCGTGGCTGGGAGGCAGGCGACGGGGCGTGGCTGGGCAGCGGGCTGCGGGACCCTGGCAGAGGGGGCGGGCGAGGGGCAATGGGGGGCTGGGGGGCTGCGTGTTCCTGTTCCACAACAGCGCTGCGATGTGCACAGCCTGTGCCACGCTTGTGAACTGCCACATGCATTCGTCTCCGCTGCAATCTCTGCGGGGGGGCTCAGCACCCCCCCAACACCCCCCACAGCACCCCCCCAACACCCCCCACAGCCCCGTCTCTGCGGGGGGGCTCAGCACCCCCCCAACACCCCCCACACCCCCGTCTCTGCGGGGGGGCTCAGCACCCCCCCAACACCCCCCACACCCCCCACAGCCCCATCTCTGCGGGGGGGCTCAGCACCCCCCCAACACCCCCCACACCCCGTCTCTGCGGGGGGGCTCAGCACCCCCCCAACACCCCCCACAGCCCCGTCTCTGCGGGGGGCTCAACACCCCCCAACCCCGTCTCTGCGGGGGGGCTCAGCACCCCCCCAACACCCCCCAACCCCGTCTCTGCGGGGGGGCTCAGCACCCCCCCAACACCCCCCACACCCCGTCTCTGCGGGGGGGCTCAGCACCCCCCCAACACCCCCCACAGCCCCGTCTCTGCGGGGGGGCTCAGCACACCCCCAACACCCCCCACAGCCCCGTCTCTGCGGGGGGGCTCAGCACACCCCCAACACCCCCAACCCCATCTCTGCGGGGGGGCTCAGCACACCCCCAACACCCCCCAACCCCGTCTCTGCGGGGGGGCTCAGCACCCCCCCAACACCCCCCACACCCCGTCTCTGCGGGGGGGCTCAGCACCCCCCCAACACCCCCCCACAGCCCCATCTCTGCGAGGGCTCCCCAAACTGCCCCCCACCACAGCCCCGTCTCTGCGAGGGCTCCCCCCCCCCCAAAGCCCCCTCCTCCCCCCACCACAGCCCCGTCTCTGTGAGGGCTCCCCAAACTCCCCCCCCACCACAGCCCCATCTCTGCGAGGGCTCCCCAAACTGCCCCCCACCACAGCCCCGTCTCTGCGAGGGCTCCCCAAACCACCCCCACCACAGCCCCGTCTCTGTGTGAGATCTCAGGCCCTGCCCTCACCCCATTACTCCTTGTTATAAAGGAGGATTTAAGTGTAAAATGTTCGTAAACTGCCAGTCAGGAGAGAAGCGTCACCAATGGGAAACACTTAGTTTACCCGTGGACACCAGAAAAAACATTGTAGACCATCAGTAGACAAAAGACTTTACTTCCACCGCAGCCATGAAACAGAAATTCATGTGGATTGCCCCCACAGCTCAAACTCATTGGACAAGAGACTACAAATCTCTGATAAGAAAAAACTATGCTACTGGGATTTGAGGGGAAGTGATTACTAAACATAAGCAACAGATTCCCTGTAATTCATCTGAGTCTCACTAACGGACACGTACAGCTTGCTTATTGCAGACGTTTCTACTAGGGATGTGAAGGGTTTACTGGTTCCCAATAACTGATGGGGGCTGGAGCAGTTTGGTGCATACATTCACCTCCCACTTTGCCATCATGTAGCAGGCCAGGGATGATGCTGTGTGCAGCAGAGCTGTGTTGCTATTGTTATGTCCTTAAACTCCTACTGGCCTCTTGAGATACTGCTTGAAGTCATCTGGGTTGAATGAGCATGAGCAAGCCCATGCGGCCTCCGGCTTGCCTGGATCCGGCTCCAAGGCTCGGGGTCCCCTCTTAACATTGGGGAGCTCACACCTACTGGGGGACTAGAGCACACAAAATCTACTAGCCTGGTTCCCACTAGGTGCTGATATGCGAGGGGCAGGTGGGGAGTGTCTTTCTCTTTCTCAGTCGGGGGCCACGTCTGTGAGGGTTTGGGGGAATTTTTGGTTTCTCACTTGTGTGCAGCCTCTGACAGATTTTTCCGTGGGTCAGCGGCCTCCAGCCTATAAAAGGTTCCCTACCCCTGGCCTAGAGGCAAGAAGGCAGAGGATTCCATGAGGCCCCCTTGGTTGTGGGGGAAGGGTGGAGTGGAAATGTTCTATGGGAGGAAGAAAGACTATTTTGCATGTGTGCCCAGGAAAAAGACTGCACTAGATACTGCTAGACCGGAGTTGGCGGAGAGCGCTGTGGATTCAAACTCACAAGTTTCTCCGGGGAAGGTGAAGGCCTGTACACCAAGAAGCAATGAATCTCACCAGACTGGAGTTCCAGACAACAGCCACCATCACCCCACCAGACTAGCACATCTCAGCTCTACAAGAAGGCCTCATTGTGGAGGAGGGACTGTGCAAATGTTTAACAATTGTTGTTGAATTCCCTTCACTGCCCCGTCCACGCTTTAACTCATTGGTCTGTACTCATTCCCCAGCCTAACATTATCTTATGTGAGTTATTTCAAAATTCCTCCTTGTGTAAGTGGATTTTGTTATGAGGACTTCCAGACCCAATTAAACAAAGAGAGTCAAGCCCAACCCCAAGACGACTAGGTGAGTCTGCGACCTAAGGATGTTGACCAGCACCTGTGTCCAGCATTACATTGGGATGGGTTAATCTGCTTCACTGACTTGAGGTCATCGTGCTCAGCCTGGCATAGGACTGAGCCCAGAGTGATTTTAGGCATGACTGATGGCTGTTCATTTAAAGTTTCTGGCAGCAGTGTGATTTTTAAGTTGCTGTCCCTTTATAAAGAATTCAGTGATGTTAGAGCTGAATGTTTTCTTCTTATATCCTTTTTAAGGATCATAAAAACAACATATGGCTGTAGACTAAGCACAAAGGATTGCTGCCTTTTGCAAACCTCTTTGAAGGTAAGGAGTGAGGTAACTTAGACCGTCAGTTCTACCTGGCTATCCACCCAAGATCACTGCTAGAAACAACTAAGACTACAGTGGGGAAAGGAATCGGGCCCAGGCTGTCGAGTGTGTGAAGTGTCGAGTGTGTGAAGGTACTTAGAACAACTTTTAGGATGGGATATTACATGTAACTAAAACAAAATACAGGACTATATAGCACTTTAAAGACTAACAAGATGGTTTATTAGATGATGAGCTTTCGTGTGCCAGACCCACTTCCTCAGATCAAATAGTGGCAGAAAATAGTCACAACCATATATACCAAGGGATACAATTTAAAAAAATGAACACATATGAAAAGGACAAATCACATTTCAGAACAGAAGGGGGATGCGGGGGAGGGGGAGGAGGAAGGAAGGTGAATGCCTGTGAGTTAATGGTATTAGAGGTGATAATTGGGGAAGCTCTCTTTGTAATGGGTAAGGTAGTTGGGGTCTTTGTTCAGCCCCCCGCGGAGAGTGTCGAATTTTAGCATGAATGCCAGTTCAGAGGATTCCCTTTCAAGTGCAGATTTGAAAGTCTTCTGAAGCAGGATGCAGGTGATTAGGTCATTGAAACAGTGTCCTTTCTGGTTGAAATGGCAAGAAACTGTTTTTTCTTTGTGATCCTGTCTAATGTCTGTTTTGTGGGCATTGATCCTTTGGCGAAGTGTCTGAGACGTTTGTCCAATGTACATAGCAGACGGACACTTTCAGCACAATATTCATAAATGATCTGGAGAAGGGTAAATGTGAGGTGGCCAAATTTGCAGATGACACTAAGCTGCTCAAGATAGTTAAGACCAAAGCAAACTGTCAAGTGCTTGAAAAGGATCTCACAAAACTAGGTGACTGGGCAACAAAATGGCAAATTAATTTTAATGATGAGATGCAAAGTATTGCATATTGAAAAACATAATCCCAACTATACCTACAAAATGATAGGGACTAAATTAGCTGTTACCACTCAAGAATGGGATCTTGGAGTCATTGTGCCTAGTTCTCTAAAAACATCCACTCCATGTGCAGCATCGGTCAAAAAGAGCAAACAGAAAGTTAGGAATCATTTAAAAAGGCATAGAGAATATGACAGGGAATATTTTATAACTCCATGGTACACCCACATCTTGACTACTGCGTACAGATACATGGTTGCCTCATCTCAAAAAAGGTATCTTAGCATTGAAAAAAGTTCAGAAACGGGCAACAAAAATTATAAGGGGTTTGGATCTGGTCCCATATGAAGAGAGATTAAAAAGACTGGGACTTTTCATTTTAGAAAAGAGGAGATTAAGGGGATCTATAGAGGTCTATAAAATCATGACCAGTGTAGAGAAAGTGCATAAGGAAAAGTTATTTACTTGTTCCCACAACATAAGGAACAGGGGTCACCACATGAAATTGATAAATAACAGGTTTAAAACAAAAAGGAAGTATTTCTTCATACAACACACAGTCAACCTGTGGAACTCCTTGCCAGAGGATGTTGTGAAGACCTGGACTTTAAGCGGGTTCAAAAAAAGAACTAGATAAATTCATTGAGGTTAGGTCCATCAACGGATATTGGCCAGAATGGGTAGGAATGATGTCCCTAGTCTTTATTTGTCAGAGGCTGGGAATGGATGACAAGGGAGGGATCACTTGATGATCCCCTGTTCTGTTCATTTCACTTGGCATTGGCCTCTGCATTGGCACCGTGGAAATTGACAGTCACAACAGCGGCACCGGGTGCATCAGCGCCGGCAGCAGAACAGCCTCAGTGCCTGCGGCACCGGCGCCACCAGCACCGGCAACTTTTAAGCCACAGACCATAACCTCACCAGCACAAGAGGAAGCATGCTCTGCACTGCATTCCCTGGCACCGCTGCAGAGGAGTATCACGGCAGCACCGGAGGAAGCCCTTACACATACGACCGTGCATCCAGGGCTCATTTCTCCTTCTCCAACTTTTTCTCCGGGGCCTTCCCCCTCATCGCAGTTATGTCATTGGCATCACAATCGGGCACGCAGCCCAGTATCTCCCGATCGTTACTCCTGCTATAGGGAGCCAAGATATAGAGAGAAGAGTCTGTCTCTCTCACAGTCCCCATCTCCATGGTGTTCATTACGTTATTCACGATAACCTATCTGGTCACCAAGGCATCATTACTATACAAGGAATAGTAGTGTGTTATCTTCTCGACACTCATCCCCAGCACACTCAGAATGATACTATGGTCATTACCATAGGACGTACTATGACCCTACTCATCATGATCGGACCTTCAAGTGCTACAGGAGATGCACATGTTGCTGTTCATCTTCCAATTCTCGACACTTACCTCCAGTGCCTCAATGCAATCATTCACCACCTCCTCCTCCTCCAAAGAACTGGAAGAGGGACAATTGTCTGACCCACAGGACCCTCAACAGGGCACATCGCCAACAGACCACTCATCATCCTCTCTAGATGAGGCGGTGATCCCAGGTGACGTCTCCTCGCCAGATGACCTGAAACAATTTCAGGATCTCTTCAAACGCGTTGCAGATAACCAGGAGGTACAGTTAGTGGATATTCGAATGAAACAACACCACCTCTTGAAGAACCTACGCCCACAGCACCAGAGTAAAATCACACTTCCCATTGATGAGGCGATCATGGAGGTTGTGGAGGAAATATGGCAGACTCCAGAATCCGCTCCCCCAATGAGTAAAGAAGCGGATAAGAAGTATTTTGTCCCTTCGAAGGACTTGGATTTTCTGTTTAAACACCCCCGGCCTAACTCACTAGTGGTCGATGCAGTACAGCATAGATCAAAAGTACTATAATACAGAAATACCATTCCAGAAAAAGATAATAAAACGTTGGATATTTTTGGAAGGAAAGTGTACTCTTCAGCCACGTTACTACTATGTATTGCTAACTATTCTGCTCTCCTTTCCAATCATAACTTTGACAATTATTCAAAATTGGCAGACCTTCTACAGCATCTCCCTGACTCAAAAAGACCATTGCTCAAATCCATAGTGCAAGAGGGGTACGCTTCATGCAGAGCCGCATTACAAATCGCCATGGATGTGGCGGATACTGTCGCAAGAGCCACTGCAACGGGGGTGGCAATGAGAAGATCTTCATGGCTATCAGCAGTCCCTAAGGAACTTCAGAATAAAGTTGAGGACTTGCCCTTTGATAAGCACAAACTATCCGCTAGCAAAACAGACGAGGTCCTACACTCAGGGAAGGATTCCCGAACTACGCTTCGCGCACTAGGGATGTATACACCCCCTTCAGATGAAAGCGTTATTATACTTACCAAAGAAGATATGATTTCTCCTTCCATAGGCAGCAACATCGCACCCTGGAGCATCAGCGATCCCATCAGCGTCCTCAGCGGAGGCAACAACAGTCTACCCATACCTCTAACCAGTCATCTACAAAACAGCACATTTGAAGGTGTAGTCGAGGATGCGAACAAAGCTCCCATCTCACTTCTTTTTCAACATCGGCTACCCTATTACCATCATTGGTCTACTGTCACCATGGACAAATGAGTCTTGGAAATTGTAGCTTCCTGTCTCATCATTCCCTTCATTTCACTTCCCCCAACTACCCCACCCATCCCATCCCTTTTCAGGGACTCATCTCACGAGGATCAGTTGAAACAGGAGGTCCATCGCTTGCTCACCATTGGAGCAATAGAGAGAGTACCCAAGGAATTCCAGGGAAAAGGGGTTTACTCTTGATATTTCCTCACTCCAAAGAAGAATGAAGGATGGAGACCCACCTTGGATCTACAAAATCTAAACTGATACTTCCAGAAACAACGCTTCAAAATGGTCATCCTAGCTACAATTAGACCAGCTTTGAACATGGGAGATTGGTTCGCAGTCCTCGACTTACAGGATGCTTACTTCCACATTGCAATACATGTGGCACACAGACGATTTCTTCGGTTTACAGTAGCAGACGAATATTTCCAGTACAAAGTATTTCCATTTGGGCTGGCATGTGCTCCCAGGGTATTCTCCAAGACCTTAGCAGTAGCAGCAGCCCACCTACCTGGACAATTGCCTCTCAGGGGTCGCACTTATGCAGAAACAAGCGAAGCAGTGAAAATAACAACCCGAACATTCCATTTTCTCGGTCTCATTATAAACATACAAAAACCATCATTGGAACCAACTCAGAACTTGATTTTTATAGGAGCGCGACTAGATGTGAAGGCAGCTCGTGCATACTTATTAGCAAAACGCTTCCAGTCAATCCAAGACCTAGTAGACACCATCACGCATCCTTCAATGATGCCAGTACGCACCTGTTGATGGGCCACATGGCAGCTGCCACTTTGGTCGTTTGACATGTGAGGTTACATTTCAGATGTCTCCAGCATTGGCTAGCCTCTGTCTACACTCCGGCAAAACACAGCATCCACAAGTTGGTAATGTTACTGCCACACGTCAGGGTGTCCCTTCAATGGTGGACCAAACCAGAAAATCTCTTATGGGGTGTCCCTTTTCATCGCCCCCAGCCGTCAAAGCAAATAACCACCGATGCCTCCCTTATGAGATGGGGTGCCCACATGGACAACCTAACAGTTCAAGGCAAGTGGTCCAAAGCAGAAATGTTACTGCACATCAATATACTCAAACTACGGGCAGTATTTCAAGCATGCAAGCATTTCAAATTGCACATAAGGGGCGCAACAACCAGAGTGCTCACAGACAATGTCGAAACCATGTATTACATCAACAGACAAGGCGGTGCCCGTTCTCGATCTCTTTGCACAGAAGCAATTTGGTTGTGGAATTGGTGTATCCCCAACGATACGTTCCTCATAGTGTTGTACTTACCTGGAGTCAACAACATCATTGCAGATTCACTAAGCATGCAGTTTCCCTACGATCACGAATGGGAGATCCGAACCGACATTCTGTACCGGATTTTTCGATGTTGGGGCTTTCCATCAATAGACCTGTTTGCAACACAAGACAATGCAAAGTGTCCGAAATATTGTTCCAGAGTGGGAATAGGTCATCACTCCTTGGGAAATGCCTTTCCCCTTCATTGGGGAACATCTCTATTTTATGCCTTCCCACTGGTGGTCCTTATACCCACGATCATAGAAGAAATCACAACGGATGCGGCTCATGTGATCCTCATAGCTCCAGCTTGGGCTCGCCAACCATGGTACTCGATGCTTCACCAGCTGTCGATCAAAACCCCATACTGTCTTCCCGTTGTACGGAACCTACTAACTGAATGGAACGGCTCTCTACGGCATCCGAGACCCGAAATCCTACATTTGACCTCTTGGATGCTACATGGCTCACGACATCTGAGAACCTCTGTTCTGATCCAGTCAAACATGTACTAATGTCCAGCAGGAAGGGCTCTACACAGGCTACATATTCTGCTAAGTGGACTAGATTTCAGGATTGGTATGTCGAGAATGATATCGACCCCCATACTTCACCGTTGCATAAGATACTTGACTATATACTATATCTGCAACAAGGAGGTCTATCTATAGCCTCCTTATGAGTACATCTAGCGGCGATTACTGCCTTTCGCCACATGATAGACGGTTTTTCCTTGTTTTCTCATCCCATGACAAAACGGTTTCTGAGGGGGCTTATGAATCTTAACCCACCGTGGAGGCCTCCACCACCTTCGTGGAATCTCGATTTGGTGCTAGATACGTTGACACGTCCCCCATTCAAACCATTGGCTTCAACATCACTGCACCTGCTTTCACTTAAGTCTCTCTTTTTACTAGCCTTAACTTCGGCATGTAGAGTGAGCGAGCTGGCAGCCCTCATGTCATCACCAACTTATATCGTATTTACAGAAGACTTGGTTACGTTAAGGTCTCACCCAGCATTCCTTCCTAAAGTATGCTCGGACTTTCATATCAACAAGCCCATTATGTTTCCATGTTTCTGCCCCAAACCACATACGTCATCACGTGAGGCAACTCTACATACCCTTGATGTACGCAGGACTCTAACTTTCTATATGGACAGAACGCAAGATTTCCTCAGAACGGACTGCCTTATAGTTTCACTGGCAACCCATTCCAAGGGGCAACCACTGTCCTCCCAATGCATTGCGAATTTAATAGTGACATGCATTACTACATGCTACTCTCTACGTAACAAACCACTCCTAGCCCAACTTAAAGCATGAGAGCAGTGGCCACATCTACAGCTTTCTTAAGAGGAGTACCGTTTCAGGACATTTGCCAAGCAGCGACGTGGTCCTTCAATGAAACTTTCATGAGACATTATGCAATACTGCATCATTGGGCTTCAGACTCCTCGGTGGCAGCGGCAGTACTCCCTCCTGTTAATAAACTGTAATTCCGAACTGCATTTCTGGCATGGGTACTGCTCCGAAGTCACCATGAGTGCAGCACCCATGGGGACCATTCAAAGAAGAAGAAGTAGTTACTCCCCTTCATGCAGTAATGATGGTTCCTCGAGATGTGTTCCCATGGGTGCTCCATGACCCACCCTCCTCCCCACTTCAGAATTGATTCTTTATCATTACAGATGCTCAGGTGGCTGGGAGGAACTGAGCGGGGGCCGGACCATGCGCAAGAGATCAAAGGCGCGAATGGCGCGAGCCACTGCTCACGCATGCATGGTCCAGCGGAGCATGGCTATGCAAGTCTCTAATCCGTGGCGCCGGGATGAGTCTGACACCACGATTGGAGCATCCACAGGGACACATCTCAAAGAACCATCGTTACTGCACGAAGGGGAGTAACTTCTTCTCTCTGCAAGGTGGTGTCAGGAAATAATTCAGGGGAGACACGGTCGTCCAACCGATAGATGGATGGTACAAACAGGACAACATGAGAGTGCTTTCACTTAAAGCTAAACTTTACTTAGTCTCAAGCACTTACACGATTCCACAACAGGTTAGTAAAACACCCCCACCCTCGATAATTACCAAAGTTGAGTGTGGCTCTCGAGTGACACTGGGCAGGCTTCTGATGGCCAGTCTTCCGTCTGCTGGTGGGTCAAAGATGCAGCAGCCCCTGTTGGGGGGTGGTCTGAGTTCCTGGACCTGGCGTGAGCTGGAAGTGAGCCAGGCTGTTTGCCCGCCTACTTCGTAATAACACTTTAAATGCAGAGCCGCAATGGAAATAGGTCCTGGACCCATCGCAAGCCAGGACTGAGACAGGCTGCTGGCCAGCCTGCTAAAAAATTTACTGGTGAGGGGGAGGGGGGAAATGCGTGTAGTCTATAGCATTAACCTAAAAGCTTTTGCTTATTGGTTAATTGTTTAATCAACTACACTATTACATCCCTAGTACTGACACTAGACTTACTGGCCTGTAATTGCTAGGATCACCTCTAGAGCCTTTTTTTAAAGCTTGGCATCACATTAGCTATCTTCCAGGCTTTTGGTACAGAAGATTATTGAAAATTGCAAACTACAGTAGTTCTGCAATTTCACATTTGAGTTCTTTCAGAACTCTTGGATGAATGTCGTCTGGTCCTGGTGACGTGTTACTGTTCAGTTTATCCATTTGTTCCAAAACCTCCTCTAATGATATCTCAATCTGGGACAATTCCTAAGATTTGTCACCTAAAAAGAATGGCTCAGGTTTGGGAGTCTCCCTAACATCCTTAGCCATGAAGACTGATGCAAAGAATTAGTTTAGTTGCTTCGCAATGACTATATTATCTTTAAGTGCTCCTTTAGAATCTTCATCATCCAATGGCCTTACTGGTTGTTTAGTAGACTCATTACCTCATCTGGTTATAAGGGAGAGGGTAGTAGCTTTACTAGAGCTTTACTTTATGGGGGCTGAGCAGTCTTAAGGAAGGACCATTAGGAGTAGAAGCTTTGGGCTGGATTGTATATTACCTGTTTGTTCCTTTCTTTGTTAATAAAGCCATTTATTTTTTCCTGCCAGTACAGTAAATGCATTCATTTGATGGTTGTCACCAAGCTGTATAGTTGCAGGTAAAGGCTAGCGAAAGGGAAGTCTCTGTAGGTCCATGCTGGGAGCATTTTACCGGCTAGGAACATGATACGTTACACTGGCAAAGCATTCCTAGTGTGAATGTAGCTAAACTGGCCTCAAGAGCGAAACAAGCTATACTGGTAAAAGCAGTTTTGCTGGAATAGCTGCATCTACACTAGCAGCCTCCGTGGCACAGCTCTGTTGGTCAAGGATCACGTGTCTCTGCACCCTGACTGAAGTAGCTATGCCAGCAAAAGTTTGCAGGATAGAAGTGGCTGTCAGTTTCATTTAGCAGGCATTGGGCATTTTCTCCAGTGCTTGCTGGCAGAGGGCACTCTTGCAAAGGTTTTCTGACATTTAGCAGCCCTTCACTGGCTTCCAACCACAGTTAAAAGGCACGTACTGAGCCAACGCTGAGAAATCCATGGATTCTAGGCACTGTAACAGGGCGCACAGATCTGATAGAAGTTGTTTTAAATCAACTCCCAATTCCCAGGTCTTGTACTTTGTCCTGGGATAAGGGTCTGACAAACATAACACACTATTAATCTTCAGTTGTACTAGGCACATTTTTATATATAATAGGGAACTTTACCCTTTGGTGTAAGTGTGGGGCCAAATCACATGCCTGGAAAACTCCTAACAAAGGTGTGTTTTTTTAACTCCTAGTTGACAGAAATCAAATGGACATTTAAAGCTTGGGGACTTAGATTCAACCAATGTGTCCTGAATTAGAGTTATGGTAGGGGGTGATCTGTTTGGATTCACAGTCAGCATGTCTACTCTGGGTTCACTATCAATACCACAGTTGATTTTAGTGGGATAGCTTTCAGGGGAAATCTTATCGTTGGCTCATAGCAAGAGTTCTCCATCATCAGATAGGAATACTGCTTGGATCTCTATTGTTGTTTAGTAACTTGGTTAGTCAGATCATTTTTCCCAAGGTTGTTGAAACTGAGGGTACACCTACACTGCATGGCTATTTCTGGATACCAGGGATAACCCGAATTAGCTACCCCACATCTACACAAGCCACCTGGTATTTTGAAATATTTTTCAATATAACGGTCACGCTATTTCGGCATCCTGGTAACCCTCATTCCACGAGGGTCAAGGGATGTCTTGAAATAGCAAGGGATGTCTCAAAATTTAAAAATTTGGCGCTGCGTAGAGGCGTCAAATTTCAAAATAAGCTATTTCAAATAGTTTTGAAATAAGATACACAATTTGCATAGCACAAATTGTGTGTCTTATTTCAAGTTTAGCGTGCTGTATAGACACACCCTCAGACATCAGTTCTCCGCTCATTTGTCAGTCAATATGCAATGACAAGATGCACATGTGGGTATTTATTATTTGGAAAGGAAAACTGAACTGCCAATGACTGAGTAGCAGAGCTGTCTTGGTGAGACAGAGGAGTGACAGTCAGGACTCCTGGGGCGTGTCTAAACTACATGGCTCCATCAATGAAGCCATGTAGATTAGGCTGATCAGCAAAGGGAAATAATCGCGGCTTCATTTAAATTTACATGGCTGCCGTGCTGAGCCGACAAACCGCTGATCAGCCGTTTGTCGGCTCTGCGCACTAGTCTGGACGCTCCCGTGCCGACCTGAAAGCCCTTTATCGACCTCCCCGTTATGCCTTGTAGGATGAGGTTTACCGGGGAGGTCGATAAAGGGCTTTCATGTCGGCAGGGGAGCGTCCAGACTGCCCCAATCTGCCAACAAACAGCTGATCGGCAGAGTGGGGCAGCCATTTAAATTTAAATGAAGCCGCGATTATTTAAATCATGGCTTCATTTCCCTCTGCCGAACAAATAAATCTACATGGCTCCGTCGACGGAGCCATGTAGTCTAGACGTACCCCTGGGGTTTGCTTCTGACTCTGCCTCCAATTCTGTGTTACCTTGAGGAAGACACTTTGTAAAGGGATACTTCAAAGGGGTCTAAAAGAATTAGCTGCCCAAATCCCATTGAAATGAAATAGGAATTCAGTGCCTATCTCATAGGCTCCTTTGAAAACCCCAGCTTTAGTAATCAGAGAGGGAAAATAACTTTTAAATCACTGACCCCCTCTCAGAAAGTTCATGCTACAATCCCCAGAGGAATGATGCACTATTTCATTCAGTGTACTCTTTCATTCTGATCGTTATAAGCATTTGTGTGCTAGGTATGGAGCCGCAATGCAGTAACAAAAGAATACTGCTCTGTAATAATGTATGGATACCGTATGTGATCTGATTATTGGGATACTCACCATATGGCTTTTGGGGGGTTATTGAGATGTTTACAATATACATATGTTGGCTTAATGTAATAGCAAGCTGCTGGGAACCAAGCAGGATGATGAAACAATGGCTCCAGATAAAACAACCGGGGAACTCTTCACTAAGAGACAATGTTCGAACTATTAGCTATGACGTTATTACTTCCAGGCTCCAGCCAAACTGCAAAACTTATTTTGCCAGGGCTGGGAATGAATGGATCAAAAGAACCACAAAAAACTAAAAAGCCGCCCATTGCTTAAGGTCAGGCAATTGTCAGGGAGCTGTTTATGGAGGTCAGACTGACATGTAACACAAGAAATAGGGGTCACCTAATGAAATTAATAGGCTATAGGTTTAAAACAAACATAAGTACTTCTTCACATACCATGTGATCCTGTAGGACTCACTGTCAGGGCATGCTGTGAAAGCCAAAAGTGTAACTGGGTTTGAAAAAGTCTCAGGGAGTAGTCTGTAATTTAGAAATAAAAACCCTTAAAAAACAGCAAGAGGTCCTATAGCATCTTAGGAAATTATTTCAAAATAATTTATTTCTGAATAAAAGACACGGCTACCTCTCTATTGTTATTTCAGAATAATAACTCCCGAAATTTCAATCTACCTTGTCCACTCTACAGGGAAGCCTTGAAATTAGTCCAAAGCAGGCTCCCCTGATGTGGATGCGCTACCTCAATTTAGAGCCCCAGGAAGCACTGGGGAGTAATTTCTTTGGCCCTGGGGAGGAGCTATTTCGAAATCGCAGCAGTGGAGCATCCACACACCCACTATTTCAAAATGACTATTTTGAAATAAGCGTTATTCCCCATGGAAAGCAGGAGTTGTTATTTCAAAATAACCAGCCCCTTACTGCGAAATAATGGGCTTGGTAGGGTGGATGCTCTGCTTGTTATTTCGAACTAAGGGGAGTTATTTTGAAATAACTCCCAAGTGTAGCCCAGGGCTTAGAGACTATCAAAAAATATAGATAGTATCATGAGTTTTCATGGACACAACCCACTTCTTTGGAAAACAAATGAAAATAAAATAATTTCACGGCAGATAAATTCATCAACAGCTATTAGCCAAAATGATCAGGGATAGAACCCCATGCTCTGGGTGTGCCTAAACGTCCAGCTGCCCAAAGCTGGGACTGGATGACGGGATGATGAATCACTTGATGATTACTGGATTCTGTTAATTCTCTCTAAAGCATCTGGCACTTAGAACATAAGAACATAAGAACGGCCGTACTGGGTCAGACCAAAGGTCCTTCTAGCCCAGTATCCTGTCTACCGACAGTGGCCAGCACCAGGTGCCCCAGAGAGGGTGGACCAAAGACAATGATCAAACGATTTGTCTCCTGCCATCCCTCTCCAGCCTCTGACAAACAGAGGCCAAGGACACCATTTTATCCCCTGGCTAATAGCCTTTTATGGACCTAACCTCCATGAAATTATCTAGCTTCTCTTTAAACTCTATTATAGTCCTAGCCTTCACACCCTCCTCTGGCAAGGAGTTCCACAGGTTGACTACACGCTGTGTGAAGAAGAACTTTCTTTTATTAGTTTTAAACCTGCTACCCATTAATTTCATTTGGTGTCCTCTAGTTCTTCTATTTAGGGAACTAATAAATAACTTTCCTTTATCGGCCCTCTCCACACCACTCATGATTTTATAGACCTCTATCATATCCCCCCTCAGTCTCCTCTTTTCTAAACTGAAAAGTCCCAGTCGCTTTAACCTCTCCTTATATGGGACCCATTCCAAACCCCTAATCATTTTAGTTGCCCTTTTCTGAACTCTTTCCAAGGCCAAAATATCTTTTTTGAGGTGAGGAGACCACATCTGTACACAGTATTCAAGATGTGGGCGTACCATAGTTTTATATAGGGGCAGTAAGATATTTCGTGTCTTATTTTCTATCCCTTTCCTAATAATTCCTAGCAACCTATTTGCTTTTTTGACCGCCTCTGTCAGAGACAGGATGCCGGGCTAAAGGCTTAGTCTGACCCAGTATGGACATTCTTAAAGTGGGGAATTCACTACACAAGTCTACTGCTTTTTGGTTACAAGTTATTTGTAACATTTTAAATATTACTTACCAGGCTTTCCGTGTGCATTCAATGTTTCTTGTATGGTCCTCTCTGAAATAGACGAGGAACTATTAATATCTGTTGATCAGAGGTTTACATACAATAGCTCTGTGTTACTCTGGCTTTCTGAAAAGGCAGGACTCCTACTTGCACGGCATTAAAAAGTTAAGCTGAGGTGCAGACAAAGGGGAGTCGTTATATAGAACATTGCCTCAGCATCCCATTGGCCTGTTAAACTTACATAAGCATTCTACTAGTTTATTTTAGAAATGGCAGCGCCAAGGGGTTTAACTTTTCACAGACTGCCTTCTAGGCTGAAGTTCTTCATGACCTTACCCTGTGATGAGGGTAATGAATAGTATGAGAACATAAACAGCAGTAAGAGAATAAGATTTAAACTCTGAGCCTCCGAGCCTCTATTCCAAGAAACCTCCCATGTGGCTAGATGGTTCTTTGGTGGTATGGGCTGGCTGGTTCCTCCAGGAACACAGGCTGTGAGGCTATGTAGCATAACTGAGCATCATGGCATCAATACATGAAGAGCAGCAATGTTATCCAAGGACTGGTCCCAAAGGGTTTTAGATTTCATTAAAGTCATGGAAGATGGGAGAGATTTCAGAAGACTGAAAAAGGGCAATTCTAGTGCACACCTATAAAAAGGGAAATAAGAACAACCCAGGAAACTACAGACCAGTCAGTTGAACTTCTATGCCAGGAACAAAAATGGAGCAAATAATTAAAGAATCCATCCACAAACATCTGGAAGATAATAAGGTGATAGGTAACAGCCAGCATGGATTTGTAAAGAACAAATCATGTCAAACCAACCGGATAGCTTTCTGTGATAGGATAACAAGTCTTGTGGATAGTGGGGAAGCAGTAGATGTGGTATAGCTAGACTTTAATAAAGCATTTGATACAGTCTCCCATGACCTTCTTGTCAATAAACCAGGGAAATACAATCTAGACAGGGCTACTCTAAGGTGGATACATAACTGTTTTGATCACTGTTCTCAGAGAGTAGTTATCAATGGTTCGCGGTGATGCTGGAAGGATATAACAAAGTGGGGTTCTGCAGTGGACAGTTTATAGACCAGTTCTGTTCAATGTCTTCATCAGTGATTTAGATAATGGCACAGAGAGTATGCTTATAAAGATTGTGGATGAAACCAAGCTAGAGGGGATTGCAAGTGCTTTGTAAATGGGGTTATAATTCAAAATTATCTGGACAAACCAAAGAAATGGTCTGAGGTAAATAAGATGATATTCAATAAAGACAAATGTCCACTTAATAAGGAACAATCAATTTCACACATACAAAATGGGAAGTGACTCTTTGGGTCTAGGGGTCATAGTGGGCCACTAGCTAAATATGAGTCAACAGTGTGACACCGTTGCAAAAAAACCCAAAAAACCATTTTGGGACGCATTAACAGGAGTGTTAGAAGTAGTTCTTCTGCTCTACTATGTGCTGATTAGGCCTCAACTGGAATATTGTGTCCAGCTCTGGGAACCACATTTCAGGAAAGATGTGGAGAAATCGGAGAAGGTCCAGAGAAGAGCCACATAAATGATTAAAGGTCTAGAAAACATGGCCTGTGATGGAAAATTGAAAGAATTGGGTTTGTTTAATCTGGAAAAGAGAAGACTAAGAGGGGATACGATAGCAATTTTCACGTAACTAAAAGGACGTTACAAGAAGGAGGGAGAAAACTATTCTCCTTAACCGATTACCATTTGTGTTAGCCTTGTTTGCTAACAACAAGGAGGTTATGTAGACAAACATCTGTCAGGGATGACGGTGCTTGGTCCTGCCATGAGTGCAGGGACTTGGTCATGGTGACCTCTTGAGCCCCCTTCCAGTCCTAGTATTCTATGATTTTTGCAAAAAGGCTGCAAAGAAAAATGTGACAATCCAATGAAAAGGCCATCAGAAAAGGTGATGAAGTGAATCTGCACTTCAGACATGCTTGCACATGGGATTTTGTTGATCCATGCATTCATGCACACCTGCACACAATCATGTTGGGAATCCAGTTGGTAACTGAGGGCTGAAGTCCACGTCTGCCTTTTGTCCAGTGAGAATTGTATTCCATTATATGAAGTGCTCAGCTCTTCCACAAGTACTTTTATCTGGTCTCATGGGGCCTACTGACTAAAGAACATAAACATTTCTAATGATTCATCTGTTCAGGAGTGATAAATTATCCTTTCTCCATGCTACATGAAGCCAGGATGCAGGGCCCCTAATCTATGTGCTATGTGGAAATCAGGGTTAAAAGTCCAGAAGGAAGTTGAGTTGGTGACCTTTGTTTCAAGTTCCAATTTAAATTAGATGGAAGCATGTGGGAAATATTCCCAACGTGGCGGGGAGAGAAAGAAAAAAGAGTCAGGGCCAGGAACGGCCAGGATGAGGTTTTGGCATCTGACAATAGGCTTCTAATGAAACTGCCTCCCCAGTCAGAACTTCAGGGCTGCTGGCCAGTAGGACACTTTAGTAAATACAATCATTCCCCCAGCATGCTGGTTCTTAAAGGCTATGTCTACACTACACGGTTATTTCAAAATAATTGATTAATAAGGAATTCCTGGACAGTATTCCTGTGGAGTCCACTGAGGTCACTGTCCTAGGATGTGGGACTGTTGACCAGCCACTTATGGAGGAGGCGGTGGTGCAGGGTGAGCACTGGCAGCTGGTTACTTCCGGCAGCAGGCAGTGTTCCACCCCTGCTCCTAACCCTCCCACTGTGTTGTTACATAACCGTTACTCTTTACTTTCTGCAGGAGACAAGGAGTCACCCCCCACAGTGGAGGAGACCAGGCCTTGCACCACCAAGGTTGAGCAGTCTCCTGCCACCACTGCGAGGAAGAAACGTAGGGTAGTGGTGGTTGGAGACTCTCTTCTAAGGGGAATGGAGGCACCCATCTGTCGCCCCAACAGTTCATCTCGAGAGGTATGCTGTCTGCCAGGGGCCCATATCTGAGATGTTACGGAGGCATTGTTGAGGATTATCCGGCCCTCTGACTACTACCCCATGCTACTCATCCATGTGGGCACAAATAATACTGCCAGGTATGACACTCAGCTGATCAAGCGTGACTACAGGGCTTTGGGAGTATGGGTGAGGGAGTTTGGGGCGCAGGTGGTATTCTCTTCGATCCTTCCTGTCAAAGGTAGGGGCCCGGGCAGAGAGAGGTGCATCCTGGAGGTGAATGCCTGGCTGCAAAGATGGTGTCGCCAGGAGGGCTTCGGCTTCCTTGACCACGGGGTGCTCTTCCAGGAAGGACTGCTTGGCGGAGATGGAGTTCACCTTTCCAGGAGCGGGAAGGCCTTGTTTGGACACAGACTGGCTAACCTTGTGAGGAGAGCTTTAAACTAGGTTTGACGGGGACAGGTGAGCAAAGCCCACAGGTAAGTGCTGCATGTGCGGGACTGGGAGATGGGTTGGAAATGGGGGGGACTACGGCCTATAATGGCAAGGAGAAAGGAGGGTCAGGGCACAACAGGGAGGCAAGATCAAATCAGTATCTTAGATGCCTATATACAAATGCAAGAAGTATGGGTAATAAGCAGGAAGAACTGGAATTGCTAACCAATAAATACAACTATGATATCATTGGTATTACAGAAACCTGGTGGGATGGGACGCATGATTGGAATGTTGGTATGGAAGGGTACGGCTTGCTCAGGAAGGACAGACAGGGAAGAAGGGAGGAGGGGTTGCCTTGTATATTAAAAATGTACACACTTGGACTGAAGTGGAATGAACGTAGGAGATAGCTGTGTAGAGAGTCTCTGGGTTAAGCTAAAAGGGGTAAAAAACGAGGGTGATATCATGCTAGGAGTCTACTACAGGTCACCTAGCCAGGTGGAAGAGGTGGATGAGGCCTTTTTTAAACAATTAACAAAACTATCCAAAGCCCAAGATTTGGTGGTGATGGAGGACTTCAACTATCCAGACATATGTTGGGAAACTAACACAGCGGGGCACAGGCTATCCAATAAGTTTCTGGACTGCATTGGAGACAACTTTCTGTTTCAGAAGGTTGAAAAAGCTACCAGAAGAGAAGCTGTTCTGGATTTGGTTTTAACAAATAGGGAGGAACTAGTTGAGAACTTGAAAGTGGAAGACAGTATAGGGGACAGTGATCATGAAATAATAGAGTTCATGATCTTAAGGAAAGGTAGAAGGGAGACCAGCACAATTGAGGTAATGGATTTCAGGGAGGCAGATTTTGATAAGCTCAAAGAACTTGTAGGTAAGGTCCTATGGGAAGCAAGACTGAAGGGAAAAACAAATGAGGAGAGTTGGAAGTATTTCAAAGGGACGTTGTTAAGGGCCCAAAAGCAAACAATTCCGCTGTGTAGGAAAGATAGAAAATTTGGCTAAAGACCAGCTTGGCTTAACAAGGAGATCTTGCATGATCTCAAAATAAAAAAGGAGTCTCATAAAAAATGGAAACTAGGACAAATAACAAAGGATGAATATAGGCAAGCAACACGGGAATGCAGGGGCAAGATTAGAAAGGCAAAGGCACAAAATGAGATCAAACTAGCTACAGGCATAAAGGGAAACAAGAAGACCTTTTATAAATACATTAGAAGCAAGAGGAAGACCAAGGACAGGGTAGGCCCACTGGTTAGTGAGGAGGGAGAAGCAGTAACAAGAAACTTGGAAATGGCGGAGATGCTCAATGACTTCTTTGTTTCGGTCTTCACCGAGAAGTCTGGAGGTGTGCCTAACGTAGTGAATACAAGCAGAGAGAGGGTAAGTTTAGAAGATAGGATACACAAAGAACAAATTAAAAATCACTTAGGAAAGTTAGATGTCAGCAAGTCACCAGGTCATGATGAAATGCATCCCAGGATACTCAAGGAGCTGATAGAGGAGGTATCTGAGCCTTTAGCTATGATCTTTGAAAAATCATGGCAGACAGGGGAGATTCCAGAAGACTGGAAAAGGGCAAATATTGTGCCCATCTATAAAAAGGGGAATAAGAACAACCCAGGAAACTACAGACCGGTCAGTTTAACGTCTGTCCCAGGGAAGATAATGGAGCAGGTAATTAAGGAAATCATATGCAAACACTTGGAAGGTAATAAAGTGATAGGGAATAGCCAGCATGGGTTTGTGAAGAACAAGTCATGCCAAACTAATCTGATAGCTTTCTTTGATAGGATAACGAGCCTTGTGGATAAGGGAGAAGCGGTGGATGTCATATACCTAGACTTTAGTAAGGCATTTGATACGGTCTCGCATGATATTCTTATTGATAAACTAGGCAAATATAACTTAGATAGGGCCACGATAAGGTGGGTGCATAATTGGCTGGATAACCGTAGTCAGAGAGTTGTTGTTAACGGTGCTAAATCCTGCTGGAAAGGGATAACAAGTGGAGTTCCGCAGGGTCTGTTTTGGGACCCGTACTGTTCAATATCTTCATCAATGATGTAGATATTGGGATAGAGAGTACGCTTATTGGCTACGTCTACACTGGCCCCTTTTCCGGAAGGGGCATGTAAATTTCACGAGTAGTCGTAGGGAAATCCGCGGGGGATTTAAATATCCCCCGCGGCATTTAAATAAAAATGTCCGCCGCTTTTCCGGCTTTTAAAAAAGCCGGAAAAGAGCATCTAGACTGGCCCCGATCCTCCGGAAAAAGTGCCCTTTGAAGTAAGAATAAGAGCCTCCGGAAAAGGGCACTTTTTCCGGAGGATCGGGGCCAGTCTAGACGCTCTTTTCCGGCTTTTTTAAAAGCCGGAAAAAAGCGGCGGACATTTTTATTTAAATGCCGCGGGGGATATTTAAATCCCCCGCAGATTTCCCTACGACGACTCGTGAAATTTACATGCCCCTTCCGGAAAAGGGGCCAGTGTAGACGTAGCCATTAAGTTTGCAGATGATACCAAACTGGATGGGGTTGCGACTTCTTTGGAGGATAGGGACATAATTCAAAATGACCTTAGCAAGTTAGAGAAATGGTCAGAGGTAAACAGGATAAGGTTTAATGAAGAGAAATGCGAAGTGCTCCACTTAGGAAGGAACTATCAGTTCCATACATACAAGATGGGAAGCGACTGTCTAGGAAGGAGCATGGCGGAAAGGGATCTAGGGGTCATAGTGGACCACAAGTTGAATATGAGTCAACAGTGTGATGCTGTTGCAAAAAAAGCAAATATGATTCTAGGTTGTATCAAAAGGTGTGTTGTAAGCAAAACTCGTGAAGTCATTCTGCCGCTCTACTCTGCACTAGTTAGGCCTCAGCTGGAGAACTGTGTCCAGTTCTGGGTGCCACATTTCAAGAAGGATGTGGAGAAATTGGAAAGGGTACAGAGAAGAGCGACAAGAATGATTAAAGATTTAGAGAACATGACCTATGAAGCCAGGCTTCATGAACTGGGCTTGTTTAGTTTGGAAAAAAGATTAAGGGGGGACATGATAGCGGTTTTCAAATATCTAAAAGGGTGTCACAAGGAGGAAGGAGAAAATTTGTTCCTCTTGGTTTCTGAGGACAGGACAAGGAGTAATGGGCTTACAGTGCAGCAGGGGAGGTTTAGATTGGACATTAGGAAAAAATTCCTAACTGTCAGGGTGGTCAAATATTGGAATAAATTGCCAAGGGAGGTGGTGGAATCTCCCTCTCTGGAGATATTTAAGAACAGGTTAGATAGACATCTGTCAGGGATGGTGTAGACGGAGCTTGGTCCTGCCTTGAGGGCGGGGGGCTGCACTCGATGATCCCTTCCAGTCCTATTATTCTATGATTCTATGATTTTGAAATAATAACTCCTAAAATAACTATTTCAAAATAAGTTTATTCCTCTTCACAAGCTGGAGTTATTAGTTTGAAATAACAAGCCCAATATTTCGAAATAACAGGGTTGGTAGTGTGGACGCTCGCCTTGTTATTTCGAAATAAGGGGAGTTATTTCGAAATAACTCCCCAATGTAGACATGCCCAGAAGGAGCATGAAAAAGGAAATTCCTGGAAGAATGCTAGAAACCAGAACAGGAAGGAACCAGCTTCAATTAAAATGTGGCATAACAAAAATAAAGTTTGATTTGATCCAGATATTGATGGATTTGCCAAGCCTAATTCTGCTTTTAAAATGTGTTCATGTTTGGGAAACTGGTAGTAATTTAATAGTACAATATCACCAAGATTACTGGAATTTGCAGGTACTAAAATATGTGGATTTATGGCTTTTCCATTAGTTGTCTGTAAGCGTTTGGGGTTTTCTTAGTGCTGCTTTCATGTGGAAAAAAGAAAATCAGAGGATTAAACAAAACTGCAAGAACATTGAAAGAATTCTGAGCTGGATTTGCTCATATGATGAAGGGAAAGGTAAGGCCTCTGAGGGGGGAGGGGGAGAAAAGC
Source organism: Pelodiscus sinensis (assembly GCF_052426305.1). Lineage (NCBI taxonomy): Eukaryota > Metazoa > Chordata > Testudines > Trionychidae > Pelodiscus > Pelodiscus sinensis. Next base: position 374,995 of record NC_143068.1, on the reverse strand, counting down.
TAATACGTCTGACATCAAGAAGGCTGATGGTATTAACACCTATATTGCTTCAGTCTTTGCTAAAAAGGTTCATGGTGACCATATTCTCGACACAATTAATATTAACAACAAGGGGAAAGAAACGTGTCAAAACAGGGAAGATCAGGAGAAAGAATCCTGAGGTACTTGAGGAACTAGCCGAAGCAGTCTCAGAACCATAATCAATTATCATCAGTTACCCCCCCAACGAGGAGCCCACGCTGGCGCTACAGCCTCCCACAAAACTGGAGCTCGCGCCGGCTTCCTGCAGCATGTGGGGGAAGTCCCGTGGCTCTGTGCCAGATCTGGAGCCGGATCCAGTGCGGAGCCTCGGGACTCCCCCCCACTCTGCAGGAAGGAAGGAAGGAAGGCAGCATGGGGAAGGAAGTGAAGACAAGAAAGTGTGCCCACAACAGCGCACGCGCTTTCTTGTCTTCCCTTCCTTCTCTGTGCTCTGGGAAGGTGGCAGGGGGCCCCACTGGTGGGGGTGTTAAGATGGTGGTGCGGGATCAAGAGCGGCTAGATTTTTTAAGGGAGCCACACATGCACTTCTTCCTGCACTCCCTGCAGATCCTGCCCCAGAGATCCTCATCCCTGGAGACCCCCAGGTACTGCCCAAACTGCCCCGCCCCTCTCCCCTGGCCCTGACCCCCACCAGCACTGTGCCCCCTCCTTGAGTCAGATCCCCTCCAGCACTGTGACCCCTGGCCAGACCCTCACCAGCTCCGTGGCCCCAGGCCAGACACCCAGCAGGACCCTCACCAGACCCTGACCAGCATCCTGCCCCCTCCCTCCTGTCCAGACACCTACCCCCACCTTGCTTCTGTACTCCACCCAGATTCTGCACCCCCATCTCTATCCCGCAGCCCTGTCCCGCACACTAGATCCCTCATTTTTGTCCCCACCTCACAGCATAGAGGGGCCCACACAATCTACTAACCCTGGAACTCCAGAAGAGTTAATCTGGCCTGAGGCCTTGAACCTCAGCCCTACCTCCCCTCCCCCCACATGGGGCTGGAGTGCTGAGGGTGTGAGGTGTCTCAGCTGGGGCCACACCAGTGAGGCTTGGGGGAAGGGGGGTTGCACCTCACTTGTGTGGTCCCCAACTGTTTTTTCTGTGGGTCATCAACCCCTGACCCAAAATGGGTTCCCCCCCCCCCCCTTAAATAAAGACAATGCTGAAATGTTTTGTGTTGGACATAATATTGTATTTAAAAATAAGGCCTGGTCAACAAGCCCTCAGTTGGGGCCAAGCCCCTATCGGGCTGCAGCAGCATAACACGCCTGCTCCTCCCACAGATCCCAATCCTGAGCTCATCATACACCAGAACCCTCTGCCCTGAGCCCCTCGCATCCCCAAACTCCTGCACCCCCACGTCCTCAGTCTTCTGCACCATCCACACACTCCTGTGTCCTCAGCCCATCATACTCCCAACCCCCCTCCCTGCCCTAAACTCCTGCACCCCATAGCCACAAGCCTGTGGCTTGCTCAGCACCCCAACCCTCCACCTGACCCCAACACTCCCCAGCCTGGAGCCCCCTCCCTGAGCCAGCGTCCCCTTCTCCACCTCCTCCTGTACATGAATTCCCTCCCTGAGCTTGCACCTCTCACCCCTTCCCACACCCAAATCCCTCATTCCCACCCCAGAGCCCACACATCCCGTCTCAACCCAGTGAGAGTGAGGAAGGGCTGGGGACAGCAAATGATGGAGAGGAGGGGAACAGAGAGGGCGGGGCCTCAAGGAAGGGGCGGGGTGTTGGGGAAGGGATAGGGTTGATCTTGGCTTGCCCCGACATTTAAAAAGTTATCTTGGGTGTAAAAAGGTTGGAGACCACTGGCCTAGTGGATGGTGGGGCAGGGGGAAGGGGAGGGGAACGGACAGGAAAGGAATAGGTAGATTTTGACACAGTCGCATGTCAGCAGACTAGGGAAATGCATGTGATGGATTAGATCACAGACATCTCCTTGGGGTTGTCCCCTGGTGTGTTGATCAAGCCACTCTGCCCTCTGGGGCCCCCCACCACCCTGTCCTGCTGGGCCAGAACCTCTGCTCTCCCTCAGCGACGGCACAGAGTTGGAATTACTGCCCCCCAGTTCAGCTCCAGGAGGGCTCAGCTCCTAGAAGACCAACCCCCAAAAGGGCCCAACACTCCAAAGAAATCCGTTTTACATCGGAAAACTCATAAGGTCCACCCACTTTATCAATGACAGGGAGATCTGCACAGTGCTTGCCCCTCTCACCCCCGCCCAAATAACCATTATTTACACTGAGCTTGATAATAAACAAAAGTCTTTTTCTTTCTATTTCGAAATAGCAAACTGCTGTTTCCTTGCGCTTTTTCTGTGAAGACGCTCTATTTCAGAATACGCTTTTCCAGAAGATCTCTTCCAGAAAAGTGTACTTTGAAAGAAGCTCGCAGCGTAGACATACCCTTAGTTTCAAACTCTCCAGGCCCATAGAGATACTGTGTGTCTGAGCCCTGGGTTAGCACAGTTTGTGTGTGGACACAAGGTCAGGCCTCATTCCCCTGGCCCTCTGGCCTAAATCAGGTCTTTGCTCTGACCCAGTCTGGCTGTTCTTATCCGGGGTGGTCCCAAAACACCCAAGACACCCAGTAATTCCAGCACGATGGCTCCTGTGCTCCTCTGGGGAATTCTGAGATCTGTGGCTGCCCTCTGCCCTTTCGGTGGACAGCCACCGGCATCGTCGTCTCCTCTAGCCTCAGTGCCAGGTCCGGTGGCAAGGCTCAGCGCCGTGGGTGCTGGGTGAAGGGAGACCCTTCCCCGAGTTCACTCAGCACTGCTGCTGCCATACTCTCTCCCCATGACGTCAAAGCCAGCGTCCCAGCTCTGTCATGACGCTGTGCGGGAGATTCCATAGCGGCTGCAGGACCCTTCCCTGCAGAGTGCACACGACCGGAATCAATTCCTCCTGCTAATCCCTGCCCCGGCTTCCCTACGGCTTGGTGTGTTTCCAATCACATGACCCAGCCGTTCAAGAATGAGCTTTCAGTTGTGGCAGCTCCTCAGACGATGGTTAATCCATAAGTGTAACAATATTCCATCCTCCCCCACCACACACACCAAACTGAAACTAATTTGCACCGAAACCAACAGTTTGCACTGCCACGGTGGGTGTAACCCATGCAAATGAGCTCTTCTCATTTTGTCCCTTTCTTCATTTTATCAATGGACGGCAGCCGAGAGTACCTTCCTCTGTGTGTTCTGGAGTCCACAAAAGAATATAAGATACACGAATATAAAATTCAGTTTGAAAAACTGTAAGAAAAGACACAAGTATCTTTATTCATGATACAGTTATTCAGAAATAAAAGCCTTTGTTTAATTATTGGAGCCCAGTGTTTCCTTTTTAATACGTTATTTTCACATTTTTTTCAGTATGTGTTGTTGTTAACACTGTACTGTTCAGTACAAATTACATACATTTGTAATACTTTTCTGACATTAATAATCCATCTGGAGGATATTTTCTGCTCTGGTTCTGTGCCCTGCTACACATGACATGAAATCACCGTAGCTTGTCACTCCAGCTGCCACTCAAGCACTTGAAATTCTGTCAGGAGTCGAGCTTCGCCTTTGCAGAGCCAGTAGGATATGCTCTAGCGCTGCTTCTGACGGTCAGACCAAATGGGATGGAAGTTGCTTCAAAGCACTGGAGGGAGAAGCAGGGAAGCTGAGGATGGTCATACAAGAAAAGACTGTGCTTCTCCCCAGAGCTGGGCAAACAATGCAGTTTTCTGGATGGTGTCAGTTCCGAAAAGTTTTTATTGGTTTGGGTCAATCCAAAACCAACACAATTTAAAAAGAATCTGTGAATGAAAAAGTAATAATATGAATACCAGGACCTCAGGATGAACATTCATTCAATCAGAACCACACTTTCTTTTGATTTTGAGCATTTTGAAATATTTTGGAATAAAATTAAAAGAATTGTAATAGTCATTTCAACTAAAGAAAAAACAAAAGGCTTTGTTAACAAAACATCAAAAATAAAACATTTAAATATTTCTGGAATTTTGTTTAGGGTTTTTTTTCCCTAACCAAAACAATTTGTCAAAGATGTCATAAGGTGGACAAATATTTCAGTGTAATTTCATCCGCATTTTTCTCCAAAAACTGCTGCAGTAAAAAAAAAAAAATTCACTCAGCTCTACTCATCCCACCGTTTATTTTATTAATTAAAACAAATATCTCAAAATGTACAATTTTATATTGAAACAAAACTTTGATTTTACTAAAACCATTATGGACTTAATAACCATTAATAGGCAGCAGGTTTAAAACAAACAAAAGGAAGTTTTTCTTCACCTGAGCTACGTCTACACTGGCACCCTTTTCCGGAAATGCTTAAAACGGAACAGTTTTCCGTTATAAGTATTTCCGGAAAAAGCGCATCTACATTGGCAGGATGCTTTTCCGGAAAAGCACTTTTTCCGGAAAAGCGTCCGTGGCCAATCTAGACGCGCTTTTCCGGAAAAGAGCCCCGATTGTCATTTTCACGATTGGGGCTTTTTTGCGGAAAAGACTACTGTGCTGTCTACACTGGCCCTTTTCAGGAACAGTTTTTCCGGAAAAGGGCTTTTGCCCGAACGGAAGCAGCATAGTTTTTCTGGAAAAACACTGACAATTTTACAGTAGATCGTCATTGCTTTTCCAGAAAAGCAAGCAGCCAGTGTAGACAGCTCGCAGCTTATTCCGGAAAAGCAGCTGCTTTACTGGAATAAATGGCCCAGAGTAAACACAGCCCTGGTGCACAGTCAACCTCTGGAACTCCTTGCCAGAGGATGTGCTGACGGCTAGGATTTTAACAGGGTTCAAAAAAGAGGTAGATAGATTCATGCAGGTTAGGTCCATCAATGGCTGTTAGCTGGGATGGGTAGGAAGGGTGTCCCTAGCCTCTGTTTGTCTGGAAATGGGTGACAGGAGAGGGATCACGTGAGGATTATCCATTGTGTTCCCTTGCTCTGGGGCACCTGGCATTGGCCACTGTCGGCAGACAGGATACTGGGCTGGATGGACCTTTGGTCTGACCCAGTCTGGCCGTTCTTATGACTTCTTGAGCACTACTTGCTTATAATATAACAAGAGCATTTGTCCCCAGTATTTTGGAAACTTGCTCCAGGTTATCAAATGAAATCCTTCTTGTTCCAGTCCCAAAGGCGACATGCACTTTCTGGAACCTTTCTTGGTGTGCTCTCAGATTTCCTTTACTAACCAGCAGACAAAGATAACAAAAGAGCTTCTTCCGCTTACAGCAGACAGGAGACAAGACAGTTGCTCTGGTGAGGCTTTATTACAAGCTAGAAGATTTGCCCAGGGTTGCTCGGGTCCTTACCTCAATTCATTTTTGGCTTTTTGGAAAATAAAATGAAAACATCCAGGCTTCATTTGAATCATTGCTCTGGGGTGGGGCGGAAGACGAGGGGTTCTGTATGCAGGCTGCCTAGGGAGGGAGGACAACCCCAGCCCTCTCTCACTTTGGTAGCTTCGGGCCAGGTGAGAGGCACTTTCCCATGGCTGCTGCAGCGGGCTTAGCCGGGGGAGGGGTACATGTCCCTGGGCTAAGGCAAGTCCAGGTTTGTCTGCCCCCAGCACTTGCCAGCCAAAGAGAGGAATACAGCAAACTGCACTTTCCCTTTGTTCCCTGACAAAGGGAAACAGCCAGTAATGTTTCTGTATGAATCGGGGGGAGCTTCAGCCCCTCATCCTTCCTGGGGAAGGGTGGGGAGTTGGGGCTAGGGCAGTTCTAGACAGGTGGGGGGTGCCCCCAACCAACGCCTTTCAGCTGCCTGGTGAGTGTCTCTTTTCTCAAGAGAATGTTGAAACAAAGCAGGTAGATAATTTCCCAAAGAAGTCTCACTACGTTCCTACAAAACAACTGAGGGTTTTTTTCCAAATCAGTAATTATCAGTGGAAAATGGTTCTCTCTGAAAATCTTCAACCAACGCTAACAACAATGTTTATATTGGCAGTGTCAGCACATGCTTCTGCTGTTTCTCTTGTCTGTTCAACAGTATTTCTAGTGACGTGCGTGGTATTTGATTGTAATGCATTGTGGTTGGGTCTCTCTAGCAACCACTACAGCATCGACCTTGAAGTTTCGCCTATTGGCTGGAATGTTTGTGGCAACTTGTGGCTCACATATGACGCTCCCCCAGAAGCATGATGGGAATGAAAATTGCCTGTGTGCTGGAGAAAAAAAAATAGGCAACTCATTTGCTGCAAATCTGATTTTCATAAAGCTCCGTGACATTTGATAGATTAGAGCCTTCACATACTACTGCATGTTATAGGGAATGAAATGTGGTTGGCATAATTGAAATATATCCTGGAATGGTGACAAGCAGGCTCTCCTGAAATATTGCTGACATTTCTCTTCAGCTGTATTTGCAGGGCAGACTGATATTTGCATGGAAATAGGCCAGAATTCTGGGCAAGCCTTTTTGTACCAGTTAAAAATGTTTCCAATTCCAAAGGAATCCATTTCTGTGTTCACCATTAAAAGGCAAGTTTAGTGGAGTGCCAGCATAGCTGAAATACTTGCAAGTGTAGAATCCGACACAAGGGAATTTACCAAGAAGAGGAAACACATAAGAGGCAGTGTGAACAAGTGGTTAGGGCCCTGCCTAGGGTTCCGTTCTTGGCTCTGCTGTCAGGCCATGAGCAAGCCACTTTGTGCCTCTCTTTCCCCCTCCTCCTACTTTTTACTGCTTAGATTGCAAGGGATTTGTGACATGGACTTTCCCTCATTGCTATTTGTACAGCACCTAGCACAAGGAGGCCTGATCTCAGCTGGGACTGCTAGGTATTAGTGTCATGCAAATAACACCAGAAGCAGCACAAGTGCATTTTGAGCTGTGGTGTAGGGGAACAGTGTAAATGTTTTCTCTGTGTTCCCTGTGGGATGCACATTTGCCAGTCTATGGTGTTTGCCTTCCTTCGGGCGAAGCTGCCATTCTCTGGGGGTAGAGCTGATGAAACTTGCTACAGACGGGAGCACACTGTGTTCTCCTCAGAAATTGCCTTTTGGGTCTATCTAAAATGCAAGTAATTCCTATTGAGAGTGTATGTTTGGGGGTGGGGGTACAGCCTCCATTAGCTTTACACACATGCTTGTGTCTTCTGTTCCTAACACTCATGCTTCAGGGTTCCAGCCATATACTGGCCAAGGTCAGGAGGGGACTTTTCCCACCGTGTGTTCAGGGAAAGATTTTTGTATTCCCTTCCGATGAAGCATCAGGTTGGCCATGGTTGGAGAAGGGACATTGGGCAGGGTCTGAGATGTGTCTGAGCATTTTCTCTTGCAGATACTTGGCTGGCTGATTCTTGCTCAAGGGCTAAATGATCGCCATATGCAGGTTTAGGAAGCGATTTCCCCAGATCACACTGCATGGCCTTGGGGGTTTTGCACTTCCCTCTGCAGCGTATGGTTGTGGATCACTTTCCAGGAATACCTGGGTGTATCTCATCTAATCCATTCCCGACCTCTGGGGGAGCCTCAGCCATTGCTGCTATTCGTTCCTATTCTCTGCCCATGATGGCACATGATAATCTAGTCTGCTATAGGCATGGGAGGTGGGTACGGTTCTTTTGTTATTGCTGTAGTAAGTCAGTAATCCTTTATCTGAAGTTCTCTGTAAAATTGTTTGGTGTAAGCGAAGGGTGTGTGCATAGTTCAGGATACGAGTGAAAGCTGCCGTCAATGTCCGGATGGTCAAGAAGACGTGAGTTACTTGGAGATGAGCAGAAAACTTGCCATGTGCCCAAGGTGGAATGAACGAGTAAAACTGAGGAACCTTGGAGACAGGCAGACACTCCCAAAGGGGAAAGGACAAAGAGGTAAGGATGGGAAACCTGACAACAACCACGGAAGGGCAACTGTGGGAAAACCCCAAGATTGACGTCACTGAAGGATCGAGGATTGCAGTATGGCATTGCAAAACCCACCCACTCCAATGCAAACATACAGGTATAAGAATGGGGCGTTTTTGCCATGGCTCCCTGGGCTCAGTTCTGCCAGCCTCGGAGCATCGAACTGAGAGCGACAGAGCCCGGCTCCTCACTCGTGCTCAATCTAACTGGTCACTAGATTGACTTGAGCTATGACAGACTGGTAACTACAAGAGCATCTGCAGGATGCACGCGTGTGTGTGAACGCAAATGCTGCTTTTCATATTGCATTTTCAATCAACGCGGCCCATTGCTTTTCCCCTGGAAAAAATCCCATGTGCTTCTTATAAGCATAACAGGCATCTCCCCTGCTAGCAAGCGATGCAGCCCCAACTCCCGCAGCTGGCCAGAGCACCGGTTGGCTGGGCAGCTATGCCATAGTCCCAGCCTTCACAACTGGCCAGGCAGCCCCAGCTTTCCCGGCCAGCTTGAGAGCCACCCTGCACCATGGCCCCAGTCTTCCTGGCTGGCTACATTAACAGTCGGTTGGGCAGCCGCACTGCAGCCTGCTCCTTCCCAGGCAGCTGGGCAGCCGTGCTAAAGGCCCTGCCTTCCCGGCCAACAGGAATGTCAGCAATTTGGGGAACGCCTTCCCTTTGCCATGTTACCGGGCGCTCAGGCCAATAGGCTGCACATTGTTGGTCTCAGTTTGGTTGTTGGGGTCAGTGAGCAGGTGGCTGGTTGGTGCTGGTGGCCTGTAGTGCACAGGAGGTCTGATTGGTGTATGTATGCCCCTCCCCTTTTTCAGAGAGAGATGCTCAAGTCCTGGCTTTAGGGAGGTGCCTATTTCGGCTAGTGGTTCCCAGCCAGGAATCAGATTCTCCATGGCACATGGGAGACCGTGATTCCAGACTCCCGCCACCCGAGGAGAAAGAAGGGCATTGCACAGGGACCAGCCACCTCTGAGCTACAGGAGATTCTGACGTGAAGCTCCATCACCCTCAGCTATTGCTCTCGAGCCATCAAAGAGTTACCTGATCAGGAGTGGGTCTCCCACGTTCTGGGGATGGGCGTTAACCACTAGCCTACAGAGTCACTCTCATGCTGAGGCCATCCCACTAAGGGTACGTCTACACTGCACGCTACTTTCAAAATAATCTGCTCTGGAATAGCTACTTTGGAAATAGCTTATTTCAAAATAGCACGTCTACGCTGCAGGGCAGCCTCAGGATCAGTCCAAGGCTGGCTTCCCTAACGTAGATGTGCGATCTCGATTTACAGCTCCTGGAGGCACTGGGGAGGAATAACTTACAATGGTCCTGGTGAGGGGCTATTTCGAAAAAGCAGTAGTGGAGCGTCTACACACGCCTGATTTCAAAAGAGCTATTTCGGAAGAGGCGGTATTCCTCGTAGAACGAGGTTTGCAGATTTCGGAATAAGCCGTCCGTTATTTCAAAATTATTTCGAAATAACAGAATGGCTACGTAGGCGCTTGCATAATTATCTCGAAGGGACGGTGCAGTGTAGATGCACCCAAAGAGTCATAGGGGGCTGGTCATGAGCGCCCTCACCTGGGCAGGAGCGGCCCGTGGATGCAGGCAACCTCAGCAGTTGCCTAGGGCGCCGCGTTTAACGTGGTGCCCAATGATGACGTCGCGCCATTGAGGGCTATGGAGGCGGGGGTGCCGATTGTGCATTCCGCCTAGGGCTCCAGTCGCCGGCAGCTCTCCTTGAGCCGCTCCTGCACGTGGGACATGGGGGCGCCACTCACACTTGTCCCAATAACTGTAATGAGGCGCCCAGAGACCAATAGCTTCCACAGCAGCGACTAAGATTCCCTTCCCCGCAACAGCTGTGTCTAAACCCACTGGAGGGAGCCCAATCCAGCAAGCTTGGATCAGAGGCTGCCTACCAGATCAGGCCCTCCACGTGACTTGGGCAGCTGAACCAATCTTCCCTGGGTTGTGAATCACTCTTGGGATAAGCAGGAGACAGGTGTCCAGGTGCCCAGAGGGAAGCAAAGTGCACATGCTCACACCCAGAGACATAGAGAACTCCTAAGGGAACGCCTACTGCAAAAACATAGTTGCCACATGCGTTTGGATGTCGACACGGTTTGGGAGGGTTTTTGTGCTGAAACCAAGATTTGTGCATCTAAAAAAGGGATTTAGGAACCTAATTCCTTTTGTGGTTTCCAGCCCATGTGCACTTAACAAATACTAACACAAGTACTTGGCATTAATAGGCAGTGTGTCAATCCAGGCAAAGCACACTGCATGCTGGGTACTCAAAAAAGATATATTAGCATTAGAAAGGGTTCCGAAAAGGGCAACAAAAATGATGAGAGCTAAAAAGACTGGGACTTTTCAATTTAGAAAAGAGAAGATCAAGGGGGTCTACAGAGGTCTACAAAAGCATGACTGGTGTGGAGAAAGTGCATAAGGAAAAGTTCTCTTCTTGGTCCCATAACATAAGAAACAGGGATCACAAAATGAAATCAATAGGCAGCAGGTTTAAAACAAACAAAAGGATGTTTTTCTTTGTGCAGGGCACAGTCAACCTGTGGAACTCCTTGCCAGAGGATGTTGCGAAGACCAGAACTTTAACAGGGTTCAAAAAAGAACTAGATAAATTCATGGAGGTTAGGTCGATCAATACTTATTAGCCAGGATGGGAAGGGATGGTGGCCCTAGCCTCTGTTTGTCAGGGGCTGGAAATGTGTGACAGGAGCAGGATCATTGATGATTCCCTGTTGTGTTCACTCCCTCAGGGGCACCTGGCATTGGCCACTGTCAGCAGACAGGACACTGGGCTAGATGGACCTTTGGTCTGACCCTGTCTGTCCGTTCTTGTGTCTGACTCTGATGGCCAGCCCAGTCCATGTTTTGTTTGTACAGAGGAGTATGCAGTGCACTTAGTATGGACATGTGACCATGTCTACTTCCAGCTTGTACGTAGGCTGCAAACCTGCTGACGGCGCTGGGGTCTGTCCTGTGTCTTCATCTAATCTGTCCAGGTCACTCTGGACCCTATCCCTGCCCTCCAGCGTATCTACCTCTCCCCTAGCTTAGTGTCATCTGCAAACTTGCTGAGGGTGCAATCCATCCCCTCATCCAGGTCATTAATAAAGATGTTGAACAAAACCGGTCCAAGAACCGATCCTTGGGGCACTCCGCTAGAAACCAACCGCCATCCTGACATCGAGCCGTTGATCACTACTCGCTGGGCCCGACCTTCCAGCCAGCTTTCTATCCATCTTACCATCCATTTATCCAATCCACAATCCCTTAACTTGCTGGCAAGAATATTGTGGGAGACCGTATCAAAAGCCTTGCTAAAGTCAAAGTATATCACATCCACTTACTGCCCCATATCCACAGAGCCAGTTACCTCGTCATAGAAGCTAATCAGATTGGTCAGGCACGACTTGCCCTTTGTGACTCCATGCTGATTATTCTTGATCACCTTTCCCTATTCCAAGTGCTTCAATATGGATTCCTTGAGGATCCCCTCCATGATTTTTCCAGGAACCGAGGTAAGACTGACCGGCCTATTGTTTCCTAGATCGTCCTTCTTCCCTTTCTTAAAGATGGGCACTACATTTGCCTTTTTCCAATCAGCTGGGATCTCTCCCGATCTCCACGACTTTTCAAAGATAATAGCCAAAGGCTCCTCAATGACATTTGCCAACTCCCTCAGTACCCTTGGATGTATTAAGTCCAGACCCATGGATTTGTGTACGTTTAGCTTTTCTAAATAGTTCCTAACCTGTTCTTTAGGAACACTGTCCACCTTCATCCCATATGCTGTCCACCTTCATCTCATATTGTGTCACTTAGCACAGCAGCTAGCCATGGAATCCTGAAGTGGTTTGACACAGGGAAGTGCATCAGATACTGCTTGGCTTGATCTTGCTACTTCCTGTGCCAACTGCTGGGAATTCTTCCTCTGCTACCTGAGTCTCCCAAGCCCAACTGCTCACTGATGATGCTTCAGAGGAAAGCTCCAAGACGCGCTAACCCTGCAGGGGGAGTGCAGATCTGTCCACTGTGGGTTTTTGTTCCAGGGAATTCAAGTCACTTTTGGTAACATAGTCACAAAAAAGATCAGCCCAAGTCCAGGTCAATACGTGTGTGTGCATTGGCTTCTGATATTTCAAGAATATGTAAATATAAGTGATAGCACTGGTAAGAAAAATGTCATCAAAGTCATTTCAAAGATCAACCGCTCTTAGGGGTTTGTCTTGCTGCCCATCACTGTGGTATCTGAGCATCTGTCAGGTAAAATCAATAACAACGGTGAAGCCCCTAGTGGACTTGCTGGCGTCACTAGCGCTGCTCCCTTTACAGATCAGAACTGGGTTTGGGGGAGGGATTGGGAAGGTTGGGAGGGAGGATTGTAAATCTGTAAGAAGAGTGTAATGGTTTGGTGTGTGGCAGGAAGGCATCCTTGCTCCAGCACTATTCTATGGATATTCGGGCTCCACACATCAGAAACAAGACTAGTTGAGATGTGTTTATCTAGTCCTGAAACCTAGTTTTGGCTGCTAAACCACTCACCTAATGCAGCGTGGCAGCCCCCATGCATTGATGGTTAATAACTGATAATGACTAGCTTGTCAATAACCAACTGACTGATGAAATGTTAATCAACTTTTGGTTAACAGTGCTTGAAAGAACTTCACTCGAGTTCAATAACAACAAACCCCAGTGAGTCAGCTTTGGCTGGATGTATCGATTTACCAGTTAGCAAAGACAGCACATGGCCAGAGAGACATCCAGTTACCAACAGCAGCGAAAACCTCCCCTGCCGTTCCCTGGCAGCCGACATCCAATGTGCAGATGGTCTGACACTCTCTCTCAGGAGGTCTTACAGTCATTTTTACTTGATGCCAATGGTGAGTATCCCTTTAACCTTTCCCTATTTACTCCGTTTTGGCACAGGCCTGGCCTCTCCGTTTATTTTCTGCTGCTACAACATCTGTAAGAGCAGTTTCAAAAACACAGCAAAATTGCACTTCTCCCAACTAGCTCAACTCCTAGGTCTCACGCAGGAAAGCCTGAAATGCTCCTTTGGATGCAATGTCTGTTCTATACAAGGTGGCCTTTCTATACTTCACACAACCTTTAAATTTTACACTTGCCATGAGGGCAGGAGGCTGGATGTGATGACCTGTCGTCCCTTCCTGTTCTAGAGTTCTAGGATTCTCGATAACTGAACAGCATTCCCCGGGGTTTGCTGAATACCCCAGTGCTCCCTACAGTAGGTAGAGGTACACACGATCGTTACAGAGATAATGTTATATAGGGACAGAGATCTTCACAGAAAACTAAGGGACGGAGTTGCCATGGGGGTAAGGTAGTTACAGAGGCTGCAGTGAAAACTGCAACTCTTATATTCAGCTGCAGCGCCTGCCTTTTGAATGATCTGAGTTATTTCCTGAAGCAATTCATGAAAAATGAACCTAACTGAGAATTCTGCCACTCATTCAATCAGCTTTTAAAAGGAATTAAAAGGCCCTGGGGCCGGGTGCTTAGCTTCTACACACTGGTAGAGCTTCACTGAAGTCCACAGATCTGTGCTGATTTATCCTAGCTGAGGATGGCCCCTAAAATTGAGCATGTAAATTATTCATTGCGGGTTTTTCAGTCGGCCTGAAATACATGTTAAATCAGAAATTATATCGGGGAGGGAAACTGAGGAGTGTGAAGAAGACAGCTGAGGGGAGAGAGAAGATAAGGACTCGGGTGGGAGGGGTGAAAAGCGAACAAAAGAGCCAGGGAGGGAACAGACATCGGTTGTTTCTAACAAATTTCATGCATCTGCAATGAGTTGGCAAGACAGAGGTATGGGCCAAATGAAAAGCAGGCATCAGCACGCCCCCGAAAGCCTGGAACTGCTTTTCAAGCCACTTTTTGCAACTGGTCCTCTCTTTATAATTGGCTCCAGTGCTACCCAGGAGCTAATCCATCCTGGAGCGCTGACGGGCTGGAATTCCGGTACAGACGCAGACTCTTAGGGCTTGACTCGATCCCGGATATTTTTCTCTGGACACCTACTAATGACTACAAAATACATGCTTCCACAGAGTGCTTGAGAAAGAGGCGGGGGGAGAAGGTTTGCTTCCCCCTAAACATCTTGCAGGTTTCCCAACTCCACACCTCATCTGTGCCGCCTGCCATCTGTTTCTTGGCTCACCCCATTCTGCCTCTAGCCACTTCACATAGCTCTCAGCATGAGAAAAAAAGCATTTCTAGTTCCCATTTGCATTATTTCCTGCCCTTTTTTGCCCTTGAGAAACAACTCCATGGCTGGGCTGGAGTTGCCTGCGCTGATTAGGACTTTATACAAGTTTCCTGGGGTCACTTGCAGGTCAGGATTCTGGCTGGGCTCTCTTAGCTCTTGTCTGGGTTAGGATTCAAGATAAGCCAGGACAGGGTCCTTTTATCCACCCCCTCTGAACTGTGGTCCCTTAGGTATCCTTAAAATGCTGCCACCAAAGGCATGTGCCTCCCTCCGGAGTCTTGAACATGTGTCTGCGATACATAGTACAGCAGGCCTCTAGCTAGGGGCAGCATGAAGGGCAATCCCCAAGATAGCTACAGGCGGCCCCAGGGCAGCCCAAACATCACAGACGCATCATAGTTATGCACGGTGGAGTTCTGTGCTGCTCGGGCTGGAGTGTTCTTTGGACCTCGTGGGTATGTCGAGATTACATGGCTCCGTCGATGGAGCCATGTAGATGAGTTTACTAGACATAGGAAAATGAAGCGGTGATTTAAATAATCGCCGCTTCATTTACATAAAAATGGCCACCGCGCTGTGCCGATCAGCTGTTTGGCGGCACAGCAGGGCAGTCTGGACGCTCCACGGTCGACAACGGAAGCCTTTGTCGACCACCCCGTTATGCCTCGTGAAATGAGGTTTACCAGAGCGGTGGACAAAGACTTCCATTGTCGACCGTGGAGCGTCCAGACTGTCCCACTGTGCCGCCAAACAGCTGATCAGCACAGTGCGGCGGCCATTTTGATGTAAATGAAGTGGCGATTATTTAAATCACTGCTTCATTTTCCTATGTCTAGTAAACTCATCTACATGGCTCCATTGACGGAGCCGTGTAGCCTAGACATACCCTGAGTGCTTAGGCTTTGCCCCTCTGTGCTCCTAACTCGTCTTCCTGTCTTGCTGCTTTTCTGGCTGCTATGAGGAGACATGGTCAGTTCAAAGCAGTTCGTCTCTAATGCTACTCTCCCCTCTTCATCAGGGCCCCCCAGTGGTGGGACACACAGGCCTACCTAGGATAATCATCTGGCCTGTTTTGGTTGGGACAATCCCCGTCTAAGCTCCGTCCTGGACATCAGGACTTTGGGGGCCAAACTGGGCATTTGTCCCATTTGCTTTGGCCACTGAGCATCAACTGGCAAAAGCAAATTGGACAAATGCCCAGTTTCCAAACTTCTTAGAGGGGGGCCATGTTAGTCTGTAACTTCAAACAGTTACAGACTTTAAAAAGGAGCAGTCCTGTGGCATCTTAGCCCTGGTCTAGGCTAGGGCTTCATTTTGAAACAACTCCCCCTAAGGTTGAATCTAGAAGCAGAGTGTCCACACTACCAAGCCCGTTATTTTGAAATAACAGGCCGCTTATTTCGAAATCTGTACTCCAGATTTTCTCAGGCAATAACACTAATTCTGAAAGAGTTATTTCGAAATAGCAGCTGTGTGGACACTCCGGTGGCGCTATTTCAAAATAACTCCTCCCCAGAGTGATTTGAACTAATTACTCCCCCATGCTTCTGGAGGTCTAAGTCGGAGGTAGCGTGTCCACATAATTGGAGCCTGCCTCGGACGCATTTCAAGGCTCCCCCATAGTAGGGACATGCTATTTTGTTTTTGTTAAATTGGGAGCTAAGTGGAATTTACTAATTTCAAAATACTTTCCTAGTGTAGACATGGCCTTTGAGACTAACAACCCTCCCCCCCTTCACATGAGATTATCTAGAGTGATGCTGAGTTTTCAAACTGACTGACATTAGGCCCAGTTGTTCCATTATGTCCATGAAAGTGTCCCTAAGATTTCTGGCTCCCTCCGGACATTGCGATTGTACAATGAATCACTTTCTGTCTAACCCTTCTGCAGAGACACAAGAGGAGAGGCAAGGACCCTTGAGGCACCTCTTAGTGATGGGTCAGCGAGAGCATGTCTACCCCAGGAAACTATTTCGAAATAACTAAACTTGATTTAATAACTCCCAAGCTAACGGTCGAACTAGCTGTTACCTTAAAAATATTTTCACTGGAGACCACCCAGGGTTACACTAGTATGGACTTATTTCCACTAGGTAAAAATGAAGAGGAGAAAGCAGCCACCAAAGGTTTAAACTAAAGAAGATACATCACACACACACACACACACAAGCCAGCAAGTGCACACACACCCCTCCATTCATTCACACCCATTCATTCCTGCACTCAGGCTATCACACACTTACACAGATATATAGGTTGCAGAAGGAGCCAAGGCATGTGGATCCTGGAGGGTCTGTCTGCTCATCATGGTCAGGAGGGACACTGAAGAAGAGCTTCTCAGGAGCAGGGGAAGGAAAAAGAGAGAGTCTCACATATGCTCCTTCTCCTTATATTGTGTCTGAATGGTCCCTGTGACTCATTCACCTTGTCAGCAGGGAGCATGCCCAGACTTCCCTTTATCCAGCAAGGAGCATGCCCAGACTGTGATGACTCATTGCCATGTGGTCCATTGTTCCAAGTCTTCTTCAAACACACTCACACTCTCTCTCCATTCACTCAGGGGAGAATGCAGCTTAGAGAAAGTTACAAGCAAGGTGGCTACATGTTACAAAGATTACAAAGTTGCAGCCTACAGTAAGTTTGAGAGTTACACAGATTGCAAAGATTGACAAGGATCACAATAAGTTGCAGTTTAAAACCTTAGACCTTACAGTTTGGTGTAGCTTTAGAAAATCCATGTATATAAATCTAGTGAGCTCAGGCAAAGGCTTTTTTATGCAACACTAGCGTGTCCACGGTACAGAGGAGCCTCGAAATTAGGCCGAGACAGGCTCCCAGAATGTGGACACGCTACCTCGACTTAGAGCCCCAGGAAGCACTGGGGAGTAATTAGTTTGAATGACTCTGGGGAGTCGTTATTTCGAAATAGCAGCACCGGAGTGTCCACACAACTGCTATTTCGAAATAACACTAATTTCCAAAAGTTATTCCCTGAGCAAAGCAGGAGTACAGATTTCAAAATAAGTGGCCCGTTATATTGAAACAGTGGGCTTGGTAGTGTGGACGCTCCGCTTATTAATTCAACCTCAGGGGGGTTATTTCGAAATAAAGCCCTAGTGTAGGCCAAGGAGGAGTGTTATGTCAGTGCCTGATCCAACGCCAGCTATAGAGCCTGGTGGTGCTTTCAGATCTGTTGGGTCCCTAGCTCCATCCCCGATGCATCAGCCAAGACAGGAGCGTTCAGCCATCCATGCTGAGTGTAGAAACGCCCCATACCAGGCTGCTGGCATGATCCCCTATTCGCTATTCATGCCCACCAAATGGGAGCACTAGCTGCAGATCGCAGCACACAATGTGAACTGCGTGTAGCCTGTAACCATGGTCCCAAATGTTACCCCGTTGTGTTCCATAACTGCCCCTTCCCCACTCTACAAGGGGAGATCTGGGAGCAAATGAGAGACTCATGGTCCATGTCTAAGGCTGATACTGCTACAAGTTGTGCCCTGGTGGATGTTTGATACCAGCAGAGTCACCACTGGTGCGAGGAGCTATTGGCTTTGGAGTTGTTCTCCTCCAATGCTGGAGATTTGTGCACCCTGAGCTGATCTGTCCTATGAATGGGCCTTGGGGAAAGCTGGGTTTCTGGGACTAAATCATGGCGCCTCCTCTGTACTTCAAGGTCACCTCTAGATGTAGAGTCATGCCTGCGATTCTGCTGGGCCAGGACAGGCTCTGCTGCTCCCACAGTGCCTGCTGGCTGCTTCTCCAAGCTCCAGCAACGGGGGAGGGAGCAGGAGGAAGCAAGGGGAGGGCAAAGGCTCAAGATGGGTGAACTCTTTGGGTGTGTCTAGACTACATGCCTCCGTCGACGGAGGCATGTGGATTAGCCAGATCGGCAGAGGGAAATGAAGCCACGATTAAAATAATCGTGGCTTCATTTAAATTTAAATGGCTGCCCCACTCTGCCAATCAGCTGTTTGTCGGCAGATCGGGGCAGTCTGGACGCGACGCGCCGACAAAGAAGCCTTACACAGGTTTACCTGTGCCGATCAAGAAAGGCTTCTTTGTCGGTGCGGCGCATCCAGACTGCCCCGATCTGCCGACAAACAGCTGATCGGCAGAGCGGGGCAGCCATTTAAATTTAACTGAAGCCGCGATTATTTTAATCGCGGCTTCATTTCCCTCTGCCGATCTGGCTAATCTACATGCCTCCGTCGATGGAGGCATGTAGTCTAGACACATCCGTAGGGAGCTATGACTGAGAAGATGATCTGAAGAATTTGGACTCTAATTATTCTTAAATGGGATCTTCATAACAAGGTGCAAATTAATGCCAGAAAGCCAATATCTGCTCTATAATTAGAGTTGACCAGGAAATGTCAATACCATTTCATGGCAACTTTTGAGGGTTTGAAATTTGTGGTTTGTTTTCCATTGAAATAAAAATGAAGCCCTTTGAACACTGTCGGGAAAGCAGAAACATGCGTGTCTATTATTCTATACCATGGTGACTCCAGTACCAGCCTGCTCTGTGGGAACAGGAGATGCAGATTCAATTCTTGTTCTGCCTAATTCAGAGCAGAGTTTTTCATCCCCCATCACTCTGACTCACAGAGTAGGGACTCGAAGCTACAGTGCCCACATCCCGGGCCAGTCGCAAACCGTGGGTTTGTCTCTCATTGACCTAGAAGCCTTCCTAATGACATTGTCATCGAAAGCAACACATCACTTTCAAAGAGCATATTTTGCCCAGATTTCACTTTGGTAAAAATGTTCCATCTGGCGGTATCAGTTATACAGGCTCAGCTGCCTGCAGAGTTCTGCCCGTGTAACCAAGACAAGAATGAAGCCCTAAACATGTCAAGCTGTTTCCACACCCTGTCTTTGACCAGACCAGGCATTAATCTGGGCGTTGGGCCTTTCGTCATTAGTACAGTCTTCCTTGACTTATTTGGTACCCTGAAATAAGGTAGTGTGGCAAATCTGGGCTCAGCCCCTTGGGTCCTGCGCTTCCTGGCAGGGTCTTTGCAGGCAGCTCAGAGGCTCGCGGTGTCCCTACCACTGCCGAGAAGATCAGGGTACCCTGCTCCAAGAGCCCTTTTCAGCATCGGCCAGTCTGGGATTTTGGAGGTCAGTCCCTCCGCTAGTCCAAGGGTCCCCCTTTGCTTACTGGCAGCCCACCAGCCAGGGGAGGGTTGGGGGAACCCGGTCTCATCCACTTGCTCCAGGCTCACAGCCCGATGCAGGCGGTAGCCCCAAGTGGGGCTGTGAGGCTTGGCCCTTGCCCCACTGAATAGCAGCACCCTCCCTGGGCCACATCCCCAGCCCTTCCTGGGTACCTCCTCCCTGGTGTCTTGGAACAGGCCGAGTTAGTTTTCTGCCTTCCAGGTTTGTCTTCTACTCAGTCTCTCTCCTCTGGTCCGTCCCTTTTCCCCCTTCCCTGCCTTGCCTGAGGGAAGGGTTTTAAGGTGCGCCCAAAGGCCTTCACTGGCGGCAGGTGCTCTAATCGGTCTTCCCTCCAGGCTGACTGCAGATGGGCTTCAGGTGTCCTAATGGCTGGGCCCCGTCTCTGGCAGCCTACTCAGGGCACGTAAACCCACACACCCAACTCCTCATGTACCTGCCTTCCCCCCGGCTCTGCAGCCCCCTGCTCTCAGGCTGCCACAGTAGTTCCACAGGAGTTCAAAGCTCAACTACTTCCACTGCTCACATGGAAACTCTTAGAGCAAGGCCAGAGCTCCTGGCCCAGCAGAGAGCAGGTAGGCATGCCAGGTGACAGCCCCAAGGGGCCTCTGGGATCCAGCCTGGCACAGGAATGTTTAAAACAGCTCACTTGCACACGTCAGTATCCTGACACGCGCGGCATATTTCCATAGACCTAGAATGGCAAACACATTCCAGCCAGCAATGATCACACTGTTTGTTTGTGTTAATTTACAGTATAATGTATTTCTCAGTCATGATGGAATTAGACCTGACGTGTCACAATGTGATTACTTAGGCTAGGTCTACACTTCTTGTGCAAGTAATATGCAAATGAGGCTACGCATGGAATATTGCCGAGCCTCATTTGCATACCTAATGAGACACCATTTTTTTCCAGAAGAGGCTCTTGAGCAAGAAGGAGCGTCTACACTGCTCCTTCTTGCGCAAGAAAAACCCTCTTGCGCAATGCCGTTACACCTGTTAATTGAGAGAAAGAACAGCATTGCACAAGAGGGTTTTTCTTGCGCAAGAAGGGGCAGTGTAGACGCTCCTTCTTGCGCAAGAGTCTCTTCTGAAAAAAATGGTGGCTCATTAGGTATGCAAATGAGGCTCAACGATATTCCACGCTTAGCCTCATTTGCATATTACTTGCACAAGAAGCCGCGAGTGTAGACATAGCCTCAGTGTATCTGTCCAAGAGGAGATATAATACAGATTCCTTAGCACAATCCCCTAAACTTTGATTTAAGGGTTAGAGGCACAGAACATTGGGAGCCAGGACTGGTGTCTGCAAACAAACTTTATGGGACTGTGGGAAATTTGGCCACGGCCATGGTAAGTGCACATCCATCTAGCTAAAATCATGCTGGACCACGGATGTGGCCGGACCCTGTAATTAATCTTCTTTTAGGGGTGCTAGCTTCACTTTAAGGCCATCGATCTGCCAATCCAATCACTCCTCGACCATGGGTATGCACTGGTGGTTGCGGATGGTTCCTCTTATGCCGATCAGTCTGTCGTCCTCTTCTTCACCCACTCTTCGCCCCTCCTTCCTTGGCCATCAAGATAATCTTCACACCGTTATCTCGGCACATATACATCACTTTCACACATAAACAATCCTTGCAAGGCCTTGCAAAGAAAAGCATAATACAACAGTATAAACAAAGCATCTCATATTGGGCAAAGCAAAGAACATTGTAAATCAAACAATTAAAACTCCAGCCTTCAGCGTTCCTCTAATCTCATTAACATAGGCACAATACCAAAACTCTGTCTTTTTACTTACGAAACTCACTAAGCTTTAAAACAAAGAAATATATGCTTAACTAAAGGGTTTAATTTAATACAATATTAAATGTGGCAATGTATTACTTTTCATTGCTACATTATTAAACCTAAATGTAAATATAAAAGAATAAAACTTTCCATCTCAACAAAGACTCGTCCTTCCCTGCTACAACAGCCCCTGATTCCTGCCCTGATCGGCTGAGCCCGCTTCCCAGCCAGAAATCCAGTCTGGGAACAAAGATCCAGATTCCCTGGAGGGATTTTGGAATGTAATTGCTAAGGTTTACAATTGATGTTTTATTATTAGTGTCAGATGTGAGCTAGGAATCCCTGCCTTCCTATGCACACCCTTCTGGTGCTTCCAAATGGCACCTACCAGCATCGTGCAGTCAAAGTCTGTGCCTCACCCACCCCCACCGCATCCCGTGGCTGAGTCAAAATATGGAAGCATTCAGCTGTGCAAAGCCCCGCCACGTAGAGAGTGAGCATTCAGGGTATGTCTACACTGCAAAGTTAACTCAAAATAACAGCCGTTATTTCACATTAACTTTAATAGCGTCTATACCTGCAAACCACTATTTCGAAATTAATTTCGAATTTGGTAAACCTCATTCTACGCAGAGTAACGCCAAATTCTAAATAGCTATTTCGAATTAAGTGCTGTGTAGACAATTCGAAATAGGGGGCCTCCAGCCCTTCCCAGGGAGCCCAGGTGGCCACTCTGGGCACAACCAGGAAAACTTACTCTCCTCTCCCCCATCCCCAGACCCATTAAAGACCCTGGCCACAGTGCCTGTGCCAGCTGCAAGCCTGCCAGCCCAGAGCCAGCAGTGGCCACTAGGGCCCCGGACCCAGTAGCCCCAAAACATGAGCCAGCAAGTCACTGGCAGCCAGCCCTCCACCGCTCCCCGGGAGCAGTCTGCCAGCTCCCAGGAGCCTGACAAGGGCTGGAGAAGGTGGGCGCCATCCTGGTCCAGGGTGGAGATCATGGACCTTATTCAGGTTTGGGGGGGATGCCCCCAACGTCCATGATCTCCGCACTAGATGGAGGAATGTGGCCGTCTATGGCAGGATAGCTGCCAGCCTGGCCACCAAAGGCCACATGTGAACTCAGGAGCAGGTTTGCATGAAAATCAAGTTGGTCCGGCGAGACCCCCAACCCAAGCTTCCCCTCCCCCTTCTTCCCTTTGCTTCCCCCTTCCCTCTCCCACCCTTTCTCTTCCCCTCTCCCACCTCCTTTTCCCAGTCTCCCCAGAGGTTCATCCCCCTCCCCAGTTTTGTTCAATAAACTCAGTTTCTATTTTTGAACATACCTGTCTTTTATTTGACATCAGGAAGGGGGGCTAGGAAGGGGTAAGTGGAAGGACATGAGGGAGGAATGGGGCATGAGCCCCCAGTGGGGAGGACTGGGGTGGGTCTGAGGGCTCCTTGGGGTGTACACTCTCCCGCAGGGCTCCTGGATCCTGACAGCTCCCTGATGGACCCCCTGATAGCAGCCTGCGGCAAGTGCAGCCGGGCTGATGGCAACAACCCCACAAGATGCACCAGCATGCCCTGGGGCAGCTCTGGCTCCATGTGGCCAAGTGCTGTGGTGTCCCAAGTGTGGGCACTCAGGGCACTCTAAGACAGGTGACACTCATCGAGGTAGACAAGCAAGTGGAGAACCCTGAGAACTGTCTGTCCGGGGTGGGGGTAAGGTCCCTTTAAGCACGGAGCTCAGTTAGCCTCAGGCAGCAGCCCCACACACTAAGTCCAAACCTGATGCCCTGCCGGCATGGTTCCGGCCAGCCTTAACTTCCGTTTAGGGTCCACTCAGTGTGGACGCAGTATTTCAAAATAGCAAAACGCTATTTCGAAATAGATTTTGTGTTAATTCGAATTAGCTTAATTCGAATGAACTATTTTGAATTAAGCGACTTTGAAATAACGCTGTAGTGTAGACATACCTGTTATGTCGTGGGGAGTTTCAGAGCACAGGAAGAAATCAGTGGAAAGGCAGAGAGCTGGAGTAGGTGCAAGTGTCCATTTTATTGCATAGCACAGAAGTCACCAGAACAAGCCCAGACTAGCTGGGCTGACCCCAGTGACCTACTCAGTTACCATAACAACAAGATCTATATCTACAACCCAATATACAACATATTCCTCCCCCCTTAATAAAAACGTCCCTTTAAGAAAACAAAAACTAACTATGAAATGAGAGTAGAACGCCTCAAGTTCCCAGCTAACCCTGGGGATTATTTTGCCCCATCTGTGAGTTAATCTCAACTAAAGGTCCAGCCGTTGAGGAGGCCTCCTTTCTCTAGGTGGATTACGGCGGACATCCGGCGTTCTCGCACCCGAAGATGTTATGGGTGCAGGCCTGACACTGGGCTGGGAACTTGAAGTGTGAACAGGTGAGGCTGTTGGATCAGCCTGCTCAGGGAGGGGGTTATTGTTCGCCGCTGGTGGTGATGGAGGAGGAGAGTCAGGAGCAGGTGATTCTTGACACGGTAGCAACCCAGCAGTGGGAAGGACGGGCAACTCAACTGGAGATGTGCCTCGGGGGCAGGAATAACCTGTCAATAACTGATCTACATGCCGCCACCAGATGAGATCCTTCGCAGTCCGGACAGTATAGGAAACAGGTCCTGTTTGAGCAATAATAGTGGCAGGGACCCATTTAGCTCCAGGAACATAGTTCCGAGCCAAAACTGTCTGTCCAGGACTAAAGGTTCGGTCTTTTGATCTGGATGCGCCTGATAACTTGACCTTCCTGCTGACGTTCCACAATTTGTCGTGGTTCTGAAGGTTTCAGCAAATCAAAGCACGTGTGTAGCTGACGTCCCATCATTAGAAAAGCCAGGGACACTTTGGTTGTAGCGTGAGGAGTGTTTCTGTAGGATAGTAAGAAAGTGTCCAGACTCTTTTGTACGAGTGAATGTTCTCTAACCGATTTCAAAGCTTGTTTCATTGTCTGGACAAACCTTTCAGCCAATCCATTTGTGGCCGGGTGATACGGTGCTGAAGTGATGTGATGGATCCCGTTTGCTTTCATAAAATTTCCAAACTCCTGAGACACAAACTGTGGACCGTTGTCACTCACAAGTTGTTCAGGAATACCCAAATGTCAGAAGATTCCCCGTAATTTTTGGATAGTACTCTCAGCAGTAGTGGAAGGCATTATACAGACTTCTGGCCATTTGGAATGAGCATCTACCACCACCAAAAACATGCTAACTTCAAATGGGCCAGCAAAATCAACATGAATACGTTGCCATGGTTTTTCAGGCCAGTCCCATGGGTGCAGAGGTGCCAATTGAGGTGCATTCCTCACACCCTGGCAAGAAATACAAGCTCTTGCCTTCTCTTCAATGTCACTGTCCAAACCAGGCCACCAAAAATAGCTTCGTGCAATTTCTTTCATGCGCACCATTCCACAGTGACCTGAATGCAGTTGCTCTAACATCTGTTGTCTCAGTATTTTTGGAATAATGACACGCATTCCCCACAACAAGCACCCCGAATGGGTTGATAACTCCATTCTCCTGGACATGTAAGGGACAAGGTCAGATGAGACCTGAGAGTTCCGTAGAGATGTTCCACGCATCACTAGTTCTATTACTTGGGAGAGTACTGGGTCAACACGAGTTGCTCTCTTAACTTGTGCAGCAGTGATGGGCATGTTCTCTACCTGCTCAAAGTAAAAGATTTCCTTCTGGCCACTATCTTGATGTTTGACTGGCAAAGGCAGCCTAGAGAGACCATCTGCATTGCCATGTAGAGTGGCTTTCCGATATCTGATCTCATATGTGTGTCCTGAAAGCCACAATGCCCATCGTTGCATAAACTAGCAGCCATTGGTGGAATACCTGAGTGTGGACCAAAAATTGCCATCAGAGGTTGATGGTCAGTGAGAAGTGTAAACTTCCATCCAAACAGGTACTGGTGAAATTTCCGAATTCCAAAAACGATTCCCAATGCTTCACGTTCAATTTGTGCATAGTTAGTTTCAGCTGTGCTTAAGGTGCGTGAAGCAAAAGCAATTGGTTTCTCCTCTCCTGAGGGCATAACATGTGACAAGACCGCGCCCACTCCATATGGGGAAGCATCACAAGCCAACTGTAAAGGTAAGGATGGATCAAAATGCGTCAGGACCTCTGCATTTAGCAATGCACGTTTAGCCTTGTTAAATGCAACATCACAGGCGTCAGTCCACTTTCAGACCTTGTTCTGGCCAAGGAGCTCGTGAAGTGGTTTTAATAGTGTGGCTAGCTGTGAAATAAACCTTCCATAATAGTTCAATAGTCCTAGAAATGAGCGAAGTTGACTAACATTTTGAGGGGTGGAGCTTCCACAATAGCCTTAACTTTTGAAGGGGACTTATGAAGACCAGTAGCATCAATGATGTGTCCCAAATATTCAACAGAGGGCTGAAAGAATGCACACTTATCTTTACGGACTCGTAGGCCATACTCTTCCAGTCTTTGTAGGGTAGTCTCTAAGTTCTTAAGGTTATCCTCCTCATTCCCACCTGTGACCAGGATGTCGTCAAGCTAGCACTGAACTCCTGGCAAGCCACACAAGATCTGGTCCATAGCTCTCTGGAACAAGGCTGGAGCAGAAGTTATTCCAAAGGGTAAGCGACAGTAACGATAAAGCCCTTTATGAGTCACAATAGTCAACAGCTCTTAGGATTCCTCCTCAACTTGCATCTGTAAATATGCTTGACTCAGATCAATCTTGCTGAACCTTTGTCCCCCAGCCAGGCCCGCAAAAATGTCATCGATGCGAGGAAGGGGTATTGCTCTGCACATAAAACAGGGTTAACAGTGACCTTAAAATCCCCACAAATCCAAATAGAACCATCTTTCTTCAATATTGGAACTATTGGAGTTGCCCATGGACTATGGGTAACTGGTATTAGGACTCCATTTTTGACTAGGCGCTCCAGGTCTGCTTCAACTTTTGATCTGATAGCATATGGCACAGTTCTGGCCTTCAGATATTTTGGTTGGCTACCAGGTTTAATGTTCAGTTTCACGGTGATTCCCCTCATACTTCCCAGATCCTCTCCAAAAACAGCAGCATGTCTCTTTAATATATCAGTCAGACCTGTTTCTTCTTTAGTCATTCGGTGCACTTCTGCCCAGTCCAGTGGGATCTTCCTAAGCCATGATCTCCCCATTAAGGCTGGGTAATGGCCTTTCACCACAAACAGTGGTAATTCTGCAGTCCGTCCATTTAGTTCCACCTTAACATCAGTAGTGCCCAATAGGGGTACTGCTTCTCCTGTATATGTCTTCAGAATGATCTTTGTTGCCTTAAGTGGAAGATGCTTCAACTTTTCCTTATACACCGAGTCTGAGACCAATGAAACTGCTGCACCAGTGTCCACTTCCATGCGTACCAGTTTGCCATCCAACAATGGGGTTACCCAGTATTCATGGGAGCCCCCTTTCAAAGACAAAACATAGCAGGGCACTTCTTCTTCAGACAAGGTGTCGCTTTGATCATCAGGCATCTGCTCGATGGGATGCAGATTTTCCTTTTTGTTCCGCCAGGCCACAGGCCTCTTTTTCTTTTGTTTACAGGCACGCTCAATGTGTCCTTTTTTTCCACACTGTCGACACACTAGGTTCTTACACCAGCATTCTGCGGCATGGTGACCTGTCTTACCACAGCGGTAACATTCCTGGCTCCCCACTGTTTTGTGAGTAGGTTCTTGGGACATTTTATGCACCCCAGGGGGTGCACTAAGGTATTGTGCCTCCTGTGTGGCCAGTTCCAGGGAGACCGCAATATCAATGGCCTTCTGTAGGGTGAGCTGAGCTTCTGTTAACAGACGCCTCCGTATAGCTTCACTGTGCAGGCCACACACTAACCTGTCACGTATGGCATCATTTAACATCTCCTTAAATTCACAGTGTTCAGCAAGCTTTTTCAAACTGGCTACAAATTGTACAATGGTTTCACTTTCTTTTTGGTCTCTGCTATGGAACCTTTCTGCAATTACCAGTGGTTTTGGAGCATAATGTGACCCCAGGATTCCCACAGTGTCACTGTAAGATTTGGTCTCTGGCTTAACAGGGAGCAGCAAACTGCGTAGCAGAGAATAGGTCTTAGCCCCTACAACACTTCAAAATATTGGCACCTTCTTCTCTTCTTTAATGTCATTTGCAATAACAAAAAGTTCAAAGCGCTCAGTATATACCTGCCATTGCTCTACAGTCTCCTCAAAAGGTCCCAGTGGCCCTGTAAGTGTAGCCTGGCTGCTGCACTCCCCCCCTTTTTTTTCTTTTCCAGTCTCTGGGCTCCTTGATCTTAGTTTCAGTTTGCACAGGGCAGCCGTCAGTTCTTACCCCACCTTCCAGAACAGCAGAAAGAGTTTGTTTTCTTACATTGACTTCTACTTCTTTTGTTGCTGGAGGCAGCACAGGCATCCCACCCTCGTCGCCACTTGTTATGTCGTGGGGAGTTTCAGAGAATAGGAAGAAATCAGTGGAAAGGCAGAGAGCTGGAGTAGGTGCAAGTGTCCATTTTATTGCATAGCACAGAACTCACCAGAACAAGCCCAGACTAGCTGGGCTGACCCCAGTGACCTACTCAGTTACCATAACAAAAGATCTAGAGCTACAACCCAATATACAACAGCACCCTCACAGAACAGGGATGGGATTCAGGTTTGCAGTTTGCCTGAGGTAGCGGTGCACATTGCAGGCCCAGTCAAGGCACAAACCGTCCTGCTCTTCACGGAGGCACAGCTGCCCTGTGGCTGGCCACCACTGCAGGACCTTGTGTCTTTTTGCCTGCACTGTATGTCTGCAGGAGAGAGCGCACCATTTTTGTTCCACACATTACAGGGAACAGCCACATGCCCAGGCTCCACTGTAGCGTGACAGCCCGTTCCATTCCTGCAGCAGTTCTGGGGGACCCATCCTGGTGAGCAACTTGGCAGCGTAGCCCTTTGCTGTGTGGAATAAGACCATTCTCTGCCTCCTACTCCTACTGCACCTGCCCCATCCGCACTCAGGGCCTCTGGGTATGCTGACAGGCTGGCCAGAAGGGCCGGGTTTGCAATGGCCCCCAGGGCACGGTGGCTTTGGGCTCACACTCGGGAAGGGACCCATAATCCTAGGCCAGGTGTGTGGCGGAGTCATCCGCTAAAGGCAGAGAGCAAAGAGTCAGCAAGAGGGAGGCAGCAGGTGTGTCTGGCAGCCTGCCTCTCCCCAGCAGCTCATACCACTTGGCAGAAATGGGGGGACACAAGATTTTCAGGCCATCACGTGGCCAGCTGGGCTCCCCCCTTGCACTCATGCACAGATAGCATGGGCCCTGCCTGGTCCCTGAGCACTCAGGCCCCTTCCATGCCTGGGGCAGTGCATGTGGGAAGGCGGAGCACATGCAGTTCCCTCATCCTCCGAGCCTGCCCCAGCCCCACCATTATTTGAATTGAGAGGCCGAGAGCACAGAGGACCCGGGACCAGGCTAGACAGAAGATGGCAGCGGCACCCAGTGGACACATATCCCAAACTGCTGGTGCTCATTGCACCAGGTACCTCGCACCCTAACCCCCATCAGCACCCCTAGGGGAGACTGAACATCCCACCAACACCAGTGTGGGAGACTGGATGTACCCCCCGTGCCACCTGTCCCATCCCCCAATCAGCACCCCTGTGGGATACTTGAGCCTCAGGCGTCTCTGTGCTCCCCTGTCCTAATTGTGCTCCAGACCTGGTGGGGAGCTGCACCTGGTCAAACCGCAGCCTGGTGCAGCTCAGCACAGAGGAGAAGGGGACAGATTGACAGAGGACTGGTCCAGTTGTGTATGGGAGGAATGCAGGTCTGGTCAAGACCTGTGGGTCATTCTGGGGAGGGATGTGGGTCTCATCTGATTTGGAGGGTTGGCCTGGTCTTTTGGGGCATAGCTTGTCCTTCACCCTGGTCTCCATGCCTGTCTGCCTGGTGGGAAGGACAAGCAAGGCCAGTGTGAATATTAACACTGTACATAACACTTATGGAAGGTTTTTCATATTTTTTAATTGTAAAATGGTTTAAATCTGCCCCAATTTCATACAAAAGTGCAGTTCGGGCCGGGGTCGTTCACAGGAGAAATGGGAAGGGTGAGAAAGCATGACGCTCCTGTTAATTGAGAGCTGCACATGGCTGGTGTTTTGGCTGCTCTGGCTTTTGTTAGCTGCCTTCGCCCGCTGCACTTCATTTTGTGATTTTCCTTTTACAACGTACGCTGTGTACGCTTGTGTGCATCTTTTTGCCCTCGAGCTGCCACTGCCGGTACCCTGATGACAGCCAGCTGCAACTTAAACTTGTAAATACCGTACATCAAATCTGTGCATCTGGGTGCTGTGCGAGAGAGTAGGGCTGTGCCGATCCCGTCTTTTATCCTCATTCCCCAGAGGGATCCCTAAATATGTTTGGCGCCGAGCCCGCTATAGCCTAATCTGGCCTTGAGGCCAAACTGAGGGGAGAAGAAGGAAGCCTCAGAACAACATGTTTGCAGAAACTCATGGCTGAGTCGCTGAGGCGGAAGCTGTTCACGGGGACTCAGAAGGCGAGAGAAATGCAGCTCTGCCTGCAGAGCACGGCAGTTGTGGCGAACAGCATCGCCGTGGCCACGCAGAGCGTGGAAAAGGCTAGAGAGATGCAGACGTGGTACCTACATGGTGTGGGGCATCTGGCCTGCGCAGTGTCAAGGAGCTGAGCTCCAACCATAGGAATCCCTTCTCTGCGGTACCTTCAGAACAGTGGTCCCCAACTGGCGGCCTTGGAGGTGACCATCTTAAGAACAACACACGTATTTGATTATGGTGGAAAATGAGCTCCTTGTGCCACGCCCTGTGAGTGTTAAACTGATGCCAGAGCCAGGTGCATGGCAAGGCAGAGAGGTTGGGGGTGCCACCTTCGTAACTACCTCCCACCACTTCCCCGACGCCCAAGGAGTGGGTTCGGGTATGTCTACACTACAAAGTTAATTCAAACTAACGGACGTGCTAGTTCGAATTAGCAAAACGCTAATTCGAACTAGTTTTTTAGTCTGGATCCGTTAGTTCGAATTAGCACTGTAGTGTAGACATACCCTTTGGTGTGAGCAGGGACTGCTCAGAGCTGAACAGAGACTGGCCCTTCCCTGCTCCCGTGTCGCTTTGCAAGGGAGGGAGGCGAGGGAAAGTAGCTGTGATCATTTTGGGAGCCTAGGGGTGTGACGGACCGGGCCGTGTCTGGGCACAGCTAAGGGCGTCCGCTCAGGGCGAATTGCTCAAATCCGGGGCTACTTACAGCCCCCGACTGGCGACCTCTCCAAACAGGCCACAAACCAGTCCCACAGAGCACTTCAGCAACCTGCCTGAAGCCTCCCGAGCAAAACCCCTCCGACACCCCAGCAATATCCGTTCCCCAGATGGCCCCGGGCCTATACACAGGTGGGGGGTCCTAGCACCCAATCCCACCTACCCCGAACAAGTTCTGTCCGGTTCCAAGAAACCAGCCACAGATCCCTGGTCAATTTACCCTCCGGACCTTACCCACAAATCACGCTGGGCCAATCCTTTAGAATCTATATCTAAAGGTTTATTATCACAAGAAAGAAAAGCCTGAGAGTAAGGTTATTAAAGTACAGTACGTTACATGCACCGAATCTCCCAGTTCTCGATGCAGGCTCTAGCAGAGATGTTGCAGCTGCTGGTTTAAAAGTTCTTATTGCACATCCTAAGGTCAGGATGGGTTCACAGGTCTTCCGGGCTCTTCAATCCCTGCAATGCTGCCTCTGGGATGAAGTGCTGAGCTGAGAACAAAATGGCCTCGACCACATGGCCTCTTTTATTCCCTTCCTGGCCTCTTCTTGTATGCAGCAAGTCACCTGGTCAGAGGCCAATCTCTATGTTTCCTGCTGGCTGCCCTCAGGTGACAAATCCCATTCTTTGGGTGTGTCCATAGCCTATTGAGAGCCATTGTTCCACAGGGCTTTGCTACTCAGCCTGTCCATAGCCATGCTTAAGCACATTCACAGAAATATTCAGCTTCCACACAGATTACAGATTCCCACCCACACACACAGACATTATATACTCACATAAATAGTGTACATAAGATTAACAAACAATAAGCTCCCATTCAATACCCCACATGGCTCCCCCCATACCAATTTCTGGGGCCAACACCCCCACCTAGGGGTGCAGCAGCGATCTGGCTGCTTCCCTTCAATTCAGCAACGTGACACCCCCAACGCAAAATTGATGCAGGAAGTGATGCCAGTAACATCACTGAGGGCATCACAGGCCTCCCCCAACAAAATGGTGGTGTGCCTCAGTTTCCCTTCTTACACAGGACCTTCTGGCTGGAACCCTTTTTGTACTGTAAGAAGTTCCAAGACCAGTTACAAGTGTTAACCACGAAATAGTAACATCACAATGTCCCCTTACATACCGTCTGTCGTTTGGTACATCTCCAGACAGATTACATGGTATTTTTATAAGCTCATGCACACTGTATACCTTTACAATTCTCTGCAACAATAATACATTGGTTACAAGAATTAACATCAGTAACAAGAACAATCCTATACCAGGTGTATACTGAAATTCTCCGTCAGGCCCCTTCTCTGGCCCCACACCATTGCAGTTTTGGCCCTTCAGGTTTAAACTGCAAACCTTCTTGGCCAAAGCAAGTCCTGCCCCTCCCCCTTGTCCTCTGGGCTCCAGGCCTGAAGCCTCTGGCCTGAGCAAGACAAAGGGCTGGCTGGGTGTGACTCCCTGGCTCACTATGGCCCTGGAATTCTCCCCCTTCCCCCACTCAGTGGGGTAACAGCAGTGAGCTGTAGACTCCCAAGTCTCTCCTCTGTCCCTCTCTAACCTCTGTTTCCACATGGAACCAGATATCAACCTCCCTGATTGAGTATGAGTGTCCACAGTGTCCAGAGATGGGAGCATAACTGCCATCTCCTGCATCCTAGGGAGAGTGACCACACAGCTGTTCTGCTCTGCATACTTGGCTACCCAGCCCTTCTCCTGAATCTGAGACACTAACTTTCCACTCTCCTCATTCACCTGGGAACAATCCTGTCCCACACACACTGACTTCCCAGCAAGCTGGTCACCCACAGTCACTGGGTTAGCAGCCTGCTCCAGTTCTCTGGATGTTCCTGCCTCATCTGGAACAACCCTCAGTCCCTCTGAGACTTCTCCACCACCATCCACACTGGGTTTCCCTAAACCCAAGTCAGTGGAGTCACTGTTAACAGACAAATTCTGTCTGTCAGGCACTGCAACAAGTGCCTCACACACCAAGCTGCTGCCTTTTACAGGCAGAGCTTTCTCCTGAATGCCTTCTCCAAGCCAGGCATCACCTCCCTCAGTCACAGCAAACTGCTTGCTACAAGCACTGCCAGGACTCTCCTCTCTATGAGCTTCCTTAAGCAGCAGTTCACCCTTCCCTGGCTCTGCAGCAGCCTTGCCCTGCTGACCCACAACCAACTCCTCCTGCAATTCCCTAACTCCCTGAGTTATCTCCAGCCCCTCTGGTGGATTCACAAACCATCCCCTCTCAGGGACACAGACAGACCCACAAGAGACAGGGTCAGAGGCATCTTCACTCCCTGTGCAACTCTCTAGATGGCTGTAAACGTCCACACCATCATTAGGCACCAGAGTTAACACACCCTCATTCTCTCCTTGTGCCCGGGCTAAGGGGTCTCCCTGCTCCCACAGAGTCGCTCCCCCCTCTGCCAGCAACACAGCAGCATCAGGAACAATATCAGGGTCACCACTGTCTGGTCTCTGGGGTTCTGGTAAAACACTGACTGACTCTATCTGAGTCACCTCATCCCTCTCCCCAGCAGACACAAACCTTGGGCCACCCCCTTCCTGGGCCTTAGCCATATCCAGACCCAACTCTGGGACAACAACACTGCTCTCAGCCTTCACAGGCTGTGGGGCACCTTCCTCAGACAAAGGAAGAAACTCTTCCCCACACACAGCCAGACAACCAGAGACAGCTTCTCCCTTGTCCCAACACCCCTGGCTAATCTCAGGCATACAGCTAGCCACTGAGACAGCTTCCTTTACTGCCCCACTGCTACTTCCACCAGCCAAATTGCCAGCTTGCACACACTGTGCTTCACACAACTCAATTTCAGCTTGTGCAGGTTCAATTCCACAAACCTCACCAGCCACCAACTCCTCAACTAAAACTTC
Organism: Pelodiscus sinensis; assembly: GCF_052426305.1. Lineage (NCBI taxonomy): Eukaryota > Metazoa > Chordata > Testudines > Trionychidae > Pelodiscus > Pelodiscus sinensis. Next base: position 341,635 of record NC_143068.1, on the reverse strand, counting down.
ACTCTGGCCAGCCACTCCAGGCTGCCCCAGAGAAACATTTCCCTGACTTCTGGGCTCTTCCTGCCCCGGTTCTGATTCCAGCCTCACCTCTGAGGCATCAGATGGGCCCTCACCCACAGGCTCACTGCCCCCCTGAACAGACACACAGCTATCTGCCACAGGTACACATTTAGAGACACTTTCCCCTTGGTTACAGGGAGACTGACCAGCTCCAGGAAACTTTCCATACCCACATGCACCCCCTTCCCAAACCTCCCTGCTAGCTACAGGTAACACAAAAGGTTTGCATTTACACATGCTTTGGGGTTGGGTCATCACATCAGCTGGGTAAAATACGTCTGCCATACCATAAGCATACCCCATACCCACAGAGTTATACATTGAACCTTCAGGAGGATACAGTCTCTCTTGTTCTTTTAGTCTCTTAAGCTGGAGGTCAAGTCTAGCATTTTCCTCCCTGGCTAGGGCCATCTTCTTTGCATGCTCTGCCCTTCTCTCTGCATACTCTGCCATTCTCTCTGCATGTTCTGCTTTTCTCATCTCAAGTTCCCGATCCATCTCCTGCTTTCTATTAGCAATTTCTTCATCTGCCTTCCGCCTTCTTTCAGCAGCCTCCTTGGCTTGCTTCTGCTCCTTTTCATCCACATCTCTGGTTAATAACAGCACTACCAGATCTAGTTTAGAGGCCCTTTTCCTAAAGGCAATGCCTCTCCCCAAGCACAAATCCTTCAGAGCACTTTTGCTCAGACTCTCATATAATTCCGGGTTCATCGCAGCGGCTCTTTAATCAACCAAACTCTCAGCACCAAAAATCAAATTTAGACAGCGTGGGGTCCTGATCCCAAAGCTCAATTGACCAAGATCTGTGGATCCTGCCGACTACGCCACTGTGACGGACCGGGCCGTGTCTGGGCACAGCTAAGGGCGTCCGCTCAGGGCGAATTGCTCAAATCCGGGGCTACTTACAGCCCCCGACTGGCGACCTCTCCAAACAGGCCACAAACCAGTCCCACAGAGCACTTCAGCAACCTGCCTGAAGCCTCCCGAGCAAAACCCCTCCGACACCCCAGCAATATCCGTTCCCCAGATGGCCCCGGGCCTATACACAGGTGGGGGGTCCTAGCACCCAATCCCACCTACCCCGAACAAGTTCTGTCCGGTTCCAAGAAACCAGCCACAGATCCCTGGTCAATTTACCCTCCGGACCTTACCCACAAATCACGCTGGGCCAATCCTTTAGAATCTATATCTAAAGGTTTATTATCACAAGAAAGAAAAGCCTGAGAGTAAGGTTATTAAAGTACAGTACGTTACATGCACCGAATCTCCCAGTTCTCGATGCAGGCTCTAGCAGAGATGTTGCAGCTGCTGGTTTAAAAGTTCTTATTGCACATCCTAAGGTCAGGATGGGTTCACAGGTCTTCCGGGCTCTTCAATCCCTGCAATGCTGCCTCTGGGATGAAGTGCTGAGCTGAGAACAAAATGGCCTCGACCACATGGCCTCTTTTATTCCCTTCCTGGCCTCTTCTTGTATGCAGCAAGTCACCTGGTCAGAGGCCAATCTCTATGTTTCCTGCTGGCTGCCCTCAGGTGACAAATCCCATTCTTTGGGTGTGTCCATAGCCTATTGAGAGCCATTGTTCCACAGGGCTTTGCTACTCAGCCTGTCCATAGCCATGCTTAAGCACATTCACAGAAATATTCAGCTTCCACACAGATTACAGATTCCTACCCACACACACAGACATTATATACTCACATAAATAGTGTACATAAGATTAACAAACAATAAGCTCCCATTCAATACCCCACATGGCTCCCCCCATACCAATTTCTGGGGCCAACACCCCCACCTAGGGGTGCAGCAGCGATCTGGCTGCTTCCCTTCAATTCAGCAACGTGACATAGGGGAAAGTGGGAAAAGAGCTCACCTCACTTTGCTGAGCCTAGGACAATGACCAGTGAAGGATGGCTCCCCTCTCCCTGCACAGTAGGGCTATGTCTACACTACAGGGGTTTTGCGCAAAAACCCACTGAGCGTCCACACCTCAAGCGCATTTTTACGCAAGAAAATGTACAGTAGAATGGCAGAACAGAGGGCTTTTTGCGGTGTAGGTATTCCTCTTTCTACGAGGAATAATGCCTTTTTGTGTAAGAGTTTTTGCGCAAAAAGGTGTGTGTGGACACTCCACGGGGGTTTCTTGCGCAAAAAGAGCCTATCGGAAAAAGCACAGGTGCTCTGATGGCCGTTCTGTTAGGGGCCATCAGAGCTTTCTTGCGCAAGAGAATCCATGCAGTGTGGACACTCTCTTGTGCAAAAGCACATCGCTATTGCAATGTGCTTTGAGGTGTGGACGCACTTTTGCACAAGAAGTTTTTGTGGAAGATCTCTTCCGAAAAAAGCTTCTTGTGCAAAAACCCTGAAGTGTAGACAAAGGCTTGAAGTGGAGTACCAATAATATCTTAGATTCTCTACCCCAGCCAACATTAGAGCCACCTGGGGCCTGCTCTAACTTGTCCAGCAGGAGCAATCTCCCTCTCCACTGCCTGGCTCCACCTCCTGTCTAGTTCAAAAAAGAACTAGATGGATTCCTGGAGGTTAGGTCCATCAATGTCTATTCGCCAGGCTGGGCAGGGAGGGTGTCCCTAGCCTCTGTTTGTCAGAAGCTGGGAATGGGCGAAAGGAAGGGATCACGTGATGATTCCCTGTTCGGTTCACTCCCTTTGGGGCATCTGGCATTGGCCACTGTCGGCAGACAGGACACTGGGCAAGATGGACTTTTGGTCTGACCCAGTCTGGCTGCTCTTAGGTTCTTATGTCCCAGGGCTGTGAGGAGAGGTAGGTAGGGTATGTCTACACTGCCACCCTAGTTCGAACTAGGGTGGCTAATGTAGGCATTCGAAGTTGCAAATGAAGCCCGGGATTTAAATATCCCAGGCTTCATTTGCATCTTGCCGGGCACCATCATTTTTAAATCCCCCTTAGTGCGGACTCTGTGCCCGCGTCTATACGTGGCACAGAGTAGGTAGTTTGAATTAGGCTCTCTAATTCGAACTACCGGTACACCTCATTCCACGAGGAGTAACGGTAGTTCGAATTAGAAAGCCTAATTCGAACTACCTACTCTGTGCCGCATGTAGCCGCGGGCACGGAGTCTGCTCTAAAGGGGATTTAAAAATGGCGGCGCCCGGCAAGATGCAAATGAAGCCCGGGATATTTAAATCCCGGGCTTCATTTGCAACTTCGAATGCCTACATTAGCCACCCTAGTTTGAACTAGGGTGGCAGTGTAGACATACCCATAGGGACTAGCTCTGCTGGCTCTATGCAATGGGGGATTTGCCACATTTGTCACACACAGAGGGAGGTTCCCCTCTTGCACAGACGTCAGGATCCTGACCTAGACTAAAAGGCCCCATCCTGGAAACACAAGTTACTCAGAGGTGCAACATCGGCAGGCCAGGCCCAAAGGCAGCAGGAATAATTGTGCCATAAAACAAAAAGCTGGCGGGTGGTAGGGCAGATAAGCCTGGATTGTTTGAGTTACTCTTCTAGTCTTAAGGCTGTAGGTTTCACACAGGGAGGAGTGACACACAAAGCCCTCCCTTACACACACGCACACGCAGTGAACGGTGACACCCACACCTCTCTGCTCAGCTCTCTCACACAGGGGGAGGCGTTCCCAACCCTCCCTGCCTGGCACCCTGCCCCCTTTGTGCCTGGCTGGGCCCCCAGGACAGACCTGGCCTCTCCTGGTGCCATGTCTTCCAGAGGCGGGAACATACCCTTCCCCCCAGACTCCTATCACACCAGAACATGGCCAGTAGCAGCCTTTTGGCCCTGGGAGGGAGGGGAGGGATGGACACTACTTTCAGCTGCGGGGTAGGAGGGTGGACAAAGGGATGATGTTGCCTGTCTCTCTGCAGAGCTCATCTCTTCTCCCCCCCTTCATCCCTCATGGCTGGAAGCAACTGGTCTCTTCCTGCCAACACAGCGTCAAACGGCTGCTAACCCCTCCAGGCTGCTGCTGGCCACCGACACAACCCGGCCACCTCCTGTCCCCCAGCTACAGCACAGGCAGAAAGGGATCACGGTCTAAGGGTGCCTTGTGCACCAGTAATGGCTCTCGTTAATACATTTAGGAGAGGGGTAACTAGTGGTGTTCCCCAAGGGTCAGTCCTAGGACCAATCCTATTCAACTTATTCATAAACCATCTAGAGAAAGGGGAAAGCAGTGAGGTGGCAAAGTCTGCAGATGATACTAAACTGTTCAAGATAGTCAAGACCAAAGTAGACTGTGACGAACTTCGAAAAAGATCTCACCAAACTGAATGATTGGGCAGCAAAATGGCAAATGAAATTAAATGTTTTATAAGTAATGCACATTGGAAAAAATAACCTCAACTATACATACAATATCATGGGGGCTAATTTAGCTACAACTAATCAGGATAGAGATCTTGGAGTTATCATGGATAGTTGTCTGAAAACGCAGTGTGCAGCGGCAGTCAAAAAAGCAAACAGGATGCTACGAATTATTTAAAAAGGGATAGAAAATAAGACGAAGAATATCTTACTGCCCCTATATAAAACTAGAGTATGCCTACATCTTGAATACTGTGTACAGATGCGGTCTCTTCACCTCAAAAAAGATATTTTGCCATTAGGAAAGGTTCAGAAAAGGGCAACCAAAATGATTAGGGATTTGAAACAGCTCCCATATGAGGAGAGGCTAAAGAAACTGGGACTTTTCAGTTAGAAAAGAGGAGACTGAGGGGGGATGTGATAGAGGTCTATAAAATCATGAGGGGTGTGGAAAGGGTGAATAAAGAAAAGTAATTTACTTGTTCCCATAATGTAAGAACTAGAGGACACCAAATGAAATTAATGGGTAGCAGGTTTAAAATTAATAAAAGAAAGTTCTTCTTCACACAGCGCACAGTCAACCTGTGGAACTCCTTGCCAGAGGAGGCTGTGAAGGCTAGGACTATAACAGAGTTTTAAAAAGAGCTAGATGAATTCATGGAGGTTAGGTCCATAAAAGGCTATTAGCCAAGGGTTAAGGAGTGGTGCCCTGGCCTCAGCTTGTCAAAGGCTGGAGAAGGATGGCAGGAGACAAATTTCTTGATCATTGTCTTTGGTCCACCCCCTCTGGGGTACCTGGCATTGGCCACTCTTGGCAGTCAGAATACTGGGCTGGATGGACCTTTGGCCTGAGCCAGTGTGGCCGTTCTTATGTTCTTATGTAAATGATACATGCACAGAAAGAGGCTATACCGATCCAGCAGAGTGTGCCATTGCAATGGACAGGTTACATCCGGCATTTTGTGTTTGAATTATGCATATTCAGGAGCCAATCTCACAAAGTGTGGGAGGGAGTCATCACAACGTGTAACCAGCCACCACCTGGCACCTGCCCGCACACACCAACCTCCACAACTCTCAGCGCAAAAGCAGTGCTGGCAGGAAACTGATCGTGGGCAGGGCCTGCTGCCTGAGAGCCAGGATGCAGCAGGGGCTGCGCTGACAAACTGCAGGGGGAGCAGACAGCCACATGCGCTGCATCTCTGCCCCTCACCAACCTTGTGGCTGCCAAACAAGGGTTCGCCCAGCAGCAGGACCCCCCAGCACTGGTGAGGCCACATCTGGAGTATTGAGTCCAGTTCTGCCCCCCCCCCCCCCAGAAGAGATGTGGACGCATTGCAGAGGGTCCAGCGGAGGGTAACCAAAATGAAGAGGGGGCTGGAGCACAAGACCTGCATAGCGAGGATGAGGGATTGGGGCTTGTTCAGTCTGCAGCAGAGAAGAGTGAGGGGGGATTTGACAGCAGCCTTCAACTGCCTGCAGGGGGGTTGCAAAAAGGCTGGCGAGAGGCTGTTCACAGTGGGGGCAGATGGCAGAACAAGGAGCAATGGGCTCAAGTGGCAGTGGGGGAGGTCCAGGTTGGATATTAGAAAAACTATTTCCCTAGTCAGGTGAGGAAGCACTGGGATGGGTTCCCTGGGTGGTGGGGAGGTGGAATTTCCACCCCTAGAAGTTTTGAAGTCCCAACTTGACAAAGCCCCGGATAGGATGATTGAGTTGGGTTGGTCCTGCGTTGGGCAGGGGGCTGGACTCGACTCCTGAGGTCTCTTGCAGCCCTAGGATTGTGTGTTCTATGAATGAGAGAAGACAGACAATACAGGACAATTTGCCCATTTTAAAGAAAAAGGACACCTGCAGGAGGGTTTAATTATGGGTCTGTCCCTTTGAAAACAGGATGTCTGCTCCCCCGATACAGTGAGAGAAACTGTACCTTCATTTCCAAGGGACCAGAAATTAATCGACAGGGCTGGTGAATTTCACTGCAAATTAGAACCAGGAAAGAGATACTAAACTATGCTTTAGTCTGTGACTATAAGGAGTTTGCATCTTGAGAAGAGAGAACTTTTTGTGTGATCTGAGGCTGGCATTTTTCTTTCTCTAATGCATTTGGATTTGGGGATAGGAGTGATGGATTTCTGGTTGGGGGTGGAGAGAGATCTGATGCATTCAAGGTGCTGGCCGTGTTTCTTTGCCATTGCATCGCTACATTAAGTTTGATTCTTTCTTTAATTGGACGGTAGTGCCAGATTGCTCTGTCAACTTTTCTCTGTAAGAAGTTGTAAAGCAAATCCTGCTGCACAAGCAAGAATCTGAGGTTTTTCAAGATAGGATAAATAGAGCCGCTTTCTTTTCAGGTAGGAACAGAGCTTGTCAACTATACTCTTACCCCACTATTAAGCATTCCTTTCTCTGTCCGCATCCTGCTTTGATAACTCTATGTCCTTCCTTCCATATCCCTTGGTAAGATTACAGCTTGTAGAGTATGTTGTGCTCTCTGAATGTTATAAGTGACTGTGTATTTGTTTTACTTTTTACATTTGCAATTGGAAAGGAAAATAAAATAAGTTGGAAATGGTTGTCTAATTGTCTAACTATTTAATTGAAAATAGTTAGTCCTGATATGTGAGATATATAGGAGACTAGTTTAAGTAGCATAGTGAAAGGAACAGTACAGATAATAGCAAGATAAGCTTTGCTAACTAATAATTTGAGCTGTCATTGCTGAGATTATGTATAATTAATAATGGTTTAAAAGTAGCATTTGTTTTGTTGCAGATTGCTATGGTTTTTAGAAATGAAAAGACACGGACAAAAATGTATTAGACTAATATGGCAAGTAAAATGTCTTTATATATTCAAGAAATCATGCCACTACATTTGGCTTCAAGCTGAAAAAATTTAAGAGGGATTTTTAAAATATCAATGACCATCATTTTCTATGAAGAAGAATTATTTTTGTTTCTTTACAATTTGGTGAAAGAAATTCTATTTTTACAATACAGTAGTGGTTTTAGAGTATAAGATCAGTAGAAATATATCTTGTTTGTGCATACACACAAAAGCGTTTGAGCATTTGGAACATAGTTAATTTCTTTCTTTGTAAGGAATATCTTTACTGGACATTGTTTTTGAAAATAATACACCATGCTTTTATGTTTAAGTGTCTATACAAGAAATTAGAACACAACACAATTCACAGACATGTTAAAATACCTCTTTTACTATTAAAATGATAGGAACATATATAGAACTGCAGTGGATTGAAATGGGAGTAAAAAGAATACAGGATCATTACTAAGCCTCGGCATGTTTTAACTTTAATTGAAATGCTTGCTCCTTTTCATTGTCTTTTTAATCTATTTGCATTTTTAAAAGATAATCTCTTTTACACTTTTTTCTTTAGCTTGATTAGTGCATGTGGAGCGGGGGAGTATTGTGTGTTTGGTTTTTAATTAACCAAACACATGCAGAGCTTTTTTCTGCATTAAAAAAGCACCTGCGGGAATATTTTTAATTAAACAAATTGGATGAAAAAAATTAGCCTTGATTGTGATTCTTTTTAGAAGTTGTTTAAGCATTTCACAATAACGACCTTAATCACAGATAGGTTTGCCAACACTGTATTTCAAAAATAAGAGGCTGTTTTCTTAGTACCCCTCTGCTTGAGGTTATTATTGATGATGATAATAGTAAATAAGAATAAGCCGTATTCACCTGCATTTCCCAGGAGCATTTCTTGCTGCATTTCTTGCTGCATTTCTTGCTGCATTTCTTGCAGCAACCCGATCAATTGTACAGAGACAAGGCAACAAGGGACGTCCCTTGTCACACGGGACTGTTGGTAACTCTGGTCATAGCAGTGTTGTGACAGCTTGTGAGAAAAAGCTGGAAAAGTGTTTTGAAAATAAAGCGCAATGTATACTGTTTGCATATACAATTATTAATATTGCTATCAATATTTCTTCATTGTTCAAAGAAGCAGAAACTTTTCCCATATGGAAAGTGGGCCCCAAAGGCCTGTTTTTTTAATATGTGTAGACATGAATGAAAATAAAAATCATCTTAGTCATGGAATAAACACGCCTAATAACACGACTAACAAATATGAAAGTGAAATTTAGGTATAGGAACAAACCACACACTTCTTTAAAGTTGCCTCTAGCATAAAATAGAGGAGAAAATGGGATCATAGACGCATTTTAAAAAATTCTAACCTGTCCTTAAATGAACACTGGATTGTTGCTTTGATACACATTCCTGATAATATTTTATGAAGGACTAATAAATGTAAGGTCACATATTTTATGAAAAATAATTAGCGTCTTAGAAGTGAGACTTCCTTAAAGCACTCGGCTAATAACCATTTACCGTGCAATGGAGAGACACCGGCCAAGTTTAGATGATAAAAGAGCAGATTAGCAAAGTTCTATTTCTGTATATCCATATCGCGGGGTGCAAAGATAATCTGCATAATGGGGAACTGAGAGCCACTGAACCAGACTGTAAGTCCTGTACATAATGAAACCACTTCAAGTCGGAAAGTGCAGACGCACCCCCAACACTGCTATTTCCAGCACTATCTCCATCTCCACAGGACTCTCGTGAGTGGCTTGTAGGGAGACTTGCTTTCATTTTCCAGGATGCAGACATGTGCTCGCACACCCTATACAGAGAGAAGCACAAGTAAAATAACACATTGATGACTGCACTGGTTTCACACTGTGAAAATATATCTCAGAGCTACATGTCTTTTAAGTGTAAACCTGATAAAAATATGGGCCACGTTACAAGTTGCTTCCTAATCAATGCCTAAATGTCTAATCCATGCCCGGCATCGCTTGATTATATTCATGTTGAGTTATATAGAGTCTCGTATTAAGGGTAATTTGTGATTCAAGACAGTGCTCCAGAACATTATTCTAAAAACCAATTTGATATTTTTTTACCTATTAAGCAAAGCCTGAGAATACATGCTGGGTATATGAAACCACTTAAAGACTTCAGACTGACTTAAACAAATGATTAGAAGGCATTTATATTCGGATTTATGTTTACATCAAACTTTATATTTTTTTTTACTCTGTTTTACATGCTGACAAAGATTGCCTGACAGTAAATAAGAATTCTTCAGAATTAAGGAAAGGCTTGAGCTAGTGAAATGGAGCTCTAACAACAGCTATCGTTTCAAAAGCCTTTAATCATAAAAATTAACCTAATTAAAAACATAACAAAATATTTCAAACAGACTTTAAAATGCACTTTTTGGGGGCTTTCCCAACTCAGATACAATCTATTAAGAGATCTGTTCATATATCTTTGGGTGAATATTTTTTTCTTTTCTTTCCTTCATATTTCACATAAGAGCTTTGACTAATTGTATTTTACAAACGTAAAATAAACTTCAGACATGATTGCATAATATTTAATCCACTGAACAAGATATCATTTCTGTTCCTACTTTATGATACTCCAGACCAGGGCAGTTTCATATTTCACTATTCTTCATGGTAAGGACACAGAATCCATAATTACTTCAATGAACTACACATTTTTGTTCTTTGGTGTAAAAGTTGAAAAATTGCGTGCATTTCTCAAATACATTTTTGCCAGTTCTATAATTCTTAAATGTGAGCATTATAATATATGTTCTTATATAGTTTTCATTCTTATTTCCCTTTGACATTTTGTGTGGCATTAATGCTAGCAGTTGCATTTTGATATACTCACTCCAAATGTTGTATCATTTTCGGGATTTAATTTTGTATTGAAAATGTAGGGATAGCACCCTACGAAAACAATTCCAAACTCTAAATTGAGTGAAATGTTGACACTCTTTTTTCCTTATGCTCAGATGAGAATTGCTTATACCAATTTAGAACTTAACACATGTTATATCATGCAACTTGGAAAGAGCATTTCAGCATAGACTGGAATAACTTTGCATAAGAATAACAAACTCTGGATATGAAATGAAAAATTTGGGCTTAGTGTACTCTGAATAATAACACAACAGAGAACTGACTATGAAGACACTAAACAATGTTAACAGTGCCCCTTCTATATTTCAAACGTTTTAAAACAACTTTATCTTTCCTTTGGGGCTGTTTCTGCTTATAGGATGAAAAGGATCCAATACTTTGAAACTGTTCGTAACTTAGAGCTTCTGAGATGTAGGTTGTTTCTTTTACGCTAATACACAAAACTATTTTAGCTTTGATGTGTAACAATTACATAAATCTCAGTTCAAGTGAGATTCATCTAAGCAGATAGCTTGAACACATATCTAATTCAAAGAGATCCTTTTATCAGACAAAAGTTATGAACCTTATCTGAGTGTGCCTGGTAATTCATGGCATTAATCTCTGGTATAACTTTAAAAACAACAAATGGCCCTGCCGCACCTGAGAAACTAACATATAACCACCATTGATTTGTACTTCATACTCTGCCTCTTATAGGTACGCTAGTGTTTTTAGAAACAGAATCTCTTGTGAAATCCCTTTCTCTGGAAGAGTCTGATGCCCTATATCAGCAGTGCTCCAACTTTCTGGGCTCTGGAGCCCTTTACATACGTAAAAATGTATGCGGAGCCCCAGTGGTCCACTGATTGTATGTGTTGTGCCTATCGACGTTTCCAGTTTGTCAACCTCGTGGAGCCCCTGGAGATGTCTCGTGGAGCCCTGGGGCTCCGTGGAGCACAGTTTGAGAAACACTGCCCTAAATAACTTGAAATTCGCTGCTGTTGTTGCTATGTCGATCAAGGATATTAGAGAGACAAGATGGGTGAGAAAGTATTATCTATTGGCCCAACTTCTGTTTGTGAGCAAGGTAAATTTCATCACAGCTTATTGAAAGCTGCCGGCGTCCTCTGGGCACAAGATCCATCCTTAAGGAATATTCCAAAAGGTGGCAGTGAAAAGGAAGAGGTTAATATCAAATTTCACTGAGTCGTCCTCAGGCATATCAATTCAATCGCATGAGTAAAATGGGTGAAATATTTACCCTCTCCACCTCACAGGGTGTTGTGAGGCTTAATTCATGAATGATGGATGAAATACAAGTATATTGGTCCTGATCCTGTAACAGGCTCCTTTCAGGTGAAGCCCCACTGAAGACGGTTTTGCATTGTTGCAGAGATGTGTCTGCACAGATCTAGGTGCAGGAGTTAGCCTCGAAATCAAAATGACATTAACACAGTTTCTGACCCTGAAAAGCCTTCTACACATGCTTAGTGTTGTGCACTCCGAATAGTCCAACCAAGCAACGTGCATAAATATTTGCAGCATCTGGGTTTTAAACTGTTAAGTTACACATTGCATTGAGATCAGTCCACACTCAGATCAGAAATCAGACCCTCTCTGACAAATGTCATTGCAACTAACAGAATTGTAGCCATCTACAGACAAGGATTTTATGGAGATGAGCTGGGTTACAAAATGTTGCTTAGTGTAGCAATATCATCTACAACAGGGGTGGGGAATATAAGGCCTGGGGGCCGGATGAGGCTCCTGGCTTGCCTGGATCTGACCCTGGAGGTTCAGGGCTCCCCCCAGAATTGGAGAGCCCATACTGGTCCACTCTCCACTGCCCCCCCCCCCCCCCCAAGCTCTGGCGCACAAGTGGGATATGGGGAGTGTCTTTCTCTTCAAGTTTATTTTTCTGATTTTTCTGGGGGTTATAGGCTAACCCAACCCAAAAAAAGGTTCTCTGCCCCGATCTATAACATTAGCGCACTTCACAAAACAAATTCTTGCTGGACCCAGTTTGGGAAACCATGCTAGAATTCTGTTAAGTGCAAACCCAGATTAATCTCAGTTGAAGTCAGCATGACACTGATCACAATGAGGAGAGGACTTGTTTGGTGGCTGCAAACTGTATCATATGAAAAATGTGTGTTTTGTAAAAATGAAAGTGTTGAGAGAAAGGAAGGGGAATCCTGATACGTCTTGCACTGAAAGCAAGTGATCTGAACCAGAAAGATGCACCAGCTTGGGAAACAGGATGAAAATTCCACTCATGTGTTCCTCTTTTTAATAGAAAAATGTGTCTTTCCCCAGTGATGAGAGTTTCAACTTTATAGATACAGTCTGTGTTGCTGGGGATAAACAGGAAAAGTTTTGCACGTCAACAGAAACTAATTCTGAACCTTTTGATTCATTTTCCACTTCTGACTCCGAACAATAATTATAGAAACATGTTACATGTGAATATTTGTGTCATGAATGTGTACACTGTTTTGAATGCTTGCTTCTTTAAAATCTGGATGCTTGGAACATGAGTTTATTGTTGGAAAGATGAAGGCTTTGCAAATAATGGGATTAGGATGAGCAACCACGGACCTGTAATGTTTAATTTATGGAGATTGCCTATCTTCTAGAACTGGAAGTGACCTTGAAAGGTCATCAAGTCCAGTCCCCTGCCTTCATAGCAGGACCAAGTACCATCCCTGACAAATGTTTGTCCCAAATGGCCTCTGCAAGGATTGAACTCACAACCCTAGGTTTAGCAAGCCAATGCTTAAACCACTGAACTATCCCTATTGTTAGTGGGGCAAGAGATGTGATACTCATGCTGATCATAAAGTCTGCTAGAGTCTGGCAAAACATTGCCAAGTAAACATTTTTTTTTTATTCATGTAAATGAAAAAATGTTTCATGGAAAAGATACTTTTTTCAGCAAAAAGTACATGTAACCAAGCTCCAACCAAGAACAGGCTAACCCAGATATTTATCAGGGAAAATCCCTTCCATCACAGGTGCACCTGTTCCAAATCCTCTGGTGTGAAAGCTCTCTCCAGTGAATATAGGAAAGTTAGTTAATGCCTGTTATGCCCTCTGACATGTAAGGCAGCAATGAAGGTTCTCCATTTTTGTTCGTTTTTGGCCATTTTCTCCAGTGTGTCCCAGTTGTAGTTCATTCTCTTCATATCTGCCTCAACAGTACTCCGCCATGTTGTCTTGGGCCTCCCACGTTTCCATCATCCTTCAGGCATCCAGTGAAGGGAAATATTTATTCAGGGTGTGTCTACACCACAAAGTAATTTCAGAATAATGGCCGTTATTCCGAAATAAACTATGTGAGCGTCTACAAAGCAATTCCATTATTTCAACATAATTTCAAAATAACGGCCGGCTTATTCCAACTTCTGTAAACCTCGTTGTACGAAGAATAACGCCTGGGCAGATTTCTTTAAGCTTTACTAATCATATGTAGGAATGAAGGGCTTCATCTAAAGTCCTTTCAAGTTACTGGAAAGATTCCAGTTGACTCCACTGGCCTTTGGATCAAGTTCTGAAGCCTTCCAAAATCCTCCTTACTTGCTTTAGTACCATCAACCCCACATGTTCACAAATCATGAGTCAGGCTGCCAAAAATCATGAGATTGGCTTACAAATTATAAGTGTTAGTTTAATGTTTTCTTTGCCTTTAATTTTTTTGAGTCTTTAGAGGTTATATTTTCAAACTTTATCTGCAACTAAGAGCGCTGTACCCTTATTTTTTGTTTTAATTAAAGCTGAGATACTCTGGTTATTTCCAGAGAAAAACCCCATAAGAACGGCTATACTGGGTCAGACCAAAGGTCCATCTAGCCCAGTATCCTGTCTTCTAACACTAGCCAATGCCAGATGCCTCAGAGGGAGGGAACACAACAGGTAATCATCAAGTGATCCCTCTCCTGTCACCCATTCCCAGCCTCTGACAAACAGAGACTAGAGACACCACTCTTACTCATCCTGGCTAATAAACATTGATGGACCTAATCTCCATGAATGTATCTAGTTCTTTTTTGAACCCTGTTAAAGTCCTGGTCTTCACAACATCCTCTGGCAAGGAGTTCCACAGGTTGACTGTGTGCTGCATGAAGAAAAACTTCCTTTTGTTTGTTTTAAGCCTGCTACCTATTAATTTCATTTGGTGACCCCTAGTTCTTATGTTATGGGAACAAGTAAATAACTTTTCCTTATTCATTTTTCCACACCACTCATGATTTTATAAATCTCTATCATACCCCCCTCAGTCACCTCTTTTCTAAGCTGAAAAGTTCCAGTCTTTTTAATCTCTCTTCATATGGGACCTGTTCCAAACCCCTAATCATTTTTGTTGCTCTTTTCTGAACCTTTTCCAATGCCAAAATATCTCTTTTTGAGATGAGGCGATCACATCTGTACACAGTATTCAGGATGTTGGTGTACCATGGTTTTATACAGAGGCAATAAAATATTCTCTGCCTTATTCTCTATCCCTTTTTTAATGATTCCTAGCGTTCTATGTGGTTGTTGTTGTTGTTGTTGGTTTTTTTACTGCCGCTGCACACTGAGTGGATATTTTCAGAGAACTATCCACAATGACTCCACGATCTTTCTCTTGAGTAGTTGTAGCTAAATTTGTCCTTGTCATATTGTTTCTATAGTTTGGGATTATATTTTCCAAAATGCGTGACTTTGCATTATCAACATTAAATTCCATTTGCCATTTTGTTGCCCAATCACTTAGTTTTGTGATATTGCAAGTCTGTATATTGCAAGAATCAGTAACACCTCTTCCTCCCCACTTCACAAGTTATTTCTCTGTCATGTGTTTACTTTTAAATTGGCGTTTCTGTGATCTGAGCATTTTGGAATTTCATCTGGGTGAAACTGATCCTCTAAAATGACTCAGATTCCAGAACTGTTACTTCAGAACTACTACTAAAGAAAATAACCAAGACTTCTGCCCTTCGACATTTTGTCAGAGTAAATAGGAGACAGACAATCGAGGAGGAGGGTGAAAGGTACCAAGAGAAAAAAGAGAATTGAAATTATTTCACTTTGCCCCTTTTGAACGTGAATATCTTTCATTTTCTTTAATGTTTACTAATTTTTCCAAAGAAAACGTGTGCATTTAATTGAACATTTGGGATCCATCAGTGGCCTATTTAGGATGTTTAGAGGCAAGAAAGTGGATTCTTTCTAATTGGATGTTTTCTTTTTTATTTTCTCGACATATAATTTAAACTAATGGCAAGCACATGTGTTAAAGGGTCACCTCTTCTAATAGGTGTGTTGCTAGGATCAAGTCTTTATTTATCTGTCTGTGTAATTTACTTGTTCTTTTTCTGAAAGATGGGCTCAAATCAGATTCCTACATTATTTTTCCCACTATAAATACCAAAAATCCTACATATCTCCTTTGGCTTTGCTGGAGAACGTGTGCAGTTTATGAAGGTACCTAATGGAAACATGAATTCTTTCTCAATGAATTGTGGGAGAACTTCCCTGACCTTTCTGAGCGTGAGGGGATAGGATGGGGAGCTACTGGAGGACTAGCGCCATTTGAGTGGTCCCATGTCCACACTATAGCAGTCATGATAGTAGTTGATGAGCTGTGCAAACTCACATTTTAATTTATACCGTCCCTCAGCTAATTCAACGTAATTCAACGTAAAGCTACTACCACCTTAGCTCAAGTTAAGGGCTTTTGTGTGTCGATGGAACTCAAGTTAGGGGCCACACGTGAGATACAATTCACATTAACTTTGTACTAGAGATGAGCAGCTCTTTCATAACTGAGGCCTTGTCTTCACTTACTGAGAGAACAATGCTACAGAGATTGATCTCCCGGGGATCAATTTAGTGGGTCTAGTAAGGGCGTGCTAAATCAACCACTGATCAGGCTCCTGTCAACTCTGATACTCCACCAGGTTGTGAGGAGTAAGGGAAGTCAGTGGGAGAGTTTCTCCCGTCCACCCTCCACAGTGAGGTTGCTTCGGTAAGTCGAACTAAGGTACGACAACTCCAGCTACGCTATTCACATAGCTGCAGTTGCGAAATTTAGTTCAAATTTGCCCCCTAATGTAGACCTGGCCTGAGATAAGGACAACATGCTTGGTCTTAGGAGAGGGAAATATTTTTAAACCCAGTTTTAACACACGGTTTCTGCAAACAGATTTATGCTGGCCATTCTGGATGAAGCATAGCTGTGCTCATAGTATGCCCATGAGGGGGACGTGGAACAATCGGGATTCCTGCTCATTTCCTGTTGTCAGCAGTGACCTTTGATGCCATTTCATTCCCCTACTTCACCGCTGGGTGACGTGATTTCAGTGCGTAGGATCTGGAAGCTTTTTGAAGTGGTCTGGAATCTTTTGAGATGAATGGCAGGAGCTAGTTATGTGTAGGATCTATTAGTTACTAAAAACGTTACCGATTTTACGCCAAACTAAATACAAGCGAAGACCAGATTTTTAACAGGTCTGGCTCCAGATTGGGTGCCTGCTTTGCAATGACCACAACTGATTTGGTAATTACATGCACAAATGGGTAAGTCTGATAATTTGCATCTACAATTAGCCAATTGCACGTGCAGTACTTGTTAATCTTCAATCTTGTTATTGACTGGGTGATGCGATGTACGACTGAGGAGGGGCATACCGGCATTAGATGGACGCTTTTCTCTACACTTGAAGATCTGGATTTTGCCGATGACTTGGCACTTCTCTCTCACACTCATCGGCATATGCAAGATAAAACAGATAAATTAAATAAGTATAGTTCACAAGTTGGCCTTAAGATAAACCAGAAGAAGTCAGAAGTCATGACTCTGAACACTACAATACAAACCCCCATCAAGATCAATAACAACGATCTTCCTTTTACTGATAGATTTGTATATTTGGGTAGTATCATCACCCCAGATGGTGGAAGTAAGCAAGACATTCAGAATAGACTGAGTAAAGCACGAAATGCCTTTATCGGTATGAATAACATCTGGAAATCCTCAAAGTACAGTGTGCGCACCAAGCTGAAACTATATAACAGCTGTGTTCTCCCAGTGCTTCTCTATGGAGCAGAATGTTGGCGCATGATACAACGAGACCTTACTAAATTGTCTACATTCCATACCAAGAATCTTAGAAGAATAATCAGGATATTTTGGCCAAATAAAATTTCCAACAAAGACCTACTCTCTCAGTGTAAACAAGAAGACATGGCCACTATAATTATGAAAAGACGCTGGCGATGGATAGGTCATGTGTTACGAAGAGAAGACGGATCTATTACGAAAATTGCACTCCACTGGAAACCAGATGGGAAGAGAAGGAGAGGAAGACCAAAAACAACCTGGCGCCGAACGGTAGAACAAGAATTAAAAGACCATCATCACACTTGGGGAACAATAGGCGCTTTGGCCTGCGACAGACAGAAGTGGAAGGACTTTGTTGCTGTCCTATGCGCCATTGACGTAACGGGCAGTAAGTAAGTAAGTATGTGCAGTACTGAGTATTGTACAGCTACAGTTATCTGTAAACTGACCTTGAATAGTCATAGAACCAAAGAGGTGCAGAACTCAGTTACACACAAACACTGGGTGATACCTAGATATCATCAGGAGCCCTTCAAAGTCCATTGCTACTGCTTCTTTGAACGTCAGCCAAAAAGGTTCACAAAAGAGCCATGAAAAGTGCTGTCCTAATTAGACATGTGTGAATAACCGATTTATTTGGTTTTCTGGCCATTCTGGGGAAAAAATCAAAAGAAAAATTGTTTGGGGTCAGCCTGAAAACATTTTCTGAAATGTTCAGCAAATCCAAAAAGCCCTCATTGTGGGGCAAGCTAAACATTTTGTTCAGCCCAAAATGAAAGATTTCTGTTCTTTTTTGAGGACTTTTAACGCTGCAAGAATGAAGTGAGAAGGGTATTTCCAAACAAACGCTCCACAGAACCCCACCCTATATTTTTCACTTCAAAAATTTCAAAACAAAACATTTCCATGTCTTCATAATTGAAATCAGCAAGTCCAGATAACTGGCTCCAATGAGTTTTTAAAAAACTGACCAAGGATCTCTCTGTACCAAGAAAGCTGATTTCCAGGAAATCCTGAGACACTGTGACAATTTTAGAAGAAAAGAAGAAATATCGCGCCAATATTCTGAGGGTAACTGGGATAACTGAGTTGTTACAGGCCTGTCAGCCTGGCTTCCATTCTGGGCAACATAATGAAATACCTGATACGGGACTTACTCAATAACAAGTCAAAGAGGGTGTCAAGTATCAGAGGGGTAGCCGTGTTAGTCTGAATCTGCAAAAGTGATGAGGAGTGGAATGTTTTCCACTACATGCATCTGACGAAGTGGGTCTTTGCCCACGAAAGCTTATGCTCCTACACTTCAGTTAGTCTATAAGGTGCCACAGGACTCAAGTCAAAGAGGGTAATACGATTATTATATAATTATGACCAATCTACATGGATTTATGGAAGACAGATATTGTCAAACTAAGTTGGCATCTTTTTTCATGAGATTACATATTTGGTTAATAAAAATAATAGTGTTAACGTAGTATACTTAGATTTCTGAGAGAGGTTTTAATTGGATCTGCACAATATTTTGATGAAGAAGCTAGAATAATACAAAATTAATATGATGCATATTAAATAAGTTAAAAACTGGATGGCTGGTATATCTCAAAATTTAATTGTAAAAGAGGAATGGGTGAGTTTCCAGGGAAGTAACAGAGAGATTTTCTTGGCCCTGTGCCAACATTTTTTTCAGTGCCCTAAAACAAAATATTAAAATCACTAGAATGTTTACCCAGTGTTGCTTGGGTCCTTAACTCAATTAACTTAACCTAAATAACTCTTCTGCTACCCTGTTGTTTATCTATTTGATGAATTTACTGGGAGCAATCATATCTCCCCTCAGTCTTCCTTTTTTTAGGTATGCCGGTCAAATTCGTTAGCTCTTCTCTTGTAGGGTAGGTTCTCCGTTCCTCTTATCCTCTTAGTAGACCTTCTCTGCAGCTGTTCCAATTTAAATTCATCTCTCTTAAACTATCAAGACCAGAACTGCACACCATTTTCCAGATGTGGTCACACCACTGCTTTGTATATTAGCAATAACATTTCCCAGTCTCTAAAGACAATACTTCACATGATAACTCCTCGGGCTGCATTAACTATAATGATAGAGATGCAGCCGTGTTAGTCTGGTCTAGCTGCTGCATAGTCCTGTCTTTTGTTTCAGCTAGGACTGCATTAGTCTTTTTCACAACCACATTAAATTGGTGGCTCACAGTCATCCTGTAATTAACCAACAGACCCAGGTTTTTCTTCTCTTCTGTCATTTCCAATTAACACATCCCGAACTTGTAGCAAAAAATTGTATTGTTAGTCCCTAAATGCATGGCCTTGCGCTTTGCACTGTTAAATTTAATCCCATTTCTATTACTCCAGTTTTCAAGGTCATCCATATATGTTTGTATGATATTCTGGTCCTCTTCCATATTAGCAACACCTCCCAACAGATTTTATTATCAGACCCCCTCTTTTTGTGCCAACATCATTAATAAAAATGTTAAATAAGACTGGTCCCAAGATCAATCCCAGAAGAACTCCACTAGAAAACTCCTTTTAGCTTGACACTTCACTTTTCAGAATTAAACACTGTGGTCTCCCCTTTAGCCCACCGTTCAATTCTTATATTATTGCCCATCACCTCCAATTTAACTAGGGTTGTCAGATATTTTCATAAAAAATCCTGAACATGGTGGGGGAAAAAATTGATTAAGCAAAAAAAAAGAACAGAAAAAAACCAGGGGACCCCAAAGATGTTGAGCAAAAAAAAAGTCGTTGTGCCTTTAAATCCACAAGCTCCACGCTCCCCCCACCAGATGCAACAGGAGAAGACTGTCCCTGCTGGCCTTCCGTCTGAGAAAACATTTAACGTTTTCATTGTACATGTCTGGTAACCACTGTCCAGATCTCTCTTTCATTGATTAGAAGCGCAGACCTAACTTTATTAGCTTTCCCTGAGTAAAAGTTTGGCAGGGGGGTTGTCCCCAGTTGGTTTCCTGGGTGCTGAACGCTTAGAACCAAGTCCTCCCCGAGTTGACACGGTTCATTGTTTACATCGCTCTGTGGGCAGGGAGGGTAACCCCAACTCTATGAATTGACTGGGGGAGACAGAGGATCTGGCTGGGGGATAGGGTGTTGGGGAGCCCCAGAGAGCAAGAAGAGGGTCGTCAGTGGCGTGATCAGCACACTGGGGACCAGTCCCAAGGAGACTTCTGAGATCATACCCCATCACACTCCTTATTAAAAACCAAGGCTCAGTATTCCTGTAGGAGTTGGGCCGTTCTTAGATCCTGTCAATCTTTGCCTGGTTTGCTCTCCATACATGGAATATTAGGACCCTTTGTGGCTGTTGGGCACCTACATCTCCAGGATTGGAACAAAACATAAAGGACCAAACGCTGAGTCGGCGTGATATTATTACTACAGTCCTGTGATGGCCTCACTTGCATAGATGTGTGGACAGAGCTGGCAACAGGTGACTTGTCTGAACACCACTAGTCATCCCCTACAGCTCCCACTTTAAACCCTTCCAATGAATCACTGACCATCTACAACAAGGGTGGGGAACCTCAGGCCTGGGAGCTGGATGCGGCCCCTGGCTAGTCTGGATCTGGCCCCTGAGGCTCAGGGCTCCCCCCAAGCATTGGGTAGCCCATGCTGGTGCTCCAACCCCTCCCCCCCCCACACACACACACCTCCCCACTCCCCCCTTGCCGAGCTGGAGCACACAAAACTACTAGCCTGGGCTCCCGTAGGCTCAGGTGTCTGAGGGGACCGGGGGGGAGGGTCTTTTTCCTCAGTCGGGGCCACAGTGAGGGTTTTTTTTTGTTTTGTTTGGGGGAGGGGTTGGCTTCCAACTTGTTTGCAGCCCCCGATTGATTTTTCTGTGGGTCAGTGGCCTCCGACCCAAAAAAGGTTTCCCACCCCTGATCTACAATCTATCCTGGACAACGATCCCTCACTCTCACAGGTCTTGGGAGACAGGCCAGTCCTACAGACAACCCCTAACTTGAAGCAAATTCTTTCCAGCAGCCACACATCACACCTCAGACACACTCACCCAGGAACCTCCCCCTGCAATAAACTCTGTTGCCAACTCTGTCCACACATCTACACAAGCGACCCCATCGCAGGGCCTAACCACATCAGCCACCACTCCAGGGGCTCATACAAGTGCACATCCTCTAATGTGACATGTGCCATTAAATGCCAGCAATGCCCCTCTGCCTTGTAAACTGGACAGTCTCAGTGACAAAGGCTAAGAGGACCCGAGTCAGACATCAGAAATGGTAACCCGGGTAAACTTGTTGGGGAACATTTTAACATGCCTGGCAGGGAGAGGATTTAAAAGTAGCCATTCTACAAAGGAATTTCACAAGCCATTTACAGAGAGTGTGTGGAATTGACCTTCATATGAGAATTTGACATTATTTCCCTAGGCTTGAACAAAGACACTGATTGGATGTTGCATTATAAAGCCAGCCTTCTGTGCATTTCACATCTAATTTACATTAAAAGCTAAGTATGGGTGTGACGTAGTGGGGGTGCTGTCTGCTTTGTAACCGGGTGTTCCCATCTGGCTGTGCTGCGATGTGCGATTCCCAATGACTCCCTCCACGTGTGTATTAGTCCAGACACCTAAGTCCGAGACTGAGCAGTTAACACAGCTCTTCTCAGAGGGAGAGACAAGGAAGGTAGGCAGAGACGGCCACCTGGCTGGGGGGCAGGGCCTGGGAGCTGGGAGCTGGGTCAGTCTTGGCTGGGGGAAGCATGAGGAGAGCCGACTAAGTCCAGCCAGGGGGTTTCAGGGGCCTGTGAACCCCTTTATCCTGAGAGGAATAAGGCTGGCTGCCCTTTCTCCTGTGGTAACATCAACCCTAAGCTACGCTATGTCTTTGTGAACTGATAAACCTTCTACTCTGCTAGCTGCCTGAGAGTCACATCTGGCTGCGGATGGGGGTGCAGGATCGGGGCTCCCCGACATGCTGTCACAATGGGACACCTCCAGCCCACTTGATTAGCCTCATTAGCACCAATCCTACAATGGACAGGTAAATTTTTTTTATCTTCCCTTCTTTTTCTGTTATAAATTCTGGGTTCCTGTTATTGCCAGTCCACCTTCCAGCTCATCTGAAGAAATGGGTTTTGCCCACGAAAGCTCATGATACTACATATATTTGTGTTAATCTTTGAGAGTGCATCTACACTGCACCATTATTTCGAGATAACTAGCGTTATTTCAGAATAACAATGCAAGCATCTACACAGCTATTCCATTATTTCGAAATAATTTCTAAATACATTATTTCGGCTTATTCCAAAATCTGTAAACCTCATTCTACGAGGAATAACGTCTATTCTGAAATAGCTATTTTGAAATAAGCCGTGTGTAGATGCTCCACTTCTGCTATTTCAAAACAGCCCCTCGCCTGGGCTTTTCTAAGTTATCTTTCCCAGTGCCTCTTGGGGCTTTAAATCGAGATGGCATGTCTACATTAGGAAAGCCTGTTTCGGGCTAATTTTGAGGTTTCCCTGCAGTGTAGACATGCTATTTTGAAATAAGCTATTTCAGAATAACTATTCCGGAATAGCTTATTTCAAAATACACGTGCAGTATAGACATGCCCTGAAGTGCCACAGGACTACTCGTTGTTTCCAATGAGATATTTCGCAATCCTCTTGCATAGTTTCCTTGGAAAAGCTGCCTTGTTTCTTCCCCGTTGGTAGGAAACTTTGCTACACCAGTTGACAATTTCTTTTGCAGGCACCCAAGCAGCACAGACAAGGGGTGTCAGGATCTGTCTGTGGCCACATGCATGCAGGGGCTGTACCCTGGCATCCTCAGCTACCCTCAGGAATGAGATATCAGCTTTTATCACCCCTGCTTGTGGGAAATGGTGCCAGTGTTCAGGATAGTGTCCCGAGGTGATTGCAACGATTTCTCTCTGAAACCCCACCACTTTGCCCCATCTTGCCCCTTCTCTGCCAGATCAAACTCACCACAGTTAGGCCTCTCACCATGCTGTGTGCCTGCCAAGGGAAAGCACGCAAGTCATGTAACTAACACTCCTGAATCAATGTCGTGCCTGCACTCACAACCGTGCCTACATCTATGTTTTCTTTAGCATCTGCAGATGTGCCTTTGAGGGTCTCCTCCTGCACAGCCACCGTGCAGCTGTGTCTGAGAAGGGGGTGAAACAGCAGGAGTAAGGAAGCCATGTTTGGGGAGGTGTTACAATAATCTGATGTTGCTGATAGCAAGCCCACGGCTTGGAGAGAGGCTATCAATGAAAACTGAGAATGGGTCATGAGGAGAGGAAACAGGGACAGAAGCAGATCACTAAATAGAGCAAACAGACATGCGGAGGCGCCCGACTACAGTGCATGTGGAACACATCCATGAGCTCCTCCCCCAGCGGCCCACACAGAACTGCCACTCTGCCCCTATGGACTGTTTCACAATGATAGCAAGACATACACCCAGCAGGGAAACCCCCATTTTACAACGTGCTCTTCATCATCGTGTCCCTTGCAGAACACAGAAATGTTTGTAGAGCCATTTAAGAAAAGAAAATGAATCTTGATTTGTGTCCTAGGTGGTGAAATTCATACACAGACAGTGATAATCTGTGTATGTACAGAGTAAAACGAACGTGCATGCAGCCATCATGACAAGGGTCATATTAGCATGCTCAAAAGCAATGGTGCATTACAGAAAACCACATTACGGATATTCATTGTCAAAATGCTTTTCAAAGGCTTGCTGATTCAAATACCCCTCCACTGAGTCCTTCTTCCAGTCCTACTATTAGTCACTCAAAAGCAGTCACCAATTGATCCACCTTGGCTCCACCCCTGCAAAAGCTTTTTCCCCTTAATTTAACAAATGTTATGCAGAGCACAGCAGGCTGCTATGACCATGAGAATACTTTTCTCATTAAAGGTCTAATCTGCCTGTCAAGGCTGTTTCCACTTTGATTTGGAAGAAGGGAAAACAAGTCTATTTCTACCAGAACAGGCAGAATTTGACTGCCAAGCCCCCAGAAACAAAACAAAAAAAACCCAAACACAAATGAATTCTGACTTTCTTGCTCAGAGGTATTAGATGGTACGAAGAAGCATTATGAGGGAAAATGTAGATGTTTGCTAATTAAGTTAAGCCAGGATAAAAAATGTTTGTTTTCATGGAATAATAAAGAGGCTTTTATGTACAAAGTCTTAGTTGTTAGAGATTCTAGCACGTTTAACTTAATTTGCCATTCCGGAACATTCTGTTCCTAGCAGATGCAAACCTAAAATCTGGGATTTGTTTATGAATGCCATGGTGGAATTGACCATACCACCTTCCATCATGGGCAACCCACCCAACAGAGAACTTCTGGGATATCTGGAGGCTTCAAGCACAAATACTGGGGTTGATCAAAACTCAACACTGCAGCCCCCTTTTTGTTTTAAAAAAGCACAGAACCTCCTCTGTGTGAAATGCTTTTCCTGCTTATGAACTTTTTCAGAAAATGTTACAAGCTCTGTGTACTTTTTGAACACCCAACAGACATCAATTGTCTATAAGCCCTCATCTGGGATGCATTACTTAGAAACTTGGTAATGAAAGTCATTGGGAGATGAACACGTCTGGGTTCATGGAAACAGGTTTTTGAGTGAGCCAAGACATGCCTAAGATCTTATGGTTTTATTTTTTAAGAAATTCATCACCATCTGGTAATTTGGCACTAAATCATGAGAACGCAGTTCTAAATCTGGTCAAAAGATAAATGTTACAGTGATGTAAGAAAAACATGGAGTGATAGCTATTGGTGACAGAACACAGATCTTGCAATTGTCTAATGTAAAACAGAGAGTTGGTGACATTTTTGTTTAAAAAATTCACAGTGGTTCTAGGAAAAGACACACTATTTGGGAGATGTCTGTAAAAATCAAAAACTCCATGGTAACACTACACCTTTACAAAGTGAACTGGTGTTCTCCCGGTTCATTGTGTGGGTGAGGGTTGACTCCCAAACCTAGAAGTCTCTGAGATGGACTTCTGCCCAGAAGCCACTTGCAAGAGAATGCATTGAAGAAATTCTCTTTTGTGTACAGGTTCACAAAAAAAACACTCAGTAGCTATATGGTGTCCATAATCACTTGTAGCCCAAAAGAACTTTTCTCCTCTGATTGATCTTTATTGATATTGTCAGAAACTCCATACACTATTATGCTGACAGTGACTGTCAACATTTTCACAAAACGGCCTCAGGTTCTCGGTTTTAATCAGAGAATAGTGATCGGTGTATTCTTGGCTGGCAGAAAGGTCAAAGGCAAACCAGGTGAATTCTGTGCAAATTCCTCATGGCTGATTAAGAGACAGCAATTGCCTATGTGTTTGTCAGCTGTCTGCGCCAGATTCGTATACTCATAGAATCATAGAATCATAGAACTGGAAGAGACCTCAGAAGGTCATCAAGTCCAGTCCCCTGCTCTAGGCAGGACCAATCCCAACTAAATCAACCTGGCCAGGGCTTTGTCAAGCTGAGACTTAAACACCTCTAGGGATGGAGACTCCACTACTTCCCTAGGTAACCCATTCCAGTGCTTCACCTCTCTCCTAGTGAAATAGTATTTCCTAATATCCAACCTGGACCTCTCCCACCACAACTTGAGACCATTGCTCCTTGTTCTGCCATCTGTCACTACTGAGAACAGCCTCTCTCCAGCCTCTTTGGAACCTCCCTTCAGGAAGTTGAAGGCTGCTATCAAATCCCCCCTCACTCTTCTCTTCTGCAGACTAAACAGACCCAAGTCCCTCAGCCTCTCCTCATAAGTCATATGCTCTAGCCCCCTAATCATTTTGGTTGCCCTCCGCTGGACCCTCTCCAGTGCGTCCACATCCTTTTTGTAGTGGGGGGCCCAGAACTGGACACAATACTCCAGATGCGGCCTCACCAAAGCCAAATAAAGGGGAATAATGACATCTCTGGATCTGCTGGCAATGCTCCTCTTAATGCAACCTAATATGCCATTAGCCATCTTGGCTACAAGGGCACACTGTTGACTCATATCTAGCTTCTCATCCACTGTAACCCCCAGGTCCTTTTCTGCAGAACTACTACTTAACCGGTTGGTTCCCAGCTTGTAACTATGCTTGGGATTCTTCCGTCCCAAGTGCAGGACTCTACACTTGTCCTTGTTGAAACTCATCAGATTTCTTGTGGCCCAATCCTCCAATTTGTCTAAGTCATTCTGTACCCTATCTCTGCCCTTAAGCGTATCTACCTCTCCCCCCAGCTTAGTGTCATCCGCAAACTTGCTGAGGGTGCAATCCATCCCCTCATCCAGATCATTAATAAAGATATTGAACAAAACCGGTCCTAGAACTGAACCTTGGGGCACTCTGCTAGAAACCGACTGCCATCCTGACATCGAGCCATTATGCAATTCCAGGCCTCAAAAGTCTGGTTGTAGAAACTTAGCTGGTCTCTGCTTAGCATCCACATTAACGGACACAAAATTAATACTGTAATATTCAAAGTAAAAAGGGGTTTCAAGGTAATTTCCACTAAAGGCATTATTATCCAGAAAACCAAGGAGAACTAATTTAGATTATTGCCCCAAGAACGGGATCTCCTGGTTAACGATCCTGTTGAATTCCAGTTCGATAAAGGCCCTATAAGACTAACAGGTTCTGCTTTGAGACTTCAGACTATTCCACCCACACCACCCTTCTACATCAAACACTAGAGTACCTTCAGAATATCATTAATCTATTCTCATTCGATATAGACCTCCCAGGGTGGCGAAGGAAATACCTGAAGGACACAGATACAGCCTTCCGATAAATGATGGATGCAAGCAGAATTCTTACCAAAACAAGGCATCTTTTTGTGGGTGCAAATAAGCACCCCTAAGACAATAATAATCAAACCCACAAATCCCTTGCAAGTTAAAGAGCACTCCACAATGCAACAACATACAGTTGAGAGGATTCTGCGTGGCTACACGCTGTTACAGATGGCTGCTTTACATAGATAAATTCCTTTCACAATTAATACACATGCGCACATTCCATATCCAGCCACATAATAAGAGACACTGGAGTCTAGTGTAGACTTGGCCTAAGGGCTTGTTTGTAAATGTAGCAAGTGGACCATTGAGGCTGGCATCACAGGCTGCTCAGAAGTAGGCGTTAGGGTCTAGATATCCAAGCTTTGCCTCTGCTTTAAGAATGTAGGTATATTCTTAGTGGAATACAAGAACAAAGAATTAAAATCATAGTTTATCTGTGTTTGATGGTCTGAGACTAAGGATTTTGGCCAAGTATATTAAAATAAGGCCCATTCCCAACCAGACACATTGAAATAAGGCAATTTGGAGCTGTTGGAAAGGCAATCCAATTTATTGCCTCCAAATAAAGGGAAGAGCTTAAAAAATTTAATGAGAACGTAAGTCATAGCTTTCTGTCTGGCAAGGACTCACTTATCAATAGTTGAGGTTGTGAAATTCACTTTTTTCATTGCTTTGTTGTTATGCTTCCTGTTTGTTAATTTGTGTGATTTTGTCTGGTTTTTTAATTGTTTGGGGGTTTTGCATAATTAATTTTGCTTGGTGCAAACCAATGAAGGGAGTGGAAATAATTGGTTAAATAATCATGTTACAATTGTTAAAACTGGTTAGTTAAATTTCAGAAAAATAATTGGTTACAGTATACCTAACCAAATTCTATATATTAGGGACAAACAGAAAAGGGGTGGGAAAACAGAAAAAGAAAAGAAAAAGAAACTGGAATCATGCTGGCTGGACGCTAACCGCAGTAAACATTGAATTGTTTGCATCTCCAGACTCTGGGTATTGCTGTTGTCTGTTCATGGGAGAAGAACCAGGGAAGTGGGAGGGCGAAGGGATAAACCCTCTGAGGAGTGAACCATGCAATCCCGAGGAAGAGGCAATAGGCTGTTGTGAGGTAACCACATGACTGGAAGGGACCCTGAGAGGTCATGTAGTCCAGTCACCAGGCATTTATGACAGGACTAAGTATTATCCCTGGCCAGTGCTTGTCCAATCTGCTCTTTAAAATCTCCAATGACACAGATTCCACAACCTCCCCAGGCAATTTATTCCACTGCTTAATCGCCTGGACAGGAATTTTTTCCGTATGTCCAACCTAACCTGCCCTTGCTGCAATTTCAACCCATTGCTTTTTGTCCTGTCCTCAAGGGTGAAAGAGGACAGTTTTCCTCCCATCTCCTTGTAACAACCTTTTATGTGTTTGAAAACTGTTATTATGTCTCCTCTCAGTCTTCTCTTCTACAGACTGAACCAACCCAAACTTCATTCACAGATCAGGTTTTCTAGACATTTAATAATTTTCACTGCTCTCCTCTGGATTTTCTCCAATTTGTCCACAACTTCCCTGAAATCTGGTGCCCAGAATTGGACACAATCCTGCTGTGGGGACCATATCAGTGTGACATAAAATAGAAGCATTACATCGCATATCTTGCTTTCGGCACTATTGCTCAAATATGCCAGAACAATATTTGCTTTATGAACATTTCCAAGAAGCCGGATAGGCCCCTGACTCTTTTAAATGTCCAACTAAAAGAGTTTAAGAGTATTGTGGGAATTGTGCCAATGGAGAAACCAAACAAGGTTGATAATATGATAGTATGGATAAAGACCTAGTTTGGTGGCCTTTATAAATGCAAAAATCTCCTGAAGTAGAATCTTTCTAGGCCACAACTGGTCACAATCTAGAAGCTAAAGCAATCCTCTCATGAGCATGCAGGGAGTTGGGATAAGATTTGGACTGAGTTTGGTTTTACCTGGATGTCAAGGTTTTTATTGCGTGGTTAGGACACTAGCGCTGGACTCGGGACACCTGGGTTGAGGTCCCTGCTCTGCCACAGATTAAACATGTGCCCTTAGACACATCACTTACTTCCTATGCCCTAACCTGTAAGAGAGGGAGGGCAGCAGTGCTGTATTGCACGGGGGCTGCGAGGTGAATTCAATGAAGATGATGAGGCACTCAGATCCCACAGGGAGAAGGGTCTAAGACAATGGTCCCTAACTGAGGGGCACACCCCTTGGAAGGTGCAGAGGAACATTCAGATGTGGGGGGAAGATGCACCACCCAGCCCCATTCTGCCTCCAACCCTGCTCTGGCTTGGCCCCCAGACCCAGCCCTGGCTGCGGCTCAACTCCTAGCTCTGGTTCTAGCAGTAGCCACAGCCTTGGACCCTGGTTCCTGGCCCAGCCACAGGGCCAGGGACACCATTCCTACCCATCCTGGCTAATAGCCATTGATGGACCTAACCTCCATGACTCCATCTAGCTCTTTTCTGAACCCTATTAAAGTCCTGTCCTTCACAACATCCGCTGTCAATTTGACTTTTGCCCTGCTCAGCCTCTTCCAAGACTTTCACTGCAGTATCCAAAGTCAAGAGTTAATAACTGCCCCAAGACACTTGCCACCTCAGAGGGACTTTGTAAGACTGCTCCAAAATCACAGCATCCATTACTTCCTCCCGTGTTTGGCTTACCACCAGTCTGACCTGTGTGAAAGCTCTGGGCCTTATTCCCGCTGTCCATTTTGCAGCTCTGAATGTATGTTAGTATTTCCCTGAGTACTTTATCATTGAATACATCAGGGACTTTTCTTAGGGACATGTAGCTTGTGGATAGAGAGCCACTAGGAAAGCCTGTGAGGTCTTATCCCAGCCAGAGCATACAGCCAGTAGCCATCTTCCCAAATGTCTGGAAAAACACCTGGGGCCATCGGGCTAAGTAGCAGTTCAGCAGAAAAAGACCTGGGGATGACAGTGGGTGAGAAGCTGGATATGACGGAGCCATGTAGATTAGTGTACTTGAAAAAGGGAAATGAAATGGTGATTTAAATAATCGCCGCTTCATTTACATCATAATGGCTGCCGTGCTGTGCTGATCAGCTGTTTGGCGGCACAGTGCAGTAGTCTGGACACTCCGCAGTCGACAAGGAAAGCCCTTGTCGACTGCCCCAGTAAACCTCATTCCATGAAGCATAACGGGGCGGTCGACAAGGGCTTCCCTTGTCAACCATGGAGCTTCCAGACTACCGTGCTGTGCCGTCAAACAGCTGATCAGCACAGCACGGCAGCCATTTTGATGTAAATGAAGCGGCGATTATTTAAATCGCTGCTTCATTTCCCTATGTCTAGAAACCGCATCTACATGGCTCCGTCGATGGAGCCATGTAGTCTACACACACCCTAAGACAGGAGCCATTTCTCCCAATGTGACTCTTCATCACATTCCACCATAAGCCCTGCTGGGAGCCCCATACAAGCAATAACTATGACCCTGTTTCGTCTCTGGAGAACAATCTGCTGATAATAAATTCCCTCAGTATATGAGCCTCAACATTCAGTGAGCAAATCTGACTGCAAGGAAGCCTCTGCCAACTGCTGGGTGGGTGGAGACACAGGGAAAGATCCTCTCTCTAATGAAACACTGAATGGAGCTAAGAACGAGTCCATCAAAAATAAAAATGTGTGCCCAAAGAAGTTTTAACATATCCTGGAATCATTCCGTTTACTGCACTGGGGCTTTGCCTAGGCATAATTATGCATGCAGGACGGAATACCTAGAATACAAGCTCTTTGAACTAGACTCCATACCTCCCCCTATAATCAGTAAATAAGTACAAATATTGCTAGAACATACAGGAAAAAGGTAATTGGTAGCATACGGGCTATGGACATGTCACACCATTGCCATTACACTCATCTGTTATCTCAGTAAAATGACTCTGGGGATGCTGAACCATTTTTGAAGCCAAGTGAAGCAATTCCTAGCTTTCATTATCACCATGGCAGGATTTGATCGGACTGCTGATGGATAGTTTGGCTGTAGGTACGGAAAGGAAAGGGAGGACGAGGAGTTCAGAAATGTGAGGAGAGTCATTAAAAGGGTGGTGAGAGAAAAGATAAAGGCAGAGGTGAGGGAGAACAGACCAAGCCCAAGGTGGCTTCTGAAGGTTAGAAGAGGGCTTTCGGGCATGGTGTTTCAGAGGATGGAAGGGTCCGTGCCCCTATTTCTGTGTGAGGAGATGAGGTTTGACTTGTTCAAATTGGCGAGGCAGCAAATGAAGAGTTACCTGGAGTCAGCGTCAGAGATGCTGGAGACATAAATAAGAATTAATACCATCACTCTGCCTTTCTATAAAGCTTTCCAAATAGCATTCATTCATGAAGTAAAACAAGCTTCATGCCTGAAGCAGGGCCTCTAATTTCATGCCTATGCACCTAGCTTACCGACCTGCTTGTGAGAGCTGCCCACCCCCACCCCCGTAATGCTCCCAGCATTCAATTTTCAGTGCCTCTGAAAATCAGACCATTTGTTCAAGCACTTGACTTTTAATAGGCAACTTTGAATTTTTTTCCTAAGCCTTTCAGCTCCCTGGGAGGTAAAGATGAGCACCTCCGTAATGCAGATGGAGAACGGGGGGGGAGCAGAGGTCAAGTCACATGCCCAAATCTGGGGAGTCCAAGTCAGTTCTGTGTGTTAGCCACAAGAGCATCCTTCTATGAAATGGAGTGACCATATCCCATTTACGTGGCAGCTGGTTAGGGACCTGCAATCAAAATCCAACCTTGGAAACCTGTAGTGGAGAGTAAGTTTATGAAAGTATTCATAGAATCATAGAAATTATGGGCTGGAAGAGAGCTTGAAAAATAATTGAATCCAGCCACATGTGCTATTCCAGGATCAAGTAAACCTGGGACATCCCTGACAGGCATTTGTCCAACCTGTTTTTAACCTTTCAATGGTGAGTATTCCACAGCCTCCTTGCAAGCCTGTTCCAGAGCTTCACTGCCTTTAGTGTTAGAAAGCTTTTCCTAATCTCTCACCTAAATCTCCTTTGCTGCATATTAAATCCATTACTTCTTGTCCGTCAGTGGATGTGGAGAACAAACGATCACTTGGCCTCTTTGTAGCCGCCCTTAACATATTCCAGGACTGTTATTTGTTCCCCCTTCAGTCATCTTCTCCAGACTAAACACACCCACTCCTCTCACTTCCCTCAGAGGCCAACTTTTCTAAAAACTTCATCAGTTCTGTTGCTTTCCTCTGGACTCTCTCCAATGCATCCACATTTTTCTGCACCCAGAAATTGACACAATACTCCAGCTGAGGAGAGCAGGACAGTTACCTTCCATGTCTTGTGTGTGACACCCCTGTTAATACACCCACTGCCAGAATGATAGCCACTTTTTTTGCAGCTTCATTGCATTTAGACCCATATTCAATTTGTGATCCACAGTGACCCCCAGGTCTTTTTTAGCAGCACTACCAGCCAGCCAGTTATCCCCCATTGTGTTGTGTGGTGTGGTAAC
Source organism: Pelodiscus sinensis (assembly GCF_052426305.1). Lineage (NCBI taxonomy): Eukaryota > Metazoa > Chordata > Testudines > Trionychidae > Pelodiscus > Pelodiscus sinensis. The sequence continues at coordinate 309,068 of NC_143068.1, read as the reverse complement.
CCCTCTTTCCCTGGCTAGTGTTTGGGCCAGCTGCCTTCCCGCCTTTGCCAGAGGTTGGGCTTGCAGCTAGTTTCTGGGTTAAGGAGCCAGGCCAGTCCTTCTGGGACTCCTTTCCCCCCACTGTCTCTAGGTCTAGAATGGCTCATGCTCTGTCTCTCCTTCCATCCCCTCACTCTCTCCAACTGTCTAACTGGAGCAGCTTTTAAAGGCCTCCAGCAGTCCTAAAGTGAAGTCAGCTGGCCCTAATCTGCCTGAGCCAGCTCCCTGACAGCTGCTCCTAATTGTCCTGCAGCTCTCAGCCCTAATTAGCAGGCCTTTCAGCCTTTGGGGCCTGCCTTTTCCCCACTCAGTAGCAGCCCTTTGGCCTGACCGTGTCACTGTAGTCATGCATCTGGTTTTTTTTTCCAAGCAATGTACTTTGCTCTTCTCTTTATTGAACTTCACTTTGTCGATTTCAAACCAACTCTCCAAGTTGGCCTCAACTGGAATATTGTGTTCAGTTCTGGGCACCGCATTTCAAGAAAGATGTGGAGAAATTGGAGAGGGTCCAGAGAAGAGCAACAAGAATGATTAAAGGTCTAGAGAACATGAGCTATGAGGGAAGGCTGAAGGAATTGGGTTTCTTTAGTTTAGAAAAGAGAAGATTGAGAGGGGACACGATAGCAGTTTTCAGGCATCTAAAAGGGTGTCATAAGGAGGAGGGAGAAAACTTGTTCATCTTGGCCTCTGGGGGATAGGACAAGCAGCAATGGGCTTAAACTGCAGAAAGGGAGGTGTAGGTTGGACATTAGGAAAAAGTTCCTAACTATCAGGGTAGTCAGACACTGGAATAAATTGCCCAGGGAGGTTGTGGAATCTCTATCTCTGGAGATATTTAAGAGCAGGTTAGATAAATGTCTATCAGGGATGGTCTAGACAGTATTTGGTCCTGCCACGAGGGCAGGGGACTGGACTTGATGACGTCTTGAGTTCCCTTCCAGTCCTAGTATTGTATGATTCTATGATTCTAAGTTGCCAGGATCATTCTGAATTCTAAGCCCATTCTCCAACCTCCTTGAAACTTCTCCCAGCTTGGTGTCATCTGCAAATTTCATAAGCCTTCCCTGCCCTTCATTATCGAAGTCATTAATGAAAATATTGAGTATTATCAGAGCTTACACTGGCCTCTGCAGAAACCCACTAGCTACAGTCTACAGTTTGACAGAGAACCATTGGTGCCATTCTCAAAGGGCCATTCTTCAACCAGCTGCGCATCTATCTTCTAGTAATTGCATCTAGACCACACTGCCATGTCATGGGGAACTGTCAAAAGCCTCACTAAAATTTAAGATATTTCACATCTGCTTCTCCTCTCTCCACTGGGAGAGCAACCCTCTCAAAGAAGGAACCTCAGTTGGTTTGGCATTTTTTTCTTGACAAATCCATGCTGGCTATTCCTTATACCCCTCTTACCCTGCAGGTGCTTGCAAAGTGATTGTTTAGTATTTGAAGTTAGGCTGACTGGTCTATAATTCCACATGTCTGCTTTGTTCCATTTTTTGAAGATAGGAGCTATGTTTGCTCTTCTCCAGCCTTCTGGGACCTCAGCTGTTCTCCAGAAGTTCTCAAAGATCATGCTGATTGTGTCAAGATTGCTGCTGCTAGTTACTTAACCATACTAGGATAAATTTACCAGCCCTGCCAACTTGAATACATACATCTATCTTATTGACATAGTCTTTAGCCTGTTCTTTCACTATTCTGACATGCATGCCTTTCCCTTGTTGTCGGTATTAATTGAACTGCGTACCCGGTCACAATTTACCTGTTTAGTGAAGACTAAAGCCAAACATCAGAGGGGTAGCCGTGTTAGTCTGAATCTGCAAAAGCGACGAGGAGTCCTGTGGCACCTTATAGACTAACTGAAGTGTAGTCTGACGAAGTGGGTCTTTGCCCACGAAAGCTTATGCTCCTACACTTCAGTTAGTCTATAAGGTGCCACAGGACTCCTCGTCGTTAAAGCCAAACAGGCATTGAGGATGTAATGGACAGGAGGAGTGCTGACCAGCACCCAGTGACTAAGGGGTTAAACTCAGGTAGCTAGCAAAGATGTTGACATTTGAATTGGATATAGGTTCCTTGCCTGCTTTCTTTGTGTGTGGAAAGTTAAACAAGGAGTTGAGAAACACAGAATTTTTTAAACCCAGGCAGGGCTACCATGCCCCAAAAGGAATTTGGGGCATGGAAGTGGACTGAATAACGAGGAGATTGGAAGTAAGTCAAAGGGCTAAGCGAATATAGACATGTTTGGGGTATTTTTTCTTTATTTTGCGGTTTGGTTTGAACTGCTCTGTGTGAATCTATGCTTCCCCTCCTCATTCACCACCTAGCATTGTGTCCAGAGACTTTTCTCTGTGTTTTCATTTGTTTTCCTTAGTTGCAATTAGCGCAGCTGAAGTTGCGTTGCTTAATTCGACCTTGTCCTGCAGTGTAGACATACCCCATAGTGCCATAGGACTACTTGTTTTTAATGTTACAGACAAAGGACATGTCTATGGTAGGGAGTTGTTATGTTGAAGTGACTCCCCTTATCTCAAAACAACAAGGCGAGCGTCCATGCTACCAAGCCAGTTATTTCGAAATAACAACTCCTGCTTGTGAAGAGGAATATGCTTATTTCAATAGCTATTTTGGAAGTTATTATTTCAAAATAACTCGGTAGTGTAGATACAGCCAAACACAGCTACCCCTCTGAGACAGATGTATGTAGGGAAGGGAAGGAGAGTTTTGCTGCAGTGAGGGTTTGGGTGCCAAGGGAAGAGACTGAGGGATTTAGCAACTAGAAAGGCACCATGTCCCCGAAGCCAGAACACAAACAAACATCCCCTGATGCTTAGGCCTGAGAATAAAAATGCAGGTAGGCGTAGGCGGCAAGTTATGTGGGCCCGTGGTGCCCAGGAATATCCCTGGCCCAAAACCAGGTTCCACCAAAGCTCATCACCTGCCACCCTTACTCCCCCGACCCTCTGTGTCCCTGGCTCCCTCTTAGTCTCCCCCATGCCTCCCCCAGCACTGCTGGCTGGCCGTGGGGCCCACCACCCGCACAGCAGGGCTAGAGCAGCTTCCTGCTACTCGCTGTCTGCGGCTGCCGGCATGTAGGTTCCAGTGACCCAGGAGGGAGGGTGTCTCCGTGCACTCCTCCCAGGGCACAGGGTGCTGGCAGCCGCAGGGAGCAAGCAGCAGGAAGCCGCTCTAGCCCCACTGCCCTGCCAGTTGGCGGGGGGGGAGGGGCTCCCAGGGCATTTTAAGTCACCCGGGGATAGCAGGCAGCACCAGAGGCTGCAGAGGGGCAACAGGTGGGGAACAGCAGGCAGAGACCCTCCCCCCCCAGCCACTGCCAGAGCAGGGTGTCCCAGGTAAGCCTGTCACCCTCCACCCCCTCTCCCACACCTCCCTGTGTACCCCATTCCCTGCAGACCTGCACCCTTTCCTCCCACCTCCTGCTTCCTACCCCCTAACTCCCTCGCCAAGCCTGCACCCAGGATCCCGGCCACCCAGGCCGTCCTCAGGGTTTGTGGGGCCTACACAGTGCTATTAAACTGGTGCCCTCTGCCCGATGGCAGCCCAGGGGGGATGACGATTTTATAGAGATGTGATTTTATTCCCTACAGAAACACACTAATGAATATTTTGAAAGCAAATTTTAAACTGAGATCCTGTTACCTCACACAGTACATTCAGAAACTAACAGCATGTACCTGGAGTTAAATGGCTTCACAGCCCTTGAATGGCTCTTTCACAGGTTCAGTGTCTTCTAATAAGTCCAGCAGGCGTTGCCACTTGTAAGTTAATGATCTCCTCTCCCGAGGAAGCAGAGCCACAGACCAGGCACAGGAAGAAGCAGGTGGGTGGACATTAAGACCCAAAGGAGGGGTGGGCATGAGAACTGGGGCAGAGGGTGTGGGCGCCAGGAAGGAAAAGGGCACGGAGGGCAGGGGCAGTGATGGAAGAGGGAGGCCCCAGGAGGGTGTAGGTGCCCGGGGGATTGTGGGGGTGAAGCAGAAGGGCAGACATGGGGAGTGGAGGGGAGGGACTGGCACCAGAGGACGGAGGAGAGAGGAAGGACAGATGGGTGGAGGAAGGTGTGAGGAGGGGTGGGCACAGGCGAAGGGAAGGACATGTGCATGGGTCAGAGAGGATGGGGAGGTGGCAGGCCCCAGGAAGGCGGAGGAGAGTGAAAAGGGCAGGAGCCAGGACAGCAGCAGGCACCGGGGGAGCAGATGGGGCGAGGGAGGGTGGGAGATGTGGCAGTGGAGGGGAAAAGGGAGAGGTTTATAACTTGGGTGCCATGGTGGCACCCGTCCGAACAATTGCACCTGAATATTGGTGCACAAGACACAATTCACTCCACTCATGGATGGAAAATCTTAGCGGGAACCCTGGCTCCGATGTGGGTCGCTCTCCTCCTCTTCAGGAATTCATCTCACTATTCAGGAATTCATCTCACTTCTCTGCAGTGGCCTTGTCCTTCTCGAGTCCCCCTTTGTAATGTGCGGGCCCCATGCCCGTGTGGCAGGTTTCCTGGCCCTGAGGTACTTTCAACACATTTCTTACGGTTAGTTTTTGAGTCTTTAACAAACTGATGCTCAAATTCTCTCTTGGCCTCACCTGCCTGTGTTTGTACCCATTCCGTGTGCCCTCACTCTGATGTGACTTCCACATTTCAAATGTGTCCTTTTGCTATCTCGCATACTCTGCTCTTTTGCCACCAAGCCACCAGAGCTTCCCTTATGGTGTTTTTAATTAGTCCCTGGCAGGCATTTAACCCTGGTGACAGCTCTTTTTAATTTCTTTCTTACAATTGTCCTCATTTTGTGAAGTGAAATGTCACTGTGGTGGGTTTGGTTGGCATTATCCCCCTACAAGAATGTTACATTTAATTACATTAATTCTCTGTCATTCTGTGGAAGAAAACATTGTCCTCACTCTGAGTTTGTAAGCAACAAGTAGCCAGAGGCAGTTTTATTACGAGCTGCAGCAAGGGAAAAACTGGTTCGGACAGGGGGGAAGCCCCCCCCCCGAGGCAGATCTTCGAATACAAGCAATTATGAAGCAGTTTCTATACTGTCTATTAAATATAATAACAATAACAATTAGTCTCCTTCCCATTACAAACACCAATGGCTAACAGTGATTTAGTTCCACCCAGATGCTCCTTATCTCAAGGTCCCTACCAGAGTCAGCATTCTATCCTTATCTCCGTATGGAGGCAGGAGGTGAGAGGCAAAGGCAGCATCTAATTACAGATCTCGCGTTGTCAGGCCACAGACTTAGCCTGACTCTTGCTCTCTTGTTAACAAGACCAAGATGGCTGCACACAAATTCCCTTATTCCCTTTTCCTGCCTCCACAATTCTGATGCATTTTGTACCCTGGTATTACCATGCCCCATGGAGTATCATCATTCCATCAAGTTTCCATGGTACCTCTTAGATCAATAGCCCCATTTGATATCAGGAACTCAAGGTTTGCCCATCTTAATATTTAGAATTCTAGCATTTGTGTACAAGCACTTTCAAAATGTGTCATTATTTGTCTGCCTGCATGTGCTGCAAGTGAATGGGATTCTTACATGTGAATGTTTCTCTTGAGTTCCTACCTGCACTTCATCCACTTCCATCCTCTTTTCTTTACTAAGATACAGGGAATCCCCTTTAATAAATGGTCCCCGAGGGAAATTGCTGTCAGAGCTGCGTGTATCACCGCACCTGTCAGCTTTCCCCCAGCCCGTAGTTCAAAAACTCCTCTTTGACCTTTTTAAATGCCTGTGATCTGGTTCCACCGGGGTTTAGATGAAGCCCATACTTCTTGTAGAGGCTTCTGCTTTCCCAAAAGGTCCCTCGGTTCTTAATGAGCTTAAATCCCCCCTCCGAACACCATCATCTCATCCACACTTTGAGTCTATGCAGTTCTGTCTCTGCCAGCATTTCAGAGAATGCTACCAGGGATGTCCAGGTCTTTAATCTCTCCCCTGGCAGCCAAAATTTGGCCTTCGGGGCCTCTCTCCTACATGCCCAATGCCCACTGGCTCCTCCCCAGCACTGCCCACATGTTTGTCTAGATACCTTGAGATCTTCGCACCCAGCAGGCAATTCACCATGCGGTTCTCCCACTCATCCCAGGGCCCTCATTACTTTTTCCTGTCTCTTCCCAATGACTGGGCTCCCCTCCACTGCAAAGGAGTCCCCCACGTAAGAGGATGCCACGACATCTTCTGGAAGGAGGGTCCCAACTCAGGGATTGTTTCCCTCAGCTCCAATTTAACAGTATCCTTCCCCAAGACTTTTCTCCTCCTCAGGAGAACAGAGACTAGCAGCCAAAGAGTGGGACCATTTTACTGTGTGCCAGAAAGTCTCCTCCACGTACCTCTGTGTCCCTCAGCTCCTCCACGTCAGCCACACTCTGATCTCAATCCCTGTACTCAGGGCCATGAGTTGCTTGCACCAAAGGTCCATATATGCCCCCTACCCACAGGACAGGTGCATTCAGGGTAATGAACTGCATAGCCCCTGCTCTGCTGCTGGACTTAGGTCTGAATTATTGGAGGGGGGGGGGTATTGAGTGGCTTTTATTGGCCTGTGTTTATAGGGCATTTGTCACCTATATCTGGTTCTCATGCTCCATTGTAAGACTCCCCTATTTGCTCACCTGGTGGCTTAGGAGCTGGATTTTAACCCCCTGTTAGCCCTGCCCCCTTGCCAAAGGACCCCAAGGGGATTGGGGATCAAAAGCTAGCAGGCTAGAGCCTTGTTAGCAGCTCTGACCTAGCCTCGCAGGCCACTTGGCTTAGCACACAGCCCCGAGCAGACCACTCTGTGAACTTCAATCAAGCAGGCCCAAGGCCAGCAAGCAAGCACACACCGACAGACTGACGGGCAGGTGACAAACTCATCCCAAGGGGGTCACAGGCTCCCTTTCACCTGGGGCTACCCCGGCAAACTCCCCTCTCTGCTGCGTTGCGATGTCATGCCTGAGCTCTTTGCCCCGGTGCCGGGGGGAATGAGGCAAGCAGAGCTGAGGGGACCGAGCCAGCTGCCAGGGAGAGAAGCCAGCACGTTTCTGGTCAGGCCCCACTTGAAAAGGGCTCTCGACTGAGCGCCTGCAAACTCCTGTTCAGACTGGCTGGGAGAGCGAGGGGGGTGTGGGGAAGAGCTCTCGGACTGTGTTTGCACACAGGAGGGCAGTGTTGCACCACACATAAAACGAGGTGCCCGGGAGGGAGCGTGAGCCCACCAGGCCTAGCAGTCTTCCAAGGGATGCTTGCAGGAGCAGAGGTGGGGGCGAGAGGAGAAAAGAAGTGGGGTGGGAACTTTAATCCTGAGCCATTCCATTGACTTCAATGGGGAAGAGGACTTAACCCAACGTGAGCACAACCAAGTCGCCAGTGCCAGTCTGTCGGGCTGTGTTTCCCAACTAACGCCGCAAACCTGAACAAGGAGTCCTGTCCTAGAAGCACAGGGACGTAGACGTGTTTATTACGGCAGTTTATTTAGCCAGGTAGCTGTTCTGCCTTTGTTTTCTGTGTGTTGCGCCTTTACCGCGAGGCACTGTGCAGTCTGCAGAGACCAGAGACTTGACTTGGCTCATTTCTGAGGATATGGCTCTCCTTTTAAAAGAAAGGTCTTTAGGTCTGTTTGCTCTTCTGGATGGAGAAATTTGATTCAAGTCCACCAAGTGAAATCAGGAAACCTTGCAACTCTCCAACCCCCACGCTAGTAAATACCTTCTGGTGAAAACAACTATGTTAGAAAAACGTCCAGTAGTGTGAGTGGCCTGAATAGATTTAATGCCCCATGGTCTCTTAATACACAACAGTACTGCCATGTCCTCTGTCATTCTCGCCTAGATTGGAGCGTGTATTAAGAGATCGTAAGTGGACATTTTTCTAACATATTTTTCACCACAAGGTATTTGCCAGAGTGGGGGTTGAAGATTGAAAGGTTTCTAAATAAAGAAAGAAGTTCCCTGCTTCTGCGCTTTTGGCACAACCAATAAACATCAACACATCCCTCTTGCTGCTCATGGACGTCCAGGGCCAAATTCACTTTGAGAGTAGGCAGGGCTAACTCTGCTGAAGGCAGTAGAGACATGCCGCCTTCTACCCATTCATTCTTGTAGTTACATAATTGCCAGCCTCGACTGTTCAAAAACAATTATTTGGACCCGAAAACATAAAGAGATTTTATAAAATCCATTTAGTTAATCTAAGCACAATATACTGTGGATGGGGAAGCGGTGTTGTTTGCTTTCTGGTTTCTGCACCCTGATGTCTTTTTTCCCCAGCTTTGCTCAGCAACTTTGAGGACTAGAAACATTCTTTTTTTCAGAATAAAAGATTAGAGGCTCATGTAATCACATGATTCCGGGAGCAGGGAGTTTAAGGCAAAAACATCATAAATTGCAACTTGGTTGTGCTTGACATTATAACTCCCAGCTGTGGCTAAAGAAAACCTGTTTAAAGGGACTTGCATGCAGGTGGTGCAGTCGCTAGGATAGATCCCAATAGTGTGAGGAGGGTGCACTATTAAGCACCCTGGGATGTTGTAAAATGCATGTCAGGAATCCTTGGGGGAGGTTTTGATTGGATATTTCCCTAGGAGGGTGGTGAAGCGCTGGGATGGGTTTCCTAGGGAGGGAATGGAACCTCCCTCAGAGGTTTTTAAGTCTCGGCTTGACAAAGCCCTGGCTGGGTTGATTTAGGGCAGGGGGCTGGACTCGATGACTCCTGAGGTCTCTGCCAGCCCTAGGATTGTGTGAATCAGGCATTTGATGTTTAGCTGAAACACCTCACACAATTGAAAACAACGAGACAAATGTGCTGGCCGATGAAATCCACAGGGAAACAAAATGTTCTAGAGCAGGATTGTATCTGAACTGGCACAGAAATCGCCGGTGGTGAGACTTGTCAGTCGGTGCTAGATCTTCTCATGCCTCAAAGCCGTATTGAAGTGCTCTGGCTAGATGGCTGCCCGGTGCACTGCTGTGTCCGAGTGTGACTGACAGTTGAGAAACTGAAGAGAACGGGATAATAGGATAATAGCCAATGAGCACACCCAGGCTGCAGCCAAACCATCTGATTGGCTAAGGCCATCAGGTGGGATGCTCTTAAGCCCAGGAGCTGCAGATGTTCAATGGCTGCTCCATGCAGGTGCCTATAGATTCTCTACCTGCCTGGGCTTGCCTCACTGCAAGCCCTACTCCTGTCTAGACTTTGCTCTGCACCCAGCCTTGTTCCAGTCCTGTCCAAGCCCCCGCTTAGTAATCGACTCTCAATTCCACTTCCTGGCTCTGGCTCTGCCTTGATCCTGGGCTCTGGCTTTTGGATGCTGATTCTGACCTTCACTCCAATCACTAGGCAAGACTGCTTATGTCCCATTCGCCTGAGACTGGTGTAGCTCCTTTCCTTCGCTAATCCCCAAACGCTTTAGCACCTGAAGGGACAGATTTTCATTTGCTGCTGTGTTGAGGAAGCAATAAAATCCCCTGGAACTTACCCTAAGCACAAACCAGGAGCAGTTACTGTCTTTGTGTGAAGGGGAGCAATAAACTGCTGCCCTCTGTGTATAATGGTGACCGACCCCAGTCGTCAGCCAGGGTCAAACCCGGGACTTCTGGAGCTTAACACACAAGTCTCTACCACTGTAGCAGGCTCATCAATCTCTAGCTGAGCTATGTAGCACTAGAGGGGGATAGAGTGCCACACAAAACAAGTAAGGATTACATCTACCGTCCCCCTCCCTTCCCCCCCCCCCCCCCCCCGCCAGGGTGCACATTGATTAGGGCAGAAGTTTTCATGGGTTGTAACTCACTTCATCAGATGCATGAAGTGAAAGAATCAGACGATAGGGATACAGGGATGGGAGTGATAAGAAAGTGAGAATACTGAAAGGGGAAAATTATTGCAATGAGAGAGCCACTCCCAGTCCATATTCAGACCCAATCTGACGGTGTCAAATTTACTTATGAATTCCAGCTCAGCAGTTTCACATTGCTGTCTGTTTTTTTAAGGTGCATGTGGGGGCGGGGGTTATTTTTATTTTTTCTTAAAAATGGCAACTTTCAAGTCTGTAACTATGTAACTAGCATGGAGGTTAAACATCCAACTGGCTTTTGGATGTTACCATTCTTGTCCTCTGATTTGTGCCCATTTATTCTTTTAACACAGAGAATCTGGTTTGCCCAATGCATGGCAGAGGGGCTTTGTTGGGTGCACGATGGCATATATTACAAGAAAGAATGAGCCTTTGATGGGACGGCGGATGTGGTTAAGTCCTGTGATGGTGCCGCGAGGGTAGAGATGTGGACAGAGTTGGGAATGGGGGTTTGTGCAGGGATTGCTTCCTGAGCTAATGCTTCTATGGGGAGGGGGGTTTAACTGGTGGTATTTGTTTCAGGTTGGGGGGCGGAGGGCTCTCTGGAGAACTGTCCTGTCTCCTAAGGCCTATGGGTATGTCTACACTACCCCGCTAGTGCGAACTAGCGGGGTAATGTATGCATACCGAACGTGCAAATGAAGCCCGGGATTTGAATTTCCCGGGCTTTATTTGCATAAGCCGGCTGGCGCCATTTTTAAATGCTGGCTTGTTCGAACCCCGTGCCGCGCGGCTACACGCGGCACGGGCTAGATAGTTCGGACTAGCAAGCTATTCCGAACTATCTGTACGCCTCGTGGAAATTCAAATCCCGGGCTTCATTTGCACGTTTGGTATGCATACATTACCCCGCTAGTTCGCACTAGCGGGGTAGTGTAGACATACCCTATGAGAGTGAGGTATCATCATCTAGGGTAGGCTGTAGATCCTTGCTGATGTATTGAAGCGGTTTTACTTGGGGGCTGTAGGTACTAGCGTTCTGTTGCCAGAAACCATCTACTATAGGACAGACCCAGCAAAGAAAGCAACAAAACTAGGCCTCACCACTAATCTCCCCACCAGTTGCCGGCTGGACCCTTCTCTCTCCCGCCCATGGCATTGGGGGCATGGGACCCCCATATTGCCCGCACTCCAACATGTCTGCTCAACCACCTAAACCCCTTTGCTCGCAGGCATGGTGTATGGCTTAAACACCTGCCATAGAACAGAGCTGTTCTCCAGGGCCAGCTGTGAGGGGAAAACATTCTCGCCCGTCCGCCCATCCGCCCGCCCGCCCGCCCGGAGGGAAGGAGACTGGGATAGAAGTCAGGGGAGGAGGGCGAGTGCTGGAGGGGCGGGGCTAGTGCACGAGGGACGTGGGCTGACTGAAGGAGGAGAAGGAACGTGTGGCGGAAGGGGAGGAGAGAAGGAAGAAAGGGAATGAGAAGGGAGGGAGGGGAGGCTGTGTCCAGCACATTCTGAAAGCAATATGCTCCAGCCATATGTCAACGCTCATTTGCTTTAGCGCTTCCTATTTCAACTGGGAAAGAATCAGGAACATATTAAGGCTTTCAAATTCTGCCCCGCATGCAACTTATTTATGGTTTTAACATGCAAAATCCAATGGAAAAATTATATTGTAGCAGACCCTAAACCAATGTATCACTCTGTCTATTCTTCTGGGACCATGTTCAACTCATAAAGAGACTGCGTATTTCCCCATGCACTACATTCATTGCTCATGCTTCCAGCTGTGTTATCAAAGAGACATTAAAGAGACTAATTAAACCTTTGCAAAATATATATAGGCTGGCGGGGGGAGGACAACCTCAGAAAGACATCAAAGAACTGAAACTTCTGTTTAGCATTGAACGGTCTGATCTTCCAGCCCTGGACTGTAAACGTAATGTTGTTATTCAGTTCAGCCCTGTAGCTGACTGGATCCACCATTTAAACAAAGTTAGCTGAGTCCCTTTGAAACCTCATTCCCCAACCTAATAAAGGCCCTCTATATATCTTGCACTCCAGGCTTGGAAAATAGGATAAAATGAATGTGCTCATGTCACCTTCCTTAATGCCTCTAAATTAGAGACTAACAAGATGGTTTATTAGGTGATGAGCTTTCAGGGGCCAGACCCACTTCCTCAGATCAAATAGGGGAACAAATTGGCACAACCATATATACCAAAGGATACAATCAAAAAAATGAACACATATGAAAAGGACAAATCAAATTTCAGAACAGAAGAGGGATGAGGGAGGGAGGTAAATGTCTGTGAGCTAATGATATTAGAGGTGATAATTGGGGAAGCTATCTTTGTAATGGGTAAGATAATTAATGTCTTTGTTAAGACCTAGGCGTAAAGTGTAAAATTTAAATTCAAATAAAATAAAAATTTAAACTCTAATATCATTTGCTCACAGACATTTACCTCCCTTCCACATCCCTCTTCTGTTCTGAAATTTGATTTGTCCTTTTCATATGTGTTCCTTTTTTGGATTGAATCCTTTGGTATATATGGTCATGCCAATTTTCTTCCCCTATTCGATCTGAGGAAGTGGGTCTGGCTCACGAAAGCTCATCACCTAATAAATCATCTTGTTAGTCTTTAAAGTGCTACATAGTCCTGTTTTTTGTTTTAGCTATACCAGACTCACACAGCTACATTTCTATCACTAAATTAGAGAAAATCCAGTTTTATTCCAGCATCACAGGGATTAATTTGAGACACATAAGGGCTTGAGCCAAGGTGCACTGAAATAATGGAAGACTCCTAGGCTACAACTAGACAGTGGCGCTATTTCGGGATCCCGAGAGGATCCTGAAAAAGTTATTCCGCGTCTGTAAGCATGCCCATTATTTCTAAATATATTTCTAAATAACGGGTGTGCTTTTCCAGTGTCCCTGTAACCCTCACTCCACAAGCGCAAAGGGACTTGTTGGAATAGCACTTTATTTTGAAATTCCAAAATAAGCTATTTCGAAATCAGATCGAAATAAGAGATGCAATTTGAGTAGCTCAAATTGTGTATCTTATTTTGACCTTCGAGTACAGTGTAGATGCACCCCTATTGTCCTCAGTGAACTTTGGATCAAGCCCTGATTTAGTAGTAATTGGCTAATGAGTCTTCCATTCTTTGGCCTTCCTAATTCACACCTCTAGTAATAACGTTATGCTTAGGAATACATTAAAGAAGACAGAGAAACACTCAAGGAAGGCAGTTTCTCCCATGTTATGAAATGCATTCCTTGCTTTGAGATTCTGAGTTTGGCACCCATCATAAGATGGGTAAAGTCTACTCTAAAAAATGATTCTGTATGTATGTCATGATAGCCCTCCATGTTTATTGCTTCTTGAGGATTTTTGTATCAGATTGATTCAATTTCTATGTAAAAAGAGAGGGTTCTGACTTCCAGCGCTGCAAATTCACTGTGGACTCTGGACTCACTAGACAACTGAACCGTTTGGTCTAACCAGCAGGATAGAAACAAGTTAAATGCACTCGTCCTGACTATGTTGACTCTGTTTAAGTAGCTCTGAATGTTTCGTGTCCATACTTGGACATGTCTACGCAGCAGAGCTAAACTTGAAATAAGCTACGCAATTGAGCTATGCTAATTGCCTCACTTAAGTTGAAATAGCTTTTCAACTTTTGGCACTGTCTACACAGCAGTTATTTTGAGATGGAGCACTCTTCCCCCGACTTCCCTTACTCCTTATACAATGAGGGTTACAAGAGTCAGAGTAAGAAGTCTTCCAGCTCAACATTATTTTGAAATAACTGCTTATGTGTAGAAGTGGACGATGTTAGTTCAGAATAACATCAGTTATTCCGAAATAACGCTGCTGTATAGACATAGACTTAGTCTGAAATAATAACTCCTGAAATAACTATTTCAAAATAAGCTTATTCTCCAAGGAAAGTAGGATTTATTATTCCAAAACAACCAGCCCTTTATTATTTTGAACTAATTGGCTTGGTGGTGTGGACACTCCGCTTGTTATTTTGAAATAACTCCCTGGCGTCGACATGCAGAGCATCCTGCGGGCACATATCCCAGAGTTCCCAGGACAACTCCCAGCAGCAGTACCTTGAGGGTGGTTTCCAAAGCTTTTCCCACTGCTGTCCAGGGGGAGAGAGATCAAATATAACTTATAGCTTATAAGCCCCTGGGAAATGCCCATCAGTTCATTGCTACTTCCAAACCACTTACCCAGCATGATGGTAAAGCCAAGAACCCAGCACGCACTCCTAGAGAGACGTGTGCTATAGCATTTGAGAAACCACCGTGACAGATCTAAGACGGTTGAGGAAAGAAAGTGGAGGGTGTCCCCAAAGTGCCTGCAGCGAAGCAGACACGGAGCCCAGCATTCCACAGAGCCTGCAGACCAGGGAACCGGGTGCCACCACCAGTTGAGCAGATGGCTTCTTTACTCCAGAATGGATTTCAGAGGGCTAGGCACAGCTTTGGTCTCCTCCAAACGCACGGAGTGGCGGGGTGGAGTCATCCTCAAGACTGATAATAGCCACAGATCTTCAAGGAGACTTTCCTGCAACTCTGTGCAGTGTTATGTGCAGTGGTCAGACCACCGAGAGAGTGGTCTTTTCCCAGGGGAAAGTGACTAGCAGATGCTCTGTGGGCAGTGGATACAGGGAACTGCTACAGGGTCCGCGGGAACCCCTTTGGGGTCAGCATGTCCACAAAGGGTGATGCTTTGGTAGAGATTTGCAGGGCCGTACAAGGCTGTTGCAAGGCCGTGCGATGAGAGTGACCAATAAGCTGGAGCTCATCAAGGTACATAAACATTTTGGCTTCCCAAACTGTGCCAGAGCCACGGATGAAGCCCGGGTGCCCATCTCGTCCTAGCACCCGCTGGTCATGAGCGTTCGCCAGTAGCAACAGGTACTATTACATGGTGATGGGGGACTTAGTGAATCTTGGTGGGAGACTTGGATGACAGCGAAGGGTGTATGATAAAAGAATTTTTAAAACTCCAGAGGAAGCAGAATGGAACTTTGCTCCCACCAAAGGATGTTGACATTTCTGGCGCGTCTGTCCTCAGTGGAATTATCAGAGAGCCTGCCCACCTTTTATTACCCCTAGCTCACAAGGCCATTCCCACACAGTGCAAAGAAAGAAAATGTAAACTACATCCTGGCAAATTGAGAAAAGCAAGAACGCGAACTATCCTTATGTCTTACAGCATTCTAAGCCAACGGTAACGGATAAAGAAAAGGATTATCATTGTAACAGGACAATGGAGGCCTGTTCTATATGTAACGTCAATCAAAGCAATGAACAGAAAATTAGAATACATCTAAGTAGCCCATACTCACAGTTGAGCCGTATAAATTAAGTCCAGCCCTCGGATTAACCATGACCAGAAAACAAACGCTTTATACATGATTGTCCTTGTACACACCAAGCAAAATTGTGTTTCTCATCATGTTAATCAACATGCTTTCTTCTTTGAGTGATTGCTTATGTCAATAACAATTAGGTGTGAGGGCATCACATGCACGGCAGCCGGAAGATTTCCTCCCTAGCGGTATCCATCAGGTTAGCCTAGGCACCCGCAGAGTCAGACTTTCATGGCACTCAATACTGGGCCCTGCCAAACCGCCATCCCATCAGTTCCTTCTTGCCCCCAGAGACAGCTAGCTGGAACACCCTCAGTTGTGGCCTTGGAACATACATCTTAGTAGTCTTGTGTGCAGTTGTAGCTCACTTGTTCCAGTAGTCTTAGTAGTTTAGCTGAATCAAGATATTTCATTTAGGCCCCCGCATCCTCTAATGCTCTGCCACCACCAGGGTATGCCTCGATCCCCAGTCCTTAAAGCCTGTGAAGACCATGGCAAGTCTATAGCCCCCCACTCAAGTTGCAGTGGGGGAGGTCTATTAGGAAACACTATTTCACTAGGAGGAGGGTAAAGCACTCAAATGGGTTGCTTAAGGAGGGGGTGGACTCTCCATCCCTAGAGGTTTCTAGGTCCTGGCTTGACACAGCTCTCTCTGGGCTGATTGAGTTGGGGTTGGTCCTGCTTTGGGCAGGGGTCTGGACTTGACTCCTGAGGTCTCTTCCAGCCCTCGAATTCTATGATTCTACACCAGTGTTTCTTGAACTGTGTTCTGTGGCACACCGGTGTGCCGCGGAGAACAACAGAGTTTAAAATGGCTGCCCTTAAAGGGGCAGGCAACTTTTTTTTTCTCAATAACTTCCCCCCTACCCTTTTTCCCCCAACCTTTTTTTAGCCCCCCTCTTCCCCCCTCAACAAAAAATCCTTGGTGTTCCTCATAAAAAAAATTATTGTTTGGTGTTCCTCAGTCTTACAAAGTTTAAGAAACACTGTTCTATGCCCTTCAGCGACCCGCACACTTCATGTCTGAAGTGTCTGGGAGAGAACCCACACTCAGAGGAGTGCTGTAAAATTGGCAGAGGGTTTCGCCCTAGAACCCAAAGCCCAGGGAACCTCAAGATCCTCCATATGGAAGCTGCACTCTGTCTGCAATAGGACCCGACTCAGCAGATCCCACTCTGAGTTAGTGCTCAGGAAGGACTCCCCCAGAGACACTTGGCAGCATAACGGCTCTGCCAGTAAAACACAGGCCACAGGGAGGCACAGGTCTCAATCTCTGGTGCCCCAAAAGAAAAGGAAGGGGCAGCTCTCCCCCCGGCCAAATGTAAATAGCCAGCCACAGGGAGACCCGAGTCAGGCCACTCCCCCTCAGCCCCAATGCCTACCAGAGCCAAGTTAACTCCTGCCCCGCTCCTTGAGGGCAGTTGAGTCTGGGACCCTCACAGCTCTCTGGTCCAGTGCAGCAGGGGGTTGTGTCTCCCCTCCACAGTGGCGGAGTTTGAGGTGGCTGCAGCTCCCAGTGCCGTCCTCCCCTCTGAGGCAGGACAAGTCACTGGTGCCAGTTCTTCCCCCAGTGTCTTTGAGGAGCAAGCTGGCAATAATGGTGCTCCCCATCCCCTGTACACGACTCCCTGGCACAGGACACCCTCGCGGAGGACCCAGACCAGTCCCACAGCACCAAACACTGGCACTACTGAGCACCGCTCCTTCGTGGGCTTTATACTCAGAGGAAGAAGTGGCAGTGGAGCCCTACCACTCCCACAGGAGCAGGAGGGTCAGGTCCTGGCACAGCCACCAGCCCTCCCTGGCACCGTGGCCCTTGTACCTCCTCAGAGTGCAGAACACGTTGTCTGACTCTCTTAGCAGGTCTTCACAAACTTCCTCTTCCAGCCACGGGAGTCTCCCTGGATAGGCCTGTTGGACACGAGGGGGCACTCTCAAGGAAGGAACACACCGATGGCGCTTTCCGTTGTGCCACGTGGCAATGTCCCCCTCATTCACAAGTTGCTCCTCAACATTTGGAGGGACGCCGTGATCTTGATAGCTCCAGCCTGGGTCTGTCAACACTGGTGCACATCTCTCCTTGAAATGTCTATAGAAGCCCCCATCACCTTGCCACTCTTCATGGACTTGCTAACTCAGGATCACCATCATCTCCAGCACTCAGACCTTGAGTCTTGTACCTCAGAGTGTGGAAGCTCCATGGCTGAACCCAACGGCACTTGCTTGTTCACACAAGTTCTTCTTGGCAGTAGGAAACCTTCCAATGGGTCTACCTACACTATCCATCTCCAACACTGGTTTCCCGCACCTTTATCTCCTCCCATAGACTGGGCACCTTACCTCTTGCTCATCAGGATTATAAAAAGCCACGGTGGAAATAGACTCCACCTCCCATGTACGGTTCAGCCAGGGAAAGTCCCATTTGCCTTTCTTTAACCATAGCAAATATCCATCCTATATTAGGGAACAACAGATGTTTTCAATGAATTATCAAAAGAAAAAAAAAAGATCCCCGATGCCTGGAGAGATGCACAAAGTATAATTATCCTGAAGGCCTAATGAGGTCTCCTCCAACTGTCCTCTAACAGGCCCATTTTATTAAATCAAGCTGCAAACATTTATGCTGCAGTCCTTGCAAACAGACTGGAAAAATTACTACCTACATATATTAACAGAGACCAAAGAGGATTTCTATAAAACAGGCAGCTAATGGACGATGTTCACAGAGCTTTAGAACCACTCCTCTTCGCTATCAGTGAACCCCAGCTATTTTTTTTCACTGGATGCAGAAAAAGTTGTTGACAAAGTAGCCATTCTTAAAAGAATACTGTACTAGGTTTTGGTCTGAACTTTCAAAATTGGATTGCCAACTATGAGAATAAATGGATATCTATCAGAAAATCCCCCCTGTTCATAGACATTATCAACCCTTCTTTTGGACATGGTTATAGAGTCATTCACCCAATCAATCAGAAATAACCCTAATATCAACGACTTACAATAAAGAACAGGAAACACAAATGAACCGTACATTCAGACAGTGGTACGTCATTTGTTATGAATCCAGCTTACTCCACACCAGAATTGCATGAGGAAATCTCACAATTGGGCAAAGTGTCAAAATTCAAAATAAACTATGACAAGTCAGAGTTCTTGGATGTCTGTGTGGGCTCTGTTCTGAAGAAAAATATAAGAGAAAAATAAATGAGTAACTACTTCAGTATTACATCTGGGCATATACATTTTGAAAAGACGGCAAGACCTATACAATATTAATTATGCTCCTTTGAATAAGGAAATCAAAACAGATCTGGAAAATTGGTCAAAATGAAATTTCATGGCTAGGGAAAATTGCAGCTCTTAAAATGAATTTCTTACCCCAAATTAATTTCCCTTTCCAAACACTCTCCCTTTAAGCCCCAGGAAGTCTCTTAGATCATCGGCAATCCGTGATGAACAAATTCATTTGGTGAAATTAGAAACTGAAGTTTAAGAAATCTAATTTATAAAAGCCATAGCAAAATGAGGATTGACTTTACCAAACATGAAGCACTATTACCAAGTTAATCATATTAGAAATCTTGTATGTTGAGTATCATCACATCCCCAATAAGCACTGGGAAGAGACAGAACAAACCTATTACACTGTAGTTTGCAGTCAAACTCCTCATGAACCCCACAATAAAAACACATTAGCACAGGCCAAAAATCAATATATAACCACCTTTTTCTTAAAGCACCACTAAGAAACTTGGGATATTGTATTTAGAAAGTTATTCCCATAACTATCACCTCTAATGCCCATAGTAAATAATAAAGAATTTAGCCCATCTAAAGGCTTGGGAAATTTTGACATTTGGGAGCTTTCAGATATATCAAAATTTGGCCAATAGTTTAGCAACAACATATGTAGATCATTGGATTAAATATAACTTTCAAAGACGCCAGAATTCCTTTATTTCAATAACCTGCCATTGAGACATTATTTTTAATCCAACCTCACACAAAAAAACAAATGTAAGCAGAAAATAGAGTCTGAAAAACTGCATGTCATATCCATGACACATGAAGGTTTATTTTCTACCATATACAAAGTAATTTCGAATTGTTTATTAGATAAAAGAACAGGTTCGTGAAAAGACAGAAAGTTTGTGTAGGGATAGACACCAAAACTGAAGAATGGAACAACATAACAGGCAATGATCCCTATACCTCAATAGGCACATTCATTTTAAAATGAAATTATTATTTTTGAATCACTGGTACCTAACGTCACTTGAAATTAAATGAATTCATGGTACAGGGACTAGGAAATGCTAGAGAGAATTAATAAAATGGAGGATGTCTCTGTATTTGTTGGATATGTCAAAAATGAAACCGTTTTGGAAAGTTGAGTCCATAAGAGTCAGCTGTCAGAGAACCCCTTGGTGTTTTTATTAAATTGTTCAGAAACTATGTCTTATAAAAGCCATAAAGAACAAATCATTTGCCTCTTTGTTGCTTCAAGAATTACCAGAGGGAGATGGAGAAGAGAAAAAAGGCTTCCCATAAAACATCTGATGGGTTCAAAAAGTATGGAAAATTCTGGTACTAGAAAAATTAACACAATTCTGCAGAAGAGAAGGGGAAAAAAGATAGCTTCTTAGCAATCTGGTGGAACATTTGGATGTGCTGGAAGAGGATCGCTGCCTGCTACCACAACTAATATTTGACTTAACAGTCATTCAAATTCTACTCAAACTTCAGATATTAAACTAAGGAAAACAGACAGTAGGCATAAACTTCATGTCATGTAGAATTTTGACAGGACAACTAATAATCGAGTTACACATCTAAGAAAAAAAGAAGTTTAAACCTCACCAACTGACAAAACAGAAGAGGAACAAGAAGAGAAGAAACACATCAATCACAATATGTGATCAACTTTACAAAGTTGAAGAAAGTGACTGGTAGCACATCTCATCAATACAGCTTTAGGATCTTCCAGGGGCCAACGTATAAGCGTGAGTGTAGAAAGCTCAAGATCCCATCTCCATGTTTTGTTAGTCTTTTCGGTGCTACTAGACTATTTGTTGTTTTTTAAGTTTTTCCTGTTACAGACTAACTCGGCTACCCCTCTGAAGTTTTTTATATTTAAGTTGTGAAACAAGTTCGATAATAGAATCATAGAACACTAGGACTGGAAGGGCCCTCGAGAGGTCATCGAATCCAGTCCCCTGCCCTCACGGCAGGACCAGATACTGTCTAGACCATCCCTGACAGACATTTATCTAACCTGCTCTTAAATATCTCCAGAGATGGGGATTCCACAACCTCCCTGGGAAATTTATTCCAGTGTTTAACTACCCTGACAGTTAGGAACTTTTTCCTAATGTCCAACCGAAACCTCCCTTGCTGCAGTTTTCTGTTACCAAAAATGATTCTGTAAATTAAATGATAAATGAATAAAGAACACGGAGGAATTAGTGCACTGCAATATGCCCCTGGCACATGCAAATAGTCCATCGCTATATGTTGTATAAAGTTTCCTTATCATTTTTTATAAGATTCTGAGCGGTCAGGAATGGGAGATTTCCATAACTAGGCTGTTTCCTTGTTTGAAGAGATGTATCCATGCAGGATATTTTATCCCCATTTGTTTGTGTTCACAAAGGGTATGTCTACACTACCCTCCTAATTCGAACTAGGAGGGTAATGTATGCATACCGCACTTGCAAATGAAGCCCGGGATTTGAATTTCCCAGGCTTCATTTGCATAAGCGGGGCTCCGCCATTTTTAAATCCCTGCTCGTTCGAACCCTGTGCCGCGCGGCTACACGCAGCACGAACTAGGTAGTAACGGTAATTTGAACTAGGAAGCCTAGTTCGAACTACCTAGTTCGTGCCGCGTGTAGCCGCACGGCACAGGGTTCGAACGAGCGGGGATTTAAAAATGGCGGAGCCCCGCTTATGCAAATGAAGCCCGGGAAATTCAAATCCCGGGCTTCATTTGCAAGTGCGGTATGCCTCCATTACCCTCCTAGTTCGAACTAGCGGGGTAGTGTAGACATACCCAAACCCTTGGGCTATGTCTACACTGCCCCCTCTTGCGCAAAAAAATGCAAATGAGGTGAAGCATGGACTATCGCCGTGTGTCATTTGCATAATTAATGAGGCTCTATTTTTGCACAAGAGCCATTCTTCTGCATTTTTTTCAGGAAGAATAGCTTTTGCGCAAAAGCCTCTTGCGCAAAAACGGAGCTTCATTAATTATGCAAATGAAGTGTGGCGATATTCCACGCTTCGCCTCATGTGCATATTTTTTTTTGTGCAAGAGCAGGCAGTGTAGACATAGCCCTGGTGTAAACAGGGCCAGGCTAGCATGAGGTCTATGTACCAATTATTTGCCACTTATCCATCTCGTTGAGAGTTTAAGTGGGATTGACAATTTGTACTAGTGGGGATGAATTTTAATCCCAAACAGACTCAGATAGCATAGATGCAAGGGTTATAAAACCAGCCACAATGAAAGAGCCACAATAAAAGGCAATTCAGAACAAATTTTAAAATATCTTGTGTTCCACCCAGCTTATGAGGAATATAGGCAGTACCGGCACTGCAGATCTGGTTGTGAAGTACCATGCAAGTCTATGGTGTTGTGCCTATGCTTTACTGAGTAACATTTTGAACACATACTAGGTAACAAAACACAAATAACTGAAGTCTACTGAGCATGTGCCTGTGGTCCCTGATCCACCAGACCCTGTGAATCAGCAGGCCCCCACTCCCAAGGGAGCAGAACCGAGCTCTGCATAGCACATGGCACTTGGAGCAGTTTATAGTGAACTCGAGTAAAGTTTTATTTAACCAAGACCAGAAAGTCAAACACTAACAAACAAAAATATTGCAAACAAAGGGATATGTATAAAATCACACCTGATCCCAACTAAGGAGATACCCTCTTGCCTAATAATGTACAGCTCACCCCCAAATCCTTCTGTAATACCGAAGGGTTTCTAGGGGCATTGCTGACTGTCAATTCAGGGCGAATTGCTTAGAAACAGGGCTACTCACAGCCCAAGGCTGGGAGACCTCCACTGGAAGGCACGCCAAGGCAGTCGCAGAGCACTTCTCTTCACCACACTGGCCAGCAAGATGTTCATACCAGCAATTTCCTTAGACACTCCAGTTCTTCTGTGCCACCACCAGTGTCCCTCTAAGATTTTCCAACCATGAGCGGAGTGAGTTTTGGCTTATGCACTAGTATTGAGGTCGTGTGTGCTGGGTTAGACGTGCACCACTGTGGCACCCAATTTATTAGCGCACACACATTCCCGGCTGCTGGAGCAGACCCCACCCCCCAGCCATGCGGCGTGTCCTTTTCCCAGCTGACGGAGCAGCCACCAGAACAGGCCCTGGCCCTTCCCCACCATGTGGCAGCCAGAGCAGGCCCACCCACCCCACCGTGTGACCGCAGCAGGTCCCAGCCCCTCACCCCAGCGGTTCCCTCACCACGCCGTCTCAGACAGCCCCACCCAGTGGAACAGCTGCCTGCCACATGAGTGCTGCTGTGTAGCTCCCCTGAGAAGGTGGGCAGGGGAAGATTTTTTTGTGCATGGACACACACCTTAGCAGGAAATATGGCCACCACCAGTACCGCTCCAAATACAGTGAGAGGGGATGAAAACCAGTCTCACCCAATCAAAAAAGATTCTTCTGACCCCAAAGGATCAACCACATTCCCAGGTCAATTCATACCTCAGATCTTGTCCAACACGTGTGCTGTTAGCCAACCCTTTACAATCTACCATGTAAAGGGCTATTCGTAAAAGAAAGGGTGAGCGTTAAAACGGCTAAAGGACTCAAATCCCAGTTGCAAAGTTATTGGTGCAGGCTTGTAGCAGAGGTGGAATAATCTATTGTCTTAAATCAAGTTTCTGGAACCGATTGGTCCTTTATTGAAGCTTCAGTTCATAGCAGAGGTCCTCCAGAGGCGAGAAGCCAGACTGAAGACCAAATGGAAGGATCTCCAAGGCCCATTATAGCTCCTAAGCCATGTGGAGGGAATCCCATTGTTCTCTGTGGAAAAATATGCTACAAATACAAAAAAAACCAGCTACACACGAGCGAGTCGCCCGTCCATGCACGACTCAGTTATTTACGGTGGAAGCCATTGCTCCCACGCAAGTCTGAACATTCACAGAAAAGTTCATCGGACGTGGATTGGCCCCGCCCAAGACCCATTGTTAGTCAAGTACGACTAAACACTGGACTAGCTGTCCTGTCACAATCCTGCCTCCTGGCGAAGTCTCCGAGAAACCAACATTGGAAATACAGGTAGCGAGCCAATATTCAGAACTTGGAACACAAATGATACAGGTGTGCGAGCAGTGTAAGTGCCTTGGCACACTGCGTACAAGATGTGGTGCACACATAGAACTGTGGTTGCCACAATGATTTGTCTGTTCATCTCACAACCCAATAACGTCGCCCCTTCTCACAGTGCTTTTCGACTGGGAGCACATCCACGGAGCGGCACAACCACGAGCATGAATTGGAGGGATCGCACTGTCATGGACAACGGCACCCAACTGGTGATTTCCCCTGGGGTGCTGGATCCCTTCCCTGCCCCAGGCCTTGACCCCACTCCGCCCTTCCCTACGCTCCCACGCCTGCCCCACCTCTTCCCGCCCCGATTCTGCCCTCTCCCCACCCAGTCCCCCACCTCTTCCTGCTCCCACTCCTCCCCAGCACTTCCAGCATGTGGCTAAACAGCCAATCACCAGTGGGCAGAGGGTGCTGGGGGGCGGGGAGGGCTGATCAGCAGAGCCTGCCTTTGGGTGGGAGGTGCTGGGGGAGCAGGGGAGGAGCTGACCAGCAAGGCTTCCAGTGGGAGCCGAGCACTCACAATTTTTTCCGTGGGTTCCCAGCTCTGGAGCACCCACAGAGTCAGCACCTATGGCACTGAAGGGCAAGACAAACAGTGGCTGCAGACCGTTCAGATATGAAAGGCCACCTCCCCGGAGCTGTGCGCTGGCATGTCCCAGCCCTCCAGCACAAGGGCATCACAATCAGAACGGCACTGGCGGCTGAGAAATTAGTGGCACTCACGCTCCGGAAGCCGGCCGCGTTGGACTGCTACCAGGCAGCGGGGATCATTCTGGAGTTGGAAATCCCAGCTTGGGAGCCAGTGTCCTGCAAATGCATAGGACCATACATCATCCCTCGTGTGGCGGGGATGTGCCCACCCGGTCCCCTCAGGAGGGGTGTGCCAGGTGTCTGAGGCCCCTCTCTCAACCCCGCGTGCATCCCAACATTCAACAGCAATAGTACAGCTCCCTGCACACAGGGCCGTGCAGCCAAAGTCAATAGTACAGGGAAGGTGGATGTGGAGGGGGTAGGGGGACTTGGGCCTGCCCTCTGCCCCGGATCCCAGCCCAGGGCCCTGTCAGCAGTGGAGTGGACCACCAACAGCTCGGTGGGGAATCCAGCCAAAACATGCCAAGCACCCGGGTTTCAACACCCTGCCTTGGGCTCCTTCCTACCAACTTCTCCCTCGTTGTCTGTTTCCTCTCTTTCCTCCCGCCCGGGGGTTCCAGCTGTGGTTCCCTGCTGACTGGTGATGGATTCTGGGTGCACCTGCGCTTCCCTTTCAGGAGCTCCCCCAGCACCTCCTTCCCCATCAGCAGTCAGCCCAAACTGAGGGTACATCTACACTGCAAGCTTATTTCGGAATAAGCTAGTCCAGATGATACATTCCGAAATAGCTTATTTTGAAATAGTGCGTCCACAGTACACGGAAGCCTCAAAATCAGTCTGAGGCTGGCTCCCCTAATGTGGAGGCGCTATCTTGATTCAGAGCCCCAGGAAGCACTGGGGAGAAATTACTTAGAATGGCCCTGATGAGGAGCTTTTTCGAAATAGCAGCAGTGGAGCGGCCACACACACCTTATTTCGAAATAGCTACTTCAGAAGAGGAGTTATTCCTCATGGAATGAGGCTTACAGAGGCCAAAATAAGCTGCCCATTATGTCGATATTATTTCAAAATAACGATATTGTTGTGTAGATGCTTATTCCATTATTCCGAAATAACGGTGCAGTGTAGACGCACCCTGAGCTACTCCACAGGGGTTTATAGAAGGCCTCCAGTTGGAGCACGCCCAGAAGGGCTGTGGGGGAGGGACCTTCTCAGCCAGGAAACTAGGCTTAACCCCTGCACCTCCGGTGAGGGTTAGTACACGTCTCGCTACACTGGTCTGTGACTGTAAGCAACATGGGTGGATTTGCAGTACTGCTGAGGGACAACACATGACAAGCTCACCTGTATCTTGGGCACAGCCCGCCTGGCCACAGAGTACAGCAACAGAAAGGGCTACTTTCCCACAGCGATGCAAGCACGGGAGGATCACTGGAGATGCTAGGGATCTCTGGGAAATCAGCAGGGGCTGGTAAGAGACAGTGTTTGATACTCGCATCTTTAAGGAAGCAGACTGTTCAAGAAGCTGCAACCAAGGACATTCTTTCCTAACCTGTGAATTAGCACTGGCGATGCTGAAACGCAGGTAACTGCCCAAGTGACCCTGCAGGACCCCGCCTACCCCTTCTTCATCTGGTTCCCAAATGGGCTTTGGGTAGATTGAAGGGACATTGCCGGTGTTCACCTGTAATGCCAAAAGGCGAACTGGAACCTGGGACCTCTAGAGCTTAGTGCACGAGTCTCTACTGCCTGAGCAAAAGGTACCCAGCTAGGGCTGTAGAGCAAACTCATTCTTCTCTCTCTAAGTGGTGTAAGTGCCACTCCATAGGACAGAACCACACCCAGTAGGTGTGTGGGTTACATAGTAGATTAGATAAGAAGAAAAATACCCCAATGCTTATAGCGGCCTGTTGTGTTTGCTGTCCACTTATCAGCATGACACTGTGTTTTTCACCAGCCTCTGAGTCCTGTATGCTTTGGGGGGCACTAGGTGTGCCGTCGAGTGTGCTGTGAAGTAACACAGATGAATTTGTCTCCAAAAATATAAATGTTTTGTGGACCAAAAACAATGTCCAAAATAATGCACAATTAAAAACAGCCATGCAAATTGACCAAATAAATTAACAGAATGGAACTATACCATTAAAATGGTAGAAAACATGTGTGTCCATTTCAGTCCATTTCTGCCCGACATATACCAAAGGTAGCCAAAGGAGAAGGTCAAGTGTGCTGACATTAGCCACCCTCCCTTTATAATCTCCCTTCCTGGTCTCATTAATATAAACCTGAGGTCCTTGGTAATGGGGCTTAGCAGCTTTTTGTCAGCGGTGGACATACCAGAGAGAGCTGTGAAACCAGATCAAGAACAACAGAACTGCTCTTTGCAATGCTAGGCCCTGGCTTTTTGTACCACATCCTGCTGTTCCTTAGAACAGGCAATGCTCATCTCCCAGGTCGCCTGCTTGTAATTGACCATGTCTGTTCACTTTCACCGCTCACTGCAAGCCCAAGCGATGTTCCCAGACTCACGAGGTGATCGGCAATGGGTGAAACAGGGCAGAAGTGGGATTAGCAGGGTTTTGTTACATTTATCTTTTTGCCAGGCTATAATGTAGGGCTAGTTGTGGGAGTTTGTTTCAGACGCGTGTTTTTTAAGAAATTGTCAAGAATACCCAGAATCTTGGATGGATGCTCTTTTAATGTAGAGTAGGAGAAACGGAAGTAAACCAGTATCTGTCTAAAGCATCTGTGCACTGTGCGCTGTCTAGCTACTGTAATTGTCATAGTCGCCACTTATCTGTCTTCATGAGAGGTTCTTGCTCTCTCACATTAGCACAGACCACATCTTAATAATAACGCAGAGTCTGGGGTCAAGGACATCTCTCCTCCATTCACTGGCTAAGGCCACCCCCCACCGCAATTTGGTTTTACTTCTTGGAGTAGTACTGGGAAGAGTAGGTCTAGGAACATGCTTGATGAACTTTTAGCTACATTTGAATGCAGTGAATCAGCATGAAACAAGGAAAGAGTCCGCTCCATCTCCCCAGACATTTTGCCAGGGACAACCAACACTCCATGGACCCCTACTTGAAAAGCATGCCAGTAGTATTTATCTATGGCACACAGACATAGCATGTAGCTAGTCAGCAAGCTCTCTGGGTCATGTATTGTCTATCTTCTGTATCTAAGCTAGCTAACAACCCTTTAACACATTTTTCCCTGTGGTACATGTCTATCCCCCTAGTCCAAGGTAATAGGGTTTTCTTGGTGGAGGATCACCAGCCCTGATGTTTTAATAATGGAGATTGCCTATCTCCTAGAACTGGAAGGTCATCAAGTCCAGTCCCCTGCCTTCACAGCAGGACCAAGTACCATCCCTGATGAAATTTTGCCCCCAATTCCTAAATGGCCTCCACAAGGATTGAACTCACAACCCTGGGTTTAGCAGGCCAATGCTCAAACCACTGAGGGTATGTCTACACTACCCCGCTAGTTCGAACTAGCGGGGTAATGTATGCATACCGAACTTGCTAATGAAGCCCGGGATTTGAATTTCCCGGGCTTCATTAGCATAAAGCCGGCGCCGCCATTTTTAAAAGCCGGCTAGTGCGAACCCCGTGCCGCGCAGCTACACGCGGCACGGGCTAGATAGTTCGAACTAGCTAGCCATTCCGAACTATCTGTACGCCTCGTGGAACGTACAGATAGTTCGGAATGGCTAGCTAGTTCGAACTATCTAGCCCGTGCCGCGTGTAGCCGCGCGGCACGGGGTTCGCACTAGCCGGCTTTTAAAAATGGCGGCGCCGGCTTTATGCTAATGAAGCCTGGGAAATTCAAATCCCGGGCTTCATTAGTAAGTTCGGTATGCATACATTACCCCCCAGTTCAAACTAGTGGGGTAGTGTAGACATACCCTCAGCTATCCCTCCCCCATATCACTTTAACCTGGCTTTCAAAAAATGAGCAGAAAATTGCATGGCAGCAGAGCAGACATTGTGAGACATAGCTGTGAGGTGAGCTGTCTATACTGAATGGGCATAGATACCTTTTGTTTTCAAGTCTTTACATTTGCACCTAAATTCTGCTGGAGACTCTCCCTGCACTCCATGCTGCTGCCTCATGCCGGCCCTCCTCCCAGCACGGTAATTCCTGAAGTTGCATCCTCAGGGGAAAGGATTCCATGGGTGGAGAGGATGGGGCAGTGGGAGGAAGGTCTGGCGACTGGAGGATGGGAACGGAAAGTCTCCTTGTCCTCTACCCCCCAACCCAGCCTGCCAGGACTCCCAGGCCAAATTGCACAGCTACTCCGGCCACAGCTGGCCCACAATGGGAGTTTGGGACCCCAGCTTTAGAGCCTTGAGGATAAGTAACTATGTTCTGAACAGGAGCCAGCCCAGGCCCTCAATTACTTGTTGGGCTGCAGGTATTTTACCACACGGAACTGAAGACTCCATGACAGCCCATATAAGCAAGGCTTTTGGTACGGCCTCTCTTTGGATGCTGTTTTCCATTTGAGTGCTTGCACACCACAGAAAGAGCCCAGAGAAGGGCTGCGAACATTATTAGAACCACAGGCAATTCCACATGGGAAAAAAACAAAAGAACAGATTCTGGCCTTACCCTAGCCCCTCTAGTTCCCTTTAGTGGAAAGGGGGTTGCGACAGCCCAGGAAAGAATTCCCCTGGCAAAAGTTTATGTGGGGGTGGCATGGATTTCAAAGGGATGTTGGATTATTTATGTGACACGTTCTTTAGCTGCTTGCATGATGAGCAGATAATTTCCTCAAATTCATTATTCAAAGGTAATTAACAGGGTTTTATTGAGACTGGGTTTGTACTCTCTTCCATGACCACAAACAGTTCTGTGTCCAGACAAGCTTGAATTATTCACTGTGACTAACTGAACCAATGAAATCTGCATTATCAACAAACAATTTTTCCTTCAGTTGACCATATTTATGGAAGGTCACATAATATTTTACTTCTTTTGTCAGTTATTAAATACATTTCTCACAGATTCCCTTTGTTGCTGCACAATTAGTTTTGTCTGCCATTGGCCCATCTGGGACTGCAATTAGCAAATATGAGACAATTTCTGGAGGGCTCTGAGTTATTAGAGAGAATTCTTTCCCAGATGTCTGGCTGGTGGGTCTTGCCACATTCTCAGAGTCTAACTGATCACCATATTTGGGGGTGGGAAGGAATTTTTCCCCATGCCCAATTGATAAAGACCCTGGGAATTGTTTCCCTTTCTCTGTAGTTTGCGGCACAAATCGTTTACCAGTTTAAACAACAGTAAATGGTGGATTCTCTGTGACCTGAAGTCTTTAAATCAAGATTTGAGGACTTCTGTGACACTGCCAGAAGTTACAGAAGTGGGTGGGTAAGGGTCCGTGGCATGCAATGTGACGATCATGATCAGAGCTCGACAATTAATGTAATCTACTCACCCGGGGTGAGTAGATTACAAGCCGACACAGCCGCACAGCATGGTCTGCGCACGCACAGCGTGCCAAACCATGCGGCTGGCAAGCGGGGCTCACCGCAGCTTGACGAGCCCTGATCATGATGGTTACTTCCAGCCTTAAAGTCTATGAGTCTATTTGTCAATACTCCATATTTGAGCTGTGCTGATCAGATGGTGTTGGTCAGATAAGCCACATGGCAGTGTTCCTCTTCAGGGACTGCATGATTGAACATTCACATATTCAAATAGGTAGTGGGTTTAAAACAAACAAAACGCTAATTCGAACTAGTTTTTAGTTCTAGATGCGTTAGTTCGAATTAGCTTAGTTCAAATTAACTAATTCGAACTAAGTTAATTCGAATTAACGTTGTAGTGTAGACGTACCCTGAGGGGGGATTTGATAGCAGCCTGCAACTTCCTGAAGGGAGGTTCCAAAGAGGATGGAGAAAGGCTGTTCTCAGTAGTGACAGATGGCAGAACAAGGAGAAATGGTCTCAAGTTGTGGCGGGAGAGGTCCAGGTTGGATATTAGGAAAAACTATTTCACTAGGAGAGAGGTGAAGCCCTGGAATGGGTTACCTAGGGAAGTAGTGGAGTCTCCATCCCTAGCGGTTTTTAAGTCTCAGCTTGACAAAGCCCTGGCTGGGTTGATTTAGTTGGGATTGGTCCTGCCTAGAGCAGGGGGCTGGACTTGATGACCTTCTGAGGTCTCTTCCAGCTCGATGGTTCTATGATTCTAAGAAAGAGGTGTGTTTGGTTGGTTGGTTTTGGGGTTTTTTGCAAAACACTTTTCATAACCTACTGGAATCTTTAAAAATCTTAGTTCAAGTTACTGACCATAATGCTGGCAAGAGGTGAACCACAGCCCAAAGAGCTTCTACCATACATCATTATACCAGCAGCAGCCAGGGCTGGGTTCAATATCTAGGGGTCCCTTTTCATCCATCTCACACAGACTGGCTCCAGCTTCCACTCAGTAGCATGGGAAATTCACACACCCCTGGGCGACTCTGAGAGGCGATGCTTCCGCACTCGCAAGCATAGAGTCTGAGTGTAGAAAAGAAACTTTTAATGAAAGAGGGAGAGAAGAGAGGGTATGTCTACACTTGCACCCTCTTTCGAGAGAGGGATGCAAATGAAGACATTCGAAATTGCAAATGAAGCCAGGATTTAAATATCCCATGCTTCGTTTGCATATTCGTGTTATGGCGCTATTTCGAAATACCAGACACTGTTAAGACGTGGTTATTTCGAGAGAAAACCCTTCTCTCGAAATAACTGGTAAACATCAGGCTACGTCTAGACTGCAAGTCTTTTTTGAAAGAACCTTTTTCAAAAGATATTTTCAAAAAA
Organism: Pelodiscus sinensis; assembly: GCF_052426305.1. Classification (NCBI taxonomy): domain Eukaryota; kingdom Metazoa; phylum Chordata; order Testudines; family Trionychidae; genus Pelodiscus; species Pelodiscus sinensis. Next base: position 278,039 of record NC_143068.1, on the reverse strand, counting down.
GCCTCTTTCAAAAAAGAGCGTCTAGACTACAACCAGTACTTTTGAAAAAGCAAGCCACTTTTTTGAAAGAGAGCACCCAGGCAGTCTGGACGCTCTCTTTCCAAAAGCACAGTTTGCATTACAAAGCGCCTTTTTTCGAAAGAGCACTTTCGAAAAAAGGCATTATTCCTCATAAAACGAGGTTTTCCACAGTCAAAAAAACTGCCACGTTCTTTCAATTTACTTTTGAAAGAATACAGCAGCAGTCTAGATGCAGGAATAAGGGTTATTTCAAGAGAAGGGTTTTCTCTCGAAATAACCGCGTCTTAACAGCATCTGATATTTCGAAATAGCGCTATTTCAAAATAGCGCCATAACGCTAATATGCAAATGAGGTGTGGTATATTTAAATCCCAGCTTCATTTGCCATTTCGAATGTCTTCATTTGCATCCCTCTCTCAAAAGAGGGCACAAGTGTAGACATACCCTTACATGGCAGTAGCTCGGAAAAATACCACAAACATAGTTTCTAACCCCCCACGAGTAACCAGGCCAGCTCAAATGGATTGAGCAATGTCTTTTACCCCTCAGGTTCACTAGTCCAACAATGTAAGGGTTCCATTCATTTACCCAAACCTTCTCCGTACCCCACTTACAGCTCTGTCCAGTCAGTGTGGACCCTGACACATCACCCTGATGATTCCACTCTTTGAGCCTGAGGCCATGCCACCTTTGTGTTGCTCCTGTGGTCTGCTGCCACCACCTGCTTCCGCTCCTACTGGCCGCCCGCCGGTCATTCCCACCATCCACTCTGCTGGCCACCTGCTGCTGCTCCTGCCGGTCATTCCCACCAGCCGCCTGCCGGTCATTCCCGCCAGCTGCTCGGCCGGCCACCTGCCAGTCATTCCTGCCAGCCACTCTGCTGGCCACCTGCCACTGCTCCTGCCAGCTGCCTACCGCCGCTCCTACCAGCCATCTGCCGGTCGCTCCCACCAGCAATCTTGCTGGCTGCAATGGGTCTGACTCCAGGCCAAACCAATGACTTCAGCTCTTAGTGATTTCAACTCTTTAGCCAACACCTAGGCAGGCAAAAGATTCTAGCTTCCACTGGACTAACAAAAAGACTGCTGATGGAGTCTGCTTTAGGTCTATCCTTAAAACAAGGGAGAGGGGAGGCAGGTTGAACCAGTCTTACAGCTCACATCTGGCAGACATGAAGCAGGCTGGCTCAAGCCCTTTCCCCCCAACTCTGTTCACTCAATTATGGAAGGGGGAGGCTTGTTCATTTGAGACCTCTTACAATGATGGTGTCTCTCCTGCAAGCACTGGTTTCATATTTTACAGTTCGCACATTTAGGGGTAGCATGATTTGTGACCCTCACCACAGCCCAAATTAGTTGCAATACATCACATTCCAGTCTAACAACTGATCCTCCATCAGCCCTGGCTGAATTGGATTTACATAACCACACCTCAGATTCCTTCTCCATCCCGGCATGAGCTGTATTTACATATCGACAGTTAACAGTTAATTATCTTGCAGAGCTACCCAATTTGAGTGAGCATACCCAGGGAAGCTCTCCCCTTTTAGCTGGCTGCTAGCAAGCAGTAGTTTAGCCCCTGTTTACATATATATATATATATATAACACTGACATCTTTTCTGACACTGTTTGCTGAGTCACCCCACTCTTGAAAATTATTCTCTAGTTCCTTTTATCTCCTTTGAAGATCAATCTGGTTCGATAGTTAATTTTGCTCTGCTTCCTTGTTACCACCTCTGGGAGATACAGAGCACGTTGATTTTCTACGTGTGCAGTTGCGGGGGGGTTAGTGACAATTTACAAGCTCTTGCAATCTGTGTGCTGCTGAATATGACTGATTTACCTTTCTGAGCGGTGAAAACACACAGAGCAGTCTGTGGGCTGAAAGCCAGGGAAAGTGTTCATTATTCTATGGGCTCTTCTGCTATCATGGAACTCAATGGATGTTCTTCACACAAAAGCACTGAGGACTAGGCTCACTTAGGGTTACTTAGTGCAACCCTTACTCATGCCGAGTAGAACTTACTTAGAGAAGTATCCCTCTCGTTTAGGTAACTACTACAAGCATGAATAGGGGTTACCCAACCTAGTCCTACATGAATGAAACTCCTCTACTCTGGAGGATACTGTAGGATCTGGTGAGCCACCTCTCTTTCTATAGGCATTGCCCTGCATTATGGAATAGCATATGCACAATCACGTGCATGCACACATGCACTAGTGCTTTGCAGTTCTTTGCACTTACGTTGTGCCTTCCACCCAAGAACTAGAGCATTGCCCGTATAACCTTAACACAATGACAGAATATTCTGCTATTAAGAAGAAGGAATAAAATCAGCTCAGAAGTTGTTACCACCATGACGTGGTACGACACAGGCAGATGACAGTGGCAGGAATGGATTACAACACTTGGAAGGAGGAAGGAGAACTCAAGAGTGGAAGGAAAGCAAGGGTTTGTCTTTGGAGATTGGAAGGAAGAGAAGCTCCAAAGTCTTTCGAAGAACCAGAAATTCAGATGCATTCATCACTATTTCCTGTTGACTTTAATGTACAATACAACAGAGAGGTGTCAAGAAGTGTCAGGAGCTAGATCAAAGGTTTAGGCATCAAACACCTGGCTTCTGTTCACAGCTGCGCTACACACCGTGTTCCTTCGCCACTTTGTGCCTCTGTTTCCCTCACTGTAAAATGGAGATTATGATACTGACCTGCCTCACAGGGATGGTGTAAATTCTCTAATTAGTCAGTAAAGCTCCTTGAGATTTCTGTGTGAGTGGTACTGTTCAAGAGTAGTTTAATGCCTTTCCTTTCAGCTGTTATTATCTGCCAATGATAAAGGCTAAACATCTAAACAGAAGAAGCCATAAGATCATTGTTGTTGGTTTTCTTCCCGAAATAGCGCTGACCAATGGAGCACTAGGTTATATTTCCCACAGACAAAAGACAAGGGACATTGCTCCAGCTGTTGCCTCTTTCAGCACAGTGCACTGAGTCTTCTAGATCTCACCTATGTGAAGCAGCTGTCTGAACATAGTAGATGTGTCCGTACAACAATCCTACAAGACGATGGCAGCAGTTCCGTTGTGCACGTAGATGTTCGAGAGGGAGTGGCTGAAAAATAACTCTTTTTGAGGTACTGCCCTCACCAGTACATCTGGGATATAAATGAGATCATGCACATCTTTAATTCACTGATTGAATCTTAGCTCCTGAGGTACAAGCACAGAGAGGGGCAACGGATCATAGAACCAAAGGGTCTAAACGAGAGGTATGTAGCAAATATCTTTGGGATTTCCTTTTCGTTAATCAGAGGAGCAAACAGCTCATCCAGCATATACAAAAAACTGCTCTCTTGGGGCTGCACATAGGTGGAGCGCACAGCACCCCTGACTTAGCAAGATCTCCCTATGCAGCTAGGTACTGTTATATTTTTTTAAACAAAAGAAAAATACATGGCGGGGCCATAAAACACAACCTTGCGGTGAAGTTTCAGTTACATCAGGGATAAATCATACTGAAATCTTGTGCAACCCGCTCACCTGCAGGGAGTAACGTTTTTGGCATGCAAGGGGATATTTTGCCTGTACCGGGAAGTGTTTTGCAAACTTTTGCTAGCTTAAAATGAGAGGTGGTCTTGAGCTCCAGCTGGCGCATAGGGTACAGCATGCATTTACTGAAAAAGACAGGTCAAAGGGGCAAAGAAATGATATTTTACACTCGATTCACCTCTCTCACAAGTAACAGTGTTTGCTAGCTGAACGGAGACCTGTAATTCTGCTGCTTACAGGTTCATGAGGCCAACTCTGAGCAGATTAAGAGAGAGGGCAAAATTTGGTTTAATGACAACATTCATTTCTGAGGATCTCTGGGAAGGGTTGGGCAACAAGTTTTCCCTAGAGGTTTTGGAGTACTGGCCTGTTTCTGAAAACGTAGAGAGCTGTGATTTGTACGCAACCTTTGTAAAGACCGAGAATTTTGTTTCATGCTGGCCTCTATCATTCTTAAGTTCTCTGCGGGAAAGGGTCATTTCTTGACGCGCAAAGGAGAATTAACTCATTGCTTTTCTGGTTCAGGACTCTCCAACTTTAAATTTGCTAGATCGGTTTTTTAGCTGTTTGCAATATTCTTCTTACTGCTTTTCAAGCACCAGCAGCACTTTTATAAATATTGTACAGGGCATTAGTTTGAATTTAAACAAGAGGTATTTTTATGAAGTACATTAAAATCTTAAACTTAAACAAATGGATTTCACTAACAAAGACCAGATCTTCTCTCTCGCTCCTTTTTTGACATGTGGGAAAATTATCATGGTATTAAAAGATTAGACCAACAGTCTAGCTTCAAGTGACTTTGAACCTTTCATTTTATTGAAGGAAAAAATTAAATGAGACACCCCGCAAGTTTCCAAAAGAGGCTGGATTTCTTCACTGAAAGAGACAGTGTGAGAGACAGCTAGCTCTCTAGTGTGTAATGTAAATAGAAAGAAGCACGTTTACTTCAATATCGTTGCATATTTTGTTCTTGGGTTTAATTACAAAATAGCTGTATCTGTTCACGTAAACATTCTGCCAGTTTGAACAGTTCAAGAATTCTGGGGACAGCACATTTTAAGGCAAGGGATTCTCTCTCTCAACATGCTGAATCTTCCAAAACATAAGAACATTTGTTTGGTATTGCCCGTGGAGACACCATACAAAAAAATGAATTTAAACAGCTGGTTTTCTTTTAATGGAACAGGGTGAAAATTCTCATTAAATTTTCATTTCAACTAAAAATAGTTTAATGTGAGAATCTAATATTGATTTTCTTCCTCGGTGGCCCCAAGGCGATTGCAAACAGGTGATTTATACTCAATCTATGTAGTGCACAAGTTTAGAACAAGAGGGGTATGATTCTGCTGCATAGATTAGTTAGCCAGTGACTGCAAATGCCTCTCAGAACATAGATGGTGGTTTCCTCAGAAAGGTCTACAGTGCAAATTGGGGGTCACAACTGCTCTCTATGCAGACATAAGTGAGCTAGCTTTGGGTGTGTCTAGACTACAGGGTTTTTTCGAAAAAGGTGGCCTTTTTAAAAAAAAAACTTCCACTGCATCTATACTGCTGCCACAGTCTTTTGAAAGTAAATAGAAAGAACGTGGCAGTTTTTTCGACCACGGAAAACCTCGTTTTACGAGGAAGAACGCCTTTTTTTGAAAGTGCTCTTCTAAAAACCAGCGCTATGTAATACAAACTCTGCTTTTTCGAAAGAGAGCATCCAGACTGGGTGCTCTCTTTCAAAAAAGCAGCTTGCTTTTTCAAAAGTACTGGTTGCCGTCTAGACGCTCTTTTTCGAAAGAGGCTTGCAGTCTAGATTTAGCCTTAGATTGAGATAGCAGGGGTGGAGGTTTGGGCAAGCCCCCTAAGTACATTCCTAGGATTCGGGGCAGGATGGTATTCAGATGGCTAGTCTGTTCCACTGCTTAGGCCACCATGCGTATACTGCTATTTTTTGAGAGCTAGCTTGATCAAAGGTAGCTTGGGTCTGCCTAGACATGCTGCATTCGCACTCCCTGATTGCAGTACAGACATATCCTAATGGTTCAATCCTGAAACTAGGCACATGAGTAATTTTACACACAAGCAGTTGCATTATCCACTGGACTCCTTGTATGAGTAAAGGGATTCTGGTGCATAAGTGCTTGCATGATCAGACCCTACACAAACAGGACTACATGTTAATGGTGATCTTAGGTGCATAGCTTGTTAGTTACATGATCATTCTTTTCAGCTGTCCCCTCCCTCTCCTCCCCTCCACCTTTGAGATCATCCAACTGCTCCAGGCTAATTGCTCTGCTACAGCTGTCCCAATATCAGTCACCCTCTACAGATAGGTTTAGTGTTAAAAAAAATCTACTGAATGACACAAGAGCTTTGTCATTGATTTAAGTGTGAGAAGGCTCAAGCTGCATGTGTGCATATTATACAAAATTTGAAATGCCCACAGCCTCATTACTCTTTCTCTCTAATTGAACTTCATCCACATTTACTTAACAATGAAACATAATGGTAGAATTACACCCAAGATGAATTTTGCCCCCGGTGCGCAGTCTGAGATTCTTTTACATCCAATGAAGGGATCTTGAAAGACACAGGGAATGTGTGATGTTTTTATTACCATTTCATAATGGAAGTATTACAATAAACTGACCCATTAAAATTGGGATGGATTTATTTTCAGTTCCTGAATCTGCCAACAGAAAATTCTGCCTTATATCACCTCAGTCCCAGCATCTGACATGTTCTGTATTTCAGTTTGATGGCCATTCTGCATGTATTTCTTTTTTCAGAAGAATAAAGCGTTCAAACTTTAAAAAAAAAAAAAAAAAGGATGACACGAGACCCTCATTGTCATGGGTGGAAACTTTGAAAGTTAGGGCAATAGATAAAAAAAAATAGGGTCATATGGTTAAAAGACAAACTCAGTCATTTTTTCCTGCTCCACGAGGTGAAAGTCAATCCACCTTATAAATTTTACAGTCATAAAAAGGAATGAAAAGCTATGATAATCATGACTCTAGCATCAGTCTCATTCGGCCAGCTGGACAATGTTACATCCATAAAACTTCTTGCTGCATAAACAAAGCTGTAAATATGGAGCTGCCATGCAGCCACATGTGGATTTTATAGACACTGATAGCATCTAATGAAATCTTCCGCGTTTTTTGATTTCTTTTTTCAGTTTGATTATGATAAACTACTAATGATCAGGCTTTTATAGCTCCATAAGTACAAACGGAGATGGCAACCACACAAAGTTCATATTACTTCACCAAAATATAGTGCTCTCATGTTCAGGTTTTCCATCCAAAACTGTAAATCAGACCAAGATCAATTGCGTGGATCATGCATATCACAGTGCCCCAGAGAAATAGTCTTGCCTGAAACAGGAAGTAGCAAAAGGGATTACAGTGACATTAGCTTTCAGTGAGTGCACTACTAAGAAAGATGAAAGTGAGGGCACTTTGTCTTTAGAAATGAGGAAGTATTGAAGTGGCCTTACTAGAAACCTGGAGAATTATGAAAGAGGATTAATGATCCCATAGTAATGTTTCCAATGTGGAAAGGTTTAAAACTGGCAGGTAACCTCAGTGAGGCTGCAGTAAAAAATCTAACTGAAGCACTTCTTGGGGAATTGTAGATGTTTTCTACGAGCCACATAGATGGGCTTTTTCCTATGTAATTCGAGATGTGTCTCTGGCTCGTCGTTGTCAGAACGGCATATTTACAATAATGATGCACGAAACAATAATGGCCACAAAGTGCTCATAAAAACCAGTCCCAGTCTCTCTCCGTAACGAGAAATCTTTTTCCAGACATGGATCCCAGAACCAAACGGCAGAGTGCAAAGCTGAGTCTTGCACCCCCTCTTCAAAGCTGCCAATCTCTGGTTCTCTATGAGTACATTTCGTGACCCAGGCATCCCTCTCTTCTCTGACAATTCTCTGCCATAACAACCGAGGGATAGGACCACGGGAATAGATAGCAAGTCAGTTGTAATGGCTGTCACTATAAACATAGCTCCATAAATGCTCAAAAGGACTAGGACCATTTTTAACGTGCAAATCCATTCCTTTAGCAACATAGGAATTGCCAGAGTTGATTCTAAAAGAGGATGAAAGTCTCAAGTGACAGGGGTCTTTATTTTTCCATCGAGTTTTCCTGGCCTTTCTCTGCACTGCTGCTTAGCCTTGGACACAGACGCCAAGCAAACAGCACAGTTTCCCCTTGGACGGAGCAGTCCTCAAGTGCATACTAAAGGACTGACCTCTTATTATTCAAATTGCTCCTTAAATCAAACTAGTAATACACCCCCCAAAAAACCTCACAGGGCTCAATCCTCTTCCCATTTAGTAGAGAGACGTGGATCTGCTTGGTTTTAAAACTAGCCTGTCTTTTAGCTATGCAAGTGTACCCTTGGTCTGAAGTTATTGTCTGTCTAAATTAGCTTTTACAGGAGGCCTCCCAACATGCGACCACTCGAGTTCCGACCCCCCATACTTACAACCATTTTTGTAAGTGTGGAAGGGGCTGGAAACCCCCAACTTATGTCTTTGGCCTGCATTTACGATGGTGCACGATGCCCACCGTAAATGCAGGTTCAAGTGACGATGCTCCTGACTTGCAATGCTTCCCCTGGAATGGATCACATTGCAAGTCAGGGGCCTCCTGTAAATTCTTTGGCATGGGCTCTCTCTTGTTCTTAAGCTAGGTCTACACTAAAGAGTTTTTGATCAACAGCGGCACATCCACACTTCAAGAGCGTTTTTATGCAAGTAAAACAAAGGAACAGAGGGTGTTTTCAGAGCTCTTGCGCAAAAAGGTGTGTGTGGACGGGGAATAGCGCAATAGAGCTCTTGCGCAAAAAGGTGTGTGTGGACGGGGAATAGCGCAATAGAGCTCTTGCGCAAAAAGGTGTGTGTGGACGGGGAATAGCGCAATAGAGCTCTTGCGCAAAAAGGTGTGTGTGGACGGGGAATAGCGCAATAGAGCTCTTGCGCAAAAAGAAAAAAGCCCAGGTGTCCTGGTGGCTATTCTGTAAATAGCAACCAGTTTCCTTCAAGAGAGTGTCCAAGCAGTCTGGACACTCTCTTGTGCAAAAACGCATCGCTTTTTCAATGCGCTTTTGCAGTGTGGACGCTCTCTTGCGCAAGACGTTTTTGTGGAAGTTCTCTTCCGCAAAAAGCTTCTTGAGCAAGTAGCCTGGAGTGTAGATGTAGCCTTAGTCTATGGCTGTGTCCACATCAGGAGAAAGAAATTGTTTTGAACACATGTTAACTAGCACACATTAAATCCCTAGTGTAGCCAAGGCATTTGATATGTGCTATCCACTCAAAGCTCTCTCATAGGGTTTTGCTCAACCAACTAAGGGCAGATCCACATTAGAAGCACTACGGCAGCACAGCTGCATCTGCTGTGGCATGTCTAGTATAGATGCTCTGTCCCAATGGGAGAACATCTCCCGCCATAGCACTGGTGTGGATGGCACTTAGTTCATTGTAACTTGCATCACTGGGGTAGGGGGCTTTTTTACATCCTGAGCATTGTAAGGTAGATAGACTTAAGTGGCAGGGCAGAGCCTTGTCTATGCTAGGATTTTAACACATTGGTTTAGCTAACGTTTTTTACAAAACTCCTTTTTTCCACATGAGGATAAGTTCTGTGTTTTGTGCAGCTCCAAACAGACTAGCAGGACTCGGCAAATATCAGTAATTCCTGAACTAAAGTCTTAATATTGACTTCTGGTTGACCGTGGTTTTTCACCCATAGAATCCAGATGCAACTGTGACCCCACAACAGCACTTAAAAAAAAAACCCACCCTAGCCTTTCAGACAAACCTCCTACAGCTTTGAAAAAATGTTTAAAACCTCCAGTCTATTCCCCATCACTACATAAACCCACCATCTACTCGTGGACCAGTTTTGCCTCCCTTTTACACTAGTGTAATTGCAGCAAAGTCAACGTGGATGGAACCGAAAGGGGGTTTTGGCCCCATGTATCCATGAGAGGCAACTATTGTTAGAGTAATGAAAGGTTCTTGCAAAACAGGCACTCCAGCCGGTACGACTTCCACATAACATTATTCACGACTAATGCACAATAGTAAAGGATAATGACTAAGAACGACACAACCAGCATAGGATCCAAGGTGAGTCCTTCCTTCACCAGATCGTTATTGTAGTGTCACAGCTGTGTGAGCTTCCAAATATTCCACCCTCTTTATTTATGGGGAGAAGAAACTCCTGCCACCAAGTGTACCTGGAGAGAATAGTGTATCTTTTTCACACATACAGAATGGCAGTGACTGTCTAGGAAGGAGCACTGCAGAAAGGGAACTAGGGGTCAGAGTGGACCACAAGCTAAATAAGAGTCAACAGTGTGACACTGTTGCAAGAAAAGCAAATATGATTCTGGGATGCATGAACAGGAGTGTTGTGAGCAAGACACGAGAAGTCATTCGTCCGCTCTACTCTGTGCTGATTAGGCCTCAGCTGGAGTATTGTGTCTAGTTCTAGGTACCACATTTCAAGAAAGATGTGGAGAAACTGGAGAGGATCCAGAGAAGAGCAACAAAAATGATTAAAGGTCTAGAGCAGTGTTTCTTAACTTTTTTTTTTAATAAAGTACCCCTTTTAAAAAAATAAAATTAGAAGTACCCCTAGTACCTTCAGTTTTCAGACACACACAATTTTTTTCTACCATTGCAACAACTTAATTGTAGCTGGGCAGGTAATGAAATGTTTTGTTATAAAAAGTACAAAAATAATAGTGTTATAAAACTTACAACAAAAATACAGTTTTCTCCAAATTGCAGTTGTGTTGAAGTACTCCCCCCCCCCCCCCCCCGACTTCTCTTGACTACCCCTAAGAGAACTCATACCACTGGTTGAGAAACACTGGTCTAGAGAACATGAGCTATGAGGGAAGACTGAAGGAATTGGGCTTGTTTAGTTTGGAAAAGAGAAGACTGAGAGGAGACATGATAGTGGTTTTCAGGTATCTAAAAGGGTGTCACAGGGAGCAGGGGGAAAAATTGTTTCCTTGGCCTCTGGTGATACAACAAGAAGCAATGGGCTTAAGCAGCAGCAAGGAAAGTTTAGGCTGGACATTAAGAAATACTTCCTAACTGTTAGGGTCATTAAGCACTGGAAGGGGAATGGCTTTGCATGCACACTGCAGTACAGCCACTGTGGGCAGACAGGACACTGGGCTATATGGACCATTGGTCTGGCCCAGTACAGTCACTTTTATGTTCAAGTTTTGCAACCTATCACTCAGGACTTGGGTTGGAAGATTTTTGTCAGCCCAAACCCAGCTGCTGTGTCCCAGCACTCCACCCCCCAGGCTGGCCAGAGGGGACCAGGGCTGCTTTAAAATTCAGAAGGCCTGGCAAGAAAGGGAATGTGGCTATGGCAGCCAGGTGATGTGCTGACTCAGTGAATGAACAACACTGCCAGTGTCGAGGGGTACAGTATATACAATACATAGCCAGGGCAGCGCAATTTAAATCTCCCTGCAATGGCTCTGGTGCAGCCGAGTGAAGTGAGAGAAGGACTGAGGGAGAAGAGATGAGAGACAAAAGCAAGGACTGGTGGGAAGGTGAGACAGGAAATAAGTCTGGAAAAGAGAGGAAGGGTAAAGAAAGGGATGGAGAGAGAGAGAATGAAGTACAGACAAAATACGCACTGCAGAAACTTTACCTCAGCTTCAAGAGGTGTTTTGCCAGAGCTGGCCCCTGATAAAATATTGCGTTGGGTGACAGAATCGTGATGTCAGGATAGCCCTGGGATTCTGTGAAAGGAGGAGGATGCAAGGGACACACTGGGAGAGTCCATGGGCTCCTGCATAGTCCAGAGGCACTTCACACAGAGAGAGGTATGAGAGGAGTGAGCTAGCGACATAGCCAGGAGATCAGTGAATTGCATAGATCTGTTGTCCCACTGATGGAAGGGAGTTGCTACTCACAGCCACTACTCTGCACCTACCCTGCAGGGGGCTGGACTCCAGGACCTTCCGAGGTCTCTTCCAATCCCGGGATTCTAGGGGTGTGTTGCAGATCAGTTGCACTTCAGCTACTGTGAGTGACAGAAGAAATGTTCTTCCTCAGCCCGGCATAGGCATGCTGAACATACGGTCATTTATGGCAGCAAGGTTGCCCTAAATATCAACAACCTGCCAGAACGGGAATAGATTCACAGTCCGAGGGGATCCGGGAGTCACATTCTGTGCTTTTGATCCTGGGTTTCAGCCAATGTGAATCACCTCTTAGAAACACTCAAGACTTCATGCAGTAGCGCAGGTCAGAGCAAGTCCTGGGGGGTTCCCCCCGCCACATCACTAAAAAAAGTGTGGCTTATCAGCATTTAACTCCTCCCTGGCTGAAGTTCTGTTGTTCATCTTAATCACTAATCTAGTGAGAATACAAAGATTTTCTTTATTGCTCTGGGTAGTGACCAGATACAGAGGTATTTTCAGCCACTTTGGCATCATAAATCAACAAAGCCCTAATTTCACATCATTAAAGGCAATGGGAGTTTTACTTGATTTAAATAGGTGCAGGATCAAGAACTTACAGATGAACCTGAACAACTGGTTGTATTTTAGCTGTTAGTCTAAATAACAGTCTAATTATGATAAAAGATGTCCTAATTTCAACCTCATTCTTAGGAAATTCTGGGGATCATTTTCAAAGCATCTAAGTGATTTCGGCGCCTCGTGCCAAAGTCATTTTTTAAATGCCACTTGGGCAATTAGATACTTTTGGAAATTTTACTCTTTGACAATGTTAGCCCTAATTCAGTGCATTTCTAATGAACATTTTACTTCATGGCAGAGGGGTCTTTTGAAAATGAAATCTTGCATTTTTCCGTATTTGCTTTTGTTTCATTCTTGTATTTATTTTCCTTAGTTTATTTAAGCTACTGAAAAAAATACTTCAATATTTTTTCATTCTTTTCAGAAAGTAAACAATGTGGCCTGCAGGCCTAACATTTCAAGCAATTTAGTGTTGCAAATGCATCCATAATTTGTGCACATAATTTGTTAAACACCAACTAACCGCCCGTAGAAACTGGGTAAGTGGCTGCATTTGCAAAACGATCTGGTAATTTTTATGTGCAGATGTAGTGATTCCACATGCAAATTTTGTGCATTCTCACAACTCATATATCCGGTTGTGCCTATAACTGTTTGAAAATCTGGCTCACAAAGTACAAATTCTGGTAAATATATAGACAACTTATTTGAAAAGTATTTATGCAGAAACCTCAGTAAATGAAGGAAAGGGAGATTGATAATTGATTTTAAATGATAATATCTGATGTGAGGACATTTGTAAGCTGACTACTCATTCTCTGCAGAGGCAGAATTGATTCACCGGGATCGGTATCTAGTTCTGAACCAAGCAGGTGGTATTTGAAATTGGGTCAGGATAATGCTGGGGCATAAGGCCTGTGTTTGAATTTCAATCAAAGCTCAGTTTCATCGTTTGGGTAGGGAGGTAATAAAATCTTACAAGTTGATTTGATAAACTGAACTGTCTCATGAGAACTCTTATATAGTGAGATTCCAGCTGTATGTTATCTGGAAACAAGAACACGTATGGTGAAGGCATTAGACCAGAATTCAGGAGTCCTTGAAAACACCGACTTCATGTGTGACCTTATGCAAGTCTGTGGCATTCCCCACCTGTAAACCTGTGATGATAATCCCTCCTTTCTCTGCTTTTGTAAATTTGGGATGTACGCTTTTTCGGACAGGGGCCATTTCTTGCTATTGTGTAAATCCTATCACAATGGGACTTCAATTTCAGCTATGGTTTCTTAGTTCTACTGTAATAAAAATAGAAATATTAATTGTTCCCTTCTAGTGTTGAATTCAACTTATACCCAAAACCAGAGGTGCACTTGGATTTATGTGTTAGAATCCAAAGGCTTCCAAAATTCCAAGGGCCTATAATTTTAGGCATTTCGCCATCATGCTGATGTTTGCAGTAGAGCAAAATTAGATTGGATAGGGAAAGAAAGACAGAAAAAAACAGAACGAGAGCTAGAATGGTACTATCGTTAATACAAAGCACGAGTGTACGATGTCCGGCTTTTAGTTCTGGCACACAGGATTCTCAGACGGTGCTTCCAGGGTGCAGATATGAGCTGAGCGTAGCAGCGATCCATCAGCAGAGCTGTTCAGAAAATAGAATTTTCCTTTCATGGAAAAATGGAATTTGTTTATCATGGAAAAAATTTATATTTTGAAATTACTTTCCACTCCAATTTTGCACCCATTTTTTACCCATTCGGACACTTTGGGCTCAAATTCTGTACTGCCTGCTCCTGGCAGTGCTGCTGCTAATGTAAGTGTATTAGTAAATCAGTGGAGACAGGTAAGTAGGAGGATTACAGAAGCCCCGTATTTGAAACCAAAGCAAACTGAATGGCTATAATAAAAAAAATCTGCTAGAAAGGCACAGTCAGGCATGAAATGGAATCTGTAAATAAAAAAATCTTGAAGTAAAAGAAGCCAGACCCTTTCCTGAGTATCTCTCACGGGAAGTGACATCACTGCCAGCCAGGCACATAATTTCATTGATATTCAGACTTCCAAAGTCATTTTGCAATATGCATTTTCTTTCTTAAAGTATTTGTTGGGGGGAGAAAGGAGAGGGAGAGAAAATTTACTTTTTTCCAAACTTTGCTCTTTGCAAAGATTCTCACTGTGGAGGACTTGCATTGTCTTTTGGTCCAACTCCAAACTAAGCCTTCCCCACCCCCTGTTCTTTTGCAGTTCCTTGAAATCTTGTAAACACACATTCCCAGCTCAAGCCATCATTCTTCCTTTTTTGACTCATGTCCTTCCAGGTCTCACCATCCTAATTTTACAAAAAAATCTCACTAGGCTTCACTTTTTTCCCCAAAATTATGTGATTATGAACAAGTTACAAGATCCTAACGGAGAAACTGGAAGGCAAACTTTATGCATCACCGCTGAGTTGCAGAGGAAGAAGAAGCTGGGAACAATTCTATTTCAATATCGTACAATGGTTTCTAGAATTCTCTCTAGAGGGGGGTTATATGAACATCGTACTGGTTAGGCTGTGAAATTAGAGCTTTGATCCTTCAGCCACTGACGTCGGTGGGAACTTTGCCATTGATTTCTAGGAACACAGAATCAAACTCTGTCCCTAATCCTACAAACACTTACACCCACAAGTAGTTCCATCAGGGTCATGGCCATTAAGGCTCACCTCTGCCATCCTGCTAGATGCATACAATGACCCAGTCGGGTACAAAAGATTGATGGCACGCGATGGCCCTTCGCCACCACACAGGAAGTAATGATGCATTTGTGAAATTTACAGCTGGAATCTGGAAGTTAATCAGAGAATGCTCAGACTGATCACAGATCATCGTAAAACAGACTTTCAAGTCCTGCGTCACATGTAAGTCCTCACTGTGGCTTGTCAGTCTTGGGCACACACAACCTATTTCTGTGAATTTACCAAACAGCCTTCTTAAAACTTTTTTCCCCCCTTGGACTCATGTTTTTGGCAATGTTAGCTCATTACTGGCTTTCGCCTGCCTACGTTTAGCCAGGCAAAACACCCCCACTGAAGTCAGTAATGACTGGGGATCCCATCTTTTTTATATTCATGCGGCCTATTTAAGGTCAGTGCATTCAAGCTTTTCAGGACTGGATATAAGTAAGGACTGTAGGATTTAGCAGTTTACCAACAGGCCTTTTTAATTATTTCTCTGCTATGTAATTATTTTTGCATGGTTAGTACAGGCGGCAGCCAAACCTGTTCCCATTGAAGTCAACGGGCTATTTCCTAGACTCAAGGTCAGGATCAGCCCCTTAGAGTATACTTCCCTTTGCAGATGGGGGAAAGAATCCTTTCTATAAAATATATTCAGGGCAAACAGTAAATAAATAGCCACCTGACTGACAGCAGGAATTCAAAGGGGCACAAAAAGAAATGCCTGTCTGCCCCAGGAATAATTATTGTGTCAGTTACAACACAGTAAATGCTTCTGCGTGGCTTTCCGTGAGGAGGTGATATTTGAAGGGAGGCTGCTCAAAGGGGAGTATTAAAAATTCCAAGAGATTTGTCCATACTTCTTTGCAGCCCAGCGGGATAAAGGAGACAAGCTGCTTTGATTTGCGTTAGATCCGATTAATAGAACGACCACTTGCTCCTTAGGTAGGATACAAAATAATTAGCCTCTTCTAGTGGGTGTTTAACTTGTCTTTGCACTTGGACTTTTAGCAAATGTTTGCATTTTTGTTCTGGGCACTGGGAATGATTCTCTGATTTTCTCTTCTAGCCACTCGCAAAGAATTCTCTGGATGGGCTAAGAAGCCATGAAATTAAAAATCTCCCTCTCTTTTATTTACCAAATTTTGCCTATTATTTGCTATTGTTTCATGCATTCAGTCTTAAATGTGTTTTCAATATCCCCCATAATTTAGCCTTTTTTGATTCCTGTTACACGGTCTGCTTAGGTTTTCCAAGTTTTGTTGGGGCTTTCTCTTTAATCATCCAGCTCTCTCATTTCCCCAATTTCCCCAAGAAGCTTTGATCTGCTTTTCAAAAACCAAAATGTGTTACATTTTTCATTACTTTTATAACATAATTAATATTAAAAATACAATAAGCAAGTGCCAGACTACATTTCTGCACTGCTATGTCTGAAATTATTCTCTGAATGATTACTGGAGCCAGTCGTTTAATAATTTGCTTCCTATTTTTAAATACATTTTTTTACTCCATTAAGCTTTTAAATACCATATAATCTGCTTTTTTTTAAAATGTGGTTTAGGTTTGTTTTGGTTTTTTGAGGATGTTGTTTCTGTTTATTCTCTGTGTGCCAATAAAAATAATTTTTGGTATTTTTCTGCATGTTTTATTATAGCACACCAAGTAGAGGGCATTTTTCTATTAAATGTCAAAAGTGTGTCCAATTTTCTCCTTTTTTTTTACATTAGTTTTTGTTATTAGTTTTTAAAGCCATGAATAGAGTAATTCTTTACTTAGGTGAACAATGACCAGCATAAAAACTGAATACAAGTGAAACAATAACTTTACCTTTACTCCTGGTCTATTATCATGAAATAAACAATGATCTTATAAAATGATGTTTTCATTCCAGAAGTTTTATCTTAACTTTTATCGAATGTGATTTAATGACCTATCAGGTAATTTGAACTTGTACTGACTGGAATTTATCCATCCATTTTATTATTATTCTAGTTCAGTGCTTTCCCTAATGTTTTCTACAGCTATTTTTATTTTATTTCTCCCAGTACACTCCACCTCTCTTTTTTTTTCCAATCAACTTTGTCATTTGGTCATGTGATAAAAGAAACCTGTGCTCTGTATTGTCCAGCAAGGACTTTGTTTTTTCTTCTGTACTATCGCTTTCACTATTAAGCACTGGGACATGATTCTGCACTCCACAAAGTCAACAGCAGTTTTGATTTACTGAGACGGACCACTTACGTTCCTTCAAAACATAATTTTACAGCAGATTTTGTGAGCCTTTTTAAACTCATTTGCTCATTTGCCTGTATATTTTGTTATTGTTTAATTTCTTCCTTGTGTGTATCATTTTGGGGATTTTAACTCACAGGTTGTGCAGGAG
Organism: Pelodiscus sinensis; assembly: GCF_052426305.1. Classification (NCBI taxonomy): domain Eukaryota; kingdom Metazoa; phylum Chordata; order Testudines; family Trionychidae; genus Pelodiscus; species Pelodiscus sinensis. The sequence continues at coordinate 260,837 of NC_143068.1, read as the reverse complement.
TTTCTTCATTTGGTGTCTTGTACTACACTGAGCATATTTTCAGCTGTTAACAAATAATAATCTAACTAGTCATTCGTTTTCAAACCCCCTTTTGTAGGAGAATTTGAGGTGTCTGATTGCAGTGCTTAGAATCTACGTTCTATTTCTCTGCTCTTTTCTCTATTTTTCCAGCAGGAAAAAAATATTGGTGAAAAATTGCTGAGAAAGTTATGGGTCACCCGTGCAAAATCTGTTCCCTCACAATTTATCTTGGATACATATGACACTGGGAAAAACACATATTCCACTCACCTGGGGGGGGGGGAATTACTCACCCCAAAAAGTGAATGAAGAGAATTTTACAAGGCTATTCTGAAAACTTTTTTCATTTGTTCTGCCCTAATGAAGCATACTATGTGCAACATTTAGACACAGGCATAACTTTACTCTTGGAAGTTTGAGGCCAAGCACGTAACTTTTTTCCAATGTCTATGGGTTTTTGCAAGATAAGACACCATTTAGACTCAAAGTGGAAGGTTTAAACATCTGTTGTTAGAATTTAACGTCTTTTATTATCTATACTGTGTGTTAAAAATGAAATCCAAAACAGACCAAAATTTAAAAACTACCACAGCTTGATAACTAAATAGCAAACATATCTCTGCGTTTGCTCTGGAAATATGAGTTTCAAATTTCTCTTTTCCTTTTAATGATTTTTTTATAGGAGAGGTTTTTTATAGCTCTTAAATGTTACTGCTAGGAACTTAGGATAATATTCTGACAATTCTGTAACATTGGCACATTCTTATGAAACATATTCTTTTCTCCATGTTTTCAGATTGTTTCAATAAATATTTATGCTAAGAAATATCAGTGAGTATATTTCACACCCAACACAAACGCATGGGATATTTATTTATTTGTATAGACATGTTAATTCTCTCATTTAGTAAGGGCCATTCTTACCATTTAGTAAAATATTTACCCTTTTATTACCCTGTCCCTAAAGCTCTTGTAGTCCAAAATCCTTGAATGGTGTTTATGTGTGTGCGCCTACTTTTCCCTTTAACATTTTAGTGCTCTGAAGTGTTCAGTTTTATATATTTCTAAGGTGCCTGTGATTGGGACGGCTAACCATGGAGGCTGCTCTGGGCACGCGAATTCCTGCTTCTACATAAAGCCCACTTGAAGTCAATCAGCTTTACTCGGAACAGATCTGAGGGCTGGGGAGTAGCCACAGTATTTGTGTGCAGGCCTGCTTTATTGGCCAGATTCTTTATGAAAATATATGGCTGGCAATATATTTATGTAATAGGTTGCACGGGAATGGTGACAAACCCTGCTTCCAGGACACGAACATAATAATCCACATTATATTAGCCAGGCTGACCTGAACCTAAAGCATTCCTGTAATCAATTAACAAGCTGCTCTACAAAGAATCTAATCCGAGGCTGAGCCTCACTGAATGGGTGCGGATTTCTTTCTTATATGTAAACTGTTTCTTAACTCCCTTTTGGTGCAATTTGGAGTAGTTTAGCTTCAGGAAAGTAGAATTTGCAGTTGAATTGAGGAAAACGGGAGCATGTGCATGGACACGCAGTAAGCTGTTCCTGACCTCGGTCCCTTCTTCTGGTCTCACTGAATGCATCTCCTCAGAGGTTAGAACTTAGGCCTTCACCTCTCCCGGGATGGAATCCCATCGTTCTCCAATTCGTAGATTAAGCTATTGTGTACTATGCACCCATCAAGATTTTTCAGGGGTTCTGGCTGTGTTCCTTACCTAAGAACATCAGAGCAGCCAATGCTACATGCTTCAGAGTGAATGAACAGAACAGGGATTCATCCCTTGTCATCCATTCCCGGTGTCTGGCAATTAGAAGGATAGGGACACCTGAAGCGTGGAGTGGCCTCCCTGCTAATAGCCATTGATGGACCTCTCTTCCATGAACTTACCTAAAGCGTTTGTGAACCCACTGATATTTTTAGCCTTCACAACTTCCCCTGCAATGAATTCAACGGATTGAGAATGTGTGGTTTGAAGAAACACTTCCTTTTTTGTGTTCTGAATCTGACTCCCTTGTTTCTGAGTTACATGAAGGGGCAAATAACACTTCCTCGTTCACTTTTTCCAAACCATCAAAATTTTACAGACTCGTTTAGTCATCTGTCAAGCTGAACAGCCCCAGTCTTTTTAAAATCTCCTCAGATGGAAGCTGTTCCAGACCCTCATCATTTTTGTTGCCCTTCTCTGTTCCTTTTCCAGTTCCAATGGATCTTTTTGGATGTGGGAATACCAGAATTTCACGCAGAACTCAAGGTGTAGGCACGCCACGGCTTTAGAGAGCTTATTGTCTTATAGTTTATCATTTTCCTAATGGTTACTAATCCTGTTAGCTTTTCTTGCTGCTGCCAGGGCCGGCCTTATGGCAGAGTGTTCTGGGCTTAGGCCCAGGGCACTGTAGCCAGGGCTCTAACTCCACATCTCCCCTTTGGCTCCTTTTTCCTGCCAGCTGGCTTTTCTCCTCTCCATTCCCTCTGTTTCCCCAGGCCCATATGCAGGGATGTGCGATGGGCATGAACGCACCACCCCATAGACCCCTAGTCAGCATGAGGAGGCTCCACACCTGCCTGCCTGATGGTCTGCAGCTCTCCTCCCTCCCCCCAAAGCTTAAGATAAGCCAACTCCAGCTACGTATGTTACATAAATGGAGAGATTTGGGAGCAACCCAGGCCTGCCTATTACTCCGGGTTCTGGCCCAGGGACAAGGGTCTCATGTATAGGGAGGTAGGGGAGCAGAAACACACACACACCCTGAGTTTAAACCCCCTGGATTTCATACTTGAGATCCGCTTAAAGCTGCATGCCCTGACTCCAGAGGCAGTTCTAAAATACAATAGAGTTTGAGCTGCTCGCAGCTTTGGTTTGGGAGTTTGTTATAAAAAGAGGGAGGCAGGTGATTAAGAATAACAAAAGTCTGGGCATTCCAGTAACTGAAGGATCATCAGATCATCGTGAAAGCATTGCCAGGTACTCCACTTAAAAAATAGGGGGAAAAGAGTAGGAATGAGTGTTGTCCTGCTGGGATCCCTGTGTTAAACTTATAACTGTTCCTCAGAAAGGGAACAAGACGGATTTATCCAAAACCAACTGCAAAGAGTTAGAAAGGGATTTCAGAAAACTGGGTGATTGGGCAACCCAAAGGCAGATGGAATTCAGTGCTGATAAGTGCAAGGTAATGCACATAGCAAAATATAATCCTGACTATAGATACAAAATAGCTGTGACCACTCAAGAAAGAGATCTTAGAATTATTGTGAATAGTTCCCTGAAAACATCCACTCAATATGCAGTAGCAGTCCAAAAACTAAAAACAGCTAACAGAATATTGAGAATCATTAGGAAAGGAATAGATAAGATAACAAAATACCACATTGCCTCTACAGCAGGGTTGCCCAACCTATGGGTTGGGACCCAAATATGGGTTGCCATTACATTTCAAAAGGGTCGCCAAGCGTCTCCCCAGGTGGTTCTGCCCTCCCTCCTCCCCCCATTTTTGAATTGCCTTAGGTCACCAAGTCTTTGTGAATTGTCAAAATGGATCCCCATCTGTAAAAGGTTGGGAACTGCTACTCTACAGAAAGTCATTGTATGCCCACATCTTGAATTCTGTATGCAGATCTGGTCACCCCATTTAAAAGAAGATATATTGGATTTGGAAAAGGTACAGAAAGGGCAACAGAAATTATTAGAGGCAGGGAATAGCTTCCATATGAGGAGAGATTAACAGGACTGGGACTTTTCAGCTTGGAAAAGTAATGACTAAAGGGATATGTTAGATGTCTAGAAAATCATGAATGGTGCGGAAAAATAGAATACGGAAATGTTATTTATTCCTTCACTAACATAACAAAAGAAGCTGATTCAATTAAATGTATAGGCAGCAAATTTTAAACAAACAAACTATTTTTTCACAATCAACATGTGGAACTCTTTATCAGGAGATGGTGGGAAAGACGAAGTTATAACAGAGTTGCAATAAGAACAAAATAAGATCAAGAGGGACAGATCCATCAATGGCTACTACGCAGAATGGGCAGGGATGGTGTCCCCAGCTGGGGATGGATCATGATGATTGCCTAATCTGTTTATTCCTTCTGAGGCATCTGGCATTGGCCACTGTTAGAAGACAGGATACAGGGCTAGAAGGACCATTGGTCTGACCCAGTATGGCCGTTCTTATGTTCTTATATAGAGCTGAAATTTATCTGCCCGCTGCTGAAACCCACTAGACCCCACTCCCCATCCAGAGCTAAGCTAGAGCCCGAGAGTCCTGGCGGGGTCCCTCTCCCTTCCCAGAGTTAGTAACAACATCAGAATAGACATTAACATTTTAAGGCCAACCAGTGTCCCTTAAGTGACTTGCCACAGGATGTCAGAATACGTTAGTGTCAGAGCTGAGCTGGTCTAATATGTATCTCATTTTCTTTCTTTTATGTAGAATTGAGAGAGAGTGCTCCTGTCAGCTAATTGCTAAGTGGTCTGCCAAAAAATAACCCCTCCCCCCCAGGAAAATCTGAGATGGTGCCCCTGCCCAGGGACCCTAAGGCAGTAGCAACAGACAGGTTTGATTTGACTTGCAGCTCTTTCTCTGGGCCACTTCCTCAACAACCTTTCCAAGTGCCTTCCCCCAGTACCTGTTAGCCATTCCTCAGCTCACCCACTCACAGCTCTTTCTGTACTGCACTTCCTCCTTCCAGGCCGTCACGCCTCATCTTCCCCCTCTCCTTAGCAGGGGCGGGGGGAAGCTTTTAAAGTAGCCCCACCGGCTTTCATTGGCTGCCGGCGTTTAATTAGCTTGCTCATTCAGGCAAGTCATTAAGTAGCCCCAGGCGTCATGGAAGCAGTCTCTGGTTTAGGAGTTTATTCAGGGTAGAGAAAGCTATTTATTCAGCCCCCGTATACCTGCCTTCCATTATAGTGTGGCTGCCTGCTGGTTTGGGTCTGTCACCATTGATATAAGGAATCAATTAAACAAAAGTGGGATGACTTTTCATATCATTTTAAAGACTTTTTATCTTTTTAAAAAATGCCAAGGATAGATTAGGAAATTCACACATCGTTAGGAAAATGACAAAAGTCTTGCTTGAGTCTCCAAAACCCAAGAAACAGGACGAAATCCGACATGCATTCTCCTTTTTAGGGCCAATGGCAGAGAGCCTAGAACGCAGTTAGGGGCTTGAAAAAGCCTGGGCAATCCTACACCAATGTCATTGTCAGCGGAAATTGAGGCTTTGCACTCTAGCACAGCGGTTCTCAAGCTTTTTGGCCTCCGGAGCCCTTTACATGCGTAAAAATGTATGCGGCACCCCACTGGTCCACTGCTCTAGTACTTTGCATCTAGGTTCAGAGACCCTACAGGAAAAATTATGTCGGCCAGGAAGAAGAAACACAAGGACTTCTCAAGGGCAGAATCTCTCCAGGCAGGGGGCTGAGCCAGAGCCCTGCCTCACCCTGACACAATGCAGTGGCAATACTCCATCTACACCCCAGGCTTTCAGAAGCCCTGTGCCTGCTTTACCATGGTCCTGCTGAAGTGGTGGGCTTGGCGCTGCCCCGTGATGGGCACTGTGCTGTAGGTATGGTGGGCCCTAACAAAGCAAGGCACATGGCACCCTGATGGGCTGGCACACCTGGGTCACTAGGTGCCACTCTGGCAGCCTAAAACAACATGAAAAGGGCTGGAAACTGATATTTCTCCCTCCCAGTCAGCATGTTTCTGGCCTACTCAGCCCCTGTCCTCAGTAGCAGGAGCAGCAATGCTGCCAGGGACAGGGGCCAAGCGAGCCAGAGCCCCTCCCCTTTGTCATGCTTGGTCTCTTTCCAAGAATCATCCCAGCCAGTCCCTCTCAGGCCAGAGCATTTGTTTGAATCCCTGACCATCTTGACTAATAGGCATGGACAGATCTAACGTCCATGAACTTACCTATTTTTTTTAACCCATTTATATTTTTGGCCTTCACAAAAGTATTTGCCCAGGCAATGAGTTGCACAGGCTGTGTGTTATGTAAAGTAGTTCCTATTGCTTGTTTTAAACCTGCTGATTTGCAATTTCTTCTGGTGACTTAAGTTATACATATTTGTGTTAAATGAAGTGGTAAATAACACTTTCCTAGTCACTTGCTTGTCGCCAGTCATGATTTTATAGACTTCTATCCAATAGATAGAACGTAAGGAAACTGTTCCAACCCTCTATTTTTTCCCATTCTAATACATGTTTTTTTAAGACAAGGTGACCAGAACTGCACACAGATATGGGCACACCATACATTTCTATAACATCCTTATGATAGTGTCTCATAATATGTCCCTTTCCTAATTGTTCCTCATATTGTTTGCTTTTTTTTTTTATAGCTGCACATTGAGAACTATTAGTGAATCCCAAATCTCTTTCTTGAGTGGTAACAGCTAATTTAGAACCCATCATTTTGTATGTATTAATTAAATTATGTTTTCCAATGTGGAATACCTTGCATTTACCAGCATTGAAATCTGCCATTTCACTTCACAGTTTTGTGAGCTCTCAAACTCTTTGCAGTCTGATTTGGACTTACCTGTAATTGTATATCATCTGCAAATCTTGCCACCTCACTGCTTACCCTTTTTTTTTCCAAATCATTTATGAATATTGAACAGCACTGGTCCCAGTATGGATCCTTTGTGGACCCATGGATTTCAAAATACAGCCATCATTATGAGCAGGGCTTGACAAACGGCAGCGAAAACTGCTCGCCAGCCCCGTACTGCGCATGCGCATGAACGGGGCGCGCGGCTGACATCTACTCGCCACAGGCAAGTAGATTGTATAGTTTGTTGAGCCCTGATTATGAGTATGTAGTGATCAAAATACTGCATAGCTTTCTATCATAAATCTTCATTTGTACTTACTCCTTTACTAGGGGTACATCTACACGGCAGCATTATTTCAGAATAACTGATGCTAGTCCGAATTAACAGTGTGTGTCCACACAACAAGCCTGTATTTTGAAATAATGGTGAGCTGGAGGGCTTCTTACTCCAACTCCTGTAACCCTCATTTTACAAGAAGTAAGGGAAGTTGAAGGAAGAGTGTTCTCCCTTCAACCTTCGGCTGTGTACACAAAGCCGAATTAAACTACTTCAGCTTCATCTACACAATTGACGTTGCTGAAGTTGCATAGCTTAATTTGACTTAAGCCCTGCTGTGTAGATGTACCCTAGGATAGAAGTTCCAGAAGTGATTGGGTAGATTGCTGGGGATTCTTGGACCAGACAGAGACACAAATACTATCTAACATTCCAAAGCAATTCAGATTTAGAAGACATGTCATTCTCTGGGAGGTACATCAGGAAAAAGTGGCAACGGTTAATTCCAACAACGAAGACCTCTTATCCTTTCCCAAACTTAAAAAGGACATATTGAAGAGAAAGTCATCCTGGCATACTAAAGGTGGCACCGTTAATTCTGTCAATAAAGACATTTTATCCTTTCCCAAACCTTATATTGATTCTTTGAAGAAATTATTTTGGCATATCAAAAATAGCTACACCTAATCACTGTCTTAAATCTGTTCCAAAATCATGTCATTATATCCTTTGATAATAAACACAAAGAACTAAATCTGCCATAGGAAAATGATACTAGATTGTTAGAAAAATATGTTCTGTGGATGAGGGAACACAATGTTAGACACAGACAATTTTAAAAGTCACTACAAATGATTTTGCCATAGGGGTGGGGCATTTCTCAGAGATCCACTGTAAGAATTTCTATTTTTCACTAGCCTTTTTGAAATAACTAGGGATCTTTTAAGAACTTAACATTGGAACAGAACTTCTGGCAAAGGTCAAAATACAACATAATAAAGCACATTAATAAAATCTAGGAAATAAGATACATTTGAGGTTGCTAATTGCAAAGAAAGAACTTCATTACCATTTGGGTATCATTTGACACATGCAAGCTAAGGTTACATAGCCAGTTTGGACTTGAAGTTTAACATGCAGTTCACCCACAGAGAACATTAAATAGAAATGTTCTCAATTAACAACAGTCAACCTTAATTCTGTCCCTGCATCCAAAGACTTTCAATAACTACATGTTCAAAATGACCATGCTTTGTATTTAAATTATGACATTCCCCCAGTGACTTCATCAGCTTGCGGTGTCATTGACAGAGCTAGGTGATATTTTTGGCCAAAACATTTTTTTAGCAAATTCTGCAAGTCTGAAATGTATGTGTGTCTGTTCGGCCAAAATGTCAAGAATTAAAATGAGACATTTCATTTCTTCCACCTGAAATTACTTTTGGCTTCAAAATTTCCTTTAATTTTATCATTTTAAAATTGAAAAGTATTTTTTAAAAGAGTCAAAACTGAAATAAAATATTTTGATTTTATCAAAAGTAGTAATTTTACATAGTCTGAAACAAAAAAAATGATGCTTTGTTTTACTGAAAATTTCTTTTTTTTTTCCTTCATTTCCACTGGAACCCTCTACTAATTTTTGCTGAGTTTTTGAAATTGCCAATTAACTGAAAAATGTGTTTTACCCACAGCTCTACTTATTGAACTAGACACTGAAACAGTACAGAAAACAACAATTTTTACCTCTACACAGAATTTTATCCATCATGTATTTTCACTTAAAATTGTACAGACAAACTTTAGTACCTCAGATACCTAGATCTAAGGATAAATAGTCATGCAAAGGTTGTAGAAAAATCTGGACTTCCACAGGCTCTGTGCAACCCATAAAATCAATATATTTTAACAAATCAACAGTACCTGGAACGTTTGTTCGTTTAGCTGTTATATTTTTCCATAACACTTTGGCATATGTAAATAGCAATCTTATCCTACTTTTCCAGTTTGGAGAGTAAAGTAATTCCCCAAACCAGAAAAACATAAGCTGAAAAAACAACGAATAGTCTGGTAGCACTTTAAAAACTAACACCACATGTAGACGGTATCATGAGTTTCGTGGGCACAGCCCACTTCTTCAGATGACCTGTTTATCCTGTACAGACTAAGTGGGCTACCCCCTGAAGCTTTTGGAAAAACATAATTAGAGACAAAGCTACTGAATAAACATTGAGTCAGTATCATTGTTAAGCTGGATCGTAATATTGTGACCATTAAACTGAAGCAGAAGCTATTCCTCATCACTATCACATTCGCTAGGACAGAATAAATAGTAGACAGCAGTACCAGAGGCGGCCAGAGGTGGAATTGCCAGGCCCCAGGGCAGTTGCCTCCTTTTGCCCCCTGGTGGCAGGCCTGCCACTATGCAAAGATAGGTCTACAAAGCAAGAGAGACCTTGCTGGTGGAAGGACTGGAATACAGGTGTTTAGCTGTATGGCTGAGGGTGGAATGTTCCCTCTGAAGTTTTGTCCTGTGAAGTTTTGCCAGCAAGTCATAAAAGTTGAGTTCAATTCTGGTAGCACCGAAGATAACTATATTGGTTCCTTAAAAACACATAGATGGAAGGGAAGCATTAAGGCTGTGTCCAGACTCCATGCCTCCGTCGACGGAGGCATGTAGATTAGCCAGATCGGAAGAGGGAAATGAAGCCGCGATTAAAATAATCGCGGCTTCATTTAAATTTAAATGGCTGCCCCGATCTGCCGATCAGCTGTTTGTCGGCAGATCGGGAGAGTCTGGACGCGATGCCCCGACAAAGAAGCCTTTCTTCATCGACACAGGTAAGCCTCGTGAAACCAGGTTTACCTGTGTCGATGAAGAAAGGCTTCTTTGTCGGGGCATCGCGTCCAGACTCTCCCGATCTGCCGACAAACAGCTGATCGGCAGATCGGGGCAGCCATTTAAATTTAAATGAAGCCGCGATTATTTTAATCGCGGCTTCATTTCCCTCTTCCGATCTGGCTAATCTACATGCCTCCGTCGACGGAGGCATGGAGTCTGGACACAGCCTAAGAGAGTACAGCATCTCTACATAAGGTTTCTATTCTGAGGCAGGTTAGAACACTTCTAGTGGTATTTTATGTCATCACAGCAACTATAAATATGACAAAAGGGGTCTCGCCTGAAAAGCATCATGTCCATCTAATAACTCTGGAAAGCTCTTTCCAGTTTTTTACTGCACACATTTTCTTGAAGCAAAAAGCCATCAGCCTAGAAGCAGACTCCAGTGGTAACATGAACTGTCAGAAGTAACATACTGTAACAATTGTACAACAAAATCTATAGGAAGCATTCCACTCTAAAGTCCAACAATAAGCATTTTTCCAAGTCTGAGATGGTTCTGTGACTTCAATGTGTTTCAGTAGAAAAACGTTTACCACACTAAAATAGTTGGTGTGTATTCTGACACGTATCTAACTCTGCAGCTATTTGATTGCCAACTTACAGGAGAATATACAGCATGATCAGGGCTCACTGAGCTGCAGCGAGCCCCGCTCGCCAGCCGCGCTGTCCGATGTTCTGCGCATGCGCAGATCGCCGGAACCTGGCTCTTCTGGGTTGTAATCTACTCGCCACAGGCGCATGGCCACAGGCGAGTAGATTACAAAGATTGTCGAGCCATGAGTATGATTTAATGTCATACTTCCAACATTTTACCCTATGAGGCTATGTCTAGACCGCAAGCTTCTTTCGGAAGAAGCTTTTCCTGAAGAGATCTTCCAGAAAAACTTTTTTCGAAAGAGAGCATCCACACTGCAAAAGCACAATGAAAAAGCAATGTACTTTCAAAAGATGGTGTCCACATAGATTGGACGCTATCTCGCATTTACGTTGTGATTAGTATGGGCAGAGTGGCCACCAATGGCACCTGTGTTATTTCCTGGAGGCCTCTTCTTTCAAAAGAACTCCCTCTTCTGTGTCCACACATGAGGCTTCTTCCTCATAGAAGAGGTTTACTGCAGTCAGAAAGACTCCTTCGTTCTTTCAACTTTCTGTTGAAAGAATGCAATGGCCATGTGGACGTAAGTATAGTTTTTCAGGAAAAATGGCTGGGTTTTTTTTGAAAAACACCAGTGTAGACATACCCAGAAAGTACTGAACATAGAAATAGTCACAAATTTTCCATAACCACCTTGTAGCATAAGGAAATCAATTAGCATTACTCCTTTACTGGGCTATCAGATGATCATCCAAGTAACTTTTTGCAGTCCTCACCCTGGGGGTGCATGAAAGCAGAGGGAAGCATGAATTGTAAAGGAGTGTCTGAACTGGCAGAGGGAAGGGAGTGCTGATGGTCGTCATGCCCAGAGCTGACTGGAATATTTTATTATTGGTTCAGTTTTATTTTGATTGGCTATATTCTGCTTTGTGCACCTGCTTTGCTTTGGATGTAGCTTGTTTCAATTTTTTTACAAAGTTCCAGGTGTTTGGAGGAGGGGGTGGTTTGGCTTCCCTATTTTATTATCAGTCACTTAAACTGAGTTTGAGGAAACTAATTCCCATCAGCGGTGCCCACTACTTCCTGCTGCTGACCAGTCCTTTGGTTAATCCAACATTCTTCATGCAAATGAAATAGTTTTGGGTAGTAATAGAGGGGTCACTCTGTTAGTCTGTATCTGCAAAAACAATGAGGAGTCCTGTGGCACTTTGGAGACTAACAGCTTTCTTAGGGCATAATCTTTCATGGGTAAAACCCACTTCATCAAGTGAATCGAATCCATCTGATGACGTGGATTTTACCCACGAAAGCTTATGCCCTAATAAATCTGTTAATCTCCAAGGTCTGGTCTACACTAAAGGCCCTAAGATATGCAATTCCAGGTACATTAATTATGTAGCTGGAGTCAAAGCATCTTAAATCACATTTTGGTGCTGTCCACACACTGGGAGGTTGACAAGAATACGACTTCCCTTACTCCTCGTGAGGAGCTGGACTACTGGCACCCATGGGAACACCCATTCAGTTTGAATTAGTGGGTCTTCATTAGCCCCATTAATTCGAACCCGGGAAGATCAACTGCGGCAGCATTGAGCTCCATAATGCACACAATCCCTAAGTGCCACAGGATTCCTCATTGGATACTATTGACTTCCTTGGAAGACTATTGTGTGGTTCCTTTCCAGATTGTCTGGGGAAACACTGTCTCTTCTTCCTCCAACAGCTCCTCGCTTGCAGACCACTCCATGGCCACATCTAGCAGTCAGTGAGGGCCGGTCTCCACTTAAAATGCTCCTAGTAGTGCTGCTGTAGCACTTCAGCATAGAAACTACCTATGCAAATGGCAGGGAGATAATCCAATTCCCAGAAAGGATGGGTCAACAGAAAAATTCTTCCATTGACCTAATGCTATCTACCCAGGCTGTGAGCTCTGTTCAGAGCTGTGGATTTTTCACACTCCTGCCCAATGTAGTTAAATTGACCTAATTTTCTAGAATAGACCAGTCCTGACTCTGGTCTTACCCAGCGCCCCATGCAAATGCTCCAAAGAAGCCATTTTCCTTTCTATTCTTATTCTGTTGCCAGTAGCCTTGACTTCACCGTTCAAATCAATAGTTCTTGCCGACAGAGTAAAAGGAACTAAGGCCAGGTCTACACTAGACTGGCAGCTCAGCTTAAGATCTACATAGCTGGAGTTGTGTAATACGTAGCTGGAGTTGGCTTCCCTTAAGCCAAGCCTTGTGGTGTTCCCACAGCGGGAGGCCAATGGAAGCAAACACTCCCAATGGCTTCCCCTGCTCATCACAAAAGGAGGACCGGAGGTTGGGAGGAGCGTCCTCTGAGTTTGATTTAGTGAGTCTTATCTAGACTCATCAAATCAAATGCCAGAAAATCAGTCATGGCAGTGGCGATCTTCCTTTTAGTGTGGACAAGGCCTTAAAGTAAAAAACTTTGTGAAAAGAACTTCCAGAGCCAAATGGTCAATCCCTTGTATTCAAGTGTTTGTCTTTACACTTCAACCTCAGCTGGAAGCTGTTCTCTGAACCCCTCCATTTCTGCTCTGAACCCCCTCCATTTCTGCTCTGAACCCCCTCCATTTCTGCTCTGAACCCCTCCATTTCTGCTCTGAACCCCCTCCATTTCTGCTCTGAACCCCATCCATTTCTGCTCTGAACCCCCTCCATTTCTGCTCTGAACCCCTCCATTTCTGCTCTGAACCCCATCCATTTCTGCTTTATCCTTTTTGAGACGGGGTGCGCAGGCATGAGCACAGTGTTCCTGCTGAGGGCATGCCGTTTGTTTAATAACATTTTCATACTATTCTCTCTTAGTGCAGCTAAACGTTTTGTTTGTCTTTTTCATTCCCACTGCACATTCTTCTTAGCGTATACACCAGGAGCCTCACGTGGCGCAGGGCCAGGATTCATCACGGAATCTGGTCCATGACTAGGATCATTAGGTCCCCTGCCCAAGCCCGACTTTTATCAGGCAGTGGGCAGAGGGCTAGGATGCGAGGGAAGGGGATGCAGGCACTTATCTTGGGCTACAGGATTTGGAGTGTGGAAGGGACTCTGAGCTGAGCCTGGGGCAGGGAGTTGAGGTGCAGGCTGTGGGAGGAGGTTTGGGTGCAGAGAGGGATTCAGGGCTAGGATGGGGTTTGGGGTGCTGGAAGGGTTCAGGACTGGGGCTCAGGATGCGGGTTCCAGTTGGGCACCACTTACCACGAGTGGCTTCTGGATGGTGGCACAGCGGTGCTAAGACAGGCTCATCTCTACCCTGGCCCTGCACCACTCAGAAGCAGCCAGAAAACTCTCTTCATCCTTGTCCCCCCTCTGCTCTGTGGGGTTGGGAGGAGGAGAAGGGCACCCAGATATCATCATCCCCTCTTCTTCCCATGCCTTGCACAGGAAGCTCCTGGGGTGTGGGAGGAAGTTACAAGACCAAGGGCAGGAGCAGCATGGCGGTGCTGAGAGGGGCAGATGAAGTGCTGGCACTTGATAGCTTCCTGGCCAAACCAGTGAGGATCTCCCGTCAGAGGCTTCAAGGTCTACCAATAGATGCCCATCTACTGGTTGGTGACCACTGCTCTATACACATGACAATTCCAGTTAGGGCAAGTCCCCAGTAAAAGTTCATTTGCTCTTCAGAGACGATAACCTTTGAAGGGTATTTTGTCATCAAATTCTCTTCAGCGGACATCCAAACTCTTCCAGTTTTTAACCATATGCTAAATACCATCTTCCATCTCCACTAAATAAATAGCATAATAATATTACACTCAGAGACTGAGGGCCACAAAGCCCTCCCTGCACAGTGGAGGACTTGGCCTCTTTATATTCATAATTCATGTTTTCTGTGCACAAAACAATCTGATTTAAAACAAATGATTTGAGATGAAATTAAGGGCTCTGCACAGGCCCCTCTTGCATGAATATTTTTCAAGTCTTCTAATGCTGCTACTAAGCGACTTGGCACTGTACAAGAGTGTATTTTAAAGACAGGCCAAGCGCTTTGGCACAAGAAACACTGTTCTGGATGTCTCCCAAGGTAGATTCTGTCAGATGAGTCAAAGGAAAGTGCAGTGCACACTCGGTAAACTTAACTACGGTCGACATAATGAGGAACCCTTTTTTCCTCCTTTGAACCCCAGTGTCTTCCTCCTTTGTCCCCATACTGATGTGATCAATTGCGCTTACTGAAAAGCGAATCCCGAGAAAAGACTGCTAGTCTTTTGGTTCCTTTACATTTTGTGCAGGTGGACACAGCCCAATGAATTCCCAGTTGGCCATGCCTCCAGAGTGGGACTCCAATTGCTCTGACATACCACCCAGCTGATACATATTAAAAGTAAAACCAGCCCTCAACCTCACTAGGACCAGCTGCCCAAACAAAGGAATGTCAAAGCTGCTAGAGGAATGACCTGGGGGAGGGCGGGGTGAAAACATGAATCCAGACTGTGGCAAAGTTGGAGAGGGTGAGGCATGCCTTTCAGCTGAGTCATGAAGTAGAAGCCCTAAACATTTGTGGTTGATTAATATCCTAGTGAGCCTTTTGCAGCAGTAGGAGGTGCTAGACTAGACTTAGTTGTGGCTAAATTCCACTGGATTATAACTATACAGGGCATGAATTTCCCATCGCACTTCCAATTAGCCAAACTATTGTTCATTTCCTGGTGTAGAGTTGCTGCATGATCTTGAGAAGCTGCATCACTTCACCCCCAAGATGGCAGCATTTTGGGAGTAAATTAAGTGATTCCCATGTGGCTGCAAGAGGAAAGGTGCTGAATAGAACCATAGAAACAAAGGGCTAGAAGGGATCTCAATGGTCATCTAGTCCAGTCGCCAACTGTGAGGCTGAACAAGTCTACAACTGATGTCAGTTATATATGATCTAAATTTCAGGCATAATAACAGACTCCGGTCACGACTGGCCAGGACCAAACTTAGAATCTCAGGGTTGGAAGAGACCTCAGGAGTCATTGAATCCAACTCCCTGCCCAAAGCAGGACCGGCCCCAACTCAATCATCCCAGCCAGGGCCTTGTCAAGCCAGGACTTAAAAACCTCTAGGGATAGAGATTCCACCCCCTCCCACCAGGGAACCCATCCCAGTGCTTCACCACCCTCCTAGGTATGGTCCTTACACTAGGGAATAAGATACACAACTTCAGCTAAGTTAACTGCATAGTTTAAATCAAAGTATCTTAACTCAAATTTTAACGCCATCCACACTGCAGAAAGTCCACTCTCCCTTAGACTTCCCTTACTCCTCTTAGAAGCAGGACTACCAGTTCTCCTGGATTGAATTAGCATGTCTTCACTAGATCCGCTAATTTGAACCCCAGAGGATCAACTGTGGCTGCTTCAATCTTATCTATAATATAGACATGGATCTAGTGAAATATGAAACACTTGGGACCTCTAGAGCTGTATGAGCCTTTTTAAGAAAGGGAAAAGACAATGCAAGAAACTACAGGCCTGTAATTTGACCTCAATTGTATGGAAGGTCTTGGAACCAATTTTGAATGAGAAGGAGATAAGGACAGAGATCAACAGTAACTGGAATAAAATACAATGGGGTTTTACAAATGGTAGATTGTGCCAGATGTGATTTTTTTTTTAAACAAAGGAAGTGCAGTAAATCTAATCTATAGGGATTTCAGTAAAGCATTTGATCCAGCTCCACATGGAAATGATGGGGATTAATCTGAGAACTGAAAGGAGAGCAGGCACTTGTTAAAAGGGAAACTACAGTGGATCACACTGTCAGGCTGGAGGAGTTATCGCGTTCCTCAGGGATGTGCCTTGAGCCCAATCTAATTTAATATTTTTATTGCTGACTTTGTCACAAAAGGAGTGCTAATAAATTGTGTAGATGACACAAAGTTGGGAGGGATTGCCTATCTATTGCCTGGCAAGGAGGACTGGAGCATCATACAAGACGACCTAGATAATCTTGGAAACTGGAGAAACAGAAATGGGATGAAATGTAGTTGTGCAAAGTCAGGCATTTAGGGACTGTCACAGGGCCCAGCACTGCTCTCCCAAGGTGCTTTATCTGGGAACTGGTCCTGCACCTTCGCTGGTCAGCACCTAACTTACTACTCTCTGCTGAGCAGCTTCTTTTATGCGGGGCTGCCTCAGCAAGCTGCACCCTGACTGGCTCCTTAAAAGCCTCTCCCTCATTGGCCAGAGCTCTGCACAAGCTCCTTCCAGCCTGCAATAACCCTGTACAGCCAGTGGGGGGCAGTCATCCCACCACAAGGATTAACAAAAAGAATTTTTGCTAATAACTGAGGACTTACCACTTGGAATGACAGAAGAGGAGAAAGAGCTGCATGTTCTGGTTGATCACAGGACTACTATGAGCCACCAATTGGATGCAGCTATTAAAAAGGTTAATGCAGTTCTAGGATGCATCAGAAATGTTAGTAACTCTGAACACATTATGCTTGTTCTTTCAAAAGTTTACAAGCGAACATTGACTTAATACAGCTTTGAAACTTGGCTATGCAGAAGAAAAAAGCTGCTTTCCTTTATTTTGTGGACTATATTTAATGTTGAAGTTCTGGGGTTTTCCTGTCACTTGCATCCTACCCTAGGTATGTCTCTACTAGTGGCAAAGCATTACAAATACATGAAGTGATCCATGCTCAAGTCCAAACAATAAGCCTGTTTTCCAAGTCTGAGATTCTGCCGTGAATGTATTGTATTTCAATGGAAAAAAGTCTTTTGCAACTCCAAAACTATCGCCACAGTTAGAAATTTTGTTTGGGCTCTGACGTGCCTAATTTTGCAATGGTTATGGGACTGCAAGTTCTTTACAGGACATACAACATGATGATTTAACTTAACATATCCAAACACTTTACTCCAGGAAGGTATTAGCACAGGAATACTGTGAAATTGAAGGCTATTTTGCCTGTGAAGCTGTGTCACTCTAGTAAGCCATTTTAAGTGCTTCCCCCAACCCATCTTTGCTTACATCATTTGTGACTGATATTGCACAATTGATTTTCTCCCCAGGATGGAAGATAAGAGCCTCTTCCTCGCTTTATTTCTCTGCTGCATTTTGCTTTCAACTACCTATTCGCACTTGGCCTTTGAGGAGCACAGAGACACCAATCTGGCAACCAGCAACAGAATGAAACTCCCAGATCTTCCACCCATCTCTATCGTAGGTTAGTAAAGTGCCATTTGGTGGCAAGCTGAAGTGCTTTGCAGAAAGCCGCGTGGTGATAAATCAAGAGGGTGCTTGCTGACATCTGACTACAGTGGAGCTCTCTCATCCTGCCTAAACATATCCCCCCACATGTGTTGGATTTCTGACAAGGAAATGCTGCAAAGCAGGGGTGGGCAGGAGAGCCTCCGCGGGCCGGATGTGGCCCTCAAAGCACGTTGATCTGGTCTGCGGCTGCCCTGCTGCCCCCTCGCCCCCAAGCCAATCGAACTGGGACAGGGGAGCATGCAAATTCCCCCCCCCCCCATCAGGGGCACACAGTGCCTAGAGCATGGCCACCAGCCAGTCGATCGGGATCTACGGGGAGATCTTGGAGCCTCTGACAGGTGATCCTGGCTGCTTTGGCCAAGAGGCTATTGTCAAGTGTAGCACTTCAACTGCCCCTCCCGGCACTGCTGCACATCTCCTGCCCTCTCCCTTGGAGCTGTCCCCTGGGGAGCCTCCTGCAGTACAGAGCAGGGAAGGGAGAGGAGGGTGCTGATGTCAGGGTGCCCCCTCCCACCCTGTATCCTATCCCCACAGAATGGGGGAGGGGGCACAACAGGACTTGGGATGGAGGGAGTTTGCTGGCTGCTTTTGAGAGTGGTGCAGGGCCAGGGCAGTGGTGAGCCTGCCTTAGCCCCACTGCACCACCGCCCAGGAGCCACCTGAGGTCAGCAGTGTCCAGCTGGAGCCAGCTCCGATCCCCTGCCCCAGTCATGAACCTCCTCCTACATCCCAAGCCCCTGCTAGCACTCAGCCCCCAGACCCAAACTCCCTTACAGAGCCAGTACCTTGAACCCAGGGGCAGATATACAGCAGGGTGAGCAGGGCGGCCACCCCGGGCCCCGTGCTTCAAAAAGCCCCGCTCATGCGCCCTGGCGCCACCGCGCATGCATGATGCATCACCGCGCATGTGCCATGGCAAAGGGGGTCCTGCAAGATCATCCTGCCCTGGGCCTTGCAAAACGGTCATCTGCCCCTGCTTGAACCCTCTCCTGCCCCCCCCAACCACCTGCCCCAGGCTCAGCTCGGAGCCCCCCCACACTCCAAATCCCTGAGCCCAAGACCAGAGCCTGTGCCCCAACCCACTGCCCCTGCCTGGTTAAAGGGAGGTAGAACAGGGGAGGACGGAGTGAGCAGGGGCAGGGCCTCCGAGAAGTGGGGGAAGGAAGTGGGCAAAAGTGTGAGGTTTGAGGTAGATCTTACATTGCACTTAAATTCAAAGAGTGATCTTGTGCTTAAAAAGGTTGGAGACCACTGGGAGTGAACTGCCAGCTATTCTGAACAGCTGGTGGTTCTATCTGGGGGGCAGGGGCAAAGACTTCATGTGCTTCCCCTCATACTCCTATGCCAGTCAAGAATTCTCCTGGCCCCACCCCTTCCACCTGTCACCTCGCCATTTCCAGGGCAGCCTCGGGCCACCTCAAAAATTTGTGAAATGGCCCCTCCCTTTGAAACTTATTGCCCACCCCAGCTGTAAAGTGCTGCATCTCAGACCAGCCATGATGTCACAGCTTAGGCAGGTACCTCAGCGTATATCAATGGGACACATCTTACATTCTCTTTATCCCATGGTCACTTGCACTGCCGCTGTCTGTCATGGGGAATTTTATTTTGATTTTAATTTTTTAAACCAAATTTTAAAACTTCCACTAATGCAGAAGTTATTGTTTTGCTTTTATTTCTATTCGCTGTTGAGAGAAAGATGCAGGGGGATGAATGCTTTAGGGCCAGATCTTTCACCAGAGACAATGGGAGTTTTGCTATTCTACCTTGGTACTAATATCATGGCTACTACAATAATAACTGCCTGCCCCACAGTCCTTCATGGATCAAGATCCTGACAACACACCTGAGAGGTTGAAAGGCACATACAGGCTCTATTTTTAGATGGGAAACAATGGCACAGAGGTCTATACTAAACCAAAAGGACTGCCTAAGATGCACAACTACAGCCACATAAATAATATAGCCGGAGATGAATTTCTTCATTGCAGGAGGTCGATGGGAGAAACTCTCCTGTCAGCTTCCCTTACTCCTCAAGGCTGCGAGGAGTACTGAGTCGATGGCTGTGCCATCAGCATTTGATTTAGTGAGTCCTTACTAACCCCACTAAATTAAACACCAGAAGATCGACTTCCGCAGCATTGATCCTCCATTTAATATAGACATGGCTGATGAGCTCAAGATGGCTGCCTGGCAGAGCCCAGATCTCCCTTCTGCTCTTCCCTGATCTTTCCTCAGTTGATAGCAGTGGGGACAGAACTGAAAGATCAAATGGAGAAACAGAAACAGAGAAGCAGAAAATGAATAATTCAAGAGAAAACAGATTTTTAGACATACAATAGATCTTGCCAGGAAGGGGGGCTTGCCCACTCTTAAAAGTTCCACAGCATGGCTGCACCCCCCTAGCACCTATGTGGCTGGGGGGGGGGGAGAATGTGTCTCTTCACCATTGGTAACACCTTGCAAGATGTGATAGCCACGTCAACAGAAGAATTCGGTCACTCTAAAGCACTCAGTTTGGCTTACAACACTGCTCAGCAGGTGGATTTTTCACTTCCCTGACTGACGTAGTTAAACCAACCCGATTTTCTACTGTGCACTAGATCAAGGTCCACAAAAACTAGCTTGGTGGGGACAGCTATTTGGGTAGCTCTCAGCTAACATCTTTCCACACAAAGGTGGTGAAGGGGTGTGTAGTCTACTTTAAAGATCTGTACTGAATGGCATTTCTAATAGCAACAGAGTCTTAAAAGCCTGTTCTCAGGTGGCTATGCCTCTCAAAGGTCTTCCACGGCCACACGGACATCTGCCCCATCTCCACAGCCACAGTGTAACACAGTGTGACTCACCAGCAAGGGCACTGCTGGTCACTCCAGGAATTAGCCTTGTGGCTGGTGTGTCACACACTGTTACTTATTCACCACCACTTAGGGTTAGGACCCACATTCCTCCCAGACCATGGCATCCTCTTTGACTACTGTCCTACCACAGTGCCCCCACACTCTGGTGTCCTCCCCCTCCAGGAACCCTCAGCCTCCCATGCCCACCTTGCCTCAGTGACCTGACCTACTGTCAGTCTTCATCTAGCCCCGTACCTCAGGGACAAGCTACAGTCAGACATGGCCACTCAGCATTGGCAAGGGGGTGTGGACCTGCTGCCTTTGCCTACCCTGGCTGTCTCCCTACAGCCCTGATACCTAAGGTCTTGCTTCAGGCCTTGCTTCCAGCTCTGCTGGCCTTTCCTCAGCCATGCTCTAGCTACATCCCTAGTACCCTCAGGCCGTGCAGCCTGGGAGTGAAATCAGGCCAGAGTTGAGTTGCCCAGCCCAGCCCAGCCCAGCCCAGCTTTGCATCTGGCTTCCCTAGCAGCCAGGTCCCTCCTGCTCCACAGCCTAACCAAGAGTGAGTCTGTATACCCACTTCAGGAGCCCTTATTTATGTAGCCCCAGCTGGGCCTCGTTGGCTGCTATTTGATGCAGCTGCTGGCTCCACAGCTCTTAGCCCTGTCCCAGAGCTGGGTTTTAGCCCTTAAAGGGCCAGTGCAGGGCAGACTCCCCCTCACACATAGTCATTAGAAGATGAGGGGCCAGATTCTCTGTTGCCCTACACCTGGAAGAATTTCCCAAGGGATGTGCTGGATTCCTCATCGCTGGCCATTTTCAAATCAGGATTTTGTGTTTGACTAGACGCTCTGCTCTGGGACATGTCCTGGAGCAGGCCTCTGGCCTGTGCTATCCAGTGAGTCAGGCTAGATGGTCACAGTGGCCCTTCAGTCTCTGATTCTATTAGCCTGGTGTAGCCATAACACCACAGTGAGTGCAGAAGGGGTGCAGATCTCGCCCATTATTGTTTAATAGCCCTTGTCACTCACTGAGCACCAGTCTACATTGCTACACAGGGTGCTGGTTAGTGCAGAATTGGGCTGCTCACATCAGGATGGAGGCACATTGGGCAGGCAGGGTCTGAGTGGCTCATCCTGCTGCTGTGCTCTACAGAGGAGTAAGTATGTGCCAATTGATACAGGAAAGGGCAGGGAGACTGGAGCTCAAGATACTGAGCTGGTCTGTCGCTGCTACTGGCTCCCTCTGTGACCATGAGCAAGTCCCTTAACCTCACCACTTCCCTGTCTGGAAAATGGGATTCATAATGCCCACTTCAGGAGGTATGTTGTGACCCCTAAAGATAATCATTGGAGAGCTGCACATTTCATTGCCCATGGAGCCTGAGCTCTGTGTTATCCCAACTCTTTAAGCAGAAATGGAAGCCTGCTGGAGCAGGCTGCATGGCTGGCATTAGAATCGAAAGAGCCAATTGGGGAGTTCTAGGGTGGGGAAGCAAGAGGAAGAATGGCTGGAGTGGTTGGAGAATGCTCCCAGAGGGCAGGGGCAGGGGCAAGGGGCCAGTCTGGGATGACCAGGCCAGAGGGGCGGGGCAGGGGGCACGTAGGTTACCTCTCAGGTGACTTTAGCAAAAGTGTGTGTGACCAAGCTGTGGTCTGTGATATGTGTGAGCAACAGCAGAGGGCGCCGGAGAATTTTCTCTGCCTGCAGCACTTAGCCAGTCTATCAGCTGCTCAATGAAAGGCGCTAACGCTGTAGGCACTGATATGCATTAGTAGTTGAGTTATGCAAATGCATTAATCAAATAGAATGCACCGTTCCCAGGGCTCTCACCCTCACCAGTTCCCATGTCACATCATTTACATACAAAACATCCACTGTAAAGGAATCTGGAAAGACACCATGGAAAGGTGTCACCTGCCCATGACTAGCTGCTCCCCCTGAGTCTCTCATTTTGCAGGTCACAGCTGCATTAGTCTGTGAGATGAGATGAGATGCGATTCCCATCATCTGCGTTGTTTCTATGCTTGGAGTATTCATCACCCTTTCCCAGCTGGAATACCGACATCACCCATCCGACCCAGAATACACCTCAGCGTGTTTATCTCTGGAGAGAGCTTGGATTATAGTCTAGTTTGGGGGGGAATTTCCCCAAACATCAGCTGGTTCTAATACCCAGTGTCGGTGTTCACAAATGAAGCTTCTGCCCTTAATAACTTAGTCTCACTTTTCTCAAACAAGCCGTGTGACTTCTGGTTGGGTACACACAGAGCAGAATGGTACAACTCCTTACCCATTATTTATGCTCTCCACTATACAGCACAACTCCACAGTCCTTAGCTCTGTGCTCATGTCAGCTTGCATGTAAACACACACAGAAAATATGGAACAACATTCCATTGAAATCACTGGACAGCCCGACATCACGGTAGGAGGTAGTTGAAACATCAAGGCAAATTATTTAAAATTATCCTCTGGCAATAAATCTCAGAGGAGAAGCCGTGTTGATCTGTATCTGCAAAAGAAATGATGAGCCCTGTGGCACCTTAAAGACTAAGGGTGTGTCTACACTACAAAGTTAATTCGAACTAACAGATGTCCACCACGGGAGGGATGTTGTGCTCTGCAAGGTCGAGATGGGTGAGGAGGCATCTAAATCGGGCTTTCAGTCTCCCGAAGGCCCCCTCTATCATGATGCGGGCCCTGGTCAGCCTCGCATTGAAGGCCTGGCGAGAGGGGTTGAGGTGCCCCGTGTAGGGCTTCATCAGCCAGGGCTGTAGGAGGTAGGCCGCATCCCCCACCAGGCACACGGGCATGTCCACGTCCCCGACCCTGATGTGGCGGTCAGGGAAGAAGGTCCCAGCTTGCAGCCTCTGGCACATGGAGGAGTTCCGGTACACCCGTGCGTCATGTGCCTTGCCGGACCAGCCCACATTAATGTCCGTGAACTGTCCCCGGTGGTCACACATGGCCTGCAGGAGGACGGAGAAGTACCCTTTGCGGTTCACATACTGGGAGGCCTGGTGTTCCAGGGCACAGATGGGGATGTGTGTCTCGTCGATGCCCCCCCCCCCACAGTTGAGGAAGCCAAAGGTGCCGAACCCCCAGATGACGGCGTCCGGGTCGGCGAGGCGGACCACCCTGCGGAGCAGCACCCGGTTGATGGCCTTGACCACCTGCGGAGAGACACAGCAAAGCGCCAATCAGTGGGGCGCCCGGGTGGCTGGGAGTGTTCGTGCCCTGGCAGTGCCCCACGCCCCACTCCTGGAAGCAACCCCCCCAGGCGGCGTGTAGTACGGCCGGGAGGGACCGGCCCCTCCGGTGCGGGGCACTTTCACCTCCTCCCCTCCATCCCCCCGTTTTCCCTGGGGCGGCCCATCCCTTCCTTGCAGCACTCCTCGCACCCCGCCCAGTGGCCAGTGAGTGCCGTACCTGCATAAGCACTGCTCCGACGGTGGATCTCCCCATGCCGAACTGGTTCCCGATGGAGAGCTTCCAGAGGGCGATGGCCACCCACTTCTGAAGGGGGATGGCGGGCCTCGTGCGAGTGTCCCTTCTGCGCAGAGCAGGGGCGAGCCACTCACAGAGCTCCAGGAAGGTGTCCCTCCTCATCCTGAAGTTCTGGGTCCACTGTTGGTCTCCCCAGCGCTCCAGGACAATGCGGTCCCACCAGTCGCTGCTGATGTCCAGACGCCAGATGCGGCAGGGCACGCTGGCGCCCGGGCGCCGCCGCAGCTGCTCCATGGCCCCCAGGGCGGCCAGGCGGAGAGGCAGGGGGCTGACGTGCACCAGGTGGTGCCAGGCAGCCTCCAGCCATTACTAGCAGGCTTGCAGCAGCAAGTCCAGAAACTGCCCCATAAAGTGCAGGGTAAGCTCTGGCTCCATGTTGCCACCTGCGGCAGCGTCGCCGAAGGGAAGCACCAACACAGACGGGCGCAGACAAAAATGCTTTGCTGTCCCTCGGCGAGGTTGGCAAGCAAGCGGAAAAGCTGAGAACCGGCTGTCCAGGGGGTGTCCCTTTAAGCACGAGCCTCAGATAGCCTCAGACAGCAGCCACAGAAAGCAACCACTGACCTGATGCCCTGCCAGAACCGGTTTCAGCCGCCCTTAAGTGCTCCCCAGCGTCCAATCAGTGTGGACGCGCTAGTTCGAATTAGCAAAACGCATACATGGAGCATACATGGGGCAACTTGAGAATTTAGCTTGTCTGTCATTCAGGCTTCTATCCACTAGATGGCTCTCGTAAGATCATAGAACACTAGACCTGGAAGGAACCTCCAGAGGCATGTAAATGAGGCAAATCGAAAGTGCAAATGAAGCGCGGCTTTAAATATCCTGCAAACCTAATTCTTTTGCAAATAACCTGTAAACCTAATTTTTTCAGGCATAAGGGTTCTTTTGAAAAAGGTTTTTTTTTCCAAAAGAACAGCGTCTAGACTGCTTTTTTTTTGAAAAATCCTTTTTCGAAAAAGCGATCGGACGCGATTATGCAAAAGAAGTGCAGGACATTTAAATCCGCTCTTCATTTGCACTTTCGATTTGCCTCATTTACATGCCTCTTTCAACAGAGGGATGTAGTCTAGACATAACCTAAGAGACCCAGCTTACGGGCTGAAATGATTGACAGCAGCAAGTGCATTCTAGGCAACATTTGTATATTGCATCTAAGGAAACTACATTAGAAGAACACTGAGGTTGCAAAGCCAGGCACTCACAAGTTAGCCAATACCAGCTATGAAATTGTCCATGCAACCTTAACTTGTCCCCCTTGGGCACGTTACAGTGTTTACTTGCGTGCTAGTTTTTTCCACGGGCTCCTGGCCTCATTCAGTGAATGAGGGCTAATTCAGTATATATTTTATTATCCTCATTCAACATGTGGCTCACTGCTTATTTAATGCTTGCAATCTGATCCGCAATCGGACTACAACATAATTAACTTCCTCCTGGCCATGTCCCTGTTGCTCTGACCATAGTATCTGAGTGCTCCATGGACACTGACATAACCCTCATCAAGCACCCTGTGAGGTAAGATGAGCACGTTATGCCTCAGTCGGGAAACTGAGGCACGGGGCTATTGAAGACAAAATTGTCCAGCTCAAGACACTTAGCCTGAATTTCGGGAGCACATTTCAGTGGCACATTGTAATGTTCAAAGTGCAACTCCTGGCAAGGTCAGTTGGGGCTGGGAGTGCTCAGCCCCGGCTGCCTCAAGCGGGGCAGGTAGAAAATGAGGAAGCGCCAGGTAGTGGCTGTTCCATTTAAACATTTTGCCAGCGTCACCCTGAGCCAGGGCTAGACTCCAGTGCTTGAGGGCAGCAGCTGACAGCGCGAGCCGCAAAACAACCCTTTCCCAGTCTGCAGCTCCCTCGCTACCACCCCCTTCCATCTCAGAGAAACAGAAAGATGCAGGGTCCCGCAGCCAGCTCCCTCCGCTACAGAGCTCTGCTCACACTCCCAAGGCAGGGCAGCTCTGGGCCCTGCATAAGGAACACGGCCTGGGGTGAGCTCATTACAACGTGCATGTCCAAGGGAGCCAAATGCCCGTTGCAGGGGCAAGCCTGGCCATTCCTGACCAGCGCTGGACTTTACTCCTTGCACGTTGCTTGGGGGGAGGAATTTCTAATGAACTGATTCCTTGTTTCTTGAATACCTGAAAGCACGTGCTCACATGGAGAGGTAGGTTACTGCCCATCGGTTTTGGTCACCAGCAGGGTGTGGAGCGTTAGCGCTACCGAATAAGCATCTCCCGCTTGAGTGGAAGGAGAAGCCATGACCAGCAGTGACCTGGTTTCATCTCTGTGGCGTGTGCCCCCGGGGAGACAAGACCCAGGCTTTGCCCGTGAGTTGCAGAGCTGAGTGCTGGCAGCAGCGAGTCCAACCTGTTGGGGTGGCTCCAGAGAGGGGGGTGCTATCCTGGTTACAGACCGTTCTGCCCCGTCTCTGTCTCCCTCAGCTCCCGTCCATAGATCCTCTGAGCTGGGCAGCCATCATGCCCCACACAGAGGCTCTGGGCTGCAGCAGGGAGAGGTACCTCTACCCAAAGCCTGAAGCTGCAGTTGGTGGCAGGGGGTGACCCTGGAGGAGGCCACCCAGGTAAGCCTGAGCTCTAATCCCCTACCCCACTGTGAGTCCTCCAGCCCTGAGCACCCTCCTGAACCTGAAGCCCTCATCCCTGGTCCCACACCCAGCCCCAAGCCTGTACCCCTCCAATACCCGAATCCCCAGGCCAAAGTCTGCACTCCTGTCTGCATCTCAACCACTGAGGCCCCAGGCCCGTACGCAAGAATTTCTGTGAGGGGTGCTTTTTTTGTAAATGTGGACCAAAGGGTGTGAATACACCCCCCATGTGCCTCCAAGTGGGGAAACAGCCCCAGCCTTCCCCTGGCTGGAGCATGGGGGAGGGAGGCTTGGGCAGCCCTTTTGCACCTCCCCCCCCCCCCCCGCATACAGGCCTGAGCCCAGAGCCTATATCCCCTCCCGCACCCCAAACTTCTCATTCCCAGCCCAACCTCAGAGCTTGCACCCCCCGCCACAGCCCTGGCAGCCCCTCTGTCAGGGTATGTCTACACTACCGCGCTAGTTCGAACTAGCGGGGTAATGTAGGCATACTACACTTGCAAATGAAGCCCGGGATTTGAATTTCCCGGGTTCATTTGCATAAGCCGGGCGCCACCATTTTAAAATCCCCGCTAGTTCGAACCCTGTGCCACGCGGCTATACGCAGCACAGAGTAGCTAGTTCGGATTAGGCTTCCTAATCCGAACTAGCTGTACTCCTCATTCCACGAGGAGTACAGCTAGTTCGGATTAGAAGCCTAATCCGAACTAGCTACTCCGTGCCGCGTGTAGCCACGCGGCACGGGGTTCGAACTAGCCAGGATTTAAAAATGGCGGCGCCCGGCTTATGCAAATGAACCCGGGAAATTCAAATCCCGGGCTTCATTTGCAAGTGCGGTATGCCTACATTACCCCGCTAGTTCGAATTAGGAGGGTAGTGTAGACATACCCTCACAGCCCTGAGTCTCTCAACCGCACCCCCAGCCAGAGCCCTCACACTTCTTCACCCCAATGCCCCGCCCCAGACCTGAGCCCCAGGGAGGCCCGGGACTTTACCAAGGAGCCCAGGAAGCTGCGTAGAAAATCCCGCCTCCTCAGCTGCCCCAAAACCTGCATGGGCCATAATGAGAAACAAAAACTGCAAATCCTGAAGCTGAGCTCGGGGAGGCTTCGCCAGCCCTGGTATGTTGTACCCGCTGCCTATGTTATCCCCTCTTTGAAAGCCTCGCGTCTTTTGGAAATGCTTTTTCCTGATTGCCTCGTTCTCCCTTGTATGTAGGGTTGCCAGATGGTCTAACCAAAAATACCGAACACCCCCTCCCCCCCATCCCCAGAAAAAAGGACACCGAGAGTTATTAAGCAAAAAAAAAGGAAAAAAGCAGCGTGGCCCCTTTAAGAAATGTTTTTGAGACTTTTTAGCCCTAACAGGCTGCCAGCAGCCATCCGCCATCTTGTCTTCCTGTTCTGGGCCAGACAGCTCCCCTGCGGAACCAGGGGAGCGCCCAGGATTTTCACCTCCTGGCCGGGACAAACAATCCCAAAATACCGGACATTTTAGGTGTCTGTTTTTTTCTGAAATTTTTTACCAGACAGGAGGCAAAAATACCAGCCTGTCCAGGTCAATACCGGGCCCCTGACAACCCTACTTGTATGCCACTGCCCAGCCAGCCACGTTGGCCACGCGCTCAGCCATGTTCCTGCCTGGAGCACACAGAAGGCCTATGGAGAGAAGAGGCTGGGCAGGCCCAGCTCCAGGCCCGTCGTAGAAATGTGGACGCCCCGAGGAGAAATGCACAGGAGTGCAGGCAAAGGGGACTGGAGGGCTCGGCAGCAAACCCGCAGGATGGCGAAGGCGCTGCAGCTGGCCTGCCGAAAGGCCCGGGAGGCCAGGTCGATGCAGAGCCAAGCCAGCCCACAGATCTGCTGCTTTTGGCACGAGCTGCATGCCAAGCCTGAGGGAGACCCTCCACCACCCCACAAAGCCCCGCGGACACCACCAGGGAACCCCTCTTGTGGACAGGGAGGAGGAGGAGCAAGAGATGGGGGGTGAACATATGATGGAGGCCCCATCTCTGCCACAAGCCAGGTCCAAGGCAAACCTGTTCACGGCTCCACCACAGAGGAGCCAGGCCTGACAGCCCCAGTGAAGGGGCAGGAATCCGGGGGCAATGTGTGAATGCGTTTTCCACTGCAATGGTTGACTGTGCAGATGGTGCCCACCTCCAGCTGACCAGGACACAGGGATCAACTCCTCATTAACTTCCTAGAGCTAGAAGATGGAGCGGGGACACTGTCCGAAGCAGAGCAGACCATGCTGGGTGGGGCTGTGGAGCAGGCTGGCAGTCCCTCGAATCCTCCTAAGGGAGTTCAATAACAATTTCACGGAGATACTTTCCAATCCTCTTCTGACAGCGTCTAGGGAGAGCTACTGTGTTCCCAGTAAGCTGAGCGCTTGGGCAGCTGTCCAGGAGAAATTCAAATGCTGTCGAGCTGATTAGCAGAGCTCCTACAGCCAGCAGCATGTGCTTCTATTGGTGCACATCTACACATGCCTTGGTGCACATCAGATTTATTCTGTGCATAGATGGAACAAAATTGGAAGGAACAGTGGAGGGCTGCCTTATTTCTTCCACTGCAGTACAACTTCCCATACCAATCGATGGTGACTTTCGCAGGCACTACTGCAGAATGCAGGCTAGTGACGTGGGGGCCTGGTGGGACCCCAGCTGTCTACTTTGTGACTATGTCATCCTCAGGAGGGAGATACCAGCTAAAATCATCACTACCCGTGGGAAATGGTGCTAGTGCCCTGCACTAGGAGCCACAAAACCAGAAGTTCCATGCAAGTGAACAATTCCTTCCTCATCCCCCCACGGCCTTGCTGGCCCATTCTCACCCTGGCTAGGCTGAGCAGAGGTGTCAATAAGCAGGTCTTATTTAAAACTTATGGGGAGCAAGCGATGGGAGTTCTCACACTTGACTTTTGCTTTCCATTGTGACTATAAACACAATGGTACATCTGGGTGATTTGTCGGCAGCTGCGGCCTCAAGGGGTTCCCCTCCACCCCCATGAACACCTGACCATGATCCAGAGGAGTAGGAAGAGGACCCAGGCAAGATACGTTCTCAGAGATCCGGCATCAGACCAGGCGCAGAGGGCCTGGAGGATGAGTATTTCAGACACTATGGAGAAGGAAAGAGAGGAGAGGAGAAAGGCTCAGGAGTCCCAGCAGGGAAAGGAGGAGATGCAGCAGCAAGGGCGCCCTTCCCTCCCTTAGCATCCAGGGCATGGGTTGAAAGGCAAGCCACATCTGGGAGCACACAGCAGCTGCCCCCTCTACACACCCAAAATGGCGCCCTTCTGCACCAGAACCTAATGGGGCTTCTCCAGCAGCAAACACCGGTGTTGCAGATTTTCGTTGACCAGCAGGTTCTATATGCACAGGCTCCGCTACCTTTGCAGTCAATCAAGAACTCCACCATCGCATCCATCCCCCAGTATTCTTTGTGGCCGCATCCTGACCCCTTCTACTGCAGTAGATAGTAAGGACGCTCACAATTTCATATACATGGCCCGGGAGAGCCGTGGTTCCTATGTGGGTAGCACGTATGGACTGAAATTGACAAGAATGTTCTTTTCCTTGTTACATTCTGTGCCATTCATCTATTTGAGACATTTTTTATTATATTTGCTTTTAAATTGTGCATATTTTGCACTCGTTTTGGTACTCAGTAAAATTCTATTCTTAAATTAATTCATTGTTATTACTACACCACATATGATGCACAATGAGGCAGACTGAAAACGTCCACTCTTAGGGTATGTCTACACTACAGCGCTAATTCGAACTAACTTAGTTAATTCGAACTAAGCTAATTCGAACTAATGCATCCAGACTTAAAAACTAGTTTGAATTAGCGTTTTGCTAATTCGAACTAGCATGTCCACACAGAGTGGACCCTGAACAGAGGTTAAGGATGACCAGAAGCAGTGCCGGCAGGGCATCAGATGAGGACTTAGAGCGTGGAGCTGCTGTCTCAGGCTAGCCGAGGGCTGTGCTTAAAGGGTCCCGACCCCCACCCCGGACAGACAGTTCTCAGGGGTGCCCCGCTTGCAAAGCAGTCCTGGCTTGGAGTGCCCGGAGAACCCACACTTGGCATATCACAGCACTCGGCCATCAGCCCGGCTGCACTTGCCGCAGGCTGCCATCTGGGGAGAGGGAGCAATTGGGGGGCTGCAGAAGAGCTTCCACGCCCAGAAGCCCGCAGAGCCAGCCCAGTCCTCCCCATTGGGGGCTCGTACCCCATTCCTCCCTCACCTCCTTCCACTTACCCTTCCCTAGCCCCCCTTCCTGATGTACAAAATAAAGAAAACGTGTATTCAAAAATAGAATCTCTCTTTATTGAACAAAACTGGGGGAGACTGGGAAAAGGAGGTGGGAGAGAGGAAGATAGGGGGTGGGAGAGGGGAGGGCAACTACAATGATCAGGGGTTTGGAACAGGTCCCATATGAAAAGAGGCTAAAGAGACTGGGACTTTTCAGCTTAGAAAAGAGGAGACTGAGGGGGGATATGATAGAGGTCTATAAAAGTATGAGTGGTGTGGAGAGGGTGCATACAGAAAAGTTCTTCATTAGTTCCCATAATAAAAGGACTAGAGGACACCAAAGGAAAGGAATGGGTAGCAGGCTTCAAACTAATAACAGAAAGTTGTTCTTCACAAAGCAAAGAGTCAACCTGTGGAACTCCTTGCTGCAGGAGGCTGTGAAGGCTAGAACTAGAACAGAGTTTAAAGGGAACTTAGAGAAAGTCATGGAGGTTGGGTCCATGGAGTGCTATTAGCCAGGGGGTAGGAATGGTGTCCCTGTCCAAAGTTTGTGGAAGGCTGGAGAGGGATGGCATGAGACAAATGGCTTGGTCACTGTCTTTGGTCCATCCCCTCCAGGGTCCCTAGTGCTGGCCACTGTCGGCAGACAGGCTACTGGGCTAGCTGGACCTTTGCTCTGACCCAGTATGGCCATTGTAAGCTCAGGGCTCAGGGTCGCGGGTCTCACTGGACCCCCTTGATTTTCATGCAAACCTGCTCCTGGGTGGCCAGGCTGGCAGCTCTCCTGCCCTAGACGGCCACTTTCCTGTGCCTAGTGCAGAGGTCGTGGACGAGGCCCCGGGAAGAGGGGGAGGGCTGGGGGGCATCGGGTGGCTGGCTCGAACCGTGCCAGGTGGAGAGTCTGCTGGCTGGGTGCTGGCAGGCTTGCACCTGGCACGGGCACCATAGCCAACCCGTGCCCCTTTAAGGGGTCCGCGGCCGGGAGGGGGGCAGTAGAGTTTTCCTGGTGTTGGCCAGAGTGGCCACCAGGGAAAGCTGGGGAAGGCTAGCCTCCCACTAGTTCGAATTAAAGGGCTACACACCCCTTAATTGGAACTAGTAAGTTCGAACTAGGCTTAGTCCTCGTAGAATGAGGTTTACCTAGTTCGAACTAAGTGCTCCGCTAGTTCGAATTAAGTTTGAACTAGCGGAGCGCTAGTGTAGCGCCTGTCAAAGTTAATTCGAACTAACGTCTGTTAGTTCGAATTAACTTTGTAGTGTAGACATACCCTTAGTTATTGTACAGGGCAGTAGAACTCATAGGGTCAGTGTCAAAGAGTGTAATAATTATAAATGTGCTGCAAGCACCACGATATTAACAGGTGCATTAACCAACAGTGCTATATTCATCCATGTACACCAAGCACCACCCAATTCCTGACAGGCCCCCAAACTTGAGGGCCAGGTGAAACACAATCTACCACCACACATTACTGTGAGCATTGAAGTGCTCTTCCAAGACTTCCTTAAGGCACATAGCTCCACACTGCCCTCTTCCAAGCGTATCTTGTATCTGGCATAACATCTGTGAGGCTAAAGGGGGCACAAGTTGCCTCCAGGGTGGAGGGTAAAGTTGTCTGCTGACTTTGAGCAGCCAGACACAACGGGTAACTATAACCATTGGCATATTTTTCTCACTGAGAGCCAATCCTGTCAGTAAACTTCTCCAGCAGCCCGTGAGGCTCCTGAAAGTGCACTCAGCTGTCATTCTGCATGTGCTAAGACAGTAGCTGTGTGTTTCCTCCGTGCTGTCAAGCTGGCTCATATACGAGTACATGAGCCTGGGGAGCAAGGGAGAGGCTAGATCCCCTCAGAATCTCTACATTCCAGCATCACCAATGATAATTCTGCAGTCTGGAAGGAATGTCCCACCCAGGGCCCCTGATGGGGGAGGGAGGAGCAAAAGGGGCAGCTGCCCCTGGGCCTGGCTATTTAAAAGGGCTCCCAGCCATTGCCACGGCTACTGCTGCTGCAGCAGCAGCTGGAGCCCTAGGCCCTTTAAATTGCCTCGCGAGTCCCAGGTGGTGAGGGCCAGGCAGCACTGAAGGGCTTGCTAGGGGAGGCTGGCTCCTGGCCTATCCCACCTGAGCCTGCCCCCACCTTGCCCAGTGCCCCAGCAATTCTGACAGCAGCCTGGTCCCAGCTGGCCCCTTTCTGAACAGTATTGTGTTCTCGAGCTGAGTCATGCACCTTCCGTGGCCACCTCGCACTGATATCGGGGAGGTGTCCCAGTGAGCCACCAGCGGTTGCTTATCCCCAGAAAAGTAACACTTTCTGCGTATTTGCACGCCAGCAGCTCCCACGGTGGATTTTCCAACTCCAAAGTTATTTCCCTCCGGCTAGTAGCACTCCAGGGCTGCAAACTTCCCTTGGGCGACTGCCATTCACTTCTGTGTGGTCAGAGCAGCTCTCATCCTGGGGTCCCTGTGCTGAAGGGCGAGGGTGAACTTCACACCCATCCAGGAATGTGGCCTCTCTCATGCAAAAGTTCCTGCAGCCACCATTCACCATCCCAAAATGTGACCCCCACCAGACAGTTCTTATTTCTCGGACCCAGGCATGGCCCTCTGCCATCTGAACATCACTGACAACCTTGGCCTGGTTTGCGCTATGTCCAGCAGCAATGTGTCCTCCACAACACTGCCCTGTTTCACATAGCTGGGGGTTTCTTCTTGCGGCACTGCACATATGGGAAGGTCATTCCTCCGATGTTTGCAGTGCTCCTGACAATACGGCAGAGCTGTGCAGGCTCTGGTGACCAGCAAAACCACCATGCAGGTTTGTGAGACTTTCCAACAAGGTGCAAATATTATGGGTTGTGTGGGGAGAAAGTTGCATGATGGAAACTTGACCCCAGTCTCAAGCACCATTGCATGACTTGTTTCTGTCCCTCCATGCAGTACAAAAATTTCCCCTATGACAGTGCACCTAACAATGGTGAGTTGCACACGGGGATCCATAATCATGATGCACTTGCACTATTCCTTGGCAAACACTTCCGGTGAGCACATGCTGTGCTGACACAAGTGCCCAGATATGTATGTATGCAAGTGCTAGCCTAACGTGGTACCTGATGCTGATATAACTTGCATCAATCAATATTTGTAGTGTAGACATAGCCTTGGACCCACTATGTTTATTAGAAGATGTCTCCTAAGGAAGGGCTTCCTGAGTTTAGAAACACTGCTCCAAGAAGATAAGAACAGTGTTGTGTATCTAAATCAGATAATCACACACGCCTCACAGTAAATACAGGCTAATATCATGGTATGCTTTATTTTCTCTTTAGAATTAACCAAAACATCCAGGAAAGTAAGCAGGAAAGAGGCAGAGAAGAAGAAAGCATCCAAGGTGTGTGACTATTCTCTTAACACTGTACAGTTCTTATGGCCATAGTAATATTATTACACCTTTCCTCGGCGTATGTTTTCGACAGGTTTGCAGGGCCTCCTGCCAGTACTAAATAAAGTCAATTCAACAACTGTACAAAATCAATAGCACAATTCTAAGTAAATGAAATAAATCCAAAAAGGCTTGACACAAAATAAAGAAGTGTTAATACATTAGTTCATAATTTTTCAGTGTTTTTAAAGAAAAATATTCTTTTCTGCCATCAGCCCAAGTTTAGATAAATAGAATTGTGGCTCAAAAGTTACAAAATAGTAAGTGACAGAGATAATATAAACTTACAATTTGTTACAGGTTCATGGCACACAGTTGTTCTGCAGTCCCCTTTCAGAGATGTCCAAGAAAGCTTTAAAAATACATATAAAAGAAAAAAGGCAGAGAAAAGTCAAAGGCAGCTTCCTAGACAAATCATCACAAGTCAAAGTCTGCGAGCTTTTAACTCGTACTGATTGGTTGAGCCAATCAGAAGGTAGTTTCCAACCACGTGGCCTTTTGAGGACTCATATAAATCTTAAAACAAGATTATGTTTTCCAGAGCCAGTCTGAAAGATTTTCTAACCCCATTTTATGGAATTATACTTTGCAGCATATTATAATATTGGTATTGTTAAAACACCACTCTGAAGAAACATGCATCTCGATTTCTTTATCAAAATGTTTACAAACCCTATGTAAGTTTCACAGTTTGCCTTATTTATTTATTTTATTTCTGGACCAGGAATCAAACTTCCTTTTTTTACATAATTTCATTAGCATTTGTCTTTAAAGCTTATAGACATACACTCATGAAGTTGTGTGGGTAGCTTTTGTTCCAATTACATTTATTCTGTTTAGCAAAGCAATGTATGGTTTCATAATTTGTATATTAATTGAAATTAACACCCATTGGTTTACTCTTTATAACAGGATTGTTACATTTAGTAGAACTTGCTCTAAATGAATTGCATAGCATTCAAAAAACAAATGAACACAATCTTTTCAATGTTTAATATATAGTTTTCCTTTATTAGAGGTTAAATTTTATATTCCTTGAATAAAGAAATATACATGCATGCTTCTTTTGATATTATTGCTTTAATTTATATTTTAATATGCTTCAATATATACTGCCACAAAAGGCCTTAGGGTTAGAAACTACCTAGGAAAAATATGCATTTTCCTCTAAAAATGAGAAAAGGCATAAAATCTATATTTATTCATTGAATGTTTAATGATTTCCAAAGGGTAAATTAATTACAATTGTTTTAAAACCTCTTTTTAAAAAAGTAGCTGAATGGTACCATAATGATGATATGCATGCCAAAATGAAATCAAGATGCTCTGGAAGAAAAAGAAAGGGTAGGAGAAAATTCCAGCACCAAACAACTAACTCACTGGATAAAAAGTGGGTAGGATAAAAGGAAGAGCAGGCAGTCTAACACGGGGGTCTGTTGGTGCAATATAGCAGTGGAAGGGAAACCTGTCAAAACCTGTCAAAAATCCATGCTAAGGAAAGTATAGCGGTATCACTACTAATGGCTAAATGCTTTAATAGCAACCTATGTGTGAATAGTCCTTGCATCAGAAGTGTTTCATCTTTTCTTACAGCCTTTGGTCAAACATAAATTATATTTATTTTAACAAGACTAGGATCTTAGCCAATTGCAGCCCAGAAACCTCACACTTCTCCTCACAAAACCAACCCCCAAACCCTTGATGCCATAACTCAAATGTGCAGTGGAATTCCTTTAATGTGCCTCCAAAATTAGCAAGTGCTTCTCACAGCTAGCTGCTGGCCAAAAGTAGAATCTTGGACCAGAATCCCCTGGAGGGTTGTGGGATGAAATTCACATTCAAATACTTGGATTTGAACCAGTGATAAACATGTTGTCTTCAAGTCAGATGCAAAATGTAAAAGGGGCTTGTTTTCCAGAGCTCAGTTGGCCAAAATCTTGCAGGAATTTTCCTCTCAGACTTGGAAATGCGGAAGCCTTGAGATCCTAACCTACACCCTAACACCAACATAACCTCCAACTGTGGGCTATAGCCTAATCCTGATCCAGACTGGAATAGCTCCTCTTTGGCACATCTCTGACAGCTGCTAGTTAGCAAGGGTAAACTTAGTTCTGTGCATGTACTCTGGTGCCCAAAGACTTGTAGCAGAGCTATCCTTAGGGTGGTATGGGGCCCAGTGCAGCCTCCATGCCATAGGCCCCGCCCCTGCCCCCACTCCACTCCTTTCTGTAACCAGGATGTTCCATGGAGTATGGTGATATCAGCCCCACGAGACAAAAACGAGGGACGCTGAGTGACCGTCGAGTGTTACTCTCTCCAAATGCTCTGGGGGTGGGGGAGAGCTGGCAGATGTTGCAGCTGTGTGGGTCCCACGGTATTAGAGAGATGAGGTGAGGGAGGTAATATCTTTTATTGGACCAATGTCTGCTGGTGAGAGGAACATGTTTGTTCCTTTCACCAACAGAAGGTGGTTAAAAAAATAATTGAAACAAAGCACATGTTAAAAAACAGGTTATTATCAATCATCAAATTATCTAATCCTGCTTGATTAAACGATATCATATAAAGCAACAATCTCTGACAAGCATTGCCTGTTGATTGGGGAAGGCAGATGTCTGTTTAGTTATCAGCTCCCAAATAGCAGGATATGGTCAGTCTCAGGGCCAGCAGAAATGCTTCTATTCCAGCCAAACGGGGGGTAAAGGGAGGCTCTAACCAGTCGGCACTGGCCCAAACTAAGCACTCACCCAAACCACTCCCACTTCAAGTTAATGTTGAGACTGCAGCTCTGCTGCTGATTAAGGCAGCCTGCCCAAATTGCAGGTGACTAGGAATTCTGCGCTGCCCCACAACATAAGGTTACACGCAGCAGTCGGTAAAGTTTAGGGTAGCACCTCTTGTTAATCTCAACTGGCAAATACGAATGTGGATAAAAATAGTGCGGTTTCAACATCCAGCTCCAAACCCAAGCAATACACATGGGCGGGTTCTTTCAGGCAGCGAGGGTGTTTAACCTAGGGCTGTTGTCGAAATTTACAGACCTGTTCTAGAGCTGTCCTTCTCAGAGAGAAGCTGTGTGCTCACTGCACACATACGTTTGTGCGCACACTCACCACCTGCAGTGAGAACGCCAAGGGAGAGGCACCATAGGCTGCTTGCACATAGTTGAAAAGATCAGCCAGCGGTTTTCTCAGCACCCCTGATTAACGCTGAGGGTCTTGCTGCTTGGCTAGAGGTTCCCTGCTGGTAGATGTCAAGCCTTGGATGTTGCATATTGCTGGCTAGCTACACCTCAGTAGCAACCAGGAGAATAAGGCCAGACCCCTTTATCAGGTCTGATGGCTTTTCATAGAATAGTGGCCAGCAGCTGGAATGAAGCTACGGCATTTTCCTTTCCTTCTATTTTTGGGGGCAGTGGCCTGCGTGGTCCTTCCTGCTTGGAACTTCTCCTGAGGAGCTTGTTGGTGAATTCTTGTGATTTAACTCTGTTAATTACATTTTTTTTCTTCCTAAATATCACAGTTTTCGGGCTTCCATTTCAATATGCATGTCCTCTAGCCTCACAGATTCAATGGGACATAAGCTCCTAAATTACTTAGGCACTTTTGAAAATGTTACACTCAATCCTTCTAGCCCTCTGAAAACAATTGAGGGTTAATAATGGGAATCCTGCTCTTGAGGTAGCTGGAGTTTTGGGGTCCTCCATGCCTCCCCCCTTTTGCACACTGGGACAGAAAGATCCTGCTTGTATTGATTTATCAACAAGGAGAGCTACATTTGCAAAATATCTTCACAAGTGGGTCAGAAGATTTGCAAGAGCTTTTGTTTTCATACCAAAAAACTTGCATTTGTTCTTGCAAACAGAGGTTCCCATACAGGAATTGGGTGTATGCTTGACTAGCCATTTTCACATCCTTACATGCAAGGTAGTGACTGTTCCCCCCTCCCCCCTATTCTTATGAAATAATTTTAGAAGGTTCTTAAAATCATGATTCTAAAAACTGATAAACTCTCATAGGGTGGCTGATTTGTACTTAAAAACACCAGTCTGGAGACCAAGAAACCAGAGTTTCAGTCTCAGATTTCACGTCTCCTGTGACTCAGTTTACAAAAGTTTCTAAAACAGGGCTGAAATCAACTTTGCAGAGATGTTGTGAGGTTTGAAAAACATTGTGAGATCGTCACATAAAAAGACGTCGATGGGCAAAGTATTCTGAACTGCTCTCAGATTATTGGGCCTGTCGCTTTGCCACACAGGATCGCTCCCTACAGAGTAGTGTCCAGTCCTGTTTTAAATGACTCAGAATTGAGCTTGCACCTTCCGCTAATTCTTCTCAGAGGCTATTCTAATGCCTAATACTGGCCACATCATTAGGTATTTTCTCCTGATCTCAAGCCAACATTTCTCTTGGCTAAGTCCTATATCAATGCCTTAGTCGCGATCCAGAATTGCTGCAGAGTTAATAAAAGTTTTCATTTCCTTCTTGCAGAGAAAGACCCAGAGAAGAAAGTCCCGCAAGCCCAGGCCCACACACCCAGGGAATTGTGTGGCGACTTGGGAAAATTGCAAGCCACCCTCTCCCCCGTGCTGTGACTTCTGCACCTTCTGCCACTGCCGGCTTTTTCAGACTGTCTGCTACTGCCGAGTAGGAAACCGAAACTGCTAAACTCACGCCAGGAATGCAGGGCTGGAACTCAGTCATTAGCTGCTCCAGTGCGGGTTTCAGCCTGTTTGTCTCACGTGTATTGCAAGCAAAGTCTAGAACCTGCCACTCTGGCTGGCTGGCTTTGTGTTCTCCAGACCTGAATGAACACGGGGGTTTACCTCATAGAGCAAACTATCATCCACAAGTCAATCACTATAGAGAGTGTGAGGGATGGGGTGGTGGGTGGAGGCTAGCGGATTGACAGAGCATTTACAACAGAGCCAAAGGGGAGTTCCAATCCAAGACGAGTTTCTTTTTCTTACACACACATGACACCTCACTGTAGGCTGTAGGTTTCTATGCAGACTCGGGCTGAACGCCCTAGGCTTTCAGTAAAAGCAACAAGCAGTCCTGTTGTGGTAACTCAAAGATTAACAGGTTTTCAGTGTCTACCTATGGTATGAAACTGGCTGCATTAAAACAAGCTTGGTTAACAGAGCAGGGGGCCTAGTACTTAGAAGATAAGAACGGCCATACTGGGTCAGACCAAAGGTCCATTTAGCCACAGTGGCCAATGCCAGGTGCCCCAGAGGTAATGAACAGAACAGGGTATCATCAAGTGATCCCCCTCTGCCACTCTTGCCCAGTTTCTGGCAAACAGAGGCTAAGGACACCAGACCTGCCCATCCTAGGTAATAGCCATTGAATTTATCTAGCTCTTTTTTTTAATCCTGGTATAGTCTTAGCCTTCAGAACATCCTCTAGCAAAGAGATCCCTTGGGTGATTGTGCATTGTGTGAAAAAATACTTCTTTTTGTTTGTGTTAAATCTGCTGCCCATTCATTTCATTTGATGACCCCTAGTTCTTGCATTATAGAAAGTACATACCACTTCCTTATTCACTTTTTCCACACCAGTCATTGTTTTATGACCTCTATCATATCCCCACTTAGTCTCCTCTTTCCTAAGATGAAAAGTCCCAGTCTTTTTAATCTCTCTTCATATGGCAGCTGTTCCGTACCCCGGATCTTTTTTTGTTTGTTTATTTGTTTTTTGCCCTTTTCCAATTCTAATATATCCTTTTTGAAATGGGTGACCACACTCAAGATGTGGGAGTGTCAGGGATTTATTTAGAGAATATATTTTCTGGTTTATGAGCTATCCCTTTCTTAATGATTCCCTGCATTATCTCCGCTTTTTTAAAGTCACTCTTCCTCGGCACACGGGGTGGATGTTTTCAGAGAACTACTCACAGCGACTCCCAAGATCTGTCTCTTGAAGTGCGAACAGCGACTTTAGACCCCCTCATTTCAGACATATGTTTTCCAATGTGCATGACTTTGCATTTCTCAACATTGAATTCCATCTGCCCTTTTATTGCCCAGTCACCTACCTTTGTGAGATCTCTTTGTAGCTCTTTGCAGTTTTCTTACCCCATGTGGTTTGCCTGCGGGGACAGTGCCACGTGTTATATTGGAACCAGGAT
Source organism: Pelodiscus sinensis (assembly GCF_052426305.1). NCBI lineage: Eukaryota > Metazoa > Chordata > Testudines > Trionychidae > Pelodiscus > Pelodiscus sinensis. The sequence continues at coordinate 220,431 of NC_143068.1, read as the reverse complement.
CCCATGCTATAAGTGCCACCTCCCCACACATGGAGTAAAGCAGGGATATAACATGGCTTTGGACCTATCCTCCCAGCTAGGCCCAGGCAGTGTTCCGACTCTATGCAGTGTCAACACAGCCAATTCCAGGGGCTCCCAGACCCCTGGGGATCTTACCAGGGCACGGGGAAGTACTGATTAGTCTGAAATCTTAGAGGTCCCCCTCGTCTTTCTGTCTTTGCTGGGAGGGCTCAGCAGCATAATGCTTTCAGCTGGAGGATCCTCTGGCCCCTTGTCATCAGGGACAGACCTGGCAAATCATGCCAGAGGGAGTCGGAGCAGGGCTCAAAGCCAGTTTTAATGCTGAAGGGGTTCTCACCCCATCTCAGCTTTTGACGTCTACCCCCATTCTTCTCTGACGGCAGGCTCTATGCCCTCCACATTTCGTCTCTCTTCTGCAGCCCTTTCCTTGCTCCTCCCGACACTGACAGACATCCACGGACCACTGTGTCTGGTACCTATGGTCCAGCTAATGCTATAAGGTTCCCCCCCCCCCCCAAAGTGCTTCTATGAGCAGTCTGCTGGCCGTTCTCGCTACAGGACATCCTGGCTATAAGTCCAAGGTACGTTCCAAAAAACTTGGACTTACAGCAAAACAACTTAAAGTGGGGAAGTTTTTTCCACAGCTGACTTCCATTTGTACAAATTGCGGGGGACGCTGCACAACTTAAGAGCGGGGAATGAGAGGACTTATAATGCATCAGTTCCTACAAGCATCAACGACTTTAGTGCAGAATGGATGGATACCGGGGCAACTTATAGCAGGGATGCCCTGTAGCAGCCTGGAGAGGGTCCTGTGCCTACATCCTCTTGTTCCCTATCCAGACCCATATAGGGGTCCCGTTACTTTGTTTCAGCTGATTATCGCCAAGTAGAGTTGAGGGCTACAAGATGTTCTGTAAAATCAAAGAAAACTCAAAAGAGAGATACGCTCTGAAGCTATTCTGGCAACGGTTACTCATAAGATGTTTCCCTCCCCCCACCCCAACGTAAAGCCCAGAGCTCGAGACATAGGCCAGATGTTGACGGGGAGCAGATGATTAGTCTGTCAATCTGTCTCTCCATAAAGTTAAAAGAGAGAAAAACCTTGGAGAAGTTAAACAAAGACAGACCAGCCCCCGTGTGCATTCCTTCTGCTACCGGCTGCCATCAATCTTGCCAGCTTGGATTCTATTAAAATGCTCCTCGTTATTTCTTTTAATCAGATGTACACATTCAGAGCTGGTACACAATTTGGGCAGGGAAAAAAGGGAGCCCAGAAAAATCGAATGTACCAGAGACAGGCCAATTGGGCCAAATTCCGACACCTTTACTCAGACTGGGGAGTGCACCTTGCCTGCCATAGATGTGCTCAGCCTAAGTTTGCAGAATCTGACCTAAAGTGATATTTCCATGGGCCAGAAGAAAATGTCCCGAGTGGCCATTATGCCCATCCTAATAGTCAGATGGCACCTGGGAGTCCGGAGGGCGAATGAAATGCGTTCTTGAGTGCGGTGCTCAGACGCAGTAAGAACCTGAGAGCGCCTTCACCAAGAGCCTTTGCTAAGACCATAGACACAGGAAGGGTGTGAGTGCACAGCGCGCAACCGTGCCACACGGCAACTTCCCATGTGGACACCGCCAGAGCGCCGTGCAAGTCCTGCAGCGCCACCTGGCTCGCCACGCTCCCCAGGAGAAGTTCGGCTCCAGGACTTCCACAGCACTGTAGCAGGCCGCACGTGGGACATCCCCAAGGCTGCCGGCACAAAATGGCTGCCGACCAAGAGATCTAGTGTTCAACCTCTCCCCTGTTCCTATCCCTGCACTTAAAGGGGACATGCTGTTTTAATGGTGGTTTTTTTTTTTTGCTCAACAATTTGTTCCCCTCCCCGCCCCCCACGCTTTTCTCTCTTCAACATAATTTTTTCCCGGTGTTTTTTTTGGGGGGGGGGGAGGTCAGTATTTTTGTTTCAACCATCTGGCAATCCTACCTCCAGTCCTGCAAGGGGTACTGCACATAGAGTCAACCGCCAGCTGCTCAGCACAGCACCCCCTTGCAGACCAGGGGCAGGGAGCGAGAGATTTCCCGTGCTCCCCCTGACCCCAAGCCCTGATTGGTGGGGGAAGCGCACAAAGTCTCCTTCCACTGCCAGGGGTGCGGGAGCCTAGAAGGAACCGCCAGCTGTACCACCAGCTGTTCTGAACAGTTGGTGGTTCTCTCTGGTGTAATGGGGGGCAACATCTTCATGTGCTCTCTCCCACCCCCCAAGCCAACCAGGGTTTGCGGGAGGGGAAGCATGGAAGTGTCCTGTCTCTGCCCCTTCCACCCAAGGCCACACCCCTTGCAATTTCTGAAGTGGCCCCTCGTCTAAAATTATTGCCCACCCCTGCCCTAAACAATGCTCAGCTCTGTGTTTTCTGCAGCCCTGGACTTCTGGGCCTCAGCTCCTGCCAGTTTGATTTACCTGAGCAAGCAGTGCCCTGGACTGGAACAGAAACATTTGCTTGAATGAGGATTGCTCAGATGAGGAAGTAGCAGCAAGATCAGGGGCTGCTGTATCCGAATGCACATTCCTCCAGCTTTCCTCCCTCTGGCGGATTGTGTGATGCGCTGAGTGGGTCCAGCGAGACGCTGTGTGCCTTCAACTCCCTCAGAGCTACGTCAGCATTTTCATGAGCAACCTCAGCCTTGCAGGATCTCCAAGCCCGCTAGCAGCATGAAGCCTGTTCACGAGATGTGAAGACCCAGAGGGATCGGATATGCCAGACGAGTGCCCAAGCTTTTGGATGCATTTCCAAGCTGGACAGAATTGGGGAAAATTGTAAGGAATTTTAAAAATTCTCTCTCACTTTCTACTGATGCAAAGCAGCCCACATGGCTATAGAGATACAATCTACCCAGAAGACAGTCTGAGTTGGGCAGGTCTACACTAGGAAATTATTTCGAAATAGCTTATTCCGAAAAAAATAACTGCTGGAATAAGCATTTCAAAATAGCTTGTCAATGCTACAGGTTGGACCTCTCTCTGGTCCAGCACCCTCAGGACCTGAACGAGGGAATTTGGTGGACCAGAGGAGGTCCCCTGCCACTGGCTCCTCAGACCACCTTCCCTCCCCGCTGCCAGCTCCAGCCACCCCCATCTGCCAGGCTGCTATGGCCCCAGTAGGCAGTAGCCCACACTGCCCTAACCCAACCCCGTTATCGTAGTTGCCGTGTCTCCAGCTCTGGCCCCGCTATTGGGGCTGCTGCATCTCCAGCCTTGGCTCCGCTATTGTGGCTGCCACATCTCTGGCCCTCATCCTGCTACTGTGGCTGCTGCGACTGCCACATCTCCAGCACTGCTATTGGGGCTGCCACAGCCCCTGCTGTGCTACCGGGGCTCCGGTGCCCGTCCCAGCTCCAGCCCTGCTGGGCTCCAAGCCACCAGCCCTGCTGCCACTCGGACTCCCACCCAGGACTCCCTGTTCCACAGATGTTGCAGGATGAGGGTGCCCCAGTTTTGAGAGGTCCAACCTGTACAGAGAAGCCTCAAAATGAGTCCAAGGCAGGCTCCCTTAATGTGGACATGCTACCTCGACTTCGAGCCCCAGGAAGCACCGGGGAGTAATTACTTTGAATGACTCTGGGGAGCAGTTATTTCGAAATAGCAGCAGTGGAGCATCCAGACTCTCGCTATTTCGAAATAAGCGTTATTGCCTGAGGAAAGCAGGAATTGTTATTTCAAAATGACCAGCCCCTTATTTCAAGCTAATGGGCTTGGCAGTGCAGACGCTCCGCTTGTTATTTTGAAATAAGGGGAGTTATGTTGTGGAAGAAAGCAAGCCTTCACTCTGCGTTTGTGAGCAACAAGTAGTCAGAGACAGTTTCTTCGAGCAATATTGCAAGGGAGGAAGAAGCTGCTGCGAGGCAGATCGTCGAATACAAACAATTATGAAGCAGTTTATATATTGTCCATTAGATATAATAACATTAAACAGTCTCCTTCCCATTACAAACACCAATGGCTAACAGTTATTTTAGTTCCACCCAGATGCTCCTAATCTCAAGGTCCCTGCCAGAGTCAGCATTCTATCCTTATCTCTTTATGGAGGCAAGAGGCAAAGGCAGCATCTTATTACAGCTCTCGCATTGTCAGGCCACAAACTTACCCTGACTCTTGCTCTCTTGCTAACAAGACCAAGATGGCTGCACACAAATTCCCTTATTCCCTTTTCCCTGCCTCCACAATGTAGACTAGACCAGGGCTATGGGAGTAGAGGTGGAAAGGGGCACTTAGCCATTCGATGGTGCCCTTTCAGGCTGATTAAGGATGAACATGAATGGCTCAGAAGAGGGCCCATGGAGCCCTTTGGCTGAAGGATGACGAGTGCAGTACAAAACACCTTGGTGGGGGAGGAAGTAGACAACATCCAGGACTTCAACAAGGAGACTGAGATTTCACCACACAAAATCTGATTGCTGGTTTCTGAACACCCCAGACACTAAAACTGAGCAGACAGCCTACTTTTTTTCTATGGCTTTACTCTTGTCCACACACTGTTTTCTAACTTTTTAAAATAGGAAAGCAAGGAATAAGTACAGTAATTACTCATTTAACACATGCCCACTTAATACATTTTCACAATAGAACGATTTTTTTTTAGAGAACTTTTTTGAATAACACGACCGTCCCCGAAATAACATGAATATAATCAAGTGGCAGACTACTTCGTGCGGTGGTATAAGTTGATGAAAACAGTGGTAATACCCATGAGCGGATGAACACACGTGGTCACAGCGCTCCTCTGCTCACTCACGTGTTTATCTTCGTGTTTTAACAAACCGCGGCGACTTGTGTTACTAGATATCTTGTATTGCTAGATATCTAATGTTGATACTGATGACCAAGCACCAACAAAAAATTGACTTTGCCACCACCACCTGAAACGCAACCCCCATATTTTCCATTATTGTTAATGGGAAAATTGACCCTGCATAGCACATTTTCGCTTAGCACGAACATTTTCAGAAACGCATCTATATTGTTAAATGAGGAATTACTGTTCTGAAAATGGGTAACCCTCACTTTCACACCCATTTTTTTACCATTCATCCCATTTTTCCAGTGGAAAGGAGGAAGGGAAGGTGAGACAAAAATTCAAAAACCAAAAACAGAAAACCAAATTTTTTTCCATTTCCAAAAACTGAAATTAAATTTTAAATTGAAAGAAAACAAATATTGTTTCTAAATACTGGAAAAATCTAATATTTTTGTCTAAATCCATATTTTCAATGTAAATTAAACCATGTTTTCTGGCAGGAAAATTAGACAGTTGAAAAATTTTGACCACCTCTATCAAAATCCAACCATGGAATTGTATTGTAACCTATAGTTGTTTATCTGTGATTAATGGAAGGTAAAGGCTTATCACATATATAGTTATTTGTGTGTGTGTGTGTCCACGCATACTTTATAACAAAGTATTTACAGTCTTTAAGACAAGATAAATATAGTGATAGAGATGTAGCCGTGTTAATCTGGTGTAGCTGAAACAAAATACAGGACTATGTAGCACTTTAAAGACTAACAAGATGGTTTATTAGATGATGAGCTTTCGTGGGCCAGACCTGATCTGAGGAAGTGGGTCTGGCCCACGAAAGCTCATCATCTAATAAACCATCTTGTTAGTCTTTAAAGTGCTACATAGTCCTGTATTTTGTTTAAGATAAATATAATCTTGTTTGTTTTTATTAATGGCACAAATGAACTTACAATCAATACTATGAGGCTGTGTCTACATTGGCAAGATTTTGCGCAAAAGCAATCACTTTTGCGCAAAATCTTGCCACCTGTCTACACTGGCTGCTAGTATTTGCACAAGAACACTGACGTTCTAACGTATAAAATCAGTGTTTCTTGCGCAAATACTCTGATGCTCCCGCTCAGGGATAAGCCCTCTTGCGCAACTGTTCTTGCGCAAGAGGGCCAATGTAGACAGGCAACGTTAATTTCTTGTGCAAGAAAGCCCAATGGCTAAAATGGCCATCGGAGCTTTCTTGCGCAAGAGAGCATCTACACTGGCATGGATGCTTTTGCACAAAAGCACATCTCTTGCACAAAAGCACATGCCAGAGTAGATGCTCTCTTGCACAAATACTTTAACACAAAAACTCTTGCGTTAAAAGTATTTGCGCAAAATCTTGCCAATGTAGACGTAGCCTGAAAGTGTTAGTCTCTATTATGTTGCTCTTTTAACAACTGTTCGCATTGAATGAGCATTTATAGAATATGGAAAGCAATAAACGATGTATTAGTAGCAATTACTTCCCATGTTCCGTCTGAAGAGGATTTTTAAGCGGGGAGGAGGGAATTAAAATGCTGGTTTCTCTGGGATGGAGGAGCCTCGCTCATCAAATGAATAGCCCAGAGCAGGATGTTTTGAAAAGACATGCGGATGTTAAAGTTTGCAGCTGTACAGAGAGCTAGAGCTATAAATCAGCAGTTGATTTCTACCTGCTGAGAATCTAGTCTCCAACATGGGGGTGAGGCAGGGAAGCTGTGCTTGAAAATTCTTCTGGAGGTCTTTTTGAGAGCTCTGCCATGCCAATTAGAAGTGAAGTATGGCTTTTCAAAGAGGTTTTGGCCACTTTCCCAAATTAGAGATTGACATCAGCTGAAGATAGAGGGGAGGAATTAAAACAAGAAGGCTAATGGGGAGCCACAGATGGAAACGTTTGTGGTAGTCACTCCAGGACACAGGTCTGGGTGCTTTGTTAACACATGCAATTTGGAAGAGGGTATTAGTTCCTATGTTTCTTTAGCAAATTATGTCTCCATATGAGATGAGTAGGGAAGTGAAATATAATATTCCTAAGCAGCTGCTGTACTGCCCAGAGCTGTTGCTTTTGCTCTGTTGAGTAGAACTGAACTGCTTCCCTTCTGATTTTTAAAGACACTTTGGGCTTTCTTTCATACACTGTCTCAGCAATTTACAAAAAAATTCAATTCTCTGCCTGCTGGAGGCCATGATCGTGTAGAGCAGTGGTTCCCAACCTTTAGTCCGCAGACCCCTGGTGGTCCGTGATGATACTGTAGGGCGTCTGTGGAAAGTTTAGGAAAGGAAAGGAGAAGAAAAGTAAGGATCGGGCCCACTGGGGACTGGGACTTTCCACCCAGTGATTCTCGCCTGGGGCTCACCGTTTGCGAACAGCCACACACATGCTGCCTCCTGCCCTCGGGATGGGATCTTGATACCACGAAGGCACCATCCGTCCTCCCACCACCAGTTGTGCTGAGGTTTATGCTCCAGCCCTCTCTCCCCTCCCAGTCCCATGGAGGGCCTTATCCTTACTTTCTTTTCCTTTTCTTTTTTTTCTGCCCCAGGGCTCCGTGCTCGGCCAAGGGCGGAATGCAGGGGCAGGAGCCACAAGGGCTCCCTCACCATATCCTCCGTGGATGAGCAGGGGCTGGAGGGGGTGGAAGTTGAGGAAGCAGCACAGGCCAAGGGACATGCTGGCTGCTGCTTCTCACCGCTCCTCTTGTGGGGGGGGGGGCGGTCTGTAAAATTTTAACAGATTGAAAAGGGTCCGTATGTACAAAAAGGCTGGAACCACTGGTGTAAAGCATCCCTACTCAAGGCAGCAGGTAAGTGCACACTGAATCCCACTGGAGTTAATCAGGCTTCGGCATATTCCTTGCACTAATGTACTTCCCTTAACACATGCTTAAGTGTTTCTCTAAATCAGCCTCTATCTGTGATCTCCCCCTAGCGATACGTCTACACTGCACGGCTTTTAGTGACACAGGCTTGTCACAAAAAGCCAGCTTGTGTGAATGCTGTTTGTCGCCACTTTTGCCAACAAAATACTTCCACCCCTATGGGGGGTTTTGCTTTATCATCAGGAGGGGGTGCCTACCAACAATGTGCAACAGTCACACTTTCAGTTGTGGCAGCAAAACTTGGTTGTTCTTGGGGAGGGAGGGTTAAGCGCCTGTGAACAGCAAAAGTTTTGTCGCTCAAGTGCAAGTACAGACATACCCTGGGATCAGGAGTCCTCCAAGAAAGCTAGTCAGAGGTCAGCAAAAAGCTTTCTGAGTACAATAAACACCTGCAATTAAAATTAATTGTGATGCCCCCTTTTGACCGGAGAAGCTAGTCACAGTTCAAGGCCTTGAGGATGTTCCAGATGGAAGCAGAAATTGATGAAGGCTGGTATTTTCTTTGATGCTGTCTTGCTCATTGACAAGTAATGTGCAAGGTCCTGCTCCTTGGAAATCAGAAGAAATCAAGAATAAAAGGAGCTGTTTCGTAGCTTTCAGATCCAAACTTGGTTAGCCAACACCAGGCCCAAAACCACTATCTGGCTTTTTCCAGGGCCACCCTGAGCTCACAGGCTGCCATTTAGCTTTTTGCCTCTTGGTTTCCCTTTTCTCTGCTTCTCACAAACACACGGAGGCTACGTCTAGACTGGCATGATTTTCCACAAATGCTTTTAACGGAAAAGTTTTCTGTTAAAAAGCATTTGCGGAAAAGAGCGTCTAGATTGGTACAGACACTTTTCCGCAAAAGCACTTTTTGTGGAAAAGCGTCCGTGCCAATCTAGACGCGCTTTTGTGCACAAAAGCCCCGATCGCCATTTTCGTAATCAGGGCTTTTTTGCGCAAAACAAATCTGAGTTGTCTACACTGGCCCTTTTGCACAAAAGCTTTGCGCAAAAGGGACTTTTGCCCGAACGGGAGCAGCATAGTATTTCCGCAAGAAGCACTGATTTCTTACATGAGATCGTCAGTGTTCTTGCAGAAATTCAAGCAGCCAGTGTAGACAGCTGGCAAGTTTTTCCGCAAAAGCAGCTGCTTTTGTGGAAAAACTTGCCAGTTTAGACACAGCCAAACAGTTCTCAGTCAAAGAACCCCTCCTTCAAGCTCCTGAGTGGGGTCGCAATCCTCTTTTGTCTTTTTTTGGGGGGGGTGCTTCTGATTAACTCATCCTGCCAGTGAAGAGTGCAGATACCTCCAGGATCAAAGAGGAGGGTGAACCAAGCAGTCCTCACCATTTCTCAGCATAACAATGTCCAAGGTAAGGCTAGAAGAAGACTATCTCCTACCTTCCTATGCATTCCTGTGGGCAGCCAGAGGGGATTGTTTGGCAATTGTGTGTTGCGGGGGGAGGTGGTGTGTTGGTGGGCGGGGAGATTGGTGATGGTATTTGGAGAGGTGGATAAGAGCACCTCGAGATAGTGTGCACTGGGAGAAGAGGAAGACCCCAATCAAAAGGAAGGCAGGGCCACATTTTGCACTAGCTGAAGCTTCTGCTTGGTCTTCAAAGGTCTCTCGAGGCAGGACACAGAGCACCTCCCTAGAGGTAACCAAGGCATGAATAGTTCTGGAAAAATCTCCCTGGTGGAGGGAATATCACGTTCTCTGGGCCCTAAAGCACACTTCAGCAGGGGAATCCGCAAAGTAAGAGACGCTCTGCAGAGGGCTAGAAGCAGAGGACCTTCAGTGGAGCCTAGGAGGGGCAGAAGTGCTGACTCAGCTGTACAGATGAGCCAGAGAAAACCTAGAGAGGGAGTGCAAGACAACACTGGCAAGGACTGATCGTTATGGCCAAGGGAATAGGTGCCAGGGATGGATGATACAAGAGGCAAAGTCCCTTGCAATGCCATGTCCAGTAAGGAGGGCCCCCCACCCCACTATTGAGGGTGCACCCTTACACTTAAAACCATAGAATCATAGAGCAAGACACAAGGAGTCATTCCTCCGCTCTACTCTGTGCTGATTAGGCCTCAGCTGGAGTATTGTGTCCAGTTCTGGGCACCGTATTCCAGGAAAGATGTGGAGAAATTGGAGAGCATTCAGGGACATACCAGCCCTCACTCTGCAGCCTAGTGCCTCAAAACTGCAGGGCTGCCACGACCACACAGCCTCACTGCCCCAGTACCTACCCAGGGGATCAAGCAGGTTTGCACTTCAGTGAGCGGAGCTAGCCTGTTTGTCTTCCCCACCAGGAATTACACCTCCCAGGTGCTGTGTGGACACAATCTAAGGGTGCAACATGCTGCCTTCCTGGCTGACCCTCTAGGTCTATAAAATACACCACCGTGGGCCAGTCATCATTCCTAGAGCTTTCCTAAGGAATTCTGGAGCAACATTCACCTGTAGCCGGGGAAGTACGAGCTTTGGGAGCCGGCCCTCAGAGCAGACTCATTTCTTGGTCCTGTGAGGACCAGCCTCTAAGCCCGTGGTCCCATGGCACCCGTGGAGGCACTTGCATGCGCCCGCCAGGTGCTCGGGGCTGGCCTGGCCCCGGGCACGTGGCGCGGCGCTTGCGGGGAGCGTCGGCCCCGGGCACATGGCGCGGCGCTTGCGGGGAGTGTCGGCCCCGGGCACATGGCGCGGCGCTTGCGGGGAGTGTCGGCCCCGGGCACGTGGCGCGGCGCTTGCGGGGAGTGTCGGCCCCGGGCACGTGGCGCGGCGCTTGCGGGGAGTGTCGGCCCCGGGCACATGGCGCGGCGCTTGCGGGGAGTGTCGGCCCCGGGCACATGGCGCGGCGCTTGCGGGGAGTGTCGGCCCCGGGCACATGGCGCGGCGCTTGCGGGGAGCGTCGGCCCCGGGCACATGGCGCGGCGCTTGCGGGGGGGGGGGGAGTGCCGGCCCCAGGCGCGCAGCGCTTGCGGGGGGGGCCCCGACCCCTGGGCACGTGGCTATGGGGGGGGGCCCCCGCCCCCGGGCAAGCGGCTATGGGGGGGGCCGCCCCCAGGCGCGCAAGTGGCCACGCCCCCTGGCGCCCGGCGGGCGAACGGCCACGCCCCCGGCGCCCGACAACCTCAAAAGGTTGGGGACCACTGCTCTACGCCCATGTAGTTGTTACTCCCCCCCACCATTATCCCTGTGCGCAGGGACAGTGGGTATAAGAGGCAGGGGCAGGCATTGCCACGTGTGCCCCCCCACTCTGCCCCCTGCTTCAGCCACACTGAGGCTGGCCCCGCGCACTGCCCACGCTCCAGGGCTGGGGAGGGGAATGGAGACCTGCGCCTGTGGGGGGGAGCTAACGCCTGAAGGAGGCGGGGCCGCGGGTGGAGGAGGCGGGGCCGGGGGGTTGCCGGCGTGCCTGCGCTCTCTCATTGGCTGACCTGCCCCGTGGCGGGCCCGCAAGAGCTTCAGAAAGCACCACTGAGGCAATTCCTCGTCGGGTGATCCCCCGGGGTGCTCCACTCTTGGGGACGGGTCATCCCCGGAGCCAGCAGTTTCCCGCCGGGCCGGGCCGCGCACGCGCAGGAGGTGGAGGTGGCTCGCGCCGTTGGCGGTTTGACAGCTGCCTCGCGCACGGCCCGGCCCCTCCCGCTCAGCTCCTCTCTTACCGCCCTGGGTCGCGGACGAGTCCTCAGCTCGGAGACGTTCCCTTGGACCGGCGCTTGCCGCTTTCAGTTTTACCTCAGAAGTTACCCTCTTTAGTCCCTCTCATGAAATAGACCCCCCCAAAATTAAGAATTGTTTTCTCTTTGGTCAGTCGGGGCCGCAGCAGCCCCGCTTCTCCTCAGCCAGCTGCCCCCCCCTTCCTCTCCATTATTTACCAGAGGGCTGGGGGGAGGAGGCAGAGATACAGGAGGGGTGAGGAGAGGCCAGGCAGCGGACACTTTCCTGCTTATCCGCTGTTAACAGCACAGCGCTAAGTACAGACTCCTCCTGCCTCGCCCGTAAGGCGGCTTCTGCTCTCTCCTCAGCATGACTCCATGTCAGCCATGTAAGGCGCCTGTGCCCACTTGGGACAGGCCTGGCTCCTGTATACGCTGCCTGGGCCAGTCACACTCCTCTCACTGACCATTGCCCAAGCCTGTCAGCCAGAGCCAGAAAGGACCGGGAGCGGCATGATGCTCTTTGAAAAGGTGCTGCAGCCTTCACAGACAGCTCAGCCCATCCTCTCTGCAGGAGACCCCGAGACACAGGTGCCTGTTAGCCCAGTAAAAGACCCCTTGAGGTCAATGCCTCCCATGCTGTCCCTCAGTGGGACCAGGGCAGATGTGTCAAGCACCTCTACGACTGCGGTGCCAGCACCCACTCCAGGCACAGTGACTGCGACCCCCAGAACAGTGGGGCCGGCCCACTTGCTCTCGCCACCTCCTTCCCATACTGCGTTGCCTAGTGAATTTGTCTGGGAGCTGGCCTTGTCCATGAAGACAGAAGCAAAGAAAGCATTGAGTACTTCAGCTTTTCCCACATCATCTGTCACTAGGAGTATGTCTACACTACAGCACTAATTCGAATTAACTTTATTCGAATTAGTTAATTCGAAATAAGCTAATTCGAATTAGTGCATCTAGACCTAAAAACTAATTTGAATTAGTGTATCTAGACCTAAAAACTAATTTGAATTAGCGATTTGCTAATTCAAAATAGCATGTCCACATTGAGTGGACCCTGAACCTAAATTAAGGCTGGCCAGAACCAGTGCCGGCAGTGCATCAGGTTAGGACTTAGGGTGTGGAGCTGCTGTCTCAGGCTAGCCGAGGGCTGTGCTTAAAGGGACCCGACCCCCACCCTGGACAGACAGTTCTCAGGGTTCCCCGCTTGCTTGTCTACCTCGATGAGGGACAGCAAAGCAGTCCTGTCTTGGAGTGCCCTGAGTGCCCACACTCGGCACATCACAGCACTCGGCCATCAGCCCGGCTGCACTTGCCACAGGCTGCCATCCAGGGGGGACAATCAGGGGGCTGTCAGGATCCAGGAGGCCCTGCAGGAGAGCTTCCACCCCGAGGAGCCCGCAGAGCCACCCAGTCCTCCCTATCGGGGGCTCGTGACCCATTCCTCCCTCACCTCCTTCCACTTACCCTTCCCTAGCCCCCCTTCCTGATGTAAAAAATAAAGGACACCTGTGTTCAAAAATAGAAACTCTCTTTATTTAACAAAACTGGGAGGGAGGGGGATTAACCTCTGAGGTGGGAGAGGGGAAGAGAGAGGGTGGAAGAGGGTAGGGGGAAACATGAGAGGAGGGAGCTGGAAGGGGGAAGCCAGGGGAAGACGGAGGAGGGGAAGTATCAAACTATGGTACGCCATATCTTCAGTACTGTGTACAGATGTGGTCTCCTCACCTCAAAAAAGATATTTTGGCCTTGGAAAGGGTTCAGAAAAGGGCAACTGAAATGATTAGGGATTTGGAACAGGTCCCATATGAAGAGAGGCTAAAGAGACTGGGACTTTTCAGCTTAGAAAAGAGGAGACTGAGGGGGGATATGATAGAGGTCTATAAAATCATGAGTGGTATGGAGAGGGTGAATAAAGAAAAGTTCTTCATTAGTTCCCATAATAGAAGGACTAGAGGACGCCAAATGAAATTAATGGGTACCAGGCTTAAAACTAATAAAAGAAAGTTCTTCTTCACACAGCACATAGTCAGTCTGTGAAACTCCTTGCCACAGGAGGCTGTGAAGGCTAGAACTATAACAGAGTTTAAAGAGAAGATAGATAAATTCATGGAGGTTGGGTCCATGGAGTGCTATTAGCCAGGGGGTAGAAATGGTGTCCCTGGCCTCCGTTTGTGGAAGGCTGAAGATGGATGGCACGAGACAAATGGCTTGGTCATTGTCTTCGGTCCATCCCCTCTGGGGTAGCTGGTATTGGCCTCTGTCGGCAGACAGGCTACTGGGCTAGATGGACCTTTGGTCTGACCCAGTACGGCCATTCTTATGTTCTTATGTTCTAAGCTCAGGGCCAGGGGTCTCACTGAACCAAATTGATTTTCATGCAAACCTGCTCTTGGGTTCGCATGTGGCCTTTGGTGGCCAGGCTGGCAGCTAACCTGCCCTAGACGGCCGCTTTCCTGTGCCTATTGCGGAGATTGTGGACGTTGGAGGCTTCCCCCCAAACCTCGATGAGGTCCACGATCTCCGCACTAGACCAGGCGGGCGCCCGCCTCTTGCGGCCCCAGGCAGGCTCCTGGGAGCCACCAGCCTGGTCCTGGGAAGAGGCGGAGGGCTGGGTGGTAGCAGGTGGATGGCTCATGCTGTGCCAGTTGCAGGGTCTGCTGGCTGGGTGCTGGCAGGCTTGCAACTGGCACAAGCACTGTAGCCAGACTGTGCCCCTTTAAGGGGTCCGGGGCCGGGAGGAGGCATAAGAGTTTCCCTGGTTTGGCCCAGAGTGGCCACCAGAGCAAGCTGGGGAGGGCCAATCTCCCACTAGTTCGAATTAAATGGCCACACAGCCCTTAATTCGAACTACTTAATTCGAACTAGGCGTTAGTCCTCGTGGAATGAGGTTTACCTAGTTCGAATTAAGCGCGCCGCTAGTTCGATTTAAATTCGAACTAGCGGTTTGTAAGTGTAGCCCCTATTAAAGTTAATTTGAACTAACGGCTGTTAGTTCGAATTAACTTTATAGTGTAGACACACCCTAGGTTACCTCCCTCATCCAGTAAGGGCCGCACACCCTCTCTGATCACCCTCTTATTGCTAACATGCCTGTAGAAACCTTTCTTGTTACCCTCCACATCCCTTGCCAGCTTCAATCCCAATTTTGCCTTCCTGATAACTCCCCTGCATTCTCGAGTAATAGATTTATATTCCTCCCTAGTCATCAGTCCATGTTTCCACTTACTGTAAGCTTCCTTTTTGTGTTTAAGCTCACCATGGATGTCCCCAGTAAGCCAATCTGGTCGCCTACCATATTTGCATTTTTTGCTGTGCATTGGGATGGTTTCTTCCTGAGCCTTCAATAAGTCTTCTTTAAAATACAGCCAGCTCTCCTGGACTTCTTTCCCCTTCATGTAAGCATCCCAGGGAATCCTGCCCATCAGTTCATCATCCTTCTGAGCAGGAGAGAAAAAGCAGCAGACACACCTCACTGCCCTCTGCTGCCCCTCACCGTTCAATGGCTTCATCACAGGACAACAGGAAGCTGACAATTGAGTCAGACCGAAGGTCCATCCAGCTCAGTATCCTGCCTTCTGCCGCAGAGGGAATGAACAAATCAGGTAACCCCACTCCTGTCACCCATGCTCAGCTTCTGGTAGACAGACACTAGGGACACTATACACTTAAAAAACAACAAAAGGTCTGGTATCACTTTATAGACTAACAAAACGTGTAGATGGTATCATGAGCTTTCATGGGCACAGCCCACTTCTTCAGATGACCGGAGTTTTTGTTGTTTTTTACAGATTAACTCGGCTACCCCCTGAAACTAGGGACACTCGGAATTTATCTAGTTACTTTTTTAATCCAGTAACACTTGGTCTTCAAAAATCCTGTGGCAAAGAGTTCCAGAAGTTGGCTGCATGGTATGTTAAGAAATACTTCCCTTTGTTTGCTTTAAAGCTGCTGCCTGTTCATTTCATTGAGTGACCCCTCATTTTTGTGTTATGAGAAGAAGTCCATAACGCTTCCTTATTTGCTTACTCCATACCAGGCATGATTTTACAGACCTCTGCCATATCCCCTCTTAGTTGTCTCTTCTCCACACTGGAAAGTCCCAATCCTATTAATCTCTCCTCATATGGAAGCTGTTCCATACCTCTAGTCATGTTTGTTGTCCTTTTGTGACCTTTTCCAATTGCATTGTATCCTTTTTGAGATGGAGTGACCACATCTGCACCAGTATTCAAGATGGGGGCATAGCATGGATTTCTACAGAAACAATAAGATATTTTCTGTTTTCTTCTCTATCCCTTGCTTAATGATTCCCAACATTCTGTTTGCTTTCTTGTCTGCCACTGCACACTGAGTGAATGTTTTCAGCGACCTCTCCACGCTGACTCCAAGCTCTATCTTCAGGGGTAACAGCTATTAGACCCTATTATTTTCTACAGATAGTTGGGATTATGGTTTCCAATGTGCATTGCTTTGCACTTGTCAATGTTTAATTTCAGCTGCCATTTTGTTGCCCAACCACTTATTTTTGTGAGATCCCCTTTGTAGCTTTTTGCAGTCTGCTTTGGACTTAACTGTCTGGAGTAGTTGGTATCATCTACAAATTTTGACACCTCGCCATTTGCCCCCTTTTCCAGATCATTTATGAACATGTCGAATAGCACATGGCTGTGAACAGACCCCCGGGGGACACCACCAATTATCGCTCTGCAGTCTGAGAATGTTTAGCCCTGGGATCCCCAATTTTAACGCAGCCTGTCTAGAGCAGGGCTGGGAAACCTTTATTGATTGGGTGCCACTGACCCACAGAAAAATCAGTCAGGGGCTGCACACGAGTGAGAAGCAAAAAAATGAAAAAATAAAAAACAAACTCTCACTGACATGGCTCATGCCTGAGGAGAAAGACTCTCCCCACATTCCCCTCACAGAGAGCCTAGGAGAGCCAGGCTAGTATTTTGTGTTCTTCAGCCCTTTGGGGCGAGGGGACTGGAGCACCAGCACAAGCTCTCCAATGCTGGGGGCAGCCCTGAGCCTCAAGGGTCGGATCCAGGCAAGCCAGAGGGCCACATCCGGCCCTCGGGCCTTAGGTTCCCCGCCCATGCCTCTAGAGGGCCGCTGAGGAGCCAGGCAGGCGAGCTGGCAGGAAATCAGCTCGGTTTCCAATGAAACGCTGGCAGGCAGCAGGGCTCTGTCACAACTAGGGCAAAAATCCAACCGTCTCCAAAAACCATTTCTATTACGATGAATCTGCAGCATCTGATGAAAAAACCAGCTTTGTAGGAATGTTTCTGACCAGCTTTGATTTCTTGCCTAATTGTTTTCTTTCTTGAAAACATGCCAAATACTGTTTGCCAGAGTTTATGTGTGTACTCGGTGTTTGTTCACCAAGAAATCGTATGGAACTCTGGCAGGCTGTTGTCAGGATCCCCTACATTCAGGGTTTTGCATTGAGATTGAAGTCTGTGTAATACTGTGTCTAAAAGAAAGAACTTTAGCTTGTGCTTCAGCAGAGAAGTGTCCTGAAGTCGAGGGGAAAGGGGAGTGACAGAGTTCTACATATCCTCTTAGCATCCTTCTTGCCTGTTACGGCCCCACAACCCTGGTTGCCATTCAGCTGGACAGGCAGGCCAAATAGCTGCAGTTAGATCTGAGAAAAGATGACAAATGCACAGAGCAGAAGCAAAAGGGCTTTTGGTTGGAGCAGTGGGTGTAAGTTTGACCAAACTCCCATAAAAACCTGTAGCCAATTTGCTAGTGAAAGACACAAACAAAATGAAAAACATGCTCAAAGAAAGCAGAGAATGGGTGTTAATCTCTGTCTCAAAGCATTGTCTCCAGATACCTGCAATAATTCTTAGCGGGTCTTTAAACCAATTGGATTTTTAAGTAGACTGGCCTCAGTCTGCACAAGTTACATTTTCCTAAGCAGCTGGCCTGAGATAAAACATTACCAAGCTGCTTAGCCGCAGCCCAAAAATCTGGCGCACTGAAATGCAACCAGCCAAACATCCCCAAAAAATGAGAGTTTTGCAGAGTTAGTGGCTGAGCTATCTAGAAAGGCAGGAAAAACAGGACTAGAATGGGCCATAGAGAATTGGGTGTTTGCATGATCCCTAGAATGGCCAGTGCAGATCCCTGCTGAACCAACACAATTCTAGGCCTTCCATACGGAAAGCAGGGGTTCTACTATTTTTGCTAAACACAAAGTCCTTTATGTCTGCTAAAGAGAACAAGCTGAACAATTCCTGGGGTCAGCCCCTAGACTAAGAGGTCAGCTTCATACACCCTAGGCCAACGCATTATCATTACATACATGACATCACTACCGATAAATCCCTTCACATTAGTTGCTATAATTAGTATACAGGCAGTCCCCGACTTACACGGATCCGACTTATGTCGGATCCGCACTTACGAACGGGGCTTTCTCACCCCGGAGCTCGCAGGCAGCGGTCAGCCACCTCGACCTCCGGGGCGAGAAAAGCTGCTCCCGGTGCCCCTGGTCTGCTGGGGACCGTCTCCAGCAGACCAGGGGCACCGGGAGCAAAGCCGCAGCAGCGGCGGGTCCCACGCCAGAGCAAAGCCTCAGAGGCAGGCACCCCGCCGCTGCGGCTTTGCTCCCCGTGTCCCTGGTCTGCTGGGGGGGGGGGGCGCAGCTAGTGTGCCCCCCCCACCCCCAGCAGACCAGGCTTTTGTTGTGGACCCTGGGGCAGAGCAGCTGGGGCGCTGCCGGTTGGTCCCGCAGCACCGCTCTGGGCACTACTGGACCAACCCGGCAGCACCCCAGCTGCTCTGCCCCAGGTGTCCTGATTCAGCCGCTGCTGGTCAGCTTCAGCAGCGGCTGAATCAGGACGCCTGGGGCAGAGCAGCTGGGGTGCTGCAACCCAGCAGCACCCCAGCTGCTCTGCCCCAGGCATCCCCAAGTTAGCCGTTGCTGAAACTGACCCGCGCTGACTACAGGAAGCCCGAGGCACAGTTGCTCTGCCCCGGGTTTCCTGGAATCAGGGGCTGATCAGTTTCAGCAGCAGCTGACTTGGGGTTCTTAAGTTGAATCTGTATGTAAGTCAGAACTGGCGGTCAGTTTCAGCAGTGGCTGAATCTGGACGCCAGTTCTGACTTACATACAGATTCAACTTAAGAACAAACCTACAGTCCCTATCTTGTACGTAACCCGGGGACTGCCTGTAGTTAATACCACTGTTCTATATATACTTACGCAAACCTACCGGGAATCCAACTCACTTTGTAACACGAAACACACCAGTCATTCTAATTCGATTCATGAAAATATTCTCCTCCACTAAGAGAAACCCTACAGAACTCAGGTGTAATCTAATGCACCCTGCGATCTCCCCCCCTTGCAAAATCTACATACTGAATAAACAACATGTAAACCCAGTGGTATCTGGCATTTATTACTGATAGAACAACCGGTTCAAGAAAAACAATCCTCCTTCCCACAAATACATTTGCCAAAAGCTTAAAACAAACCAGAAACTATTTTGTTTGTAAAACTATTGAGTTGCACACCCATTGAGTGAATGCTTTTCTAACTTCCCTTATTTCTAAGTTTTTGTGCCTCTGTGCATCTAAGTTTTCAGCTGGAAGAGGAAGAAGAAGGGCAGGATTTGATGAAATTGTCCAACTACCAGTAGTTTTCAACTCCCAGAGCTCCACAGACTGCCTGAGATTTCCAAGGAGGCCCGCACCTCCGCTTGAAAAATTTTAGGGGTCTACAAATGAAAAAAGTTGAAAAAAATGGCTGCTTATCTCTAATTACTGGTGTTCTTCGAGATGTGTTGCTCATGTGCATTCCAATAGGTGTGCGCACGCAAGTGTAAAATACCAGATCAGTCTTGGCACCGCTGAGACTGTCGGATTAGGTCCTTCCCCATAAAAGCACCAGACCCGTCACACAGAGCACAAATAAAAGGAAGGTCTTCACACAGCGCATAGTCAATCTGTGGAACTCCTTGCCTGAGGAGGTTGTGAAGACTAGGACTATAATAGGGTTTAAAAGAGAACTAGATAAATTCACGGAGGTTAAGTCCATTAATGGCTATTAGCCAGTCTGGGTAAGGAATGGTGTCCCTCGCCTCTGTTTGTCAGAGGGTGGAGCTGGATGTCAGGAGAGAGATCGCCTGATCATTACCTGTTCAATTCACTTCCTCTGGGACACCTGGCATTGGCCACTGTCGGTAGACGGATATTGGGCTGGATGGACCTTTGGTTTGACCCAGTGTGGCCGTTCTTATATTCTTATGTTCTCTGGCCAGCAGGAAACCTCACAAGCAAAACCCCTAGGACACCCCAGCGTTCTCTGGGCCACAACCAGACCCACACCCTAAACACATGAAAGGTCCAAACAGGTTCTCCCAGTCTCAAAAGACCAGCCACAGTCCCAGGTCAATTTATATCTTGGATCTTTCCCAAAAGAGCACACTGGGCAATCCTTTAGAATCTAAAATCTAAAAGCTGATTAATAAAAAGAAAGAAAAGGGTTGAGAGTGAGATTGTTAAGGAGAATGCATCACATACATCAATCACCAAGTTCTTCATGCAGGCTCTTAGCAGAGATGTAACAAACTGCTAGCGGAACAGTCTCTGGAGTACATCCTATGTCAGGATCGGTCCTCAAATCCTTCCCAGCCCTCTGTCCCTAGCTAGGATGCTTCTGGAATCAGGAGTAGGATTGAAGACAAGATGTAGGTGCCCTCATGGCATTTTTATATTCCCCGTGCCTCCCAAACTGGAGCTGGTCACATGATCAAATGACTTGTCTCTGTCTTTCAGGCAAGTAGCCATGATGGACTTGCTGGTTTGCAGGTTTCCAGATACCTTCCTCAGGTATTTATTGGCAACCTTAAAAGCCTTAGTCTATGCAGCACCGCTAATTAGCATAGCTATTAATTGATTTTAGAGACGAAACAGGCAACCCAGGAGCAGATGGGGTAAACAGAACTGCTTTACTGCCCACGCACGTTAACCTCGGACCCCCAACAGATCGTTCCGAGTGGCAACAACTTGGCACCAATGACACCGTTTTATCTATTTTGTTATGTTAATTCACAGGTCTATCACTACTTTCCCTAAAACCTTATTTAGTAAGGTTAACTCCCTCACAATGAATATTAACAGGCAGATGATGAATATTATTATACCCACCTCTAAATTACTATTTACAGAATTTCTAATTCAATCAACACTTTTCTACACTACAAACTTTCCAAATCAGCAGGTTACAGAGATTACAAGAAAAGTAACCCTGAAAATATTTTAAACAGAGCCAGTGAAGATAAGTAAAAGACAACAAAGAAGAGCACCTGCATGCTCTATCTTTCTAGGCTGCAAGAATGACTGGAAAGAGCATTTTTATACATTAGCAAGGTTAATACCTGCTTTGGCTGGACTCTTAATCTATCTTTCCAAACTGCAGGAACAGAGGGTAAAAAAACATGTTCAAAGGGCAATGCCTATTTTGGCTAGACCCCTGAATTTTAAGCCTCCACCCCAAACAACTCTGGGAGGAAACTAGCCTCCAGCACCTTCCCCTCTGCTCCAGGTCCCTTCCATTGGCCAGACGTCAGGGGGCAGGGACCCCAGGCCAAGCAAAGCTCCCAGCAGTGTAGCTCTCAACCCCGCCCCTTCCGCCTGAGGCCCTGCCCCTTCCAAGCCAGCCCACGGCCACTTCCGAAATTTGTGACGTGCCCCCCCCCCTCCAAAATTATTGCCCACCCCTGCACAAGCATATGAGTAGCACATACAATCAGAAGAGCATAAGCTCTCGCTGGACACCTCACATGGTCCACTTGGTAGAGAATTGGGAGCAAACCACACTAGTTATCTGCCTGCTGATACTTTAAAATCCAATCACATGAGAGCAAGAACCCGGTCTTCAGAAAGCTTTCCCCTGGTGGTATCTGTAGCGTTGGCTGTGGAGCCTCCTGCCTGTGTCGGTGCACATGAGATACACCTCGTCTCAGTCGCTTTTTCACTGCCGCCTCGCTGAAACAAGGGGGCTGTGTCTAGACTGGCAAGTTTTTCTGCAAAATCATCTGCTTTTGCGGAAAAACTTGCCAGCTGTCTACACTGGCCCTTGAATTTCCGCAAGAACACTGACGACCTCATGTAAGATTGTCAGTGTTCTTGCGGAAATACTGTGCTGCTCCCATTTGGGCAAAAGCCCTCTTGCACAAATCATTTGCACAAGAGGGCCAGTGTAGACAGCACAGTGCTGTTTTCTGTAAAAAAAAGCCCCGATGGCTAAAATGGCAATCGGGGCTTTTTTGCGGAAAAGCGCGTCTAGATTGGCACAGACGCTTTTCCGCAAAAAGTGCTTTTACAGAAAAGCGGCCTGCCAATCTAGACGTGATTTTCCGAAAATGCTTTTAATGGAAAACTTTTCTGTTAAAAGCATTTCCAGAAAATCATGCCAGTGTAGACGTAGTCTTATATGCTGGAGCTGCTTCCCAGGCTCGGGCGGCTGCCAGCAAAACTCCTTTTGCAGTGAGCAGGTGTGTGGGACCAGAGGGGAGAGAGAGGGAGGGGATCCGTTCCCAGACTGGGAGGGAAGGGAAGCCTCTGAGCCCCTTCCCTGTATGGGGCACCTTTCAGGAGGAAGGGGAGGCCATAGCGGGGTCAGCTTCTCCCCGTCCCTGGACAGGCCAGCTGGCCTCTGGCAGATTGGAGCCTTAACAGTTAAGGAGGCACGTGGGACCTGAGGGGGCAGGGGGAGAATCCCTTGCAAGAGCGGGAGGGAAGGGAAGCCCCCCAGTCCCTTCGCTGCACGGGGTGCCTTTAGGGGGGAAGGGATGGCCACACCTAGGCCGGCTCCAGACCCCTTCCCAGTGTGGGGAGCTGAGAAAAGGGGCCATAAAAGGTTCCCCACCCCTGTTGTAGACAATCCTACACAGCTGGACAAGCCCCAGAAGCTTTGGTCTGGCCCGGGCATCTGCAAGGTTTTTTTAAATGTTTCAAATAGCATTTTTAGCACATCAAGGGGTGTTGTGGAATTTGTGTGTGCGCACTTGTTTTTGTTTTGGCGTTAATCACTTTTATGACATCTCTGTGGGTTAGCAGCTACCGACCCATAAAAGGTTCCCCACCCCAGTTGTAGACAATCCTACCCAGCATTGATGACCCCCCAAAGGCTCAGAGAGGCAGCCACATCCTGTTCGTTGGATGTGCCCGAATCGCTAGTATTTCATCGCTAAAATGATTTAAAGGCTTGGGTTTCAAACAATAATCAAAAGACTTTAAAACCTCCAATTCCCAGGTGTGGTTCAAATGGGTCCGTTTTTTTCTGTGCATTCACCATGCACAATGCTAGTTTTATTTTTTCTGCCTGCATCATTCAGTCGGCCCTAGCTATGTTATGTTAGCCTCACAATAGTGCTCATGTGCCACCATAAAGCTACTTCGAAGCAGCGTTAACCTGACAGAAAAGCCATGGGAGTCACTGGGTTGTGACACTATTTTCTGTGAACTGCACCTTTCAAATGTAGAAAAGTTTGCCGCCATTTGGAGTTGAGTTCGAACACAAAAGTTATAGAGGAGATGCACATACTGTGCTCTCTCTGCTGGAGACTTTGCTTTTGTTCTCATTTGGTTATTTTATCTTAAGCTATCATAAAAAATAACAAACTCTTTGTGTAAGGGAACACACTGCAGTTCCCACCATTTGGTTGCAGGATTGGGGAGGGAAGCATTTGACTGAGCAGTGAATCCCTCCGGGCTGGGTGGTGGTAGCTTTGACTTTGAATGTTGGCTACAAATTACTAATGGCACTCTTAATGAAGACGGATGCAAGTAAAGTGTCAAGAATTGTGGACCTCCCATTACTATGGGCTGGAATGCCAATTAAGATGTTAGCAGGGATTCAGGACCTGGTGAAAGAGAACAATTGTCTTTTCAAAGGGATAACAGCTGCTGTTCCAAAGACTATTTCAAAGTTCCCTGTGTGCTGTCAGGCGTCCGGAACACAACTGGAGTCTGCAAGGTGGAGTGTGTGACAATAATTCAAATTAGTCCAGGAAGAGATAAAGAGCAGCACATGAGAGTCGAGTTAAGTACCTGAACCATGCAACCCTTCTGATTTATGGTGGCATGATCCTGGCCAATGGCCAGAGCATGCTTGCACTAATCCATACCGGCAACAATAGGCATGGGGGAGGGAATCAGTTCTCCGGGCTGGGGGCAGGACCTGAAGCACAACAGGAAGCTGGCATGTGTGAGGACAATTCAGGCAAACTGGCTTTAGCTCAAGGGTCTCCAGTGGTGGCACCTGTAGTGGTACGATGTGGGGACAGCAGTGTCTCCTGGGTAAGCAAGACCCCTACATCGCAGTGGTTCCCAAACTTTTCAGCATCACGCCCCCTTTTTGATTTTTGAGAAACCCTTACGCCCACCA
The DNA here is from genome assembly GCF_052426305.1 of Pelodiscus sinensis. Classification (NCBI taxonomy): domain Eukaryota; kingdom Metazoa; phylum Chordata; order Testudines; family Trionychidae; genus Pelodiscus; species Pelodiscus sinensis. The sequence goes on along the minus strand of NC_143068.1, from coordinate 196,663 downwards.
CCCCCCTCAAAAAAGCAGCAAAACTTGTTGAAGGGGAAAAGAAGGAACTGAGCGGGGACGAAAAACAAAAATAACAGCAAAACTTGGGAAGGGGGGGGCGGAGATAGATGGGGGAGGGGCTGGGTCACCTCACGTCCCCCTGGAATTTCTTCATGCCCTCCCCCAGGGATGCACGCCCCCCAGTTTGGGAACCCATGATGTAAGGGTTTTGAGTCAAAAACAACCATTTAAGTAAACAAAATTTGAAGATATAGGATAAAATTAAGAAAAGCCAAATGTAGGCTATTTAGGGCCCTAGATAGAGCAGAGTGTTAAACTCCAAGATGGTTTCCCAAGAGAAGAGGCAGAAATTCCATCCCCAGGACATATGAAACTGGACAAAGTACAAAGAAAAAAACTAGCCCAAGCCCTGAGGATTCTACAAGCTGATCAAATACACTAGACTGTCGATGTGTGTACACCATGATGCGTGGTTGGTGAAGGCGGGGCTGAGGGAGGCAAGCCCCCAGCCCCACCTCCAGCACTGCCCCTTCTGCTGAGCCCCCCCCCCTTTCCCAGCCCCTTCCACAGGGCAGCATGCCACAAGTGCTCCCCACTTCCAACCATGGGGAAAGGAGGGGCCAAGCACACACTTGCTTCAGCCTCCCCCACCCCAGAGGAGGGTGCATTGCATGGCCCAGCCTCTCCAGCCCTGGAGAAGGGAGGAGGTTGAGGTGCACCTCCCAGGCCAGCCTCTCCAGCCCCAGAGCACTGGGGAAAGGAGGAGAGCGCACCACGTGGCCCAACCCAGCCTCTCCAGCACCAGGAAGGCGGGCGCTGGGGGCAGCCACACGCTGCCCCCAGTAGGCGTTCAGGGGGTGGAGTGTAGGTGGGGCCAGGCTGACACTTTGGGAAGGCAGAGCATTCTCCCCCCCTTACACACCTGACGCCCATGTGCACCATCCTACAATATACTCCACATGGAAACTGTACATTAGCTGGTCTGCCCATCTTTACGGGGATGATTCTTGAATTCTGTGATACTTTAGTATTTGTTCCTATGCAGGCTGTGGAGCAGGGTTTGACAGAAGTGAGGGAGAAGGAGTTTCTCTCCTATGTTTCCAGACTCTACTAAGGAACTGGTAGAAAGGGTTTGGACTGATGAGACTTCTCTTGGGGTAAGATTCTTTCTGCACAACTCTGAGGAGAAGAATTCAACTGACTGAAATAATGTAAAAAAAGTCTTGATGCTAACTAATAACTTTTGAAAAGAAGCTGCTGCTTAATGTTTGGCTCTGTACTTGATGCTCCCGGCCTCGGTTTGGGAACACCATTTTGAAAGCCTTTAAGGTGTTCATGAGGGTCCCTTCTGACGTTAAAGGCTATGAGGTGAGGGGGGATAGGATGGGGCTAGCCGAACGCACCACTGGAAAAAGAGCTCTGCAAACACTGTGCTGACTGTAAACTATAACGTGAAAGTGCCACTTACAGGAGAAACAGTTTCTTGGCATCAGAGCAAGAGGACAGACCACTCTGCCACCAGTAAAGTCAATCAGATTACTGTGGTTGATGTTGGTGCTCATTTGCAATCCTGGGCATTCATGGTCAGGCGGGCAGCCTGCTCTGAGGTCTGCTTGCCACACAGGAGATGAAATTCACATTTTCCTGTACACCTGGAAAACAGCAGAGTTGAAAGTCCTTGCCAGAGAGGTCACAAAGGGGCACTGTGGAACCCCTCCTGGAGGCCTAGAATGTCAACTTGCACAGGCTGCATGTGCACCAAGTCAAGCATGTAAGGTCAAATTTATCGTTATCCCTCCTGAAAAGCAGGAGCACCAAACCGGTCTTTAACGGCCCTTGAAGTCAACTCATTGATGGAACTCATTTAGAAAATAGACCTAATTCAGTGAAGTTTGACCTAAGCTCGTAGTACAGAATAGAGTTTTTACCTCTAGATTGGCCAGCAGTTTAGGTTTTTTAGTGGGGAGTGGAGAACCAACAGCATAGAAAAAGAGAATGTAATCAGCCAGGCCCCTTTTAGCAGCCACATCTGCCAACCAAAAATACGTCTAGCTGCATGAAGAGAAACCTGGCCCTTCTAAAGCAATTTATGAACTCATCCTTGCCACAAAAGGCAGGCTAACCTGTGCCCAGATTTAGGAGCAGTCATCTTAGAACATCACTTGCTATCTTAAAAGAAAACATCCTTTGGACACAAACCCAGGGCAAGTACTGAAAAAAGGAGACATAAATTCATAAAAACCCGCTGTAATAAAAGGATCGCTCTTAAAAGAACATAACATCTGGTGAAACACTCTGGGCCAGAGCAGGAAGGGGGGTTATCGGTCAGTCCTCTTAAGTTTTGCTATGTGGTAATGGGGTTTTAAAACTAATTGATAAAGGAGTATGAAGGAAAAAAAAGTGGACCAGATGTCTGGTCACCAGCTGGAGTTGTTAAGAGCTCCCCATGTAATGAGGAAAAATAGCAGAACCTTAGCAACTTACTTAATGGATGCTGAAATGAAGAATACTCTTCCAAAGGTCAGATTTAATTGAGTATGAGAAGGTTAAAGTTTAAGTACCTTTCAAGCACAGCAGCATAATGTGTAATACGCTGTGATGTGGATAAAAGGGGAAATAATCAGTTTCTTCAGAACAGGAGCAGAGTCCAACTGCCTAATCCCTAGAAATACCCATAAATTCTGACGCTTGTTCAAGAGGTGTGGGACATGAATGGATGGTACAAGAAAAACACTGAAATATTGTTACCTAAAGTGGGCCATTAGAAAAGCATTACTCAGAATGAGAAAGGAACACTTGCGTACAAAGGACCAGTAGTAGCTGTGGTCATAGAGGCTCATTCCTTTCCTAACAAGCACATGCAAGAAAGCTCTGGCTGAATTGAATAGAACGTCTTCTCTCATGGACATCACTATTAATTGATCATTTGGGACATCTGCAATCTCCTACCACAGACAGGACTGGATCAAGAAACAGGGCTGTCACCAACTCTTTTATCTCCTAACAAGGAAAAATTGGTTTGAAAAATGGAACTAACAAATGTTAATGTTTTAGCCTTAAATCCATTGTTTTCTATATTTTTCCAAACATGTTACTATGGTTGGTTTCTTTGAGCTGCTCCATTTAAGGACAAATGCAAAGTACTCCACTTAGGAAATGTAGTCCCCTTACTAAAGGTGCCTCTTCTTATTTTCTGGAAAGACCCTGGCTGCGTCTAGACTGGCAAGTTTTTCCTCAAAAGAAGCTGCTTTTGCGGAAAAACTTGCCAGCTGTCTACACTGGCCACTTGAATTTCCGCAAGAACACTGACTTCCTACTGTCTAAAATCAGTGCTTCTTGCGGAAATACTGTGCTGTTCCCGTTCGGGCAAAAGTTATTTTGTGCAAAGCTTTTGCGCAAAAGGCCCATGTAGACAGCTCAGATTTGTTTTCCGCAAAAAAGCCCCGATCGCAAAAATGGCGATCGGGGCTTTTTTGCGGAAAAGCACGTCTAGATTGGCACAGATGCTTTTCCGCAAAAAGTGCTTTTGCAGAAAAGCATCCGTGCCAAGCTAGACGCTCTTTTCCGCAAATGCTTTTAACGGAAAACTTTTCCATTAAAAGCATTTGCGGAAAATCATGCCAGTCTAGACGTAGCCCCTGTGTGCTGCAATCCAGCCTCACAGACTACAATTCCCATGAGTCCTTGGGAAAAAATAGGAAGGAAGTGACTCTTTTGTGGGAAATCTGAGTCTCTCCATGTGCATAAGAGAGGCCGAACAGTCTGGGGCTCTGCCCTTGGATTTTGGAACAGAAGGGGAGCCAGGCTCCTGTGGAGGAGTTCGATCCAGTCCAGGGGCTGTTGGGGTGCAGCTACAGACTGGGACTAGATGCCTGTTGGAACTGGGATCTAGCAGGCTGCTTCCGATAAGCACAGCACGAGATTGTAAGTAATTGGGCATTTTTGGTAAAGTGCTGCGTGGGACAGAGCTGCTGCCTAGCTTGGACCCTCATACACACTGCCTACAGAGAATCTCCATTACAAGTGCAGTTCTTCAAGCGCACTCATGCAAGCAAGAGTCTGGGACTCTGAGTCCAGGGGTGTGCACACTCTGGGGTGCGATCAATATTAGCAGTGCAAATGCTAGATATATAAGTTCCAATTATCGTTGTGCACTTTGTTAATGTTATTCATTGTTAATCTGTTAAATCCTGTTTAAGTTAAGTAAAGATTGTTTATTTTAATGTAATCTATTAGATGTATATGATTTGTAGTTGTTCTGGAATTAGATCCAGATTATTGCTGGAATGAGTTTATTCCTGGAGGCTCTCCAGGCACACCAATAAGTGTGTACAGGGCCAGCCAGGTGGAGGCACCGCCATTGTACATTCTTTATGAGCAAGGGACTGCAGCAAGGGGGTGGAGAGGTTTTCCCCAACCAAACAACATCACCACTGGGGTACTCAGGATCTCCTTTTATGTCAAGACCATCAGGCTCCCCGGCACACCTGTGAGTGTGACCTGCTCCCAAGTAACCCGGGGAGGAAAAAGGGGGTTACAGAAGGAACAATCCGTGTCACACACAGAGACTGTCTAGGAAGGAGCACTGAAGAAGGGGATGTAGGTGTCAGAGTGGACCACAAGCTAAATATGAGTTAACATGATTCTGGGAGGCATTAACAGGAGTGTTGTGAGCAAGACACAAGAAGTCATTTTTCCGCTCTACTCTGCGCTGATTAGGCCTCAACTGGAGTACTGTGCCCAGTTTTGGGCACCACGTTTCAGGAAAGATGTGGAGAAATTGGAGAAGGTCCAGAGAAGAGCAACAAGAATGATTAAAGGTCTGGAGAACATGAGCTATAAGGCAAGGCTGAAGGAACTGGGCTTGTTTAGCTTGGAAAAGAGAAGACAGAGGGGACATGATAGTGGTTTTCAGGTATCTAAAAGGGTATCACAAGAAGGAAGAGGAAAAATTGTTCTCCTTGGCCTCTGAGGATAGGACAAGAAGCAATGGGCTCAAATAGCAGCAAGGGAGGTGTAGTTTGGACATTAGGAAAAACTTCCTAACTGTCAGAGTGGTTAAACGCTGGAATAAATTGCCTAGGGAGGTTGTGGAATCTCCATCATTGTAGATATTTAAGAGCTGCTTAGACAGACATCTATCAGGGGTGATCTAGATGGTGCTTGGTCCTGCCATGAGGGCAGGGGACTAGACTTGATGATCTCTCAAGGTGCCTTCCAGTTCTAGTGTTCTATGATTCTATATAAAAGCAAAACCACCAAGGGAAAAGCCTTCAGTCACTTGTCTGTAAACTCAATAGGAGCTCATTTCTTGAGAAGAGAGGTTATAACAATCATTGCAAAAAATGCTTGTCTGGGCTTGCTAAAACATTTTGAGGGGATGCAGACATTCCTGAGATTTTATGGGGTTGCATTATTTGCACCTTCTAGTTAATTGGCACTCAATCTCAATGTAACGTGTCACGCATGGCTTAACCAGGCGATGTCTTTATTTACATTTCCCGGCTGGCTCTCCTTTGTGGTTCCCCGAGTCCTGTCCGCTCTCAAGTCCCACTTTTACGCTAGCGTTGCATCCACAGGCGCGTTCTGGTAGCCCCAGGTATAGGGGGGGAAAGAGGAGTCTGGGCTCGCCCTCTCTCACAGACCCCAGCTCAGGGCCCTAAGGACACAGACTCCCTCGGGTCCGGTCCAGCTGGCGGGGCTTTCCGCCGTAACACACCAGCCCACGGGCAGCTGAGAGCCCTGCCCTGCGCTGCTTCCTTCCCTGCGCTGCTTCCTTCCCTCCCTTACCTAAACCAGTCTTTCCCCAGCCTCCCGGCCATTCGCCACGTCCCCACGTGGACCTGACGTTCCTATAGTTCCTCGCGGCGCCTCTCTCTCTCTTTGAGACGCCATGGGTCCTCTCTTCCCCCTCCGTCACTGGGGGGTTGCCTCACAGCCCATCGCTCTCCTCCCCTTGCGGAGGCTAGGAGCCCTTTTTAACTTTGGCACCGGGGTGTTACGTCACACCCCGTCACTCTCCTCTGGCTTCTCCTCCTCCCCTCCCTATAGCCACGGCACACTCCGGGCAAGCCATTCTGTGGCCACTCAGGACCCCGTCTTCAGCCCGTGCTGTGACGTGGGGGGAGTGCGGGTGCGGAGCTACGTCCCCGGTTGCCCGGAGCTGCGCGGCACTGGCTCCTTCCCAACAGCCCTGCACCCCGTACAGGACCGCGGCAGGCGGCGGTTCAGTGCAGGGCAGCCGTGCCCCGTCACACTCAATAATACATTACTTCAATCCATTGTGAGGATGGGTGAGAAAAACACAGTGGCCGTTGCACGTCAACAGATTGTCCAGTGTGAACTGTTGCTTTGGGGGGCATCCAGGAATCAGCTGAGCTAAAATGAATTGCATAATTCTTACAGGGAAGGGGAAAGAATCTGTTTCCATTCCACATTTGCCTTATTTCTAAAAATGTGCTCTTTAATAAGATGTCTATTTCCTTCCTCAAGGTCTTCTGGGGTGATGCTACCAAACAGCCCATGGCTAAGCCCTAGAGGCCAGACTCCTGTCCTAGAGATACCCTCTCTGCTTGGTCTGGAGTTTGAAGGGCCTAGTCACCCAAAGCCCCCTTAATTGGCTTAAGTGTCTGGACAGGTTTATGAGGAGAACGAGACTGAGAACAGCTGGGGTAGGGAAGTGTGAGCAGGTCTCAGAAGGGACTCAGGGGTTGTCTAACCCCCACAAGTAAAAACAACCGCCCACATCACACCCCGTGGTAGGTTCTCAGGGTACCGCCCTGGGTGTGATTTCTGGCCCCAGCTCAGCATTTTCTTTCCTTGGAGAATTGTGAAATATGGCTGACGGCTCTACAGCGGGTAGTAAATAACGTAGCCCCAAACGGAATCCTCTGAAAGCCTCACTGGTGCTCCGCCTCCGCCAGCGCATCCACACAAGAACCCATCAGCCGTTTTCACCAGGGAGGAGGCCCAGCTCCGTCCTGCCTGGACTCTGACCAGACTCTGGGGATTTCCCACACTGTCTTGAAATCCCAGCAACAGCAGTGCAAAGGATTGTTCAGGCAGTTTCTCTAGGTTACTCTGGGGCTAGAAGGTTGAATTGGGAGGCTGTTTCCTACCCACTATGACAACTAAGGCATTAAAATGGGAAAAAAATTTTTTGGAAGCTCAAAATGACTCTGGTAGAAAATAAATGCCTTGAAAACATCCTACCCGAAAACAACAACCAAAAAATCCAGGCACAGCAGCAAAATCATTACAAGACTTTGTTTGCCGCATTGGTCTCACGACATTAGAAACAAGATCATTGAAGTGATATTGTCTATTGGAGCAACGTGTGTAGTTCAAAAGCTTGTTTATTTCACTAGCTGAGGCTGGGCCAACAAAGATGCTCTCTCCGCCGCCTTGTCATGCAATAAGGCCCTAACAGTAAGTAAACCAGAAAACCAGGACACAAACAGCTGCATCATAAGCACAAAGCAGCCTGTTGGAGCAGTGGCTGTATTTCTTTTCAAGCTGAAGCTGGGGGCTCCAGAAGGGGCATAGGCTTTTTGAAGGGATTATTCAGACTTTCCTGTCCAGGAAGTCAGAAATGCTGTTCCATGGCTAAGTGCTGAGAAGTGTCATTTATCAGAAAGTGCTGACCCCCTTCCCTGCAGGGGAAACACAGATGAAGAGGGTGTGCCAGAGCAGCCGTTAATGAGTTAACACGGCCACCTGCTTCATCCACGATTCAGTTATATTTGAGGGTCTTTTCCCAATGGGCTTAAAACATCCCAGCTGCCAAAGCCCCAGACTCTCGGAGGCCCCTGTGGTTGCGGTAATGCAGTCCTTCCAGCGTGAAAGGTCTTTCCTCACCCTGCATGGCTGATGCTCCATCTCTCCTACGAAGGAGAAGCCGGGTTTCAGGGGAAGACCACTGCTGAGAGCCTCTTGCAGGCAGCCTGTGGGAAGGGGGGATGGTCATCTTGGCACCTTCCCAGTTCTGGGCTGCACCGGGGGCTGAAGCAGCGCTAGCCTACCTCAGAAACATACAGGGCTGTGCCAATCTCCGCTGGACTCAGACCAGAGGTTCCCTTCCCCTGTCCAGCTATTTCCCCCTGATCCTTGGTGTACTAAGGATTCCAGAGATTCGTTATTGGCCCAAGAGTTGGAAGGCAAAGCGGGAAGGGGGAGGGGAGGGTTTTTCCACATGAAGGCCCAGCTGCCTTTTCTGCTCGGCAGGGCTGCATCGAGGAGCCTGCGATGACCCCTCACAGAAGGGGGAAGAACGTGACGGGCCACCCCAGACGGGTATAGAAGAGGATGGCAGCCATCTTGCCACAGGGCACATGTACCCCGTCACACTTTCCAGTGTTATGGCCTTGCAACCAAGTGCCACTAACAGCTCTTCCTCTTGAGCCCATCTAGCCTCCTGGTCAGTCAGGACTGTCCTTAGAGAAGCAGAGCCTAGGGACCTACTTCTGAGGTGGCGCCATAGCTCAGGGCAGTATGGCGCAATAGCCAGAACCAGTGGGGATGTCCTAAGACATAGGGCAGGTAGGACTGCCCTTTTGTGCTGGGCAGTACAGCCTAGAACCAAGGAGGGGAGGGGATGCTGCCCCAGGTTGGCTTGGCAGCTGGGCCTGAGTCCCCTACCCCCACACTACTCCAGTGGGTCCCAACCCAGCACCCTGTCAATAGGGATCTCTCCACAACACTGTTCTGCTACCACAACCAGACCAATATCTGGCCCCCTGGACTAGTTCCTACCCTATTTTCCTGTTCCACAGCTCCTCCGGCTCTCCACCGTAGTTGGAAGGTGAAGCCCCTGACAACCTCTTCCCCTTGTGGGTTTGAGGACAGCTGGATAGTTATTCGCCTGGGTTCCAGCAGACCTGGCCCCTGAGGTCTGAGACTGCAATGGAACCTGCAGCACACGGCCTCTCTCCTCCCCAGGCCAGGCCAAGCTGTTCCAACTGGACAATCTAGGCCAGGGAGCGGGCCCCACGACATAACCAAGACGGCTTTGCAGGTGGGGGAGTTTTGCTAACTGTGCCTGCGCACTAGAAATCGCAGCGTGCGCCGAGTGAACCGGAGCAGCACCTGGATGCGGACAGAGCGCACGCCTCTCACATTGTGCGCCCTCAGCATGCACCTCACTCCACGTGCCCTGGCCTTGCATGTGGGTCAGGTTAGTAACGCCGCTGGGGGGGAAAAGCTGCGTGGATGAAAGCAGGAGAACCAGGCTGCCTGGGCACCAGCCAACTAAACATCTCGTGGGCCACACGTGGAAGCCCCGTGGGGCATGCGGCTCTCAAGCCCCAGGCTCCCTACTACTGAGCTGGAGTCCATCCAGCAGGAGGGGGCATGATTTCCTCCCTCCCTAGTGTGGGGTTAACCCTGTCCAGCCCAGAGCAGGTGCACTCCCTCACACCCCTCTGCCAGAACAATACCATCTTCTGCGGTGACATCAGGGCCATAAAATTCCGCACCAGCCTGCTGGCACCTATAGGTGATATTATCTAACATGGAAGCAGCCTGCCTCCTTCCCTGGCTCCAGTGGTGTAGCCAGTTCGGTGGGCCCTGACTTCAGGTGGGTAGGTAGGTGGGCAATGATGGAGGTAGGAATTAAGCCCGAGAGCTGGGCACAGCAGAATCAGCTCCCAGGCCCCAGCCAGCAAGGCTGGACCTGGAAGCAAAGCAGGTGGGCACAGCACACTTGGGCCCACCCCGGCTACGCCACGGCCTGGCTCAATGCACTTTTGCCTTTGCTTGGGCATGTCAAGCACTGACTTGCTTAGAAGAGGGGCCCTGCCATCTGTGTCTGTGTGTAACAAAGCACAAACACCAAAGTTTCCCATCTTATCACCTTGCCGGTGTGATTTGCACACTGCAGGCTTCCATCCCGGCTAGGTGCAGGGGCTGCTGTGGCATTTCCTATGGAGAGACCTGAAAACCACTTTACTAACCAAAAAGGGAAAGGGCTAGGAACACTAAAAATAAAGGGATGTTGGACTCTCCTTCACCCTGGACTACATAGAGGCAAAGGCAAGTTTCAAGCAGCACAAGGGCCTGTGATCTCATTAGCACTCCTAAACAAAGGGCCAGGCTTGGTCATGAGCCTGGCTGGAGGAAGCAGTACTAGCATCTCAGCGTGCAGCATTTCACACTGCACAGACACAGTGGCAGGCTTGTTCGAGCAGAGCTGTTGGAGCCATTTCTGCTACCTCAGAGCCAGATGGACTCAAACCTTTATGGCTGCAAGCAGGAGGAGCGCAGGAAACAGGCGCTCGGAATGGCCCAGGTCCAGTGATGGCCTCTTCCCCAATGCACATATAGCAGGATCCTCGTGGAAGCCATGAGTGAGTAGCCATCATGCTGGGAAGTTAAACATGGCCCATCTAGACATGAACAGGAAGCAGCTGGCTCAGGTTTTTATTGCCATCTAAACCCAGAAGTACCCCACAACAGTATGAGTCTCTGCCCCTGCTTTTCCAGCTGCAAAATTGGGAAACATGATGGACCCAAGGTTACAGCAAAACCACCAAACTAAAAGCAAACTCAGCAGACCCTGGATGCTACACCAGAGTCCAGCGAGCTAACTCCCACCTCTTAGCCCTGGATCCAGCAAAGCACTTGAGCAAGTGCTTAACACTGGCTGACATGGGCACTTAAAGCGCAGGTGCATTAAGAATCTTACAGGCTTTGCTAAGCAAAGATCAGTATTTAAGTGGGAGTAATTAAGTCGCTCCTCCGAAATTCGTTAAGCTCTCATACAGGCACCAGCTTCCTCTAGCCCGGAGGATGTTCAACCTCTTCCCCCAGCCTCCACCTCTATCCTGCTTCAATCTCTTCCCACCCAGATCCACCCCCTCTCCCAGGCATGCTGCAGAACAGCTGATGGGGGGGGGGAGGAGGAGATTCATCAGGGGGGCTGATGGCCGGCAGGAGGGAGCTGCCTGCCAGAGTGTGATAAGCACCAGCTCTAATCTATTCCATACAAACCTGTGGCCTCGGTAACTTGCAGAGTCTCAGACAAGAAATGAATCCTGCCCATGGTGATCTTGGGTTTGAGGCTCAGTTCCATAAGTGGCCCCTAAGCAGAGTAGGGGTTGAGATTATGCACAGGAATCCAACTTTTGCACCTGTGCTGAGAGGCTACCCCTTCCCCTTGGAAGGCACTGTGCTGTAGGCCACTGTTTCTCAACCAGTTTTTTTTTATAAAGTACCCCCCTTAAAAAAATTTTTTTAAAGTACCCCCCCCAGTACCTACAGTTTTCAGAGAATTTTTTTCTACCTTTGCCACACATTTGTATAAACAACTTAATGGTAGCCGGGTGGGCAATGAAATGTTTTGGGTGTAAAAAACACAAAAATAATCAAGCACTGTAAAACTTAAAACAAAAATTCCGTTTTCTCCAAGTTAAGTTGTGTTGATGTACCCCCGTATCACCCCCCCCAGTTTTCTCTTGAGTACCCCTGGTTGAGAAACACTGCTGTAAGCTGACCTGGCATTTGAGCGTGGCTTGTTCTAGTTGAATTAGGCTCACCTTTCCTTTCCTTTCACGGAGGGAAGGAATATAAATGCGGAACAGTTCCTGTGAAGTGTGAACTGCGAGAGCCAGGCACTTGTAGTGAGAAGACGAAGTTATTTGCTGTCCTCGCCTCTCAGGCTGCCTTCCAGCAAGCAGCTTTCCCGCCATGAATCAGCTGAGCCAGCAGCAGGAGCAGGCAGCCTGAAGCCAGGTGCTGCTACAGCTCCAAGAGCCAAACCACGAGTGCTCCTTAGAAAGACCTGCCTTGGTCAACCATGTGCCATCAGGTCTCTTTCCCCAGACTCGTGTCTTCTGGGAGGAGGCACGGGATATGGACAGCAGTTAGTCATGAGGAAGAGCCAATGAGAGACCCTGCAGCTGCACAGGGACACAGGAGTGAGAGCAGCTGAGAGAGGCAGACAAAACGACGCAGCCATGGCCCAGACCAGAATCATGTCAGACCACAATTGGGGGGTTTAATAAATGCACTTTAAGACACCACAACAGATACCGCAGACCTCAACTTCCCAAAACTCAGTCAGGGCAGGTGCCCACAGCTGGTGGTTTCAGAGAACCAACTTCCCTCCTTCTATGCCCCTGCCTCCCCCATTCACCCCTTCCCCCAGCCTTCTGGAGCCCCTCACATCACAAATGGAAAAGCTGCTGAGTCACAACACCCCTCCTCGCACACTACAATTGTGAAGGAGGCTAAACAGAGAGAGATGAGCAGCAGGACTAGACATGGTCCAGCCTAACATCTTTGATTAAGTAGCTGCTCCCAGGGTACGGAAACAACTTAGCATCATGCTAACCACGGTGGACACAGAGTCCTGTGGAACGCCCCAGAACCATGGCGGAGGCATCACATCTGTCCAGCTTTCACGAACCACAGCACAGAGCCAGGGGGCTGTCTCGGGGACAAGTCACTGCTTAGCCCTCACCATCGCTGGTTAAGCCTGTTTACATACCCAGACCACAGGCTCCTAACAGTGTGTCTCTGAAGGGCCAGGAGCCGAGTCTTAGAACTCCTGCCCCAGCCCCTCAGGCATTATAAGGCTGTAAGGGTGTCCATGGGATCTGCCCCACCATGCATTAGCTGAAGGGCGGGTTCCCAGCGTGAGGGGATGGTGCCTTCACTAGAGCTTCCGCGCCTGTTTACGAGCGTGGGTGTGTGGTGAAAGGGGGAAGGGAAAGGGCTTGTTCTCCGAATCCCAGCAGATGGGTAAGAGCTTTGGAAGATTTGTATCCCTGCACGTTGTTCTTTGGGTAGCAGCAGCTGCTCAGTATCGGTAGTAGTCTGGCTTGAAGGGCCCTTCTTTCGGCAAGCCCAGGTACTTGGCCTGCTTGTCGCTCAGTTTGGTCAGCTTCACGCACAGCTTATCCAGATGAGCGGCCGCCACGGCTTCATCCAGCTGAAAGACAACCAAAAAAAAAAAAAAACGTTAAGCCCGGGGTGTTCAGCCCAGTGCTGGAGGCCGGAGGTGTCCATCCAGGAGGCCCACCCGCCAGCCCCCAGGGTTAAATGGGGCAGGATCTGCAGAGGAGAACGGAGGAGACGATCCTGCTGCGTACAATAAGTCTTCATACCTGAGCAGTCAGTCGCAATCACATTCAGCTGCAGCCTGAACACGGGGAAAGAGATTAACTTGTGGCAGCTTTTAACTGCCATGCATTACTCAAAAGCAGGAAGCAGCGAGTCAGCAAAAAACTAGGGATGTCAAAATGTGTGTAAATTAAGTAATCGTGTAACCGCTGGAAGTGTCAGTGGTTACGCAGGGGTCGGCAGGCCACAAGGGGGAACTAGGGTGGGAGCATGAAGAGCCCCTTAAACCGCATCATGGCAGTACCACTCCAGGGTTGCCAGAGCGACTCCCCTACAGATGCTGCTAGGGGAAAGGCTGCTGACATCCGTGTATACAGCGAGCACACACACCTACTGTGGAATGGACATGAGCGATCACTCCAGGAACAGAGAACGATCAACAACAACAAGGTGAGGGAGAAAAAGATGAAGAGGCTGGAGCATATGACTTATGAGGAGAGGCTGAGGGAGTTGGGTCTGTTTAGTCTGCAGGAGCGAAGAGTGAGGGGGGATTTGAGGGGGGGGATTTGAGAGCAGCCTTCAACTTCCTGAAGGGAGGTTCCAAAGAGGATGGAGAGAGGCTGTTCTCAGTAGTGACAGATGGCAGAACAAGGAGCAATGGTCTCAAGTTGTGGTGGGAGAGGTCCAGGTTGGATATTAGGAAAAACTATTTCACTAGGAGGGTGGTGAAACACTGGAACAGGTTACCTAGGGAAGTAGTGGAGTCTCCATCCCTAGTGTTTAAGTCTCGGCTTGACAAAGCCCTGGCTGGGTTGATTTAGTTGGAATTGGTCCTGCCTAGAGCAGGGAGCTGGACTTGATGACCTTCTGAGGTCTCTTCCAGCTCTATGGTTCTATGATTTCCCTAGAGGAAGGAGTGTACACACACAGGCACAGCCAGAACCAAGATGCAATGTGCTCTTGAGATAAGATGCACGCACAGTACCCTATAAGAAGTGAAATAAAAAACAACACTAATCAAAGGAGAAGTTAACAGCAGATACAAAAATGAGACCTCTGCTTGAAAAGCAGCACATTTAGAGGAAGCTGGTTTTCAATGTGAATCCACTACAAAAAGCAAGCACTGAGGTCAAAGTTCGGTTGTATAGCTGGAGATGTAAACGCCACTGTGCATAGGCCGGGTGTTGTTACTTGTGGAACTGCATTCTGGTTCCTGAAGCTAGGAAGGATACAGCAAAACTAGAGCAAATACAAATAACGATAGGAATTGGCGGATGAGACCTCTGGTGACGTTGCAGTAACTTCCCAGCTAGCATGGCATTAAATCTTAAGGCCCCAGTTCCTGGAAGAGTCATGCAATGAGACCTGAACCTTGGCTGCAGCTATAAAAAGATGAAGTCTTGCTCAGTCATCAAAGAACAGCACGAAAACACGATCTGCCTGCCTGGATCGGCAAGGAGCCTGGAACAACAGCTCTGCCCTGTGCCTCTCCGAGGGGTGTTAGTTTTCTGACCCCATTCCAAGGAGCTCACCCACCCTCCCACAGCACAGGGCTGCACGCGGCAGAATCCTACACAGCGATTAGCTGGGGACGTGCTTCTTCCCCTTTGCTGCCACCAGCCAGGCCTGTTCACCGCGGAAGAGGAAACCCCTCTGCCACTCTTGCTATTCACCAGGGGAGAGTGCCCTTCTGCTGAGCCTTGGGCCTTCTGTGACTGCCCGTACCGCTCTGTGGGAAGGGGCACTCCTTCCTGCCACTGCCATTGCAATTAGGGACCAACCCAGGGCATTGCGGGGGCCCTGAATTCCCTTCATCTCACCTTGCAGATAGCGTACAAGAATATGACCATATGACAGAAGTTTGCAAGACCCTATGTTCTCATCAGCACAAGTCAGAAGCAAAATCAATTTACAAACAGAGAAGTGGAGAGAGAGAGACGAAGATACTTGACCTCGTCTATCTCCACTGGTCAGTTGCGGAGCCAGGAATAGGCTCCCAACTCTAGTGCTTTCCTCACCAGACCATGCTGCCCCTTCTCCTCTAACCACAAGTTCAGCGAGGGTATTGGGGAAGCATTTTTCAACAGCAGGAGCAAGCGGGCGGAAGAGCCAGTCACTGCCGAGACATGGAGCACGTTCAATAAGCAGGGAACAAGCCGGGAAGTGACAGCAGGGGGGCCTTCCCCAGCCCTTTCAAAAACTATTTTCTGTTTCTTTATTAGAAACAGTTGATGAAAAAAAACCAGGCCAAGTCAATCCCAGAGAATGCTTCAGTTGAGGGTAAAAAGCCATTTAAATCGCGCTCTCTCTACCCCATCCTGCCTCTCTGCCTCAAAACCTACAGCCGGGGCGGGGAACCAAATGACCAGGAGGGGCCTGATGTGCTGGCGCTCCACACCCCCTCCATTGTCCTCCCGTGGGGCTGAAGCACACAATCTACTAGCCTGGCTCCCCACTCGGCCTTGGTGTGGGAGGGAAATGTGGGGAGTGTCGTTCCTCCTACTCAGTCGGGGGCCATGTTAGTGCTTCTCACTTGTGTGTGGCCCCCGACTGATTTTTCTCTGGGTCAGCGGCCCCCAACCCTGAAAAGGTTCCCAGCCCCCGATCTAGCCAGCACAAGCCTATCCACTGTTTCTACTGGTAATACTTTAATTTTAACCTACATCTTTCCTTTTTCAGGCCCATCAATGCCAACTCCCATTAGCCTCCTGGAAAACCCTCCACTACCAAGTCTCACATTTTTAACTGGGGTTTCTGGTACCAGGCACTTTCCTAAATCAAGCATGGACGCAAATTAGTCCTCTCTGAGAGGCTAAGCCAAGCACAGTTCATTTTATGTCCGTGGTTAGATTGGGGGTCATCTCTCATTCAATCAGCTGTACTGGTCTGTATTACTAGGCATTGCCTGACAGGTGGTTTGAAGCAGTGCGTTGTGGGGTGGAATTAGAGTAGCATAATCACTGAATGGCTTCATTCATTCAAGAGGGCTGACGATAAAAGGTTTTCTGCCCAAGGGAAATGGCAGACACGCATTCCCCCACACTTTGGTGTGACTGACCCCTGGCAAATCTCCTCCAAACACACCTTTCCGGCTCATTATTTTAACAGGTGGCAGCGAGAGCTTAGAAGTCCTTCAGCAAACACTTCATAAACCATTCCGTATCTGTTTATTCTACTGACTAAAGGGAAAACCTTTTTGCATTATCACTTCTGAATCTGGCTGCATTTCAAAGGCACGGGGACTTAATAGCACAATCTCTCTCAAACAACGGCCACCTCATCTAATTCGCAGGCTTGTTTCTGAAAAATTGAGACCAGATGACAGTTTCTTTTGTAAACGTATGACAGCTGTGACATCCAGATTCCTCCCCCCAAGAACAAAGAATCCACGGATCATTTTAAGTTTAAAGAGAAAACCCAGGAGGATTTGTTGCCAATCCAAGGTCAGCACAGAGATTTTGCAGAGGGGCGGTGGACATGGAGGCAATTAGGACCAGATTGTGGCGGACTCTGCTCAGGTGTGCATGGGGAATGGGCGGCTTTGGAAGCTTGCCTGTTTCTCTCTCCATAATGCTCCTGAATAGGTGCCAAGTGCAATCAGACTGCTCTGAGCTCGCACCCATCGTCAGAGGGACAGGAAATAACGTGCTACGGGCATCTGGACACGGGCAGCATGAACAATTCTTTACGGACCCGCTCCCAAGGGGTCTCACACCCCAGCCCCAAAATACAGGTCTTGGATTTAAATCAGTACACCCATTCATTCCTGTCACAAGTCCCGATTCAACTCTTGTGAGCAACATGCCGGTGACAAGAGCAGCCCTACCTCACAGGCTGTCAGTGGTACTCCGTTAGCACCTTTAAAGCCAAGCACATACGGAGGCAAGTACCTGAGGGATGAAGTAGCTTGTACACAGGTAAGATTCTATATGTAGATGAGATCTCGGCCTCCTGATGGATCCATGTTATCACTGCTCCAGCCAATTGAAACACTGACCGCCCAATAGGGATGTAAAGTGTAACTGGTTAACTAAAAAGCATTAAGCTTATCTGTTTCCCTGAACGATCAAACTCCCTTCAGGTTCCTGGCAGTAGGCCCAGGCACGTTGGCACCCAACAGGTGCATGGAACTTGCAGCTGGGACCCGGGACACATGGGGCTGGCAAACGGACCCCTGGGATGTTGGGTATGTGAGGCCAGCAGCAGGATCCCTGGGTAAAACGTGGGGGTGAGGTAGCAGCCGTCCTCATGCCTAGTTTCACAGTTAAATATTTAACCATGAAACCAATCAAATGTTAATTGGTCACATGATTGTTTTTCACATCCCTACTTCACAAGGCAACTTGTTTTTGAGAGGGAAGAACGCCTCCCATCAAACCACTGGGGAAATGGAGGCAGAGGTCCCAAGGTCACATGGCAACATTAGGTCAGTGCAGAGCTGAAAATTTCTCTCTCTCAGCAAAACTTCAAAAATATATAAAAAAGCTTGGAAGTTTCCAAATCCACGACACACGCCACCCATGCGACAGCTATCGTGAGTGAATCCAACCCAGCAGTGAGGACACAGTACATTTTCAATATATTTAAAATAAAACCCCAAATCCACCACTGTGAAAAAGTCTATAAAAAGCAAAGCCCCCCCAAACGAGGAAACACTGCAACTAAACTTCATACAACTGAGACATTTGTGAAAAATTTTCAGTTCCAAATAAACATTCTTGGTGCCAAAAAGTTTGAAAAATGTTAAGTCACTCTGACTGTAATTAGGACCAAGTGGGAAATATTACAGAGAGGAAAAGGGGGTAGGCTCTAGGGAAGAGAACTCTCCCGAACAGTGCAATGATCTCCCAAGGAAAGTGGTGTAAAGCCTACAGATTTGGCAATTTCACTGAAAATGACCGAAGACTGTTCCATAGTACATCTTCCACTCTTGCACTAGTCAGGCCTGGGAGAGGCCGTGTGCGCCTTCTGCTTTTAGGACACTGTCCTGTCATCTTGTTAGGTTGTGAATGAAAACTTGCCAAAGGTGGGCTTTTGCTCTTGAAAGTTACTTACCAGCCAGTGACTAGCTGAAGGACTGGGCTGAGCTCACTTGTGCAAGCACGTGGGGGAAAAGATGAAAACATTGAACCCTAAACCCACCTTCTTTGGCAGGATGTGAACTCCCACTGGATACTTGTCATTATTGGTCCACAGCTCAATCTGCGCCAACACCTGATTGGTGAAGGAGTTGCTCATCACAAAGCTGGGGTGACCCATTGCACAGCCCAAGTTGACGAGTCGGCCTTCTGCTAGCAGTATGATGTGACGGCCGTTCTTCAGCGTGTATCGGTCCACCTTTGCGGAAAAACACAACAAGCACCAATGAGAGGAGTGCAAAGGCACTGTATTGGCAGGCTGACTCCCCATCCAGCCTGCTCAGATGATTTAGCCATTAATATGCTACTCAGACTGACTATAATTGAGCTTGATGCTACACAGCATCCTAACTTGAAAACACTCAGTAGGCTGTTGGCCCAGCGTGAAAATTTACAGTTGCTGCTCATTTGGATGGACATTGAGTTTACCATCCATCCAGCCCTTAAGAGTTTCTGCATGTTTACCGCCATTGGAGGGGGAATACAGTGCGCTGCCTAAGAGCACGCATCGGAGGCATGAATAGCCAGAGTGGTTCTCTGCATGCAACCAAAGAGGTGCATCCACGTTGTGTGTCAGTCCACCCGCATATACCATGCGCCTGCCCTCTCTCCCCATCACACTTGCCTGGCTACAGAAGAGCCCAGTGGAAGGCAGTTCCAATTTAGATTGCTAAGGTGATTGGTTTTGCCTTCCTGCCTCCTCACAGCACCCCACTGCTGGGCAGCCTTCAAGAGGATGATTGGTCTGCCCCAGAAACAAGCAAGCTTGCAAATTCATCTGCTAAGAGGAGCTGACAATGTAAGACTGGTGGAGATGAGAAACAGACCCGTTGTGCCTGTCCCCAAAAGAACGGGCAAACCACATCTAGGACCCAGGCTAGTCCCCCTCCTCAGTTCTGCAAAACACAGTGGCTGCTCCTTCCTATTGCTTTACCATGTCTGGGAACATACTCTAGTAAAGCCAACAGTGGAATCCTGACCAATTCTGGGTCTCAAATAACCTTATACTGGCCACTCCTCGGGCCTTCTGCTGAGTTAAGGAACAGACTGGGTCTTTGACATTTATGTTTGAAGGGACACAGTCCTGTTCTAGGACTCTGCCTATGCTACTGATAGCTTAAGCTATTCAGACGGGAGAAGAAACAGTTTTTCTGTATTTACTTTTGTTATCTCTTTGCATTTCACTCAGTTGGCATATCGCAATTTTCAGGCTGTGTTCTCAGTGCTATAATAATGAGAGTTTCAAGCCTTATAAGGTGCAGAGTTAATGTAAAAACTGTCTTCAGGGATTTTTTTAAAGTTTGAAGAAGTATTTCTATTGAGATTGAAGAAAAGGTTTGATGTACAAAATATCAACTTTTGGACCAAATTTAAACTAACACTGCCCCCCTTTTGAGACCAAGGAACTTCATAGGTCACACATCGAGATGTAGGTAGGGTATTCCCACTTCAATGCTTTTGACATTTATTTTCAGCAAGGTTTGTGGGCTAAGTAAATGCAATGAAAATGTAAAGCAACTCCCTTCAACGGAACCCTAAACAAACTGGCCATAAATCAAGCCTCCTACTCCCGTTATGCTGGGTGGAATTAACGAGGCTGCTCTCTAATACACAGTTGCAGTGTTTGTTCCGGGATGGTGGTTCTTCAGGAATAATCCACGGGTCTTCACTGGTCTACAGGGCCCTCCTGGAGTGGAGCACGGAGTTGAGAAGGAGAGATGAGGTGATCTGTGATGCACTCTCATAGGAAGTGGCCAGCAGAAGGAAACAGTTTGCAAACTGCTGTAGTGCAGGAAAAAGGATCTCTTGGCATTTCCCACCCTGATGCCAGGCAGAAGCTACAGGAAACTGAAGTCCAAAGACAGATGTAGCCCCATAGCTGTACATTCCTCTGGCTTTAACAGGGAAAGCATGTCAAAGGAACCCAGCAAAGAGGCAGAGTGATTGATCTCAGACACTAACGGCCACATTTGCAGAGGGGCTGAGTGTTTGTAAAGATCTTCCCCTAAAGCAGTCCAAGGACGCCAACCGAAAACACAGGTTTATGCCCACTCTTCATCATCTTCTAGAGGCCACATGCTCTAGTCCCCGTTGGCACTGCAGCAATTGTCAGCCAAGCAATCAATCACAGGACTGCAGGCTCCTCCAGTGTCTGGCTTAGGATCCAGGCTACAGCCTTGGGGAAGGGCAGAGGGGAACCTACAACACTTACTGCCTTATAGCTATGGTGGCTCAATTCATGAGTCCACGAGCTCTGGCTGAGAGAGCCCCTTTCCTAAGAGCCCTCCCCTAAACTACGCACTCCGGGAAGGGTGTTCACCCCGGTGGTTCTGGCTGTTAAATCCATTTCCAAATAGATTGAACCCTGAGGATTTCCCTCCTCTGAGTGTCCAAGTTCACCTTCCCTACCACTGCACTGTCCTTCTGCTCTGGAGTTAAGGTCGTGGAACCAGACACATCCTTCACCGACCTCAAGGAGAGCAGCAAGAGCAGAAACACACTACAGCCAACTTTAGAAACACTTACAACTCTAGCTCAAGCGTAGAGCAGGGGCCACAGGTGAGTCTCAGTAGCCAGGGGAGATACTCTCCCCTGGGTGCCAAATGTCTCCAGGATAGGTTCACAACTCTGAACTCAAGATGACAACTGTGAAGCCAAGTAGATGGCCTTGAATACTTACAGGTTGTATCCCAAGTCTCATTTGCCAGCACTGCCCAAATGGACAGACGAGTAGCTGGCTAACGTTGCTACCTTGGACTAAAGGGTCTTGGTCCAAGAGATAGACAATGCCTTGATTTTACCTTTCCTATGGCATTTTGCTCTTACACTTTCTGCTCCCATTCCAACCCCCCAAATCAGTGCTTTTATGCATTTATCTGCTAGGTCAGGGTGGACAATCATTTTTGGTGGGAGGCCACTCCAAGATTTTAGAAAGTGATCAAGAGCTACTTTTCTATGGAGGAGGTGTGGGGTCTGGAATGGAGGTTGGGTACAGAAGGGAGCATGAGGTAAGGGACTGGGGTACAGGAGACAGTGTGAGGTCTAAGAAGAAGACTGCTGGGTCCAGGGAATGGAGTGTAGGGTCATGGGGGGGGGGTACAGGGTCTAGGAGGGAGTTGTGACCTGGGGGAGGGAGTTGGGGTGTGGGAGGTGCAGGAGTCCCGGAGGCAGGCTCTGACTGGGAGGCGCTTACCTAAGCATCTCTCGGTCAGCAACCCTGCAGCACCCCCATGGCAGGCTGGGCTCCCTGCTTCTGCAGCCCCAGACTGCTTAAAATTGCAGGCTGCTCCCTCCATGTTGCCCAGCTTGGGGGGAGGGGGGAGAGGGGAAGGAAGAGGCTTGTGCGGCCCCCAGACCAATCTCTCAGCTCCTATTGTCTGGTTGTTTCCAGCCAATAGTAGCTGAGGATTGGGCTGGGGACAGGGAGATTGCTCTGGAGAGAGCAGGAGGCTGCATGTAGACACACACATGAAGCAGCCCTGCACCTAAAACAGCAGCTGCTGAGGGTCCCAACAGGGGGTCTGCAAGCTGGATCCAGCAGCTTAGTGGGCCGGATCCAGGCCATGAGAGGCATTTTGTTTACCCCTGTGCCAGGTGGTATAGAGACGTCCTAAATGCCCAGATTCTTGCCAGGCAAGACTGTACTAAGGACTGTGGTGACTGGAGATTTTCCTGGGAACATTTAGGTTTGGTGCAGAATGGAAGGGAGAACACTCCACCACCGGGTCCCACATTCTATGACTCTTGGCAGATAGATGCTGTCTACAGCACAGCATTGGTATCCCATTACCAACGCCACACCGCCAGAGACACTGCCTGCAGAAGAAATGGCTGTCTGCAGTGTTACTTTGATAGTTAAACAGGGAAATCAAAGAAGACAGGCAGTATTTGGTTAATTGCATCCAGAACCACATTAAGTACCAGGGAACTGTTCCATGCATTTCCTGGCGATGATGCAGCGCTGCTGCCCTGCAGAATCTCTCCCCAGTTGGTTTACGCTTTGAGGAAACAGCTGACAACTGCTTTCTAGGACCTACCTTTCAATTAACTGGAGGCCAGTTTGAAGGATTTCTGCAGATCTTGTCTCTACAGGGCACCGTACGTCACCCCACACAGGGACTGCGGTCTGGCGATATTAAGTCAGATTTCCCTCCCAACCCCCAGGGCTTTTTCTTCTTGACACAGAAATGGTTTCAGTTACTGTTGTGGAGCTGCCCTACTCGAGCTGCAGGCAATCAGCCAGCGCAGATAGCTCTGCCAGGGCGCTCAGACCCTGCAGGCGTGGAACATGGGCAGCATATGACACGGATGTTTCTAGTCAGGAAGGAAACATGGAAGAGGGAAGGACAGTTCAATTGGCTGGGGACCTAGCGCTCTGGCACCCACAAGGGGCTTCTAGAGTCTCCAACACCCTCTCCTGCTGAATTTTCCTCAATGGCCTGGATAGAAGACAAGCAACACTGATGGCCACAACCAACAGGAAACCCAAGGCTCCCTCTCTGATCCCATAGCCTTGGGAAGGCAGGAACTCTGTCGTTGGCTTGCTGGCAAAGAGACCCCGAGTTCCAACTCCACCCCTGAGTGCACAGACGCCGATTCGCTGTCCAGTGCTTACTGGGGACCCTAGCAAACGCTGAGCCAAGTTCTCCCTTTTCCTCCATTCTCCTGCCTCCTCTTAGCACTGGGCACAGCCAGCAGAGTCCAAAGAGCCGGTGTCTCTGCTACTTACTCTGGGGAGGGCCCTGCAAAGGATCAGAAGGACGCTCCCAGTATGGCTCAGCCTCCCCCCAGGTCAGCTGGGCAGGCAATTCCAGAAGCCTCAAGACAACCTCAGGGGCCTCATCCACAGGGTGCCCAGAGGAAGATTAAATGCCGTCCTCAGCTCCTCACAGCCTATGATACTGGAGGGCCCAGCCGGCTTTCTAGAGCTGAGCCAGGCCAGAAGTCAGAATCAACTTCCCACTCACCTTTCCAAGCTCCCCTCCTCCCATCATCATCCAAACAGGCTCCTGGTTTGTCCTTCATTGCCTACGCCAGCACTTATGGTCAGGGTGGTCACTATACAAACAAGCCAAACCTTGGCTTCTTAGCCAAAGATGGCCCTGGCCCTGCGGGTACATCCTTCCAAAGGCCAGGCAACACCGCAGTCCACGGTCTCCTCGGCCCTCGATCGCACACAGGAGAAAGGAGAGCCTGTTTGTTCCTAGCAGCCAGGAGGAAGGCCGGGAGTCGCTAGTTATGGAAAGGAGAGCGTCTGAGGGGGAACCAGCCTCCCCGTGCAGGAGGAAGATAGCTGAATAGCTCCCCCATGGCAGGCCCAGCTCACCTGAGGTTTAATGTTCACTGTCTCCACGGCGTTCTCTTTCAGCCACTTCGCATCCACCTCCACGTCAAAGTGGCCGATGTTACAGACGATGGCATCGTCCTTCATCTGTTCGAAGTGTCTGCAACGAGAAGGCAGGTGCTGTCGCAGAGCAGGCCTTGGCCCACTCTGCCCCACTGCCGGCAGTGCCGTGTTGGGCGGGGCAAGGGGAGTCCTGAGAAAATGGACGGTGGCAGCCTCTGGGGACCTAAGAGTGGAACCTTGAAAGAGGCCCGGCTGGGAAAGTCACCTCAGCACCCCCCGGCCGTGGCAATTTCACCTTCTGCTGTCAGTATTCACAGGCATGGGAGCAGCAAGAGGGCAGTGGGGCTGCAAGCAGGGGCCTGAGGGGAGGGGCCACCAGGGTATTTGCCAGGCACAACAGGGGCAACGAGCTCTCCAAAGAGCCAAGGCAGGACCCTGAGAGAAGAGCTGCCCTGGCCCGTCAGCATAGCACCTTCGAATGGCAACCCTGCAGCCGAAGCAGCGACGTCTCTCCTCACGCCGGGGCAAGAGGAGTTTGAGAGCGGGACTGAGGGCGGCAAGAGTCAGACCCAGGCAGGAGGTTCCTCTCCTACTCTGCCCGTCTTGCACTTGGCAAATCCCTCCTGATACTCCAGCCCTGGACTCCCCTCCCCAACCAACTCTGCCAGTGCTCCTCACCCCAAGCCCCCCCATTCCAGCCAAGTGTTCCCTGTGGCTCTCCCAATGCCCTTCGCCCGGATCAGAGCACTCCCCCCCCCCCGTTCACAACGCCCAGCCCTGCAGAGCCGAATGGCCAGCGCTGCCCCCCATAGCCCGTCCCGTGCTGCCAAGCAGAGTCTTGTCAATATCGGACATGGGGTCACTTCACTTTCAGCCAGGGGATGGACAGTACCTGCCCTGCACGATGTCAGTGCAGCCAGTGGTGGTGACAAAGATGTTCCCTTCTTTGCAAGCCTCCTCCATGACTGTTACCTCATAACCTGAAGGTGAAAAGAAAAACCATTATCCTGCGCCCTGCCAAGAGCCTCTTCTCCCAGCCAACACCCGGTACATGAAGATACGATACAGGAACGCCCGCTCAACAGGCACTGTCCCCACCTCTCCCTCTTCCACCCCGTGGGCCGTGCAGTGCCATTATCACCACGCTGCCTCCAAGGAAGGTGAACGTGCCAGTTTTGCAGGTTTCGGGTTCGTCAGGGTACCACCCCGGCACACGCATGGAGGGGAGGTAACTGCACGTGTATCAGCCTGTCTGCACAGGGCACCCACCAACTAGTGGGGACCCAGGAAGCATGGAGTTTGGTTTGCTTCCTTGTCACTACCAAGTAGGGCTTCCCAAAGAGGCTCATTGTTATGCTGCCTGGCGCAGAATGGAGGCGAATGCTGGGTATTCGGACGCGGAGATGGTCCCTTGAAGTCTAGGCCCGGGTGGAGGTTAGAGCTGTCTGGGCAGGAGCCAGTCCAACACCTGTTCAGAAACTTGGTACCACTGCCACAAAGCAGAGAGGGCCTATCCCAAACTCTGGAACTACGGTGCAGCCTAAAATTGGGGAGGAGACCCTCAAGTGTCCCAACAGAGGCACATCATTTACACCAGTACTAACTCCACTCCCTACAGCCAGAAGGGAACAGTCCATTACTGGCACCATCGCATGCAAGAGTCACCTCCATCAGAGCGAGGACCAGGGCTGCTGACCTCCCAGTGACTCTTGGCCAGGTGTCACGACGTGCGCTACACAACAGGCTACAGAGCCCACCAACGCTGCACCGAGTTCCCAATGCCCTGCCCCCATAATCCTCAGCGGCTCACCTTCCATGGCTGCCTGCAGCGCGTTGATGGGATCAATTTCTGTGATGATGACCCTGGCTCCAAAGTTTCTCAAGGCTTGAGCGCAACCTTTGCCAACATCTCCGTAGCCTGCCACGATGGCCACCTTCCCGGCGATCATGACATCCGTGGCACGTTTAATGCCATCGATAAGGGACTCGCGGCAACCGTAAAGGTTATCGAATTTACTCTGGGGAGGGAAGCAGTCATTTGAGAATAGCTGAAGCAATCACTGAGACGCTCACATGCTTCCTATTTACAGAGGACCTGGACACACTTATCGAATGCCGCGAAGCGGACAGTCAGCTACGTGCTTTTCCCCACATCAAGGCAAGGTCGGTCTAGCTGAACATGGATTCGGCTGCATTCCTTTCAGTGGCTTCGGACTCCGGCCCAGATGGCTACCGCAGACTCTTATCAGAGGCATTTCATTCGTGCAGTTCACCTGCTGGCTAGTTCTTGGGCTTCAAAAACAGCCTCCCTGGGGCAACTGAAGGTGACGAACAGAGCAGCGCATGGGAGCCTGCCACAGACAGAGCCTGGACAGCAGCAGGTACACAGCAGGGAGCTATGGCTCGCTCAGACTCCACTTGCTACAGAAGCCCACAGACTGTTCCAAATGGCACAGCTATCGCTGACCTGGCAACCGCAGCCAGCAAGTTCTAGGGAGCTGCATCTTTCCGGGAAGGGGGGGTGGTCTAGAAGCACCAAGCACTCGCATGCACAGCTCCAAGCCACTAGGGCCCAAAGCACGTCCCAGTCACTGCTCCCCGCCATCTGCGACGAGCTGGGGAAGAATTCCTCGCCCGGGGAAGGAAGACAAATACCACGGGGCTCAAGTGCCAGCCTCATCGCAGTGGATACTCATCCACAGCCCATCAGCAGAGTAACACTGTGCCAAGGCACCAGGCACTTAAAGCAAGGAGCCCCGTCTCACACCTGCCTTACAAATCAGTGGCAGAGGCATCTTGGCCCAGCCCTTAGTTCAAAGCTCAGCTCGGCAACAGAAGACAAACAATGAAATTCCATGTTTTCATCTGCCTGAGCCTAGCACAGCGGTTCCCAACCTGTTTTACACCATGGACCGGCAAACCCGTTCACAGACTTTTGGCGGAGCAGTAACGATGCAAAGAACGAATGCAAATATATAAATAAAATATTAGCACGCCACCAAAAGGCCCAGCCCCCACAGCCATCATGAATAGCTGGTTTCAGTTCTGGCAGCTGCCACAGCTGAAGCCAACTGTTCGCGGCGGTTCTGGGGGGTGCAGCTGGGGCTGGTGGTAGGTGGCCTGGGTTTTAACCCCAGCACCTCCACTGACCTACAGTGACACCTTAGGCAGGTCCCTTCACTTCCCGGTCTGTTTTCTCTCCTGTCCTGTTGGCTTCAGGGGAGAGGAAACTTTTGTGGGTTGGGGGCCTCTGACCCACAGAAATATCAGTCGGGGGCCACCCAAAAAGCCCCTTACTGATGTGCCGCCCGCCTGAGAAGCAGGAAGACTCTCCTTGCATTCCCTTCGCACACCAGAGCCTACTAGACTGTGTGTGCTACAGCCCTATGGTGGGGTAGTAAAGGGGCTGGAGCACCAGCACAGGCTCCCCAAGGTGGGGGGCAGGGGGGGATGAGCCTCGGGGGCCAGATCTGCGCAAGCTGGGAGCTGCATTCAGTCCCCAGGCCTGAGGTTCCCCACCCCGGCTTAGACCAATGGTTCCCACCTAGTTACCATGGTGGCCCACACCCACAATGTCTATACTACCTGTGTGGCCTGAGGCTGTCGCATGGGCTGCAGCTTTGTGGCAGAGACCCACTGGCTTAGACTGGAAGAGACTATCCTCGCTGGGAAGAGCTGCGTGTTTGCGCAGGGCTGGCCTAATGGAGCTCTGGCCTCTGCTGGGAACGGAGTGCGCTGCTGGAATACCAGCAAACAAGGAGGAACGAAGACTCTTGCAAGGCACCAGCGCTTTATTCTACACCACAGTTTTTCTGAAGTTGCAAGAAATCCATTAAGTTGCCACGCTGCATTAACTCATACATGTCCCAGGTCCCTTCCACATCCTACCCCATCCACCATATCTTGAGATTTATTAGCCACCAAGCCAAAGAGCAGCCAGCCCCCGTCTGCAAGGACAACAAGCTTAGCATGCCCAGATGGGGTGCAGAGTAACAGTCTGCCGCGGCACTCGCAAATCCTGTATCCGCAGGAAAGGGGGTGCGGCAGAACGCTGCCTGCATTACCTTGGTGACAGAATCATTGACGTTGATGGCTGGCACTTTCAGGCTCCCCTTGGCTTTCATCTTATGCAGCTCGTGAACCCCAGTCGTCGTCTCTTCGGAGATGCCTTTAATTCCTGCAGACGAGACCAGAAGAGCCATGTGCAAACTGAAATGTCCAGCCTGAGACTGACAGTCACAGTGGCCCCATCTGGAAGAATTCTGCCAGTGGGGAGGAGGAAGAGACAAGAACCCATCTCGTATGGGACTGTTTGGGTCTTCAATAAAAAAAAGAAAATAGCCTGAGAACATCCCAGCTCCCTAGGTGCCCCCAAAATAACTTTGCAGATGCCAGCCAGGGATCCCATGCAACTGCAGAGCATCAGTGACTTCCCTCTCAAACCCATGACTTCCGTCTCAAGCTTCATTCACTGTAAAAGAGTTAACCGGTTTGTTTTTAGAGTATCGTCTATGAAGTCTGCCCTTTTTCTCTCTTCTAATGCTCGTCTGTGGTCTCGTCCCTCACTCTAGCAGTCAGGCTTTTGTTGATTAGAAGGCAAAAAACCCCACACTCGTGAAATACAATCCACCCGCATTGGCACGGCACAAATCAATGCACGGAGGTCCAAGGTCATCTGCACCGAACAGGCCAGCATGCGGGGAACAGGACTAGCACACACAACAAGATGCTGAGGCTCATGGGAGAGCCAATGGACCTGATGAGGCACCTGGTAGAGAGGCACAAAAGGAAGCTTGAGCAGAGCCCCTCCCCCACCGTACCCATTTATAAACCAGCTGCCCACTCCCCAAGTTCATACCCTCTCCCAGACACTCTACAATGCAGGGGGGAAGGGGTGGATGTCCCAGCAAGCCAGCCGCTCAACTCCAAGGGGTGGCTTGTCCCTCTCCTCCTCCCCGCCATCATCTGATGCTTGTTACACCCACAACTCCTTTTCTGTTCCATTTTGTCTGGGGTCACTGAGTTACCTACAAAAATGCATGTTTTCAAACAATAGCATCTATGGTCACCGTTCCAACCCATGGGGGGTGGTTTACAGGACAGTACTCATAACGGGGGACCTGGTAATGAGCAACCCTCAACTGTCACATCATTGTCCAGCCATTCATAAAACTGTTCTTCAAAGACTCTCTGATGCACAATTTGTCTTGATGTTCACGTCTCACTGTCCCGGTGTCTGGCTGCTCATAACTGGCTGCCAGATGATAGGCCTTCAGCACCCCCCCCCCCCCACTAGAAGTTGTTCTTACTTTCACAGATATTAGGCGGCACATAGCAAGCAGCAACAATGGGAATATTGCATTCACTGAGGTCTAACTCAGTGTCTCGCAACTTTTTTTTTTTTTTTTTTTTAACACAAAGTACCCCTTTTTTTAAAAAAACTATAAATACCCCCAGCAGCTACAGTTTTCAGACACACAAACATTTTTTCTACCATTGCAACACATTTGTTTAAACAGCTTAATCGTAGCCGGACAGGAGATGAAATTTTTGGGTATAAAAAGTACAAAAATAATCAAGCGCTGTAAAACTTAAAACAAAAATTCAGTTTTCTTCAAATGTCAGTTGTGTTGATGTACGCCCAGACTCCTCTCGAGTACCCGAGGGTACTTGTACCACTGGTTGAGAAACACTGGTCTAAACCACTCAGTGTGCCAACATCCTTTAAACAGCCAAAGGCACATTCTACCACCATTCTGCATTTGCTCAGTCTCTAGTTGAAGAGCTCCTTACTGCTGTTGAGGTGGACTGTGCACAAAGTGATTAGCCACGAGAGGCAGGGGTAGGCTGAGTCTCTAAGGTTTGGGGAATATTTTAACTTGCCCAGGCACTCACTAACAGATCTAAAGGGGACAATATTATTACAGGGCAATTTCAAAAGCCAGCTGGAGAGAGAAGCTACAGAAACTTGATTTCATTTACATCTTTGACACCTGCAATAGAGGTTTAAAACAAAGACCTTAACTGGATGGCCCACTACATTCCACACGATAAAGACATAAAAAGCCAAGCACCGGGTACTTATTAGAACCCATTCTATCAGCCTCATTTACCATGCACACTAATTGACAATATATTTTTTTTCATTTTCTTTCCCTCCCCATCCCTTCTCCTTCTCTGCCCTCTGGACTCCTTAACACCATTCATCTGAAGAAATGGGCTGTGCTCACAAAAGTTCATACTATCTAAATTTTTTTTTTTTTTTTAGTCTCTAAGGTGCTGCAAGACTATTTGTTGTTTCAAGTTTATATTGGCATTTCAATGTCACCAATAAAAATGTTCTGGTCTGGGAAGAAAGATCCATCTTGCAGCTTTCTGAAGAGACCAAAACTCCTAAAGTTGTGCATGTCCTGCATCTTTCCTGACCATCCCACATGGAGACTGGTGAAACAGCCCATGTGACCCACCAGTACTTGCAACACCGTGGAAACGTATCCCGTGTAGTTGATGTGCTCTTTGGCAAAGGTGGGGCATTCTGTCTCTCCCCCCACCAGTTAGCGAACTCCATTGCAGCAGAGCCATCCACTAGGTCTTGCACGTTTCCCCAGAGTAACTACTCTTCCTAGCAAGAGGGTACTGATCGCTCTGGCTACTTCGATCACAGCAACCCCCACTGTAGATTTACCCACTCCGAATAGACTCCCAACGGACAGATGGCAATCCATCGCCGAAAGCTTCCACGGGGCTATTGCCACTCGCTTCTCACCGGTCAGATCAGGTCTCCTTTTGGCACTGCAGCACGTCAGGGTGGGGAAAAGCAATTCAGAGTTTCATGGAAATGGCTCACACATGCAAACGTTTTGCAGCCACTGGTCATCATCCCATAGGTGTGTATCTCTGCAGTCCCATCAGTCTCTGCTTTTTCCTGAGACCAGAATCTGTGTTCTACTGTGCTAACACACCCCACTGCAATCACCATATGCCAAATGCTCCATTCAATGGGTTCCTGCACATCTGTGTGCATAGCCTCCTCACGTTCCTCCTCGCACCAGCAGCTCCTAGCTAAGCTCCGGACAAACTGCAGGATGAGGCCTGAGGGGCTGCAAAGCTTGCCACAGCAGCGTGGGGTCCATGCTTACGTTGCTATGGCACCTGCACAGACTAACCAAGGAAAAAAGGGTGCGAAAAAATTGTTTGCAGCTGCTTTCAAGGAGGGAAGGAGGATGTAAGTCCATCTTGGGAGACGGATGACACGTTCCCAGACCCACCTAGGTCAATGATTTTAATCCCATCAGGCATCGGGACCCTAACCCAGAAATCAAATGGGCAGCAGGAACTGTGGGATGGCTACCCACAGTGCATTGCTGTAAGAATCAATGGTAGTGGGGGTGCGCTCCTTTGACCAAATGCGCTTACCATGGACACGCGCCAGTGACTTTATAAAATCAGATGCTAAACGTTCATCTGAATACAGTCAACCTCATTTCATATGTAGATGCATCCTATGTCCACCTGGCTGAAAGTATCCCAGGTGAGCCCCTACGTACCTAGAATAATCCAATAGCCTACTTCAGACTCCACCTGCCTTACAGTGGCTCCAGCCATTTCTTCACACATTATTGCTGCCATGAGCCTAGAGCCTGACTGTCCTGCAGCGGAGTTGGGGCAGAACACAGACAGGCACTATTTACCTAAGTACTTCTACACCATCACCCTAGTAACTGAACACCTCACAGGCATTATGTATTTACCCTCCTAACACCTGCACTGCTCTCCATTTGACAGATCAGGAACTGAGGACCAAGGAGACTAAGTGACTTGACCAAGGTCACGAAGTCTTTGGCAGAACAGGGAACTGAACCCAAGTCTCTGGCATGCCAGACGACCACTCGAACCATCCTTCCTTTTGGCCAGCAGTGGCCAACAATCTGATTCAGGACGTGAGCGGCACAGCTGGCAGGCCCACGTGAGTGAAATGTGCTGCAGGGCAAGAAGGAACAGCTTTATTTTGTTCCTTTTAAGTTTTCCCCATAGGACTAAAGTCTACAGGGCAACTGGCACCTCATTCCCACAAAGACACATTCCCTGCGTGACCTGCAACAGAAAACCAGCCATAGGCCCGAGCAGTCCGTCAGCATGGACTTGCACTGCCGGGTGGCTGCCCTCCATTCAGTGACCTGTGCTCACTAGAACAAAAGCAGGTGGATTTCAGACTGGTGCTCCCTGAAGCTCAGCTATTCCTGGAGCATTCCTCCAGCCACCTGCCCCGAGAAGGTTCAGCCATGCAGCCTTCACAGAAACTGCTGGAGTCGGATGGAATTCTTATGAAAGGCTGAAGGATGGGCCATGTTTTCCTGGCTGGGGGTCACTTTGGGACAGAAATCTGGATTCACTTAACTCCCTGAGATTACATTGCAACACCTTGACCGCCAATCACTCCCCAGGGCAGCAAACATCACGTTTCCCTGCCACGGGACAGTGCTCAGGAATTAGCAGCAGGAGGGTCACCCTGGCAAGGGCAGGCCAAAGAACATCTCATTTCTGGCTGCTTTTACACACGTTAAGCCAACCAGTGGCAAGAGGGAGAGCCGCTGATGAGACAGAAGCCACGAGAAGCGAGCCGGCAAGGCGGACGGAAAGCAGCCTTTGCTCTGTCTGCCGTGTGTCCTCCCGCCAAGCGAGGGACAAGGTCCTTCAGGGGGAGGAGGGGTAACAACTGGGCAGCAAGGCAGATCCTGGTGGGCAGCGGGGGCTGGAGAGTGAGCCTGCTCTGCATCCACCCCCAGGCAGAAGCTCCTGAGTCCAAGGAACGGAGCTCAGCACCGCTCAGGTCAGGTCTGGCCTGGCTACATCAGCGTCATGGCCAAGGGGCAACTGGCTCAAACACAAGCAGCCCCCGTGTCAGGAGCTTGGTTTGGTTTCATTTTTTACCACTGGGATCTTCCCAGCACCAGTCAGGTCCTTGTGCCCCACTAATAGCCTCCTCTCGGCTCACAGTTTGAACACTCCAGGCTCATGGACTGAGCATGGGTCTGGGACTCAGGAACCCACAGACTGTAACTCATTTGGTCGCCACGCTCTGGACACCTAACCTCAGATCCCAGCTGTGCAGCGAGGAAGATCTGCCTCAGCACTGTGTCTCCAAGGATGGGTTCTAGGTCTCGGAAAGCGATAGGAAGGGACAACGAACTATGCAAACGCTAAATACTCCAACACAATCCAATCAGGGGTCCATAGAAATAATCACATTCACATGCGCCTTCTCTTCCCTACCGACTTTCGCTACTTCACTAAACATCAGATTCATGGGAATTTTGCCCAAGGCACAGGTCCAGATTGAAGACCAACACCAGTGATCTGAGCCACACAGGGCAACATTTGCAAACACACCCACGTCACTTCAGAGCCTAAGTTTCATTGAAAGTTAATGGGACTTGGGCTCTTCACACAGAGGCGCTTTTTAAAAGTTTTACCAACAAGGTCCAGGTTTTAGTTTTTAATTCGACATTTCAAGCCTGTGCGATTTTTTTTTTAATTGCGCTGTTCTAAAATCCTGGGGGGAAGGAATTCTGTTAAGGGAGACTGTCAAGCCACAAATGCCTGGGAAAAGAACAGTGACTGGGTTAGAGTTATTCCATCTGAACTAATACTAGGGATGCAAGCTGGGGCTACGTTTCAAAGGCTGAGGCGCTGCATGGAGCCCGGGGCCAGCAGGGGAGTCCCCAGTGGGTGCAGGAGCAGTGAGTGAACCGCCCCCTCCCGTACACATGCATGTGCGTGGTGCAGAGAAGCACATGGAGCAGCCAGACACTCTTAGCCCTGGGACTGCAGCAGGCAGGGAACCTCCTGAGGATCCCACTGGGTGCCACCTAAGCACCTCCTGGCCAGAGCCTGCTTCCGGCACCCCACCCCCTCCTGTACCTCAACTCCCAGCCCCAGCTCACCCCCCAAACCCTCTGCACTCCTCTGCCCCAGGTCACAACTCCCTCCCAAACCCTGCACCCCTCCCCCAGGCCAGAATCCTCTCCTGCACCCATACCCATGCCTGTATCCTGCACACTAATCCCCCTCCTTCACCCAAACTCTCAGACCCTCTACTGAACTCCAGTCTCCTATCCTAAGCTCCCTTCTGCACCCAATCTCCATCCCAGACCCCGCACCCTATCCAGGGAGAAGTGCAGCCCTTGGCCGCTTACCAAAATCTTAGATTGGCCCCTCATGAAATATTGCGCACTCGGATGTAGAAGGACCCAGCAATTATATACACGAGATCTCCAAGGGGGGATGGAATCTATGATACATAGACCAATTGCTGGAGCCAGAGGTTAGATTAGCGGCAACAGGTCTTCTCCTTTCCTCCCTCAACATCTGTTGAGCCTGTTTTACCTATTACAAAAACTGCGATCAGCATTTGCCTGGTGTATTTCCCCTCTCCAACAGAGGGCAAGCCACAGCTTAATACACACGTACCTTGTGTGGTGGAAATTCTGCCAACTCACAAAAATTGTACAGCCCTTGCATCCATCTCCAGTGAAAGTGAAATTTCAAACAATCAAGGTGCTCCGCAGATTTCCCTCCTCACTGCAACCACAAGCAACCCCTAAAGCCGCAGAGGCAGAGCAAGCAGACACCGATGAGCAGTGCAGTGCTGCCCTCTAGGGATCCTTCGCAGAAGGACATTTCTTAGGGTAGGATGGGGGAGGGGAAACCAATCCCCAAATTCCTGAAAGTTTGTGCACAAAAGCACAAGATTTTGCCAAGTGGCTTTAAGACCCACTTGCACGGGTGATGGAACAAGAGCTCTCCCGCCCAAGCGCCTCTAGCAATGCAGCCTTCCATTTATGACATTGGAGGTGCTAATGCAATGACCCATCTGTCGTGACTTCACTGGAAGATCACGGAAAGAAAACATGTCAACAAGGAAATCTCTGTGTTTAAGCAAGAAAGGAAAGATCAGGAAAGCTATGGAAGGAAGTGAGCGAAGAACTCCTGATGCAGAGATGGGTTTCAACGCTTTCCCTGGTGAGAAAAGGGGAGTCAGAGTCAGTCTAAATCAAGGAAAAGTCTAAAACAACACCCACTAAACCTCAAGACGACCGGAAGGAAGTACATTTATGCCAGCATAGGTGAGTGAAGGGCTTTGTTATGGGAAGTGAGTTCGATTCAACATTCATCTTCCAGAAGGCTCTCCTCCTGTTTAGTGCAATGCTCTCTAGAAGCACAATGGCCACAGACCATTATGGTTACCACAGAGACCAATCTTTGATTAGTAAGTGCAACAAGTCCCTACAGAAGTCTCACCTGAGGCCCATGGCAAAGGGCAGTGAATTGAATGGTCTCAGCGTAGCCCCTGGGGGTGTCGCAGGGCTGCCGAGCTACATTAGCAGAACTCTGAGGACTGAGATAGCACAAAGTAGGTGTGTCTGCATCACTGGACAGTCGACTTCCCTGGGCAAATCAGTGCCGCCCACCCACCACCCTGATCAGCACAAAACTGATTTGAGATGAGCCTCATTAGGTGGCTGCTTGTCACTAGCTTACGCCGACCCCCCCCCATTAGCTCACTGTGCTACGATATTAGCAGGGTGATCTGCTCTGTCACTGACTCTTCACTATGGATTTCATCAGCCCTTTGCACTGCCAACGTTAACAGGGTCAGAGCATGTTACCGCCTGCAGGAAGCTTTTGTGGCAAAAAAGGCTTCAGGTCACGGCTCCATTCAGTGACCTCAAGAAGAGGAGCAGAGACAAGGTATTAGACTGAACTTCTCCCCCACCCCCCCACCCCCAATGTAACTGCAGGGAGCAGCTGGTAGAGCTTGCTCTTCAGGGCCCCCTCCCACCCCTGCCCAGAATCCTCTGACCGGGTGTATTCCCCAAACTGGGTCTGAAGGCGGAATTGGACCTGGCTGGGCCCAATCAGCCAATTAAGCAACAAATGAGGGGAGACAAGCTGCGCAGAGCGCGCCAAGTGGGAAGCAGCTCACCTCTGAAGGAAGAGGCCCACATAAAGCCCAGGAGCTCAGAGCAGAAAGAGGCCTCCAGCCTTCTTATACCCAATAAAAACAAACCAGGATCCTGCCCTACCCCTTCCCTAAGGCCATGCCCTGCACACTCCACTCTCACTGGGTGCAGCGGGGATTTGGGAAGGGATGCCGACTTGGGGGGGGTCAGTGTGGGAAGGGCTCTGGGCTGAGCCTGGGAGATGGGGGGGGGGAGGGGTGGGGTGCATACCCTGGGAAGAAGCTTGAGAGAAGGCTTCAAGCCAGAGCAAAGTGTGGGGTGGAGGAAGGGGTTTGGGGTGCTGGGCCCCGCTGGGCAGCACTTGCCTCGGGCAGCTCCTGGTCAGTGGTACAGCCGGGCTAAGGCAGGTTTCCAGCCTGCTGCGACTCCAGGCTACTCCCAGAAGGGGCCAATGGGCCCTGCAGTCCTGGGGGCACAGCTTCAGGCACTGCTCCTTTCTGCAGGCATTGCCCTCAGCCCACACTGAGCACAGGTCCCCATTCCTGGCCAATGGGAGCTGCAGGAGCAGGTCCCCGAGATCCCTGCCCAGGCCCACAGGGATGCTGGCTGCTTCTGGGAGCAGCGTGGAGCCAGGGCTGTCAGGGAGCCTGCCTTAGCAGCAGCCCTGCTGCACCACTGGAGATAGCGATCAACCAGGAGAGTCTCCAGGATCCACATCACGGTGGTGCCACTCCGGGGGTTCCACAGCCACCCCATGGGTAGTAGCGAGGGTAACAACTTCCCGGCAGTTGGGTGCATGGCATGTGCACACCTCAACTGGAACACGTCGGAGCAAGCACTCCAAGAACCACCTACAGTTACTCCTGGGGCAGAGGGAGATGAAAATCTGGAAACCCTCAGGACAGAGTCCCGGGGAGGATGAGGAAAGGGCCAGGGAAAAGCAGTCAAGTCTAGAAGGGAACACTCCTTGGGTTCCCCCGCCAGTCACTGAAGAGGAGGCGCCATGGGGCAGAGAAAGGAAAACTGTCCAAGACCGAGGAGTGGCAATGAGGCAGCGAATGGGAGCACAGTTTAAGATTGCTGGTGAATAAGTGGTACCCCGGAAGGGGAAAACCCAGATAATGACCTGGCTGGAGGGCCACGTGCAAAGAGGCAGCAGCAGCTCAGAATGAGAGGGGGGCTACAGCTAGAGAGAAGAGGTGTGTCACTGAGGAGGCGCACAGTAAAGCTAACCCCCAGAATGGTCACAAGGAGGTGTCATCCTAATAAAAGCGGTCACAAGCTACAGGCAAGCACCACCAAAAGCTCCTAAAACAGGCGCCTGTGTCACTTTCCACTTCCTGTTACAGGGGCACAGCCAAGGGGGGACAATACAGAGCTGAGCTGAAAACAAGTGTGTGTCAACAAGAGGCTCAGGACCTCTATAGCCACTAAACCATTTGCCAGCATATTTCTGTGCCGCCCTACCTGCAGGCAGAGCTTCCCACTGAAATGGAAACAGCCTTTCTCCTCACAACATCTCACCATAACACAGGGCCGTTACCTTTCAGGAGTTGTGGGTGTTTGGTATGAACCAGTTTGGTGAGGTCTCCACCGTCATCCAAGATCATGTTTAAGGGCTGCCCATCCTTGAAGTAGAGGGTCTGCTCGATGCACCACAGGTATTCCTCGTCCGTCTCCCCCTTCCAGGCGAACACTGCACCGCAACACACACAAGAAATAATTAGTTGAGCCTCTTACCCAGTGTGTCCGTGTTCCAGTCCCAGCAGCAGCAGCACTCAGTGCCAGAGTCAAAGGACGAGAGTAATCAGGAGTGATTAGCCTGGAGGCAGCGATAAGAACCGACTCTGTTTGCAGCTGAAAACGGCTCCCTCAGAGCAAGCAGGATACAATTAGCTTTGCCTCAGGTTCCGGGCCACAAAATTATGGGCTCTCGGTCAGAGCCTACCAGACACTCACTTCTCTCAAAATAAAATAAAACGACAGAGAAATGAAGCCATGCAGCTACGCTACCGTTCCCCACCTTCGCCCAATTTCAGAGCCACCAACATCTCCCACGCCTTCTCAGGCACTTGGTCACATGCCTCTTTACACCCCAGGCAATCGGCTACTGCAGAGGAGCACTCGGTTCTGTTGATTTGGTGTCTTGCAGCAGGGCCCACAACACACTGCAGACTCACACACGCTTCACTGTTCAGTACTGCCAGCTCCTTCGGCAGAGGCACTTGGCAAAGCTACATGTGAGGTGCCACGTACCTCTACAACCACGGCCTGATAGGTTCAATATGCAAAGCGCTAGCTAGAAAACCAAGAGGGACTCGAACTCGCCAATATTGGAAACTCAAGGCAGAGGCCAAGCAGCAAGGCCAACAACCCATCCCTAACTTCTCAAGATGGAACAGAACAGGAGGGGCCATTCCACCATGGAGACTGGCTATGGCATGAGTGACATCAAACCTTGCCTCCCAACTGGCCTGTCTCCAGTCTGAGTCCCTTGGTGTGCAAGGGCAGGACTATTTAAAGAGGAAGCCACAAAAAGCAAACAAGAAACTGGGATTGACCCGGTGGCTGGTGTGGTGGGGTCTGGGCTGTCAGCCGGCAGCTGCTTCCCAGGGCTGGGGTGCTTGCTGCCCCCATGGTCATTTGTGAGTATAAACCATCCCCTGTGCTTCCTGCCCCTCTGTGCTCATTTGTGAGTAATAACTGTCCCTGCTCGCACCCCCTCCCTGTCCACTTGATGCAAGACAATCTCATTCCACACACATTCCCATGACCCTGCTCAACCAAACCCTGACCTTACTTTAAGTTATGGTCAGAGGGAGCTGCACGCCCAATTCAGTGGTCCTACCTCTCACTCTTTAGGAGGAGCTCTCGAACAAACAGACTCAGACCGACAGACACACACACATACAAACTCTAAAATATATATATTAGATTACCCTTAAAGGGGATTGGGACCCTCAAACATCACTGAGTTCTGAGCTCAAAGAAACACAGCTACAGTAAAGCCTGTGTTATCCAGCACACTCGGGGATTAGGGTGTTCCGGTTATCTAAAAATTCCGGTTATCTGAAGGTCCCATCAACCTAGGAAAAACCAATGGACAATAATAGTAAAACTCAAGTTTTTAATATTGGTAGTTTTGTAGTGTGAGGCAGTTGGTCTCATTTCTATTTTGAGTTAAAGATGATTAGTACTTCTTAAATAAAAAATTGTTAAGCCAATCATGGTAAACCAAGCCAGGCCTGTGTGCCTAAAGATGTGCCAGTATTGTGACTGGGGGCAATACCGGTTAACAAAGTTTTCTGGTTAACAGAGTGCCGGATAACAAAGGTTTCACTGTACTTTAAGAGAAACATGGCTGAAATTAGGTTGATACCCCAGAAAATTGCCCACTTCTGCATAGCTTCCAAATTTAACCATAACCTGGTTGCAGGCCCTACAGTATCTCAAGCTTGCTCTCCCCCCAGGACAATGTTTCAAACTTGTGACAAAACTCATCTGAACTGGGTTGTGTTGAGTGATTTGCCAATAGAATTGCATGATCCTTGAAACTTACATTTCAGTCCAAATTATAAACCACAATCTGAACATTAATTATAAACCACAATAAATAACAGTAGCTATTATATTTACATATTTATCCATT
Organism: Pelodiscus sinensis; assembly: GCF_052426305.1. NCBI lineage: Eukaryota > Metazoa > Chordata > Testudines > Trionychidae > Pelodiscus > Pelodiscus sinensis. The sequence goes on along the minus strand of NC_143068.1, from coordinate 157,507 downwards.
GGTTCTGAAAATATAATCACATCATACATACATGGGGAGTTTAAAGAAAGAATCCATTGTATGACAAAATGGATTTAATTTAGCAACACAGACATAACATTTTTTTAATCTCAGAAGCATGCCTTGGTTATACTATATGTTTAGCAAAATACATATTTAAATGTTTCATTAACTGGATTCCTACAGGCACTAGTGGATAGATACCAATACTTAGACTGAGCAGTTCGCTTATTACATACGCTTATAGGACCATTGCTAGCTGGTAAATTCAACAACACTGGGAACCGCTAACTACACAGGCATACGGCAGCTATCCCGAAAGGGACTGAAGCCGACAACAGAAAATCCCATTTTCACACATCAGCGTGCAGCAAGACTAGGCGTAAAGGCAGATGCCACAAAACGCAAACAGGAGACTGGGACCGACCTTCTTTCCAAGGTGAGTGAGTTTCTGATGGACATTTGCATACAGTGAACTCAAGCATTTGGAGTTACTGGATTCAAAACACCTGGGATTTTTAGCATCAACAGCTGCTCTTCCACTCAAGAGGAAAAATTCCTTAAGCAGAGACTACTCCAAAGCCTTCATCACAGCGAGGGGTCTTCAGAGCACGTATTCATATTGATCCAAGCTGCAAGTTACGTTATCACCTTCCAGTCTACAGCAGCATCACAACAGCAGAGTTTAACCTGCTGAGCAGCTTTGGGGATGGCAGTCTAAACATAGCAGGCATACCTTTGGGGTCAGCACATCTAATGCTGCCACCGTAGCCAACCGGAAAGGACACTGCATTGAATATTTTGGGACCAGCATATTCTCTTTAGCCCGTTAGCCCTGGATCTGCTGGCAAGCCCCAGACACGCTACTCCATAAATACCATCTACAGCCTTCATTTTTATCATCTGACAGCTTCATCACTCAAGGGTATGTCTAAACTGCAGCCTAGGCCCACTCACCCCGTTCCTCTTGCGCTAGCACTGGCAGAGCCCAGTCTGCTGTCAGAGCCACATCCCTGCCTCTTTTTTAACGTGCTAGTTTCAGCTGTGCTACCGGAGGTCGTCTACCCAAACGTGCTCCCAGCTGCAGCCTAGAGAGCCGTAATGACTAGAATTAAGGCAGCTGCTAACAGATGTTTTAGTTGGTTTTGCAGGATCAGCCAGTCTCGAGATACCGGGATAGCTGCTGAATGCAACTCCGCTTGGATTAAACTTCCTATGGTGTAAGGGACGCTGCTTTGAGGAGTTATTCCTATCCTGGAGTTTATTTGTACATGCTTTGATTAGCTAAAACAGGCAGCCGCAGGTTGCCCACCTGCGGCCCATTGGGTTTCTATGTGCAAGACACTGTTTCCCGCTGCCCATGCGCCAGGTTGCCAAATTCTGCTGTTTTCTGTCCACGTAGTCTTTTTCCTACTGGTATTACAGAAGTGACATGCATGTAAAGCAAGGGCGCGTGAAGCGAGGTGCGTGCTGATTGCACACAGCACTGACTGCAAGAGCTGCACGCTCCCCCGCAGCCAAGCGCTGCTGTGGGTCAGTCGGCGCCCCTCACAAATTCTAGGTAGTGCAGTGAGCAAAACTACCCTCTCCTGGGAGACCCTTTTGATTATGACAATCTTGTGGCCCATGGAGATAAAGGAGGGCCACACATGCAGTCCCCCTCATTAGCCTAGGTTGCCCATCACTGACAAGCCAAATGAGACCACAAGACTTACCAGGAACACCGATGTTAGCAATGGCAGCGGCAGCATGGTCCTGAGTGGAAAAAATGTTGCAGCTGGACCACTGTACCTGGAACAGAACCGAAGACAAGATTTACTTGTTGAGCCAACTTCTTACAGAGCAGGCAAAATACAACTGGTCTTTGCGCTAGTTGTAGGAGCTAAATGAAGAGGAGCAGGGAGAAGAGTAAATCAGCCCAAATTCCTGCTTCATCCGGCTAGTATGTAGAGGCCTCTAACTTTGACCACAAGAAATCAGCCCAGAAAGGGCAGTTTGAGTTTAGGTTCCTTTTCTTAGTGATGAAAAGCCACAACACATCACACGCTCCAGTCTCACTACGTGTGAAAGAGTCTGTTGCACACACATTCCACTGCACTTACTAAGTTATAGACAGGGCTAGGCTAGAACAGTGTAGTTGATTAACTGATAAGCAAAAGCTTACTGGTTAATGCTAGAGACTACACACAACTCCCCTACCCCTAGTAAATTTTTAGCAGGCTGGCCAGCAGCCCGGCTCAGTCCTGGCTCACGCTGGGTTAAGGACTCTGCATTTCAAGTGTATTAGGAGCCAGGGTGGGCAGGCAGCCTGGCTCAGTTTCAGCTTGTGCCCGGTCAGGGCGTTCAGACCTCCCCCCCACTCCGGACAGGAGCTGCTGTCACCCTGTTGCATGGGGAAACAGTTTATAAACTGGCTCCCCTCCCACCTGGCAATCCATGCTGCCATGTCTGATACACGGCAGTGGCAGGAGGCTCCTTGGGAGTGGCTGCTGGCCCCACCCACGGGGACTATAGAATAGTTGAGTAACCAATAAGAATTCATGAGGTTACTCAACTATTCAATTATTTAACACCCTTAGGCAGGGCCCTACCAAAAACACATCATGGACTGCAAAAATGTGGTCTCCCCTGTGAAATCTAATCTTCTATGTACTTTTACCCATACCATAGAGTAAAAGGATGGAAAATACACAGTAATTCTCAAACAGGAGGTCCTGACATAAAAGGCACCGCAAGGCACGCGCATGCATGCAAGTGTGAGAGTGTGTGGGGAGAGGGGAATCGCACAATTGCCACCCTTACTTCTTTAAGGCCTTCAGAGCTGGGCAGCCAGAGACTGGCGGCTGCTAGCTAGGCACTCAGCTCTAACACCAGCACAGAAGCAAGGGTAGCAATACTAACCTCCCTCTTTGCCTGGGATCCTTAGTCAAGAAATGCTGACTCCGGCTTTACATGCTGATATTTTGCTGGTTTTATACCTATTCCCCACTTTGTTACAACTCAATGAAATTTAAGATTTACTAGTGGGATACTGTTGTATCCGAATCTCAGCATAGCATTTGAGAGGCAGCATGGCTCAGTGGTTAGGGCAAGGGCCTAGACATAGGAAACATGAGTCCTAATCTCACCTTTCTTACCAATTAAGTTTTCAACTCCCAGCTTGACAAAGCCCTGGCTGGAATGATTATTTGGGGTTGGTCCTGCTTTGGGCAGCGGATTGGACTTGATGACTCCTGAGGTCTCTTCCAGCCCTGGGATTCTACATTCAAGATTTTTTAAATTCTACGACCATGACCATTATAAAAACAAACTGATGCAGTTGGGTAGGGACCCAGTTATAGATGTTCACAGAATGCAGAATATGGCTGTGTAATAAAAGTTTTGGTCACGTACAAAGCGAATGCATCTGGAATACATTTGAGGCATGTATGTTGTGTGCACAATTAAGGAACTGAATAGGCGACAATGCAAATGCAGAAACCTGGAGTAGCCAGAAATGCAGGGGAAAAGGCCATGTGCAGTTAAGAAGAATGTAAGATTTTGCTCACCCAGCTCTTCTGTGTTTTTTTCCAGCTGGCCTAACTGCCTTCCACACACAAATCTCCCCTCTAAGCTGAACTGAACAGAACAGAGTGTTTGTGCACCTATTTTAATGCCCCAATCAATTCTAGAATCTGCTATGCATAATGGAAACACAAAAGTCATTGCTGAACAGGCTGTTTGCTTGTAGCCTTAATTGCCCTCTCAAATGAGCGCAGTGATGGCTTTCTGCATGTTTATTCAAACTAACTAGCTTGTTAAAGGAAGCAATCCTTCCACCCTTACAGAGATAGTCCCACTGAAATCAGTGGAATGACCCATGCAAGCAAAGGCTGCAGTGTCAATGCCAAATGTGCCCGTATTTGTGCCAACAAGCACTCAGATGCACGTGCGTACATGCCATGTGTGCACTGCTTTTATGTGCGTAATTGGGAGCATGTTTGAAAATTTGGCTCATTTTCTTTCTGAGTCAGTTCACCCAGCTTCATCCTCAGTGCCTTTCTCTGAACTCACTCCCATCTGTCAACATCTTCCAGGGACCCAGAACCCAAGCATGTTACATGTGTATCCAACAAGTACGTTAGCACCTGGAGGAAAATTCTTGCCAATAGTCTATAGATCACTTTCCAATCATGCAGCCTGGAAAAAAAAAGCCACAATGCACTTCTCTGCTGGAGATACGTGTATGGCTCCTGTTACCGGAGCATCAGCTGCTCTGAATTGAAAACATATTTATCTTCCACACTCCATTGATGGAAAGGAAAATGCTCACCTCTATTCTACAGATAGGGAACTAAGGCACATAGAAACCAAGCGACTCACTGAAGATCATACACAAACTTCAATCCAGGCTTTCAGAATCCCAGCCCAGCAGTGTGAACTCTGGCGCATCCTTTCCTCCACAACAGTCATACCTAGCTTGAAAGCCAGAGGCTGCACTCAGATGGATTCAGAACCTTGTTTGATGATTGTCAAGTGACAGATTAGTTTTTAAACACAGATTGAGCAGCTTAAGAAACAGTCACTTGAGGTTGAATGTTTCCAGCAGCCTGATAACATTGCTTGGTATCACAGCTCAGGACCCTGATCTGACAGCAGCCTCTGTCCCTAAACTGGGGACAGGATTACTCTCATGCCAGAATGGGCACTGGAGATCGGGGCACCTTCTGCTGGCTGACATGGTGCACTGGAATTAGGATCCTAGAGGAGAAATGCCACGTTTCCCCTGGGAAAAGGAGGAGGCACCCCCTGTTTGCAAATAGCAGCGTGCTCTCCTTCAGAAGGGAATGCAGATGTGTGCTAAGAGTCCCTGGTGTCATTACAAAACGCAAAAGCAATATTCACACCATAGTGTCACTTAACGACACACTGAGGAGGCAACCCAGGAGGGCACTTTACCTCAGCACCTAGCGCCAGCAGTGTTTCTATCAGCACTGCAGTCTGCACTGTCATGTGGAGGCAGCCGGCGATCCGAGCGCCCTTCAGCGGCTTAGAGGCAGCGTACTTTTCCCGCATCTTCATCAGCCCCGGCATCTCATTCTCCGCGATCTCGATGGCCTTGCGACCCCATTCTGCTAGGCTGATGTCAGCTGCAACAGAGACAACAGGTGGTTTTGGGCCTGAATGCATGAAACCACAGTATCCACTCACACACATTTGCAAGTTGGCACTGGCTGCAAGGGCTAGGGAGCCATCAAATAGGATGTGAAGCAACAGCTGAGAGAGAAGGCCCAGTGTTTTCCCCTCCCCCTTCTGAAGTCTTTGAACAGTGTAGATCTTCATGCAACCAAGCTTCTTCAGCTAAGTGCTTTCAAATGCACCGAAAGCCAAGAATCTAAAGCCAAGCGTCTACGACCCTTATGTAGGTATGCAAGTTAGAAGCAACCAAGCTTTCAATATTACCAGCCCTCTTCACTTACACACTTGCCTGTAAGCACTTGCATTCACAAATTTCAACCTGTGTCTAAAACTATGTGCGCAGATTAGTTTTTGGAGCATAAAGATGTGTGCATGTAACACAATGCGATAAATGGCTTCCACACCGGATTCATGCAGAATATTTCATGCAAGAGGCCTAAGGAGTGGGAAAGAGCCCAGTTCCAGTCATTGCAGCTGTTAGAAAAGACTTCCCCATTTAGGGATGTTCATGTTTAATTTAATAATTGTGTACCCACACAAAATCTTATTGGTTACATGATAATTCAATGGTCCCCAGGGGCGGGGCCAGCAGACAGTGTGCTCCCAGCCCCACACTACCCCTCGCTGCTGCCTCTGTACCCTAGAGGGGGAAGCCTCGCTCTGGAGAGTGCAGGAGTGGAGTGAGATCAAAGAGGTATTGGGTGAGGGCGTGGTGGGGTCACAGGGCAAGAGGGTATTGGCATGGGCTGTAGGGGTCAGAGGTTAAAGGGTCAAAGGGCATGGGGTGGGAGTCAAAGGGTGTTAGACACTGGGGAGCAAGGGTTGGGGCTAGCTGGACAGATAACATTTTATTTGCATATTTATTATTTGCATAATGAATATTCAAATAAAAACTTACCAGTCCGCCAAACATTTGTGAACTGACTAGAGCACGGCTTGAAATGAATGGAGATGCCTATCCCCTAGAACTGGGAGGGACCGGTGGAGTCCAGCCCCTGCCTGCACAGCAGGGCCAGGAACGTCCCCATCCCTAATGGCCGATTGAACCCGCCAGCCAGAGCTCACCCCACTGAGCCTGCCGCCCCTCCCAGCCGGGGGTGGCAAGGCCAGCTCAGCCCCTCGCGCTCGGAGCCACGGCGGGGGGGGGGGGGCTCTGCTCTAACAGCCCCTCCCCCCCCGGACGCACAGCTGCTGCCCCGCTTCAGGTGCCGGCGCGCCCACGCGTGATGCTTTTATGCAACGGGGGGGGGGGGGCGCTGCGAGCCGTGCAGCGCAGGAGGAAGCCCCGCCCCGAGCACAGGCCAGCGGCACCCCCGGCGCGCGCCCTCTCCTACCCCCCCCCCCCCCCCGGGCCGCAGCTTCCCCGAGCCGAGTCCGCGGCCGGCGCGCGGCCCGGTGCAGCCTGGGAACCGGAGTCTTCTCGGGGGGGGGGCTGCAAGTCCCGCGGGCCCCCGGCCGGCACGTGGCGCCCGCCCCGCCAGGTCCAGCCCGCCCCGCGGAGCGCCAGGCCCAGCCCGAGGGGCCCGGCGGGGGGGGGCGGGCGAGGGGCCCGGGGGGGGGGGGGGCGGGCGGGCGCGGCGAGGGGGGGGGCGGGCGCGCGGCGGCGGGGGGGGGGGAGGCGCCCTTTGCACCGCTCGCACCACGTCCCCCGGCTGCAAGGAGCACACGCGGGGAAACCGCCTCGCCTGGCCCCGGCATCGCAGCGCGGGCCCCGCTCACCGACTTTGTAGGGCAGCTTGTCCGACATGCTGGCTCCGCTTTGCAGGCGGCGAGCGCGGGGAAGGGCCCAGAGGCGCCACCCGCGGCTTTAAATAGACTCGCCCCTATTGCATATGCATGAGGCTGCGGGGGGGCGCTCGCCGGCAGGTTGTGTAACGGCGGGGGGAGGACACGGCCGGGCCAATCCTGCCGCACTCAGGTGTCCCTGACTCCGCAACCGAGCGCCCTGAACCGACCTTTGAAATCACGGGGCTGCGCCCTCCGTCTGGTGGCCCCCTTACTTCTCACTATTGGTTACATTGCAGCAGCCCACTTGACATTCAGGACACCCTCTTCCCCGCCCCCCCCACAAACACTCCCACTCCCCGCTCCCCTTGCAGGAGCAAGGCCCTAGGGAAGGGGGGAGTAAATTAAACTCAGTATAAGAGACTGCAGGAGCTGGGCCCTCCAGCCAGATTTTCAGTTCTAGCTAGGCATCTAGGGGTGCAAAGGGGGGAGGGAAGTCAAAAGTAGGGTTCCCAGGTATCTGGTTTTGAACTGGACAGTCCAGTATTTGAGCTTTCTATTCGGGAAACAAATTGAGAAAATATGAATGTCCGGTATTTTCCAAATAAGATGTAATGTAGATTGTGATATGTCAAGTGTGTCTGGTATTTTTGTTGAAACCATCTGGCAACCCTAGCAGGAGTGGCCTGAGGCAGGCTGCGGCAGCTGGCACCCCAGGCGTAACGCACAGTCGGTGCCCCCACCTGCAGAGCCGTCAGTAGGGTGAAATCATCAGGCACCCCGGGCACACCGTGACGTCATCATTGGGCGCCATTGAAGGCGGCACACTAGGCGACAGCCGAGTCAGCCTATAGTCACGGGCCGCCCCTGAACCCTAGTCAAAAATCCCAAGGCAAGTTAGGTGTCTAACTCCATTGAAAGAAAAAAAATGCAAAAACTTAGGTGCCAGATGAATGTAGGTAGTTACAGTGTTAGGCAACAGCCAAGCCGGAGTTTTGTGTCTTCCAATGAAGCCTAAAAACAGGATTTAGATGCCTACAGTCCTTTGTAGATTACACTCAATGTAGCTGTCCTGCATGAATGCTTTTGAAAACCCATAGGTGCCTATCTGCATCTTTATGCACCAAAAATACTTTTCAGATCTGGCCCTTGGGCTATAAGGTTTTTAGGACAGGGAACATGTCTACCTCTGCATATAGCACCTAAAACAATAGAACCTCAGTCCCAATTGGGATACCTTTTAAACTATTATAGATCATTATGATTACAAAGTCAAACATCCAAATTTTGGAAAATGATAGACTAAAGGTCGTCTGTGCTATTTGTATGCTTTACCTTTATGTGGATGCTTTAAGAGTCAGGCTTTCATTGTAGGATCACATGCTGTTCCCCCGCCCCCCTGCCACACACACAATCCTGTTTCCTTAACCAAAAGATCATCTAACTGGAAGGGCCAAGAATGATTATTAATTAATTAACAAACAGAGGATTAAAAAGAAGCACAGAATAACCATCGATCACAAAGAATCCTCTCCACACACACATCACACACACAAATATAGAAATACAATTACTTATTAATAATACAATAGAGTAGGCATAGGTTAAAAGAGAGTACAAAATTTCTTCTCAATGAAAGAAAGTTTAAATGAAAATATTTTAAACAAACAGTCCAAAAGATGCCATTTGATTAGTTACTGGTCCTCTAAGATTAATGTAGAAAACTTTAATCCCATTTACATCAATTGGTCTGTTACATGTATACTTAACTTTATGCACTTTGAAATCTTTACAGTATGAGGGTCTTCATTTACATTCCAATGTGAACTCAAAATTTAAAAATAGTAACCTCCTCCCACAAATAACCAAAAAAATCAATACAAATTGTGAAGCCAACAAGATGTATGCTAGATGATGTCACTTAAAGGTTTCGCTTTTCTATTGCATCCCTTGCCTCACCATTTAGCTGTTTATATTGTCTAATTTGGGGTTATGTTTACACACAGCACAGGTTAGCCTACCTGAGCTAGCTTCAGTACAGCAAGCCTAGGTAACAGGGCAGCATGGGCATCAGAGCACCTTAGCAAGCCAAATACATACGTCAGGCCTGTGCCGGGCTCATGCTAGCCATGGCTGAAGCCCCTGCAGTGCTGTATCCACTGCTACTATTACCTATGCTAGATACATCAAAGCTTGCTCTTGCACAGCTTTTGCTCTGCAGGCATTTGGGGGCTGATCCTGCTGCCTTTACCAGAGTGGTCCCAATGAAGACAATTGGACCACTGCCATGAGCAGAGGCTATACGATTGAGCCTTTAAACTCTGATTTTCACAGAAATTCATCAAATTTTAAAGTCATGAGGGGCCATTAAGATTAGTCTGATTTCCTCCAGGCAAAATCTTGAAAAATCCTGGGCATGTTTCAGAAGTCCTACTGAAGTCAACAGGAATACTCACATAAAGTTAGGCATGTGCAATAGTATTTGCAGGATCAGGGCCTGATTAGATTGTAAACTGTGATAGATAGGAGGAGTGCTGACCAGCACCTAGTGACTAAGGGGTTAAACGCAGGTAACTAGCAAGGGTGTTGGCAGGGATCAGAAGAACCAGTGGGGATATAGTGCTAAAATTTGAATTGGATATAGATATCTGGTCTGCTCTTCCTTTGTGAATTCTAAGTAAGGGTTGGAGGGAGCAGATGCAGTACTCAGAATTACCATGCCGATAAGAAATATTGGACATGAGTGAACTGGGCCTTGAAGTACAGATTATCACAGATTGTGCATAGAGGGAAAATATGGATCTAGTCGTGATCAGGGTATTTTTCTTTGTTTTGGTTGTTCGGTTAAACTTCTCCTTATGAATCTAAGCCTTCCCTCTTCCATTCACCATTTAAGTTACAGCCCAAAGAACTTTGTGTTTTTGATCTGTTCTCCTCTGCTCTGTAACACCTAGCAACCAAGTATGCTTTCTCAAGTAGACCTTTTTGTTTTGTTAATAAAATCACCCTTTTTAAGGTGATGATTTGATTTTTGTGTCCTGGAAGGTAACAGGAGGTCTGTGTATGTCAGTGTGGCATTGGAGGTCAGCTATCAGAGAGAGAGTTTATTTTCTGTGTTTTTTTGCTTCGTTTTTCAAGCTCTCTTGGGGCTAAAGAGCTTGGGGTCCCATTGGGAAAGGAATTCAAGCATTCCTCCCCCTTTTTTTTCAGGGTTTAAATCACTTGATGGTGGCAGCTTTTGTTTTTCTCAGAGCCAGTGCATCTGTGACTCAGGAGTTTTTGTAATCAGAGCTCAAGATATTTAAGGTCTCTTCCTGGTCCCCATCTTCTGCACTCAGAGTGCCAGAGTGGAGAACAGTCCTGACACAGGCTTTGCATGTCTATCTAGTACCATGGTGTCCAACACTCTAGCCACACATGCCTGTATGTGGCTAGTTGGCTTGAACAATGTGGCTATTTGGCTGGTTGAGTGTGGCTAGTTTGCTATAACAGTAGCCACTGTAGAGGCTACTAGGGATGTAAGCAACTAGTCGACTACCCAATAAGCATAGGCATATTGGGTAGTCGAGTTGACTAGTTGCTTCCCTCACCTTACTGTCTCTGTATTAGAGGGACCAAGGGGGGTAGCAGGAGCCGGTGCTGGGGGGAGCCAGCTTAAAAATCGGTTCCCCACCAGCACCCTCTCTGCAGGATGGAGGGCAGAGGAGGCAGAGGCACAGTGGGAAATGGTGCGAGCAGGGTCTGAAGCAGTCCCCACGGGACTCTTGCTACATTTCAAAGGCAGAGGCAGCGCAGTGTGAACCCAGGGTGAGTGGGGAATCAAGCAGTCCCCGCTCGCCCCGGGTTTCCCACTGCACCTCTGCCTTTGAAATGTAGTAAGAGCTAATTGAGTAGTCGATGGAAATTCCATCAACTACTCGGTTAGCTGCTTAGTGGAAATGTAATGTCCCCAGTGGCTACTGCTTCAGAACGGGTTGGACACCACGGATCTAGCATACTCTCAGGACTGTATGAGACCATGTCTATCCCAGGAAGTGTTTTGCTGGCAAAGTCCTGTAGTAACTGGCAAACCGTACCTAGTGTGCCACAGTTACACCAATAAAGCTTTCACCGGCATGCCTTACAGTGGGTCCCTCAATGGGTATAAGCACAGTTATGCTAGTATAACTATGCCCATAGTAGTGCTTCTATCACCATTGCTATGTCAGCTTAAAAAACCATACACCCAAGCAGTACAATATTTAAATGTATGCCGGGCTTAAGTTATATGTAATACAGGTTAGACCTCCCTGGTCTGGCACCCTCGGGACCTGACTGGTCCGGGATGAGAGATTTTGCTGGAGCAAGGGAGGTCATTTCTGGCTCCCCAGCGGCCCCACTCCCTGCCTTGTCCACCCACTGGGCTAACGAACTCTCCTGGCAGCCCACCTGGGTTGTGCACCGGGCTTCCTGTGCCCCGCTCAGACCTCCTGGCAGCCCAGCTGACCCATATACCGGCCTTCCCAGCTCCACCCCCAGCCCTTTCCCAGCTTCCGCCCCGCCCCGCCCCCGTCCAGCTTGGCCAAATGCCAGGCTCCCCCTCCACATCACACCAAGCTCCCGGGCCCCTCACCTCCAGCAACATGCTGGGATTCTAATCCTGGAACACAAGACTGGGGAGTTCCAGTTTATAGAGGTGCAACCTGTAATGTATTATAAATAATACCTACAGATCCAGTGGAGTCAAGTGGCACAAACACAGGCCCACCACATGTGCTCTTTTCCAAAACTCCTGCCTCTGAGGAGAAAGAACAGCCACCTTCCTCATCCTCTGATTTTGTTAATCTGTCTAACTAGCTCCTCCCATATATATTCATGACATACTCATCGCTGTGCTGGATCGCCCAGGGGGATCAAACAGGTCAATCGTTAAAAAGCCAGAGGCCCTAAGAAGACTGTTTCAGCAAGTGGTGAAACTGCAGACCCCCGCAGCAATTGCTAATGGCTCATCTGCAAGTATGCAGATTAAGTCACTGGTCTGTTCTGAACTTTAGACTCTGTCTTTATATACTTTAATTGGTTGTCCTGTTATGAAGGAGTGTGTTCAGAGAGAAGGTTCAGGGGACAAACCAGACCAAGTCATTGCTCCTCTTCGCTTAGGTTCCTACTTTCATTAATAGCAAATTCCTGCACTTGGCAGGGGGCCAAAGAGCCCTTTAAAGACCCAGGCCAATTAAGTAATACTGTGCGGCTATGTCTAGACTGGCATGATTTTCCGCAAATGCTTTAATGGAAAAGTTTTCCGTTAAAAGCATTTGCGGAAAAGAGCATCTAGATTGGCACGGACGCTTTTCCGCAAAAGCACTTTTTGCGGAAAAGCGTCCGTGCCAATCTAGACGCGCTTTTGTGCAAAAAAGCCCCGATCGCCATTTTCGCAATCGGGGCTTTTTGCGCAAAACAAATCTCAGCTGTCTACACTGGCCCTTTTGCACAAAAGGACTTTTGTCCGAACGGGAGCAGCATAGCATTTCCGCAAGAAGCACTGATTTCAGACAGTAGGAAGTCAGTGTTCTTGCGAAAATTCAAGCGGCCAGTGTAGACAGCTGGCAAGTTTTTCCACAAAAGCAGCTTCTTTTGCAGAAAAACTTGACAGTCTAGACGCAGCCTGCATGTTTACATTGGCTTTCTGTTGTTCCTCTTACTTCAGTCTGTGAAATGCACTTTTCACAAACATCAGAGGTAAAGCTGAGAGAATAGAATATTTTATCTGATGGATTTAGCCTCTTTTTGGCTACGTCTACACTGGCATGATTTTCCGGAAATGCTTTTAACGGAACAGTTTTCCGTTAAAAGCATTTTCGGAACAGAGCGTCTAGATTGGCAGGACACTTTTCCGCAAAAGCACTTTTTGAGGAAAAGCGTCCGTGCCAATCTAGAGGCGCTTTTCTGCAAAAAAGCCCCGATCGCCATTTTTGCGATCGGGGCTTTTTTGAGGAAAACAAATCTGGGCTGTCTACACGGGCCTTTTGTGCAAAAGTTTTGCACAAAAGGACTTTTGTCTGAACAGGAGCAGCACAGTATTTCCACAAAAACATTGACAATCTTACATGAGATCATCAGTGCTTTTGCGGAAATTCAAGGGCCAGTATAGACAGCTGGCAAGTTTTTCCAGAAAAGCAGCTGATTTTCCGGAAAAACTGGCCAGTCTAGACACAGCCTTTCTGTTTGTGCAAGCAGAGGATATTTCTTCAGCTATATTCATTTTTCAAAAGCTTTTGCCTCTTTATTTTGGTATTTTTAAGTACTGTTAGTCTAGCACAGTCAGGTCCCTATGAGAATTTAAGATTCAGTGTTTGTTAGCAGAGCTGCAGTGGACACTCCAGGATTAAGGCTGTGAGTCTGTCACGGAAGTCATGGATTCTGTGACTTTCCGGGACCTCTGTGACTTCAGCAGGCTGCTGGTATGCCTGACCCCAGTGCCTGACCATAACAGTGGTGGTCCAAGGCTGCCCCCCAGCAGCAGTGGTAGTCTTGGAGCACCCCTCCCAAGCACACCTGAGCACCAGTGATGCCCCCAGAAGCCTCTGAACACTAGCAGTGCCCCCCAAGATGTAGTCCAGGGTATATAGTACAAGGCATGGATAGGTTACCGGGATGTGAATTTTTGTTGATTGCCTATGATTTATCCATGATTTTTACTAAAAATACCTATAACTAAATCTTAGCCTTATCCATGACTGGTCATTTAAGTCTTATGGTTCCGTTTCAGCAGGCCTGGCAATGGGTGTGTGTGTGTCAAAGGAGGCAATTGCCTTGGGGCCCAGAGATTCAAAGGGGCCTGGAGCTCACAGCAGTGGCTGTGCCCAGGAGCCCTTGGAATTGCCACTGGAGCACTGCTGCGCAGCTCTGAGGACTGAGGGAGCAGTTCACCACGGTCTGGGCAGCGCTAAGGGCTGATGGCCTTTGGTCCTGCCCCTTCTGCCCCGCCCTTCCAGGGGCACAGAGCCAGCCCCCCTCACACACTTTACCCTGGGGCCTGCAGTGGCTGTTAGCCCCACTGAGTTTCAGTTTCCTGATTGGGTGAGCCTGCCGGCATCTCTGGCACAAATCCTCTGACACACACAAATCCCACCCCTTGCTTTCCTCTTGCTTCAGTGAAGAATAATTTGTTGCTGGTTTATACCTATAGCCAATCACAACGTCCGTGTGTTGGTTCGGCTATACTGGCTGGCACAAAGGTGATAGTTCCTCAACCTTCCCTGCCTACCTGCTTTGGGGGTGGGTCAAGTAGCAGCACACAGCATCCACTTCTGCACCCAAGGTCTGGTAGTCTGCGCAGGACCATAAGAGACTCCTCTTTATGTGTGGACATGTAGGCTTTACACTATGTCGTCCACACGTGTAGGACTGGCCTTGCAAGTCCTCTAGCCCACACTCTCCCCAGTTAGTCAGTTACTGTACTGTTTAACAAGTGTCTTTGGGAATTCTCCCAAAGTGACCCTTATCATAGAATACTCTACCTGAACTAATCAGGCAAGACCAGCAGACTTATGCAACTTAATGCAACTTTGTACCTTCACATTCCAGCACAAGACTCATGTCCCCCATGGAGATTGTGAGAGATTATCAGACTGATTCAGGATAGACTGAGGAGGAGACAGACACATCTCACAGACCCATCAGTTCTATCTATTATCAAGGTTGTCTAACACTGTCCATTATAAGACTTTTTCAGTAGCTTAAAATTGTGTATGAGGGGCATGAGTTGGGGCAGGAAACTGGAACAGAGGGGGAAAGGAACAGGAGCCAAGTGAGATGAATAAAGGCCAGGGTTGGGGGCAGGGATAATCGTCATGAAGAGATGGAGAGGATCAGATGAGGTGTGGGGCAGAAGCCATTGGACTGTGGATAGAAGTAGAGGGGCACTAGGACAAACATGGACAGGAACAGAAAGGCCTATAGACATTTTAGAGCAGCTAAAACTGAACTCAGGATTTCTATGCCTCACTATTCTTGTACTCTGTGGCAAATAGCTGTGATGCTCATTGGCAAAGGGTATCATCCTGCTCTAGTGGCTGACCACATATAGGATAACAACCTACTACTGCTATCAGCTATTCCATTGGTTCAAATGGCCAAGGTCTGTACTGTGAATCTAAAGATCCCAACATTGCTGGTGACTATGAAGTTCAATTAAGTTCTACATCGTGAATTTTGTGTGGTTTTTTTTTTTTTTAGTTTGCTTATATAAACATTCGGAAACTTACATTTAAAAATGTTAAAAGAACATTATGGTTGCAAATATAAGCACTCAACACGAACATGCCAAAATTAAGGTTACCCTGTCAACCCTAATATGGCTTCCTTGTGATTCATTCATAACTAACTAGATTTTAAAAGCTGGAAGGGACCATTAGATCATCTAGGACTAGGCTGACTTCTTGTATAACATAGACCATAGAATTTCCCCATTTATCTCTATACTGAGGACAATAACTTATTTGACTAAAGCACATTGTGCATGATGTACATTACAAGGACCATGTTGTGGATTATAATAGACTTTAATTACCCAGCCATACACTATTAGACTGGATTGGGCTCTGAGAGTGAATCGGTGTTGTGCAGGGGGCCGGGGGAACAGTAATATCAAAAGGATGATTGCATGATGAAGGCAATTAAATGCCACCCTCAAGAACTATCATAGAGTTCCTATGTGTGGCTAGGGAAATCACTTAAACCAGAATCTGCACCAGTGGTCTCTAATTGTGTGTGTGTCGTTTTCTGGATGCCTGCGTTGAGACATCTGGGGCATCTAACATTAGGGGGACACATTTGCCCTTATTCTCTGTGCCTCATCGGTAAATGGTGATACTAATGCCACCACAGCCCATGAAGACAAATTCATTGGGGTGTGTGGTACTCAGATATTATAATGAGAACTGTACAGAAACACTCTCTGTCCTCTGGGCAGGGTTTGGATGTGGTGCAGTAAATAAGGTAGCTGTGCAATATTTCCTTTTATCCAGTAGATGCACACTGAATAATGAGGATAACAGGAAATACCAAATAGCTGCCCATTCACTGTGCACCAACCTTTTCACTGAATTAAGCAGGGGTCCCCTGGGAATGCTAGCATCTGATCAGCTAATTAAAGAATGTATTATTATGCCTACACACAAAGAAGCCACACTAGTGTAGCACAAGCACCTTAATTCAGGCATTTCCTAACTTTTAAGTGTTTGACTTTGCAATCTTAAAGGTCTTTTAATATAATGCTTTTGCATGTAATGTATTATGTGCAGACAACACTGGGCTCACAAAAGTATTTGTGTGTAACAGTTCATATTTCCAACATCCTCCATATGTTGCTTATCTTCTTAAAATTAACATTTCTGGCAGGAAGAAGCCTGTGAGAGTTTGTCCAGCATCCTCACAATGGGGCTCTTTTGGGGTTTCAATAAATATAAATGGACACAATGATCTTTTGGGTTTTTCAGTGTAAATAAGTAACACAGTAGTGCTCAAGTGCCATACAAAATAGTTACTCCTGTTTCTTTTGCTCACATTGATTCTCCTGGAAATGATAATCTCTCATATCACTTGAAGTCTTTGTTAGTACTATTACTGGATGTGAGTGGGAAACCATGCATCTGTCCCCACTAATGACATCTGTATCCTCAGTAGCCGAACAGGATTTCAAATGAGTGTTCCCAAATACCTTCCTTGTAGGACAGCATTATTCCATCTTCATGAACAAGCTGAGGCTTTGTCTACGCTTGAAAGTTTAAAGCACAGCCTTGGCAGTGTGGCCACTTCAGGAGTGCTGGGCAAAAGCTCTCCCAGTGCTCCAGTTCATTTTTCCTCAAAGTGCTTTAAGAAGAAAAAATGAAGCACTCTGGACCCTACCCCGCCACTGCCCCACCCTCTGACTGCCAGGCTTCCCCTGCCTTGCCCCTCCACCAAGCATCCTCTGGCTGCCAGACACCCACCTCCCCCTGCCACTACCCCGCCCAGTGCCCTCTGGCTGCCAGACACCCGCCCTCCCCTGCCACTACCCCGCCCAGTGCCCTCTGGCTGCCAGACACCCACCTCCCCCTGCCACTACCCTGCCCAGTGCCCTCTGGCTGCCAGACACCCGCCCCCCCCCCGCCACTACCCCGCCCAGTGCCCTCTGGCTGCCAGACACCCACCTCCCCCTGCCACTACCCCGCCCAGTGCCCTCTGGCTGCCAGACACCCGCCTCCCCCTGCCACTACCCCGCCTAGTGCCCTCTGGCTGCCAGACCTACTTGGTACAGCCCCATCCAACCAGCCCCCTTTTGCCAGACCCCAGTTTTTCTCTAAGGCTGTGTCTACATTGGCAAGATTTTGCACAAAATCTTCCCGCCTGTCTACACTGGCTGCAAGTGTTTGCACAAGAACACTGATGTTGTAATGTACAAAATCAGTGCTTCTTGCGCAAATACTCTGACGCCTCCGCTCAGGGATAAGCCCTTTTGCGCAAGTATTCTTGCGCAAGAGGCCAGTGTAGACAGGCAACGTTAATTTCTTGGGCAAGAAAGCCCGAAGGCTAAAATGGCCATTGGAGCTTTCTTGCGCAAGAGAGCGTCTACACTGGTTTTGCGCAAAAGCACATCTCTTGAGCAAAAGCACATGCCAGTGTAGACGCTCTCTTGCGCAAATACTTTTAACGGAAAAACTCTTCCGTTAAAAGTATTTGCTCAAAATCTTGCCAGTGTAGACGTAGCCAAAGTGCTTTAAGATCATATAATCATAGAACACTAGAACTGGAAGAGACCTCAGGAGGTCATCAATGTGTAAAAGTGCAATGTATTACAGCAGAACCTTGATTTTATGAAGATTTATGTTATAAACAAACAATTATACAAACCATTTTTCCCTGTGAGGGAAAAAAGTCACATAATAAAAGTGAAGTTGATGAAGAAAAAGTCCACAACCTTTCATGTTCTGATGCCATCAGTGCATTGGAATTGCTTGGCAGCGGTCTGAAGGGCATGAAAAAGCAATACTTATGCACAGTACCTACTGTAATTTTGAGATGTGCAGTTTTATGAACTGTTGAACTTTATGAATTCCTTAATCTTCATTAGTTCATAAAAATGCGTCCTAATATACTATTAATGAACAGTCTTGCTGGTGCTTCAGTAGAAGCCCAGGATTGACCAGACTACGGAGACTGAACTATCCTCTCACTCTTAGCTGGTACAGTGGTATAGCAGGCAATGGTTGGAAAGTATGCTTTGTTTCCTCCTTCCATGACAGATCTGTGGATGAAAAGGATTTCAGTGCTGTAAGTGCATTTATACCTAAAGAGGTACACAGATCCATGCAACGCAGAAATCTCTTTTTGAAACTGTACCAGTGTTTATGTTTCTATCTAAGGTGCTTAGTGCTGCTAAATTTTTTATACTGGAGCTGGTTGCAGCAGCCATGTTCCTTTGGGATTTGCCATTCTGATGATGGATTAGGCCTTTAGAGATTAAAAGTGAAACCCTCCACTGCCACTTTTCAAAGAATAACCATATTATACCTTCTCTGTATGAAATAAATTCAAAGCACATCTGAACCCGCACAGAGCACCCCTCTATGGGGAGACTCCACTGCTAGCACAGAGCACCTCCATAATCTCTGTCTGGATGGGTGCCACATTACCTGCACAGAACCCCCTCCAAATTCCTGTCGGGGAGGTGGCCCCTACTCCCAGAGTTGCCCCCAAGGTCTCTGTGAGCAGAGGCTCTCCATAATCCTTGTCTAGGTGAGTTCCCCCTGCCTGCACAAAGTTCTCCCCCAGGATCCCTATGGGGAAGCTCACACAGAGTCCAACAGTCCCTTTCTGTGGGACCCCCACTGCTCACAGAGCCCGCCCCCCCCAGATCCGTCCGGGAACCCACCCCGCGGTTCAGTCTGGTGGTGGCACCTGTAGCCCACTGGGGCTTGCCCTGCAGACCCTTCCCGGCCGCTAGGGGCGGAGCGCGGGGAGCAGCTGACTCGCTCCAGCTCTGGAGGGGGAGGGGCGGGACTGGGGGGAGCAGCAGGGAAGCGCGGGGCTCGGGGCCACTCACGCGGCCAGTCTCCATTCCTGGTGGCCCACCCTCAGCCCCTTCCCCTGCGGGAGCCGCGCCAGCGCCCAGTCCACCGGCTTCCCTCGACCCATCAGCTGACAGTCCGACCCCAGTCCGCCCAGGTAGTGCGCGTGCGTACTCCCAGCGGGGCATTCTGGGAGTTGTAGTTTTCACCCTCCACGCCCTCCGCCATCGCTGACTCTGCGCATGCGTCGTGGCCGTCCGACTTTGGAAAGTCGCTGCCTGAGGTTGGGCTCGGACTGGCTGCCATCTTGGCGGAGGGCTTGAGGCGCTGGCCCCGCCGCCCCGGCCGGTAAGGAGTCCGCCGCGGAGAAGCGGCTGCGCCCGCCCGCTCGCCTCTCGAAGCGCTGCCGCGACTCCGCCGGGGGGGGCTGGGGGAGCCGCTCCCGCCCCGGGGCTCGCAGCGAGCGGGGCGGGGGCGTTTCGGTCCCGGCCCCTGGGGCCCCTGCCCCGCCCCCGTGGGACCCCCCCCACAGCCCCGCCCAGCGCCTCCGGCTGCCAGACCCCCCCCCCCCGGCACTGCCCCGCCCCGCCCAGACCTCCCCCCGGCACTGCCCCGCCCAGCGCCTCCGGCTGCCAGACCCCCCCCCTGCCCCGCCCCGCGCTGCCCCCCCCCTGCCCCGCCCCCCCCCCCCGGCACAGCCCCGCCCTCCGCTGCCAGCCCCCCCCCCGGCACTGCCCCGCCCCGCCCCCCCCCCCGGCACTGCCCCCGCGCCTCCGGCTGCCAGACCCCCCCCCCGGCACTGCCCCGCCCCGCCCTGCCAGCCCCCCCCCGGCACTGCCCCGCCCTCCGGCTGCCCCCCCCCCCCGGCACTGCCCCGCCCCGCCCCCCCTCCCCCCCGGCACTGCCCCGCCCAGCGCCTCCCGCCCAGCCCCCCCCCCCCCCCCTGCCCCGCCCCCCGCGCCACCCCCCCCCGGCAC
This sequence comes from Pelodiscus sinensis, assembly GCF_052426305.1. Lineage (NCBI taxonomy): Eukaryota > Metazoa > Chordata > Testudines > Trionychidae > Pelodiscus > Pelodiscus sinensis. The sequence goes on along the minus strand of NC_143068.1, from coordinate 137,598 downwards.
TGCCCCGCCCAGCGCCTCCGGCTGCCAGACCCCCCCCCCCTCCCCGGCACTCCCCGCCCCGCGCTGCCCCCCCCCGGCACTGCCCCGCCCAGACCCTCCCCCCGGCACTGCCCCGCCCAGCGCCTCCGGCTGCCAGACCCCCCCCCCCCGGCACTGCCCCGCCCCGCGCTGCCCCCCCCCGGCACTGCCCCGCCCAGAGCCTCCCCCCAGCGCTGCCCCGCCCAGCGCCTCCGGCTGCCAGACCCCCCCCCGGCACTGCCCCGCCCCGCCCAGACCCCCCCCCCCCCCCCCCGGCACTGCCCCCGCGCCTCCGGCTGCCAGACCCCCCCCCCCGCCACTGCCCCGCCCCGCCCAGACCCCCCCCCCCCGGCACTGCCCCGCCCAGCGCCTCCGGCTGCCAGACCCCCCCCCCCCGGCACTGCCCCGCCCAGACCCTCCCCCCCAGCCACTGCCCTGCCCAGCGCCCCCCCCCGCCTCCCGTGGGACCCCCGCTCACTGCCCCGCCCAGCGCCTCCGGCTGCCAGACCCCCCCCCCCGCCACTGCCTCGCCCAGACCCTCCCCCCCCCCGCCACTGCCCTGCCTCCCGTGGGACCCCGCCCAGTGCCTCCGGCTGCCAGACCCCTCTCCCCCCTGCCCCTGCCATGCCCAGTGCCTCCAGCTACCAGACTCCCCCCCAGCCACTGCCCCGCCCAGCAGCTGCCAGACTCTCCCTACTTCCCTGCCCAGTGCCTCTGGATGCCAGACACCCCCCACCACGACTGCCCCGCCCAGTGCCCTCTGTCTGCCAGCTTCTTCCCCTTGCCACTGCCCCACCCTCTGACTGCCAGGCCTCCCCTGCCTTGCCCTTCTGCCAAGCATCCTCTGGCTGCCCCCCCCCTCCCCCCGGTCACTGCCCCACCCAGTGCTCTTTGGCTTCCAGACCTCCCTGCTACTGCCCCATTCAGCCAGCCCCCTTTGGCCAGACCCTGGTGATCTAATCTCTAGCCAGACCCTACAGCTGACCAGCACACTTTGGCAACCAGATCCAGTGCTCTGACTACAGTCTTCTCACTGTCCAGTCAATCACCAGCCCATTCTGGTTGATAGACTTCATTGACCTGGTTTGTAGCTACTGCGCTCACCCTGAGTTGGGGGTATTCATTAGCGGCTGTCTGATTCTGGATGATTTGCCAGCCCTGGGGTGGTTTGCTGTCTCTTGCTAGGTTCCTCTATCTTGCATGATGCCTGTTTTATTCATACACTCTGCCCCCCAAAATCACCACCAGGTGTTTGGCTTGTGTGAGTTGATAACACATTCCCCCCAATTTATTCCTCTCAATCCAATAATTGTCTAGCTCAGCCCCTTTCCCAGACTTTGAAATGAACCTCCTTTGACTACTAGTGTCTTCACTCTGTCCTGACGAATCTTGCTGCAGCCATCTCACTAGTGTTTACTTGCTTTGTCCTATAAATAATGCAGTGTCCTAAAATGATGGCCCAGAACACTAAAGCATAAGTGTTTGTAACTGCAATGTGAATGGTTGTTTTGGTACACTATGTATAATCTTTAGTAAATAAAGTCACTCTAGAATGGCAACGTTGGGCCCCTCACTTCTAGTTTTGGAAACATCGATAGGCCTTAGTTATTGATCCTCTAGTATCTAAATGTGTAGGACTGACATTGCGAGACAATAAAATCCAAATTGTAGGTAGAGGAAGATTACAATGATGTGCGAGTTATTTAACTGGGTCTGAAATTTTGGGCCACACCTCTTTCAAGATTTACCTTGTTTTGATAGCTATAATTTATAACAACAGGGAAGGCAGCTCCAGATTTTTGAGAGGCAGCAGTAGAATAGATGTACAGTAAAACTCCATTGGTCTGGCATCTGATGGTCCGGCACCATCAGGAACCCGGAAGTGCTCCAGGCAGCCGGACCATTGGAGCTGCTCTGCCCCCGGCTTCCCCGATTCAGCTGCTGCTGAAACTGACCAGCGGCTGAATTGGAGAAGCCGGGGGCAGAGCAGCTGGAGTGCTGCTGGTAGGTCCCGTAGCGCTGCCCCTCGGTGCTGCGGGACCAACCTGGCAGCACCCCAGCTGTCCCCCATTCAGCCACTGCTGAAACTGACCAGCGGGCTGGTCAGTTTCAGCAGCGGCTGACTTGGGGACGCTGGGGGCAGAGCAGCTGGGGTGTTGCTGGGTTGGTTCGGTAGCGTCCTCAGTGCTACTGGACCAACCTGGCAGCCCCCCAGCTGCTTTGCCCCCAGCGTCCCCAAGTCAGCCGCTGCTGAAACTGACCATCAGCGGCTGAATCGGGGAAGCCTGGGGCAGAGCCGAACTGTCGGAAGGGGGGGCTATGAGGCATGCCCCCCACACCACCCTAGACCCCTCATAGCCCCTTCTTCCGATAGTCCAGCATATTTGATAATTCGGCACCCCCTAGGTCCTAAAGGTGCCGGATTATCGGAAGTTTACTGTAGAATGAGGGTTACCTAATAATTTGGTAGAGGGAGAAATCCTTTACCTTTTGAGTTGGCAAAAGCCTCTCAGCAGACAGGATCCATTATTAGAATTCAAGAAATAATAGATGGAAAGATCTTTTTGGTTATCCTTTCCATTCCTTTGACTAATACTGTTCCTTACAGTATTTTCCATCGTTTTGTTCATTTTTTATTACTCTCATTTGTCCGTTACTGTTTCCCCTTTTATTGGGGGCAATCTTGCCTAATATGTGTAAAGGGCAGACTAGAAGTAATAAAGGAATGGGGCAGACTGAACCACTGCTAGTTTGCATCTACTTGAAAAACAGGAAATTCAGGAATGAAGTCCCACATGGGCTTCATATTCCTGCTCAGATCTGATGAGGGTGAAACTAAAATGCTGCTTGAAAGCAGTGGGTCAAGTTCGGCTCTCTTCCAGCAGTGAAAGTTGAGGGCTGCCCTGTGGACTTACTTGTGTTTACAGTGCTTTGTGCCTCTGTGAAATAACAGAACACATTCTATCTAGTTTGTGTTCTTAGTTGCAGTCTGATAGTTTAGCCACCTCTGTAAATTCACTTCAAGTTATCAGAATAGTGTCTTCATTGCAATTCAGAGTGAAATTGTTTACATCTTTAAACAGAGATATGGCATAGAATGTACTAAAGAAGATGAACTGATGGAGTGGAAAATAATGGAGGCTTCTGAATACTATCCTTGAAAGCTTCTTACAGATTCATCAGTTATTTCAGTGTTTAAAGATGGAGGGAGAGTGGGAGGAGGGAAGATTATTTCTATGAATAAAACTTAAGGAATTTTACCTCTATTCTTTTGTTCCCTTCTTTCCCTTTAGGAATTTATGTTCTCATTTTTCATGATGAAGCAGCTTTGGGACTTGAGATTTATTTACTTATTTTAGAGATTAGACATCTACCCCAACAATTTCAAAGAAGAGAGAGGATACCTAAAAGGCATTGCCAAATATAGTTTAAAAATTACATACTTTAAAATGTCAGGAATTTACCATTCTATTTTGAGGCAAACTTAAAAATAAAATAAGTCTAAAAACAAATTATCCACTTTTGGTGAGTTCTACAAAATCCCATTTGATTCTTTCCCCCCATCTTCTGACTCAATGGTTAATCAATAAATACGTCAGATATGTGTTATCAGTCAGTGATGTTAGTGCTCAGACAAATAGATTTTATGTAAATAGATTCTAATGCAGATAAATTGTTAAATAAGACTATCATGTTAACTTAAACCATCTGTTAAAATGCCTCTCATGATGGTTGAACATAATAAATAATTCCTCTATCGCTCAAAACAAATGAGGAAGAATGTGCATAAAAGAACAAACTGAAAATAATAATCAGACTTATAAATGTGCTATAAACTGCACTACGGACATTATGCTTTAAGTTTGCTTGTCCATTCCTGTGCTTTTTCATGCGCAGATTTGTCAGCCTCCTGGTCGGGTTTACTGTGAGACAGATGATGGTTGTTGTTTGTATGTCCACACGCTTCAGAAGGGAGTGACATTTATCACAGCAAATCTATGTGTAGCTGGAAGAACATTTACATTTGTTTATTGTAAATGAGCTTTGCCTACATACAGAAGCTTTGTGACGTTCATGCTTGCTTCAGAAGGCAAAGTGGGATGTAATCACAGTTTGCCTATTGTCTTGGAAGCGTTCTTTTGGTTTTTTTCAATGTCTGCAATCAAGCAAATGTGTTGGTTTTTTTTCAAGGTTCCAGACAGTCCATCTGTTTGGCATCATTCATTTGGCTGTGTTTTGTCAGGCATCTCAACGAATTTGGTGCCCGTGTTTGGGAAGAGAAAGGGTAGTCTGTATCCCACTTTTCCTCCTTCTAGAGAAGAAAATAAATAATATTCTTTTTTATGTAGTGTTCAGAAGTTGAGTTACAAAGGACAGTTATTGCCATGTCAATGGCCTCCGAAAGGGTTATTTTATTTCTTGTGAATCTATATTGAACAATCTGTGCTTTTCCAGGAAGACCCACTATAAACTGGAAAATAAATGTTGAAAATGAGGTTCCTATTCTAGCAGAATTTATTTCCAGGACTATGCAAACTTTTTAAACACCTGACATTTCCTATTAAGCTTTTAAATTATACATGGAATTCTATACTAACTGTAGTTAGCGAGAACAAATGCTAACAAGAATACAGGCAGTCCCCGACTTATGCGGATCCGACTTATGTCGGATCCGCACTTACGAACGGGGCTTTCTCGCCCCGGAGCTCGAAGGCAGCGGTCAGCCACCTCGACCTCCGGGGCGAGAAAAGCTGCTCCCGGTGCCCCTGGTCTGCTGGGGACCGTCTCCAGCAGACCAGGGGCATCGGGAGCAAAGCCGCAGCCCCGGCGGGTTTGCTCGCGGTGCCCCTGGTCTGCTGGGGACGGTCCCCAGCAGACCAGGGGCACTGCGAGCAAAGCTGCAGCAGCGGTGGGTTTCCCCGCTTCTGAGGCTTTGCTCTGGCAAAGCCTCAGAAGCGCAGGACCCCGCCGCAGCTGCGGATTTGCTCCTGGTGCCCCTGGTCTGCTGGGGACCATCTCCAGCAGACCAGGGGCACTGGGAGCAAAGCCGCAGCAGCGGCGGGTCCCGCGCCAGAGCAAAGCCTCAGAGGCAGGCACCCTGCCGCTGCGGCTTTGCTCCCTGTGTCCCTGGTCTGCTGGGGGGGGGGGGGGGGGCGCAGCTAGTGTGCCTCCCCTCCCCCCCCCCAGCAGACCAGGCTTTTGTTGTGGACCCTGGGGCAGAGCAGCTGGGGCGCTGCCGGTTGGTCCCGCAGCGCCGCTCTGGGCACTACTGGACCAACCCGGCAGCACCCCAGCTGCTCTGCCCCAGGCGTCCTGATTCAGCCGCTGCTGGTCAGTTTCAGCAGCGGCTGAATCAGGACGCCTGGGGCAGAGCAGCTGGGGTGCTGCTGGGTTGGTCCAGTAGCGCCGAGGAGCGAGGAGCGGTGCTACTGGAGCAACCCAGCAGCACCGCAGCTGCTCTGCCCCAGGCGTCCCCAAGTCAGCCGTTGCTGAAACTGACCAGCACTGACTACAGAAAGCCCGAGGCACAGTTGCTCTGCCCCGGGCTTCCTGGAATCAGCGGCTGATCAGTTTCAGCAGCAGCTGACTTGGGGTTCTTAAGTTGAATCTGTATGTAAGTCAGAATTGGCGGTCAGTTTCAGCAGCGGCTGAATCTGGACGCCAGTTCCGACTTACATACAGATTCAACTTAAGAACAAACCTACAGTCCCTATCTTGTACGTAACCCGGGGACTGCCTGTATTGAGAACATAGATTTTCTCTGAGGAAACATGATATGGGGTTTATTCATCTAACTGTTTAAATGAGCAGGCAATGCTAATGCAATGCCTTTGGGAATTTTCACATGTGGGATATTTTCTTTCAGTTCTTTTGTCTATAAACTCTACAAGATTCTTCTGCCCACCCTATATGAGCTGTCCAAAATGTATATGTAGGATGTATTCCTTGCTTTGAAAATGAATAGAGTTGCTAATGTGTTTGTATTTGAGGAGTTCATCCTGAAACAAGCTTCAGTCAAGCAGAGACAGGGCTTGAAAAACTCGGCCATTACTTAACATTGGGAAGTGGGGGAAAAGAGTAAATGTGCCCCTTTCTTTTCCATAAGTTGGGCAGAACTAGGAAATGGGGCATCAAATTTGAAGCCTCATCCATTAGCCAAAACGTAGTTTCCCCCCTTATTGACTAATCAATGGAAATTCCATCTACTAGTTGATTAAATGCAATTTAACATTAAATGCATTTTAAACCAGCTAGATCATGGTGGCGGAGAAACAGCTTCTCTACATTGGCAATTCTACTGTAACAATTGAGGTTTGAGGAATGTGGGTGAAGGGACAGAAGTTTGACACCGTGTAGATTCAAGCACGAGGTTTTTATTACTCAGACTGACAAACAGCTGATTACAATAGATTACATAGGGTGCTGATGGGCAGAGAGAAGAAACAGGGTGGGAATTCCCTAGATATGTTCTAGTGGCAAAACATAATGAGCACAATAAGCCAGTAGTCTAAAAGATTACATGAGTGTTCCACCTGTGGCTCAGGTTTACATGCTTGTTAATACACAGGTGTTATCCCTCAGGGTTCTTCTTGTAGAATGTAGGTTAAATCCAGATTCCGAATCTTTAGGAATGATAGGTGGCACCTTTCAATAGGTTTGTCTGCAGGTACATTCCTATACGGTCCTGAGACAGAGAACAATAAGCAGTACACAGCATTGGCTACAGTATACCATTATCAATGCACCCCGCCCCTCTCCCCTTCTCAGGACTGCAGTTTGCGTCTGTGATGGGTGGACATCATCACTCATGCTGATATGTCAGACCTCTCCCTGAAGCTAGGTTGGTATTCGGGGAGAGGTATATCAACTGTTCTCTCTTCCTGAACTGGGAAGTGGACTTCAAGGTTCCTCTCAGTGAGTCATGGGTCTGCAACTCAAGATAAGTCCCAATTATTGTTCTGCACCTGGACTTGTTACCAATTAGTTTCAGATCCTGTTCATGCCAAGATCTGTGAACAGGAGCCTGCCTTTGCTCACAGCTTAGCTCTGTTAACCATGTTTCGTTTATTGTTAGCTAGGCCTCATGTTAAAGATTCTATATAGAGGCTGTGGTCAGAATCATGCATGGTATTATTGAAATCTTGGCCCTTCAGTGGGCTAGCAATCCCCTGATTTATTTACAAGGGACATAGACAGATTTTTCCTGGTGACGTGTCCTCAACTGTGTTTCTTGCCTTGGTTAGTCAGGACCTAAATCTGTTGACTTCAGGTACAATTCAAAGTCTGTTTATTCTCATAGGGATTTTCGGTTGTTTGTACTGCTATAATGATTTGGAATCTGACATAGTTGGAAGTATAATTCCCTAATGGAACTGGAAGAGTTGTGTTTTACGTAAGTCCAAATTGTTTGTTTTGTGCTAATGGATGACATTAAAAAAAAAAAGAACATATTGGAATGTACATAGGTGTGTGTGCCTTGTATATAGTCTGTTTGTAACCATTACCTCTCTGATCGCGATGTCAGTTTCCTCTTACCTGAACAGTGCCTATTATGTTTTTGAGCATTTTGCACGCATTTCTCCACTGTAAACGGAACCCTTTCTGAACATGTGCTTCATAAACCCCATATGCTGAGTATTTTGGTCTGCTGCACTTTCCTACATAAGAATATTGTTTCACACATAAGAATATTGAAAATGTGTTAATCTATACTTTGAAGACAGAAAATGCTAAATAGTATTAGTATGTAAAATTAAGTTTGAGCTAACTTTTAAATGTAATAAGACTTAGTGTGTTAAAGTTTCATTTTTGTAAACTTTCCATTGATGTCTTTTGTTTTGGGGTTGTTAAAAGGGATGGGGGTAAAAAAGGGGTTAACCTTTTAATATCCCAAAAGACACATTCCATAAATATGTCACTCAGAACACACAAGCATTTTTTCCAGATTATCTTCTCTCAATATGTTTACAAATCTATCTTCGGTTTAGGGAAGGAGGAAGCAAATATTCTTATCTGTAGATATGTTTACTGCAGATATTAAGAGCTAGTACTTAGTGTAACATGCATGTGATTAGCAAATCCATACTATCTGTTAACCTCACTTTTTAAGCTAGTAAGATGGCAAGTATATTTTTCTGTTTATCATACCATAACATCAAATTCATCTCTAAATTCCTTAGAGAAACCTTTCCAAATAGTTTAAATGTAAGCATTTAAAACTATTGCTCCATATACTACTTAGATTAGAATGATTTCTCTCTAAGGTGTTTTTGTTTATAGCTCTCTATACTGAGATGGAGTAACACAAGGAAAGAAATCTGAAAATACTCATTTTTAAAAAATTGTCCTGTTTATACTTGATGTATATTATGATTAAATGGATTATTCTAGGTATTTGACCAATTTTAATGACAGCTGTTAATGAGGTTACTTTCTTCATAAGTCTGTGAAATGCAGAGCAGAGAGGCTTCACAGAACTAGTTTTAAAACAAGATTTTTCTGTATATGTTAAAATTTGTTTAAACTAGCAAATTTACCTGGTGTTGCTTGGGTCCTTAAGGAGGGCACAGGGACCGTCGGGGGTGCAGGAGTCAGGGTTGGTGGCGGTGAGGGGGCTCTTGGCAGCAGAGTCTGTGTGGGGGGCAGGGAGTGTGTGGGGGACACAGCCTCCTTTTCTCTGAGATAGGTACCAGGGCTGCTTGCTCTTTCCCTTACTGTCCCTGTTGGAGTGAGAGCAAAGTGCACAGCCTGTCTGCGCTTCCCCTTGCTCCTTGGTAAAGGGGAACAGCCAACAATGTCTCCATACGAATCTGGGGGAGGGGAGCTTCAAACCTCCCCCCAAACTCCCTGAAGAACACCTGGAGGGGTGTGAGGCTCGGGGATGGGGCAGTCTTGGACAGGAGGGATGCCCGCTGCCTGCCCCTTTCACCTATCTGGTGACTGTCTTTTCTGTGTAGTTTTATGAGAAGCATTCTCGTTTTAGATATATCCCATTTTCCTGGCACAACCAGACCCTTCTGTTGCTTATGGTCAGAGGAGGCTGGATACCGAATTTGATGGTACTAACTCTCATTGGTTAGCAGGAGCACTTGAACAAACAAACTCTCTCAGATATATAGTAGTTGAGAGGATTTACCTGGTGTTGCTAAGTTCTTTGTGGGGACTCAGGCTGGGGGATGGGAGACTTGGAGCAAGGAATGGGAGGTGTTGGGGGCTGAGGGCAAGGGGTTGAGGTGCAGGAGTCAGGGCAGAGGGTGGGAAGTGTGTGTGTATGGGGCTCAGTGCAGTGTGGTGTGCAGGGATCAGGGCAGGGAGGCTTAGACCAGGGGGCTTGGAGGTTTGGGGGTCTTATGGGGCTGCTTATGGCAGTGAGGATGGCAGTTCTCCAACTTTGGCTCCTTTCTGGGGGATGGGGCAGGGTTGTGCTGCCCAGGGGGCCAGGAGAGGGGACAGATAGCTCATCTGAGGGGCTGGGGCTGCACTGCCCAGTGCCACAGGTTGGTGGTTCTTGAAGGAGGAGTAGCTGACTCCTTCAGCACCTCCTGAATGGAGGAGTGGGGCTGAGTTTCCCAGCTTCCCTGATGGCTCTTGATGGGGAGGGAGAGGCTGGTTTCCTAAGCTAGACAGTGTGCTCAGCCCCTCTAGTGGTGCCATGGGGGATGGGGCAGGGTTAGGTGTGTCTCCCCTTCACCCTGGCCTCCACTCGTGGGATAGGAGAGTTAGAGCTGCGCTGGGGGAGTGGGTTGGCATGGAGGACCTGGGATGGGTTATGAGTGCAGCAGCTGGAGTGCAGAGGGCTAGGGTTGTGACCTAGGACAGGGATACCGGAAGTGGTGCAGGGTTCTGACTTGTGACCTGGGAGAAAAGATGGGGGTGCAGAGGATTTGGATTGTGACCTGTAGCAGGGGTGTAGAAGGTTTGGGTCATGACCTGTGCCAGGGATGCAGGAAGGGGAGCAGAGGATTAGGATGGGATGCCAGGTTCATGCTCTGGTGCTTACCTTAGGTAGCTCCCGGCCAGCAGGATGCTCAGACAGGCTTCCTGCCTGCTACACCCCTGCCTGTTGCTCAAAGCATCTGGCTGTGGGGACCATTGCACCTATGTGCACTGCACTCCCCTTGAAGGGGGAGGGATCTTCTGTGTTCTGCTTGCACTGAAGCATAGGCCAGGCATCTCCCGCAGGCCAGTTACCCTGGCCTGCGGGGGACAGAGGCTGTTTTGGCCGGGATGCTGGAGTGGTTCCTGCCTGTGGTGTACCCAGGCCCTGGTGCAGCCCCTGTCTGCAGCGGTCCCCCCCTTGGGGCAGGAGCAGCCCCCTCCCTATGGCAGGTGGGGATCTGCTCCAGCCCCCACTGGTTAACGGGTTAAACATTCACACCCTAACTGTTAATAGTTTAGTTTTTAGTGCAGGTTCCTTATTTCAGCTATATGAATGGGGCTAAGCACCCATTAATAGGAAAAGGAGGAAAACATCAAATTGAGAAAAGTGACCTGGCCCTCCAACCCACTAGTGAAAACAGCACCATTAAGAAAATAAAACTTCCAATTCGCTACAGTGTGATTAGAAACTTTGTGTTTTCCTCTAATTTACAATGCATTGTTAGTCCATACAGGCCATTTATCATCTCCTCCTCTACTCAAAAACAGATGAAGTTTATATATCTAAATGTGTAGAGGAAAAACTTAAAACCATCATAAAGCACTGGTGGATAATTGGTGCATTCTTTTAATTGCTTGCCAAATAGCATTGGCATTTTAAAAAATCTATTATGGATCTTTATTTCTGCAGTAATTGAAATTTGGACCATTGATCTCCCATTTTCTAATTTGCTGCTAGTACAAAAATTGGAGTTGATAATTAAAACATACTTGGAATAAAACAAATCTGTTACTGAACGACATCAAATGCTTTCTACCTTCATGAAGTGAGTGAGACAGCACTTATTATTAAAGAAAACTAAGTTTATAGATCAGAATGGCATACTGCCAGAATAACATTATACTTCACGTTTCAGAGCAGAGGTTCTCAACTCTGGGCTACTTATAGCTGTGTCAGCACAAAGTTAAGGTGGCCACGGATTGTCTACATGTCATTGTGTAGGCAAAATAATGCTTATGCATATATCCCCAAGTTAGTGGTTTTGCCTTTTTGTAGAGAGATGCTCCAATTTATCATAGTTTCTTTGCTTTTTTGATGTTCCATATCCTATCCTTAACATAATTTATTCTGTACTCTCATTTCTATAACTGTTATCTTCTTGCCCTGCAATCAGAGTAAATTCCTGGTTCTTTATTTGCTTGCTCCTGTTTTTAATTTAACTTGTAAAGTTGACAAGTGTAACATTTTTTTAACAGTTGCTATGTGATTTAGCATCTTCAAAATTTGTATACACAGGTGAGTTTTACCAGTTGTAGTGATGTGGTTGTGGCCATATAACTTTGTGAGTAGCAACTTGTTACAGTATGAGCACAGGTTTTTATTTTAGACTACGTAAAAAGACACTCAGACTTGAATAAGACTGTCAACAAAGGAAGTTGTACCGGTGTAACTGGTAAAACTTTCTCACACAGACAAGGCTCGGTAAGTTAGGTGATTTTGTAAACTTTGCCCTAGAACTTATTTTGAAATGGTCAAGGATTTGTGAGTGCCAAATACATCATAAAAACTAATCAAAGCAAAGTTATCAAAACAAATCAATACCACGTTTTGGAATATTCCTCTATTAGCAAGCTAATTTAATATATTTACATTTTCTCATTTTAGCCAGGTGGTAATTATTTTATAAGATTAAAAAAAGATGGGATAACAAACATTCAGAGGGAAGATGGGTCATTCTTCAAAGCAATTATAGAAGCAGTTAAAGATACTGCACATACTGATGAGTGACTGAAGAGCATGGCTGACTGGAGGGAAGTGTAGCTATTGCTTTTTGTGGGTATGGCTGGGTTTCTTAGTTTAGAGCTGGGTGAACAGAGGTGTAAATGAACAATTGTTAGCAATGAAAGAGTAGAGATCAAGTGAGCATAAAGGCATGTGTCTAACCAAACTTGGAGCAGTAAACAGGAAGAGAAGATAACAGTGCTTTGGAGGGATTACAGAATCAAACACACATGCAGTACTACACTTATAGCTAATTAATAGTTTACTCATTTTAAGCCTTTTTGCAGGATCAGAAGGGTGTGTGAAAGTAGAGATGGTGGACCTCTCTATTTTTCATTTCATTTGTAGGACTTTATGTGCACACACAACCTTATCTAAATCTGTAAGTGTATTTTAAATACATTAAAATCATACCGAATACATACCCAGGAGCTTTTCCTCACCCATATACACAAATTAATTAATCAAATTTATTTAGACTCATGTAGTACCTCCTCTCTCTTGCACAAATGCCAGCTTTACCCAGGCGTTTGGTGAGGAAGGAACATAAATTATAATGTTCTTATGGTGTCTTACAGGTTAATGAACTCAAGCTGTTTGAAATAGAAACTCAATGCAACCTTAACTATGGAACCATTTGTGCACCTTCATAACTGGTTGAGCTGAAACATGCATCACGACTTGTGAATAATAATAGAGATGTAGCCGTGTTAGTCTAGTCAAGCTGAAACAAAAAACAGGACTGTGTAGCACTTTAAAGACTAACAAGATGGTTTATTAGGTGATGAGCTTTCGTGGGCCAAACCCACTTCCTCAGATTTGACTTGTGAATAAGTGCACTTGGAGTGTGTTTTCAGTGCAACATTAACTTGGCTGATCAGTACTTAGGTCCGAGCATCCAGGTTAGCCTAGCCTAGATGTCAGCAGTTATACTGAAAAAGCCACTGGATAGCTCACTGAAAACATCGACTCATTGTGCAGCATAAGGATGTTAAGGACTAGTTGACTATCTGATAAGCAAATACTTATCTGATAGTCAGTCGACTAGTTGATTCCCTCCCCCTGCTACTTTTGTCAGAGACAGAGAAGGGGGACATCAAAGCAACAGCACATCTGATCCAGGGCTCAGCTATGCAGCACTGCCCCTTTGAAATGCCAAGCAAGACCAGACCAGCATTCAAAGAGGCAGTGCCGTGAAGCCTGGGAACTCCTCAGCTGACTCTGGGCTCTGCATGGCATTTCCTAATACCAGAGCCTGCTCCATCCCTGGGAAAACTGGTGTTGGCCCCCTAGTGGCTGCCTGGGTATGCAGAGGTGGCACACAGGACTCAAGCCCACCACCCTACACTCCCCAGGCCAATGCACTATGCTATTCCAGATCCCATCTCACCTCCCTACCTTGAGGGCATCACTTATCCTGCCTTCCTCATACCAGAGCCTGCTCCATCCCTGGGGAAACTTGTGTTGACTTTCCTGTTGCTTGAGGGGTGGGCAGGACTCAAACTCACCACCCTGCATTCCCCAGGCAAATGCCCTATACAGTGGGCCACTCCAGAACCCATCCCAGTCCCCACTGGGGCTCTTGTACACTTCAAAGGAGGAATGCAGAAGTGTCTGTTGACTAGTGGAGTAGTTGATAGAAACTCCTTGCCAGAGGATGTTGTGAAGAGCAGGACTTCAACACGGTTCAAAAAGAACTAGATAGATTCATAGAGGTTAGGTCCATCAATGACTATTAGCCAGAATGGGTAGGAATGGTGTCCCTGGCCTCTGTCAGAGGATGGCAATGGGTGACAGGAGAAGGGATCACGTGATGATTCCCTGTTCTGTTCACTCCCTCTGGGGCACCTGGCACTGGCTAGTGTTGTAAAACTCCACTGGGCTAGACGGACCTTTGTTCTGACTGAGTGTGGCCCTTCTGTTTGTTCTAACGTGTGCTGATTCTTAGGGCATAGAACAGAGGTGGGCAAAAGCCTCTCAGTGGGCTGTATCCAGCCAACTTAGGCCTGCCTGCACAGCAGTTCCAGGCCCCACCCCTCGTGCATTGCCTGGGAGCTGGAGATGCATGAGTGCTTTTAACTGTTACTGTTTAAAGGGCTTGCACCTCCCCTGTGCATTTGTGTAGAACAATCCGTTAACTTGAGGTAAAAAAGCATAAGGAAGATGCGCCTGTTGGACTTGAATGCAAGTCATGGGTGGAAACTGGTGAAACCAAATGAGATGAAACAGAGGAGATGACACCATCTGGGACCTTCTGAGAGAACACATGACATAATTATGGAGGAAGAAGAAATATAATGGAAGAATAAATAAAAAGAGCAGAGGAGAGGATTTCTGGAACTTTTAACCTTGTCTTTCATGAACAGCTGTTCTGCTGTTGTGAAGGTGCAGATTGTGAAGCAACCAAACTCTAATAGTTCAGTTGGTGAAAATATGCATTAAATTGGAGCCTCAACAAAGAAGAGACCAGTAATCTTGATTTGTGACTTCAAAGAAGTCTGGTACAAGATATAATGACCCAGATAGAGCAGAATGCCTTAATAGATGTGACAGGAAGGATAGATTGTATTTTAGGAAGTCTCACAAACTATAGTGAACATGGAGCAAATGACATTAGAGGAAATTCAGTGATCTGTAGAATTACTTCAGGAATCTGTTGAGAGATAAATATTAGTGTATTTGTGTGTCACACTGTCTTAAACAATGTCATTCTAGTGCCCAGGATGAGCAAAGAAGGAAGCCTGGTTTAAATGGATGCACCAGACTGTGTGTTTAGTAATGAAGCAGTTGTTTGGATTAGAAAGGTATCGTAGTCAGATAAGAGAGAATGGTGGTGTTTTCTTTCCCACTTTTTCAGTACTAGGGATGTTAGATATCATGTAATTGAATGTTTATGTTCAACCATCACGTGAGGCATTTCAAGAGATGGTTTAAGTTAACAATTTGTCTGCATTATAATCTATTTACATAAAATATATTTGTCTGAGCACTACCATCACTGATATCAACACACATCTGATGTGTTTATCGATTAACCATTGGATGAGTCAGAAGATGGGGGGGGAGGGGAAATTGGATTTTGTAGAACTCAACAAAAGTGGATAATTTGTTTTTAGAATTATTTTATTTTTAAGTTTGCCTCAAAATAGAATGGTAAACTCCTGACACATTTTAAAGTATGAAATTTTTAAACTATATTTGGCAATGCCTTTTTGGTAACCTATCTCTTCTTTGAAATTGTTGGGGTAGATGTCTAATCTCTAAAATAAGTAAATAAATCTCAAGTCCCAAAGCTGCTTCACCATGAAAAATGAAAACATAAATACCTAACAAGAAAGAAGGGAACAAGAGAACAGAGGTAATATTACTTACGTTTTATTCATAGAAATAATCTCCTCTCTTCCCCACTCTCCCTCCATCTTTAAACACTGAAATAACTGATGAATCTGTAAGAAGCTTTCAAAGATAGTATTCAGAAGCCTCCATTATTTTCCACTCCATCAGTTCATCTTCTTTAGTACATTCTATGCCATATCTCTGTTTAAAGATGTAAACAATTTCACTTTGAATTACAATGAAGACACTATTCTGATAACTTGAAGTGAATTTACAGAGGTGGCTAAACTATCAGACTGCAACTAAGAAAACAAGCTAGATAGAATGTGTTCTGTTCTTTCACAGAGGCACAAACCACTGTAACCACAATTAAGTCCATAGGGCAGCCCTCAACTTTTACTGTTGGAAGAGAGAGCAGAATGGTCGTGAATGGTTGAGTGGTCGTGTAACCGCATGAAATCTTAGTGGTTACACAACTATTCCATAGTCTCCAAGGGTGGCGCTGGCAGCCAGTATGCTCCTGGCCCCATTCGCGGGGAGCTACCTGCCATCCTATGCTGCAGCAGCACGGGGTGGCAACTTGTCGGCGAGGGGAGCCAGTTAAAAACCAGTTCCTTGCGCAGACCGACTGCCTTCAGCCCCACACTGCTGTCTGATACAGAGGCATCGGCAGGAGTGGCAGCAGCTCCTGTCTGCAGGTGATCTGAGCTCTGGTAGAGGCAGCACCGAGGGGCGGGGAGGCAACATCGCGGAGCTGGTGCTGGGGGGAGCTGGCTTTTAAGCTTGGTTCCCCCCAACACCGGCTCCTATCTGCCCTCCCCCCACCACCTCTGTAGGAGGCATCAAGGGGCGGGCCCAGACCGGTCCATGGAGCAGGCACCTGCCTGCTTGAAAGCTAGCTCCCCACGCCTGTCATCTCCTACCTGTTCCCCTCACCCTCTGTGCTGCTGCCTCTTTATCAGAGGCAGAAGTGTGGGAGTGGAGGAGGTTCTGGTGCTTGTGGGGTACCAGCTCCCACTCCTCCCATCCCCCTCCCCCGCTCCTGCTGCCACAGAGGCAGCAAGGTGGGGAAATGCATGTAGTTGACAAGATTAACTGATAAGCCCAGGCGTATCCATTAATTGTGTAGTTGACTACATGTTGCCATCCCTATTCTGTACAGAACCAATGGTTCTCTGGTCCCATTCAGCCCATGTCCTCAGTTTAGGTCTCTGTAAAATGAGAACATAGAGCTGGAAGAGACCTTAGGAGGTCATCAAGTCCAGCCCTCTGTCCAAGGCAGGACCAATCCCAACTAAATCAATTCAACCAGGGCTTTGTCAAGCTGAGACTTAAAAACCTCTAGGGGTGGAGATTCCACCCCCTTCCTAGGTAACCCATTCTAGTGCTTCACCACCCTCCTAGTGAAATAGTTTTTCCTAATCTCCAACCTAGACCTCCCCCACTGTAACTTGAGACCATTGCTTCTTGTTCTGCCATCCATCACTACTGTGAACAGCCTTTTTCCATTCTCTTTGGAACCTCCCTTCAGGAAGTTGAAGGCTGCTATCAAATCCCCCCTCACTCTTCTCTCCTGCAGCCTAAACAAACCCAAATCCCTCATAGGTCATATGCTCCAGCCCCCTAATCATTTTGGTTGCCCTCTGCTAGACCCTCTCCAATGCATCCACATCCTTTCTATAGTGGGGGGCCCAGAACTGGACACAATATTCCAGATGTGGCCTCTTACCAGAGCCGAATAATCACTTCTCTGGATCTGCTGGCAATGCTCCTCCTAGTGCACCCTAATATGCCATTAGCCTTCTTGGCTACAAGGGCATACAAGTGGACTCATATCCAGCTTTTCATCCACTGTAATCCCCAAGTCCTTTTCTGCTGAACTGCTACTTAGCCATTCAGTCCCCAGCCTATAACAATGCTTGGGATTCTTCTGTCCTAAGTGCAGGTCTCTACATTTGTCCTTGTTGAACCTCATCATCAGATTTCTTTTGGCCCAATCCTCTAATCTGTCCAGGTCACCGTGGAGCCTATCCCTACCCTCCAGCCTATCTACCTCTCCTCCCAGCTTAGTGTCATCTGCAAACTTGCTGAGGGTGCAATCCATCCCCTCATCCAGGTCATTAATAAAGATGTTGAACAAAACTGGTCCAAGAACCGATCCTTGGGGCATTCCGCTAGAAACCGACGACCAATCTGACATTGAGGCGTTGATCACTAGCCGTTGGGCCCGACAGTCTAGCCAGGTTTCTAGCCATCTTACATTTCATATATCCAATTCCTACTCCCTTAACTTGCTGGCAAGAATGTCTGCTGCTGGTAATGGGGAGGTAAATTCTGAAAATTCCCAAGTGTGGAACACAGCTGGATCAGGCATTCTGAAATACAATAGATCCACACAAGTAGTATGACGTGCTCATTGCAGCTTTATGTGATATGATCTGAATATAAAAAGAATCCTGTTTTGCAAATGAAAAATGGTGAGGTAGCTCATCAAGAAAATCCCGTCAGGCAAGATTTACTATGAAAAGGAGGGCAGCAAGAAAACAAAGCAAATTGATGCAAACGGAAAGATTTTTACAAGTATATTTTGTGGGGAAATTTCTCATTAGAGCTGTCGGCTAATTGCAATTTACCTGCCTGATTAAAAAAACAGTTTTACAAATTAATTGTGATTAATCGTAGTTTTAATTGTACATTTAAACATAGATTTTTAAATGTATTAAATAATTCTTAGAGCTGCAGAATTAATCATAGGGGACTTGGTAGATATTTGGAATTTCAGTAAAGCTTTTGCTTTAGTGTTGTATAAAATCTTACTCACAAATTCATTCTAATTGGCTTGGAAATATGAGCGTGTCATGCAGATTGAAGAACGACCAAATCACTACAAAAACTTAATAATAAATAGTAGAACTATTTAGTGATACAGGCTTGTCTACGTTTAAAAAGTCACAGTGGTACAGCTGTGCTTCTATAGCACTTCAGCATAGACATTACCTATGCCAGGGGTTTCAAACTCCTGACCCACAGGCCATCCTTGGCCAGAGAAGTTGCACAATCCTGCCCGGGAGTCCTGGCAGGTGGGGGGTGTCTGTTTGCATCCCCCAACCCTTCCCACCATTGCCCTACCCTCTCCCCCATGGGATACTGAGGGGACCTGGTACGGCAGAGGTGCCTGCTCCCTGTGGCGGCGGAAGCCATGGGGAAGCAGAGCACAGCAGAGGGAGTGCGCTCCATTTCCCACTGTGGCCAGAGTCATGGGGAAGTATGTGAGGGCCCAACTTGTGCTGCTGTGCCAGCCCGCCCAGTAATTCCTGAGGCTGTCCCCCTCAGTGGGTGGGGTGCCATGGAGGGAGAAAGAGGGATTTGGGGGCATAAGTAATCCACCCCCTTAAGAGTTGGTAGCTGGGTATTGAATTAGTTAAGCCAACCTAAGTCTCCATTAGACAGCAATCTCGGTGATGTAGATTTTTCACGTCCTCTGAGTGGCATGATTATGCTTCACGTGTAGAACAGGCCTGAATCTATAGGATGTCATGAGGAAGCATTCTTGTCTATGTGAGAAGTGATTGAAATAGCTGCCTTCTGTTGGCCTAACGCTGTAATGTATACCACACTTGATCTTAGCCTTAAACAAGCCGAGAACCGATCCATACATACCTCAAAGTTATCGTTTTAGGCTGTATTCATCTCCACTGGGTACTGTTTTTGAACTAAGAAGATCTCATTACAATGAATAGGGACTGTTTATCTCTGAATCTACAACTTTGATGTTGAAAACCCACCTTGGGCAGAAATCTGAGAACTGTAAGGATTTGGGGAAAATGAATGTCAAGATTTGCCCGCCCCCTTGTTTGGAGAAATGTAATCGGAGTACAGAATAGTCGGAAGGTTCTCAAACTATTTTTGAAAAGAGAATATATTATGAATGGGAATGCTTAATGAGAGGGGAAGAGTGATTGGGGTGAAGGAGTAGGTGTTAATAGGAGAAGAAGTGCTTGGGCCTGCAGAGAGGGGTGAAGGTGGTATGGGGAAGGAATAAATGGGAATGGACGGTAAGGGCTCAGATAAGGGATCTTATAGGGGAGAGGACAGAAGCAGTTGGAGAATTCAAGGGGTAGCAGAGGATGTGTGATGTCCTGTCAGCCTGGAATTCTGTCCTCTGCATGTGTTGAGATCTAAAAGAGCTTTATCCCTCTCCCTTTCCTTTTCTACTCTGTGTTCTAGGATTTGGGGGAATCCCACTTTTCTTGGGATTCTGAGTCATTTGTCCTGCCCTGCCATGTGTATAGAAATCTGTGGTTGGAAAGACTGAAGATAATGCAAACTTAAACATCAGAACCCCAGAAAACAAGTAGTACACGCATAACCCCTCTTTGACACGGGGGCCTGGGCAAAGTGCCTGTGGGAGAGGCCGAGTTGGCAAGAGATAGCGCAGACTGAATGGCTTGGGAGCATAAATTCCCTCTCTGTAAAACCTAAAGCTAAACTATTATATCTAAACTTCTCAGAGTAGTTACTAATGGTGCACAATCATTCTGGAAGGGCATAACAAGTGGGCTTCTGTAGGGGTCAGGTTTTTTCGTGACCGCTTCTGTTGAATATCTTCAACATTTTAGATGATGGCATAAAGAGTATGATTATTAAATTTGCAGATGATACCAAGCTGGGAGGGGTTGCAAGTGCTTTGGAGGATAGGGTCATAATTAAAAATGATCTGAACAAACTAGAGAAATGGTCTGATGTAAACAGGTTGAAGTTTAATAAGGACAAATGCAAAGTATTCCACTTAGGAAGGACTAATCAATTTTACACTTATAGAATGGGAAGTGACTGTCTAGGAAGGAGTCCTGCTGAAAGGTATTTAGGGGTCATAGTGGACCACAAGTTAAACATGAGTCAACTGTGTGACACTTGCAAAAAAAGCAAACATGATTCTGGGATGCATGAACAGGAGTGTTGTGACCAATTTTTAGGTGCTTACTGGTTGCCTATTTGGTTATTTGCATACCCTCTGCTCCTTGTTTCCCGCTGCCTTCCAGTTTTTTTTCTTCTCCTTCCCTTCTCTTCTCCCCTATTTATTTTGGGTCTGCACATCCTAAACTCAAAACTACGGTCATCTGAAGAAGTGGGCTGTGCCCACAAAAGCTCATGATACCATCTACATGTTTTGTTAGTCTATAAAGTGCTACCAGACCATTTGTTGTTTTTTAAGACATGAGAAATCATTCTTCCACTCTATTCTGTGCAGATTAGGCCGCAATTGGGGTATTATGTCCAGTTCTGGGCACCACATTTCAAGAAAGATGTGGACAAATTGGAGAAGGTCCAGAGAAGAGTAACAAAAATGATTAAAGGTCTAGAGAAAATGAGCTATGAGGGAAGACTGAGAGAATTGGGCTTGTTTAGTTTAGAAAAGAGAAGACTGAGAGGGGACATTTTCCCCTACTGACTTCATCCTCTCTCTCCTGCCCATCCTCACTCACTTTCAGCAGTTTTCAAGTATCTAAAAGGGTGTTACAAGGAGGAGAGAGAGAAATTGTTCTCCTTGGCCTCTCTGAGAATAGCACAAGAAGCAATGGGCTTCTTGGTTTGACATTAGGAAAAGCTTCCTAACTGTCAGGGTGGTTAAACATGTAATAAATTGCCTATGCAGGGTGTGAAATCTCCATCACTGGAGATATTTAAGAGCAGGCTAAGTAGAAATCTGTCAGGGATGATCTAGACTGGTGATCTCCAACCATTTTAAGCATGAGATCACTTTGAATTTAAATGCAATCCAAGATCTACCTGTCCCACCTCCTTTCCTCCCCTTCTCCAAGGCCTCACCCCATAAGAATGGCTGTACTGGGTCAGACCAAAGATCTATCTAGCCCAGTAGCCTGTCTACGGACAGTGGCCAGCACCAGGTGCCCCAGAGGGGGTGGACCGAAGACAATGATCAAGCGATGTCTCCTGCCATCCTTCTCCAGCCTCTGACAGAGGCCAGGGATACCATTTCTATCCCCTGGCTAATAGCCTTTTATGGACCTAACCTCCGTGAAACTATCTAGCTTCTCTAAACTCTGTTATAGTCCTAGCCTTCACAGCCTCCTCTGGCAAGGAGTTCCATAGGCTGACTATGCGCTGTGTGAAGAAGAACTTTCTTTTATTAGTTTCAAACCTGCTACCCATTAACTTCATTTGGTGTCCTCTAGTTCTTCTATTATGGGAACTAATAAATAACTTTTCTTTATTCACCCTCTCCACACCACTCATGATTTTATAGACCTCTATCATATCCCCCCTCAGTCTCCTCTTTTCTAAACTGAAAAGTCCCAGTCGCTTTAACCTCTCTTCATATGGGACCCGTTCCAAACCCCTCATCATTTTAGTTGCCCTTTTCTGAACCCTTTCTAAGGCCAAAATATCTTTTTTGAGGTGAGGAGACCACATCTTTACACAGAATTCAAGTTGTGGGCATACCATAGTTTTATACAGGGGCAGTGAGAGATTCTGTGTCTTATTTTCTATCCCTTTCTTAATAATTCCTAGCATCCTATTTGCCTTTTTGACCGCCACTGCACACCGTGTGGAAGTTTTCAGAGAACTATCCACGATAACTCCAAGATCTCTTTCCTGATTTGTTGGAGCCAAATTAGCCCCCATCATACTGTACGTATAGTTGGGGTTATTTTTTCCAATGTGCATTACTTTACACTTAGACACATTAAATTTCATTTGCCATTTTGTTGCTCAATCACTCAATTTGGTGAGATCTTTTTTAAGTTCTTCACTAGTTCACCCCTACTCTCTTCATCCTCCCTCTCCTGCCCATCCTCTCACACTTTCATCAGGCTAGGCAGAGGGTTGGGGGTGCAGGCTCTGGTCTTTGGTTAAGGGATCTGAAATGTGAGGGGGCTCTACGCTGCTCTTGGGGCAGAAAGTAGGGATGTAGGAGGGGTTTGGTGTTTGGGTGCAGGGGAGGGGGTTCATGACTGGGGTAGGTGTTCGGGATGTGGGCTTCAGCTGGGCACTGATTACCTGGACCACTCCCTAAATCAGCCAGCCATTTCCCTTCCAAGTCCTGTTGTCCCCCCCCCCCCCCCAGTTTGTGGAGAAAGGATACAGAGTGGGAAGGGGCATCTTGACATCAGTGCCTTTCCTTTCCTTTCCTTTCCCTCCCCTGCGCTGCACAGCAGCTCCCCAGCGGGAGGGCAGCTCCAAGGCAAAGCAGGGAGAGCATCTGAAGTGTCAGCACTTGGTAGGGTTGGGGGGGGAGTCACCTGTCCCTGTAAGGGTGGCCATTTTGAACTCTGTTGTTCTCCGTGGCACACTTCCAACCGCCTCGCGGCACACCGGTGTACCATGGAACAGAGTTTAAGAAACACGGCGTCCCAGCTCTCCCAGAGGGGGCGGGCCTTTGCGATAGTGCAGTGGACCTTGGGAGCTCTTCACAGTGGCAAGCCATGATCACGGGGTTTGAATTGCCCCATGGGGGTGCTGTGGGCAATGTCCCAGAAGTGGACCCAGAAGTTTGGTGGCAGGTTCTGCTGCTGCTGCTGCTTGTCCTGCCTTTGCTGCTGGCCCTGGCCCTGGGCTGTTCATGGTGGCAGCAGCAGCAACTACCTCCTGATCCCGGCTCAGCCCTACATGATGAGGGAGGCTGGGGAGCCGGGGCCTGAGAATCGGGGTGTTGTCTGAAGGTGGATCTCAGCCCCCCTATGGCTGCTAGAGAAGTCCAGACTGGCCAGAGGCGTGGAGCTCTCTGTGTGCTGGAGCAGGTCACACCTCTCTCGCCTGTCTGCCTTTTAGGGAGAGGTTGGTGGGTGCCCTTGCCTTGTTCTTTCGTGTGACTTTGTCCATCCACCCTTCTGACCTTCACTGGACCCACCAGTGGCCCCCTTCTGGCCCAGGGCCAGCGTGGGGAGCACCAATGGGAGGCCTGCGCAGTATCCCCCTGCCCCAGCCAGGCCCAGGCAATGCTCAGTGAATCTGCTAGTAGGGATAATAGCAATTCCCTACCTTACAGGCATGTTGATAAATATATTAAAGATTGGGTGGTGCACCATACTCTGGTAATTGGGGCCATATGAATGCTTAGATGTGGAATGAATGCTGGGAAAGTGAGAAAGGACCATGCAGGGAAAAATTGGCTACACAGAATGTATTGCCCACCAACCTGTTGCCACTTTCAGTTGTATCTTCGTAAAAACCAACGTAGAAGATAGAATATTTGGATAAAAAAGCTTGGGAGAGAGACACAAAATATGTATTGAGGTGCATAATATAAATGCTCATATTTACATTCATATTTTGTCCATTGCCACAATAGAGATCATTAACTAGAGTCCAGAGCAGTCTGCTTTCCATGACTAGATCTGAATACCTAGTTGGATGGAGAGAGGAAAATCTGAGGATTTCTGGAGGTTAGGGATGTAAAGTCCCATTTAAAAAGTTAACTGTGTTAATAAGTTTTGGGGGCAGAGGTACAACTGTGAAGCCTTCTCTGGTTGAGTTTCAGCAAATGAACTTAAAGATGCTCTAGGCCGGATTGTGACTGAAACCTACAAATTAAATTCATGACCCTTATGACTGGTTAAAGCTAGCTGGAGAAGACACTGAGGTCAATAAAGAGAGATTGTCTGTTGCCTTTCAAGAGGTTCAAATGCCAAAGTCTCTCAAAGGAGACACTTCAATGTATACTCAAGAAATCCTTTCGTTGTCATTTCAGAACTTGACTAGTGTTTGGAGTATTGCAGTCAGGGCGGGATGGTGCCATGGCAAAGCAAGCCCAGAGCATGACCCACACCCAAGGAAATTTAAGCCGTTCAGGCCTAAGCCAACAGGCAGCCTCCGTCTCCATCCTAGTCTGCTTCCAGCCATCTGGCAAATGCCTCTTTGAGGGGATATTAGGGGTGACATATCTCTGCAGAGACTGAATCTTTATTTT
The DNA here is from genome assembly GCF_052426305.1 of Pelodiscus sinensis. Taxonomy (NCBI): domain Eukaryota; kingdom Metazoa; phylum Chordata; order Testudines; family Trionychidae; genus Pelodiscus; species Pelodiscus sinensis. The sequence goes on along the minus strand of NC_143068.1, from coordinate 113,431 downwards.
CTGTCTGCCTGCATGGGGGCTGCAAACTGTCAGCTTCCACCCGAAACAATTTTCTTTCTAGCATTTATAAATGGCAGTATATATACAAGAACTGTTTAACATATAAGGAAGGGGTCATGCTTAGAGGCCAGCTGTGTAAAAGGGGTCACCGATACAAAAATTTGAGAACCGCTATTTTAGCATGCTTTTGCTTCAGGAGCAGCTAGCTCTGTTGAGTTAGCTCATTAATGGCACTTTGGAGAGCAAAGAAGGCCATCCATACGACAAAGCACAGACCGGATGGGATGCAGAGTTCTGAACGCTTGGTAACGCAGAGGAAACAGGCTTGATGCGCTATATGTTGTGTATGCATCGATGCACATGCTTATGCCCCTGCCAGGCCTGCCTTTCTGTACTCCCAGTCCCAAGGCATCTCTGCTGTCCATCTTTGCGGCATTTTCAGGAAGAAAGACCCAGCCCCAATGGCTCAAACATGGGGAATGGGAGAGCCAGAGAGGAGAGAGCAAGTTCCAGAAACATTTCCTGATTTCTCACAGTGGTGCCCCTCCTTCCTGGCAACAAATACTGTCACCCAAACCAGCCTGTCCACAGGGGTAAGCATACACCCACAGGCTTGGCAGAGAAGGGATGGAACTAGCTCTGACTGGCATGAAGAATGGTAACACCTAGTGCTAATCAGGCACTTGACAGAGGAAGTCAGGTGCTTTAGCCCTCTTTTTATGGAAAGGGAGGCGCCAAAGAAGTGAAGTGGCTTCCCCAAGGTCACCCAGGGACAGAGCCAGTGCAAATCCAAGTCTCCCAAGTCCTAGCACCGTGCTTCACCCACAAGACCAATGTGCTTTATCTCCGTTTTACCCCACTATGTCCTGAGGACTTAGCTGTACACTTCATGGTAACAGAATCTCAGTCTCCATAGCACTTCTCAGCCCAGCAAAGCCGGTTATACAAACTACCATATGTATCACATCACTCACCATCGAAATGAGCCCTGGTGTGCGCAGCTCTGCTACAGGAGAGCTCCAGCACAACTCTGATGGGTTTTTCAGAGAGGCTAGGTGTGTGATGGATGCAACTGTGTCTTGGCAAACCCTCCATCTCATCCCAGCAGCAGCTACCTGCTCCATGTGCCTTCACCCAAATGTAGATGTTTTCCTATGTAGGCCTCTGGCTGCTGTCAATTTCCCAAACCAAGTGGAGAGAAACCCACCCAAGTTGTGGGAGCAGCTTGACTCCTGGAGCACACAGGCGGGGAGGAACTAAGATTTAACCAATCACACCCAACTGAGCTGAGGGATGGGAGCAGAGCCAGCTCCAATGCTGTAACCCACCAGTTTGCTTTTTTTTTTTTTGGTGACTTCTCCACTGCTTCCCAGTGGGTCCTTTGTCAAAAAGCTCCCATTTATGGTATCAGAAGCAAAATCTTCCACTTCCAGCCCATCTTACCCTGGAACACGGAGCCCCACCCGGATAGATGTGCATTTTGCTCCTTCTGAAGCTTCTCCGCCCTCTTGGAAAGTAGCTATGGGGTATAGAGTTAGCTGTCTGAGGAACCTGGAAGACTTTGGCACAGGCAGCACCTGTAGAGCCCTCTCTAGAGCTCTTAGGAACTTGCCAGCCTTGAAGGGTTCAAATTCTGCAGAAGGATTCACCTGCATCTTCAGGTTTAAACAGTTTTTCAGAGATTAGCATCTCCCTCCATGGCCCATGTGCTCACTCTGCCTTTTCCCGTTGCACAGGATATCAACATGGTCGCTGCTCAGTTAGCTCCTGGAACTGGCTTGGCAGACAGTCACCTTCCACAAGTGGGGGACAAGGTGGAGACTGGTTTCAGCAAGAACTAGGCTGAGCAAAACTGCATTTGGTATAAAGCACCCAGCAGAGCAAAGCTCCGGTAGCTTCTTCCTCCCATAGGGGCCAGAGGTGGATAATGAAGCCTTAATGTAACTGTTCTGAAGATACCATCTGAGAAGAATTCCCCTGAATACTAACATAACCAGCTCTGCTGTGAGGCGCTTTGGTTTAACTCTTGAAGCACCATGTTCCAGCCTGGGCATAGACCCAGAGTGGTATTCCGAGACAGGTTCATTGGAAGAACCAGGCAGTGGAGTTCTGAATGTGGCAAAAGCCACATGCCCATCTGTCTACCCCATGTGCATCTGGGGACTCAAATCTCATCTGTCAACCTGTTGTAAGGGGTAGCCACTGACCTAGTCAGAATACAGAGCTGCTTTAGATAAAACAAACCCAATTGCTGCTATTTGAATTGTTTGCTGAGGCTTCCTTTAAATCCCCTTTGGTAAAGAAGTTGCTAACACACAGTACACCAGATCGATTGCTCTTAGATTTGTCCTGCTGAATTTCTGTCAGCTGCAACATGTCCACAGCTTTCTGGTGCTGCTCACTGCATTCCCCTGTCCTCCAATATTCTAATTTCTTCCTAGCATGGGCTTATTCTGCCAACTCTGTCACAGCAGCAGTAACAGGTACTTGGGAAGGATGTCTATTCTCAGTTGGGATGGCAGGTGAGGGAAAGGTGAAGAGAAGAGTTGCACCGTTCAGAACTTGGGTGCAACTTGGCCTCTGCTATGCCTTACAAAAGAAAGATCAGGTTTGCTCTGCTGAGAAGATGGTGGCCTTAGGCATGCAGACCAAAATCCCAGATATGCTTCCTGCAATTCTATTTCTGTTTTATAACGTTGAGGTAGTTTCTAACACAGCTGAAATACCAACCAGATTCCCAAACCTCAGTTGCTTCCTTCCAGTGGACTCCCAGATCACATCTCTGGATAACATGCCTTTTCCGAACTGGCCAGAGTAGGATTTTTTTTTTAAACACTGGTCGTTAACACAGACACTATTGCAGCCCTGTTGTATAACTGGTCTGGTTCAGATAAACAAGGGTTTTCACTTTAAATCCTGATCTGTTTTGAGTCTGTAGACGCTCACACTTAATCTTCCCTGGATTCATCACATTCTCCATTTTGTTTCTTTTTTGATACCAGGGAGTGTCTTGCTGTGTCAGAGAGATCTCTGGGACAGGCACCAGTCCATGGACCGTTGAGAAACGCTGCTCTAACATTATCCTCAGTTTCCCAGTGGCCAGATATGTTTCTTGGATTTAGGGAACTGTTGTATTGCCATTTCCCTTTTCAAGAAATGCGAAGGTACTGAAGAGCTGCCTTATCTCTTCCATGCTGTGGCTTTCCCCTAGGAGGAAAGCAGCAGCAACTGGAGGTACAGACTAGGAACCAGAAGAACTGGTGGGAAGGGGAATGATGTTGGAAGCTGCCCTATGGGAAATGGCTGGCACATTCCTAGTAGACTTGTTAGCAAGGAAGCTGCAGCTGGAGGAACTGGAGTTAGCACAGAGCTGAAGAAAGAGGTAAAGAGCTGGTCAAGGAACCCAGGCTGATGTAAACGTGTGGGTCTGGGGATGAAGGGTTCAGTGTGCAGGCCGCCATAGGGGGAGAGAACTACCCCAGCCCTCTCACCACAGCAGCTTGGGGCCAGGTGAGAAGCACCCGTTTGTGGCCACTGCGACTTCAGCGGGCATAGCGGGGGGGGGGGGGGGGAGCTACATGTCCCTCAGCTGGGGCAGGTCCAGGTTCGTCTGCCCCCTGGGCTCTCCAGCCAGAGTGAGGAATGCAGAAAACTGCACTTTCCCTTTCCTCCTTGACAAAGGGGAAGAGCCAGCAATGTTCCTGTATGCATCAGGAGGAGGGAGGTTCAGATTACTCTGCCCTCCCTAACAGTCTCCTGAGGGGTGGGAGACTCGGGACTGGGGCAGTCCTGGGGAAGGGGTGTGTGTGCCCTTAGCCAGCCCGTTCCACCTGCCTGGTATTTCTGTCTCTTTTCTGTATGGTTTTGTGAGAAGCAATCCCATCCCATTTTCCTGGCACAACCAAGCCCAAACCTTTTAAGTTGTTATAAGAGGAAGCTATATATTGAATTTGGTGGTCCTAGGTCTTACCGTTTAGGAGACATTCTTCAACAAACTGACAAACTCTCTCATATAGACTACTGGACACTGTGGTAGCCAGGTGTCTCTAGTGTTGTCCTAATGAGTCTCAGCATACATTTCGTGCATATGCTCTTGTGTCTTGCACAAATAGACAGCAGAGCAGACTTTGAGAGAGCCCCGAAGATCTCAAAATCTGATAAGATTTGAAGACACCAGGCCAGGTTTATTGTCAAATGAAGTACAATAATAGTTGTCATTAGATGCTACTGAAGCTCCTGACAATTGACTCAGCTCAGTCAGTGCCAGGGATGAGACCCTGTCCCCTTGGCTGGACGGAGACATCTCTTTGGGTACATATTTATACACAGCTGCAAACAAGTTATGCATCACTCCTGATGTATCACATTGCCCCTTCTGAAGTATCTAGATCTGTCCTGTGATGGACGGGCGGGGTACTGCCTGTAAACGGTTAAGCACAGAGAATACCTGAAAAAATCCACAAAGTGCTGGCAGGGAGCCAGCAGCGCCAATGGGAAGAAAGTGTTAAGTTTTGAATTGAAAAACAGGTTTTGTCTGTTTGTTTCCTTTGTGTGAGAGAACAACAAGGTTGAGAGAGAGATGGAAGTAGGCAGAGATGTAGAAATTAAACTTAGAGCAATAACCATGTCTTGGAGAACAAAACCAAAATATGCTTTACCAAATATATTTTTTTGTTTTGTTAGTCTTTAAAAAGGTGTTTTTTATTGATTATGATCTGATTCTTATGTCCTGGAAGGTAATAGGAGGTCTGTATAGGCATACCTAAGACTGAGAGGTCAGCTATCGGAGATGACTTTGGTTTTTTTTTCCAAGTTCTCTTGTGGCTACCCCAGAGGAAGAAGTTCCTAAGTGAATCTTCCTGGGTTCAAAAAGAAAGTGCCTTTGCACTTGGATGGTGGAAGCATACCACTCAAGGTCAGGGGATCTGTGACCTTGGGGACTTTTGAAGCAGAAGCCCAGAGGCAAAGTATTTTTAAGGTCCCCTGTAGACCCCCACCTTCTGCACTCAAGGTGCCAGAGTGGGGAACAGCCTTGATACACCCATTACTTTGTACATAGGGGTTCGGTCAGTGTCTGTCACGCTTTCAGTTTAGATCATGTCCTGAACCTTGGTTGATATGTCTCTGTTATCTGTGGGGTATGTGTTGGTACCAAAATGTTTCTTCAGGTGGTATTTTGTTACGACCTCTCTGGAATGTGTCTCTGGCCTGTGACTTCTAGCTCTTATGTATGAGTGTTTCTGTAATACCAGCCCTGTTCTTGCCAACTTCTGTGGGCAGGAGCTGGCTTCTTGATCACTGCTTTGCTTTGTGTTAACAAAGTCTTGACCATTGCTATCTTGGCCTCAGACCTCACACCTTGACACATTGGCTTATGTTTCAGCCCTTCGTCTTAACTACAGACACATTTGAATGGATCAGTAAACTGAAAATGCAATTTAAAGTAGTAATACAATCTGCTAAACAGTCATGGTTCTTTCATAGTATGGATGACATACTGCTCTGAGAGAGACCAAGAAGTCGATGTCACATTACACACAGGGTTTTTAAACCAGTGGTCTCCAACCTTTTTAAACACAAGATCACTTTTTGAATTTAAGTGCAATCTGAGATCTACCTTGAACAGGGTGGATAAAAATCAGTGATTTAAAAAATCAAGTCAATTTTTAATTTAAATCTGATTTTTTTAATTAAAATAATCAATACTAAATTTCTTGTTTATAAAGTTAGTTAAATTTCATCCCAAACATGGAACACCTGCAGTTACAGACTGATGAAAATCAATTAATGACTCTAGTCTGTCCGGCCTAATTACTAGCTTTTTCTTCTTGAAAATTCTGGGCTTTCAATTTCTGTTTCTCAGCAGACTAAACAATAGCATGTACAAAGAAGGATGCGAGTGGGAAAGGATTGTTTTTGTTCTGTGCTTTGGTGGTGGTGGACCTTGGCCAAGCATGGAAGAGGAGTTGGTTAAGATATTGTCTTAGAAACCGAGACACAATATATAGGGAAGGATGGAGGCAGCATACATAAGAGCACAGAAAGAAACAGGGGAGTGGACTAGAAAGTAAAAGCAAGACATCATTTAGCACATGGAGAGCTTCCTATGTTCCCTCCCCGCGCGCGCGTCCCCCCCCCTTTTTTGCCACAGAAAACTGTCATGATTTCTGGGTAAAGAAGGAAAAGGTGTCAGGTGTAAGCAGTGCAAGAAGATGATGCAGGGCCTAACTGCAAGAGGGAAACATCAAAAGGAAAACTGCTTATTGGGAGGAAATGATGTAGATGAAGATGTGATCTGCAAGACTGTCTTTTAGTATGTGTGATTTGAAAAGTGAATTCCCAAGCAGTTTGCTTTGTTGGATGTTTCTGGGGGAAAAAAGTTTAGCTAATCTTTCTGTCTTGCTTAATTAGTTAACTAGAGTTAGAAATCTATCACCCAAGTATACAGTACAGAAAACTGCAGTACGAGAAATCTAGAGTTGCAGGTTGCCCCAAATGTTATTTTCTTATTTTACATTGTGGGATACATGCCCCTTAGTTTGAAACATCATAATGGTAATGTGAGAAGTCTGTTCCCTGTTTTACTTCAGCTTTTCCAAGGGAGCCCCATTCTAACTTGTTTTCTCAAACTGTGAGTTCAACGGGACTGATTCCAAAATTAAGTGCACTCTAAGCAGTCAGTCTTAGCTTGTTTGGTAACTTTTGAAATCAGATCTGCATCCTTACTGAAAAAAATGTAACTGGGTAACTGAATAAGAGTGAGAAGAACCACTGTTCAAAATCATTTTTGAATTTTGGTTTAGGATCCCATTTAAGTGTAAAGATTTAGATCCATGGTCACCAACCCATCAATCGCATTCGGGGCCCCCCAACTCTCCCCCCACTACCTACCTCCAGCGACAATGGAGGTAATGCTGGCTTCCTGCGAGGTGGAAGGAAGTCGGGCAGCTGCGTGTCACTTCCGGGGTTTCAGGAAATGCGCTGGCTACTCCCCCTCCCCCAAACTGCCAGCGCAGTACCACAACCCAGGTCTGTGGCATGCTGGAGACTTGCTGTGCAGGGTAGGAGTCTCCAGAGGAGGCGCACGCTGGGGCTTGCCTCCTCTGCCGGGGGAGGGCGGGAAGGAGTCCCGGGAGGAGGTGCGCGCGCCGCGGCTTCCCTCTTCTGGGAGGGCCCCTGGAGGAGGCGCATGCTGAGGCTTCTGTCCGTCCGCCCACCCGCCTGTCCATCCGTCCCCGGAAGAGTCCCACACCGGGGCTTCCCTCCTCTGCAGCGGAAGGGGGGGAGGAGTCCTGGGAGGAGGCACACACCAGAGCTTCCCTCTTCTGGGGGGGAATAGGAGTCCCCAGAGGAGGCACGTGTGCTGGGGACTCCCTGCCCCCACTTGCACCCTTCCCCAGTACCATGTCCCCTGCTCCCACCAGCACTGTTGGGGCCACATTAGTGATGCTTGAGGGGTTTGGAGGAGTTATTTTTTTTGCATCTCACTTGTGTGGCCCCAACTAACTTTTCTGTGGGTCAGTGACCCCTGACTCAAGGCAGGTTCCCTGCCCTTCTCATAAATAAAGACAATGCTGAAACTTTTTGTTTGATATTATAATTGATTTAAAAATGAAGCCTGGCCAACAAGCCCCCAATTGGGGCCAAGCCCTCATCTCGCCACAGCATCATAACACTCCTATACGACCACCCCCAGACACTAGAGCTGAGCCTATCATACACTGGAACCCCCTGTCCTGAGCCTCTCTCATCCCCAAACTCCTGCACCCCCACATCCTCATTCTTCTGCCACAACACTTCTGCACCATCCACACACTGCAAATCTGTGTCCTGAGCCCATCATACTCCCAGCCTCCCTGCCCCTCACCCCTCGCACACCCCAACCCAAACTCCTGCACCCTCACATCCACAAGCTTGTGGCTTGCTCAGTACTCCAACCCTCCACCTGACCCCAACACTCCCCAGCCTGGAGCCCCCTCCCTGAGCCAGAATTCCCTTCTCCACCTCTTCCTGCATCCAAATTCCCTCCTCCCAGAGCTTGCACCTCTCACCCTTTCCCACACCCAAATCCCTCATTCCCACCCCAGAGTCCACACCTCTTGTCTCAACCCAGTGAGGGTACAGCTAGACTGCAGAAGTGTTTCCGGGATTCCAGAGGTATTCCAGAAAAACACTTCTGCGTCCAGGAATGCGTTTGTTCTTCCACTTTTTTAGAGGAAGAGCAAACATGCTCTTTCGGCAACTCTTGTATTCCTTGTTCCATGAGGATTAAGGGAGCTTTCAAAAGAAGGGTTTTTCTGACATTTGGCCAAGTCTAGACAGGCCAAATGTTGGAAAAACCTCTTCCTACAGAAGAATCGGGGGGAGGGGGGGGAAGCGGCAGTGTAGCGTACCCTGAGAGTGTATAAGGGCTGGGGATAGCAAGTGATGGAGAAGAGAATAGAGAGGGCAGGGCTTCAAGGTGGGGTGAAGTCTTGAGGGAAGGATGGGGCGGTAGATCTTGGCTTTTTCTGACATTTAAAAAGTAATTTTGGGCATAAAAAGGTTGGAGACCACTGACTTAGACTGTCTGCAACAACTTCAGAATCGCTGTTGGTAGCAGCAGTGCTGCAATTAAACCTATTTCAGACAACAAAGTATCAGTAGTAAGCAAATGATCTCAATCATCCAGTAAAACCATAATTTTGGATCGGTTTGTGGTAAAGACCAGCAAATGCTAACAAGACCCTAAAGATGAAAAAAAAAATTTCAGTTCATTTATGCCACAGATGGTCCTTTTCACATGTTAATCATAAATTGACATGGTTGTAGCCTTACGAATGGGCTACACTCCACTTGGTAGAGCAGATAATGTATGAGAAGGAACTTGAACATTGAGCAAGAAATACTGTGGGGAAATTTGTCAGTTCAAGCCTTGATGGGCGGAGCAGTGTTCACAATGATCCAGTAACACATGCCTGTATGACAACAGCAAATGGAGTTGCATAGCTTTCAGAAACTGTAGATACATTAGGAAATCCCCACACAACAGAAGATTTAGAAGAAATAGCGGAAGCTCAAGTTACCTTAAAAAAAAGACACAAAATATACCGCCTTAGACACAAGAATAAATGGTAATTTTTCAGAATGGAGGGGGTAACTAGTGGTGTTCCCCAAGGGTCAGTCCTAGGACCAATCCTATTCAGCTTATTCATAAATGATCTAGAGAAAGGGGCAAACAGTGAGGTAGTAAAGTTTGTGGATGATAATAAACTGTTCAAGATAGTTGAGACAGAAGCAGACTGTGAAGAACTTCAAAAAGATCTCACAAAACTGTGATTGGGCAACAAAATGGCAAATGAAGTTTCATGTGGATAAGTGTAAAGTAATGCACGTTAGAAAAAATAACCCCAACTATACGTATAATATGATAGGGGCTAATTTGGCTACAACAAATCAGGAAAGAGATCTTGGAGTTATCATGGATAGTTCTTTGAAAATGTCCACACAGTGTGCTGTGGTGGTCAAAAAGGCAAATAGAAAGTTAGAAATTAAGGAAGGGATAGAAAATAAGACCCAGAATATCTTACTGCCCCTGTATAAAACTATGGTATGCCCACATCTTGAATACTGTGTACAGATGTAGTCTCCTCACCTCAAAAAAGATATTTTGGCCTTGGAAAGGGTTCAGAAAAGGGCAACTAAAATGATTAGGGGTTTGGAACGGGTCCCATATGAAGAGAGGCTAAAGAGACTGGGACTTTTCAGTTTGGAAAAGAGGAGACTGAGGGGGGATATGATAGAGGTCTATAAAATCATGAGTGGTGTGGAGAGGGTGAATAAAGAAAAGTTCTTCATTAGTTCCCATAATATAAGAACTAGAGGACACCAAATGAAATTAATGGGTAGCAGGTTTAAAACTAATAAGCAAAAGTTCTTCTTCACACAGCGCATAGTCAACATGTGAAAATCCTTGCCAGAGGCGGCTGTGAAGGCTAGAACTATAGGGCTATGTCTGTACTGGTGGGTTCTTGCGCCAGAAATACGCAAATGAGGCTAAGCGTGGAATATCGCTGAGCCTCATTTGCATATCTAATGAGCCGCCATTTTTTAGGAAGAGGCTCTTGCTACACTGCCCCTTCTAGCTCAAGAAAAACCCTCTTGCGCAATGACGTTATTCCTGAAAATAATCAGCGTAGCGGCATTGCGCAAGAGGGTTTTTCTTGTGCAAGAAGAAGCAGTGTAGACGCTCCTTCTGGCGCAAGAGCCTCTTCCGCAAAAATGGCAGCTAAATAAATTCATGGAGGTTAGGTCCATAAAAGGCTGTTAGCAACAGGAGCCACGGAGGAAGCGGCATGTACTAGGTGAATGCTTCACGGCACTCCACTTCCCATGGTGGCAGGAGACCGTGGATGGGGGGCTGCTCCTGCTGGCCCAGCCCTCTGGTTAACCAGTTACCGCAGTAAGCATACTGGTAAGGATAATGTTTCCTGGGTAATGGGTTAATTTTTTACATCCTTATTCTGGATATGTCCTGCTTCCCTAGAACTGTATGTTTCTCATAATATTTCATCTCTTGCTCTTTTTAGGTCACCCTAAAATAGAAAAACTGATTAGTAAAAATTAAGAACACATAGCTAATTCCAATGTTAATTTTAATATATGAGAATAGTCAATTTTAAACTTTTTTTTTGTAACAAAAACTGCCATTTGAATGACTAAAGAAAGACTATTTAGGATTCTAATGTGGAGTGTGTATTGAGGATGAATACCTTAAGAGACTGCAAAAGACACTCAGCTATTATGGGTATTGATAGGTAAAAGTCATAATGTCAAATCTGATTTTGTTTTTCTTAGTCTGGCAGTGTTAGGTCTGGGATGTCAAATTTATTAACAGTCCCTTATGGACTTCCTCTCCCATTCCTTATAATGTAGGTTATCTTCTGGGTTTTTGTTATTGTGTTTTAACATCTGGAAACATAAAATCATTATAGAATCATATAGCCTATCAGTTCTCCCTGGACTTGTTTGGTAACCTCTTTGCTAAACACTTTCTGTACACTAGATAGGCAAGAGCTGTCTAGCATTTATCTTCTCAGAAGTATTCCAAATTAATAAAATAATACAAATCTTGAGGCAAAGGGGAAAAGACATAAATGACACTTTTTAAGGCAGTCCAACCTATGAACCTAAATTTTGAGTGACATATAATGAAGCAATTGTTACATGGGGCTTGAAACGTTTTTCACAGTATCTGTCTACTCATCACAGTGTAATGAACATGTGCCACCTCTCTGAAGACATGCATACTTAATTTCCATTGACAGATTTTCACTTTCAATAAATCAGTTCTTTCACTCTCCCAATATATTGATTTTTTTCTCTGAAATAAAATACTTCTGTCCCCAATCTTCTCTTCTCTTTCAAATTAATTCTGCCTCTAAATAAAATGCTGTCCTCAGAATTATTACATGCTGCTCTATTCTTCCCTTTAAAAAGCTTTTTGCGGGGTTTTTCAGCTGCTTGTGCTTTTGTTCCTGTGTGTGTAAACCCTCAGCTTCCCATTTCCCAACCTTTTTTAATATCAAAGACCAGCAAACCCATTCACAAACTGTTGGCAGATTAACATTTTATTTACATATTTGCATGTTCATTATACAAATAATGAACATGCAAATATACAAATAAAATGTTACTTGTTCGCCAGCCCACTCACATACTGACCCCATCTTATTACTGCACATCCTTCTATCTCCAACCCCAGAAAACTCTGACTCTGTCCAGCCAACCCTGGTACTCTGTGTCTCGTTATTAAACCTGCCAACCCATCCTCTGATATCCCCTATTTCCAATTAACCCTTTACCTCACACATCTGTCTTGCCAAGCCTGTCATCCAAGTACCCACCATCTCCCACTTCTCAACACCCTGCATTGCCAGCTTCCTTTTGTCAAACACCTCTGTCTTGCCTGGAGCCTGCCCTGCATCAGCTGTCACTACCAATCTTGGCACACTGTGTCGCAGCAACCCCTGACTTAAATTGACAATCTCCCAGTTCCCTGGATCCTGCCCCACTACCCCTGGTGCCCCTTACTCTATAAACTCCATGACTGCCTGTTGTGCCAAACCCTGATCCTGCCCCACTGACCCTGCAGCTGCATGTTTCACAAGTTCTGAGACCCACCAATCCTGCTCAGACACCCTCAGATCTGCTGCCCCTTAGGCAGAAGCACAAGCTGCACTGCACCTGCCTCCATAACTACTGACTCACTTCAACCCACACCCTCTTGCCCATTGACCTTTAACCCCTGCCCTCCCTCAGCCCCAACCCATTGCTTCCCAGTGCCTAACACCCCCACCCTTTTGACCACTGCCCTCTACAGCCCATGCCAACACCCTCTTGCTCCTGATCCCACCACACCTCACCTCACCCCTTTGACTCCACCCTGCACTCCCCAAAACGAGGCTGTCCCCTCTAGGGAGCGTGGCCGTTACTGCTGCGCGGGCGGGGGAGGGCCATTGGCTGTGCACGTGCTGCCTCCTCCTTCGTGCCCCCTCCCTCCCCAAATGCATCCTGTGCCCCCATGGGTAGAAGTGGGAGGGAGTGTGGAGCCCCAGCTGGGCTGCCATCTTATCTGGGGCTGGGAGGAGGGAAGGAGTGGTACTTCCTGTTCAGCCTTCTGCTGCCACCTCAACCCCAGTGCCGCCATTCGGCAGAATTAGCTGCCATAGCTGCTGGTGTTGAAGCCAGTCACTGTGCAGCAGCAACACTGTGAACAGCCTGCTTCAGCTCTGGTAGCCACAGCGGCCCAGCACCAGTCCATGGACCTGTGGTTTGGAACCACTGATACAGAGCTTTTGAATCTCACTAGGTCTGCTAATCTCTTATTCTGCTCCTTTGAACCATGCGTGACAGAACACTGTCTTCAAATAACTATCCCCAATGTTAACTGCCTCTTCTTCCATCCCATTTGCTAAGTGTGAACTTCTGAAGGTTAACTGTACACTTAATCTTCAGAGGGTAGCCGAGTTAGTCTGTACAGGATAAACTTAAACAATGAACGGTCTGGTAGCACTTTATAGACGAACAAAACGTAGATGGTATCATGAGCTTTTGTGGGCACAGCCCACTTCTTCAAATTAATCTTGAATACTTTATCTACTGCTTTTACTTTCACAACCCTCTTATCTAGAATCTAACAATTTCTGATTCATTATGTCTGTGAATACAAAAAGGATAAAAATATAGAAGCTGTCTCTGAGCTTTGGAGGTTCCAGAAAATGCTAAGCTGCATAAAATTGACAGATGTAAAATAGTTTAAAATAATTTAGGCCGTGCTGAATTCTGCAGGAATGCTATTTACTTCTAAGTTAGGGAGCAAAGCAACATAGCTTACTAATAATGTTCCACATGCTACAAGGGACTTTGGTCATGAAGATTAACTTCCTGGAAAAAAATCTGTAACTGTGAGACGTCAAAAACAATCACTGACCTCTCTGTCAAGCACTGAGTTATTTTGCTCCGTGTCAAAAAACAGTTTCTCTGCTCATCCTAAGGTATTTTTCTATATGATAAAGAAGACAGTGTAATGTCTTCATTTTCAGTTCATTTTCAGTTTTTAAGGAATATATTTATGATTTTTGTAGCATGATACTCAGTTGATTTATAATGAAAAGTTTCTTACATGGGTACCTTTTTATATTATGGAGTCCTGGGTAGGGATGTGAAAGTGTAATTGTTTACATGGTTAACGGGTGAGCCTCATGGGGTGGGTTTTTGTTTATTTTTAAATTATGTTTTTGGTTGTAGCTGAGTGTTTGATACAGAAAGCATTGATACAATAACATATCTACGATGCCAGCTAAGAATATGAACTACATTCTTATTCCTCTAGCATCCATCCATTAGTAAAGACTTGTCTACATGAGACATTTGTATTGACTTTTAGCTCAATGTATGATTTTTAAATCTTTGCTAAACCAGGATAAAAGCTTGTATGGAAAGGAAATTTTTTCTTCAGGTGAGACCAGGTTTTATTTCCATTTAGCTTGTCAGTTGAGAGCTGTGTTACAGATCTGTGGCTCTGATGTGCCTTGTTCTTTTCAGGCTAGGTCAGTGGTACCCAACGCGGTGCCCGCGGGCGCCATGGCGCCCGCCGGGGCATTTGTATGCGCCCGCCGACAACCTGGGCCGGCCCCGCCTCCGGCGCGCAGCGCACTGGAGGCGCCGGCCCCAGGCGCGCGACACACACCGGTGCGTGGCACTCGGGCGGCCCCAACCCCAGGGCACATGCGGGCGCGCGGTGCCGATGCTGGCCTCAGGCACGCGGCTCGTGCGGCGGCGCCGGCCCCGGGCCCACAACACAAGGCGCTCGGGCGGCTCCAGCCCTGGGGCACATGCCGGCGCTGGGTGCAAGGGCATCCCTGCCCCTGGCGTGCCCCAGGACGTGCGGCCCCGCCCCTGGGCACCCGGCACGTGAGTGGCCCCGCCCCCAGGCGCCCGGTGCGTGAGTGGCCCCGCCCCCAGGCGCCCGGGAGCCTCTAAAGGTTGGGGACCACTGGGCTAGGTACTCTGCCTTCAAATCAGTGGTGTAAGGAGAACCTCCCTCCACTCCAGAGCGTGGTGGGAGGAGGGGGAGGAGAGCCTGGAGACTGAAAAAGCAAGGGAAAACTGCTGCAATGGTGACCTAAATGGAGGGCATCTTTGCATCATGAGACGAGGCTTGCTCTGTTTGCTCTTTGAATAGTGCTTTGTAGAGCCAGGAGCTACAGCGGTGGACTGGACCTGACTTAGTACAAACAAATCAAAATATTTGTCTTCCACTGAATATTTTGAAATTTACATTAAATGTACACGGTAAATAGCAAGGATAATCTTATTTTGGTAGTGCAGAGGAAGGGAAGGAGCAGTCGCTCTACTTGTTCTGTCTCTAATGCTTTTGGTGTTTGCCACCTGACTATTCTGGATTTCTGGGCATCAGGAGGGTGGAGATTTCCACAAATGAGGTGGTCAGACAGGTTAGGAGAACCTTCTCTTTGAGAGTGGGGAAGTGGAGAGGGATGACCACATGAAACAGGAAGGGTGACAGCTGAGTGTGGTGGTGATCTTTGGATACTATGTGACTAATAAGCAGAGTTGATCTTCTACTCAAGGCAAAATGGAAACATAGTTGCCAGGAAAACAAGTGTCATGTGTTTATCCTCAATGTGTTATATAGGTTGGACCTCTCTGGTCCGGCACTCTTGGGATATGAGCAGTCCTGAAGGAGGGAATTTGCTGGACCAAGAGGGGGTCCCTTGCTATGGCCTCTCAGCTCTCCACCTCACCCTGCCTGCTGGCTCATTCACCCCAACTGGGTTGTCTGCTGACAGTCCCTAGCCTCGGCCTGGCTGCCAGCTGTCCTCGGTCATGCTGAAGCTCCAGCCCCCCGGGCTCCCAGCTGCTGCCCCTCCTGTCCTGAGGCTCTCATCAAGGAGCATCTGTTGTCGGACGAGGGAGTCTCGCTTTAGGGAGGCGCAACCTGAACATGCATGACAAAAAATAGAGAATTTTAATTTTAGACTTTACTGTTGGGTTTAAAATATCTACCTTGCTTTCTCCTTCAGATTCAAGGCCCAGTTCGTAATATGGCTGGCACTGGGCCAAGATCAGGACCTGCCAGTGGATTTGCAATGAAATCACAGCTTCAGATTACTGGTAAGTCTTTCAAAAGATTAAATGTTTTCTCCCCATTCCTGGAAAAGAAAATAATAAAAAGCTTGTGTACATAGTTAAGATGTGACTGGCAGTATAGAATCCTAGAACACTAGGACTGGAAGGGACCTTGAGAGGTCATTGAGTCCAGTCCCCTGCCCTCATGGCAGGACCCAGTACTGTCTAGACCAGTGGTCTCCAACCTTTTGGGGCTGCCGAGGGTGGGACCACTCACACGCCAGGCACACGGGGGTGGGGCTGTGCATGCGCCATGTGCCCGGTGCCTGCGCCACACTCCCGGGGTCGGCACCGCTCTTGTGCCGCACACCCAGGGGCAGGGCTGCCCATACGCCGTGCGCCCAGGGCCGGAACAGCCCATAAGCTGCATGCCCGGGGCTGGCGCCGCTCCTGTGCCGCGTGCCCGGGGAGGGGACGGCCATACGCCGCACGCCCAGGGGCTGGCACCACCCATACGCTGCGTGCCCAGGGGCAAGCCCCGCCCATGCGCCTGGGGGCGGGGCCAACCCCAGTCACTCGATGGGCGCACAGAAATGGCCCGGCGGGTGCCATGGCGCCCGCGGGCACCACGTTGGGGACTGCTGGTCTAGACCATCCCTGACAGATGTCTATCCAATCTGCTCTTAAATATCTCCAGAGATGGAGATTCCACAACCTCCCTGGGCAACTTATTCCAGTGTTTAACCACCCTGACAGTTAGGAAGTTTTTCCTAATGTCCAGCCTAATCAGCACTATGGTTGATTTGTATTTAAGAAGACAACTTTGTTTTGTGTGAAACCGTTTTTCCTATACAGGATAATCCCTGCTATAAATCAACATCTGTTCCACACCAAAGTCATTGACACTTGTAGGAACTGATGCATCTGAAGTCCTCAGATTCCCTGCTCTTAAGTCATGCAAGGAACAAAAAATTGTGCAAATGGAAGTCAGATGCAGGGAAAAAATTCCCTGCTTTAAGTTGTTTTGCTATAAGTTCAAGTGTTTTTGGAAGGTATCTTGGACTTATAGCGTAGAGAGAACCTCTGTAAGGGAAGAGAGTTGCAGGCTTTGATGACAGAGTCTCTTTGCACACCTTTTTCCAGAGACAAAGTAACCCTGCAGTGGCACCCTAAGCTGTGGGAAAAGCTGAAGTACTCAATGCATTTTGCCTCAATTTTCACAGTCTGCTCCCAGACCACTACACTGGGCAACACACTCTAGGGGGGAGGTGAGCACCCCTCAGTATTGAAAGACCAGGTTACGGACGATTTAGAAAAGCCGATAGGCACAAGTTCATGGGGTACATCCAAGGGTGCTGAGAGAGTTGGCTGATGTGATTGCAGAGCCTATTGGTCATTATCTTTGAAAACACTTGGTGATCAGATAAGGGTCCCAGATGATATATTGTAATACACATCTTCAAAAAGGGGAAGGAGGAGGATCCAGGGAACTACAGACCAGTCAATCTCACCTCAGACTCTGGTAAAATCATGGAGCAAGTCCTCAAGGAATCAGTTTTGAAACACTTGGAGGAGGAGGCGGCGGCAATCAGGAGCTGTCAACATGGATTTACTTAGGACAGGTCATACCTGACTAACCTAATTCCCTTGAATGATGAGAGGACTGGTTCTGTGGATATGGCAGAAGTGGTGGATGTGAGATATCTTGACTTTTTTGCAGAGCTTTTGATACGGTGTCCCATAGTACTATTGCCACTACGTTAAAATAGTGGGGCCTGCATGAATGCACTAGAAGGTGGATAGAAAGCTGTTTAGATCTTCAGGCTCAATGAGTAGTTTGATGTCTAGTCAGCAGCTAGTCCCTAGACATCAAGCGGAGTACCCCAGAGGTCGGTTCTGGGTAAGGTTTTGTCCAACATCTTCATTAATGATCTGGATGATGAGATGGGTTGCACCCTCGGCAAGTGTGTGAATGACAGTGAGCTGGACGGAGAGGTAGTTCTAATATGCTGGAGGGTAGGGATGTTAGATATCGTGTAACTGAATGGTCGGGTAACCGCATGACATTTTAGCGGTTACATGACTATTCAATAGTCCCGAGCAGTGTGGAAGGCAGCCAGTACACTCCTGGCCCCGGTCCCAGGGACCCCTCTGCCATCCTGCACTGCCAGGCAATAGGGTGGAGTGGCAGGCGGGAGCTGGTCCATAAGGGGAGCCAGTTTAAAAAACAGCTCCCCACCCAGAGCAGCTGCCTGCCACTCTGCACTCTTGCCACTGATACAGAGGCAGTAGCACGGGGTGGCAGCAGCCCCTGTCCGTGAAGGGTCCGAGCTCCCCAAGAGCAGAGGCTGCTCCGTGGCAGCAGCCTCTGTCCGCAGGAAGCTCAGATCCGCCACAGACGGGGTTGCTGCTGCAGAGCAGCAAGAGCTTTCTTGCTGTCAGAGGTAGCAGCGCAGAGGGGTTAGGTAGCACTGGGGAGCTTCCCTCACTGCCTCTGTAGGAGGCAGAAAGCAGGGGGGAAGGTGGGTCGACAGGAGCTGATGTACAAGGGGAGCTGGCTTGAAAGATAGCTCCCTGCGCGTATTGGCTCCAACCTACCCCTCTCACCCTCCATGCTGCTGCCTCTCTCTGCGGCAGCAGTGGGTAGCTGGTGGATCCAGTGCTCATGGGGAGCCGGTTTTAAGCCAGCTCCTCACAGGTACTTGCTCCCGCTCCCCATTTAGGGGAAAATGAGTATAATCAACAAGATTAACCAATAAGCCCAGGCTTATCAGTTAATCGTGTAGTCGTCTACACGATAACATCCCTACTGGAGGACAGAGAGAGGATCCAGAGTGACGTAGACTAGTTGGAGGATTAGCCCAAAAGAAATCTGATGTGGTCCTACAAGGACAAATATTAAGTCCTACCCCCTAAGATGGAAAAATCCCAAGCACTGCTACAGGATGGGGGCCAACTGGTAAGGCAGCAGTTGTACAGAAAAGAACCTGAGGCTTGCAGTAGATGAGAAGCTGTATGGGAGTCAATAGCGTGTCCTTGTTGCCAAGAAGGCTAACGGCATATTAGTCTGCCAGCAGATCAAGGGAAGTGATTATTCCTTTTTATTCGTCACTGGTCCCTGACAGCATCACATCTTGAAGAACAGTTACAAGTATAGGGAAGTACTGTGTGTATTTGAATGCAGTGGAGTGACAGGACTTTCCTTTGAATAATAATGGGTAAATATGGGTTGCTGCTACTATTTGTTGTACAGTTTAAACATTTACGGGTTCTGATTATAAAGCTTCCGATATAAATTTCATATGTTTTATGTTAAACATTAAAGGACTCATCTAACTTTTGGCTAACCAAGAGCCTTCAGTTAATGAGGTTCACATTCAAATAATGGAAATCCCATCAAGGAAATTTAGATGTTCAGGTAATGAACTTGCACATAACACACATACATATCTTCGTCAGATTTTCTGTAAAGAAATCAGCATTGCACACATTATAAGGAACCAAAAACCAGATAAATCTTGACTAGTCCTCCTAAGCAATTACATGTGCCTTCTTATCCAGGCAGAGTAGGATGAATCAAGCAGGCACCTGCAGTATCAGGCATAGTCAGAACAATTCAACCTCTTTGAAGAGAGCAATGGACACCTCCCTAGTTAGTATACATTAGCTTCCTAGAAGTCAGCTGTAGCTGTAACCTTCTAGCCATGTTAGTGTGGGAAGACTTTCATACACTCAGCTAGTGATGGAGCGCTGATCTTTTTGCTCTCAGAGCAGCTGAGTTCTTCAAATCCAGTGTCTGCATCAAATTCTTCTTTGATTTGAAATCATAATATACAAAATTGTGATCCGTCATCTTAGTGATGAAGTCCAACGTAAAGGTAATTGCTGTGTAGTAGTCTTTAGGTAGGTGGTGTTTGAGCTGTGTTGCATGTCACTGTATTGTAGCCATAGCTACTTTCTATAATTCTTAACAAATGAGTTTTTACAGGAATGTAGCTAGTTTTCAAAATGCATATAGTTAATTGAATAGAATAGAATATTTATTGTTTTCCCCCTTTTTTAACAGTTATCTCAGCAAAATTAAAAGAAAATAAAAATAAATGGTTTGGACCTAGCCCTTATGTGGAAGTCTCAGTTGATGGACAGTCAAAGAAGACAGAAAAATGCAACAATACAAATAGTCCGAAGTGGAAGCAACATCTTACAGTGTAGGTTTGAAGCTGGTTTTGCTTTACAGATCAATTTATAACATTTAATAATTATTACATTATTGGCAATTAATGTCAAATCATTTCTAAACCATGCACTCTTTGTTATAGCACAATAGGACAAATCTGTTTCTTATTAAAGAAAAGGGTGATATATGAGGATGCTATAGTATGGAGCATTTACGTAAGTGCTGTGTGTTAACTTATGAGGCATGGAGGGAATGCAGTGTGAACATAGGAATATATTCCATATTACCACATATGATATGCAAATAAAGCTGCTTTGTGACATGACCTATAAAAAGTAAGGAAAATCTGTGATAGAGCTGAAATTCTCATGCTCACTTGTTCAGTACATATTTACCAAGGAAGCATTGTCTCAAATTTTTGGACCCTGGTTTCAAGACATGGCTATTTGTTGTGCCATATTGTTAGTTCTATAGCAGGTTATATTTTAGCGCATGCTTTTGGGTGGTTCCTACTTGCAGGGATCCAGATTCCAATGCAAATGTGAATGTACCCACAAAAGAGAACTTCTTTATCTTCCCTGAAACTCAGGTCTCTAGCAATGCCCTCAAATGCATCATATGGAACATTGGAATCAACAGAAATTGTATGCAGCTGTTAGCATTTCTGGTAGCACTTATGTTCTAGAAATACTGCTTGAGAGAACTTAGGAGGACCCTGGTTAGTATAATATTACGTACATCTGCCTACCTCAAGATGCAAAGTTGGTTTCTTCTCCATTTGGTTTGTATCCCAACATTGAAGAGACATTTTTAAGGGAACAATATCTGTATGTTTCGTCTACATTAAAACACTAACTTTCCAAGAGCCAGTTGTGTAGCAAAATCCGTTTGTTTTTTAATCTCAACAACCTGCTTTTTTAAATTTACAGGATGCAAAGTATTTTCGTTCCCAGGTTTGTTGCCCAACACACATCAGTATATTAACGTTTTCTGCACATTGATCCTATTCAGTCTGCACTGAAACGGAATGAACGTGTAAACTAAGTTACTGGTAGAGCTGGGCAGAGAATGTGTAATCTGTTTTGTTGACATTTTTGATATTTCAGAGTTTGGTTTAGTTCCCCTTTGGAATGAAAACCAAGAGTCTCGAAATTCCCTGTGAAAGGGAATGGAGTCCTGAGTTTGGAAAAGACTGCTTGGTGGGCTGGCCTAAAGCTGGGAACCCTAGAGTACCCTATTGTATCTCTGTCC
The DNA here is from genome assembly GCF_052426305.1 of Pelodiscus sinensis. Classification (NCBI taxonomy): domain Eukaryota; kingdom Metazoa; phylum Chordata; order Testudines; family Trionychidae; genus Pelodiscus; species Pelodiscus sinensis. The sequence goes on along the minus strand of NC_143068.1, from coordinate 92,373 downwards.
ACCTGCTGGGCTTCCCCAAAGCTGTGGTCTCAGGAAGTTTGGGTTGCTGAGAGCCTGGGGGCTGGTGCTTCCGGGCTGTTGGGCCTCTACCAGGCAGAAAACTTTGCAGGAAACCAGTTAGGTTTCTTTCAGAATCCTATCTGGGTCCTGTCAGAATGTTGTCAAAATTGAACCGTCTTTGTGAAATGTTTAGATTTCGATGAATTGACAAATAGTGATGAAAAGATGTTTTTCCAGTCAGTCATAGCTATTACTTTGCTGTGGTAGCCACAAAAGACTTTTATTCTCCTTGGACATTCTAAAATTTGCAATTTAATTGTTCCTGTTGTTTTCTTCCATGATACCTGATGGGAGAAAAAAGGCCAAAATAAGCTGATAGTCTTTGATGTCCCTTAACCCTTCCACTAAAGATCTGTGCTGCTTTCATTTCAGTAGAATGTGATTGGCATCAGTAGAATATTCAGGCATGATCACATGAGCTGGAATTTATGGAATGTATGTTGAGGTGTTCGTAGTGTTCTAAAGACCTGTCAAAGGAATTAATCTGTGCCCAGCACCAGCGACTGCTTTCCCTCCCACCTCAGCAGATGGAGTATAGGTTGAAAAAAAACTTCTTAGGTCATGGAATCTTCCCTCCCAGCTGTGGTAGGCCGCTACTGACAGGGATTTAAAGCAAACAGAGCAAGGAGAGTCACCCTCTCGCCCAACTTCTCCCCCCATTCTCTGTCATGTCCAGGCAATAGCCTGTCCACAGTGTCAGCCCCCCTCTAGCTCCCAGTGCAGGAAACTTTGAACTTCCTTTGAACCTCCAGGGTTGGAGCCTGATGCCCTTGGGTTAGGGTCACCTTATGGCCAGTCTGTATCCAAGAATCACCCTGGAACAAAAGCTGGGACCCTGGAACAGTCCAGCATAAACTCTCATTTACTCTTTCTTTCTCAAAACAAGAACCCTTCTGAAAAGTGGAACCACAAGGTCTCTCTCTAGAGGACTCGGTCTGAAATTTCTAACCCCATCTAGGAGGGTCAGTGGCAGCAAAAGGAAATGTCCATCAAATGTTCAGGTCTCTCTAGCTGACCCCCTCCCAAAAAAACCCCTCCTGACCCCTTTTATATTCTGAAGTCTGATTCAGGGGTCATCTCTAGGAGGCAAAATCTGTTTCCTTTAAGCTCCCCCTCACATTGTGCAGTGTGACAAATCAATGCTGAAAAGATGAGGCTTCTAACACACCCACCATCACAATTCTGATAGCTCCATCCAGGACAAGAAGGCCTTGGTTCTTTGACTTCCTCAACATGCCACTAAAATCTCCCATACTCTTTCCATCCAGATAGTCTGGTACTACAAGGGTCATTCTGTATCTGAATCCAGACAGTCTTAGCTTTAGCTATATCGCTCTTGAAAGGAGATTCTTAAGTCAAAAAGTTTGTCCATGACAGGTAATGTGCACACACTTATCTTCCAGAAAGAAATCTAGCTCAATGAATGCAAAGACCTAGTTGAGACCCTTTGCTGTTAGTACAGAGGTCACACTCATATATAATACATGTCCATGGATTCTCTTCAGCCTGCACTCAGTTCTGAAATTCATATCTCAAGGGGCTGCTTTGTTTAGCATTCTTAGTGCTGTTAGGTAGGGTAGTAGATTTCATTTTACCCAGATGCTCAGCCTTTATTTTGGAGAGCAGCATCTCTTCTACATCCTCTTGGAGAGCACAAAGTTAATTCATGGAGTTTTAACCTGGTTCTCAGTGTGAATTGAGGACTTCCATTTGAGCCATTCATGAAGGTGTCTCATGTTCTGGCTTTACTTTGAAAAAATTTCTCCCCCCTATTGCTTTGTGGGAAGGATCATGCAAGATAAACAGTAAAAATGAACATACACACAGTTTTTGAAATTAAAGGCAATATTTTTCTAATACTGTCGTTACAATAATTTTAGATATTACTTGTAACAATTAATAGTTTTACATGTATGATTGAACTCAAACAATCTCCACTCTCTGACCCAAATATGAACGTTTTTAGCAGCTATTTTGACTTTTCTTTCTTTGTCAAGAATTGTGTTTTCCCATCATCCACGTAGTATTTTAAGCTGTTAGAATTTTTAAAAAGATCTTTAAAATTTGTTGGTTAAATCTTACCATTTTTATTTTCAGTAAACTTTGTTTTTAAACAAAAACTGATGTGTATCATAGTTGTTTATAACCATTTTGCCCAGTGTTCACCATTGTCATGCTCTCTCTGTATGCTTTTTTTTCTCCCAACAGAATTGTCACCCCTGTCAGTAAATTAAACTTTCGAGTCTGGAGCCATCAGACATTAAAGTCTGATGTTCTGCTGGGTAGTGCTACTCTAGACGTTCGTGAGACATTGAAATCAAACAATATGAAACGTAAGTCTGTAACTAAAAAATGTACCTTATTTGTATGAAATCTGCCAGACTTGCATTTATGTGGAAGTTCAAGTTGTTGTGCGTTTGGAATTCCTTTAAGAGTTAAACAAACAATGTGACAATTTAAAAATCTATCTGAAGTATAACTGCTCCTTTTTGTCTACTGATTGTATTTCTCTTGCAATTTATTTCATTCTGCCTGATGATGCAGCATAGTCTGTCTTGCCGTGTTTTTATTATAGTGATATTATAAACATTGTATTTTATATGTCACTGGTGTGGAATAAGAAGTGAAATGTGGGAAGTGAAAAATCAAACTGAAGATAGCTTTAAAAAAAGCTACAGAAAATATATATATATTTTTTAAGATAAATACTGTCTGAGTCATGGTCTGGCATCAAACTCAAATAGGCACGTTCAGGGTGTTTTTGTTTGTGTGCTTGCATGTTTAAATGTCATATTGCAAATATATTTATCTTAAACTTGCTCCGTTATGACTAGATGCAGTGGCTTAGCCTATAAAAGTAAATTCCCTTCCTTCTGTAGATGGAAGACAAAATCTTCATGTTTTTAAATATACATTTTTCCAGTAACTGGATAAATATTTTTGCCTGTAGATAACATTTCTATATACACTTCATGAAGAATATTGTGATTTCTGGTTCTTAAAAGATGTTTTGAAAGTGAGCTCCAAAATGTTTTTTAGTGGTCTTAAAAAAATATAAGCTAGGGTATGTCTACACTACCACCCTAGTTCAAACTAGGGTGGTAGTGTAGACATACCCTAGCTTATATTTTTTATGTCTACACTACCACCCTAGTTTGAACTAGGGTGGTAATGTAGGCAACCGGAGTTGCAAATGAAGCCCGGGATTTGAATTTCCCGGGCTTCATTTGCATAAAGCCGGGCGCCACCATTTTTAAATGTCCGCTAGTGTGGACTCCGTGCCGTGCGGTTACACGCGGCACGGACTAGGTAGTTCGGATTAGGCTTCCTAGTCTGAACTACCGTTACTCCTCATTTCACGAGGAGTAATGGTAGTTCGGACTAGGAAGCCTAGTCCGAACTACCTAGTCCATGCCGCGTGTAGCCGCGTGGCACGGAGTCCACACTAGCGGACATTTAAAAATGGTGGCGCCCGGCTTTATGCAAATGAAGCCCGGGAAATTCAAATCCCAGGCTTCATTTGCAACTCCGGTTGCCTACATTACCACCCTAGTTCGAACTAGGGTGGTAGTGTAGACTTACCCCTAGAGACTATAGAATCCTGACTCCTGCTCTAATGCTGGTGTTCTTTCTGTGGGCAAGCCAGTTGACTGCTCTGTCTCAGTCCTCCCTGTCTTTAAGGGAATAATACCTACTGAAATTTGACATGATAGCTTGCAAAAAGCATTATTATTCCTATGGAGAGTGAGAGGTATTGTTCTATTTGTAATCCTTGCCTGTCGATTTTTGGGGATTTCTTTAATAAAATGTAGTATGTTAACTAAAGGGAAGCCTCTGATTTTTTTCTGTGCTTTCTTTTATAGTTGAGCAAGTGATTGTGACATTGCAGCTTGTCAGTGACCGAGAACCAGCAGAGGTAATAGGAGACTTGTCTGTTTGTCTGGATGGGATGCAGGTAGATCCTGAGCTCCTAACTAATGGTGATGCCACAAGTATAAGAAGTGAGTAATGTTTGTTCGGGTGTATATGTAAGGTTTGTAACCTCTGCTTGCTAAGGCTGTTTACTGAAAGTCAGTGCAATGTTTTATTTATAATAGTTACTTACTGCACTCTTAAAAAACAACAAATATACCATCAAGTGCCAACAATGCCCCTCTTCCATGTATATTGGCCAAAGTGGACAGTCTCTACGAGAGAGAATTAATGAACACACATCAGATAGCCAAAAAGGCAACACACACAAACCTGTTGGAGAACATTTCAACTTGCCTGGGAACTCATTAATGGATCTCAAAGTCATCGTATTCTTTCAAACCAATTTCAAAAGCCAGCTTGACAGGGAAGCTACAGAACTTAATTTCATTTACAAGTTTGATTCCTACAATAGAAATCTAAACAAAGAAATTGGCTGGATGGCCCACTACAGTCCACATCCTAATGACGTAAAAAACCAAACAAAGGGCACTTAAAGTGGGTAGTAAGTATTCTCATCAGCTTCATTTAGTATACACACTGTAATTGGCAGCTTCTTTCCTCTTTATTTCTTTTTTCCTCCTCTTCTGCCCCCCCCCATCCACTCTGTGCTATTTATTTGAAAACTGGACCCCTTAAACTCCATTCATCTGAAGAAGTAGGTTGTGCCCACAAAAGCACATAGCACCTGCATTTTTTGTTAGTCTTGCAGCACCTTAGAGACTAACATGGCTACCCCTCTGAAACTTACTGCACGCTTGTTAAGATTGAACACTTCTATTAGCCTCGTGTTCCTTTTGAAGTTTGTGATCTGCAAAATAACTGAATAAAAAGAGCATTGAGACGTCCATATATTTTCTTTCAAGATTTATTCCAATGTTCAGCATGACTTTCCTTTCCCTTTGTGTCATTTGTCTTGTTACAGTTTTCTGAATTCTTGGGTCTTCCTGTTTCGTTTTTTTAAAGCTGGACAGATTATTACAGACTCCCTGCTAGATACCTTATTATGCAGCTAGTAGACTGCATGTTTGTAAAATATCAAGAAATGAAATGTTTTTTTCCCCCAGCAGCTAACCATTTAGGCATTTGGGTTTCTTATTTCCTCCCAAAGCTTTTTTATGTATCTGCTACATATTTGAGAGTTTGTGTGTCTGTGTCCATCTGCGATTCTGTTTCTTCAAGAACTCCTCCTAATTCTATGTGCAGCTTCCTCTGATCATAACTTAAACCAAGTTTAGGGTTTGGTTGTGCTGGGACAATGGGAATGTGATTTTCATCCAACTGAAAGGGAGGGGTGTGATAGCAGGCACAGTTATATTCACAAATGACCTCAATGAGAAAGCAAGAATGGGGACAGTTATATCCCAGAATGACCACAGGGGAGCAGCAAGTGCCCCAGCCCTGGGGAACAGCTGGCCCCTGTAGCAGATGGTAGGTGGACTGTGTGGTCCCCACTGCCCCTTGAGCTGATCCGGGGGCTGGTCCTGGAGAGCAGATGGTAGTCACATCTTGCCTTGACTTAGAATCATAGAGCTGGAAGAGACCTCAGAAGGCCATCAAGTCCAGCCCCCTGCTCTAGGCAGGACCAATCCCAACTAAATCAACCTGGCCAGGGCTTTGTCAAGCCGAGACTTAAACACCTCTAGGGATGGAGACTCCACTACTTCCCTAGGTAACCCATTCCAGTGCTTCACCACCCTCCTAGTGAAATAGTTTTTCCTAATATCCAACCTGGACCTCTCCCACCACAACTTGAGACCATTGCTCCTTGTTCTGCCATCTGTCACTACTGAGAACAGCCTCTCTCCATCCTCTTTGGAACCTCCCTTCAGGAAGTTGAAGGCTGCTATCAAATCCCCCCTCACTCTTCTCTTCTGCAGACTAAACAGACCCAAGTTCCTCAGCCTCTCCTCATAAGTCATATGCTCCAGACTTCTGTACCCCTTACACCTCTGAAGAGACACTATTGTGGGCTGTAGTTACTCATCCTCACTTTTCAGAGTCCTGGTCTTGAAAGTTCTTTTACATAGCTTTACGCAGCTCTTCAAAAGGAGCCACAAATATATTCTAATGGAGGTTTGGCAGCTTTTTTGGCCCCTATCTCTACCACAAAGCCCCCTCCAGGTGTTTTATTTTCATCTTAAGTTCTGTGTGTATTTACACATTGTCTTGTACCCTGGGGTCCTAGTCCATGACTAGGGCTCCTAGATATTAGTACAGTACAAATGATACAGAGCAGCTGTTCTCTGGACCATGCTTGCTTATCTCACAATCCCAAGCTACCTTCTATGCCTTCCTGGATGTTAACATTTCTCATCCAGGTGTTAAAACCAAACCACCAGCTTTCTTAACTGACATTGTCTTCAACGTAGTTACACATCACTAATATGTAAATCTGTGTTTGAAAATATAGGAGTTAATGCAAAATAATGTGAATTGAATAGCAAAATAAAAGGAATATTGTAATGACTGAATGATTCACTTTTATACCTAATTTCTGATTAGGTACATTAAAAGAAAAAATATTAAGTTTTCAGTGTACAGTGCTGCAGAACACAGGGAGCCTTTTAGATTCTGCAGGCAAAGACAGCTTTTAAAAACTTATATAATTGTACCTTACATTTAGTGTAGTTTTGTTTTTAAAAGTCTTTCGGTTTCTAAGGGCCTGTTTATATGGTGCGGGTAATGCTGACTACAGGAGTACAATGTTTGAAACGTACTAACATACTGTATATTAATTGTAAGGATGTTAGATACTGTGTAACTGAATAGTCGTGTAACCATATGAAATCTTAGCAGTTAATCTCAGCTATTTGATAGTCCCGGGGTGGGGCTGGCAGCCAGTGCATTCCCAACCCCATTCCCGGGGAGCCCCCTTCCATCCTGCACTGCTGCCTCAGTGTGGGGTGGCAGGTGGGAGCCAGTTTGCCAGGAGTGCCAGTTTAAAAAACAGTTCCCGGTGCAGACCGTCTGCCTGCCATCCCATGCAGCTGCCTCTAATACAGCTGCAGCTTTTAAGGCGGCTCCCCCGAGCATTGGCTCCTGCCTCTCTCTCGCTGCTTCTGTAGGAGGCAGAAATTGAGGGAGGGGGCAGGCAGGTCCACAGAACCGGCACATGCATGGAGCCTGTTTGAAAGCTGACTCCCCGTGGGTATTGGCTCCAGCCTGCCCCCCTCGCCCTCCACGCTACTGCCTCTCTATCAGAGGCAGCAGCGCTGGAGCAGATGGATCCTGTGCTCATTGGGAGTCTGCTTAAAGCCAGCTCCTCACAAGCATCGGCTCCCTATCCCCTTGTTGCCTCTGATACAGAGGCAGCAGGGCGGGAGAATGTGTTTAGTCGATAAGATTAACAAATTAGCCCAGGCTTACCGGTTAATCGTGTAGTCGACTACACGTTGACATACCAATTAATTGGTATGTGTAGAAAAACAATATGCTATTAAAGAGCACTAGGGAATCTTTAGTGCAATGGTCACCAGTCAGTAGATCGGGATCTACTGGTAGATCTTGGAGCTTCTGACAGGTGATCCTGACTGCTTTGGCCAGGAAGCTATCAAGTGCTGGCTATTCAGTTTCCCCACCACCCACAGTCATGCAGGTGGTTCTGGGTACATGTCGTCACCCTCCTGTGATTAACTTATCTCCTCCTTCCCTGCTTGAAAGCAATGGCAAACAATCATTTTGCACCATTTTTCATGCCATAGGGTAGCAAGCATGGATCCCACTCAGCTGCACACTGCTGTGGCAAGCATTGCAAACACCTTGCACTGTGATTTGTCAAGAGCCAATCCTGCAGCTCCCTATGCAAGGAAGAATGTGAGGAGGCCAAGTGCACAAACATGCAGGACCCCCCGCAACAATTGGCATATACTGGCAGCAGGCGGGCTTGTTGACAGAGTGGAATGCAGATTTTGAACCCAGGAAACAAGCACAGCCTGGTGGATTTGTCTTGCATCCGTGGCAGTGACCAATGGCTGCAATACTTTCACATGTGTAAGGGCACTTTCATGGAATGTCACGACTTGCTTTCCCCCACCCTGAAGCACAGCAATACCAAAATGAGACTGTTGAGAAGCAAATGGTAATAGTCCCGTGGAAGTTGCAATGCTAGACAGCTGTCAGTCAATCAGGAATTATTCTGGAGTGGTAAATCCACGGTGGGCGCTGCTGTGATCCAAACAGCCAGGGCAATCATCACTGTTCTTCTAGGAAGGGTAGTGACTCTGGGGAACGTGCAGGACATAGTGGATGGTTTTGCCCAGATGGGGTATCCTAATTGGTGGGGCATAGATGGAACACACATTCCTATCTTGGGGTATGTCTACACTACCACCCTAGTTCGAACTAGGGTGGTAGTGTAGACATACCCTTGGGCACCAGACCACCTTGCCAAAGACTACATAAACCACGAGGCGTACTTCTCAGTGGTGTTGCAGGTACTGATGGAGCAGAAGAGTTGTTGCATCAATGTGGGATTATTAGGAAAGTTGTATGAACTCTTTAGGAACTTCAGGAACTCTGGTCTCTTCAGAAAGCTGCAAGATGGAACTTTCTTCCCAGACTAAAAATTGCCAGTGGAGATACAGAAATGCTAACAGTTATCTTTGGAGGCCCAGCCTACCCCTTGCTCCTGTGGCTCATGAAACTGCTCAGGCTGCCTGGACAGCAGTAAGGAATATTTCAACTTAGTGCTGAGCAAGTGAAAAATAGTGGTAGAATGTGTCTTTGGCTGTTGAAAAGGACGCTGGCGCAGTTTGACTAGGTTGGACCTCAGTGAAAGTAATATTCCCATTGTTTTTGTGTGCTGCATACCTGTGAAAGTAAGAGGGGAAAGTGTATGGTGGGTGGGGAATTGGGGCAGATCTCCCGGAGGCCAGTTCTGAGCAGCCAGACACCAGGGCAATCTGCAGAGGTGCACTGTACATCAGAGGCTTTGACACACAGTTTCATGAATGAATAGATAATGAAGTGACAAGTTGTGTTTTGCTCATTCCTAAGCTGCTCCTTGTACGGGCACTGTCCTGTAAGCCAACCCCAGTGCAGTTGGCTGTTCTAAAATGATGCATTTTTATTTAGGAAACGCAAGGAATACAGACATAACTGAATAGATATGGAGTTGCAGGTCTGATAACGGGGGTGGGGGAACCACAAGGGCTTATTACAGTCACCATATGTGGGGATAACAACCTGCTCCAGGAGCTGTTCCTGGGAATTGAGTGAAAGGATTCCTGGGCCTCCCCTGCCCCGCTCTTCCCCCCTGCCCCATATGTACATTCTAGGACATCTGGGAGAGGAAGATATGGAAGTTGGGGAGGACGGCAGGTGGTTTATTAATGGATGCAGGGGAACTCTCTTCTCCAGCTGCTTTTCTTGCACCTCTGTCAGATGCCTCATCAGATCTGTTGGCTCCACCAGAAGCCTCAACATCTCATCCTGCATCTTGTGCTCATATTCGCTGCATGCTCTCCTGTCCTGTTGGGTGTGGCTGCTCTCTGACCCATTTATCTCCCTGCGTTTAGTTGAGCTCTATCAGTGTGGGTGAGTTGCATGAGCCCGTTAACATTTCATCCCATGTATGGTTTATTTGTCTTCTGATCTTGATAACCTAAGTGCAGGAGGAGCAGGGGCAGCAGGTAACAGACTGGGTGTTCCAGCTGGATCGGGGAGGGAAAAGGAAGGTTAGACTTCAGAGACGAGTTTACCGTGAATGAAGCGTTGTGCAGCACAAAAGACACGTGTCCTGTACAAGGCCGAATTTTTCATTTTAAACTGAGCACCTAGCAGTAAGGAGTAGCACACGGCAGAGCTTCGGGCAGCTGAGCTCTGCTGGCAGATATGGTAAACAATATGTTGAGTGCTCCTTTGGTTCCTCTTTGAAAACATGCCTGGGGTGGGGGGAGGGGCGATTTTGCAAGAGATCCCCCTCTCCCCCAGCATGGCTGCAGACTTGAATGTGTGTGTGTGGGGAGGGGGGAATGCAGCAGTTTGGGAGTGTAGGGGCTTGTAGCACGGCCCTCTCCTTCCTCCCTCCCCCAGCATGTCTGTTCTCCAGGATGGTCCCTTCAAGCCCATTGCAAACAGGGCAACAAACCTGGGGTTGTCATTTGCGAGGGGTGAGCAAACAGAGATGGATTGCCTCGGTGCTATCAATTACAGAATCTTCCCCATTTCACTAGGTCATCATACAGGATACCAGTCTTCTCCAAATCAGAGACCATGATAGGGAGCAGATGCTATACGAATGGGGCCAGAAACCTGGCCCTCGTGCTGCGCTAGTGCCAGATCACTTGCTGGTGACTTGGTGTAGTAAGGTGACTTACCGTGGAAGATGGAATAAGGCTGTCCTCCCCCAAAACCTTCTGCAGAAGAATTAAAGAGCGCCTCCATGAGAGCTTTGTAGAGATGTGCAGGAAGGATTCCTGCTCTATCTCCAGACATGTTAACATACTTTTCCAGGAGCTCCTGCTGGGTAGGTGGACTCGCTGCCAATATATCTCAATTGTGCAGGGCAGATCAAAGAATAAACCCAATTACATTTAGCTACTCAAGCATGATTACAAATGGGAACTCACACATCGAGGCCTCCCCCCATCAGCATCCAGCAGCAATAAGTCCTGGCAGAGGATTGGCTCCAAAGTTAGAGAAATGTCCTGGTTGTCAGAGAGATGGGATCTTCCGCTTGTCTGCTGAGCACTGGTCTCCTCCTCCTCTTCCTCTACAATCCAATCTGATTAGCTTCTGTGATAAGGTAACTGGCTCGGTGGACATGGGAAAGTCAGTGGATGGTTCTATACCTTGACTTTAGCAAGGCTTTTGATACGGTCTCCCACAATATTCTTGCCAGCAAGTTAAGGGAATGTGGATTGGATAAATGGACAGTAAGATGGATAGAAAGATGGATAGAAGGCTGGGCCCAGCGGGTAGTGATCAACGGCTCTGTCAGGATGGCGGTCGGTTTCTAGCGGAGTGCCCCAAGGTTCGGTTCTAGGACCGGTTTTGTTCAATATCTTTATTAATGACCTGGATGAGGGGATGGATTGCACCCTCAGCAAGTTTGCGGATGACACTAATCTAGGGGGAGAGGTAAATACGCTTGAGGGCAGAGATAGGGTCCAGAGTGACTTAGACAAATGGGAGGATTGGGCCACAAGAAATCTGATGAGGTTCAACAAGGACAAGTGTAGAGTCCTGCACTTGGGACAGAAGAATCCCAAGCATAGTTACAAGCTGGGGACCAACCAGTTAAGTAGTAGTTCTGCAGAAAAGGACCTGGAGGTTACAGTGGATGAGAAGCTGGATATGAGTCAACAGTGTGCCCTTGTAGCCAAGAAGGCTAATGGCATATTAGGTTGCATTAAGAGGAGCATTGCCAGCAGATCCAGAGATGTCATTATTCCCCTTTATTCAGCTTTGGTGAGGCCACATCTGGAGTATTGTGTCCAGTTCTGGGCCCCCCACTACAAAAAGGATGTGGACGCATTGGAGAGGGTCCAGCAGAGGGAAACCAAAATGACTTATGAGGAGAGGCTGAGGGAGTTGAGTCTGTTTAGTCTGCAGAAGCAAAGAGTGAGGGGGGATTTGATAGCAGCCTTCAACTTCCTGAAGGGAGGTTCCAAAGAGGCTGGAGAGAGGCTGTTCTCAGTAGTGACAGATGGCAGAACAAGGAGCAATGGTCTCAAGTTGTGGTGGGAGAGGTCCAGGTTGGATATTAGGAAAAACTATTTCACTAGGAGGGTGGTGAAGCACTGGAATGGGTTACCTAGGGCAGTAGTGGAGTCTCCATCCCTAGAGGTGTTTAAGTCTCGGCTTGACAAAGCCCTGGCCGGGTTGATTTAGTTGGGATTGGTCCTGCCTAGAGCAGGGGACTGGACTTGATGACCTTCTGAGGTCTCTTCCAGCTCTATGGTTCTATGATTCTACAACTGTGGTTCTCATGGTTCTCAACCAGTGGTCCATGGTGACTTTTTTGGTGATCCACAGGAACATCGTGCAAAGCCACACGGCGTGAGCAGGAGCCACCGTTAGGCTGTTTTGTGCCATGTTCACAAGCACGTGGCATGTCATCCATAGCGTCACCTAGGGCGCAACTGTGATGTGTTGCCAGTAATTTCCATCTGATGCTCTGAGCATCAGTGTAGCTGCCACCGCCGTGCTGAGCAGTTGCTGTGCTGTTCGACCTATGCTACATGTGCTGGAGGTTGTCCACAAAATTTTTTTGATTGGCCTGGTGGTCTGTGGACTGAAACGAATTGAGAACCACTGCTTTACAGTGTCCTGCTTGATGTTGCCTGAGGCTGCCTGAAGAGTCACTTGGGAAGTATCTACAAGCAGTTTTGGATCAATGGTTGGGTCCTCTGCAGAATCCCATGCAGCTGCTCATAGAAGCTGCATGTCTGAGGGTCTGACCCCGACTGACCGTTTGCCTCCTTTGTCTTCTGCTACACTTGCCTGAGCTCCTTTATTTTCACCTGGCCCTGTTGGTGTCCCTGTTGCATCCTTTTCCCACCATCCCTGTGCGATTTTTGACACGGTTGCAGCGTTTCGTCTGCTGGTTCAGTGTTCTGCCTGCACAGATTCCTCTCCCCACACAGCAATCCGATCCAGGATCTCCTGCATACTCCTTGCTGTAGCTTGTTTGCTACCCTGGGCATTCGTGGTCAGGTTTGCTGCTCCGCTTGCCATGCTCGCCAAAAAGGAAATAAATTCAAAACTTCCTGGGGCTTTTCCTGTGCACCTGGGAGAGCAGCAGAGCTAAAAGTGCTAGCCACAGCAATCACATTGGGGCACTGTGGGACACTTTCCAGAGTCCAAAAACATCACATTGAAGCACTGAGCTGCGCTACCCAGATCTGGTCCTGAAAAGTCAAATCTAGTGCAACTCCCTTGGTCAAGGTTCATAACAAAATCAACATAACACGGCTAACTTCGACCTAACCTCACAGTGCAGACAAGACGGTTCATTAACTAGTCAGTCTGTTGGACAAGTCAAGCATAAAATCAAGGATTCTTTCCAATGTTTTAGAAAGCCACTTCTTGTTATTGGCAAACTTCAACTTTCCTATTCTTTAAGGCTTGCTGGGGGGAGAAATAAGGAAAGAAACAGCCAACTTGCTTTATTTTGTTGATCAATGAAATTCTTTAAAGACCTCTAAATTAAAATGCTATAGTATCTTTGTCTTTTCCTTACTGTTGTAACCCAGGTTTATAAACTCAGAGGTTTACAAAGCTCTGTAGTACCTGGACCCTGCATATAGGTTTTAAATGTACTAATGGCTTTGAGCTAACCAGACTCAGGTGTTTCATCTCAGGCAGTGGTGGCTCAGGTCCCAAGTTTGACTTCCTACTGAGTCCCCACAGGCATCAAGTTACACTGTTACTTTTGATATTTCCTTGAATAAAATCCCCCTTCTTTCAGATCCTCCAAGAAAAATAGGCATTCTCTGCTTTTCTTCCAATCCACAAACCTACAGATGACTTATAACAAGCTTTTGTTTAAATACTGATAACTTTGGAAACTAACAAGATAAAATCATAATTGTGGAGGGCTGTTTCTGAGAGGTAACCATTTCATTCATTCATTCATTCATTCACTCATTCATTCATTCATTCATTCTCTCTCTCTCTCTCTCAGTGTGAGAGAGAAGTACTTGCAATATTCTGTGTGTCCGTTTTTGTTGTAATTATAAATGCATTTTGCTTGATCTGATTAAATTAACATTACCTTACATATGTGCTTATTTCCACCTAGTTTTTTTATATTGTCCCCATAATAGTGATATCTGAGCATCTAGTTAACTTCATAATTCTCTGAAATCCAAATATAAGCTAATATGCAATTCAGTGCTTTCACGTCACAGTACCACAAGTGCTGTGTTTTGGGACCGGATTTATACAAGGCAGTTGCTTGAGGAACTCTGAAGTTTAGGCTGATACGCTATAATTCTGTTTGAGGCCATCAGGAACTGTTGTTCTGCTTGGAGAGTCTACAACTGCTAAAGTTGCCAATGGTTCCTTTGTTCCTCTTCCTGAGAAACCTACAGAGCGACAGGGAAAGGAGAATGTCAGAGAGCTGGCCAAACAAAGTAGCAGAAACAACCCCACACCTCTTGTCACTACGGGAGGAATCCATAAAGCAGAATAAGGAAAAAATTCCAGAAATGCAACTTTCTTTCTGCTATCTTATCCTACCTGGAGAGCAGGGAAAGGACATAAAACCTGCTCTCTCTACAAGGTTGAGTTCGGCGGCGGAAGTCTGTAATGGGGATCAGAAACAAAGTGATTTCTCAAGATTGATAGAATTTGTGCAGCTGGCAATATATCACAATATCTGAATAGTTATTACACTTCTTTGAGGGGAAAGAATGCGTCACTGCTCTTACACTGTTCAGTAACGATAGCTTAACACTTGACTGGTCCTGAAAGAAGCTTTCTCAAATAGGGAGGTGGTCTTCATTTAACCTCGAGCATTGAAGTCTATTTTCTGCTTTGAATTCTACACTAAAGTTCATTGTCTTCTTTTTTTGGTATTTAAGGTCCCACGCAGAATGATGGTTCCAGAGCAAGAAATGACACAAGGTAGGAGTTATTTTCTTGCCTGAGTCATTTGTGCTGCTTTTAAATTATTATAGCAGTGCAGTGTTGCCATTATACTTGATATTGCATTATGACTTTGGGTTTAAAAAGTCATCCTTTTAAGTACACTAAAATCGATATGCTCAGATTCCTTTGAGGTTTGGAGTATCTCCAGAGAGAGCAGAGTAAGGTTATCAGTCCAAATTTGCCTCCATTCTGTGTAAGTTATTTCTGCACAAAGGTAGAGATTACATTGTTGATGTGATATGAGTCAAAATGGTTTCTTTCAGTCTTTTGAGTTTCACCCAAGGTAGTGAATCTTTGGGTCACGCAAAATGAGAATGGCATTTAAGAAAAAAGTATCTTTTTCTGTATTTTTTTTTCAGCAGTACAGAAAAATGGCTGGAAGGTTTTAATTCCTGCAGTTTTGCATGCTTTAGTGCTCTACTCTTGCAAGTGCACTAAAATCCTAATACAGGTTGAACCTCTCTAGTCTGACATTCTCTGCTCTGGCAACATCCGTGGTCCAGCATGATTTTAGATAGCTGGATGTCCACTTAGCATGGATAAGGACAAGTTTTCTGCAGTTTTATAAAGTTTGTTTACAGCCACCAGTCCTGGCTTTCAGTGTTCCGTGCTGTTGTTTAGCTCTAATTTACCCCTTCCAATAGTCCAGTAATCAGGGGAAGTGTTGGGAATGCTGCTAGATAATATTGACTTGCAAGTATTGGTTTGGCAAATTCTCTGGTTGAGCACTGGTCAGGCTCTGAGGATACCATTCTAGAGCGGTTCAACCTGTGGTTACTGGGATGACTTTGAAATTTGGATCTCTAATGAGGTAAGTATTTCATTCATTTGGCCAACAGGATCTTGAGTTGCAGGCCTGCTCCAAAAATAGGTTTCCTTCTGCTGCCTTGTACAGTTAAACTGATAAGTACTAATGACTGATTGAATCTCAGCCCTTGCTGAGATTAATAGCCATGAACCCACAAAGCTAGTTCTTCTCCTTCCAGGTCTTGTCTGTCTATAGACCTGCTCTGGTTTACATAAGCTGGTTTAGTTAAATCAGTGCAAATCCATGTGTTGACATACTTCATTTGGTTTTAAAGTGTTTATTTTGATTGAATTAAATTTTGCTCCTAATTGCTTTAGACTGAATGGAAATAACTGTGTCCATTGTTCCACTACAATGCAGTTCTTGTAAGGGGTCTTGATCTTCTTGAAACAGTCTCTTTCCACATCATGGCCAGTTCTGTGAGGGTTCTGAGTACAAAGAACTGAAAGTTTGAACTTGACTCTGTTTAGTAGGCAAGTTGCTGCATTTTGAACCAATTAGATGCATAAAGGGGACTTTTTCATTCTAACATACCAAGGATGCTTTACATCCTATCACATGTTGAAAAGCCATCTCTGCTGCTGAGGCATTATGTTAGTTTGGCATGCCCCCAAACAGGAGGACATATCTGCCCTCAGAGCTTTTTTATCAGCTATACAAACATCTGAATAACTTGAACAATCTCCATGCCAGCTAGAATTATATGATGCTCGGTGAGGATTTATCTTGGAACAGCCTATGTTTAGCGTCTAATACAAACTGATTCTAGAATTTGTGGCTAGCATAGCTGTTCTTTTGTGTCAAATGACTTTTTACCCTCCCTGGCTTGATTTTGATATTTATGCACAAGGATAAAATACAGTGCTCTAGACCTTAACATTTAAAATCCTGATAACATGTTCTGGTACTGAGCAAAAACTATGCTTTAACTCTAGTAAATTTCAAATCACTGTTGACTAGCACATGATCAAATAGTCACTTATTTTTAAATTCCCTGGGAGGCAGTATGGCATAGTACCTTGAATTATCATGAGCCCTGTCCCTGTTACTAAGTAACGAAAGGGCTGTATATTTAAGTAAAAAATGTACATGATTAGGCTTGATTCTACATATCTTATGAAATAGTTTTCATTCCTAGCCTCTTGTTTCTTGTTTTGAATGGAAGGCTCCAAGTCTATACATAGGATTGTTTATTAAAGAGGTACTTGTTTATGATTCCTTAGATAAGGTTGCAAATAATGATCCACTGTAGAACTTACTCTGATCTAACCATACTGGTCAATGAGCAATGTACGTTTACAGAATTTTATTTTCCGGAGTGTAGGGTCTGATTAATGTATATGGCAGTGGTTTAAATATCTTGTAATTGTCAAATCAATCTCCTGACTGGTTGGTATGATGGCTAATACATGTGAAAAATTTGTGACTTTTGAAAGTTTAACAGAATGTTCCAGTTCAAATAAAAAAGCCATGTCATATTGGTACCCATAATGGAGAAGGGTTTCAAATTGAAGCAGCCATTTAGGAGCACATTATACATTGTTTTGAGTATTTGTAGTTTTCTCTAATGCTTCATCACTAGTACTTTTTCCATTTCTGATGGAAGGAGATTCCCAAATTATTAGCACCATGGGAAGATTCTTTATATCAGAGGGGCATACAAGCACTATTTAAAAATAAATGGCAATTCAGTGGTGATTATATAATTGTTATGTGATCCTTTTGGAAATGAAGTTCTTATTTTCTTTCCCAAACCTCACTACAATCTGTTGCCAAGGAAATTACATTCGTGTTTTAAAAGGAGTGCAGTTAATTTGGTTTATTAGAGAGGATATATATCTACAAGAAGTACATTTCTCTGTTATAACAGAATGTGAAATTTTTAGTGTCAGGATTATTTACATAATCTTAGTTTGTGATTTCCCTACTATGTAATATTGTTGTTTAAAGAAGTATTCCCAGTATATTTTCTCTTGAATTGCATTTAGCAACCTTAACTAAGTCCACAAAGGTTTTTAGTTTGATACATTTAGGCACTGTATATTAAACAATCTGAAAACCTAACTTTTCAGAAATGAGATGTGATCTTAATTCCTATATTTTAAGATCTTTTTGATCCTATAAAATGGCACTATGGAAGTGCAAATATTGTATAAGTGTAACATGCAAATACTGAAAATAACTCTAAATTGTGCTTTCCCTTTATTAATTTTTCTGTTTGTAATCTCGTGTGTTTAATTTAGAGGTATTTTCTCTGTTGGATACATTATTAAGGTTATGCATAGTACAAAGCTCTCTAGTTTTTATGATGTACTCATGCTTGTGTTAAAACTGTTTGATTAATAAATAAGTTTTGAAAACGTTATACAGCTTGCCAGTCCCCATCTCTTCTGCTGTTTCCACTATTCCATCCTTCCAAACATGGCCTCTTGCTTTTTTGCCGATGTTTACTTATCTACAAATGCTTTCTGTCAGATACATTGCAACCAATTTAAATTCTGTGTAGTTGTATGTCTGGGTTTATTTCTGTAACACATACGTAAACATATAGTACAAAAACTATTTGTATTGTATTGTTTATAACCTATAATCATTTTAAGAATTTCCTCTATTTTAAAGCCATAATAGTTTAGCTTTGCAATTGTAATATCTTCTACACATTCCAAATAATTCTTGTTTTTGCCTTTCCTTATGAAGGACTAATGCAAATGGCCTTGAAAGCTATGAGGATGCAGAATCCAGTGAAAGCACGACTATTAATGGCAGTGATTCTCCGTTACTCACAAACGGAGGCTTTAAACCTACTAGGCCACCTCGGCCCTCCCGACCACCTCCACCCACTCCTCGTAGACCCTCTTCTGCAGCTGGTATGTATTCCAGTGCCAAACATCCATTTAAAAACTATTTATAAGTTAATTCCATTTGAAACAAACATGCCCATTTCTAATATTGTTTCCTCAGGTATACCTAACCCCTTTTTTAAAGCAAAGTTGTTAATCTTTCTGAAATGCTCTGCCTCGTAGAAATGATCTTTCTTCCTGTCTTGGTACATTCTTTTTTAATAATTGTTTTTATCATTAGAAATTTCTCATTCCTGTGTCCTTGAAAGAATGATGGTCAGAATGCAAACACTAAAAGAGGAGGTAGCAGCATTGGCTCTGGAAGACTTGCAGTGGATGTTTTACAGATCAGACCATTTGTAACACTGTCAAAAAGGCTGCTAAAGTCTTAATTTTTTAAATAGAGCAGATGCTTTTGTTACTACTTATGTGCCAGTTGCTAACAAAAGGCTATTACAGTCAGACTTTTCTGGTTAGGTTAAAGTGGCCTCCTTGAGTTTCTTAGGGGATATTATGTGACAAGTGTGCATAGTGTCTATAAAACGTGTGTGTGATGTTACACAATCTGTATTCAGATATATAGGCAGTCCCCGACTTACGCGGATCCGACTTATGTCGGATCCGCAGATACGAACGGGGCTGCCCCAGAGTACACGGACTGCGGGACCTCGCGGTCCTGCCGCCCGTGTACTCTGGGGCTTTCTCTGCGTCTCCCTGGTCTGCAGACCAGGAAGACACAGAGCAAAGCCACGGAGGGGCTCGGGCAGCCCAGGCGCGCCTACACTGCTCCGCTGCCGGCTTCCCCGCGGCTTTGCAAAGCCGAGGGGGGGGACTCGGGCAGCGGGGCACCCCAGGCGCGCCTGGACTGCTCCGCTGGCTTCCCTGCATCTTTGCAAAGCTGCGGGGGGGCTCGGGCAGCGGGTCACCCCAGGCGTGCCTGGGCTGCTCCGCTGCCGGCTTCCCCGAGGCTTTGCAAAGCCGCGGGGGAAGCCGGCAGCAGGACAGCCCAGACGCCCCGCGGCTGTCCCGCTGCCGGCGTCCTCAGAGGCTTTGCTCCCCGTCTCCCTGGTCTGCTGGTCTCCAGCAGACCAGGGAGACGGGGAGCAAAGCCGCGGAGGACCCAGGCAGCGGGACCACGGTGCGTCTCGGTCCGCCGCCCGTGTCTTCCTGGTCTGCTTGGGGGGAGGGGGGCACAGCTAGTATGCCCCCGCCCCTCCTCCCCCCAGCAGACTAGGCTTTTCTCCGGACGCCTGTGGCAGAGCATCTGGGGTGCTGCCGGTTGGTCCCGCAGCGCCGCTCTGGGCGCTACTGGTCCAACCCAGGAGCACCCCAGCTGCTGTGGTCCTGATTCAGCCGCTGCTGGTCAGTTTCAGCAGCGGCTAAATCAGGACGCCTGGGGCAGAGCAGATGGGGTGCTGCTGGGTTGGTCCAGTAGTGCCGAGGAGCGGCGCTACTGGAGCAACCCAGCAGCACCCCAGCTGCTCTGCCCCAGGCGTCCTGATTTAGCCGCTGCTGAAACTGACCAGCGCTGACTACAGGAAGCCAGAGGCAGAGTTGCTCTGCCCCAGGCTTCCTGGAATCAGCTGCTGATCAGTTTCAGCAGCAGCTGACTTGGGGACGCTTGGGGTTCTTAAGTTGATTCTGTATGTAAGTCAGAATTGGCAGTCAGTTTCAGCAGCGGCTGAATCTGGACGCCAGTTCTGACTTACATACAGATTCAACTTAAGAACAAACCTACAGTCCCTATCTTGTACGTAACCCGGGGACTGCCTGTAGAATACTTAGGGGAAAAAAAACAAAATTGTTTTTTCTTCATGGACGTTTAGTGGAGTCAGTTTCCTCACTGGAGCAAAGACCAGGCCATCCCAGCAGCCCACTGACAAGTGGGAATAGTATTTGATTGAGTGGCCAGTTCTAGATGCATGTTGGGATCTTCTCAGGAAAGCAGCTACAGAGAATGCTGTCCCCTACAAAGCTCTGGCACTAAACTACACTACGTCACTCATTTAATATTGTTACATGGGCAATGCAGCTCTTCTGTTTCTTACAATGCTGAGATCATTATTAAAAGATGATTGTAGTGTCCATTTCAACTTTTCAAACCCACGTATGTAGTCCAAATCAGACATAATTTTTGTTTTCTTTTTTTTCATATATGCTGCTGACCACTTTGAAACTTTAAGTACTTCTCTTTAAATTTTTCCACCCATTGTGGGGGGGTTTTCCAGATAGATGTAATCTAACCTGTGTTTTTGGAAAATTATATTGTTCATTTGTTTATATACCGTTGGTGTTTATTGAAAGTAGGCATTCCTATTAAAAATAATGAAATGTTCCATCATAGAAATATAAAAGCTGTCCTGCTGGTTGATGGCAGTACTAGGAATGTAGCGTTTCTGTAAAGCAGGAAAGAACTGCTTCTGAGATCCAGCAGGTTAAAATGCATGGTTTATACATGTACTCTTTTTGACAGACCTATTTTACTAGCCTTTGTTTTTATGGATTAACAATTTCTAAAACAGATTTATTGGGTTTTAAACAATGTAGTAATGAGAGAAAACTGACTCAGAACATTTCTTCTATTTTTGTTTTCTCTGATTTCATAGGCTGTGTCAATGGTCCTTCATCTATGTCCATAGAAAATGATGGGTCCAGTGCAGGATCATCACCAAGTATAACTCCAAATGCTCCTTCAGAACAGAGCCCTGAGGGGGCAACAGCTGGAACAACAGTGCCTGCATCTTCTGGTTTGGCTACACCTCCAATATCCAGACAAGTGCAGTCAGTAAATCCTCCATCTCAGCCACCCAGTACAGTCAGCCAAGGTCCTCTTCCACCTGGGTAGGAATTCAGTGCTATTGTACATTTTAGTTCTGTTGTATCACATATTGCAAACATGCATAGCTTCTGCATTTTGCAGAAAGGCTAGCTGCTTGGTTGGTTTGGTTTTCAGGCATAGGCGATGCAAGTAAGAGATTACATTTGTTGAGATTTCTGTTCTCTTTGGGTAACATGCCGCAAATTGTTGAGTTGTAAAAAACCCTTTTATTCATCTGGCAACCTTTGTCTTCAATTCATGTAGTAAGATCTTGGTGAGTTAACATTGTTATTTTGAGGAAAGTAATTATTTCTTGGTGTAATCAGTTTATAGAACCCGTCCTCAAATCCTTCATTCCAAAGAGCCCAGTTCCTGTGTAGCTGTGATCCTACACAGTCTGCTGTTGTAGAATGTGCTAGAGAATCAAATCCTCATCAAAGCAATTTTTTCAGAACTGCGTGTCTAAACTTCAGGATTGTGAAGAAAACCTTTTGACTGTAACCAGTGTAATTTATGAAGTATTGCCTGTCTTAGTCTGCAGGCATCCTTAAACTGTAGCTCTAAGGGGTGTGAACTGCTTCATTCATAATACTTGCATGTAAACGCGGAAATCAAATGACAGTATTGGAAATGTCAATTTGGTCTATTTCACTCTTGATAATTTCAGCAGAAACATCAAGCTAATGTACTTATTCCCCCATTTCAGATTGTCTGAGTCTTTAGATCAGGGCTACTCAACACGCGGCCCATGGGCTGCATGCCGCCCACAGCCCGTTTGTTTGTGGCTCGTGGTGTGCTTTGGGTTTACGTGAGGCTCAACACACAGCCCGCAGATGGGAGCCAAACCAAAAAAGTAGTCCTCAATATAATAGTCTTCTGTTGATATGTGTTTTAGTAGTTAAATTCCTGAATTGTCATTGCTCATTAAAAGTGCTGTCATATGAGTGGAAATTGGGTAAATACTGCATTTCATTAATATCAGCAGAACTGATATTAAATGGGGCCTACATGTTGTGTAGTCTTGCCTTAATCATCGTATTCATGCCCATCAGTGTGAAAGAAGCTATTTGCATATAAATTTGCATATATATGCAACCACACTTAAGTTTTGGCCACGAAAGCTTCTGCTGCAATACATGTGTAAGTCTATAAGGTGCCACAGGACTACTTGTCGCTTTTGCAGATCCAAACTAACACGGCTACCCCTCTGATACTTCACACTTAAGTTGCAGCACTCGGCAGGTGCTGTGAGTATCATTGTGACCCCCGGGGAGTCCAAAGTTGAGTAGCCCTGCTTTAGATGGTAGAAGTCTCAAATGTTGTGTTGTGTATTTTGCTACTAAACCTTCAGTTACCCACTGACAGCTTCTGTGATTTTGATATACATTCTCTGCAAAAAATCTGTGGCAAACTGAACATTTAGAAACGTAATAAAATTGAATTTAATGACAAAAACTGTAACACACGGGTGCTGCTGTTCTGATTGTTGTTCATTTTAAAATTTAATTAAATAAAACCCTCAATTTTTTAATTTACCTGTTGCCACAAAATTTACATCCAGTTGGCCAAATAGTAAACAGGGTCTTGTGTATATCTTTTATTGTATCAAAATGATAGGAGTGTTGGTGCTAGGATACTGTTGAGACCAGCTCCAGTTTAAGGAATTGAGATTCCTAAGATGTTTTCTCTTCAGGTCTCATTGCACGCAGTGCTTTTCTTAGTCGTTAGGCTGCTGTCTAAGAAGTGCCATTTTACTAAATTCCCAATCCCCAAAGTTCTTTTCTAGCATTTCATAAGTGAGGATTTCATGGAATTTCACTCTGTTGCCAGTAGAGTAAAACCTTTAGTAGGCATTTTGCCTTGTCCCAGAGTCGCATAAAATAGTAGGGGGAAAGGGGAACAAATAAGTAGGAGAGGATTTGAAGAAATGTTTTAATCTCTGGGCATGTAACTCTTGGAAAGACTAAACTCCATTTTGGTTCCCCAAACTGGGGGTAAGTTGCCAAGAAATGTTTGTGATCCTGCCTCTTTGTTCCTCTCCTTGCCCTACCTGTGACAGCTCTTTGTCTTTCTCTCACCTCCCTACTCAACCTCTACCAGACAGCAGACTGTCATATGCTTCTACTCGCATGCATTTACATATCTGGCAGCTTCCTCTTCATCTCCATACTGGGAAGTGTCCCTGTTTGGTTTGTTCTCCTAAGCTACCCACCTATTGCCACTCTTTAGCATGAACCGAATGGGAGAGCCAGTTGGGAAAGGTGGGCAGGTTTCAAGCCAAAGAAGATGCAGGGTTGGACAGACTTCACAGAGGGTTCCCTAGAGCCTTTAGCCACAGCTACACCCTTTTTTCAGGCTTCACCATAGTCCAAGGTAACTAGCCAGTCCTGAAGACTAGATGGTAACATAGGGTCAAAAAATATTTAGCCAAGAATTGTAGTTTTTGAATAATTTCCATTTGAGGTATGCATGCACCCCAGGTGCCTTTGACCAGAGACTTTTGGTAGTTGTATCTAGTCATCCTGCGCATATGGCTTACATAGCCTTATGCCCAGCACTAAGGATATAGAGCTGCCTGACTGAACCTCCCTCAATTCCGTCTCAGCCACCTCAGCCTAAGACTGTCTAGCATACCTGCTTCTACTGCTCAAAGTTTAGCTTTAGAATCTTCTCGTTTTTATTTAATGTCGTTATTTACTTCTAGTTTAACTTATGCTTACACTTTATTTTGTGTGAAGTTTGTTTCATGCTGATTTTACCCCTCAGGGTTCATCTCCAGGGGATTTTAGGGCCTCCAGGATTTAAGTGCTACCTTGCCTCCTGGGAATCTGTTGGTTATTCTTGGTGCATTTGCCGTCGCTCTCCCCACAAAGTGTAGTATAGTCCCTATACATTAGCGTCCAAGTGAGCACATTGCTTTGTCAGTCTCTGCACTGTATTCACCCAGGCCGTTGCAGAATATTCCATCAAAGGGTGTATTTAGGAAGGTTAGTGGGAAGACTCATAAGAGGACTCTTTGCTACTTGGTACCTAAACAGTTCACACAGGCTCACTTGGTACTGATAAAGAAACAGGCCTCTCGTGCTGTTTTGGCACCCCCATAGCAGTCATTGTCTTTGGTACTGGCATAGTTTCAGCCCCTGGCACTCACTGTGGAACCTTGCTTCTTTTCAGCACAGATCTACATCAATTAGTATGGGGGATTAAGGTCTCTTGCTGTACCAAAGCAGTTAAGTTATGGAGCTCTGATATATAGCCAACCACGTCTTCGTTTCAGCCTCTTAGCTTCCAGGCATACAAAACAGTTAAACATTCACATCCCTAATCCCAGCAAACATTTCTTCTGTGGTTATGAATGGATACTGGACTTGGTGATTCTCAGTCATGTTTTTCTGGTGCGGGCACTTCAAGACCTGTATGCGATCACCACCAATGGGAAATACAAAAAGCTCTGCTTGAGAGAAAGCTTTGACCATCACTCCTTCAGGGATGCCTCCCTTCTTCCTTAGAGAAGAGGTCTCCGCTGTGTATTTCCTCCCATGCCACTGATCTTCAGGGTGTTGAACAGATGAGAGAGCGCCAATGTTATTGACCAATGTGGGTAATATCATTTTGGTTCTTGTCCAACGTGCAGTCTTCTGGCCATTCCCCAACTGCTGTCTCTGGACTCTGGTCTGATTCTTCATTCCAGCCTGAAGATTCCTTGTCTCAGAGCTTGATGGTTTCCAGATATAGAGATTTTCTGTTCTGCCAAGGTGTGACACGTACTATTTAAATAGCGAAAAAATACCCATATGAAGGTGTTATCTTCAGAAACAGAAGAGATTTCATCACAGCTTTCTCCTGTTCACTCTCCCCTCTCACTGTCCTTGGTTTATCTGTTGAAATTAAGAAACTTGGGACTCTCTCTTTCAGTTCTGTCTAGGTTACTTTAGTGTCTTTAATAATCTTTTTTTTTCTTCAACTGAGGAATTCTCCATGTTCACTCATCCCTCAAAGGTAAAATTCTTTAAAGAATGGGCACACCCTTTCCCTCCAGTTAGGGAATCTACTTTGGTATGGTGATAGAAATGTAGCCGTGTTAGTCTGGTGTAGAACCAGAACAATCCATTAAGATAAACTATACCAGACTAACACAGCTACATTTCTATCACTGTTCTACATGCAAGGCTCTACATTTAGCTGTTTGGAATGGAAATCCATCAACAATATGAAAAAACTTGCACAGATACAGACATCATCTTTCTATCCAAGTGCAAGAAGATGGACATTGTACTTTGGTATGGTATCTAAACTTGCTCAGTGATTATCTCACGAAAAACCCCTTTTGATCCAGTGGCTACCTGTTCTCTTCTTCACCTGACATTAAAGTGCCATTCTTGTTGGCCATTGTTTCTGCCTGAAGAGTTGAGGAAATGGGAGCTTTAATAGTCCTCCATCTCACAGTTTTTGTCTCAGAGTGAAATTGGACTGATCAGAACGCTACTTATCCATACCTTGGATCTCAGAAGGACATTAGTCTCCTATCTGGACAGAGCCAAACCATTTAGAGAGTCTCCTAGACTGTCTCATTGGTGACTGATCCAATATATATAGGGGTCATAGTGGACAATAAGCTAAATATGAGTCAACAGTGTGACACTATTGCAAAAAAAAAAAAAAAAAAAAGCAAACCTCATTCTGGGAGTGTTGTGAGAAAGACACAAAAAGTAATTCTTTCCCTCTACTGTGTGCTGATTAAGCCACAACTGGAGTACTGTGTCCAGTTCTGGGCACCACATTTCAGGAAAGATGTGGAGAAATTGGCGAAGGTCCAAAGAAGAGCAATTAAAATGATTAAAGGTCTAGAAAATATGACCCATGAGGGAAGACTGAAAGAATTTGGGCTTTCTTAGTTTGGAAAAGAGAAGACTGAGAGGGGACATAACAGCTTTCAAATACCTGAAAGGGTGTTACAAAGAGGAGGGAGAAAAATTATCCTCCTTAGCCTCTTGTGATAGGACAAGCAACATCGGGCTTATATTGCCGAAAGGGAAGTTTAGGTTGGACTTTAGGAAAAAATTCCAAACTATCAAGGTGACTAAGCACTGGTATAAATTGCTGAAAGTGGTTTTGGAATCTCCATCATTGGAGATATTTAAGAGCAGGTTAGACAGACATCTGTCATGGATGATCTAGATGATGCTTGGTTCTGCCATGAGGGAAGGGGACAGGTCCTGATGGTATCTGATTCTATCTCCCTTTGTGGCATTAGTCATATACACTGGAAATCTGTAAGGCTTCAACCAGGAGCTTTCTGAAAATTATGTGATGCCTTATGCTTCTAGATCTGATGTTGAAGTTGGTAATGTAGTTTTATTTTCAGTGTTCAATTCATCTCCAAAACTTCCTCCTCCTGATGAGGATACTGCTTGGAAGTCATCTGATGTGGCGCACCCAGTGGGATGTTACTAGAGGAGGAGGAGGAGCGGTTGCTCATCTTGTACAGTAACTGGAGTTGAAGATGTATGTCGCTATGGGTGCTCCACTACCTACTCTCCTTACTCTTGTTTTTAGTGTTTCCTTCATGGGACTGTGCGGTGGCAATGGGCCCGAAATGGTTCACCCATAAGCAGCCCTGTATTTTTTTGCCAAAGAGCTTGAGGCTGTATAAAGTGTGTACAGGCTGAACTGGTTCTGCTATTGAGAATCTCTGATCAAAGGCACACTGGATGTACGTATCGCCAGTGGAGTATCTAAAGAGACACACATCTCGAAGAACTCCATTTACTCCACAAGCCGAGTACCCTTTCCTTTTTTTATTTTTAGATGGGAGCAAAGAGTGGACCAGCATGGCCGAGTATACTATGTAGATCACGTTGAAAAAAGGACAACGTGGGATCGGCCGGAACCTCTTCCTCCAGGGTGAGTCTGTAGAAGAAGATTTAAATAGTTGTTAGCTCAAGTTAATTAGTAAACTAACACTGTTTAAAAATACCCTGGCTATTACACAAACACTTATTCTACCGACACCCACATTTGTGGTTTTTCCTAGGCTAAGCGCTAAAGTAAATAACAAACACTACTGCAGTGTTTCTCAACCTTTTTTTTATAAAGTACCTCTTTTACTTACGCATGCACGCGCACGCACACACACAAAGTATCCTCAGGACCTACAGTTTTCAGACATGCACAATTTTTTTCTGCTATTGCAACACATTTGTTTAAACAACTTACTCATAGTTGGGTGGGCGATTATTATTTTTGTACTTTACACCCAAAAATTTAAAGCACTGTAAAACTTAAAACAAATATTTAGTTTTCTCCAAATTTCAGTTGTCGATGTACCCCCCAGACTTCTTTTGAGTACCCCTAAGGATACTCATAGCACTGGTGGAGAAACACTGCACTAATGGGCTGTCCAGACTAGCAGGTATAAATGTTTGCTAGCTTCAGTTAAAAAAACTGTACTGTAGACAAACCTCAGGAAACTTTATGACCCAATTAAGAGCTTATATATGCTTCTTTGGACCATCTCTATCGCTCTCCAAGCTGCACATGCTAGTGCCTTGGAGATGACACTTGCCTATTTTTTTCTCTCCTACTCTCTGCCAAAGATTTTTTTTTCTTAACATCTCTATAGTGTGTCTGTTGTGTAGGGTTGTGGGACAAGGAATAGGAAAAATAGGAGTGGAGCAGTTAAGTCAGACACCAATCAGCCGTGTCTGCTTATAAAGAATAAGAGTACTCAAGATCAGTCATGGTAATAAAAAAGAACCAAATTTTTAGTCTTGCTCTGTGTCCTTTTCCTGGTTTTCTGGGAATATTGCATTTTTAACCCCCCTCTCCCCCCCCCCAAAAAAAAATCCTTCACACTTGAGTCATGTCATATATTCTCTCACTCATTTTTGTTACACAAGAAAATGTAAATCTGCCAAAAGAACTGAATCTCAAAGGGGAAAATACCCCTGGGCCCCATAGAGACACCAACCTGTTGGTCTAAGTTTGACAGTTTAACTCTCTGCACTACATCAGCGTATTGATAAATCAGCGGGTATTGATAAATATGTGTGTTGCACCAGACCTTGCTCAATAACTGACCACTGCTCAGTTGAATTTTTTGGTGAATGTCATTTACTTCGAGTGGATATGAAGTGGAAACCAAGTCACATGTGAGCATGCTTTTGGATTTCTTAGACTAGATAGAAGTGTGCTGGGAGGAGCATGAGTGTCTCATGTTTTGCAGTCAGAGCTGACAATATTACTTTAATGTTTTTGGAAAGAGGCCAGTAGACTGCACTTACTTCATGCATCCATCTCACCCCTCAGATATAACTGTTGTCTAATAACAATAATGACTTCTCTACAGCCAGCCAGATGTGTAAAGCGGCTCTTCAACACCATTTAAAAACACTGCAAGTGACCGACTTGATGGTGTTGTGGAACATAGTGAAAATAATTCTCTCATTTTAGATAGCAGTTTTCTCTAGCTTTTTAGACTGTTTCAGTAGGAACTGTAATAGAGGGTACGTGCTGCTGACCGCACTGAACATTTCATTTAACAAAACTTCATATCCAATTCCACATTTATGTCCTGCTTGCCCTGATGCTTATTTGACTCTAAAATGGTTCTATTGAGATGCTTTGTTTGCATTGTTTAGCTGGGAGCGCCGAGTTGACAACATGGGGAGAATTTATTATGTCGACCATTTCACTCGA
Organism: Pelodiscus sinensis; assembly: GCF_052426305.1. NCBI lineage: Eukaryota > Metazoa > Chordata > Testudines > Trionychidae > Pelodiscus > Pelodiscus sinensis. The sequence continues at coordinate 63,578 of NC_143068.1, read as the reverse complement.
ACGACAACATGGCAGCGGCCAACATTGGAATCTGTTCGGAATTATGAGCAATGGCAACTTCAACGGAGTCAGCTTCAAGGAGCTATGCAACAGTTTAATCAGAGGTTCATATATGGGGTGAGAAGTCTGTTCTGATTCAGAGAACAAAAATTTATTATGAAGAAGCATTGCCATTCTCAAACTCTAGCTATCTACCTCCCCTGCAAATAGATCTCTGGATGTGAGCGCAGAGGATATGTACAAATGGTAGCCTTAATTTATTTCCTTTTGTTGTTAAGTAAGGGACAGCTATAACCAACAACAGTATTGTTTGCTGACTTTGTATGGCAAAGTACGTTGTATGAGGTACTGAGAGAGGTCAAAGTGGTGAGAAAATTGTTCGCAACGAGGTGTAAGTTAGATGTCATGGCCACCTAGCAAACACAGTGGCTGTTTATGCTGGTGATGTTTGGAGGCTTGTTCACGTTAACTCTATTTGTATTCAGTCCTCGTGAATTCTAAATCTTAGTCACTTGACTACATACTGCCTTTTATTGGTTGGCCAAGATTAGTATGGGAAGTTTGCCCAAAGGAAGCATTTGAGGAATTTTATGCAGGTAAAATGCAATTACAGAATGTGAATGGTAGGAAAACATGGGGAGTTAAAGCAATCCAAAATTCACCAAATACTAGTGAATGGTAGACTTTGACTGGACATCTTGATACGCTGGTTGCAGTTAGTTTAGCAAGACAGGTGATGTAGGTTCTTAGTTGTACTCACACACAACAGAAAAACTTACTACATGTATGATGGGGAGCCATGTTCAACTACAAGAACAGAACAGTGTGTTCCCTGATTGTGGTAGGTTTTTATCTTTTAGATTCTGAGGCTATGTCTATACTAGCACTTTAGTCTGTTTAACTTGTATTGCTTGGGGGTGTGAAAAAACCACACCCATGCCAGCAGAAGTGCCAGCGTGAACAGCGTTGTGTGGGTAGGAGAGCTTCTCCCACCAACATAGTTGCTGCTCCTCATGGAGGTAGTTTTATTATGTCAATGGGAGAGCTCCCTCCTGCTGATTTAGAGCAGCTACATGAATGACCTTACAGCTGTGTCTCTGTAAGCTCACTAGTGTAGACATCGCCTTGAGACTGGTTTCCCTTCTGTGTAGGGTGAGGCACTTTCCAAAGAACAAAGTTTAATATTATTCTTTGAGGAGTGTCATTGTGGGTGCCCCATGTTAGGTGGGTTAGTGTCTTGTGCTTCTAATCAGATATTTGTAGTGCACAGTATTCTGGGTGGTGGTATACCTGCAGTCTCTGCCTTGTGCCAGTATGAGCAGTAAACTTTTGTGCGCTGTCAACCATTCCCGAGTTCCTTCTCCTTAGGCTTAGATTAGAACACAGCAGATATGTTCACTTTCCTGTTTATCTACCTTGTTTTTTCCCTTTGTCACTCCGTACCAGTAGCACCAACCACCTTGACCGAGAGGCGTCGGCGTCAGGAACATCCAGTACACAAATATCCTGAGGGGCGAAGGAATTACTAGACCCTAGCTCTGGTGCGTGAGCCGAGAAACTATCCTTCAGCTCAGCATCCACAGCACTGATCAAGCTGGCACTAATCTCTTCTAAAGTGGCGCCCCCTGCCTTGTGCGCACGGACTCAAATAACTTTGGCACTGGAGGTTCAAACTCACATGCACACCCCGGCACCGACCTGTATAATACAGCCACCACTAACTGTGCATGTGGAGTTGGCCTTAACATCATATTAGGACGCCACTTTTTGGTCCTGGTGACGCCTAGGCTGCCTGGGCCCATCTGATCACAACACCAGCCAGCTGTGCTGCACCATTCCTTGCAGGTGATGAAGATGAGTAGAAGATGTTGAGTGTGAATCGTCACTCTTCCCCAAACAGCTTCTCCTACCGTCATGTACGAACATTGCCCTTGAAGCCATTTCTCCTGATACCAGCGCTTCCTACTTGGCTATAATCTCTGGGCACATTACAGAGCCCAAACCCCAGGCTCAAGACCACAACTCCTCCTACCACCTAACCCCCTTCACCCTGCACTCCACCCCGGTTGGAACCACAGGAGCACTTAGACGAACTGGAGTATGTCTCTGAAGGAGATGTTCTGCTCCTCATGTACATATCCTCCCCAGATGAAATGATAATGCCTCCCTTACTCACTGCTGGAGATTACTGTAAGTGATTCCAGGACCTCTTCAAGAGAGTGGCTCAATGCAGCAATCATGGATCCAGCAAAGGTGCTATGGCAAACTCCTGCCACCATTCTACCTTCCTCAAAACGGGTGGACCGAAAATATTTACCAGCCAAGGGAGTGGATTTCTTTTTCACCGACCCAATTCCCAGCTCTTTAGTGAAGGAGGATTGGAAACAACTAAACCTCTTCGGACAAAAATCCTACTCATCAGCTTCTCTCCAATTTTGCATTGCCAATTACTCCACACTACCGACAAAATATACTTGTAGCTTGTTAAATAAAATGAAGACCTTTATTGAACAATTTCCAGAAGATGTGTGTGAACAATACAGGGCAAAATATCACAGAGAACGCTCATTGCAAAAACACCATTGCAGGCTTGCCTCGACTCTGCAGATATAGTCACCTGATCCCTTACCACAGCTGTTATATACCACACCTCCTGATTTCATCTTTCTAGCTTCCTTAATGAGGTACAAAATACAGTTGAGGACCTCCCTTCTATAGCTTGTTATAGGAGGAGATAGATCATCTGTTACAACTAGGTCAATGAGCAGGGCTTGACAAATCCCCTTATCTACTCGCCCATGGCAAGTAGATTTCAGGCGGTCGTCCCGTTCACCAGCGGTTAGTGCATGCGCAGTGCGGGTCTCGTGCATGCGCGGTGCAGGGCTGGCAAGTGGTTTTTGCCGCTATTGTCGAGCCCTGTCAATGAGGAATTACCATCTCAACATAGGGGAACAGGGTTGTATTCCTGCTACTTTCTCAGACGAGGGTTGGAAATCCATTCTGGACTTGCACCAGCTCAACAAATTTCTACATCATCAATACTTCAGAACGGTAGCATTGACAACTATAATTCCAGCCTTACAAATTGGATATTGGCTGTCGTCCCTTGACCTTCAGGGTGCATATTTTCATATTACTGTCCATCTGGTGCTATGGAGATTTTTCCACTTCACACTGGACAGCTACCAATATTGACTACTATCCTTTGGTCTAGCCACAGCACCATGAGTCTTATCAGAAGTCTTTGTGGACAATTGCCTGGTAGCAGCATTGTCCCTAAAGGAGGCAATAAAAGCCACCTACCTCACATTCAAACTACTTGGTTCCATAGGTTTCCATATGAACTACCAGAAACCTTATCTCTCACCAGCCCAACAGCTAGAATTCATCAGGGCTCATCTCAGCTGCATACAAACCAAAGCAAAGCTGCTTCAGTTGTGTTTTCACGCCCTAACGTAACCGACCTAATAATGGCAATTCTACAGAGTCCACAGGTAACAGCCAGACAGTGTCTCTGACTTCTTGGGAATATGTCCACAACCATATTTGTAGTCAGACATTCCAGACTGCACATGTGACGCCTGCAGTGATGGCTCCAGAACGCGTTCAAACCCCACAAACAGCTGTTGCACAAATTACTGAACACACCCAACACAATCAAGCTCTCCCTTCAGTGATGGCATCAATCAGTAAATGTATGTACAGGGATCCCGTTCCAACAACAAAGCACTTCAGTCATGCTCAGTATGGACACATCTCTTGAAGGCTGGGGGGCTCACATCAGACCACTTGATCCGAGGTCAAAAGCAGCAAAAACATCTGTTCCCATCAGTGTCCTAGAGCTTCAAGGTGAGACAAACATGCAAATGCTTTCTCCCATTACTGCGCCACAGAGTTGTCAAAGTCCTCTCAGACACGTGGTGTGCATGCCTATCTACAGAAGCCATGCACCTATGGCAGTGGTCATAGACATTTCAGCAGCTTTCCTCCCCGGAAGTGGAATACAATTGTGGAGCACCTCAGCAGACATTTCCACCAAAACTATGAATGGGTGATGGGCTCCCATGTACTGAATACAGTGAGGATATCCAGCAATAGATCTCTTCGTGAGAGTTGCCATCAAAATGTCCAAAATACTGCTCTTGAGAAGGACTGGGACGCCACTCGCTGTGGGGTGCCTTCCTCATCGTATGGGGCTCAACGCTCCTTTGTGCCTTTCCTCCCATCCCACTGATCAACCAAGTTCTGCCCAAAATCAGACATGATGGGGCTTGCGTTCTATTAATAGCAGTTGAGTGGCCCAGACAAACCTGGCTCCCCCTACCTGCCTCAGCTGTCAGTGGCTCCCCCATTATCTCTGCCACAAATTCCTTACCTTCTGACCCAGAATTCAGGAGGCATCTCAATCCATATGTAACAGGCCTTTCGGCCTACCCTCGATATCCGTAGAGGACTGGCATTTTACCTAGAGATAACAAAGATATTTAAGAAATCACCACACCTCTTTCTGTCTACCACTGAATGATCAAAGTGGAAGCAGTATTCAAAGAGACTCTTCAAATGGATTTCACAATGTAGCCAGTTCTGCTACTAACGGAAAAGTGTTCCAGCTCCCATACAGTGTGCCTGCGCTCAACCAGAACCATTCCCACATCATGGGTCTTAACAGTGTTCCCATTGCAGACATTTGCAGAGCAGCTACTGGGACCTCAGTTCACACATTTACTAAGCACTAGTCACTAGAACAACCTTCCTGAGCATAGTTTGACTGTCCATGTTAGCTATGGCCCAGAGACCGATCGCGCAGCCCTGCCTTCCACAAGATACCGCTCCATAGTCACCTAACATGAAGCCCACAGGGACACTCCTCAAGGAAGAAGAGAGCGTTACTTCACCTGGTGCAGTACCTGAGGTTCTATGAGATGGTTGTCCCTGTTGGTGCTCCATGACCCTCCCTTCTCCCCTCTGCTTTGGATCAGCATGGGGCTATCCCGCGTAGAGAAAGAACAAAGGAACAGTTGACGGCATGCAGTGATTAACCACTTGCACAGGTGCGAGGCAGGTACTATGTGTGTGCTGCCATCCTGGGTACTGCTGCTACAAATCTCCCAACTATAAGCACCAGGCACCAACACACCTAACATGAAGCAGTCACAAGGACAGCCAACTCAACCTGAATTACTGCACTAGGTGAATAACCCCCTCTTTAATCCCCTGACATTGCAGTTACAATAAACTATGCTAATTGCTGCAAAATATGTTAACACTACTCTAGGTTCAGGCAGGCAAAGAGAAGTAAAGAGCCCAAATGAATCCTCAGTTTGTAATAAATCTAGGACTGTTCTGTGGAAAAAATCCTTTGCATAGGGAGGCCCTATGTGGCACTAGCAATAATGCATTTGCTTTAGTGATGTGTGGCTAAATTAGAAGTATGGAAGCAAATTGGTGGTGGGTGGTTATTACTAATGCACCTTTTTTGTGTGTGATCTGCAGAACCAAGATATTACTTCTACTCAGAACACAGAGTTTGATCCTCTTGGCCCCTTGCCACATGGATGGGGTAAGTCTTGTTCAAATGGTGTTCTATAACAACCTAAATGGCGTACTTCTGCCAGGTTATTTTTCCAAATGCTTTTGGTAGTATTTCACTTTTCTTCCTTTTAGTTACATCTGAATTTAAGTTCCCTTTTTATTAAATCTAATCAAAAGTACTGTTTAAGGACTAGCTCCTAATACTGTAAATATGCAGTTCCAAAAATTGATTTTAAAAGTACTCAATATTATTCTATTTCTTTTGAAGTTGAAGCTGACTTTTTTAAATGTCCTTATCACATCATGGACTTCTTCCTGCTGCTGTTACTATCTTAACCATTTTAGAGATGCAGGTTGTTTTGTATTGCTTCTGGTAGAGCGCCAGTGGTTGGGAAGTTCTTGTTGGGTCTTGACAGCATCTTTATAGATCTGCCAACTGAGCCCCTTTGTGAAAAATATTTTCACCATAATTGCAGCAGTCCACGTCATTGCATTATTTTGTTTGAAAGATAATATAAAGTCCTTGTCTACACAATTGCTTTGTTATAGCTATAGTGGAACCGACAAAGTGCCCACGTGAAAGTGCAGATGAGGTGACCGAAATTCTTCTTCCCAGCTGACATTGCTATGCTGACAGAAGTACTCTTCTTTTAGTATATTTGTGTCTACACCAGCAATATTGCTGGCATTGTTTTGTTGGGGTCTGGTTTTTTTCCCCTCCAGACTCCTAAATGATAGGCCTGTGCTGGCAAAATTGTGTAGTGTAGACTAAGCTGTGTATTCAGGTGGTGTGGAAAAAATAAGATGGTAATCAGAATGATGTAATTTTAAAGTGGAATATCTTTCCTTGGCAGAGGTAGGCATGGATTATTTATTACATTAAACAGTTGCAAGTCAAACTTTTCAAAAGTTTCAAACATTATTGTTTGGGCTTCTAGATTTGAATGTATGCAAAGTATCAGTGCATTAAACTGTCAGACCAGGCCCAAATGATGCCTTATTCTATAGGTGTGAAATCTCAAAGAACACTGCTCGTTAGTTTATCCCCCCCCCCCCTCAAATTTCCATGTATAGTAGAATTCTGCTGCTTGTATAACCTCCTTTCGAACATGTCTCTGTAGGTAGAAAGGGGAACACAAATGCTGGTTACATGCCATGGCCTGATTTCAGAGCTTTGTGTTTCTCTTGCAGCAACTAAAACACAGTGAAGAGATGCATATGCTGTGCTTATCTAATGTCAAATTGCAGGAGACTGAATCGTAGTGGTGAAATGAAGGAGAAATGGATTTTCAGCAGCATATGTGTAGAAATGTGTACATATTTCCCTAAACCAATTTTAACTGTGAGATAAACATCCATATTTATTTACATGGGATGTAAACATTTTTCTTTTACTGAAGTTTGGCGCATATTTTCACATTCATGTGCTGCTGCACTTCCTTAGTATTTGTATTCACGGTTGGTGTACCTCTGCATATTTCTCTTTTTTTTTTTTTTTTCAATTAACTAGTTGTATTTGAGTGCCCATGGCAATAACCCAGGCAGTTGGGATTTCTAATAGCTCAATATGGAATGTGGCTTTTCTGTGAAGAAAATTGCTTCAGTTTTTTCCTTCTCTGACTAAATAGGAATAGGAAAATAAATTGTATAATAAATAACTGCACACACATAGATGTTTTAAGTGCAGTTTTTGATAGATGGAAGGCTCAGATTGATTTAAACATAAAAAGGTCAGCATAGCCATTTTAATTTTTAAACATGGAAAAATATCTGGATGAGCATTTCAGAACAGCCAGCAAAAGTAAGAAACATTCTAATTAAGATGAAATGCAAATCTTGTTCTTTCATGATAAGTTATCTTCCTTTGGGCATCTGCTGAACAAATCTGTTTTAAAACAGTAGGAGGGGAAAAAGCTTTTCCAGTTCTAGTATTGTTATCGTTGGGATAGTAAATGCGTTAGGCTGCTCCCCATAAACCCCAATTGGGAATGTGGCCCCATTTTGTTAGGTGTTGTACAAGCACACACAAGAGACAAGTAATCTAAAGACTATCAAATGAACACTCTGAGTGTTGCTTTGCATTGAGGTTAGGTTACAATATATTCAAAACAGTCCACTAGTACTTAATTAAAGTAGACTTCTGGTGCTAAAAAACTGGTAAGAAACAATGTGTTTGGAGAGTGAATGATGAAGAATCAGTTATGTTATGTTTGAGATGAGGTACTGAGAGAACCTAAAGAAAACAGGCGCTGCCACAAGATGTTCAACTAATTGGTTATTTTAAGTGTGAGAAGTAAATTTGCCAGAACTGAGATGTCTTCACTTTTTATTTCTCCTCAGAAAAGAGAACTGACAGCAATGGCAGAGTGTATTTTGTCAATCACAACACACGTATCACACAATGGGAAGATCCCAGAAATCAGGGGTAAGAATTTTAACTCAGTTAAAATGGATTTTGAATATAAATGTTGTAGTTTTATTATTTTAGTGAGAGAGAGAAGTGAGGGGCATTTCTGACAACTTAAGTTTGGATTGGACCTTGCTATCCTCTACTGGCTTTTCAGACTAGACTCAATTAAAACGTACAAAGGGATACAGAACTAAAGCAGAAATTATTAAAAGGAACACCGCCTGCATAACAGGAAAACAGTTAGAAAAATCTCAGCTAATTGCAAAACCTCATTGCAAACATTTTCCCCTCCCAACAGGAAATGTTTCCATTAATGGAAAAAATCAAATGGAAATATCCTTTTAAGCAGCCTTTCCCTTAGTGCTTGTAATTGACATTTTACAGCAGGAATGGGCAAACTATGGCTCGTGGGCTGCATCTCAACCATTGGTTCTTATTATCCAGCCTTGAGGTGTCCCCCTGGGCAGCAGGGTTGGGAGCTTGCCCTGCTACAGTGTTCCAGTCAGGGACTGGTATTGGACTTGCCTTGCCTCTCTCCTCAAGACTCCTAGAAGCGGAAACAGCCAAGGGATTCTGCTCACTGCCCCCACCCATAGCACCAGCTTTGCAGCTCTCATGACCATGACCTGCTGCCAGTGGGAACTCACTGGGTGGTGCCTATGGACAGGGCAGGGCACAGAGCCCGATGGCCCCGTTCCCACGTGGGAGCTGGAAGCAGGTTAGGCTACTGCTTCCAGGAGCCACTTCAGGTAAGTGCTGCCCAGATCCTGCACCCTTGACACTTCCCTCAGCACCGCAACCTCCTAGCCCGGCCCTGTTTCCCTTCCTGCTCTCCAAACCATTCAATCCCAGTCTGGTGTACCCTTCTGCACCCCAAATCCTCATCCCACTCTCCATCCCAGAGCCTGCACCCCCAGTCAGATGCCTTCCCCCACCTTCCCTGCCTGAGCCCTGATCTCCCTCCTGCCTCCCAAAACCTTCCATCCCATCCTGGAGCACCCCCCTGCACCCCAATCACCTCATCCGTAGTCCCACGCCCAAGCTTGCACTCCCAGCTGGAGCCCTCACCCCGCATAAGCCCCAAACCGCTGCCTCAGCTGAGACCCCCTTCCTGCCTTCTAAACCCCTTAGTCCTAGCCTGAAGATCCCTCCCACACCCTGAACTAAGCATTTCTGGCGCCACCCGGAGCTTGTGCCCCCAACCAGAGCTCTGTCACTTACACACCTCAACTCCCAATTTGTGAGCATTCATGGCCCTCCATACAGTTTCCATACTGAGAGGTGGCCGGTAAGCCAGTAAATTGGCTCACCCCTAGCAGGGATTCTCAAGTTTTTACCCCCTTCTGCACTGCGATCCCCCTGCTGACACAAAAATGATCATGTGACCCCAGGAGTGGGGTCTGAAGCCTGAGTCCCTCCAGTTTGGTTGTCGGGGAGCTTGGGCTTTCACTTCCCCCGGGATCCAGGAAATCTAATGCCAGCCCTAGTGATCCCCTTAAAACAGGGTAGCAAGCCTCTTTGGGATCCAGTTTGCAAACTGCTGCATTATAGCCTGAGAACCCAGAAGTTAAACTTTATTGTCTTTTAATTATTGTCCAAGCTGAAAGAGCTGCATAAAGTAGACAGGCAGCATAAATAACACATGTTAATTTTTTAAGATGAAGAGCGGAACTGAAGTTCCCTTAAAGAAGGTGGAATATTTCTGTATATACCTTCAGTTTATGAAATGTAGAACTTGCAAAAAATGAAGATATAAGACAAATAATAACAAACTACTGCTCAAAAACTCTTGGCCTCCTGGGTAAGGCATGCAAAACCTTCATGAGAGCAGCATTACTGCAGGGATGTCACTAATCAGGTCCTCCAGGGATCATTTCAGGGACTTCCAGCAAAGTGTGAAATGAGAATTGCTGATGTTTTTTATTGTTAAAATACAATGTTTGAGGCCATTCTAAAGGAGAAAGGGTTAGTATACAGGGAACAGTAATATTTTGGTTTTGCTTTGAAGTTGCCTTATCATTTCTTAGCATTTTTTAAAGATCTGTGCAGATATTAATGGTGTGGTGATCTCTCTGAACTGCTATATTTTTCGTCTTTCTGACTTCCTGAATTACATTAATAATAGCAAATGCTGTTGAATAAAATTGCTGTGATTTTTTTAAAAAAATTGGGGTACACTGTTAAACTAAATTCTGCATGTTGAGGAGTGAAAACATCCAGGAACTTTACTTCTTTCATAGAATCATAGGACTAGGACTGGAAGGGACCTCGAGAAGTCATTGAGTCCAGTCCCCTGCTCTTATGGCAGGATTCAGTACAGTCTCTAGACCATCCCTTCAGATTTCTATTAACTGTTGGCTTTTCCTTCTTTATAGTTGAATATACTAAGCTGATATTGATTATTCTGGCCTTATTGTTGTATCTGGCATTAAAATTTAAGAGCAAACAGAAAATTCCTCAGAGAAATCACTACAAATTTTCCAGAATTGCTGCTAATTTGTGTTTTCCCTGTCCATCTTCAGTTGACAGAATGTATTAACTTGATCAGTTATTTTGTATTTTTTGTCCTATAGTCAATTAAATGAGAAACCATTGCCAGAGGGTTGGGAAATGAGATTTACTGTGGACGGCATTCCTTATTTTGTGGATCACAATAGAAGAACTACAACATATATAGATCCCCGCACTGGAAAATCTGCTCTGTAAGCCTTTTTTCAAGATGACAAACTATATTACACTGAGCTTTTTATATATACTTTGCTTGACAGGGATTGCCAAGTATGGGTTTTTTGCAGAAGGTTTTGACATACCAGTAGTACTTTTAATTTCCCATTATTTCCTCCTCTGAGGATCATCGGCGTCTTTGAATGTTCTCTTCCCTCTACATGTGACATTTTGAATGCTTTACAATCTTATAATTGAGGTCCCTGTGGTCGTGGTGACTTTTCCAGCCAAATACGGGATACGGCTCTAGTCTCTTACTATGCCACTCTATCAATAAAAGCTACTGTGCTAATGCCATGTTCTCCCTTCTCCTTCCATGTGTTTTAGTGTGCAGGTTGATGCCAGTGCACTCCTTTAATATATTCTAGCATCCTGAGAACTAGTCTTTGGATATTTGCAGAATTGACATGCTAACTCACATCAGGTTGGGTGGAAGTAGATTGGCATTTAATGTATTGAAAAATTGCACGTGAACCCAGAATCTTTCTAAGAAGAGCATTTTGCATGTTAAAAATAAATTTAAAGTAGTTACTCTTTAAAGATATTTTAAAAACAAAACAAAAAAATTAAGGCCCTTTTAGAAGCATTCGCCAAATTAGAAAACTGGTTTGTTTAACCATCCAGGTAAAGCAGATAGTTTCATAACAATAGTAATTTTGAGCTCTGTTACCTTGAATTTTCAGCAGTGTTTCAACAGTTTGTTTTTCTTCCTGTTTCCAGAGACAATGGACCCCAGATTGCTTATGTGCGTGACTTCAAAGCGAAGGTCCAGTATTTCCGGTTCTGGTGTCAGGTAAAAAATGCTATTTAATCTTGGAAATGGCTTTGTGGAAATGCATTCTCAAAAGCTGCATCCAGGCATCTCCAGTTGGAACTAGGGATGTGAACAGTCACCTTACCTGGAGATGCTTACCAGTTATGGTTAACTGGCAAGGGACAGCCCCACAAGGTCTACACAAGGGTGGGGTGAGGCTCTCCACCCTGGCTGGAGCAGCCTCCACCTGTGGTGGGTCCAGCCCAGATGTACCATGGGCTGGGGTGCTCCAGCCCAATGATATTAAAAGCAGATTATTATTTGTATTGACGTAAGCCCCATTGTCCTATCTGTTGTACAGTGAACAAAATGACAATCTTTGGTCTTGGGAATAAATGAAAACTGAAAACATTATTTTTTATTTTGTTTCATACAGGCCAGACAGATTCACCCGCCCTTTTTATAATTTCTGTGAATTTTGTTTGAATTTTTATTGAAAACACTTGTCAAAAGTGAAGTCAATATACATTTTAAATATTTTGCATTTCAGCAACTGGCCATGCCACAACACATTAAGATTACTGTGTCCAGAAAGACATTGTTTGAGGACTCATTTCAGCAGGTATTGTATTGTTAACACATACTTGCTTACTTTGTGAACAAAGTGACACAGGGGAAATTGTTTGAACTTTGTAGCTAAAAGACAACATCACCCTTCATCTTTTGATACCCCATTAATGATGACTAAAGTGATGATTTAAAAAAAAGTATTTGTGCTATGTCTGGAGCAGATTCATAATTAGATACACAGCGCAATGTTAAAAATGCATCATACCACTGATAGCTCTCCTTGTTGCTTTGATCTCACAAGAACATGTATCATTCCCTGGTGTTTAGTTATTCAGATTTGCTGTGCAGAAAACCACACATTCTTCTTCGAGTGGTGTCTTTGTGGGTGCTCCACTCTAGGTGTGGATGCATCCTGGAGATTTTTTGCAGCAGTGCTTGATTGAGTCGCCATGCGCAATAGCAGTCACAAAGTTTTACTGCCTAACATATCACATGTGTGGCCCAAGCCCCTCAGTTCCTTCTGTCATCCTCGGCTATAGACAGAGCTCCATAACAGTGCTCTTCTTCTTGAATCTCCAAAAAACAAAATAGTAGTTATAATTTTAGAATAGTTACCTCACCTGTAGCTGGCACTCCTGGGCCTGTTGTTTGAGTGGTGGTGGTTTTTTATTTTTCAACAAAAAAAAAAGCCACAATGTTTGAGGTCCCTCCCCTTTTTGTCCTTTAACTTCATAGTTGCAGCTAGGAATAATCTTTTTTTATCTTCCATACTCGGCAGTCACTCCTGCCCCATGACTAAAAATTCCTGATGGACAGCATGCTGGGCTCCCGAGGCTTTAAGAAGTGTGACTCCTGTCATAGAATCTCAGGGCTGGCAGAGACCTCAGGAGTCATCGAGTCCAGCCCCCTGCCCAAAGCAGGACCAACCCCAACTAAACCATCCCAGCCAGGGCTTTGTCAAGCCAGGACTTAAACACCTCTAGGGATGGAGATTCCACCAGCTCCCTAGGGAACCCAGCCCAGTGCTTCACCACCCTCCTAGGGAAACAGTGTTTCCTAATATCCAACCTAGCCCTCCCCCACTGCAACTTGAGCCCTTTGCTCCTTGTTCTGTCATCTGTCACCACTGAGAACAGCCTCTCTCCAGCCTCTTTGGAGCCTCCCCCCACCCCCATCCCCACCCCCACCCCCTTTTGGGACAGACTAATACATTCCCATTTAAAACATTCTTGTATTTCTTTCTGTATCACTTCATTTTAGACCTTTCATCTTCTAATCTGCTAGACAGAAATATGTTTCTGCCAAGCCCTCAAACATTTCCTGAAATACCACTTTATGCACTCCACCTAGTGCATTTCATGGCCAATGAAAATGTGATTTCCACACTATTGAATAGCAAATAGTAATGCTGGGATGGGCTGTTTTTTCTTCATAACAGTGTTTTTTCTTTCACTAAGATAATGAGCTTCAGTCCCCAGGATTTGCGAAGACGCTTGTGGGTCATTTTCCCTGGAGAAGAAGGTTTAGATTATGGAGGTGTTGCAAGGTAAGATAAAGAAATCTGTGTGTCACATAACAAATTAATCTGAATACCTCATTTTCTACAAATATTTGGTATGAAAGTTTCACGGGGAGATCTTTTATTTGCTGACTTTTTAAAATGCCAATGAGTGTTTCCCCTCTCTTTATAACATCACTTCTGCAATCCTAAAATGTATTATCAAAACTAATCTAAGAGGATGTGTTGCTATGTGAATGTACATTAAGTTTAAGATGCCTCAGTCAAGTGTAGAACAAGCATTTATGCAGCTCTTCTCAATAACTCATAAGATGAAACCATGAACAGAAGATTAGAGATTTATTGAAATAATGAGTAAGAAAGCGTTTAGTAGGTATACTCAAATTTTGTTCCCTGTTCAAGTACTTAAAATGCATATGCACACCCTTCCTGCAGACTTGTTTTTGCTATACTTACTTTTTTTTTGTATTCAGTATTGTGAATTAATCTTATTTAGTGATGTAAAAAATGCAAGATGACGATATTGTGAGGGGAGAATCAGTAGTATATTTCATGCAGTTCACTTTTTAGCCTTGGGATTATACTTAAATTTCATCTTATAAATAAATATCAAACATACATGTGTGCTACTAGGAAATTCTAATTTGTATTTAGTCTTAACCTTAAAAAGCAAATTCTTAAACTTTCACTGTGTGCAAAGAATTGTAACCAAAAAGTATAATATGGGTACCTCTTCCATAAAAGATAGAGATCAATTCTGAGTTCATATATTTTTGAAAATTTTTCACTATCAGATTTTGTGCTTCTCTTAGAAAAGCAGCCCTCGTAAATACCTACCACAGAGAAAAGAAATTAACTTTCTAAATGAAAAATTGCTTGATCAATCTTAGCAACACTGTACGTTAGACAGTCTCCTTTTCTGAGCTATGTCATCTAACCATGTAGCATACTGACACCTAGTGTGTATGAGCTGTAAGTAGCTGCTTAATTTTCTGGGTAGGCCAGTTTTAACAGTTGAGCACCAGCCAGTCCCTAAAATAATTTTTAGCCTATATAGTAGCAATGTACTTTCTAATGTAATCCCATTTTCAACCTGAAGCATTCATGGTTGTTTTGTTTTGTGTGGTTTCAGGGAATGGTTCTTTCTGTTGTCACATGAAGTGTTGAACCCAATGTATTGCCTGTTTGAATATGCAGGAAAGGATAACTACTGCTTACAGATAAACCCAGCTTCTTATATTAACCCAGACCATCTGAAATACTTCCGTTTTATTGGCAGATTCATTGCTATGGTAAGTTCAGATTAATAGTTTTGTTCACATCCACCAGAATGTGTTTATTTTTAAATGGACACAGCAGCTGTTTCAAATCAAGAGATGAACTGTTTAGTGCTGCATTGCCAGATGGGTGGCTGTATCAGCTCCTGTATTTAGATCACATTTTGAGGCGTACCAGTAATAGTGATGGTATTACAGAATGTCTCTCAACATCTTTGGGCTCCAGGCTTCATTTGATACGTTATATTGAAATGTTAGGTAATCAAGCATTCTTTGGATCATTCCTTGTCTGTTTTCATGTTTTTTAGGCTTTGTTTCATGTGAGATTCATAGACACAGGTTTCTCTCTGCCATTCTATAAGCGTATGCTAAACAAGCCAACAGGACTCAAGGATTTAGAATCTGTTGATCCAGAATTTTACAACTCTCTCATCTGGGTAAAGTGAGTTTCTAACTCTTTCACTCATTCTTGAAATTCAAATTCAGCTGTTTTGATGTTTCATTGTATTTGTGTAATTCAGCGGTAAATGTGAAATGTTTTGCAGATAGATATTGAATAACAGACCTGTATAAATTGCAGGCCAGAACTGAACTTCTTTGCATTTTACTATAATTCCAACGTCCACGTTCTGTAGTTTGGTAATGCTAATATTAACTGTTCTCAGTAGTTCACTGGAGATTACATAAACTACATTCTGTTTCTGCTTGTTTTCCCTTTCAATTAACATAACTAAATGTGAGCAGTCTGCGTGGTTGGAAAAATAGAACTGTCTGAATAGATAATCAAATACTGGTTCCCTAATGGTAGTGTCAATAAAAAATCTTTAATGTAAGGTAATATAAAAGTCACTAGAGACTAATACCCAATCCCAGTGTTACTTTCTTCTTTAAAAAAATTATTTACTTATGGAAAAACAAAACAAAAAATAGACAAAGTACAGTATTAGGATGTCTGGCATGATGGAGCTCAGCTTATGCCTCGCTTCCATTTAACCCTTCATCAGTCACCCCATCCAAATTCAACTTGGTCACCTAAAATTTGTTTAAAATGTTATATGGTGAAAAAATGTATTTCTAAAGCACTTTATACGTTTAAGTTGATGAAAATCTCTGCCTTTTCCTATCCTTGACTCCTCAACTTCTCTGCACCATCTCCCTTGACCCCAAGACCTTTCATCTCTTCTCTCTCCCATCTGTGCCCACTCAATATCCTTTTCATTCTTTGTGCAGCCTTTCTTCATAGCTTCCCCCACCTTGAAGGGCCTTCTCCCCTGCACGGGAAACAAAATACATTTGGGATTTGTCAGCCTAGGTCACCGTGGAAAGTTGTGTAAAAACAAGTTCTAAAACTTGAAAACATAACTCTTAAAAACAATATAGAATTGTAGTTATTATTTATAAAGCACCTGCATTGCTGGAGCACTCAAGATGCTTTATTTTATAATAAAATAATATCAAGAACATAATTTCAAAACACCTTATAAACTTAACAAATAAAAACAGGGGAGTCCCTTTAAAAAGGAGGACATGGAAACTGGGAGTAAGAAACAATAATTGCAAGTCTAGTAACAGTCAATCTTAAAAGTTTGGAATAATAAATAATAATAATAAAAAATCCCACAGTATTTAGTTCTGCATGAGTGCAGTGGACTGGAGTAGAAGACCTCTTGAAGTTCTTTCCAGTCCTCTGTTCTTATGATTGTATGACATTGAGATGCATTTAAAACTGGTTAAAAATTGAAGCAAAATGCAGGACAATGTAGCACTTTAAAGACTAGCAAGATGGTTTATTAGGTGATGAGGTTTCATGGGCCAGACCCACTTCCTCAGATCAAATAGTGGAAGAAAATTGTCACAACCATATATGCCAAAGGATACAATTAAAAAAAATGAACACATATGAATCAATTAAAAATTGATTGTGACCAGTTTCAGAAAGATGTCTGTCCACATCTGCAGACTCACTGCAGAAAGGACCAGGGAGGCCTAGCAAATTAAGATTGAATGAAGGGAACCTTAGCTAGTGATTGGGATTTAAGCAAAGGTACCCATAAAACTTACTTAGAAAGTAAATATAATTAGCATACACATGTATGGGCTTTAAAAGCAAAAGTTCCATTATAAAATCACCTTGCTATATCTTCTTCAGTTAAGTTGAGAGGGTGGAATACAGGGATGCATTTTTTTTTCCCCAGTACAATCACATTAACTCCAGACATCAAGCTAAAATGATACTACATTCTGCACAAGATGAAAATGGCAGAAGAGCTCTACTGGGAGACCTATAAAGGGAAACTACAATGCACAATCCTTGTAGTCATGAAAGAGCATGTTGCTGATGCATAGTCTTCCAGCTGAATTACAGTGCAATCTGCACACTTTGTGCAAGTAGAAAATGTACTTGCAACATCAGACACACAGCTTTTTGAAAGCCTGTAGTCAAAAGTGATTCTTAACTTGAATCATAAACTCCAAAAAAGTTTGCTTAATACGACTTTTGATGGAAACCTCATCAAGTTGACACAAGATCTCTTTACATTTTGTTACAATACATGCTGTTGTTTCTTGCAGAGAAAATAACATTGAAGAATGTGGCTTGGAAATGTATTTCTCAGTTGATAATGAAATTCTAGGTGAAATAAAGAGCCATGATTTGAAACCTAATGGTAGCAACGTTCTGGTCACAGAAGAAAACAAAGAGGAATATATTAGGTAAGTGCAAATGAGGGTGGTTGTTTTTTAACTGCTCCTTTACCTCCACTTGTTTCTTTCCCTAGTTAAAGCAGGAGTTAAATTTGTCAAACCACATAATTTAAAGCACCACAGAAATACATTCAATGAATAACTGATACGATTAGCGTTAGTGGATGTTTTTGGATGTCATTTCTGAAGAGTGACTTCTAAAAGAATCTGAAGAGCCATGGGTATACTGAAGATATTAAAACTTAATATCCAATATGTTCCAATAGACAAAAAATCTGAATATCAGTTTATAAACGATTTCAAAGTCTGCAAAGATGCTAACCTACCACTTTTATATGGTTCAGTTCAAAACGTTTGTTTACATCTCTCATGTTTTTTCCAATGTTTCTTTCTGTTTCTCAAAATTATCTTTAAAGGTTCTATTCTCAGCCAGTTGTCTTTTAGCTGCACCTGCAGTGAAATCAAAATGCTTATTTTGTGATGTCACAGTTGTAGGCCTGGCAAACAGTGTGGTGTCATAAATAAGGTATTCATTTCATTGCAGGATCATCCTGAAGCAGTATTGGGAGGGAAGGTCCTTTATTTTTTTTAAAAATGGCTTCTCTTGCAAAGGGAATGCAGGAATGTATGGACCAAGTAAACTTGTTCTTATTGAAGCCTTTTTCTCCAAATTTGCTGTAGTGCAAAAAGCCCTCCCTTAAAGATTTGGACTTTCTGAAGTATTCTGTGACTCCAGTACACACTGCTTATGTGTATTGGAATCACAGAATACCCCACTTACATGGATTGGAGCCGTTTTTTTCATTTCTAAATTATTTATTCTATTAAGATTACTGTTGCTTGGCAGATTTTAGTATCACTATATGAATAAACTATGACAAAATGTCAAACTGTATTGAACATTTCTAAATAAATACGTTTAGGTCACACAAAGGGCGAACACACTGGATAAGGAACACTTTTATATTTTGAAAGATATTAATAGAAAACTTGAATAGAATCTTCAAAAAACTTTTTTTTCTTCTAGCTTCCAATAGCTGAGGTAAACCGCCGATTCCCATTTCAGTCCCACTTCTCTACCTCTATCCTGCTTTGTCAACTGAGTTGCTAGGATTGATACCAGAAATTAGCCTTTTCTCCTCTAGACTCCAATTCTCCTGACAGGTTAGGCTTGAATTTAGCATAATATCTGCTTCTCCCTGGGTTCAGGTTCTCCGGGTCTCCTGCCTGCTTTTCACCCTTTTATTTATGGAGAGTGGAGTTTCTGCCACAGAGCAAAGTTTCATGATTAACAGACACAAATATGGAACTTTCCAAATGGACATAGTCGTTTCTTGGTAAGCTAGCAGTCCTCATTATCTTCACCAGTACAGCTTGACCTAGTTTTTACTTTTTCATAGTTGTTGACTGAGATTTCGGGGAAAATATATTTTTCTCAATACCTAGGGACTGCTGTGCACTCATTATTTTATCTCTGAATAGATACTGCCTCCTCTTTGATCATGTAAGCTTTTTCTTAGCACACTGGTCAGAAATGGAGGGTTTTAACTTTTTGCTTTAATGCTGGTTTACACTGCATCAAGATAGATAGTTACAAATTACTTGATGTTTTGTCCTCAAAACTTTCCATTCTTTCCATAATATTTTTAACATAGTTCACAGTTCATCACAAAATAGGCTAACAAAAGAAATGTGGATGTGAGCAACATGAGGCAGTTTAAATGACAAATTACCCTTTTTCTCTCTTCCCTCTCCCCCCCCCCCCCCCTTTTCCAGGCTGGTGGCAGATTGGAGAATCTCCCGTGGTGTTGAAGAACAGACACAAGCTTTCTTTGAAGGCTTTAATGAAATTCTTCCACAGCAGTACTTACAGTACTTTGATGCCAAGGAACTAGAGGTGAGGGACTTACTTGGGTAGGCGTGGGCACAATTGATGTCCTCATTAACAAGATTCACTGGAAATCCAGTCCTGAATTTGCAAAACAGAGCTGTGTGATTGTTGAAGACAGTTTGCTAGTGGTGAGAAATTTTCCTAAACAGTTCATTGGTTAGCACATTTCCTTCTGCTTTTCCATTGTGTGGATCACTGCATGTTCTCAAAAGCTCTGGCTGTCCCCAGTCCTTACTCTTTTATCTGAGTTTTACCATCCAGGCTAGCTTTTTTTTTTTTAATAGGAAGGGGTAGACACACCGTGGGGATGGTGTACATCATGGTTCAGTCCAACAGTTTAACCATATGAAAAAGTTTAGCTTATACAACTGAAGACCAAGCATAGAAAGCACATGCTTATTTTCATCTGAGTACAGGGTATCACATAGAACTGCTATTTGATGCATTTTTTATTTACACACAAAAATAGGGAAAAGTTATATAGGTTGCACTTCTCTATTCTTGCACTCTCTGGTCTGGCAACTGCCATGGTCCGAAATTATTTTGGTTAGCCAGATGTCCACTTCTCATGGGTGTGGCTAAAGTTTATTTACAGCCACCAGCCCTGAGCTGCTGTTTAGCTCTGATTTAACACGAAATGTCTTCTCAGAGCACAATAAGCAGTGGAAGTGTTGGGAATGCTGTTAGACAATATTGACCTCCCATGGTCCAGCAAATTATCTGGTTTGGCACCAGTCAGGTCCCAAGGGTGCTGGACTAGAGATTCAGCCTCTATACACAGAAGAGAGTAATGTTCTAGTTCACTCTGGGTAGTCCTAGTTAATATTTGTTTTAACTGAGCTCTGTATTGGAAGACCAGGAAGAAGCAGTTCTTTTCATTAGGGAAGATTACCCCACTGTATCTGATTTTTGCATAATCAGTCATTACCCTTTCCTAGAGCAGGTCTGAATAAAGCTCGTTGTCTGAGGTCATCACCTTGACTGTTTGTTGGTGAGAAGTAAGCTGCTATTTGAAAAAAAAAAAAGTTTAAAATCAAATATATAGTTATAGTAGGTGTTCGCAAGTGCAAGCACAGATGTTCTTTGCTGCAACCATATAGAATCCATTGAACAAAATCTTAGCTTAAATCTTAATATTTTTTTTTCTTACAATTAGGTGCTTTTATGTGGAATGCAAGAGATTGACTTGAATGACTGGCAGAGACATGCCATCTATAGACACTACACCAGGACAAGCAAACAGATTATGTGGTTTTGGCAGGTTTGTGATTGACTTTTCCTTTATTTTGAAAAGTAGGAATTACAAAAGGGGTGGGACTATGCTACAGCATGATAAGCAAAAACCAAAATCACAAAACAAGTCTGTCCTACCATCGTAGATTCCATGCCAGTTTATTAGTGCAAACTAATGCACATTGAAAACATAATTCCAAATATATCCATGCAAAATTATGGGATCTCAATTAGCAGTTACCACCCAACAAAGATAGCTTGTCGTCATAGAATCCTACAGCTGGAAGAGACCTCAGGAGGGCATCGAGTCCAACCCTCTACTTAAAAGCAGGACCAATCCCAACTAAATCATCCAAGCCAGGTGACTCCCAGCCCAGTAAATGACATGCCAGTTGACCAGTCACTTCCCCCTTTCCCCTGGCTGCCTCTAGCAGAAAGAAGCAGTGGGGGATGGGACAAGAAAGGGGAAGGGGGGGGGCTTCAATGTGGCAGCTCTGCATAGAGCCTCGGGCCAGACCCCGGGCTCCACGTGGCACTGCCATTTTGAAATGCCACGTGCAGCCTGTGGAAACGCCATGGGAAGCACGGGGCCAGGGGGCGGCTGCTTCAGTCCCCGGCTGGCCCCATGCTCCCAGGCACTTTTGCCTTTGAAACGTAGCAATGGCTGTTGCTACGCTTCAAAGGCAGAAGTGTCTGTACCGACTTATCCAATAGTGGATGCAAATTGGTTTAGCCAGATCAAAATTTTACATCCCTACAGCAGATTTAAAGCCAACGGAAAGAAATATTTCTTCACACATCATGCAGTCGGCCTGTGGAACTCATTGCCAAGCAATATCGCAAAGGCCAAGACTATAATGGCATTCAGCAGTGAATTAGAGTTGATGACGAAATGATCCATCAATGGTTATTTGCCGGTATGGTCAAGGATGCAACCTCATGTTCTGAGTGCAACCCCATGCCTCTGATGACTGGATGGATCGCTCAGTTGCCTGTTCTGTTCATTCCTTGTGAAGCACCCGGCATAGGCCATTGAAAGAAGGCCGTTTGGATCATCAGTCTGAGCCATATGGCTATTCTTAGTGCTTTGTTAGGCTATCGTGCAGCCCGGCAACATAATCAGGCAGACACCTTTGTCCAATTAGGAAACACTGGGTTAACTGATTAAATGGGCTCAGGGTTCCACCCGTTGGACTGGAGTGGTCCCTGCACCGCGGACAGGGGCTCTTCCAGCCCAGCTGCTTCCGACCCGGTGCTGGGCTGGGAGTTGGCAGCCTTGTGCAGTCAGAAGCAGCGTTGGGGGCAGGGAGGGCTGTCGGCTCCCAGCCCGTGTGGGCTCATGGGCTGGGAGTCTGCAGCCACGTGTGGTGGAAGGGAGCAAGCAGCCTTCCCTTCCACGCATTCCCCCCCCCAACTCTCCCTGCAGCTGCTTCTACCCTCCTCTCCCCTCCCCCAGCAAGGCTGCCAACTCCTAGACAGCAAACCCACATGGGCTAGGAGCCAACAACCGCCCCTTGCTTCCGCTTCCCCCTCCCCAGCCCCTCTTGAGCCTGCTGACTCCCAGCCCAGTAAGCATCATCTTAGCTGGCCAAGTGTTACCCTGTTACCCGTTCACATCCCACTGCAGAGGAGTCTAGTGGAGCTCAGACAGATGAGTGTCAGTGATGTAATACTGTCCCAAAAAGGCAAACATTCAACGGGAGCGTTGGAAGCAAGACACGAGAAGAAGTTCTTCCACTCTGCCCTGCACCGATAAGGCTTCAGCTGGAGGACAGTGCTCAGTGCTGGGCACTGTGCTTCAGAAAAGACGTGGAGAACAACAAAACCGATTAAAGATCTAGCAGACGTGTGGAAAGATTGAAAACATTGGGCTTGTTTAGGCAGGAGAAGGCTAAGGGCGGACATAAGTCTTCAAGCCCCTAACAGGTTGTTCCAGCAAGGTGGACGAGAAATTGCTCTCGCTTCTTGTCCTGTCATCAGTGGAGAAGAATTGCTTTTCATTGCAACGTGGGAGATTTAGGCTGGACATTAGGGAACTGTCAGGATGGTTAAGCACTGGAATAGATTACTCAGGGAGGGAGTGGAATCTCCACCATTGGGCAACTTGAAGATCAGGTTAGCCACGCACCTGTCAGAGGCTGGGTTTGGTAATACTTGGTCCTGCCTCAGGACAGGGGACTGGGCTAGATGACCTCTTAAAGTACCTGCCAGGCCCACATTTCTATGATACTCTGGTAAGTATTAAGGGAGTTCTAAAGTGCTCATGCCTCTACATCCCCACAGTGAAAAAGACTTCATATTGCCCTCCAGGCCAGCCTAGTCTGCCTGCTAAGAGGAGGCAAAGATCACAGAGGAGGCAGCAGATGCCTTGAGCCCAGGAAAGGGGAAGGCATCCCCAGGCCTCAAAGCAACAGAGTGGATTTGCTGAGTACGGCGTGCTACTTGACCTGGAGCCGCCTGGCCTTTTCTTGCCTTGTGGGTGCTGAGCGTAGTGAAATTAGGATACACCCTGCACTGCCTCCCTTTTCCACTAACCCTTCCCCTGTGGCTGTAGGGACCCCCAGGGCTTACTAAGGCTAGATGTGCAGGGAATTAGTGCCCCTCTTCTATCAGAATGTGGCGGAGGGGACTATTACTAATATTTTCTGATGGCCAATGCAAACCATTATTACTGCTCCAGGGGCTTTTCACAATAATATAACTATAGGTAGAACCTCTCTAGTCCAGCCCCTCAAGACCTGACCAGTGCCGAACCAAAGAATTTGCGGACCACAGGAGGTCAGTATTGTCTAGCACCGTTCCCAACACTTCCACTGCTTACTGGACACTTAGAAAACATTTTAGAGGTAAATCAGAGCTAAATAATGGCACACAACAAAGAGAGCCAAGACTTTGGACAAGTTTTCCAAAGTCTCACAGCCATGATACGTGGACATCCAACTAATTAAAATCATGTCAGTCTGTCGATGTTGCTGGACTAGACAGGTTCAACCTGTAATGTGTTAACATCATTGATGTTGTTTATGAAACTAACTATGTGTGTAAAAGCTGCACCTACATATCTGTTTAATATTCATTCCCTTTCAGTTTGTGAAAGAAATAGACAATGAGAAGAGAATGCGACTATTGCAGTTTGTTACAGGAACGTGCAGATTACCAGTTGGAGGATTTGCGGACCTGATGGGTATGCAGAATAGCCCTTCCAACGTATTAGCTCATTATTGGAAAGGACAGAACTGTATATTGTGACTGATTTTGAACAGCTTGTTTTTATAATGAATCCAACCAAGTACATTTCACCAGCTATTCTCATAAATCCCCATTATATTTCAACCATGAAAAGTTGGAGAAAAACATACACTGTTCTGGAGTGCTTCCAGACATCCATCAGAATCATGTTTTAATTTGTGCCTTTCACCGTGTCAGTGGTTGGATCTGGGTAAAGACGAGTGATTGGAGGCAAATGTCTTTGTTCTTCTATTTCCTGTTGAGATAATCTTGTCTTTCTGAGGTGCTTTAGATAATCTAGTGTAAGGAAAGCTAGCTGTCCCACACTTTCTCATGCCCATTGCAAATAGGAACATCACCTTAAAATACTTTATTTTATTGCAGGGAGCAATGGACCCCAAAAGTTTTGTATTGAAAAAGTTGGAAAAGAAAACTGGTTACCTAGAAGTCATACTTGGTGAGTACTCATTCGATTAGATTATTATTGTCCTTCTAATAACCTGTGGTTACTGACATGGGCTACTTGAATATTTCAGCAAGGGTTAATATAGCTTCATTTTGCTTAGGGCTCTATGCATAAAGAATTATCAGAAATATATTGGGGTATAGAGATTACAAACCAAAATGAGCTTACACCTGGAATTTGTTTTACAGCCATAATCACCCTGTGATTAGCTTCAGCTGAGGTAGCAAATACCTCTCACACCATTTGGAGCCAGGCCCTAAGTAAGCATGGATAATCATTTTGAACCAAATCATAGTTTAATGTAATACCAAAACAATTTCATAGTTTCTCTAAACTTTAGTGATCCACATAATTGTTACCAGAGGATAATAATTTGTTTAACTTCTTCCTTTTTAACCCTTTTTATTGTCCTCCATTTGTTTTTCTGTTCAGTTGTAGCAAACAGTTCTCTCTGCAAAAGTGGAACTGCCTGGAAAAGGAAATTAACAAACACTACACAATCCTTCAGCAGCTAGATCCAGATACAAAGCATTTCTTCTGGCATTTGTGCCCCAGTTGATAGTTCGGTACTTGACTTCAGGGGGTAGCCGAGTTAGTCTGTACAGGATAAAATTAAAAAAACAACAATTAGTCTATGCTTTGAAGTATGGCAGGGAAAGCACAAATGATATCAAGACTGCTTTTTAGAGCTAAGCAGATGCATTGGACTAGTGTGCTGCAGCTGAGACAGGTGTGTTAGTAAAAATAAAGTATGTGACACAAAATGGACCCAGGACATTCAGAAATTATGAATAGCTGTAACATTGAGTTCGTTGTTTTTAATAAAAATGAGGGTTCCTTGTAGCATCTTTAAGACTAACAGATTGATTTGGGCATAAGCTTTTGAGGCCAAAAACCACTTCATCGGCTGTTGCAGCTAACATAGTGTGGTTTTGCCCACGAAAGCTTATGCACAAATAAATTCGTTAGCCTTTAAGGTACACAGAACTCCTCACTACAGTAAACTTCCGATATGCCAGCACCTTTAGGACCAGGGGGTGACCCCAGAAGGGGGGCTGTGAAGAGTTTTGGGTGGAGGTGGGGGGTTGTCGGGGAACTGCTCAGTGTGGGAGAGGGCAGCGCTGTGGGATCAATCCGGCAGCACTCCAGCTGCTCTGCCCCCAGCTTCCCCAAGTCAGCCACTGGTCAATTTCAGCGGCTGGTCAATTTCAGCAGCCGCTGACTTGCGGAAGCCGGGAGTAGAGCAGCTCCAATTGTCTGGCTGGCCGGAGCACTTCTGGGTTCCAGTTGGTGCCGGACTATCAGGAGTGCTGGACCACTGCATGCCGGACAATTGGAGTTTTACTGTATTTTGTTGCGTACGGACTAGCACGGCTACTGCTCCAATACTTGTTTTTATAGCAGTTTTTACCCTTGTGAGTGCATTTTCTGTAAATAAAGCTTTAATCTTAGCTCAAAGCCAGCTGTCTTTTGTGAGAGTATCTTTGGGCAAGTCACACCTTCAGTCATTGAACCCCAAACCTCCAGATCTAAAAGCATGAACTTCTGCCACTTGAGGTAATAGATTAAATCTGTTAGCACAAAGTCCTGTAATTCTCTGTATGCAGTGCAGTCATCCTGGGAGACAGAGCCGTACTGTTAGCATGCGTTACATAACATCTGGCCAAAGGAATGTCTCAGTTAGTTACCGGTTTCAAAAACTGCAAGGGTCTCTGTGGGAATGGAGTTTCCCACTGTAGTATATCTAATGCAAAGAAGATGGAATGCCAACAAAGTCCAACTGTTGCCATTTGAAAATACTAAATTTGTTCCTTCCTGCATCCAGAGAAGCTCAAATTTCTCATCACTTTAAAGTTAAGTTGATTGTTGTATATTGTTAGAATCCTGCTCTTATTCACTACAAAATAATTTGAAACTTTCAATGGCCAGAACATGTTTTTAATGTATAAGGTATGGAGGATGGAATTGTAAAATTGTGCACCACAGTCTGCATATTCTGTAGCATTGTGGTACAGCATACTGGAAATTCTATGGCAGCTTCATTTATTTTTAAAAAAAGATTTTGAATAAATTATAAGTATCTATGTGTGTGTGTTGCAGTATTAATTTCTCCACTTATGAAGGCATGGGGAGGCAGTTTGGAATGGGGTTAGCATTTTAGTTTCATATTCCTAATAACGTAGTTGTCTATAAAATACTTGAACACACACATGAAACACATATGCCAATTTTAGAATCAACATATCATTGAGTTAAGTCAGTTGAAACTTTGCAAAGCTGTTGTCTCCAAACTGAGCGAGAGAATACCTCTTTTATACACGATTCACATTTTCAAGGTTATTTTCACAACAATTTCTTTAAATGGAAGTTGAAAATCAGGCAAATAGATGTCACTGCAGATTACACAACTGCATGCTAGAATACACAAATCTAATAGTATAGTAAATTTACCTCCATAAAGGTCAACTTTAATCTCAACAATCACAATTCATGTTATATTAGAAAAATTCCTCTTTGATTTAAAAAGTAAAAACAGAAAAGATGAAATTTACTTTGCCTTTGGTACTGTCATTCCTTCAACTATTTTAATTTGTCTTGGGAGGGAAAATAATTAGTTTTAAGTAGAGTGATATTCCCAGGACTCATACTTTCAAAAGTGACTAATGATTTTAGATGCCCAACTTAAAGCACTAGAATCATAGGGCTGGAAGAGACTTCGGAAGGTCATCGAGTCCAGCCCCACTAGAAAGAGATCTGATCTTCAGAGATTGAATGCTCAACACTGCTAGAAATCCAGTCTCTTTCAAGTGTGTCAAGTTTTGCGCACAGCAATAAAGGCATCTGAAATCACTAGTCACCTCTTGACAATGTGTAGACCTGGGCCATCAGTGGATTTTAATATGAATAGCTGTGTAATACGTGTGATTTCTACCTTAGCTAGTGGGGAGCTGAGTACCCTGGCCTTGGTTTTATGTTCATGGGACATGTATTAGTGAAACAATTGTTTTTGTGGCATTCTGATTTTTTTTAATTATTTTGAGCCATTGTTTAATTTTTTGTTTTCAGTTTCAATCGCTTGGACCTGCCTCCCTACAAGAGTTATGAGCAGTTGAAGGAAAAATTATTATTTGCAATTGAAGAAACAGAAGGATTTGGGCAAGAGTAATCACATGTGAATTTGCACCCCAAAGAACGTGGACTTGTGTGGTATCCGTTCTTCACTTCCTCTGCTTGTTGCACATCTCGTTGTAAAGTAGACTTGACTAGGATTTATTTAAACAATTACTAGTGTGCAAGTAAATGGATGTTATTCTGAGACTTCATCCCCACTAACTCTGGATTTCTACCGAGCCCTTCCAGAAACCAAATCAGCAAATAATTCATCTGCAAATGCAATCTGACCTCACTAGAGATGTAATACAGCTCTCGCTCTGCTTTGTTTCACTATTTGTTAATTCGAATGCATCCTCCTTAATGACAGTGTTTTAAAACTAGTCTTTCTTTCCTTTTTAGTAGCATTTCTTTTGCTGCTGATGCATTGGGAAGTCCATTGGTAGCTGCAATGTGGCAGCATCTTCATAAGCCTCTTTACAACAGTGTTACTAGAGCCACCTTGTAACCAGCCTCTGGGTACTAGAAGCAGATCCATTGCTTGTGTTGCTGTTTCTTGCTCAAGTGTAACCTGATTTTTCCCTCTGGAGCCTGTTTATATTTCTTCTTGATTCAGATCATTACTAAGGGGATGCAGAACTACTGCACACGTCCAGGACAGAGCTTTGTTGTTGTGTTGATTTTTACAAAAAATCCTGTTAATTCTAGCATGATAAAAGCCTCTCTGAGGTGGTTGCTATATTTTGAGCATCCTCTCCTATCTCTGAAGAATTTTGATCCATTTCCATATAAGACACGCACTTAACGTCAGATACAATATTAACACTGTGGTTATTCAACACTTATTTTGCAAAAGATAAAACCACCTGGGATTGCAAGTGAATGCATTGCAGATTGATGTTTCTTGTCAGATGAATTAATGGAAAATAGACTCGATGTGGCTGTTAAGTGCCCAGTCAAATAGTTTTCTTCTAAGACTTTATCCAGCTGTCAGGAAGAGTCAGTGTAGCTGGATCTAAAACATGCTACAAAGTGGTCTCAAAATTACATTGTTTCTAATTTTGGTGGCAAATTGATGTGCTGTAGTTGGTTAAGAGACTGTCAGTACTGGCCAGTTTAGTCAGAGATTAAAGACTGCCCAATGTTGTAATATCAGTAAATTCAGTGACTCTGTAGAGGTTAGAACTAATGTGTTCAGACTAATTCATCCCTGAGTTGCTTCCAAGTGATAACTGTTTTCTTCTGATTTGGATAACATCTTTGACTTCCAGTTGTAATCTGTTAGTATCACGATACTCTAGCAGCATGCAGTAGTTTTTTACATTATATTTCCTCTTCTGGAATTAATGCACTTTCTGTATATGATCAGCTCTCTCCCTGGCCTTCCTCCCTTAGATCAGATGTGGCCAATAATTTTTGCGGGAGGGCCACTGCACGAACTTTGGTTCGTGGTCATGGGCCAGCTCTGGAAGGGGGCAGAGGCCTCCGGTGGAAGGGAAGGTTCCTTCTAGGCCCCTGGCGAGGGGAGGATACTTTGTGTGTTCCTCTGCTCCAGGCTAATCATGGTCTGGGGGCAGGGGAGCATGCAAAGTCTCTCACCCCACGCCCTGCCAGGGGCACCTAAGGGGAACAGCTGGCAGTTTCCTCTAGGTGCCATGTGCCCATGGCGGGGGAGGAGACTTTGCATGCAACTCTTCGCCTCCCCCCCCCCCCCCCATGCCAACTGAGACCTGGGGTGGGGGAGTGTGTAAAGCTGTTTACTGTCCAAAGCAGCTGATGGCTGCTCTGGGGCTCCTGGCGACCAGAGGCGGGGGGGGGCTGGGCGGGGGGGGGGGGCTGGCTGTCAGCTGCTTTGAACAGTGAATGACTTCACACACTGCCCCGCCCCCAGGTCTTGACTGGGGGTGGGGGAGCAGCAGGGCAGGCTGCGGGCTGGATCAAACAGTTTGGCCGGCTGGATGCAGCCCGCAGGCTGTATCTTGCCCACCCCTGCTTCAGCTGGTTAAACTGCCATGGGCTGAGTGTGTCTCTGTGGGAAGAGATGGCCCTGGCCAGGGCAGGAGTGCCTGCTAATGCAGCCCTGCCCTGGGACTCTGGAGGCAGAAGCCCTTTGTGGGAGCTGGAAGAGGTCAAAGCAGGGGCTGTCCCAGTTTCCTAACTTTTATTGAGGACTTTTCGGTACCAGATCATGCAAAGGGTCAGTTGTTCCTCCGCGTGTGCTCGTAAGAAGGGGGAATGGCTAGACTTCTGCAGTGTGCTACTTCCTTGCCATGCGTAGTCCAAGAAACGCAGGTCAACATGCTGCTGCTTTTGGAGAAATTGACCCACTTTTATCTTTTCACTCACGGATGAAAACTGAGCTGACTTCGTTTTACCTGGAAGAATGTCTGCCAGCTCCCAAAACATCGGACTGATTTTACAGCATATGGTTCATGGAACAAAAGCCTTATAAATATTTTCTGTTAATTCTTATAATGAAGCCTAGTTATCTAACATATTTACGAGAGAGATTAGATTAAGTGAGATAATGCAAGATTAAGCTATGGAAAATAGTTTGTGTTCTCCATAATGATTCATGTAGGGACCTAGAAATATTAACGTATAAATATCATCCAAAAGGCTTTCTGCCCTATATTTTTAAAATAAAGAATAGTTATAATTGAAATAGCCATAGCCCTAGTTCTATAGGGTGTGGCTGTTGAATATTTTTATGGTTGAAATGTTTAGTTCAGGAAAAAGGTAAATGCTTGTATATATTTTTGCAGTCTGGGGTCTCACTCCATTTCTTCCTTTAATTTAAATAGCTTGTTTATATGTCTTTACTGCTGTATTTGGGAGGAGGAAAAGGGGGGCTGGATATCCCATGCACCAGAAGTCATGTTAAAATATTGCAAATAGGAAATATTTCACTGAAAAATGCAACTGTAAAATGAATAACTGCATTTTGTCTAAAATGTGACCATTTAAAAATTGGTTTATAGTAAGTGTTAAATTAGCAATATTTCTGAAAACAGAACTAAAAATTGCTTTTAAAATACATTTTGCCTTGTAAGCATTGTAAATACTAACAAATCTGTTAATTTTTTACAGCATGTTATGTTGAAATAAAAAGGAATTAATATGAGCAATTTAATGCCCTCTCCTGCTCTTTATGGGGACCTGGGGGAAACATCATGTGCATAAGCATACAATTTGGTATACCATGTGATGGGTTGAGTGAATTTGGCTTCCAAGTGAGATCTTCAGTAGAGATTAACAAATGTCTGCTTTTACATAGATTTAGCAGCTTGTACATTACAATAAACTGACACTGTCTCTGCTGTATGCATGTGCCAATGTCAGTGCATCTAGTTCCACAAGAGTTACAATAACTCTATTTGGAATTTTGCCTTAGGAAGGTGTTAATTTTCTTATAACATTTTTGACCTACTGATCTTATGGCTAACACAGTCTGATATTTCTGGGTAGCTCAGAAAATGTTAAGTTAATAAAATTATTAATTAAAGGATCATTACTTAAAATGTTATATTGTTGCAAATTTTATATATTTTTAACCTATCCACTTGGTTTGTGTAAAAGGAAAAATAATTTGTGACCAAATATATTGCTGTTTTTATTATATGGCAAAAAAGCATACTCTGGTATACCTCACATTCATGTAGCTCATGTTTTCCTAACATTCTACAGTGGATTAGTAATCTAAACATCTTCTACTCAGTTGGTATCTCCAGCTCCCCTTCCTGGGTTTTATGTGAGTGTGGTGACTTTTTCATTTTCTTTTGGAATCAGAGTTTGTGGATATGTTCTCTAGTGAATATATATGAACTAGGATCAGCAGCACTGGATTGTAAAATATTGTACTGAAATTCCATTCTTTCCTTGAACTGTAATTTCAAAATACTCAGGTAATTGTAAAAGTATCTCAAAGTCAAATACTTTTATAAAAGTACTTAAAGAGCTGGTCTTCCTGTCATCATTTCCTGTCCCAATATGAACACACCTTTGCAATGAAATGTTCCCTTGCTCAATGGGAGCTATAGAGTTGGTTTGTGGGCAGCAGTTCACTTCTAGGAATGGTTCTGTCATTGCTAATCTCTGTGAAACTCAGCCATGTGATAATCTTTAATGGGCTATATATGGCTGTGAGGAAAACAATTCCCTGACTTCTAGGAATTGCTTTATTGAAAGCTGAGTTACACCTGGATCCCATGCCTATAGCATAGTGAGGCTGGTGCTCTGAAGAAGCAAAGTCTAGCTCACTGGGCTGCTTGGAGGGAAGTGGAGAGGCATGGAGGGCAGATCGAATTACATGAGCTGTCATAACCAAGGTGAAATATGATTGTAACCCAACTGTTCATAATTTCTTCTTGCTTTTGTGGACAGGAGGAAAAAAATCTATTAAGGAACAAAGCTTTAGTATGAGAATCTCCCCAGGGTTGAATCACAGCCTCCTACTGGGACCACAGCCAGAATTTATGGAACTAATCTGTACTTGTCTTAAACAGGATAATGTATGCGATGTAGACAGGACCTTGCATGCAGCCCTCATCAGCGCTGATGTATGAGATTTTGCTCAATGTTTTTGATCAAGCCTCTGTTTCCTAGTGAGTTATTTAGGAAACTGAAGTGGAAGACTATTATTCTAGTGGGTCTCGTTGCCCTTTTTTGTTTTTCCTAACCATCACCACATCGTTCAGTAAAAATAGACGTGTGTGTGACCAAGACTAGAATCCTGGAGGTGTAGCAGACCAAGTACAATGGTAAGGCTGGGGTGAAGATGAAGGCCCCAAGGAGTAAAGGAAATAATTAGGGAATCCACTTGAAAACATCTGGACGATAATAAAGTGATACGTAACCGTCAGCATGGATTCCTGTCAAACCGACCGGAGAGCTTTCTTTGACAGGATAACCAGCCTTGTGGATAAAGGGGAAGCAGTGCCCAAACTTTGGTAAAGCATTTGATATGAACTTGCATGATCTTCTTATCAATAAACTAGGGAAGGTACAATGTAGGTGGAGCCACTATAAGGTGGGTGCATAACTGGTTGGATAACTGTTCTCAGAGAATTCTCAATGGGTTCAGTCATTCTGGAAGGCCACAACGAGTGGGGTTCCGCAGGGATCAGTCTTTGGACAGGTTCTGTTCAATATCTTCAATGATTTCTAGATAGTGACATAGAGAATTCACTTATAAAGTTTGTGGAGGGGTTGCAAGTGCACTGGAAGATAGGGTCATAATTCAAAATGATCTGGAAAAGTGGAGAGAAAGTCTGAAGTAAATAAGATGAAATTCAGTAAGGACAAATGCAAAGTACACATTGAAATGCCATAATCCAAACTTCCCTGGTTCAGCAACACGCCTGCTATGGCATCATCAGGTGTACCTATGATAGCACTAAGGGGGATAAGCGGGGGGGCTGCGGCCAGGAGTGTTGTAAAACGAGGTGGCCAAGATGGAGCCCCGGGGTCAGTAGAGCTGGCGGGAGGAGTGGAACTCCCAGTCTTGGGGTGGGAGGGGAGCATGAAGCCCCCTGCACCTGTCAGCAGATGGTCAGAGGTTTGTGTGTGAGAGAGAGAGGGACACACACACACGACTTTAGCTGTTAGGACACAAGGTTCCTCCGCAGCAGGCAGCCTAAAGAAGGTTGACTGATGCCCCAAGGGTCTGCCCCATGGAGGCAACAGAGCCCAAATGCCCAGCTCTCACTGCGTCTGCCCTTATGACCGGCTGGAGTTTTTTTTTATTGTGTTTGGTTCTGTTACAGCAACAGGAGGAATCAGTTAAAAACTTAAAACAGTTACAGGTTTATTAAAGGAGCTTATAAAGCATGTGGTTACAATGGCTATTGTTCTACTTAACTGCTAGCAAATACAGATCTTAAAATGGTTACAAAGGAAAAAGGAAAAATAAAAAAAACAAAACAAAAATAATGGTACCAAATGACAGCTTAATCTTTAAAGAGTTTTCAATTTATTTATGCACTAAGACAAAGGACACATACGGGTACAATTTTTACCCCCTTCTGTGTCTCTCGATTCCAGTGTGTCAGGCCAGGACCGGTCACTCAATCCCCGGGAAAGACGAATACGAGGCTGGGCGTCCCCATGTGGACCTCGGGAGGCAATTACCTAACCCGACCAGCAGGTAGATGGTAGATTGACGCTCAGAGTGAGTGTGCTGCTGGACCCATCTTTATACCTGTGGGGTCATGTATTTCTCTTTTTTATTTATGGTGCCAAATGGTGCTGGGTTGTCTTTGTGATGCCAGTTCTTACAAGGGAGCTGTGAACTTAATTTACACTTGTAAGAGAGGTAACTAAATTGGGAGGACTGGGCATTCTTTTCTCAGTGGGCAATTCCTCTCCCAGGGACAGCTGTGTGTGATCGTATCAACATAGGTGCCAACCAAGGGCAGTTCTTGCAGCCTCTAGGTCAGCTTATTGGCTTGATCACCCTCTTGTATCTGTGTTTACAGTTATCTAGGGTCAGATAAGCCAGCATATCCGGGCTTCAAAGACACTGCTGATTTTACTGCTCTTTATGCCCTGTATGCTCCAGGCACCTCAGAGGGGCAAGCAAGATGGATGTGACGGGGGGGATCTTTGTCTGGCTACAGCACCATAGCAGGGATGCTGAGGGAATGCGCAGAACTGCTGGGAGAAGCATGGAGCCCCCCAAGTGGCAGCGGAGCTCCTGGGCTTGGGGGGGAGTGCAGAACCACCCCCCCCTCCCCATGTGGCAGTAAAGCTGGTGGATGGAGCAGGAAGCCACAGGCATCAGCAGGGAGGGAGCTGCTTGAGGGAGTGTGGAGCTACTGGTCAGTAGCAGAGCTCCTAGGTGGCAGCAGTGCCTCTGAGGACAAAGCAAAGCCCCCAGTCATGAGCGGGAGCACAGAGCCCTGCATGGTAGTGAAGCCCCTGGGGCCACCAGGGGGAGAGTGGAGCTCTAGACAATAGTGGAGTCCCCAGCCACTGGGGAGAGCGGAGCCCCAGCAGGGGAGTGGAGCCCCAGGCAGCAGCTAAGCCGTGGGGGGTGGAAGAGTAGTAGAGCTCCCTTCCACCTTGCACTGTGGGGAGCACAGAGCCCTGGGTGGCAGTGGAGCTGCCTGGAGAAAAGCGGAGCCTCTCGGGGGCTAGGAGGAAAGCAGACACCTCCCTCCACCACATTGACCTTGTCTGGTCTGGCACGTTCCCTTGTTCGGGATCTGTCAGGTCCCCAGGTACCAAACCAAGGAGGTAGAACCTCTACTCCACTTAGTAAGGAACGGTCAGTTGCACCCATACAAAATGGGAAATGACTGCTTAGGAAGGAGTATGATCTAGGGCAGGACTACTCAACAGGCCGTTCATTTATTTGTGGCCTGGGGGTGGGAGCCAAAAACACAAAAGTAGCCTATATAATGGTCTCCTGTTGATACGTGTTTTAGTAGTTAAATTCCTGGACTGTCATTGCTCATTAAAAGTGCTGTCATACGGGTGGAAATCAGGTCAATATTGCATGTTATTAATATCAACAGAACAGACTTAAATGGGGCCTGCGTGTTGTGTAGTCTTGCCTTAATCTTTGTATTCATGCCTATCAGTGTGAAAAGCTATTTGCATATATTTGGATATATATTTGCATGTATATGCAACAGCACTTAAGTTGCAACCCTTGGCATGTGCTGAGAGTATCATTGTGATCCCCGGGGCTTCCAAAGTTGAGTAGCCCTAGTCTAGATGGTGCTCTATCCTGCCATGAGGGCAGGAGATTGGACCTGATTTCTTCTGGAGGTCCCTTCCCATTCTATGATTCTATAAGGAAAGGAGTGTTGTAGTCCAGGATTGAGGTGCATTAGCTGCCATCTCTAGTGTAAGCGAAATAATTTTAAACTCACAACTCTGGTCATCTGAAGTGGGCTGTGCCCATGAAAGCTCATGATACCATCTATAAAGGGCTACCAGACCAGTTTTTGGTTTAGTTAAATTATAGTCTAATTTCAATTAGCTATATATCTGCATTCTTTGCTTTGATTTAGCACTGCTTTTCTGGGCTGATCAAATCATGAGATTTGCATTAGAGAGGTCTGTGGCAGACAACCATTAACTCAAATGGTTCCTTCAGTCCCCAGGCAAAACTGTGTCAATTAAAGTAACAGTCCCAGAAAGCTGGAACCTTTAGATCAGCCTGGGTTCTCTGGCCCGGCCATACACCTCTCTAATGCAAATCCCTGGCCTGGCCTCTTTCTTCAGGTCTGTGCTGACTCCAGGTCCTCCAGCTGCAGTTTTTGCCAACAAATCTCCTAGGAATGTGCCGCCTGTTTCCTATGGGTCAGTTTCCAACACCACTCCTCTTCCCACTAGTTCGGCTGGTTCCTAGTCTGTTCCTCCAGTGGCTGCTGCTTTCCTCCTAGGGGAAAGCCACAGCATGGAAGAGATAAGGCAGCTCTGCAGTAGCTCGGCATTTCTTGAAAAGGGAAATGGCGATACACCAGTGAGGGGCTCACTAAATCCAATACACGTCTGGCGCTGGGATCCTCTGCGGAGAATCTTAAGAAAACAGCCACTGGCCTGGCAGCACCTCAAAGGCGAACGAAACATCTGATGGTGGCAGGAGTGTTTGTGGGCTCAGCCCGCTCGTCAGATGAGCGGCTGCTGGCAGCCCAGACCCAAGAGTGGGGGAGGGGGGAGGGGAGGGAGACGGGGCCCAGCTGGGGCTGAGCACGCGGCGGTGGGGCCGGGGGCTCCCTTCTCTCTCCGATGCAGAACCAAAGGCCGGGCAGGCCCGTGGCGGGGGCAGCGGGGTGAATCGTGTCACCCCCACGTCCCGCGACGGGCCGGTCCATTTCCATGAGCGCTCTGCAGCTCCGGCCCGCCAGGCGGCGCCCTGACACAGGGTGCCCGGCAACACCCCCAACACTTCCGGGGCTTGGGCAGCCCGCAGCGACGGAAATGACGTCAGCCGCTCCCTGCGACGGAAACCCGGCCGCCCCAGCCCCATTGGCTGGCGGAGCGGCCCGGTCCCGGCCCCGGCCCCGGCCCGGGAGCTGCGCATGCGTGCTGGTGCCGTGACAGGGCTGTGCCGCTGCGGTCCGGCTGCTGCTTCACGCGCAGGTTGCCCCGCGCCATGGTGAGCGAGGGGGGCGCAGCCGCGAGCGTTGGGCCGGGCCTGTGGCGTCGGGACCGCCCGCCCCAGAGCCCCGCGCGCCCCTCCCGAGGCCCGGCGCGGCTGCCGGAGACATGGGGCCGGGGGGGGGGCTGTGCGCGGGGGGTCGGGCGCTAGCAGCGAGGGCGGTTAAATATCCGTTAACGGAAGAGCCGATTAGCCTGGGCAAGTCGTATTGGTCGCGTGACGCCCCGGCCGGGCAGCAGCCAGCGCCCCCCCCCCCCCCCCCCGTCCCTTCCCGCCCCGCTGCCGGTTTAAAACCAGCTCCCCTCACGGCCTGTCTGCCTGCGGCCCCGGGTGGGGGAGGGCGATGAGCTCCCTGCCCCCCGCCCTCAAGGCAGGACCAAGCTCCGTCTACACCATCCCTGACAGATGTCTATCTAACCTGTTCTTAAATATCTCCAGAGAGGGAGATTCCACCACCTCCCTTGGCAATTTATTCCAATATTTGACCACCCTGACAGTTAGGAATTTTTTCCTAATGTCCAATCTAAACCTCCCCTGCTGCACTTTAAGCCCATTACTCCTTGTCCTGTCCTCAGAAACCAAGAGGAACAAATTTTCTCCTTCCTCCTTGTGACACCCTTTTAGATATTTGAAAACCGCTATCATGTCCCCCCTTAATCTTCTTTTTTCCAAACTAAACAAGCCCAGTTCATGAAGCCTGGCTTCATAGGTCATGTTCTCTAGACCTTTAATCATTCTTGTCGCTCTTCTCTGTACCCTTTCCAATTTCTCCACATCTTTCTTGAAATGTGGCGCCCAGAACTGGACACAGTACTCCAGCTGAGGCCTAACTAGTGCAGAGTAGAGCGGCAGAATGACTTCACGAGTTTTGCTTACAACACACCTGTTGATACAACCTAGAATCATATTTGCTTTTTTTGCAACAGCATCACACTGTTGACTCATATTCAACTTGTGGTCCACTATGACCCCTAGATCCCTTTCCACCATGCTCCTTCCTAGACAGTCGCTTCCCATCTTGTATGTATGGAACTGATTGTTCCTTCCTAAGTGGAGCACTTTGCATTTCTCTTTATTAAACCTCATCCTGTTTACCTCTGACCATTTCTCTAACTTGCTAAGGTCATTTTGAATTATGTCCCTATCCTCCAAAGAAGTTGCAACCCCACCCAGTTTGGTATCATCTGCAAACTTAATAAGCGTACTCTCTATCCCAATATCTACATCATTGATGAAGATATTGAACAGTACGGGTCCTAAAACAGACCCTTGCGGAACTCCACTTGTTATCCCTTTCCAGCAGGATTTAGCACCATTAACAACAACTCTCTGACTACGGTTATCCAGCCAATTATGCACCCACCTTATCATGGCCCGATCTAAGTTATATTTGCCTGCTCCTGATACACTGATATACTTGGTTCCTGATACACTTTAAATGCAGAGTCGCAGCAGGGGTAGGTCCCGGGACCCAGCACAAGTCAGGACTGAGCCAGGCTGCTGGCCAGCCTGCTAAAAAATTTACTGTCAGGGGGTGGGGGCATTGTGTGTAGTTTATAACTTTAACCAAGAAGATTTTGCTTATTAATTCATCAGTTAATTGTCTACACAATTACATCTCTAGTAGCAACCTGCCTGCTTAGTGGATTGTTCTCATTGTTCTTAATGAATTCCCCCAGAAGTATAAAACAGGTGTAAGAACTTGAAGGCTCGTTTGCTTTTCCAGAGTGGTGTTAAGGAGCCTTAATTGTGAAGAACAGTATAGCCTTATAAATGCTTTTGGTATTTTAGTGTTTAGAACTGATCTAAATTTCCTTTCAAAATGTAGTCCATGAACTGCTTGTGGAGATGATAGGTATATAAATTGTGTGTGTGTGTCCCTAGCCTTTACTTGCTGTTCAATTGCTCATGATGTAACACTGAGGATATAGTTGCATAGATTGGTTGACTAATAACTAGAAGTAAAATGTCAATACTAGCTTCATTACTATAAGCACACAGGGTTTGGCGATTTCCTCCAGTGGAAAAGTACAAGATCCAAAATGGGTTTCAGCATCAGGTGGCCTTGCCACGTGTCTTTCTAGGACTAACCACAGTTAGGAATTTTAGGAAGAATAAACCATTCATAGTTGTTGACTTGATCACCAAACCAAGAAGCTTCCAGAGTATCAGTAATTACCCTAATTAGCATACTTAGAATTATAAACAGATCCACGCTTCGTATACAAGCAAGATTCATGCACCAAAATAGGCTTTAAACATTCACCAGTTTGTAACTTTAAAATTTGTTAAACAAAATACCTTGTGTAAAGCATCTTTGACTTATGGATATGAACATGCATAATGCCAATTTTCATAAAGCATGGATGGCTCATGACATTTAAAAAACTCCTTTCCTTCCTTTCTGTGTGAGATAAGACAGGCAAACTGAAGTTTGCAGATACAAAACAAATCTACTGTTGCCTGATTCTTATAGTTGCCAGCAGTTAGCATTGTGTTAGACATGGTTGCCTATTCTGTGCAATCGTTTTCTTGTTCCCGTGAGGACAAGCACATTATTTTGTTTGTAGAAATCTGTTTTGCCTAATGTTGCATTGTGGAGACCAGTCAGTTAAGATGCTGAGTGCTTCAGCTCCCCATTCTCTTTAATGGGAGTTCCAAGTGCCCAGCATCTGCCAAGGAGCACTTGATACCATGCAGAATCATGCTTAGGGCCACTGAGATCATAAGGCACCATTAGCAAGATTCCAAGTCAGTTGTGATTGATGTAAGAGTGAACATTCCTAAGAAAATTTTCAAAATCTTTGAGTTGACATTAATTTTACAAAGATGATAAATTAATAATAATACTTTTGCAGATTGTCTTTTTAAAGTAGTAAATTGTTGACAATAGATACCAATTGCCCATTTACGATGAGTTGTTATAGGCTAATGGTTGTAGACCAGGTTTTTCCCCTTGTTTGCTTTACACTTATTGCCTTTAGCATATTTTTGATAAATGAAGAGGGAGAGTCTAAAACCCAAAACTCGATATTTTCTAATGATTGATTATAAATTCCATGTATATTTTTCAAAACGTGCTGCAGTGTTGTCCTTTCTATAACTGTAAAATAATATCATGATTAATAAAAATAATAAAAGTTATAGGAGCCCTAATGAGAAACCCTACAATAACAAAACTGTTGTGTGTGGCCTTGTGCCCGTGAGCAAACTTATAATGAGAAACCAGTATTGCAGTGATGAATGAGGAGAGAGGGTGAAAGAAGTATTAGGAAACAGGTTTCAGGCTTCCAAAGGGTGGTTATGACAAATGAGTAAGAGAAAACAATGGGCTTGAAATCAACTAAAAGGATCTTGGTGATGTGCTAGAGCCAAAAATAGCTCTGGTTTACGCTGAGAAAATGAGTAATGTCTACAGGAATCATCTCGGCTCAGTGTTAATTCCAAATATATTATTACAAAGCATTATTTGAAGACAGATTGCACCTTCAAGGCATCATGTTGCATAACCTTGTTTCTTTATTTTTCAGGCTGAAGTGGAAGAAACGTTGAAGCGAATTCAGAGCCAAAAGGGAGTCCAAGGAATCATTGTTGTTAATTCGGAAGGTGTTGTGTCACTAAGGCTGTATTACCTAAGGATGTTACTTTTTTAGATTGGGGCACTTTGTAAATAGCAAATTCATTGATCTTTAAAGATATTAAATGTGTCTCTAGATATATTTTCCTTTTGTAGAGAGGCAGGTTATGTCAAGATACCTCTCTGCAAGCCTTATTGAAGTTCATAGCATTGAGAGAATATATCTGAAAGCAGAATTTGCCCCCAGGCTTTTTAAGAATAACTTCGCAGCCAAGAAGAATATCAAAGTGTGTAGAATGTAGAACAAGGCAAGCTCATTTTGCCAATATAATAAAAAGGGGTTTCTGATTGTACTGTATATTAAATACAGGCAGTCCCCGGGTTACATGGATCCGACTTACATCGGATCCCTACTTACAAACGGGGTGAGGCAACCCTGCACTAGCTGTTTCCCCCCAGCAGACCAGGGAGACGCGAAGCTAGCGCCCCCCCCCCCCCCCCCCAGCAGACCAGTGAGACGCGGAGCGGCTTTTCTCAGCAGACACCTCAGCTTGAGAATAAAGGACTGATGGAAGTGAGGTGTGGGAGAATAAAACTGAGCTCTGGAGAAATGTTTGCCTAGAGTTTCCCCTACAATATGTACCAGATCCGACTTACATACAAATTCAACTTAAGAACAAACCTACAGTCCCTATCTTGTACGTAACCTGGGGACTGCCTGTACTTAATTTTAATTTAACTGATAGTTGTCGTAGGAGAAAGACATTCAGTAAATGCATATAGGCCAACTGGAAGATAGGATCATTGACCTAATTTACAAATCAGCACTTGGTTTGCCCTTCCTTAGTGGTGGTGGTGTCTGAGCAGTAGGAGGAAGATCAAATATTTGGGCTGTGCTTGTGGCATGTACGTCTTTGGTGTGCTATAAAAACAGATAGCTCAAACAGTAGCTTTGCTGCTGCATCAGTCCTATACTGCAGCATATGATAAATGTGGGCTGAGTTTGGCTCCTCGGCTTCTGACAGGGTGGTGATACTGGAAAGACCTCTGGTGGAGGCTGGGACGGAGGAAAGCAACTTCTAATTGTCCCCCATCCCTAAGGAAAGCTCCTACCCATTAGCAGCCTCCAACGGACCAGCTTGTATGGAGCCTGGCTGTAAAGCACACCTGCCCCCCTGGAGAAAAAATATTTAAACTCTGTGGTACACAAACCTATGAGGGCTCTGATCCCAATGGTGATGAGGAACTCCGTTCCACCAGCATCCATGCTCCTTGCGGGCTTTTCCTGTAGCGTCTTTTTTTTTGCACGTTTGGGAGTGGTTCCATGACTGTAGTGCTGTAAGGGTTTCCTACTCTGCAGGACAGTGTCTATATCTCAGCCCCCATTTCGGCACGGCTCACTGAGCATTTCTGGTCAAACTTTGTTTTAAAAAGTTATTTTTTTAAATAGGCTAAATTTTAAGCCTAAAATCTATTTAGGTTTAAAGGTATCTAATGGGTAGCCAGGAATTAAGTTAGTCTCAGAGATTACCATAATTAACAGTCTTGCTACAATTACTGTCTCTCTGCAGGTATTCCTATCAAAAGCACAGTGGACAATTCTACAACAGTGCAATATGCAGGCCTAATGCACAGCTTCATCATGAAGGCCAGGAGCACTGTGCGAGACATTGATCCCCAGAATGACCTGACGTTCCTGCGGATCCGCTCCAAGAAAAATGAGATCATGATTGCTCCAGGTAAAAGCCTCTCGGTGTTGGACTTCAAAGCTTCCTGTTGGAATTCCTTTCTCATGACATGTGTCTCATCCTTCCCTGTCCAGCTTTTTATAGCACCATATCTGTACAGCCTGAAGTGAATCCTACTAGTGACTGTCTAATTTAGTATGCTTTAGCTCTATCCAATGAATTTCTGGTACTATACTCAGTTCAGAGCTGGGTCTCATTCTGTTAAAACAATTCTTCCCCCTTCATGATAGAATTAGTTTTCCCATCTCACTGTCAGTAAAACTGTAAATTTGAGGGA
This sequence comes from Pelodiscus sinensis, assembly GCF_052426305.1. Taxonomy (NCBI): domain Eukaryota; kingdom Metazoa; phylum Chordata; order Testudines; family Trionychidae; genus Pelodiscus; species Pelodiscus sinensis. Next base: position 21,446 of record NC_143068.1, on the reverse strand, counting down.
ACATCCTCTTGTGTTTTGCCTTTTTCAAGATAAGAGCAGAAGCGTCTGAAATTAGCAGAACACGTTTTGTGTTCTGCTTCAGATCAGCGGTGTTGGAGTTAACGACTGACATGAACCAGAGTGGGAGGCTGGCCGATTCTCAAGATTGGAGTCGCATGCATATTACAGTACCTGCAGGTCATAAAATCTCTCAGTTTGAGGCTGTGTCTACACTACTCTGTTAATTTATCGCCACTGCTCAGACCATGTGTAGACAATGTGATGGTTAAAACACCAGCAGCAACCAGTGCCCTGGAAACACTGGAAGTTGCAATGATATAGCATTGATTGACTATGTCAAGAGAAAATGTCTCTTGTTGAGAAGGCCAAAATGTTTCATTAAATCACCAGAGAGTGTAACAGGAAACTGATGGAATATGGGTTCTGTTTACCCAAGTGTAGAGGGCTCAGATATGTCCCTTCACCTCGGTTAAGACCAGTGGAGGAGCTGTGATAAGTAGCTATTCAGGCAGAAAAACTTAAACAACAAATAATCTAGCAGCACCTTGACTGCACAGGGCAAGAAGTCGTCTTTGTATAACAGCCTATTTGTGCTGGCACAGATGCAGTGGGAATGGCTGAGAGATTTAAGCTTATGTGGATCTTGTGCTGCAGAATCTTCATATGAAAGGTGCAAAGTGGGAGTGAGTATTGTTCAGAATGTAGGAATCTGAGTTAAATTACATCGGCTTGGAGTATCCAGTGGTGGGCAACCTGTAGCCGAGGGCCGCATCAGCCCTTTTGGGTCCGTTGTGTAGCACATGAGACATTTTCTTTACCATTGCCCCTGGAGAGTTACCAGATTCTGCTGGTTTTCATCCATACAGATTTTTTTCTACTGGTATTACAGAAGTACTGTGCACGTGAAGTGAAAAGTGTGCTAATTGCATGCAACGTTGTGAGAGCGATGTACCCCCTCTGCATCCAATCAAAGTGCTGCTCTGGTTCACTTGGCACACCCTGCAAATTCTAGGTACAAAAGCGCAGTTAGTAGAACTACCCTGTCTCAGGAGATGTTTTAGTCATGACAGTCTTGTGGCCCACTGAGATGGAGGGTTACTCATGCAGCCCCCTCACTGGTGTATTCCATTCTCTACAGAGGTGCCACAGTAAAAATTAGCAAGACTGACCATATTTAGCCATTGGAAATGCCTGTCAAGTCCACCTCGCTTACTAATTAACACTCGTGGTCAAGTATGTTAATGTCTCATGCTACTTTAAAGTAGAAGTGGAGAAGATGAACATTTATGTAGGTGACATGTTCTGTCACTTATCGATGTATGATAAATGTGCAAGGTAAAAAAAACAAAAGAAAACTTTCTTAGTCTATGAACGAGCATTAACAATGGAGAAATAACTTTTTTTTTTTCCCCTTTACAGATAAAGACTATTTCCTGATCGTCATCCAGAATCCAACAGAATGAGACTTAAGTTAGTCTGGTTTTCCCTCACTTCCCGATATTTTTTTAATTTAATAGCCAAAAACAAAGCATTAGTGTTAATTCTATTGTGCCAGCTTAAAAATGACCAAGCGGAAAGCATTCCGCTCTTTTTTTATTTACAAAGAAGTAAAAGTATCACTAAAATGACATTCCCTGAAAGGGGTATGAGGATTAAAATCAAGTGACTTCAGCAGTCAGAAATGGACAGATTTCTTTTAGTGTTCAAGAAAATAACTTAATATAATAGAAATTCTAATAGTGCGATCTAAAAATGAATCCTTGTGGTTTGCACACTCCAGTCAATTTTGTCTGAATTATGGTTTTACTTTATTGGTTTTGAATCACTGTAAATATGAAGCTTAATTGCTCACAACTTATCTTGTTTCTTTCTTTTGCTGCTTTTATGACTTTTTTTTGATAAGGTCAGACCTTTTCAAATCAATAAAAGTGTCAACATAGTGGTATTTTTTTTCATGTCTCTATTCCTTCTCGTGAAATTTTCAGTGGCTCTTTGGTGACTGACCTTACTGCAATCTTTTAAAGCGCTCAGCTGTGCCTGAGGCTATTCCTACCTCACAATGTTGTACTCTCTCTGGTGACTTTTTCATGCATTTTCACCTCATACTTATTATTTTCATGCATTTTCACCTCATACCTTTAAACCAGGGGATAAAAAAGGAAAATACAATTGGATTGTCCTGAGTAAGAACAGCAGGATTTCATCTATTGGAATTACTGTTCCAGAACAGTCTAATAATTTGTCTAATCAGGTATCCAGTCCTGAGCATTGACTAAGCAATGAATGCTTCAGGGGAGGGTGCAAAAATCCTTTTCTGATTCCTGATAGTGATCAGCTTATGCACTGAAGCAATAGGATGGCTCGCTCTTGTTTTCAGTATACATGCAGCTGCTATTAATTGATTTGGTTTGTAAACAATTGAAGGCATGCAAATTGGATACCTACATGTGCAAATTGTTACAGTAACCTGCAAACGTGATGTGAACATGCAATTGTAGTTATTCTTCAGGCAAATTAGATGCACAAATGCATGTGTCATAGCATGCCTCTTGTTTTAAAAACAAGACTCTGAATGTCTAATAAGTCTTGTAAAAATTTGTTTTGTTTTCCTGAATCTACCATATATATGAGAGTGTGTCTGTTCAAGAACTCCTCCTAAACAATAAGGCTAGATCTACACTGCAGCGCTATTTCGGGATACCAGAGTATCCCGAAATAGCTAATCCTGCGTCTTCACAGCAAGCCCATTATCTTGGGGGGGGGAGGGGGGAACGGCCTCGCTATTCCAACATCCCTGTAGTCCTTTACTCCTTGTGGAATGAGGTTTTAAGAGGAATAAGGGATCTTCCAGAAAAGGCTTTATTTTCCGAAAGATCCCGTCTAGACTGGCGCTTTTCTCCGGCAAAGCCCCGAGCCGGAAAAAAGCAGCAGCCATGTTCATGCAAATGCCACGGGGGCTATTTAAATCCCCCGCAGCATTTGCAATTCCGACTGGTCTCATTAGCATCCCTTTTCCGGAAAAGGGTGCCAATGTAGACACAGCCCATGAGTTTTGAGCTTTAAGTGGAAGCCACCACCTGCCCCCAGTTTGGACCTGACCATTTTAGCTTTTAATACACAAAATGTGGGCTGCTCGGAGGATACCTAACCGTCTCTCCCTATGCCAAGTTTATGCTACTGCTTTTGTCAGGAAAACACCCCCCTGCTCCTGAGTGACATGTTAGACAGGCAGAAGCGCTGCTGTAGAAGTTCTCCCACAAAGGTAGCTACTGCCCCTGGTGGAGGTGGTTTTAGTATGTTGATGGGAGAGCTCTCTCCTGATGGAGCTATGTGAGTGGTGCAGCTGCATGCTCTCTAATGTAGAAATGGCCTAAAACTCACATCTGCTTCCACTTCTGCCGGGCTCTTCTTTCCAGCCACACTCCATTAGAATTTGCACATTGCCCCTTCCTTAGCAGTCTTGTGCCAGACCCTGTTCCATTCTGCTCCATCCCAGAAACTTCCTTTTTGGGCTTCCACATTTCCTTTCCCTTATTTTCTGCACTTCCTGTCATGCTCTCTCACCTGCAAACAGGCCTTCCTCATCCCCATTAGGGAAGTTAGTGTGTAGTTGAACAGTCATGTAACCACATCAAATTTTAGTGGCTATAAGACTATTTGATAGTCCCTTGGGGTGGGGGGCTGGCAGCCAGTGTGCTCTCAGCCCCACTCCCAGGGAGCCCCCTACCACCCTGCACTGCTGCCTCTCTATCAGAGGCAGCAGTGGCAGGTGGGAGCTGGTCTGCGAGGACAATGGGTTTGAAAACCAGCACGGAGCATCTCCTGTCCCTGGGGAGCTCGGACCCCCAACCGACAGGGGCTGCTGCTGCAAAGCTTCTGTAGCAAGCTTCCCCTGTCCCCCTCCCCATGCTGCTGCCTACGAAAAGAAGTGCCAGCATGGGTGACTCCTGCTTGCCCCCCTCCTGTCTCTGGAAGAGACTGCAGGAGGGAGTGGGACAGGTGGGTCTGTGGAGCAGGCTTTAAAGTTGACTTCTTGTGTGTATCCGCTCTCACCTGCCCCCCTCACCCTCCACACTGCTGCCTCTCTATCTGCTGTGGCCATTCTGAATTACCTCCATGGGGAAGAACCACCTGCCCCCAAAAGAGAGACAAGAGGAGAAGCATAAACTTGGTGACAGGTGGTTGAAGGTAAGGGGAGAAGTAGAGGCTGGGGATGGAGGTCTTCGTGGCCCTGTAGGGGAGGGAATAAGAGTCAGGGGGTAGGGGTTGATATGCGGGAAAGTGGTGGGAGAGAGGTATGGGACTGTGGCTCAGTAGGGAGGAAGCACCAGGGGGAAGTAGAGGCCTGTAGTCAGGGTGGGAGGGTTATAGAGAGGGGAAATAGAGGCCTGTGGTTGCTGGGAGGGATTTGTAGGTGGAAGTAGAGGGCTGTGGTGGTAGGGTTATGGGGGAGAGGGGAAGTAGAGGGCTGTGGTGGGGGGTTAAGGAGGGGGAAGTAGATGCCAGTGGTGGGTGATAGTTTATAAAGGGCAAAGTAGAGGCCTGTGGCAGAGGAAGTTATGGGGGGGGAAGTGGAGGCCTGTGGTTGGGGGGAGGGGTTTGTAGGTGCAAGTACAGGTCTGTGGTGGTACGGTTATGGAGGAGGAAGTGGAGGCCTGTGGCAGGGGTGGATAGAGGAGGAAGTAGAGACCAGTGGGGCAGAGGGCTATGGAGGGGGAAGTGGAGGCCTGGGAGGGGGGTGTTAATGGAGGAGGAAGTGGAGGCCTGTGGTGCAGAGGGCTATGGAGGGGGAAGTGGAGGCCTGTGGTGCAGAGGGCTATGGAAGAGGAAGTAGAGGCCTGTGGTGGTGGGGGGGGGTTATGGAGGGGGAAGGGGAGGCCTGTGGGAGGGTTGTGGAGGCCTGTGGCGGGGAAGGGGGGTTATGGAAGAGGAAGTAGAGGCCTGACGAGGGGGGTGTTATGGAGGGGGAAGTAGAGGCCTGATGGGGGGGGTTATGGAGGGGAAAGGGAGGCCTGTAGGGGGGGTTATGGAAGAGGAAGTAGAGGCTTGATTGGTGGGGTTGTGGAGGTCTGAGGCGGGGGGGAGGGCTATGGAGGGGGAAGTGGAGGCCTGAGGCGGGGGGGGGAGGGCTATGGAGGGGGAAGTGGAGGCGGGGAGAAATGGAGGGGGAAGTGGAGGCCTGTGGTGGTGAGAGGTTATGGAGGGAGAAGGGGAGGCCTGTGGGGGGGTTGTGGAGGAGGAAGTAGAGGCTTGATGGGGGGGGTTATGGAGGAGGAAGTGGAGGCCTGAAGGGGGTTTATGGAGGGGGAAGTGGAGGCTTGATGGGTGGGATTATGGAGGGGGAAGTGGAGGCGGAGGGGGGGAATGGAGGGGGAAGTGGAGGTCTGAGGCAGGGGAGAGGGGCTATGGAGGGGGAAGTGGAGGCTTGATAGGGGGGTTATGGAGGGGGAAGTGGAGGCGAGAGGGGGGCTATGGAGGGGGAAGTGGAGGTCTGAGGCGGGGGGGCTATGGAGGAGGAAGTGGAGGTCTGAGGCGGGGGGGCTATGAAGGGGGAAGTGGAGGTCTGAGGCGGGGGGGATGGAGGGGGAAGTGGAGGTCTGAGGCGGGGGGGCTATGAAGGGGGAAGTGGAGGTCTGAGGCAGGGGGGCTATGGAGGGGGAAGTGGAGGTCTGAGGCGGGGGGGCTATGAAGGGGGAAGTGGAGGTCTGAGGCGGGGGGGCTATGAAGGGGGAAGTGGTGGTCTGAGGCGGGGGGCTATGGAGGGGGAAGTGGAGGTCTGAGGCAGGGGGGCTATGGAGGGGGAAGTGGAGGTCTGAGGCGGAGGGGCTATGGAGGGGGAAGTGGAGGTCTGAGGCGGGGGGCTATGGAGGGGGAAGTGGAGGTCTGAGGCGGGGGAGGGGGATGGAGGGGAAAGTGGAGGTCTGAGGCGGGGGGCTATGAAGGGGGAAGTGGTGGTCTGAGGCGGGGGGCTATGGAGGGGGAAGTGGAGGTCTGAGGCGGAGGGGCTATGGAGGGGGAAGTGGAGGTCTGAGGCGGGGGGGATGGAGGGGGAAGTGGAGGTCTGAGGCGGGGGAGGGGGATGGAGGGGAAAGTGGAGGTCTGAGGCGGGGGGCTATGAAGGGGGAAGTGGAGGTCTGAGGCGGGGGGGCTATGGAGGGGGAAGTGGAGGTCTGAGGCAGGGGGGCTATGGAGGGGGAAGTGGAGGTCTGAGGCGGGGGGGCTATGGAGGGGGAAGTGGAGGTCTGAGGCGGGGGAGGGGGAAGTGGAGGTCTGAGGCGGGGGAGGGGGATGGAGGGGGAAGTGGAGGTCTGAGGCGGGGGAGGGGGAAGTGGAGGTCTGAGGCGGGGGGGCTATGAAGGGGGAAGTGGAGGTCTGAGGCGGGGGAGGGAGATGGAGGGGGAAGTGGAGGTCTGAGGCGGGGGGGCTATGAAGGGGGAAGTGGAGGTCTGAGGCGGGGGAGGGGGATGGAGGGGGAAGTGGAGGTCTGAGGCGGGGGGCTATGAAGGGGGAAGTGGAGGTCTGAGGCGGGGGGGCTATGGAGGGGGAAGTGGAGGCGGGGAGGAATGGAGGGGGAAGTGGAGGCCTGTGGTGGTGGGAGGTTCATAAACGGCAAAGTAGAGGCCTGTGGCAGAGGAAGTTATGGGGGGGGAAGTGGAGGCCTGTGGTTGGGGGGAGGGGTTTGTAGGTGCAAGTACAGGTCTGTGGTGGTACAGTTATGGAGGAGGAAGTGGAGGCCTGTGGCAGGGGTGGATGGAGGAGGAAGTAGAGGCCAGTGGTGCAGAGGGCTATGGAGGGGGAAGTGGAGGCCTGTGGTGCAGAGGGCTATGGAAGAGGAAGTAGAGGCCTGTGGTGGTGGGGGGTTATGGAGGGGGAAGGGGAGGCCTGTGGGGGGGTTGTGGAGGCCTGTGGCAGGGAAGGGGGGTTATGGAAGAGGAAGTAGAGGCCTGACGAGGGGGGGTGTTATGGAGGGGGAAGTAGAGGCCTGATGGGGGGGGGGTTATGGAGGGGGAAGGGAGGCCTGTAGGGGGGTTATGGAAGAGGAAGTAGAGGCTTGATTGGTGGGGTTATGGAGGGGGAAGTGGAGGTCTGAGGCGGGGGTGAGGGCTATGGAGGGGGAAGTGGAGGCCTGAGGCGGGGGGGGGGCTATGGAGGGGGAAGTGGAGGCGGGGAGGAATAGAGGGGGAAGTGGAGGCCTGTGGTGGTGGGAGGTTATGGAGGGAGAAGGGGAGGCCTGTGGGGGGGTTGTGGAGGAGGAAGTAGAGGCTTGATGGGGGGGGGGTTATGGAGGAGGAAGTGGAGGCCTGTAGGGGGGTTTATGGAGGGGGAAGTGGAGGCTTGATGGGTGGGATTATGGAGGGGGAAGTGGAGGCGGAGGGGGGGAATGGAGGGGGAAGTGGAGGTCTGAGGCAGGGGAGAGGGGCTGTGGAGGCCTGTGGGGGTGGTGGGAGGTTATGGAGGGAGAAGGGGAGGCCTGTGTCAGGGAAGGGGGGTTATGGAGGAGGAAGTAGAGGCTTGATGGGGGGGCTATGGAGGGGGAAGTGGAGGTCTGAGGCGGGGGGGATGGAGGGGGAAGTGGAGGTCTGAGGCTGGGGGGCTATGGAGGGGGAAGTGGAGGTCTGAGGCGGGGGGACTATGGAGGGGGAAGTGGAGGTCTGAGGCGGGGGGCTATGGAGGGGGAAGTGGAGGTCTGAGGCGGGGGGGATGGAGGGGGCAGTGGAGGCGGGAGGGATGGAGGGGGAAGTGGAGGTCTGAGGCGGGGGGGCTATGGAGGGGGAAGTGGAGGCGGGGGGGCTATGGAGGGGGAAGTGGAGGTCTGAGGCGGGGGGAATGGAGGAGGAAGTGGAGGTCTGAGGCAGGGGGGCTATGGAGGGGGAAGTGGAGGCGGGGGGGCTATGGAGGGGGAAGTGGAGGTCTGAGGTGGGGGGAATGGAGGAGGAAGTGGAGGTCTGAGGCAGGGGGGCTATGGAGGGGGAAGTGGAGGCGGGGGGCTATGGAGGGGGAAGTGGAGGCGGGGGGGATGGAGGGGAAAGTGAAGGTCTGAGGCGGGGGAGGGGGATGGAGGGGAAAGTGGAGGTCTGAGGCGGGGGAGGGGGATGGAGGGGAAAGTGGAGGTCTGAGGCGGGGGAGGGGGATGGAGGGGGAAGTGGAGGTCTGAGGCGGGGGGGCTATGGAGGGGGAAGTGGAGGTCTGAGGCGGGGGGGATGGAGGGGGAAGTGGAGGTCTGAGGCGCGGGGGGATGGAGGGGGAAGTGGAGGTCTGAGGCGGGGGGGCTATGGAGGGGGAAGTGGAGGTCTGAGGCGGGGGGGATGGAGGGGGAAGTGGAGGTCTGAGGCGGGGGGGCTATGGAGGGGGAAGTGGAGGTCTGAGGCGGGGGGGCGATGGAGAGGGAAGTGGAGGTCTGAGGCGGGGGGGCTATGGAGGGGGAAGTGGAGATCTGAGGCGCGGGGACGATGGAGGGGGTAGTGGAGGTCTGAGGCGGAGGGCTATGGAGGGGGAAGTGGAGGCGGGGGGGATGGAGGGGGAAGTGGAGGTCTGAGGCGGGGGGGCTATGGAGGGGGAAGTGGAGGTCTGAGGCGGCGGGGGGGATGGAGGGGGAAGTGGAGGTCTGAGGCGGGGGGGCTATGGAGGGGGAAGTGGAGGTCTGAGGCGGCGGGAGGGATGGAGGGGGAAGTGGAGGTCTGAGGCGGGGGGGCTATGGATGGGGAAGTGGAGGCGGGGGGATGGAGGGGAAAGTGGAGGTCTGAGGCGGGGGGGCTATGGAGGGGGAAGTGGAGGTCTGAGGCGGCGGGGGGGGATGGAGGGGGAAGTGGAGGTCTGAGGCGGGGGGGCTATGGAGGGGGAAGTGGAGGTCTGAGGCGGCGGGGGGGGGATGGAGGGGGAAGTGGAGGTCTGAGGCGGGGGGGCTATGGAGGGGGAAGTGGAGGTCTGAGGCGGGGGGGCTATGGAGGGGGAAGTGGAGGTCTGAGGCGGGGGAGGGGGATGGAGGGGGAAGTGGAGGTCTGAGGCGGGGGAGGGGGATGGAGGGGGAAGTGGAGGTCTGAGGCGGAGGGGGGGAATGGAGGGGGAAGTGGAGGTCTGAGGCAGGGGAGAGGGGCTATGGAGGGGGAAGTGGAGGCGTGTGGGGGTGGTGGGAGGTTATGGAGGGAGAAGGGGAGGCCTGTGTCAGGGAAGGGGGGTAATGGAGGAGGAAGTAGAGGCTTGATGGGGGGGGGGTTATGGAGGGGGAAGTGGAGGCGAGAGGCGGGCTATGGAGGAGGAAGTGGAGGTCTGAGGCGGGGGGGCTATGAAGGGGGAAGTGGAGGTCTGAGGCGGGGGGGAATGGAGGGGGAAGTGGAGGTCTGAGGCTGGGGGGCTATGGAGGGGGAAGTGGAGGTCTGAGGCGGGGGGGATATGGAGGGGGAAGTGGAGGTCTGAGGCGGGGGGGCTATGGAGGGGGAAGTGGAGAGGGAAGTGGAGGTCTGAGGTGGGGGGGATGGAGGGGGAAGTGGAGGCGGGGGGGATAGAGGGGGAAGTGGAGGTCTGAGGCGGGGGGGATGGAGGGGGAAGTGGAGGTCTGAGGCGGGGGGGCTATGGAGGGGGAAGTGGAGGCGGGGGGGGGGGCTATGGAGGGGGAAGTGGAGGTCTGAGGCGGGGGGAATGGAGGAGGAAGTGGAGGTCTGAGGCAGGGGGGCTATGGAGGGGGAAGTGGAGGTCTGAGGCGGGGGGGATGGAGGGGAAAGTGGAGGTCTGAGGCGGGGGAGGGGATGGAGGAGGAAGTGGAGGTCTGAGGCGGGGGGGATGGAGGGGGAAGTGGAGGTCTGAGGCGGGGGGCTATGGAGGGGGAAGTGGAGGTCTGAGGCGGGGGGGCTATGGAGGGGGAAGTGGAGGTCTGAGGCGGGGGGATGGAGGGGGAAGTGGAGGTCTGAGGCGGGGGGGATGGAGGGGGAAATGGAGGTCTGAGGCGGGGGGGATGGAGGGGGAAGTGGAGGTCTGAGGCGGGGGGGCTATGGAGGGGGAAGTGGAGGTCTGAGGCGGGGGGATGGAGGGGGAAGTGGAGGTCTGAGGCGGGGGGGCTGTGGAGGGGGAAGTGGAGGTCTGAGGCAGGGGGGCTATGGAGGGGGAAGTGGAGGTCTGAGGCGGGGGGATGGAGGGGGAAGTGGAGGTCTGAGACGGGGGGGATGGAGGGGGAAGTGGAGGTCTGAGGCGGGGGGGATGGAGGGGGAAGTGGAGGTCTGAGGCGGGGGGGCTATGAAGGGGGAAGTGGAGGTCTGAGGCGGGGGGACGATGGAGGGGGAAGTGGAGGTCTGAGGCGGGGGGGCTATGGAGGGGGAAGTGGAGGTCTGAGGCGGGGGGCTATGGAGGGGGAAGTGGAGGCGGGGGGGATGGAGGGGGAAGTGGAGGTCTGAGGCGGGGGGGCTATGGAGGGGGAAGTGGAGGTCTGAGGCGGCGGGGGGGGGGATGGAGGGGGAAGTGGAGGTCTGAGGCGGGGGGGCTATGGAGGGGGAAGTGGAGGCGGGGGGGCTATGGAGGGGGAAGTGGAGGCGGGGGGGGGGATGGAGGGGGAAGTGGAGGTCTGAGGCGGGGGGGCTATGGAGGGGGAAGTGGAGGTCTGAGGCGGGGGGGCTATGGAGGGGGAAGTGGAGGTCTGAGGCGGGGGGGCTATGGAGGGGGAAGTGGAGGTCTGAGGCGGGGGGCTATGGAGGGGGAAGTGGAGGCCTGGGAGGGGGGTGTTAATGGAGGAGGAAGTGGAGGCCTGTGGTGCAGAGGGCTATGGAGGGGGAAGTGGAGGCCTGTGGTGCAGAGGGCTATGGAAGAGGAAGTAGAGGCCTGTGGTGGTGGTGGGGGGTTATGGAGGGGGAAGGGGAGGCCTGTGGGAGGGTTGTGGAGGCCTGTGGCGGGGAAGGGGGGTTATGGAAGAGGAAGTAGAGGCCTGACGAGGGGGGGTGTTATGGAGGGGGAAGTAGAGGCCTGATGGGGGGGGCTATGGAGGGGGAAGGGAGGCCTGTAGGGGGGGGCGGAAGAGGAAGTAGAGGCTTGATTGGTGGGGTTGTGGAGGTCTGAGGCGGGGGGGAGGGCTATGGAGGGGGAAGTGGAGGCCTGAGGCGGGGGGGGGGAGGGCTATGGAGGGGGAAGTGGAGGCGGGGAGAAATGGAGGGGGAAGTGGAGGCCTGTGGTGGTGAGAGGTTATGGAGGGAGAAGGGGAGGCCTGTGGGGGGGTTGTGGAGGAGGAAGTAGAGGCTTGATGGGGGGGGTTATGGAGGAGGAAGTGGAGGCCTGAAGGGGGGTTTATGGAGGGGGAAGTGGAGGCTTGATGGGTGGGATTATGGAGGGGGAAGTGGAGGCGGAGGGGGGGAATGGAGGGGGAAGTGGAGGTCTGAGGCAGGGGAGAGGGGCTATGGAGGGGGAAGTGGAGGCTTGATAGGGGGGTTATGGAGGGGGAAGTGGAGGCGAGAGGGGGGCTATGGAGGGGGAAGTGGAGGTCTGAGGCGGGGGGGCTATGGAGGAGGAAGTGGAGGTCTGAGGCGGGGGGGCTATGAAGGGGGAAGTGGAGGTCTGAGGCGGGGGGGATGGAGGGGGAAGTGGAGGTCTGAGGCGGGGGGGCTATGAAGGGGGAAGTGGAGGTCTGAGGCAGGGGGGCTATGGAGGGGGAAGTGGAGGTCTGAGGCGGGGGGGCTATGAAGGGGGAAGTGGAGGTCTGAGGCGGGGGGGCTATGAAGGGGGAAGTGGTGGTCTGAGGCGGGGGGCTATGGAGGGGGAAGTGGAGGTCTGAGGCAGGGGGGCTATGGAGGGGGAAGTGGAGGTCTGAGGCGGAGGGGCTATGGAGGGGGAAGTGGAGGTCTGAGGCGGGGGGCTATGGAGGGGGAAGTGGAGGTCTGAGGCGGGGGAGGGGGATGGAGGGGAAAGTGGAGGTCTGAGGCGGGGGGCTATGAAGGGGGAAGTGGTGGTCTGAGGCGGGGGGCTATGGAGGGGGAAGTGGAGGTCTGAGGCGGAGGGGCTATGGAGGGGGAAGTGGAGGTCTGAGGCGGGGGGGATGGAGGGGGAAGTGGAGGTCTGAGGCGGGGGAGGGGGATGGAGGGGAAAGTGGAGGTCTGAGGCGGGGGGCTATGAAGGGGGAAGTGGAGGTCTGAGGCGGGGGGGCTATGGAGGGGGAAGTGGAGGTCTGAGGCAGGGGGGCTATGGAGGGGGAAGTGGAGGTCTGAGGCGGGGGGGCTATGGAGGGGGAAGTGGAGGTCTGAGGCGGGGGGAGGGGGAAGTGGAGGTCTGAGGCGGGGGAGGGGGATGGAGGGGGAAGTGGAGGTCTGAGGCGGGGGAGGGGGAAGTGGAGGTCTGAGGCGGGGGGGGGGATGAAGGGGGAAGTGGAGGTCTGAGGCGGGGGAGGGAGATGGAGGGGGAAGTGGAGGTCTGAGGCGGGGGGGCTATGAAGGGGGAAGTGGAGGTCTGAGGCGGGGGAGGGGGATGGAGGGGGAAGTGGAGGTCTGAGGCGGGGGGCTATGAAGGGGGAAGTGGAGGTCTGAGGCGGGGGGGCTATGGAGGGGGAAGTGGAGGCGGGGAGGAATGGAGGGGGAAGTGGAGGCCTGTGGTGGTGGGAGGTTCATAAACGGCAAAGTAGAGGCCTGTGGCAGAGGAAGTTATGGGGGGGGAAGTGGAGGCCTGTGGTTGGGGGGAGGGGTTTGTAGGTGCAAGTACAGGTCTGTGGTGGTACAGTTATGGAGGAGGAAGTGGAGGCCTGTGGCAGGGGTGGATGGAGGAGGAAGTAGAGGCCAGTGGTGCAGAGGGCTATGGAGGGGGAAGTGGAGGCCTGTGGTGCAGAGGGCTATGGAAGAGGAAGTAGAGGCCTGTGGTGGTGGGGGGGGGTTATGGAGGGGGAAGGGGAGGCCTGTGGGGGGGTTGTGGAGGCCTGTGGCAGGGAAGGGGGGTTATGGAAGAGGAAGTAGAGGCCTGACGAGGGGGGTGTTATGGAGGGGGAAGTAGAGGCCTGATGGGGGGGGGGGTTATGGAGGGGGAAGGGAGGCCTGTAGGGGGGGTTATGGAAGAGGAAGTAGAGGCTTGATTGGTGGGGTTATGGAGGGGGAAGTGGAGGTCTGAGGCGGGGGTGAGGGCTATGGAGGGGGAAGTGGAGGCCTGAGGCGGGGGGGGGCTATGGAGGGGGAAGTGGAGGCGGGGAGGAATAGAGGGGGAAGTGGAGGCCTGTGGTGGTGGGAGGTTATGGAGGGAGAAGGGGAGGCCTGTGGGGGGGTTGTGGAGGAGGAAGTAGAGGCTTGATGGGGGGGGGTTATGGAGGAGGAAGTGGAGGCCTGTAGGGGGGTTTATGGAGGGGGAAGTGGAGGCTTGATGGGTGGGATTATGGAGGGGGAAGTGGAGGCGGAGGGGGGGAATGGAGGGGGAAGTGGAGGTCTGAGGCAGGGGAGAGGGGCTGTGGAGGCCTGTGGGGGTGGTGGGAGGTTATGGAGGGAGAAGGGGAGGCCTGTGTCAGGGAAGGGGGGTTATGGAGGAGGAAGTAGAGGCTTGATGGGGGGGTTATGGAGGGGGAAGTGGAGGTCTGAGGCGGGGGGGATGGAGGGGGAAGTGGAGGTCTGAGGCTGGGGGGCTATGGAGGGGGAAGTGGAGGTCTGAGGCGGGGGGACTATGGAGGGGGAAGTGGAGGTCTGAGGCGGGGGGCTATGGAGGGGGAAGTGGAGGTCTGAGGCGGGGGGGATGGAGGGGGCAGTGGAGGCGGGAGGGATGGAGGGGGAAGTGGAGGTCTGAGGCGGGGGGGCTATGGAGGGGGAAGTGGAGGCGGGGGGGCTATGGACGGGGAAGTGGAGGTCTGAGGCGGGGGGAATGGAGGAGGAAGTGGAGGTCTGAGGCAGGGGGGCTATGGAGGGGGAAGTGGAGGCGGGGGGGCTATGGAGGGGGAAGTGGAGGTCTGAGGTGGGGGGAATGGAGGAGGAAGTGGAGGTCTGAGGCAGGGGGGCTATGGAGGGGGAAGTGGAGGCGGGGGGGCTATGGAGGGGGAAGTGGAGGCGGGGGGGATGGAGGGGAAAGTGAAGGTCTGAGGCGGGGGAGGGGGATGGAGGGGAAAGTGGAGGTCTGAGGCGGGGGAGGGGGATGGAGGGGAAAGTGGAGGTCTGAGGCGGGGGAGGGGGATGGAGGGGGAAGTGGAGGTCTGAGGCGGGGGGGCTATGGAGGGGGAAGTGGAGGTCTGAGGCGGGGGGGATGGAGGGGGAAGTGGAGGTCTGAGGCGCGGGGGGATGGAGGGGGAAGTGGAGGTCTGAGGCGGGGGGGCTATGGAGGGGGAAGTGGAGGTCTGAGGCGGGGGGGATGGAGGGGGAAGTGGAGGTCTGAGGCGGGGGGGCTATGGAGGGGGAAGTGGAGGTCTGAGGCGGGGGGGCGATGGAGAGGGAAGTGGAGGTCTGAGGCGGGGGGGCTATGGAGGGGGAAGTGGAGATCTGAGGCGCGGGGACGATGGAGGGGGTAGTGGAGGTCTGAGGCGGAGGGCTATGGAGGGGGAAGTGGAGGCGGGGGGGATGGAGGGGGAAGTGGAGGTCTGAGGCGGGGGGGCTATGGAGGGGGAAGTGGAGGTCTGAGGCGGCGGGGGGGATGGAGGGGGAAGTGGAGGTCTGAGGCGGGGGGGATGGAGGGGGAAGTGGAGGTCTGAGGCGGCGGGAGGGATGGAGGGGGAAGTGGAGGTCTGAGGCGGGGGGGCTATGGATGGGGAAGTGGAGGCGGGGGGGATGGAGGGGAAAGTGGAGGTCTGAGGCGGGGGGGCTATGGAGGGGGAAGTGGAGGTCTGAGGCGGCGGGGGGGGATGGAGGGGGAAGTGGAGGTCTGAGGCGGGGGGGCTATGGAGGGGGAAGTGGAGGTCTGAGGCGGCGGGGGGGGGATGGAGGGGGAAGTGGAGGTCTGAGGCGGGGGGGCTATGGAGGGGGAAGTGGAGGTCTGAGGCGGGGGGGCTATGGAGGGGGAAGTGGAGGTCTGAGGCGGGGGAGGGGGATGGAGGGGGAAGTGGAGGTCTGAGGCGGGGGAGGGGGATGGAGGGGGAAGTGGAGGTCTGAGGCGGAAGGGGGGAATGGAGGGGGAAGTGGAGGTCTGAGGCAGGGGAGAGGGGCTATGGAGGGGGAAGTGGAGGCGTGTGGGGGTGGTGGGAGGTTATGGAGGGAGAAGGGGAGGCCTGTGTCAGGGAAGGGGGGTAATGGAGGAGGAAGTAGAGGCTTGATGGGGGGGTTATGGAGGGGGAAGTGGAGGCGAGAGGGCGGGCTATGGAGGAGGAAGTGGAGGTCTGAGGCGGGGGGGCTATGAAGGGGGAAGTGGAGGTCTGAGGCGGGGGGGAATGGAGGGGGAAGTGGAGGTCTGAGGCTGGGGGGCTATGGAGGGGGAAGTGGAGGTCTGAGGCGGGGGGGATATGGAGGGGGAAGTGGAGGTCTGAGGCGGGGGGCTATGGAGGGGGAAGTGGAGAGGGAAGTGGAGGTCTGAGGTGGGGGGGATGGAGGGGGAAGTGGAGGCGGGGGGGATAGAGGGGGAAGTGGAGGTCTGAGGCGGGGGGCGATGGAGAGGGAAGTGGAGGTCTGAGGCGGGGGGGCTATGGAGGGGGAAGTGGAGATCTGAGGCGCGGGGACGATGGAGGGGGTAGTGGAGGTCTGAGGCGGAGGGCTATGGAGGGGGAAGTGGAGGCGGGGGGGATGGAGGGGGAAGTGGAGGTCTGAGGCGGGGGGGCTATGGAGGGGGAAGTGGAGGTCTGAGGCGGCGGGGGGGATGGAGGGGGAAGTGGAGGTCTGAGGCGGGGGGGCTATGGAGGGGGAAGTGGAGGTCTGAGGCGGCGGGAGGGATGGAGGGGGAAGTGGAGGTCTGAGGCGGGGGGGCTATGGATGGGGAAGTGGAGGCGGGGGGGGGATGGAGGGGAAAGTGGAGGTCTGAGGCGGGGGGGCTATGGAGGGGGAAGTGGAGGTCTGAGGCGGCGGGGGGGGATGGAGGGGGAAGTGGAGGTCTGAGGCGGGGGGGCTATGGAGGGGGAAGTGGAGGTCTGAGGCGGCGGGGGGGGGGATGGAGGGGGAAGTGGAGGTCTGAGGCGGGGGGGCTATGGAGGGGGAAGTGGAGGTCTGAGGCGGGGGGCTATGGAGGGGGAAGTGGAGGTCTGAGGCGGGGGAGGGGGATGGAGGGGGAAGTGGAGGTCTGAGGCGGGGGAGGGGGATGGAGGGGGAAGTGGAGGTCTGAGGCGGAGGGGGGGAATGGAGGGGGAAGTGGAGGTCTGAGGCAGGGAGAGGGGCTATGGAGGGGGAAGTGGAGGCGTGTGGGGGTGGTGGGAGGTTATGGAGGGAGAAGGGGAGGCCTGTGTCAGGGAAGGGGGGTAATGGAGGAGGAAGTAGAGGCTTGATGGGGGGGTTATGGAGGGGGAAGTGGAGGCGAGAGGCGGGCTATGGAGGAGGAAGTGGAGGTCTGAGGCGGGGGGGCTATGAAGGGGGAAGTGGAGGTCTGAGGCGGGGGGGAATGGAGGGGGAAGTGGAGGTCTGAGGCTGGGGGGCTATGGAGGGGGAAGTGGAGGTCTGAGGCGGGGGGGATATGGAGGGGGAAGTGGAGGTCTGAGGCGGGGGGGCTATGGAGGGGGAAGTGGAGAGGGAAGTGGAGGTCTGAGGTGGGGGGGATGGAGGGGGAAGTGGAGGCGGGGGGGATAGAGGGGGAAGTGGAGGTCTGAGGCGGGGGGGATGGAGGGGGAAGTGGAGGTCTGAGGCGGGGGGGCTATGGAGGGGGAAGTGGAGGCGGGGGGGCTATGGAGGGGGAAGTGGAGGTCTGAGGCGGGGGAATGGAGGAGGAAGTGGAGGTCTGAGGCAGGGGGGCTATGGAGGGGGAAGTGGAGGTCTGAGGCGGGGGGGATGGAGGGGAAAGTGGAGGTCTGAGGCGGGGGGAGGGGGATGGAGGAGGAAGTGGAGGTCTGAGGCGGGGGGGATGGAGGGGGAAGTGGAGGTCTGAGGCGGGGGGCTATGGAGGGGGAAGTGGAGGTCTGAGGCGGGGGGGCTATGGAGGGGGAAGTGGAGGTCTGAGGCGGGGGGATGGAGGGGGAAGTGGAGGTCTGAGGCGGGGGGGATGGAGGGGGAAATGGAGGTCTGAGGCGGGGGGGATGGAGGGGGAAGTGGAGGTCTGAGGCGGGGGGGCTATGGAGGGGGAAGTGGAGGTCTGAGGCGGGGGGATGGAGGGGGAAGTGGAGGTCTGAGGCGGGGGGGCTGTGGAGGGGGAAGTGGAGGTCTGAGGCAGGGGGGCTATGGAGGGGGAAGTGGAGGTCTGAGGCGGGGGGATGGAGGGGGAAGTGGAGGTCTGAGACGGGGGGGATGGAGGGGGAAGTGGAGGTCTGAGGCGGGGGGGATGGAGGGGGAAGTGGAGGTCTGAGGCGGGGGGGCTATGAAGGGGGAAGTGGAGGTCTGAGGCGGGGGGACGATGGAGGGGGAAGTGGAGGTCTGAGGCGGGGGGGCTATGGAGGGGGAAGTGGAGGTCTGAGGCGGGGGGCTATGGAGGGGGAAGTGGAGGCGGGGGGGATGGAGGGGGAAGTGGAGGTCTGAGGCGGGGGGGCTATGGAGGGGGAAGTGGAGGTCTGAGGCGGCGGGGGGGGATGGAGGGGGAAGTGGAGGTCTGAGGCGGGGGGGCTATGGAGGGGGAAGTGGAGGCGGGGGGGCTATGGAGGGGGAAGTGGAGGCGGGGGGATGGAGGGGGAAGTGGAGGTCTGAGGCGGGGGGGCTATGGAGGGGGAAGTGGAGGTCTGAGGCGGGGGGGCTATGGAGGGCGGGGTGGAGGTCTGAGGCGGGGGGCTATGGAGGGGGAAGTGGAGGTCTGAGGCGGGGGGCTATGGAGGGGGAAGTGGAGGCCTGGGAGGGGGGTGTTAATGGAGGAGGAAGTGGAGGCCTGTGGTGCAGAGGGCTATGGAGGGGGAAGTGGAGGCCTGTGGTGCAGAGGGCTATGGAAGAGGAAGTAGAGGCCTGTGGTGGTGGTGGGGGGTTATGGAGGGGGAAGGGGAGGCCTGTGGGAGGGTTGTGGAGGCCTGTGGCGGGGAAGGGGGGTTATGGAAGAGGAAGTAGAGGCCTGACGAGGGGGGGTGTTATGGAGGGGGAAGTAGAGGCCTGATGGGGGGATATGGAGGGGGAAGGGAGGCCTGTAGGGGGGTTATGGAAGAGGAAGTAGAGGCTTGATTGGTGGGGTTGTGGAGGTCTGAGGCGGGGGGGAGGGGCTATGGAGGGGGAAGTGGAGGCCTGAGGCGGGGGGGGGGAGGGCTATGGAGGGGGAAGTGGAGGCGGGGAGAAATGGAGGGGGAAGTGGAGGCCTGTGGTGGTGAGAGGTTATGGAGGGAGAAGGGGAGGCCTGTGGGGGGGTTGTGGAGGAGGAAGTAGAGGCTTGATGGGGGGGGTTATGGAGGAGGAAGTGGAGGCCTGAAGGGGGGTTTATGGAGGGGGAAGTGGAGGCTTGATGGGTGGGATTATGGAGGGGGAAGTGGAGGCGGAGGGGGGGAATGGAGGGGGAAGTGGAGGTCTGAGGCAGGGGAGAGGGGCTATGGAGGGGGAAGTGGAGGCTTGATAGGGGGGTTATGGAGGGGGAAGTGGAGGCGAGAGGGGGGCTATGGAGGGGGAAGTGGAGGTCTGAGGCGGGGGGGCTATGGAGGAGGAAGTGGAGGTCTGAGGCGGGGGGGCTATGAAGGGGGAAGTGGAGGTCTGAGGCGGGGGGGATGGAGGGGGAAGTGGAGGTCTGAGGCGGGGGGGCTATGAAGGGGGAAGTGGAGGTCTGAGGCAGGGGGGCTATGGAGGGGGAAGTGGAGGTCTGAGGCGGGGGGGGATGAAGGGGGAAGTGGAGGTCTGAGGCGGGGGGGCTATGAAGGGGGAAGTGGTGGTCTGAGGCGGGGGGCTATGGAGGGGGAAGTGGAGGTCTGAGGCAGGGGGGCTATGGAGGGGGAAGTGGAGGTCTGAGGCGGAGGGGCTATGGAGGGGGAAGTGGAGGTCTGAGGCGGGGGGCTATGGAGGGGGAAGTGGAGGTCTGAGGCGGGGGAGGGGGATGGAGGGGAAAGTGGAGGTCTGAGGCGGGGGGCTATGAAGGGGGAAGTGGTGGTCTGAGGCGGGGGGCTATGGAGGGGGAAGTGGAGGTCTGAGGCGGAGGGGCTATGGAGGGGGAAGTGGAGGTCTGAGGCGGGGGGGATGGAGGGGGAAGTGGAGGTCTGAGGCGGGGGAGGGGGATGGAGGGGAAAGTGGAGGTCTGAGGCGGGGGGCTATGAAGGGGGAAGTGGAGGTCTGAGGCGGGGGGGCTATGGAGGGGGAAGTGGAGGTCTGAGGCAGGGGGGCTATGGAGGGGGAAGTGGAGGTCTGAGGCGGGGGGGCTATGGAGGGGGAAGTGGAGGTCTGAGGCGGGGGAGGGGGAAGTGGAGGTCTGAGGCGGGGGAGGGGGATGGAGGGGGAAGTGGAGGTCTGAGGCGGGGGAGGGGGAAGTGGAGGTCTGAGGCGGGGGGGCTATGAAGGGGGAAGTGGAGGTCTGAGGCGGGGGAGGGAGATGGAGGGGGAAGTGGAGGTCTGAGGCGGGGGGGCTATGAAGGGGGAAGTGGAGGTCTGAGGCGGGGGAGGGGGATGGAGGGGGAAGTGGAGGTCTGAGGCGGGGGGCTATGAAGGGGGAAGTGGAGGTCTGAGGCGGGGGGGCTATGGAGGGGGAAGTGGAGGCGGGGAGGAATGGAGGGGGAAGTGGAGGCCTGTGGTGGTGGGAGGTTCATAAACGGCAAAGTAGAGGCCTGTGGCAGAGGAAGTTATGGGGGGGGAAGTGGAGGCCTGTGGTTGGGGGGAGGGGTTTGTAGGTGCAAGTACAGGTCTGTGGTGGTACAGTTATGGAGGAGGAAGTGGAGGCCTGTGGCAGGGGTGGATGGAGGAGGAAGTAGAGGCCAGTGGTGCAGAGGGCTATGGAGGGGGAAGTGGAGGCCTGTGGTGCAGAGGGCTATGGAAGAGGAAGTAGAGGCCTGTGGTGGTGGGGGGGGGTTATGGAGGGGGAAGGGGAGGCCTGTGGGGGGGTTGTGGAGGCCTGTGGCAGGGAAGGGGGGTTATGGAAGAGGAAGTAGAGGCCTGACGAGGGGGGGGGTTATGGAGGGGGAAGTAGAGGCCTGATGGGGGGGGGGGTTATGGAGGGGGAAGGGAGGCCTGTAGGGGGGTTATGGAAGAGGAAGTAGAGGCTTGATTGGTGGGGTTATGGAGGGGGAAGTGGAGGTCTGAGGCGGGGGTGAGGGCTATGGAGGGGGAAGTGGAGGCCTGAGGCGGGGGGGGGGGATGGAGGGGGAAGTGGAGGCGGGGAGGAATAGAGGGGGAAGTGGAGGCCTGTGGTGGTGGGAGGTTATGGAGGGAGAAGGGGAGGCCTGTGGGGGGGTTGTGGAGGAGGAAGTAGAGGCTTGATGGGGGGGGTTATGGAGGAGGAAGTGGAGGCCTGTAGGGGGGTTTATGGAGGGGGAAGTGGAGGCTTGATGGGTGGGATTATGGAGGGGGAAGTGGAGGCGGAGGGGGGGAATGGAGGGGGAAGTGGAGGTCTGAGGCAGGGGAGAGGGGCTGTGGAGGCCTGTGGGGTGGTGGGAGGTTATGGAGGGAGAAGGGGAGGCCTGTGTCAGGGGAAGGGGGGTTATGGAGGAGGAAGTAGAGGCTTGATGGGGGGGTTATGGAGGGGGAAGTGGAGGTCTGAGGCGGGGGGGATGGAGGGGGAAGTGGAGGTCTGAGGCTGGGGGGCTATGGAGGGGGAAGTGGAGGTCTGAGGCGGGGGGACTATGGAGGGGGAAGTGGAGGTCTGAGGCGGGGGGCTATGGAGGGGGAAGTGGAGGTCTGAGGCGGGGGGGATGGAGGGGGCAGTGGAGGCGGGAGGGATGGAGGGGGAAGTGGAGGTCTGAGGCGGGGGGGCTATGGAGGGGGAAGTGGAGGCGGGGGGGGGGCTATGGACGGGGAAGTGGAGGTCTGAGGCGGGGGAATGGAGGAGGAAGTGGAGGTCTGAGGCAGGGGGGCTATGGAGGGGGAAGTGGAGGCGGGGGGCTATGGAGGGGGAAGTGGAGGTCTGAGGTGGGGGGAATGGAGGAGGAAGTGGAGGTCTGAGGCAGGGGGGCTATGGAGGGGGAAGTGGAGGCGGGGGGGCTATGGAGGGGGAAGTGGAGGCGGGGGGGATGGAGGGGAAAGTGAAGGTCTGAGGCGGGGGAGGGGGATGGAGGGGGAAAGTGGAGGTCTGAGGCGGGGGAGGGGGATGGAGGGGAAAGTGGAGGTCTGAGGCGGGGGAGGGGGATGGAGGGGGAAGTGGAGGTCTGAGGCGGGGGGGCTATGGAGGGGGAAGTGGAGGTCTGAGGCGGGGGGGATGGAGGGGGAAGTGGAGGTCTGAGGCGGGGGGGGATGGAGGGGGAAGTGGAGGTCTGAGGCGGGGGGGCTATGGAGGGGGAAGTGGAGGTCTGAGGCGGGGGGGATGGAGGGGGAAGTGGAGGTCTGAGGCGGGGGGGCTATGGAGGGGGAAGTGGA